>NC_139993.1:21532410-23932410 GCF_964263955.1 Coregonus lavaretus
CAAGAGTGCAAGTTTCACCATGGCATGGACCGTGGCAATACGTTGGCACATGAGAAATATTAGAATATGGCAAATATTTGTTTATTCTTGCATTCTATCCATGCTGGCTTTCACGGGCTACCTGAGCATGAAACAGATAGGTGGGAGGGCATACAGGCTGTAGCCAATGCATTAATGCGCAATTTGCCTAAATGGGTAATGAAAACCCTTCAACCACTTTTATTAGGTGTGGCTTCATTACGTCTAGCTGTTTTTATCGACACAAGATAGTAAAATAGAAACGCACCGTAGCAGGCAATTTTCTAATCTATTTTCTATGCCAACTTTCTAAATGTTGACCAAAAAATCATTGGACAACTTAATGGAAACATAGCTACTGAGATGTTAAAACGCAGATAGTTTTTGTCCTAATGCAAAACTCAAGTGGGGAGTTATATTATTTTTTCAGGAATTCCAGCTTGAAATACTGTAGCTCCGGGGCATGAGTCGAAATCGAAAAGCAGTTTACTTGAAAGTAGTATGTTACGTCATCATGGTTCAGAAAAGAGTGAGTAAAGAGAGAAATGTAAAGGGAGGTGGAGTGTGAGCAGTAGCTACATAGTGTGAGTAAAATAACACATGTGCGGAACGTGATCCGGACCTTTAGCTTTGAGAAAGAGGTTTTCGTAGGGGCTGGAGGGGGCGAAAACTCCGTATTCGTAGCCACAGCCTTTCTTTAAAAGGTTCTCTAAAAAGCAGTACATTTGTGCTCAACTCCAAAGCAACCTGTACCGACTTAAAGTTGTCATTTAAAGACAATACGTCACATCTGATTAATAGTTAGCTCTCTGTCATGTGTATGACTCCTCTCCATCTCTATTTCATGCTCTGGTGGACAGTAGCACCTTCAGTGACTTATCAATGATCAATTATTTAAATTGGAGCATATTAGCAGTGGTGGAAAAAGTACTCAAATGTTATACTTGAGTAAAAGTATACATACGGTAATAGAAAATGACTCAAGTAAAAGTTAAAGTCACCCAGTAAAAGTCTAAAAGTATCTGGTTTTAAATGTACTTAAGTACAGTGGTGGAAAAAGTACTCAATTGTCATACTTGTTTCATACTTGTTTCATTAGTCCATTGTTGATATAGTCCCAAACAGGGACGGCCTGTTCAATAGGGCGATATGGGCGACGCACTGCCAAACGGGAAAAGGAAGGGATTTTTTTTCTAATCAATTATATCACGGCAACAGTAGTTATCAGTGTTGTAATCTGATCTGACTGCCACTAAATGTCAAATCAGGCTAAAGTCGTGCTTCAAATGGCCCCGCCCGTTTTTGGGCGATTTCAGTCAGGTTGAAAATCGCCTAGAAGTCTCTCATAGCCTGTCATGTAAAATCTATTTTTTTCAAATTTCAAAGCTTTCAATACATTCTCTATGGGTGTCTGTGGGCTTGCACTTACGCGCTTTCGTCATACGTGACGTAACCATGAACGTAACTAAGCAAATAGCGGCTAGCAGCGTCTCTTTGCGACCTGCAGTGTGGCGTTATTTTATGTTTTTAATTTGTACACTTAGTGGCGTTATTTTATGTTTTTAATTTGTACACTTAGTTTACAAACATTCTGCCAACCATGGATTTCGAGTGGTGGGTTTTGGACTGATCTTGTTGATCGTGTACATACCCGCTACGAACGGACTAAATAATGAAAACGTTGCTGGCAGCGGAATCCAATACAGCTGGGAGACTTGGCTGGATGACAGAGTCCCGGACAGAGAAGTGGAGCCGGCCGGCTTCACCCTGGACGGAGCGGACCTCGATCTGACAGTCACAGGGAAAATCGATCCTGGTAAGAGAGCGACTCTGTACCCCCGAGCCCCGACATTGAACTGCTTTCTGTGTCACTGTGACCTTACTATCTGCCCCGTGAGTTCCCCCAATTGTTTGTTACCGTTGTGTACTGTTGATAATCACAAGTTTACTGGAGAACTGAGAACAAGTAGAGACTTTGGACAGGGTGGATATGGTATAATAAAGGCAGTTTATTCAGAGGTAAAGATATCTGGAATCGCGTGCACGGACTCGTTCGTCAAACTCTTAGGGAGCTATCTGAAGAGAGCCCCGAAAACATTGTGTGCTGACATTTTATACAATAAATGATGTAGGTTGAATCTAGTAGTTCTGATCTTCTGATTGGTCCTGATGAGTTGGGCGAGGTCCCCTCCACTGTTGCATTGGCTCTGAGTCGGGTTCTCTGTCTTCAAATGTTCAGCCTAAAGAGAGGGGATTTTTGTGTGTGTGTGTGTGTGTGTTTAACAGTGATGATGTGTGTGTGTGTGTGTGTTTAACAGTGATGATGTGTGTGTGTGTGTGTGTTATCAGTGATGATGTGTGTGTGTGTGTGTGTGTGTGTCCTCAGAGCAAGAACTCGTGAGTTGGAAGAACTGAGAGACCTATGGCGTGGGTGTTGTCCTTGGCCACCTGCTGACAAGGCTGACAAGATAGGACTCTTTTGTCCATTGTTATAGGATAGGAACAGCATTGATTGAAAACAAACGCCCAACACAAAATGGGTCATGCACAAGATTTTAGTCAGACCAAGCTATAACATTATATATTTACTACGACAGTACATTCAACCAAAAGCTAATATAACAAAGGCATCAGAGATTATTTATAATCTGTCACAGAAACTGGAATCCATCTCCCCAGATCAGTCAATAAATGCTTCTGGTATTGACTTATATGCTGCCCCTGTCTTCATGTTGTTGCTGGACATATCTTTTTTAAAATGTGTGTAGGTCACCTAAATCATCAGAAAAATTGCCCCTCCTGAGAATTTTTTCAGGAGCCGCCACTGGTCCCAAAATGTTTTGCTTGTCAGCAATCAAGTTTTCAAGATATGTAACTTTCAAAATACAGAAATCATTCCCATATGATGCATTTTGAATCATATGATACAAAATGATTTTATTTTTTTGTTTTGTTTTTTACAGACAGCCAGGGACACACTCCAACACTCAGACATAATTTACAAACGCAGTATTTGTTTTTAGTGAATCTGCCAGAGAAGATGCAGTAGGTATGACACCACGTTATATTGATAAGTGTGTGAATTGGACCATATTGCTGTCCTGCCTCAGCATTCGAAATGTAACTAGTACCTTTAGGTGTCAGGAAAAATGTATCGGAGTAAAAAGTACATATTTTCTTTAGGAATGTAGTGGAGTAAAAGTAGTCAAAAATATAAATGCTCAAGTAGATACCCAGAAAAACTACTGAAGTAGTACTTCAAAGTATTTTTACCTAGTTACTTTACACCACTGCATATTAGTCATCATTGCATTATGATTATTACATTGCATCTGTATACTGTGCTATTCACCTACTGGCCCTCAAGGGCCGAAGTACTGCTGGTTTTCTTTTCTACCTGGTAGTTAGTTGATGAATAATGTCATTGATTGGTCCGAGAGTACACTTACTTGCTGTCCTAGATCCCTGACTGGAAGGAATAATGAAAACCAGCAGGGTCTTGGCCCTGCTGTAGTCTGCATGCAGCATCTTCCTGAGGATTCTACCAAATTTCCATTCAAAGTCATCACTTACAGTATATGTTGCCATTCATACATTGAGTTAAAAACAGATACCGAGTCTGCTAGACAGATGAAAGACCTTGTTCTACTGCTAAGGTCATGCAAGAGTCTGCCAGATTCCAGTCATTTCGCCCTCACCACAACAGCATGTGCACAACTACATGCACACAACTACATATTCCATGCTCCTTTGCAGTTTCAGTGGTCATGGTGGCCACAGAGCTAGCCGCAGGAGGGATGTTTTTGTTTCCCACGCTTTGGAAGGACAGACGCAGGCCGCACTCACTGAGCCTTCCTATGAACTAATGGAGGGTTTCAGCGGCGGTTCATTCTGGAAAATCCCACTCACACCGGCTCCCTAGTGTGAGAACTGGGGGAGCACAATGGTTCTCATGGAAGGAGACCACTCCATCAAACTCATCAACAGAGTATGCCTCGTACACACGGTGCCGATCCAACAACACATTGCGCGTTCTCTCGAAACCTACTCTTACCTCATGTCGAGCAGTTTTTTCTCTACGTAACATTTCTATCCCCCCAGCTAATTTCTTTTAAATTTAACAAGCGAGGGACACATGTTTTCGCCATGCCGCAAGTGTGGTGTCACAAGTTTTTCTCTTCTTCTTCTTTTTCTTTGCGTATATATTTTAATAATGTTACAGATTTTTCCCAATGACATCATGAGGAAGACTGGGAAGAGTTTGAGTTTTTTTCTTCACCACAAAATGTTATATGCTTTTTTCCCCAATTTTTTTAAATACGTATTTCAGCTTTCATGTGGCTGATTTTTTTTGTTGCAACCTAACTGGTTTGCATCAGGAAGCTATGCACATGTAGCCAGGGGTGAGCAAGGGAAGGGGTGTGTGCTGCTTCGCAGTAGTCTCTCTCTGCCGCTGCCTCACTAAGTGTCGGTGAGGATTGTGTGTCTCAGTTCCGCCTCTGGGGTTTGTGCAAGACAAACTACAAGGCTGTTACGGTCCTATAAATAACGGTTTTATTATGCCGTTTTTTTGGGGACCCAGCAGCTGCTGCTCTAAAGGCTTTTGCGTGTCCCACTGACTGCGCAGCCGGCCACGATTAGGGGCTAGAAGGGGGGAGGTGTTGCTGATGCCAGGGGTCAGTGTGTGTGTGTGTGTGTGTGGTGGAGAAGGGGGGAAAGTGTGGCAGGGAAGCCCCAAGAGAGAACATATATCCCTGTTGTTGTTCTTGGGTGGGTGGAAGATGATTGTGGACTACAGGAAAAAGAGGACCGAGCACGCCCCCATTCTCATCGACGGGGCTGTAGTGGAGCAGGTTGAGAGCTTCAAATTCCTTGGTGTCCACATCACCAACAAATTATCATGGTCCAAACACACCAAGACAGTCGTGAAGAGGGCAGGACAAAGCCTATTCTCAGGAGACTGAAAAGATTTGGCATGGGTCCTCCATCCTGACTCGTTGCATCACTGCCTGGTATGGCAACTGCTCGGCCTCCGACCGCAAGGCACTACAGAGGGTAGTGCGTACGGCCCAGTACACACTGGGGCCAAGCTTCCTGCCATCCAGGACCTTTATACCAGGTGGTGTCAGAGGAAGGCCCTAAAAATTGTCCAAGACTCCAGTCACCCTAGTCATAGACTGTTCTCTCTGCTACCGCACGGCAAGCAGTACCGGAGCGCCAAGTCTAGGTCCAAAAGGCTTCTTAATAGCTTCTACCCCCAAGTCATAAGACTCCTGAACAGCTAATCAAATGGCTACCTGGACTATTTGCATAGTTTTTTTTATTGATCTATTTTTTACTTAACACTTATTTTTCTTAAAACTGCATTGTTGGTTAGGGTCTTGTAAGTAAGCATTTCACTGTAAGGACTTATTCACCTGTTGTATTTGGCGCATGTGACAAATACAATTTGATTTGATTTGATTTAATCACACTACTGATGATTGGCATTAAATGACTTCTCACACCAACCCTTACACAGGTGACAATCAAACTTTTTGGAGTTGGTGGGTCTCTTTTTGCTAGTACTATTGGTGCATTACTTCCCAAACACACTTTTGGGGTGGTTCCACATGAAATCCAATGGGGATAAGTATGGAAGGATGGAAAGGCCAGAAGGTGTGAAACATCAAATGAAGGGAATGTATTTGAGATTAGTTGATCCTGATTAGTTGAACCTGATGCAATCGTGATGCCTGGCTAGTGGCTAGTCATCTTAGCCTAGCTGTTAGAAGCATTGGGCCAATAACCGAAAGGTTACTGGTTCAGATCCCCGAGCCAACTATGTGAAAAATTGGTTGATGAGCCCTTGAGCAAGGCACTTAACCCTAATTGCTACAGGGTCACCGTCAATAATGGCTGATCCCTGGTGCTGACCCCCTCTCCGGGGGAGTGGGATATATACAATTTTTTCCTTCTCCAATTTGCACTTGTACATGTGTGAAAGAGGACAATTGTAAGCACACACCTCATTATTATTATTATTATTATTATTATTATTATTATTATTATTATTATTATCCTGCTCCTCCTGGCAATGTCATATCACTAAGTCTCAGTTTAATTGAATTGCTTTTCAAACATTAAAATCACATAAAATATGCATACCATAAAAAGGGGACACCAACAAAAAGTGTAAAACATTAACACAAATGCATTCCATTACATTTTCGTGCATGCAAATATTATATATTCCATTAATTACTGGAAATCTTAGAGATTGTGTCTTTAAGTGGATTTTGAGTGCAGGCCAGAAACAGACTGGCCATAGGGCAGCTTTGGCAAATGCCAGATTGGCTTGTCCATCTTTAGCCCAGTGGGCCGGTCTAAATTTAGAGTTTTTGTGCAGAAATGTGAGTTAATGTGCATAATTTGGCTAATAATGGAAGAAAATGGGCCGGTGTGTTAGAAGTGCCCAGGACAATTTCTGGTCCCAGTCTGCCACTGGTGCAGGTAAATCATACTGTGGTACCATTTTAGGAGCTTGTGCTGAGTGGTTTGTGAAAACACTCTTACATGATCACTTTGTTTACAGTTTTTCTCCTACATGCGGTTTGATATATAAACAGGGCGGACGTTAGGGCGTCCCACCCTAACGTACCTCCTTGCCCGTCCAAATAAAATATTGAAATATTGATCATTTATTTGACCGTGACGCACGCTGACAGAAAGACGCATCAATCTCAGATAAAGTACCCGAGCAAGCGAAACAGCGCCCCTCTGTCACAGTATGTGTAGACCATGTATCTGATACTGTCTGGACCTAAAAGAGTATGGCATATAATTATATTTCTGGCCAGACAGCATCAGATACATGGATGCTGTTAGGATGCTGGCTTCCCCTAAAGTAAATTGATGTTTTGCCAAAATTATATAATTACTCCTGTCTAAATAAAAACATTCTAAATACTTCACCAGAGAACATGACTTATCCACATAGGATCATTAGCTTATTTTTTTTATTTTTATATCTGTGGATTGTTTCAAGTGTTTAGGCCTATGCCTATTTGGGAATCCGTCTAGCTAATTGAGTTGCGGCTGTTAGTGAAAAGCATCTAAAACATACACTACCAGTCAAAAGTTTGGACACACCTACTCATTCAAGGGTTTTTCTTTATTTTTACAATTTGTAGAATAATAGTGAAGACATCAAAACTGTGAAATAACACATATGGAATCATGTAGTAACCAACAAAGTGTTAAACAAATCAACATTTTATATTTGAGATTCTTCAAATAGCCACCCTTTGCCTTGATGACAGCTTTGCACACTCTTCGCATTCTCTCAACCAGCTTCATGAGGTAGTCACCTGCAATGCATTTCAATTAACAGGTGTGCCTTCTTAAAAGTTAATTTGTGGAATTTATTTCCCTCTTAATGCATTTCAGCCAATCAGTTGTGTTGTGACAAGGTAGGGGGGGTATACAGAAGATAGCTCTATTTGGTAAAAGACCAAGTCCATATCATGGCAAGAACAGCTGAAATAAGCAAATAGAAACGACAGTCCATCATTACTTTAAGACATGAAGTTCAGTCAATACAGAACATTTCAATAACTTTGAAAGTTTCTTCAAGTGCAGTCGCAAAAACCATCAAGCGCTATGATGAAACTGGCTCTCATGAGAACCGCCACAGGAATGGAAGACCCACAGTTACCTCTGCTGCAGAGGATAAGTTCATTAGAGTTACCAGCCTCAGAAATTGCAGCCCAGATAAATGCTTCAGTGAGTTCAAGTAACAGACACATCTCAAAATCAACTGTTCAGAGGAGACTGTGTGCATCAGGCATGGTCGAATTGCTGCAAAGAAACCACTACTAAAGGACACCAATAATAATAAGAGACTTGCTTGGGCCAAGACACACGAGCAATGGACATTAGACAGGTGGAAATGTGTACTTTGGTCTGGAGTCCAAATTTGAGATTTTTATTTCCAAACTCTTGTGTCTTTGTGAGACGCGGTGTGGGTGAATGGATGATCTACGCATGTGTAGTTCCCACCGTAAAGCATGGAGGAGGAGGTGTTAGGTGAACATTCACCCCAGTCTGAGGTACTTAGTGCTCTGGAGCAGGTTTTCATCAAGGATCTCTACTTTGCTCCGTTCATCAAAATATAATGATCTGATGATCACATACAGTGAGGGAAAAAAGTATTTGATCCCCTGCTGATTTTGTACGTTTGCCCACTGACAAAGAAATGATCAGTCTATAATTTTAATGGTAGGTTTATTTAAACAGTGAGAGACAGAATGACAACAAAAAAATCCAGAAAAAACGCATCTCAAAAATGTTATAAATTCATTCGCATTTCAATGAGGGAAATAAGTATTTGACCCCTCTGCAAAACATGAGTTAGTACTTGGTGGCAAAACCCTTGTTGGCAATCACAGATGTCAGACATTTCTTATAGTTGGCCACCAGGTTTGCACACATCTCAGGAGGGATTTTGTCCCACTCCTCTTTGCAAATCTTCTCCAAGTCATTAAGGTTTCGAGGCTGACGTTTGGCAACTCAAACCTTCAGCTCCCTCCACAGATTTTCTATGGGATTAAGTTCTGGAGACTGGCTAGACCACTCCAGGACCTTAATGTGCTTCTTCTTGAGCCACTCCTTTGTTGCCTTGGCTGTGTGTTTTGGGTCATTGTCATGCTGTAATACCCATCCACGGCCCATTTTCAATGCCCTGGCTGAGGTAAGGAGGTTCTCACCCAAGATTTGACGGTACATGGCCCCGTCCATCGTCCCTTCGATGCGATGAAGTTGTCCTGTCCCCTTAGCAGAAAAACATCCCCAAAGCATAATGTTTCCACCTCCATGTTTGTCGTTGGGGATGGTGTTCTTGGGGTCATAGGCAGCATTCCTCCTCCTCCAAACACGGCGAGTTGAGTTGATACCAAAGAGCTCGATTTTGGTCTCATCTGACCACAACACTTTCACCCAGTTCTCCTCTGAATCATTCAGATGTTCATTGGCAAACTTCAGACGACCCTGTAGATGTCCTTTCTTGAGCACGGGGACCTTGCGGGCACTGCAGGATTTCAGTCCTTCACGGCGTAGTGTGTTACCAATTGTTTTCTTGGTGACTATGGTCCCAGCTGCCTTGAGATCATTGACAAGATCCTCCCGTGTAGTTCTGGGCTGATTCCTCACCGTTCTCATGATCATTGCAACTCCACGAGGTGAGATCTTGCATGGAGCCCCAGGCCGAGGGAGATTGACAGTTCTTTTGTGTTTCTTCCATTTGCGAATAATCGCACCAACTGTTTAGGGATGGTCTTGTAGCCCATTCCAGCCTTGTGTAGGTCTACAATCTTGTCCCTGACATCCTTGGAGAGCTCTTTGGTCTTGGCCATGGTGGAGAGTTTGGAATCTGATTGATTGATTGCTTCTGTGGACAGGTGTCTTTTATACAGGTAACAAGCTGAGATTAGGAGCACTCCCTTTAAGAGTGTGCTCCTAATCTCAGCTCGTTACCTGTATAAAAGACACCTGGGAGCCATAAATCTTTCTGTTTGAGAGGGGGTCAAATACTTATTTCCCTCATTAAAATGCAAATCAATTTATAACATTTTTCAAATGCGTTTTTCTGGATTTTTTTGTTGTTATTCTGTCTCTCACTGTTCAAATAAACCTACCATTAAAATTATAGATTGATCATTTCTTTGTCAGTGTGCAAACGTACAAAATCAACAGGGGATCAAATACTTTTTTCCCTCACTGTATACAGTGGGGAGAAGAAGTATTTGATTCACTGCCGATTTTGCAGGTTTTCCTACTTACAAAGCATGTAGAGGTCTGTAATTTTTATCATATCAAAAATCCAGAAAATCACATTATATGATTTTTAAGTAATTAATTTGCATTTTATTGCATGACATAAGTATTTGATACATCAGAAAAGCAGAACTTAATATTTGGTACAGAAACCTTAGTTTGCAATTACAGAGATCATACGTTTCCTGTAGGTCTTGACCAGGTTTGCACACACTGCAGCAGGGATTTTGGCCCACTCCTCCATACAGACCTTCTCCAGATCCTTCAGGTTTCAGGGCTGTCGCTGGGTAATACGGACTTTCAGCTCCCTCCAAAGATTTTCTATTGGGTTCAGGTCTGGAGACTGGCTATGCCACTCCAGGACCTTGAGATGCTTCTTACGGAGCCACTCCTTAGTTGCCCTGGCTGTGTGTTTCGGGTCATTGTCATGCTGGAAGACCCAGCCACGACCCATCTTCAATGCTCTTACTGAGGGAAGGAGGTTGTTGGCCAAGATCTCGCAATACATGGCCCCATCCATCCTCCCCTCAATACGGTGCAGTCGTCCTGTCCCCTTTGCAGAAAAGCATCCCCAAAGAATGGTGTTTCCACCTCCATGCTTCACGGTTGGGATGGTGTTCTTGGGGATGTACTCATCCTTCTTCTTCCTCCAAACACGGCGAGTGGAGTTTAGACCAAAAAGCTATATTTTTGTCTCATCAGACCACATGACCTTCTCCCATTCCTCCTCTGGATCATCCAGATGGTCATTGGCAAACTTCAGACGGGCCTGGACATGCGCTTGCTTGAGCAGGGGGACCTTGCGTGCGTTTCAGGATTTTAATCCATGACGGCGTAGTGTGTTACTAATGGTTTTCTTTGAGACTGTGTTCCCAGCTCTCTTCAGGTCATTGACCAGGTCCTGCCGTGTAGTTCTGGGCTGATCCCTCACCTTCCTCATGATCATTGATGCCCCACGAGGTGAGATCTTGCATGGAGCCCCAGACCGAGGGTGATTGACCGTCATATTGAACTTCTTCCATTTTCTAATAATTGCGCCAACAGTTGTTGCCTTCTCACCAAGCTGCTTGCCTATTGTCCTGTAGCCCATCCCAGCCTTCTGCAGGTCTACAATTTTATCCCTGATGTCCTTACACAGCTCTCTGGTCTTGGCCATTGTGGAGAGGTTGGAGTCTGTTTGAGAGTGTGTGGACAGGTGTCTTTTATACAGGTAACGAGTTCAAACAGGTGCAGTTAATACAGGTAATGAGTGGAGAACAGGAGGGCTTCTTAAAGCAAAACTAACAGGTCTGTGAGAGACGGAATTCTTACTGGTTGGTAGGTGATCAAATACTTATGTCATGCAATAAATTGCAAATTAATTACTTAAAAATCATACAATGTGATTTTCTGGATTTTTGTTTTAGATTCCGTCTCTCACAGTTGAAGTGTACCTATGATAAAAATTACAGACCTCTACATGCTTTGTAAGTAGGAAAACCTGCAAAATCGGCAGTGTATCAAATACTTGTTCTCCCCACTGTATCTAGTGGAAACATCACAGAAAACAGCTGTCTGTCCCGAGCTTACTGGCGCGAGAACTTCTGAGGGCCTGGAATATGCAGTTAATATAATTTTGCAAGTTCGCTAGTGACAGGCCGGATCATGTTGATGATTTGATACAATGTTGCACTTCACTAGCAATAGCTCAAGTCAAGACAGATAGAAAGGGAGGCAGACAGGCGGAGTAGAAAGATTAATGTGATTGAAAGAACCTGATATTTTCTACTGTTTTTATTTGTCGGCATTAGGCCTATGTATTTTACTTAGTTGATTATGGAAGTTATAGGCATACCGCTGCATTGGCCTATAGGCTATCTCTGAGTTCTATGCGCTCATTTCTTTAGTCGCTTTAGTGTATCAATGTGTCCATTGTAGTTACATTTAAACTTTTAGATTTTTATCATTTAAGTTAAAATTTGTATGACTAACCACGTGACAGTGAATTTGAGAAACGAAAACGTTATTATTTAAATGAAACTGTTCCACAAAAATGCGCATATAAAAATAATCATAACTTTCACGCAGATCGGTAGAAATGGTAGAATAAATGTTAAGCTTCCCCAAAATGGAAGCTAGCTAATGGCTGCAAGGGTCAGGGTTATCTGTAACAACTTGTGAGAAAATGTTACAACTAACCCTGAGTAAAATGGAATGTTTTTGGTACATATTTTATTTTACTTTCAGGGAAAAGAAAGACAGACAGGGACTACCTCTCCATACTTTGAAAAGAGCGTAAAATGATGTAGCAGAGCAGGGGAAGTCAATCAGATCGGTTGCAAAGTTGTATGGCATATGTCATGTGGCGCTGTACAGATTCTGCAAAGAGAGAAAGAAGCTACTGGAGAAGGGGTCGAGAGAGCTTCCTCATGTAGGCTAGTGTAGTGGAAACAGGGTCTTCATGGATGAGCAGGAGCAGAAGTTGCATAAAAAGTCAAGCACTCAGAATAAAAATAAAAATTACCTTGCCTAAAAATACTGCTGGAAAGAAGCAAGCCAAGACAAACCACAAACACGCACACACGCACACGCGCACACGCGCACACGCGCACACACGCACACACGCACACACGCACACACACACACACACACACACACACACACACACACACACACACACACACACACACACACACACACACACACACACACACACACACACCCCAAACGTTCAGGTGTTTAGTTTAGCCTAGTTGTTGTTTGGTTGAGAAAGACCATTTAGTGGAGGGTAAAATAATTAATAACATTTTATTATTAATATTTACTATTATTTCTGCCCAACAAAATGTTAATACATGGCAATGTTGCTCTCATGGTCTCAATAAAGGTGTTCAATAATTAGTTGCATGTCATGATTTATGCACTTTTTCATTCTGTTACAATTCACCCCAAGCACTGTTACAACTAATACTAATATAATAATAATATGCCATTTAGCAGACGCTTTTATCCAAAGCGACTTACAGTCATGTGTGCATACATTTTTTTATGTATGGGTGGTCCCGGGGATCGAACCCACTAACCTGCCGTTACAAGTGCCATGCTCTACCAATTGAGCTACAGAGGACCACAAATCTAGACCATGGGGTAAATTGTAACACTTCACTCATTGTATTTAAGACAACACCATGAATTTGCAGTTTGATTTACATACTGTAAAATAACCACACCAATTTGATAAAGGATAGATGTAGGTTGTTTGTATCAAGTTTTGAATACACTACTATAAACAATCTCTGAGAAACTGACAAAAAGGTGAAAAGTGTTACCATTCCCCGTCTCCCCTACTCTATTGGTCGTCCATGTGTCCTTTATACTCTTAAAAGATATTGCTATGGTTGGAAAACCAATTCTGAATTCTATGGAAAGTACACATGAATACATGAACCTCTTAGGTCAAAAGATATTCTAGTTCAAATATTAATTTATTTTCTTGATCACAAGAGATATGGCCTGGTTTTAATTTGACTGGGGTTTGTGTTTATTAGTTTTGCTATAATGGCCCATGTGACAAATTACTAACATTCCCTATTACTACACCAAGGATGTCACTGTGCCAGGGGAGTATCCTTATTGGACATAAGGAGTATATTAATAATAACAACAACAGCAATAAATAGTAATGATTCATCAATGGTTTCAATCATCATCATCATCATCATCATCGTCGACATTGCTATTACAGTTTTTTACGATTGTTTACACACTAAAATTAAAATTTCCACACAATTAGCAAAATTGTACTCCAATGAGCAAAACACCTCCACAGATTTGCACAACATTACACACAATGTCCGCCTCACCCTTTTTGCAAAACATTACACACAGTGATTTGTAAAACTCTACACACATTTTCACACCTTAGACACAGATAAGGATCGTGAGGTTACTTCCTTGTAATTACAAAGCACCGGATTGCCAATTACCACACTAATGAACGAATTGGATAAACACATCTACCAGGTGTGGAAGCACACATGTGCTAATTTGAAAACGCAGCACTCAGGTGTGCTATAAAAGGCAGCAGGTGAGTTCACCTGTCTTCAACAAAAATGGAAGGAGTTAGAAGAAGAAGAAGAGTGAGAATGAGAGGGGGAGCTCAAAGAGGAGATGAAGGCGGTAGAGGAAGAGGAGAAGGAGGTAGAGGAAGAGGCATAGGTAGAGGAGAAGAAGGTAGAGGAAGAGAAGGAGGTAGAGGAAGACACCTAGGTAGAGGAAGAGGTAGAGAAGGACTTGAAGAGTTGATAGAACCTGAACAAAGAAGACGAGGACCAAATTTGACTCGAGAAATCCGTGCAACACTTATTGACCATGTTATCAACCATGGACTGACACTGATGGAAGCTGGACAAAGAGTTCAACCAAATCTCAGCAGAAATACTGTTGCGTCAGTAATTCGGACATTTCATCGAGAAAACAGGTAAGCTAACCACACAGTATACATTGAAACTGAAGCTTGTATAATCAATATTGTTTACTGTGACATTTGACAGTAGGCTGCATATATATATATATACCATTTGACAGAAATTCAGAGAGAGTGAAACATCTGCGCAATGAGTATGTGGAGGTATGCATTGTTCATCTGACTATGGTGTGGTATCATGCACTGCTCATAATGTTCTGTCACAAAAAAAATACTGTGCTATAGATATTGAATAGCATCCTATTTTCTTTAATGTGTTTCAGAGAGTCTTGCAAATGGATGCTGCTGAAATTCAACATGAATATATATATGTGGATGAGGCTGGATTTACCTTGCAAAAACAAGAAGAAGAGGGAGAAATGTAATTGGGCACAGGGCAATCACCAATGTGCCAGGGCAGCGAGGGGGTAATATCACCCTTTGCGCTGCTATCACACAAAATGGGGTCCTCCACCACCATGCAAATCTGGGACCCTATAATGCAAATCTGATACTTGCATTTCTTGACCGATTGCATGAGATTGTCACAGCATTACACCAAGTGGACCAGATGCGGTACATTGTCGTTTGGGACAATGTCTCATTTCATCGGGCTGCTCTAGTCCAGAACTGGTTCCATGATCACCCTGATTTTGAAGTTTTATACCTTCCCCCATACTCCCCCTTCCTGAATCCTATAGAATAATTTTTTTCAGCGTGGCGGTGGAAGGTATATGACCTGCGGCCTTATGACCGTTTGCCCCTCATTCAGGCCATGGAACAGGCATGTGATCTTATTGAAGCAGCTTCAGTGCAGGGGTGGATTCGTCACACAAGGCGATTCTTCCAACGGTGCCTTGCCAATGAAGACATAGCCTGTGATGTGGATGAAATGTTATGGCCTGATCCAGCCAGACGGAGAGACGGATAGTTACAGTATTCTTGTTGCTTTTACAGTAGTTTTCTTTCATTTCTGTTTACTTTTACTTTACTTTTCTTCAGAGTCAAAGTGTATGTACTGTAATTCATGCAGTAATTTTTATTTGTCTACGGATTTTATTTGTTTACAGTAATTGATATCATTGTTGGTTGATTACTGTAACTGATTATGGTAAGAAATACTGTAAGTATTGAAATAAATACTTGAAATATTCAGTCTGCAGCATCAAGTGTTGTGCAGTGCTTGGTAAGGTTATAGTAGGCCTACAGTATTTGTCTACATTCTCCTTATATCTCAAAACAAATCATGAATAATGTTGTGAGTTTCTCACTATTTTTTGTCACCTAAATTATCTCTCACATACAGTAAGAATGTCTGGCCAAAAATCTATTATTTTTTTTTTTTTTACAAATGTGTTTTTTATTTATCACAGCAGTGTGAAACTGGCTGCAATAGTGTATGATCATTGATGACTGTGTTGGTTAAATGAAAACAAATAGCATTTTCACAAATATGTGTATATGTTTTGACTGAAGTGTGTATGTTTTGACTGAAGTGTGTCATTTTGCAAACAATCTAGGAATTTTGCTAATTGATTGTGGTGTTTGGATAATTGTGATTATATTTTGACAAAAATAACTCTGTTTTCAAAATCGCGTGTAAACAATTGAAAAAAACTGTAAAAGATCAACATTTCACCAAACATTTTAAGAGCATGCATTCCAATGTTCACTGCATTGTCACAAAACGTTGGTTGATGCAATGTTTTTCTAAGCCTAGAAATTGTGTGTCACTTGTGTTTTTTAACCATGAGGAAAAACACGTTTTAGGGATTGGGTGGCACGTGCTGTGAACAAACCACATGGAAACGCAGACATTTTATCACAGATATGTAATCTCAGATGAAAGTATAGCAAATAAGGTGTTTCACTGTAAAATAAATGTCCTATTTTTAGACAAATACTGCACTGAAAATGTTGGTTGGCCACATACTTAGTGATAGTCTCTATGCCATTATTTGGGGTTGTCTGTAAATATACCTTGTAAAATTGTAGCATTTCCCCAGAAATGTAAATTATGACGTTGTACAATTAGTTGATCACATTAGATCTCAATTTCACTCTTGCAAATGAACGCAATATTAATATATGCCATTTGCCAGACACTTATAACCAAAACAACTTATAATTATTTGTGCATACATTTATTTAAATGTATGGGTGAGACTCGAACCCACTATCCTGAAATTGCAAGCACCATGCCATACCAACTGAGCTACAGAAGACCGATACTCTTTGTTCATTTTCATGGTTCTTTCAGTATAGACAGCTCATAGAAGTCAATTGCATAGTATTAGTGTACAGTAAAACCAGCTTCCAAAGATAGCAAAACATTTATGACGAAGCAAAAATAGGTTTTTAGAAATGTTTGCAAAGGTATTACAAATGAAAAACGAAAATATCACATTTACATAAGTATTCAAACCCTTTACCCTTTACTTTGTTGAAGCACCTTTGGCAGCGATTACAGCATTGAGTCTTCTTGGGTATGACGCTACAAGCTTGGCACACCTGTATTTGGGGAGTTTCCCCCCCATTCTTCTCTGCAGATCCTCTCAAGCTCTGTCAGATTGTATGGGGAGCGTTGCTGCACAGCTATTTTCAGGTCTCTCCAGAGATGTTAGATCGGGTTCAAGTCCAGGCTATGGCTGGGCCACTCAAGGACATTCAGAGACTTGTCCCGAAGCCACTCCTGTGTTATCTTGGCTGTGTACTTAGGGTCCTTGTCCTGTTGGAAGGTGAACCTTCGCCCCAGTCTGAGGTCCTGAGTGATCTGGAGCAAGATTTCATCAAGAATCTCTCTGTACTTTGCTCCGTTCATCTTTCCCTTGATCCTGACTAGTCTCCCAGTCCCTGCCGATGAAAAACATCCCCACAGCATGATGCTGCCACCACCATGCTTCACCGTACGGATGGTGCCAGGTTTCCTCCAGACGTGACACTTGGCATTCAGGCCAAAGAGTTCAATCTTGGTTTCATCAGACCAGAGAATAATGTTTCTCTTGGTCTGAGAGTATTAGGTGCCTTTTGGCAAACTCCAAGCGGGCTGTCATGTGCCTTTTACTGACGAGTGGCTTCCGTCTGGCCACTCTACCACAAAGGCCTGATTGGTGGAGTGCTGCAGAGATGGTGTCCTTCTGGAAGTTTCTCACATCTCCACATAGGAACTCTAGAGCTCTGTCAGAGTGACTATCAGGTTCTTGGTCACCTCCCTGACCAAGGCCCTTCTCCCCCGATTGCTCAGTTTGGCCGGGCGGATAGCTCTAGGAAGAGTCTTGGTGGTTCCAAACGTCTTCCATTTAAGAATGATGGAGGCCACTGTGTTCTTGGGGACCTTCAATGCTGCAGAAATGTTTTGGTACCCTTCTGTGCCTCGACACAATCCTGTCTCTGAGCTCTACGGACAATTCCTTTGACCTCATGGCTTGGATTTTGCTCTGACATGCACTGTCAACTGTGGGACCTTATATAGACTGGTGTGTGCCTTTCCAAATCATGTCCAATCCATTTAATTTACCACATCTCAAGGATGATCAATGGAAACAGGATGCACCTGAGCTCAATTTCGACTCAAAGCAAAGGGTCTGAATACTTATGTAAATAATTTATGATGTTTATTATTTGCAATACATTTGCTAAAATAAAAAATAAAAACTGTTTTTGCTTTGTCATTATGGGGTATTGTGTTTAGATTGCTAAGGATTGTTTTTTTATTTAGTCCATTTTACAAAATGTGGAAAAAGTCAAGGGGTCTGAATACTTTCCGAAAGGAAGTAGCCGGGTTGTAGGTGGCTAGTGATTGCTATTTAACAGTCTGATGGCCTTGAGATAGAAGCTGTCTTTCAGTCTCTTGGCCCCAGCTTTGAAGCACCTGTACTGACCTTGCCTTCTGGATGATAGCGGGGTGAACAGGCCGTGGCTCGGGTGTTTCAGCATGATAATGCATGACCCCAAGTCACAAGGATCTGTACACAATTCCGGGAAGCTGAAAATGTCCCAGTTTTTCCATGGCCTGCATACTCACCAGACATATCACCCATTGAGCATGTTTGGGATGCTCTGGATTGATGTGTACGACAGCGTGTTCCAGTTCCTGCCAATATCCAGCAACTTCACTCAGCCATTGAAGAGGAGTGGGACAGCATTTCACAGGTCACAATCAACAGCCTGATCAACTCTATGCGAAGGAGATGTGTCGCGCTGTATAAGGCAAATGGTGGTCACATCAGATCAACGCCCCTACCTTTTACAGATGCATATCTGTATTCCCAGTCATGTGAAATCCATAGATTAGTAGCCTAATATATTCATTTGAATTGACTGATTTTCTTATATGAACTGTAACTCAGTAAAGTCTTTGAAATTGTGGCATGTGGCATTTATATTTTTGTTTAGTGTAGTTTTATCAGGGCACTGAGGACCAAATTCATTTTTTTAGTGTTTTGTAGTGGGAAAAACTTATTTTTTTGCAGAGAGGACAGACCCGAACGGTCTTAGAATGATTTTAGAACTATATAATTAGAAGGTGCAGAGGTGTCGGCATCTACTTAGTTTTAAGGGGGTACTAATGGCCAAATGCAATGTCTTAGTTAATTTTGTCTTGTGTTATTTACAAAAACAATGTATGAACACTCAGATTCAATGGGCATGACTGTTTATAATACAAAAAGCAATATACAAGCAATTTATTTGACAATATAGTGCCAAAATGTTCCTTCTGATAACCAGGTGGTCGGTTTGCCTCTGATTTATGAATGGTAATTTAAGACTGACTCTTCTGTGGTTTGGTAACTTCCTGACTCAACTGCTCGCGCTCTCTCCCATTGAGCTATTTACAAACAAACAAGATGGCGTATTGAACACAGAGCGGTGCGAATCACCTCAAGATAAAAAAGTAATATTCAATATCAGTAAGTTAGACTAAATATTAGCACTTCATATACTCGTGAATAATAATATTCAATCTGGATAATAACACAAAACAAATCATAAGGCTAGAGAAATGTATCGACAAATTACAACAACAAGCAACACTCAAACATGACGGAGGGTAAAAGAGGAGAATCAATCTCCAAGAGAAAATGCGACTCCTCGACGGACACAGATTATTTATGCTTTTCACCACTGGGGCTGGTAAGTGTGGAAAGCGATCTGTTGAAGTCGATAAATGACAAACTGGGCATACTAGAGTTGGTTAGTAAGCATGTCTAAGAGTTGAAGGCGAGTCTTGAAATGAGTGACGAAAAAGCTGCGATAATGGAGAAAGATACAAAAAAGCTAAAAGGGACAGTCACTAAGATAGAAACGGACGTTAATGAACTTAAAAGGGAGAACAACTTTCTGAGAGAAGCCTTACTAGACATACAGACTAGATCGATAAGAGAAAATCTAGTAGTTACGGGTATCCAAGAAAAAGAAGGAGAGGTTACCGAAAAAATTGTGAAGGACTTCTTTCTTACAGCGCTTCAATCCCACTCGATGCTGTCGATAAAATCCAACTCGAACGTGTACACCGTTTCGGACAAAGAGGACCGAGATATGAACGTCCAATCGTTGCCAAATTTGCTTTCTTTAAGGATAAAGTAATGGTTAAAAGGTAAAAGACTTGCTGGCACGAAAATAGGCATGAATGATCAGTTCCCGAGGGAGATTGCAGAACGGCACAAAGTTCTGTACCCAATCTTCAAGGAAAATAGATTAAAGGGGAAGCGTGTTACTCTCGTAGTTGATAAACAGTATATTGACAACCAAATGTTCCGCGACACTATGACTACTCCATGGCTATTCTGAAAGTTCTAATAGAGGAGTCGAATAATGGAACACCCAATACTAGCCATGTGTGTTAGAGTATGTGCATGTGTGTGTGTGTGTTTGTGTATCCCACATCTGTTGCAAGGGGGTAAGGATGTTAGGGAGAATATAGGATGAACCACAATAATTGTTTGCTAAAATAAGAATTGCTTGACAAAAATGTAATGTAATACAATGGCAATCCGGGTTATAGGTAACAATACTTCGCATGAACTGCTGACATTATTACACATATTAATTGATAATAATGGAAATTAAGATATGCAAGATATTTGAATAGATATGTGTTTTTAATAGCTATATATATATTGAGGTGAGAGCATTGGACATGCTTTTGGCGGTTGACCTGCTTCTGTTTTGTCGGTGGCACTGTGTGCTGTTTTCGAAGGATGGGTCCTGGCCTCTCGGGTGGCCTAGGGATCCAGGGGGACGGGGGTGGTATGCCGATCACTGGGATGACAACCCAATTTGGGATGGGGAGGGGCTTTAGCGGGGGGAATAGTGGAGAACAATTGGAGGGTTACTTAGTAGAAGTGCAAATATCATGGTACAGCTACAGTGGGGAGAACAAGTGTTTGATACACTGCCGATATTGCAGGTTTTCCTACTTACAAAGCATGTAGAGGTCTGTAATTTTTATCATAGGTACACTTCAACTGTGAGAGACGGAATCTAAAACAAAAATCCAGAAAATCACATTGTATGATTTTTAAGTAATTAATGTGCATTTTATTGCATGACATAAGTATTTGATACATCAGAAAAGCAGAACTTAATATTTGGTACAGGAACCTTTGTTTGCAATTACAGAGATCATACGTTTCCTGTAGGTCTTGACCAGGTTTGCACACACTGCAGCAGGGATTTTGGCCCACTCCTCTATACAGACCTTCTCTAGATCCTTCAGGTTTCGGGGCTGTCGCTGGGCAATACGGACTTTCAGCTCCCTCCAAAGATTTTCTATTGGGTTCAGGTCTGGAGACTGGCTAGGCCACTCCAGGACCTTGAGATGCTTCTTACGGAGCCACTCCTTAGTTGCCCTGGCTGTGTGTTTCGGGTCATTGTCATGCTGGAAGACCCAGCCACGACCCATCTTCAATGCTCTTACTGAGGGAAGGAGGTTGTTGGCCAAGATCTCGCGATACATGGCCCCATCCATCCTCCCCTCAATACGGTGCAGTCGTCCTGTCCCCTTTGCAGAAAAGCATCCCCAAATAATGATGTTTCCACCTCCAAGCTTCACGGTTGGGATGGTGTTCTTGTGGTTGTACTCATCCTTCTTCTTCCCCCAAACACGGTGAGTGGAGTTTAGACCAAAAAGCTATATTTTTGTCTCATCAGACCACATGACCTTCTCCCATTCCTCCTCTGGATCATCCAGATGGTCATTGGCAAACTTCAGACGAGCCTGGATATGCGCTGGCTTGAGCAGGGGGACCTTGCGTGCGCTGCAGGATTTTAATCCATGACGGCGTAGTGTGTTACTAATGGTTTTCTTTGAGACTGTGGTCCCAGCTCTCTTCAGGTCATTGACCAGGTCCTGCCATGTAGTTCTGGGCTGATCCCTCACCTTCCTCATGATCATTGGTGCCCCACAAGGTGAGATCTTGCATGGAGCCCCAGACCGAGGGTGATTGACCGTCATCTTGAATTTCTTCCATTTTCTAATAATTGCGCCAACAGTTGTTGCCTTCTCACCAAGCTGCTTGCCTATTGTCCTGTAGCCCATCCCAGCCTTGTGCAGGTCTACAATTTTATCCCTGATGTCCTTACACAGCTCTCTGGTCTTGGCCATTGTGGAGAGGTTGGATTCTGTTTGATTGAGTGTGTGGACAGGTGTCTTTTATACAGGTAATGAGTTCAAACAGGTGCAGTTAATACAGGTAATGAGTGGAGAACAGGAGGGCTTCTTAAAGAAAAACTAACAGGTCTGTGAGAGCCGGAATTCTTATTGGTTGGTAGGTGATCAAATACTTATGTCATGTAATAAAATGCAAATTAATTACTTAAAAATCATACAATGTGATTTTCTGGATTTTTGTTTTAGATTCCGTCTCTCACAGTTGAAGTGTACCTATGATAAAAATTACAGACCTCTACATGCTTTGTAAGTAGGAAAACCTGCAAAATCGGCAGTGTATCAAATACTTGTTCTCCCCACTGTATATATAAATCACTATTTTCTAAAATTATTTTAAAATACTTATTTATTTATTTTTGATTGGGGGTACGTTCAATTGATCAAAATCCTTGTTCCCATCTCCTAACCCACAATATGTAACTGTACTGCTGTCTATGTCGGTTACTGATGGTTTATGTTTAGACCGGCATTGCTTAGCAATAGAATATTGTGATGATACATCTTGCTTATCTCAGGGATTGACCCAAGATGAACCTTAAGTGCGCAATATGTTTAAGTTGCAACTTATTCTGTTTAGGTTTATTAGATGCTAATTGAACACTTTAAGCGCGGGAGCCTCCTCAGTTCATATGTTAGTAGAAGTTCTAGGATAGTGATGGTGAGCGTATAGTTGGGATTTAATTTTTGTTTTACCTCTTGTTCGAGGTCGCGCCGTGCTTTTTTGGCATCGGCCAGACAATGTGTTTGTTATTTTTATTTTCATATTTTTTTCTGTCCTATGTGTGTATGCCTGTTAAATGTGGGTTGATGGGGGGGGGTAAAGGTTGGGGAAAGTAGGGGAACAGGGTGGAGAGTAAAGGTGCTTGCGGGGGGGAGGGGTGGGTTGGATACTGCTTGGGTGTAGGTGCTACATATGCTGATCGTGATGGTTTGGTGCGCTTTCTTACCTTTTTAGTGAGTTACATGTTATGCAGGCCACCGTAGGAACTACAAATGAGAGGAGGGCGGGGCTTACATTCACTTCCTGGAATGTCAAGGGTTTAAACGAACCAATTAAGAGAGGCAGGGTCCTAGCCCACTTGAAAGCACTTTCGTCTGATATTATATTTTTGCAAGAAACCCATCTGAAAAACAATTCTCATAACAGACTTAAATGTAAGTAGGTGGGGCAAGTGTATCACTCTAACTTCTCTGCCAAAACGAGAGGCACAGCGATTCTGGTACGGAAAGGAATTCCCTTTCTACATAAAATCACTATTGTGGATAAAGAGGGTCGTTATGTGATCGTAATAGGAGAGATCCATTCTACTTCTGTAACTCTACTAAATATCTATGGGCCAAACATTGATAACCCCTCTTTTTTCAAAAGAGTCCTTGCCCTGATTCCAGATATCTCCCATACTAATCTGGTCATTGGAGGGGACCTTAACTGTGTACTAGACCAATATTTGGATAGATCCTCTACCCGGCGAACCCCTACCTCCTATTCAAGCGAATTCTTGAATACCTACATAAAAAATTCGAACTCATTTGATATATGGAGGATCTCTAATCCTACGGGTAGGGAATTCTCCTTTTACTCTCATGTTCACAATGTATATACTCGAATTGACTACTTTTTGGTTGATGCTAAACTACTCCCGTATACCTGTAATGTGAGATATCATGATATTATAATCTCTGACCACAGTCCACTCACCTTCTCCATGAGATTGGGTGACATCGTACCAAACGAGAGGGTCTGGAGGTTGAATCCTCAGCTCCTCACAGAACCAACATTCTGTGAACATCTTAAAGACCAAATTACATTTTTCTTTATACCAATGACAACACAGAGACTTCCCCAGCATTATTGTGGGAAACGCTGAAGGCTTATTTGAGAGGCTGTATCATCTCCTTTCAGACTGCCAGGAGTAGGCAAAACAGAAAAAAATTGGTAGAACTGGAGGGACAAATTCACTTACTGGATAGGGAGAATGCTAGACATCCATCTATGGAGAAACATGAAAAAATTATGTCTTTAAAAATTAAATACAATCAGATCCTCTCGGCTAAAATTGCTAAATCTTTTCTCTATGCCAAGCAAAAATATTTTGAGTTTGGTGACAAACCACACAAATTACTCGCCAGACAACTTCGAAAGAATGTGAGTGACCGAATGATTCACAAAGTTAAATCTGCATCTGGGGAATTACTCTCCTCCCCCAAAGACATCAATGACAGATTCCGTCAGTTTTATGAGACTCTATATACATCTAAAGCGGATCCTAACCCCTTAATTATGCAAAACTTTTTGGAGGACTGTAATCTTCCTGAATAAGGAAATATCTCTTGAAGAAATTAGAGAAACAATTAAATCTCTAAAGAGTGGCAAGACCCCGGGCCCAGATGGATACCCTGGTGAATTCTATAAAACATTCAGCAACATGCTCTCTCCCTACCTGCACAAAATGTTGGTTCGGGCCAACAAACCCTTGACTCTCCCATCTACTTTGGATGAGGCGTTTATTACAGTTATACATAAGAAGGGTAAAGTTCCGGAAGAGGTAGGGTCATACAGACCAATATCCCTCCTTAATACAGACCAAAAGATTTTAGCAAAAACTCTGGCTAACAGGCTTAGCACTCTAATTGGCAAATTGGTCCATTCGGACCAGACCGGCTTTATCCCTAACAGAAACTCATTCTTCAATCTCAGGCGCCTCTTCAACATTATGTATTCTCAGAGGTTACCTAACGTGGACCTCGCCGTTATATCTCTTGACGCCGAAAAGGCCTTTGACCAAGTTGAGTGGCCCTATCTATTCAAGGTCCTACAGAAATTTAATATTGGAGATGGGTTCATAAATTGGATCCAGCTTTTATATAGGAACCCCTGTGCGAGAATACTCACTAACCAATCACTGTCGCCCCGATTTAACCTTTACAGAGGGACAAGGCAGGGTTTTGCGCTGTCGCCTATGCTCTTCGCCCTAATTATTGAACCTCTCGCTCAAGCGATCAGATCTCATTCAGCAATACACGGCTACAATACTAAAGATACTCTAAATAAGATTTCCCTATACGCAGATTATATTCTCCTCTATGTAACAGAACCCCAAGCTAGTATTCCAGCTATTCTTGAGGTGATTAATTTCTTTGGTACCTTCTCGGGATACAGAATAAATTGGAACAAGAGTGAATTAATGCCCATACGGTTGCAAAACACCTCCTGGCTAGAACATCTTCCAGTTAAGTTATCTTCAGAAACATTTAGCTACCTTGGAATTGTAGTTACCAAACAATACTCCTTAATATTTAAAGAGAATTTCCCCTCTCTGATGCAAAATCTCAAGGCAAACATACAATTTTGGAGAACTCTCCCAATTTCTCTGCTCGGAAGAATTAATGCCATTAAAATGGTCTTCCTCCCACAACTGCTCTACCTATACCAGAACATCCCAGTTTTCATACGTAAATCCTTTCATAAACAACTGGACAAAAAAACCTATGTAAATCCAAGATGGAAGGAGGATTGTCTCTCCCAAATTTTATATTTTACTATTGGGCCACTAACCTCCGCGCTGTTACGTTTTTGCTGGATGACGCACCCCCGCCATCCAGCTGGCTTAGCATAGAGCGGGAGGAGTGTCACCCCTTCTCTATTGGTGCTGTGATTTTGTCACCTGTCAATCTGGAGATGTCACTTTACCGTAACAATCCTATTATACATAGCACAGTCCGAATCTGGAAGCAAATTAAAGTCCACTTTGAGCTTAGACCAATATCATTCATGCTCCCTGTTGCCAGGAATCCCTCCTTTGCCCCCTCTAACCTTGATAACACCTTTGAGCGATGGGGAGAGTTGGGGATAAGTACCATAGGGGATTTATATATAGGAGGGACCTTTGCTTCCTTTGAATCGCTGAGGGAAACGTATAACCTTCCCAGAAGTAACTTTTTCAGATACCTACAAATTAGAGACTATGTTAGAAAACACCTCCCAACATTTGGGAATGCTAAACCTTCCATGTTTGACGGATGCATAAAAATATGCCCCACCTCAGACAAACTGATATCTCGTCTATATGACGCTTTTCAATCTGTTAGCGTACCCTCTACTGATGCCATTAAGGCAAAATGGGAGGAAGAACTAGGGACTGATATTTCGGTGGCAGACTGGGAGGATAGCTTGGAGTATATCCACACCTGCTCCATTAACTCCAGACATCGTCTCATACAATTTAAGGTATTACATAGATTACACTATTCCAAAACTAAACTGCATAGGATATTTCCTGATACATCCCCTATGTGTGATAAATGTCAGGCTGAGCAGGGTACACTACTCCACTGCTTTGCCCTATGCTCTAGCCTGTATGGTTATTGGTGTGGAATTTTTGGGGTCCTCTCTGAAGTTCTGGAGACTTCAATAGACCCAGACCCGCTTCTGATAATCCTGGGAGTGTCCGATTCCCTAAACGGATTAACCAACTCCCAAAAACAACTCATCTCTTACAGTCTCATTTCGGCAAAAAAAATAATCTTGTTGTTTTGGAAAAGGAGGGAAGCGCCCTCTACCAAATTATGGCTCAGCGAATTGGCAAACACTGTACACTTAGAAAGAATTAGATATATTCGGAACAATAAATGATCAACATTTGATCAAATCTGGCAGCCTTTCCTCTCTTACTTGGACCAGTCGGCGCTGTGAATTTGTACTTTTTAAAGCACTCTCAATTGTCATATTGTAATCTACCTTTGGGCAGCGTGTGCTGGCCCCGACACTCGAGCAGTCGGGAGGGGAATAGGGTGGAATAAGGGGGGGGGGGGATAAAGGGGGGTATAAGTGGGGGGGTTACATCTACCCTTTTTCTTTCTACCTGTCCCTGTTCTGTATGTCGTGTTTTGTAATATTTGTTTTGTGTTCAGAACTCTGGGTCTTGTTGTTCATGTCTGTTCTCTTATGTTTAGATAAAAACTGTACACGTCTTTCATACCTATACACCATTCTTGTGTGTGTTCAATAAAAAATATTTGAACAGAGAAAGGAGTGATTTCTGGGGTAGCGTTAAGTGTGGAGGTGGAGCAATTGAAGTTGAAGATTCTTGGTGTTTGTGACGCCCGCCATTTGGTGCGACGCAGACCCGGTGGTGACCGTGGTGAAACTGAGGAGTCACTGTCAGTCGTTTTGAGTCTGAGTTTTTACCCGACAAAGTCATGTTAGGATATATCAGTTATCTACTGAGGTATTTCTGGCGCAACGTTGATGGTCATGTCATAGCAGTGTGTAGGAGGGAGATTCCAAGATGGGAATTGTGCAGGAAGACATGGGACAGAGGATTGTGGAGTTTCGGTCAATAAAGTTGTTTGTGTCATCTGCAGGGGTGCCCATGTTGCAGGAGATCGGAAGTATCCAGTGTGAGAGAGGTGGCCAGAATCAGAGTAGTGCAGAAGGTGTCGTATGATGAGGCAGTGAAGAAAGTAGAGGAGGATGGGTCAAGGATGAGGTATCCGGAGAGGATCCCTGTGAGTAGAAGATCTGTGCCAGCACAGAGGGATATGCCAAAGGAAAGTGTTCAGACCCATTGACTTTTTCTACATTTTGTTACGTTAAAGCCTTATTCTAAAATGGATTATATAAATAAAAATCCTCAGCAATCTACACACAACACCCGATAATGACAAAGCGAAACGTTTTTTTGTTTTTGTTTGTTGCTAATTTATAAAAAAATTAAAAACAGAAATATCTTGTTTACATAAGTATTCAGACCCTTTGCTATAAGACTTGACATTGAGCTCAGGTGCATCCTGTGTCCATTGATCATCCTTGAGATGTTTCTACAACTTGGAGTCCACCTGAAGTAAATTCAATTGATTGGACATGATTTGGAAAGGCACACACCTGTCTATATAAGGTCCCACAGTTGACAGTGCATGGCAAAGCAAAAACCAAGCCATGAGATCGAACAAATTGTCCGTAGAGCTCCGAGACAGGTTTGTGTCAAGGCACAGATTTGGGGAAGGGTAGCAAAAAATGTCTGCAGCATTAAAGGTCCCCAAGAACACAGTGGCCTCCAACATTCTTAAATGGAAGAAGATTGGAACCACCAAGACTCTTCCTAGAGCTGGCTGCCCGGCCAAACTGAGCAATCGGAGGAGAAGGGCTTTGGTCAGGGAGGTGACCAAGAACCTGATGGTCACTCTGACAGAGCTCTAGAGTTCCTCTGTGGAGATGGGAGAATCTTCCAGAAGGACAACCATCTCAGCAGCACTCCACCAATCAGGCCTTTATGGTAGAGTGGCAAGACGGATGCCACTCCTCAGTAAAAGGCACATGACAGCCTGCTTGGAGTTTGTCAAAAGCCACCTAAAGGACTCAGACCGTGAGAAACAAGATTCTCTGGTCTGATCAAACCAAGATTTAACTCTTTGGCCTGAATGACAAGCATCACGTCTGGAGGAAACCTGGCACCATCAATAGGGTGAAGCATGGTGGTGGCAGCATCATGCTGTGGGGATGTTTTTCAGTTGCAGGGACTGGGAGACTAGTCAGGATCAAAGGAAAGATGAACGGAGCAAAGTACAGAGAGATCCTTGATAAAAACCTATTCCAGGGCGCTCAGGACCTCAGACTGGGGCACAGGTTCACCTTCCAACAGGACAACAACCCTAAGCACACAGCCAAGACATTGCAGGAGTGGCTTTGGGACAAGTCTCTGAATGTCTTTGAGTGGCCCAGCCATAGCCCGGACTTGAACCCGATCGAACATCTCTGGAGAGACCTGAAAATAGCTGTGCAGCAGGCTCCCCATCCAACCTGACAGAGATTGAGAGGATCTGCAGAGAAGAATGGGAGAAACTCCCCAAACACAGGTGTGCCAAGCTTGTAGCGTCATACCCAAGAAGACTCAAGGCTGTAATTGCTGCCAAAAGTGCTTCAAAAAAACTGTTTTTGCTTTGTCATTAAGGGGTAATGTGTGTAGATTGATGAGGGGAAAAAACAATTTAATAAATTTTACAATAAGGCTGTAACGTAACAAAATGTTGAAAAAGTAAAGGGGTCTGAATACTTTCCGAATGCACTGTACTTCCCAAGCCAGGTGCTTAAGGCAAACTGGGTCACACTTAAGCAGTGCATGTTTACCTCAGATCTCTCCTCGTGCCGTCATTTGAAAAACTGTTACTGTACTGCTTTGGAAAGTATCTTAGGGCCCAGAGCTACATTTAGAAAGCTTTACGTCAGGCAATAACTTACATTCTAAAAAGCTCAGTTTTACTGTATATCTGCATCCTGCTAAGACAGTGTTTAGAACACAAAGCTTTGCATGCTGTTATGAATTAGCTGACTGCAAGGAGGAGTAGCCTAAATGCGGTCAATACATTTTTACTACAGTTGAGGTCGTTAGTTTACATACACCTTATATAGACATTTCCTAGATTTAGGACAGACACTTGTTTCTTATGATGTCTTTTTTGACTGTCCTTTTTGCCATTTATGAATGTGTTATTCAATGCGTTTCTATGGCCTTTAATAGTAAAGGCCAAAATCTACAGTTGAAGTCTGAAGTTTTCATTCACCTTAGCCAAATACATTTAAACTCAGTTTTTCACCATTCCTGAAATTTAATCCTAGTAAAAATTCCCTGTCTTAGGTCAGTTAGGATCACCACTTTATTTTAAGAATGTGAAATGTCAGAATAATAGTAGAGAGAATGCTTTATTTCAGCTTTTATTTCTTTCATCACATTCCCAGCGGGTCAGAAGTTTACATACACTCAATTAGTATTTGGTAGCATTGCCTTTAAATTGTTTATCTTGGGTCAAACGTTTCGAGTAGCCTTCCACAAGCTTCCCACAATAAATTGGGTGAATTTTGGCCCATTCCTCCTGACAGAGCTGGTGTAACAGAATCAGATTTGTAGGCCTCCTTGCTCGCACACACTTTTTCAGTTCTGCCCACACATTTTCTATAGGATTGAGGTCAGGGCTTTGTGATGGCCACTCCAATACCTTGACTTTGTTGTCCTTAAGCCATTTTGCCACAACTTTGGAAATATGCTTGGGGTCATTGTCCATTTGGATGACCCATTTGCAACCAAGCTTTAACTTCCTGACTGATGTCTTGAGATGTTGCTTCAATATATCCACATAATTTTCCTTCCTCATGATGCCATCTATTTTGTGAAGTGCACCAGTCCCTCCTGCAGCAAAGCACCCCCACAGCATGATGCTGCCACCACCGTGCTTCACGGTTGGGATGGTGTTCTTCGGCTTGCAAGCGACCCCCTTTTTCCTCCAAACCTAACGATGGTCATTATGGCCAAACAGTTACATTTTTGTTTCATCAGACCAGAGGACATTTCTGCAAAAAGTACAATTTTTGTCCCCATGTGCAGTTGCAAACCGTAGTCTGGCTTTTTTATGGCGGTTTTGGAGCAGTGACTTTTCCTTGCTGAGCGGCCTTTCAGGTTATGTTGATATAGGACTCTTTTTAATGTGGATATAGATACTTTTGTACCTGTTTCCTCCAGCATCTTCACAAAGTCCTTTGCTGTTGTTCTGGGATTGATTTGCACTTTTCGCACCAAAGTACGTTAATCTCTAGGAGACAGAACGTGTCTCCTTCCTGAGCGGTATGATGGCTGCGTGGTCCCATGGTGTTTATACTTGCGTAGTGTTTTTTGTACAGATGAACATGGTACCTTCAGGCATTTTGGAAATTGCTCCCAAGGATGAACCAGATTTGTGGAGGTCTACAATTTTTTTTCTGAGGTCTTGGCTAATTATTTTTAATTTTCCCATGATGTCAAGCAAAGGGGCACTGAGTTTGAAGGTAGGCCTTGAAATACATCCACAGGTACACCTCCAATTGACTCAAATGATGTCAATTAGCCTATCAGAAGCTTCTAAAGCCATGACATCATTTTCTGGAATTTTCCAAGCTGATTAAAGGCACAGTCAACTTGTGTATGTAAACTTCTGACCCACTGGAATTGTGATACAGTGAAATATTCTGTCTGTAAACAATTGTTGGAAAAATTACTTGTGTCATGCACAAAGTAGATGTCCTAACCGACTTGCCAAAACTATAGTTTGTTAACAAGAAATTTGTGGAGTGGTAGAAAAACAAGTTTTAATGACTCCAACGTAAGTGTATGTAAACTTCTGACTTCAACTGTATGTGCTGTAAGTATGATGTACAAATGTGAGGTCTTTTATTGTTCTTGGAGTGACTGAACTGTATCTCCTTGGAGAAAAAAAAACATCCTGCCCAAACCATTTACTGTCTGTTAGCTTTGATCTTTTAGTCCCAAATGTAAAATTGATGCACATTTAGCCTGGTCCCACATCAGTTTGTGATTTATGGCCAACTCCTATAGTCATTGTCATGAAAGACAGCACAAACAGCTTGGATCCATGCTATATTATATCCACCGATGCTGGATAAAATGGACTGTTCCTTTCAAAGGCACAACCTGGAAGTAATTTTTATTATCAATATATGATTCTAAAATAATTAATTTGTAAATGAATCAACTTTTTATGTTTTTGTTGTCATTTGAGTTTCAAAGACAGCAGCCCCGCATAGCGCTACCTGCCTTCACATCATCTGGCTCTGAGGATCTTCCCTCGGAGACGAGGCCATTCCCCAAACTATTTAATCAAGTTTAATATTGCATTCCGTTTTTGTTGTTCATTCAGTTAAGCCTGTACTCCATTGAACTGTATACAGTATCTGTCTGTATGAAGGGTAAATATAATTGCATTATAGCTCAGCGTCACACTGTAACCTGCATCTTATGGGACCTGCGACTATGGGGAGCTGAGATAACCGTTGAACACCAGAGCAATTTCCAACCAGACCAGAAGTTTGACAAGTGACGTGCTAGTCATGGAGCTGGGGCCTTTACTGTAAATCAAGCCAGTCTGGTCTGGGAAAGTGCCTTTAATGCTGCAAAGCACCATGTGCCTCTGATTTAGCAAAGATCTGTGACGTCAAACTAGGTAGACCATCGTACAGGCTACACAGGTGTGTAATGAGTGGTTTTACAGTGGGAAAAACACAGAACCGCTGTATATAGTTTTAAAACTGTAATTTTCATGTCACGCAATACGCAATAAAAACGATTGTGTTTGTTGGCCTAATTGTGAGAAGTGTTTCAACTCAGAGCTGAATGAACGTACATTTGTACAATTTCTTGTTTTATTGTGAGAAAAACACTCATACATACAGTGCCTTCAGAAAGTATTCACACCCCTTTACTTTTCGCACATTTTGTTTTGTTACAGCCTGACATGTCTGAAATTAATACAAAATGAAAAGCTGAAATGTCTTGAGTCAAGTATTCAACAGCTTTGTTATGGAAAGCCTAAATAAGTTCAGAAGTAAAGATGTGCTTAACAAATCAAATAAGTTGCATGGACTCATTCCATGTTCAATAATAGTGGTTAACATGATTTATGAATGACTACCCCGTCTCTGTACCCCACGCATACAATGATCTGTAAGGTCCCTCAATTGAGTAGTGACTTTCAAGCACAGATTCAACCACAAAGACCAGGGAGGTTTTTCAATACCTCGCAAAGAAGGGCACCTATTGGTAGATGTGTAAAAAAAAAAAAAAGATGGTGTATGAATACACACAGTCACTACAAAGGTACAGGCGTCCTAATTGCAGCATTACCGCAAAAATGGAAGAGGAAAGTGGAAGGGAGGGAAAAGTAAGGAACTTGTCTGTTGGCCCTGCATTAAAGAACATCATTGGTTAAAGAAAATTGTGATAAATAAAAAACTATACCAGTTTCATTTACGAACCAAAGGATGAACATATTCCAAAACATGCATCCTGTTTGCAACAAGGCACTTAAGTATTACTGCAAAGAAATTGGCTAAGAAATTAACTTTTTGTCCTGAATACAAAGCTTTATGTCGGGCAAATCCAACACAACACATCACTGAGTACCACTCTTCATATCTTCAAGCATGGTGGTGGCTGCATCATGCTATGGGTGTGCTTGTCATCGGCAAGGACTAGGGAGTTTTTTAGGAAACAAATAAATGGAATACAGCTATAAGCACAGGCAAAATCATAGAGGAAAACCTGGTTCAGTCTGCTTTCCAACAGACACTGGGAGAATAATTAACCTTTCAGCAGGACAATGTAGCTCAGTTGTCCCGTGTAGCTCAGTTGGTAGAGCATGGTGCTTGCAACGCCAGGGTTGTGGGTTCGATTCCCATGGGGGTCCAGTATGAAAAATGTATGCATTCACTAACTGTGAGTCGCTCTGGATAAGAGCGTCTGCTAAATTACTCAAATGTAATGTAAATGACAATAACCTAAAACACAAGGCCAAATCTAAACTAGAGTTGAACACATTGAATGTTCCTGAGTGGCCTATTTACAGTTTTGACTTAAATCGGCTTGACAATCTATGGCAAGACTTGAAAATGGCTGTCTAGCAATGATCAACAATCAACTTGACAGACCTTGAATAATTTTTTATAGAGTAATGGGCAAATATTGTACAATCCAGGTGTGCAAAGATCTTAGAGACTTACCCAAAAAGACTCAAAGCTGTAATCGCCGCCAAAGGTGCTTCTACAAATTATTGACTATGGGGTGTGAAAATTTGCAAACATTTCTAAAAACATGTTTTCACTTTGTCATTATGGGGTATTGTGTGTAGATTGGTGAGAATTGTTTTTATTTTCATCCATTTTGAATTAAGGCTGTAGCACAACAAAATGATTAGTAAGTCAAGGGGTATGAATACATTTTGAAGGCAATGTAAATATATATGAATAATTTAATCTTTCAGTATATTGTTGATATATTGTATATCGTTCACATCCATGCCTTATAAGACAGCGCTGGCTTTACATGTGAGGGCTCCTCAGGGTAAAGGTGAAAGTCCTCTCTCTCTGCTTTATTCTTTGCTTTATTCGTTGTTTCCACTCAAAACTCCACGAAACATGCCAGCTAAGATGTCTGAGCATTTACAGTCTGGAGATAATTCAATAACGCTCTCTTTCCAGCGAGGGCACTCTTAAGATGAAGCCTCGAAATGAGGAACAAAGTTTTTCCTGCTCTCACCAGTCTATAGAATAACAGTGACAGTTTCTCGAGTGCTTTGGAGGTGCACTTTGACTGGCCTCATGATATGACAATTAGGCTCTGTCATAGTAATAACAGAAAAGAAAAGTGCAAATGCAAATGAAAAGAAAAGAGTGTGACTTTATTATTTCTGAATTGGGCTCTGTCAAATAGCTTTTCATACTGCCACCACCTAGTTCTCAAGTCATCTGTGTTCAATTTCAATGTGGTGCCTTCACCCTCTGGTGACCTGTTTAGAGAGGGTACACAGTAAGAGGAGGAGAGACACAGGGACAGTGTTGTAGAATCTTATTGGTATGGAATTACATACAGTGTCCTCTAATTACTGGTTTAGGATCAGTTTCCATTATAGGCTAATAAAGTAAACTTACCCTGTACCAGCGCTTAAGGTGATTTCTATAGGCCTGACTAGCCCGTATTGCACAGTGTGAGAGTGGCGTGGCCAGCTAAGGCTAGCATTAGCATTTGGTAGAGGTATTACCCAAGGGAGGGGGGAAGGGGAGCATTACTCAGCCCACGGCCTGTCGCCTTAACCAGGCTTTTACAGTAGGAAGGAGTGAAGCATCTAGCGGTTAACCACCATGCTGGGATCACCAGTTAATGGTGGCTAAGCCGGGACGCCAGTCAAACCTAGGATCTCTTGGCCCTGTACCCTGTACCCGGCAGCCGCGTGGGCTACCGGGAGCGTTCCCATGGAAAAGCCGTTAAACTGGCCACGGCAGCGAGGGATGAGGAACAAGTTTCCATCAGGTCTACCCGGCAACATGTAGGTTCACATATTGTTGTGCCATACAGACTCGCCGTAAGATAGCCCCATAAATTGTGGTATAGTAAAGCTTGAGTGGTTGAACTGGTAGTTAGTGTTTTAGTTTTTTATCATTCATACAGGTGTCGGTTCTGCGTCAAATTTTTCCATGTGTTTCGAGTCAAGCAATAGGGTGGATTCCCCGGGGTTGTTTGTCTGTCTGTTGTTTCTGCGTTGTCGTCATCTCCCAGTTGCCATGCTAACGTAACTTTTCCATTCGCCCCCGGCTTTGCAGGCCGTCCGTAAAGACGTCCTGGAGCTGATTGTTTCAGATCGTACAGAGGAATTGAATTACTGTCTGGTAATGGCCGTAAAGTCCTGTGTCTGAGAGCATTCTGCTCTGGGGCGTGGGCTACGGCCTCACTTTTCCCGTCACTGTATTTCCTCTCCTCCCATCTTTTCGAGCGGGATTTTCAGTTTTTCCTCATTACCAGCTAATCTTCAGAATTTGTTACTAAAACAATAAACAGATAAATTGACAAATCAATGGAAGAACATGATATTCCACCAATCAAATGCAGATTCATAATAGGTTGCTCATTGATGCTACTTCCTTTGAACACTGACTCTGTCGTGTTTTTTTTGCAATTTACTGTACCCATGAGGTATTTCTCAGAACAAAGATTTTCTCTTTTGGTCTTCTTTTTTCTTCTTGCTATGAACGGGTTGCGGGAATCGCTGAGGATCTAGCCACATCAAAGTAATCCTCAGCTCAAAATCCAGTATTATATGCGTTCGCTTGCCTTTCTTATAATAACTGCGGTAACAACCACTTGACAGATGATCTTTATCACAATCTCAAAGTATTATACACTGCTGAGTGTGTAAACAGTAGCAACCAAACAGAGCCTTTCCCCACTATTGACTAGGGCTATTGTTTGGTTGGTTTTATCCTCATTTACCCTACTTGTGGGGATACGAACACTAAATCATTGTTAACTTCAAACATAGATTAATAAAAGCTCCCAGACTTCTTACCTGCTGTGAAATATTGGACGGTGTTCCTTTCTTGAAGACCCTTAGGCTTAGATATTAGATTGTGGCTTTGAGCTGGCACAGGCATGCCAGGGAGATATCAATCTTGTCTTTCTGAAAGCATAAATCACAATCTGGTGTTTGCCTTTTGATGTGTAAGATTATCTCTGTAATGATGAGCTCGTTGCTCAACACTGAGCAAGCAAGTTCTCGGCTCTCCACGTATTGTGACATGTAGAATTCCAGTTGGCATATATGTAAATTTCTGCAATTCATATTACCTTTGTTTACCATGCTGAGAAAAACAGCATATACAGGCATTATTTTCAAGCTGGTCTATTCTGGTCAGTGCTGGTCGAGCTGGTATGACCAGCATGGTCTAACTGGTTCTGCTGGCTGACCAGCCTTCGTTGTGTTTTCGTTGGTGACCAGCCTTCTTTGTGTTTTCACTGGTGACCAGCCTTCGTTTTGTTTTTGCTGGTGACCATCCTTTGCTGTGTTTTGGACTCTGGTGACCAGCATAAGCTAAAGCAAAACCAGCATCAAGTCACTTTATGCTGGCTTGCAAAGTGATGTTTGATTCCTATTGGAATCCAGACAGAGTGGACTCTCACAATCTCCATTCAGAATGACTACCAGGGTTAGAAAGATGAATGAATGAGACTACCTAAACCATCTAAACTGGAACAACTACAGTGTTTCAGTAACGGGTGCAATAAGTCCAACTAACAGATTGGATTAGTTTAGGAAAATGTATGTTATTTATCTTTGTGTAGCATAAGATACATGTATTGATTAATTAATCAATCAATGTACATGCAAAAACAGATATTAAAACAAACAATTCTAAAAAAGTGGTTTTGCAGACCAGAGGGGCATCCTGCGAAGCAAGCCAGATCTACTCAGGGTTTTCTAAAGCTAACAAGCTTAAGTTAACTTCACATTCCAGCTCAGGCTTCATCCGTACTATGACTGTGGATATTGCTCGTCCGCCTGCCGCTATCTCTAGAAGGCTTGTAACTGCGCGTGCATGTCGCACATGGCTAGTCTACCGCCAAACTGCTGAATCATCATTCCATGAGTCACTGCCACATTTTCATTTGTGCCGAAATCAGAATGAAAGAAAAGTTATCTTGCAAATTCAGCAGGCCATGGAGTGAAAGAGACTTTTAGAAGTGCCATCTTTATTGTATTACTTATCGTTAATGCCTTCTTTCTTGTGCTTATCAATGCACAAGCACCTTTTTTCCCACTCCTATCGATATCATTTTTTATTAAGTCATATAAAAGTGTTACGTTGCTTGAAGTTTAAAATGCATTCTGTAAAGACATTTGATTAACAAGATATTTAATCAGTCATCTTCCTCAAATGAAGATCTTTGGAAGAGGGAGGGAATCTGATTTCATTGGTCCTCAACTCACGGCTCAGTCATTTCATTCAGGGTAAGGGGAGTTAGCCGTAAATTAGCCTGCCCCTGAGCAGGTTAGTTCTGAAGGATTCGTTGACATAAATTTACGTGGCTAAAGGGTGAGCCACCACCGAGGTGACCTCAGAGTTGACCAAGGTTACCTCACTAAGTCCTCAAACCTGCGTCGTAGGATACCCCTCAGTAAAATTCAGATTACTTTAGAGTCAAGCTCACTTTGGATTAGAACTCACAACCTTTCGGTTGCCAGCTACTTGAATTTCCTGCTACGCCACTGGATCTGTGAGTATTATAAAGATTGTTAAAAGATTAGAAGCAATAGATATTCTGTAATTTGTCCTTATGGGGGAACCCTTTTGGGGGCCACAAAGAACCCTTTGATTTGACTCGGGGAACCCTTTTGAGTTCCATTTAGAACCCTCTCATGAAGAACCCCCTGGTTCCAGGTAGAATCAATGACAAGTTCTACAGTTATACTTATAGGATAAGTCAGATGCGCTTATGGCACACACTGTCTGGATAAAAGTGTCTGCTAAATAACTGTAATGTAAATGTACCTGTAATTTGACAGTAAGTTACCGGCTACTGAGTTTCAGTACAAGTACCGTATTTTTACAGTTGAATTAAGGTGTTATTGTTGTAAAATGCCTTGTTGTTGTTTATATTATTTTCACTGTACTTTTGAAAAATAGGTGGGGGCAATGTGCTGGTGGGGGCTCAGTAGCATATTTGGGGGCATAGTCAAAAATATGTTGTATTTGTGCCAACCTTTAGTGGAAGTGTTGTACCAGTTGAAGTGGTTTTATCATTATGCTTATGAAGATTGAGGGCAGGTGCGGTGAAGACAGCTGAGTTTGGGTGACGACGACGACGACGTTGATGATTCTTGCCCAGTGTGAGTGAGATTTCTGGAGAGAATGGATCCTTGCCTTCTGGCTGATGCATATGTGGTGTCAGGTTGGGGGGAGAGGAGGTTGGGGACTGTTGAGTTAGTGAAAGTTTATTCCATCCAGAGGGAGTGGGTGATCTGCACCACATGCCTAGGGACAAGAACTGTGACTTACTTTGTTCTCTGGAGCAATGCGCTGTTGAAAGGAATGCTAACTGGGGTGACGTTAATTGCTGAGGAGGATCAACTGAAATGGAAGATTCCCAGTGTCTGTGATGCCCACAGTTTGGTGCGATGCAGACCCAGTGGAGAGCGTGGTGAAACAGAGAAGACACTGAGTTTTGATGCAGTCTGTAACCGACAAAGTTAGGATGTGTCAGTTATCCTGTTTTAGGTGCCAAATGAATGGTCATGTTGCAGCAGTGTGTATGTAGGTGGGAGATTCCTAGATGTGAGAAGTGTGCAGGAGGGCATGGGACAAAAGAATGTGTAAAAAGTGGTGTGTATTAACTGTATGGGTACCCATTGTGCTGGAGATCAGAAGTGCAGTGAGAGAAAGGCAGGTTGAGGTTGCCAGGATCAGAGTAGTACAGAAGGTGACATATGTTGAGGCAGTGAAGAGAGTAGTAAGAAGAGGAATATGGGTCCAGGGCGAGGGATCCTAAGAGGCTCCCTGTAGTAGGTACAGAGTGATAAGAATAACATGGGCTTCAGTAAGGTTGATTTCTTAGCGTTCATAGCCATGGTTACTGTACTGCAGAAATGGAATGTAGATAACAGAAAATAGATGCTGTCGTGGCAGCTGCAGAGAAGTACTTGGGTGTAGGAGATTTATTGTGGAAGAGTTACAATGTGTGTTGAACAATAGTGTCCCATCCTCCCAGGCTGCCGGCCTAGAGTAGGATCAGATCGGGCCAAGTAGTGGAATAGTGGTGATATTTTAATGGGTGTAGGGTTAGTTGGTAGGGCAGTTTTTATTCCTTTTTCCCGTGAGTGTAATGAAAGGTGTAATGAATTCACACTCCAGAACAGTAGGTAGAAACACAGAGCTAGATAAGAGAAATAGATGAATAGGGAGGCCGTCACCGGCCTCACACTCCAGTACAGTAGGCGGTGGTGTACGCATCTTTCAGTTGGTTGCCATCCGCCAATTTAAAGAAGAAGAAGTTGATGAAGGTTGAACTTCTCATTTGTCCACACCCAGTTCTACACAATATTTGTTACAACTTGTGACAATCAAGAGCTGCACTGTTAAGAGGTTTCCAGTATCTTAATGGCAGTTAGGCATCGGGAAGTTCATGTTACATTTTTCCCAACCTTTTCACGCTTGAGTTCCAAATATATCTAACGGTTGCCCGGCATGAGTTTTTTCTATGCAAGTGACGTCAGAATGCACTCGCTGTTCCAAAATGTGATTGTAATGCAACAGGACAGTTAACCCGAGCTACCCTCAAACCAAGGCACCCTGCCTGCTAATTATCTATAGGATATGTTTTAACTAGTCAATTTCAAATTATTTTCTAACCAGTTTTATTTTCTAACAACAGTTTGAATTGAAGTGTTTTCTGCCTCCTCATTAATTCACTGTTGCAGACAATTTTATGTTTGAGGCTTTACTGAGCCAGACAAACTTCTCTCTTCAACGAGAGCCCAAGCACTTCTCCAGTGTTTCCCCAGATCAAGTATGCAGACATTTGCGCATCTCTAGTCAAAACAGGCCTTGCACAAACTTTTTCCCCCTGGCATATTTTCTGGCTGGCGCCCGCATTGCCTTCGTTGTTGTTTTCTTATAAATAATAACTTTGGTGTGCATTCCTATCAAAGTAAGTGCCTTATTTTCTGTATGTCGTGTTGTTTTTTCTACCGTAGCATACCGTATGTATGTATGTATGTATGGAGCATAATGTATTTATTTTTTCATTCACACATTTTCAATTCCTGGTGACAAATCATGCATTCCAATTCTTGCATAGATTGTAATGGACACATAAGATGTGTGTAAAATACGTTTTTGAAGGTTGTACTGATTATGATGAGCTAATGCTAAGCTATTTGCCAGCTATGTGTGGCGCCATGTTTGTTGACATCATACAATGCATTCTGGTTATCACGTAAGCGTCTGTCAGACCAAAGATGTTATAACAAAACGAGGTGAAGGGATGGTTCACTCGACTGACTTATGGTGCTTTCAAGACAACTGGGAACAAATCATGACGTCAGGGATCTTCTGGTCGGAAAGTCAGAGCTCTAAAGAGGTCAGAGTTCCCGAGTTGGAATTCCGAGTTGGATGACCGTTCAAACCAATTTTTCTCAGTCAGAGCTTGTCAGAGCTTTGTTTTTCCCCTGAGTTCCCAGTTGTCTTGAACGCACTGAAGTCGGAAGTCTGAGATTTCCCAGTTCCCAGTCCCAGTTGTTTTGAACGCGGCATCAGATTGTAAATAAGGTACCTCAGGGTTGCCAGCTCAGACCCCCCTTTCCAGGGGTTTTATTTGTATTTTGCTTATAAACTTCTCCTGTGTTTGCCCCCCATTTATTAATAAATCTCCCATCATAGTAATATTTTCTGCATCATATCCCCCCACGATACCGTCCCCCATTTTTACCCCTCATGGACTTGAACACCCCCCCCCCCCCCCCCCCCCCCCCCTTCCCTCAAACCCCCCTGAAATGGTTTCATCTAATCTTATTTGCATCTTTAAGTGAATGTAATTCTGGGATTAGGGAGTTTTCGCTTGTCAAACATGAACAAACATGGCTGCCTTCATAAAGAATTTAGCTGCTGTTAGCTTAGCTGACACGCATCTCTTTTCTAAACAATGTTACATTTCTCCCTTGTGCTCACCAGAGATGTGGTACATTGTAAACAAGTCTAGCTGTTAGGTCTCTAACTCATGTTTTGTTTTTTATCAGCGCAACCTGTTATTTACACTGGTTTATGGAATGAGTTTGACTGTGGATGTGTTCCGTGTGATGCTTGGATGATGAAGTTCGCATTTATCTTTTACAATAAAAGGTGAAATTGAGGAATAAAGTTGTGAAGACCTTTATTTCCCATCAGTACAAAACATTGTTTAGATGCTTTTCAGAGAACAATGCTGTTTAGATGCGTTTGTTGCATCATACGTTCTGTTGCTACTGTTCCAATCACATATTTGCAATGGTACGCTGCAGGGACCACTCAACAATGATCAAAAATATGTGATCGTACGCGTCAAAGGGTTAACTTACTGTCAGTTTGCTTCAAGTAGTTATTGTAAAATTCATAGTAACTTACCGTGGTTGATCTCTGTCACACTTAGGGTTGAATGGCGGGAACCCGGTTACCGAGATTTACCGGGATTTACCTCCCAAAACCACTCCCCTTTCCTTGGATAAATAACTGTGAGAAACTGGTCAATTCTAATAAATTATTTATATGAACAGCATGGCGTGAAATTGAACTTTTAAATTATATGCAATGTCAAAATCTGGCTTCTCTACGGCCTCTGCATAATAAATCAACACTCAGGGTGGGGACAGACAGCCCATCTCAGTATGGAGCAGCAGTTCACAATGCATGTAGTAGACCTATCATCTCAACATGGTACCTTTTTTTATTGTGACAGGTAGGCCTACATTTGCTGCAGCATAGCCTATGCTACAGTAATATAAAGAACAAATGCACGTCTAATTTACCCATCTCCATCTGGCTTTTACATTGTTTAGAAAATATTATTATATTTTTAATTGCAGCTGCAGGGTTTTAAAACAGCCTATTTTGAAAGAAGAGCGAATGCGCGATGGTGGTAGGCTATAGCAGTTATTTATTCAGACCCATAACAATTCAATCATTGTGACGAGAAGTGAAAGCCTTCTGCATCTAATTCTAGTCCTATGTTATTCAAGGTTGTCATTAGAATGATGAAGATAAGGACAACAAAACGTATTTCATTTAACTATTGAAGCGAGGAAGGAATGAAGCAACAATAGAGAGAGAAAGAGGAGGTAAGCTAATAACATTAGGGGAAATATTATGAAAGGTATACAGTTGAAGTCGGAAGTTTACATACACCTTAGCCAATTCCTGACATTTAATCCTAGTAAAAATTCCCTGTCTTAGGTCAGTTAGGATCACCACTTTATTTTAAGAATGTGAAATGTCAGAATAATAGTAGAGTGATTTATTTCAGCTTTTATTTATTTAATCACATTCCCAGTGGGTCAGAAGTTTACATACACTCAATTAGTATTTGGTAGCATTGCCTTTAAATTGTTTAACTTGGGTCAAACGTTTCGGGTAGCCTTCCACAAGCTTCCCACAATAAGTTGGGTGAATTTTGGCCCATTCCTCCTGACAGAGCTGGTGTAACTGAGTCAGGTTTGTAGGCCTCCTTGCTCACACACGCTTTTTCAGTTATGTTTGAGGTCAGGGCTTTGTGATGGCCACTCCAATACCTTGACTTTGTTGTCCTTAAGCCATTTTGCCACAACTTTGGAAGTATGCTTGGGGTCATTGTCCATTTGGAAGACCCATTTGCGACCAAGCTTTAACTTCCTGACTGATGTCTTGAGATGTTGCTTCAATATATCCACAATTTTCCTTCCTCTATTTTGTGAAGTGCACCAGTCCCTCCTGCAGCAAAGCACCCCCACAGCATGATGCTGCCACCCACGTGCTTCAAGGTTGGGATGGTGTTCTTTACCTTGCAAGCTGCCCCCTTTTTCCTCCAAACATAACGATGGTCATTATGGCCAAACAGGTCTATTTTTGTTTCATCTGACCAGAGGACATTTCTCCAAAAAGTATGATATTTGTCCCCATGTGCAGTTGCAAACCTTAGTGTGGCTTTTTTATGGTGGTCTTGGAGCAGTGGCTTCTTCCTTGCTGAGCGGCCTTTCGGGTTATGTCGATATAGGACTCGTTTTACTGTGGATATAGATATTTTTGTACCTGTTTCCTCCAGCATCTTCACAAGGTCCTTTGCTGTTGTTCTTGGATTTATTTGCACTTTTCCACCAAAGTATGTTAATCTCTAGGAGACAGAATGCGTCTCCTTCCTGAGCGGTATGACGGCTGCATGGTCCCATGGTGTTTACACTTGCGTACTGTTGTTTGTACAGATGAACGTGGTACCTTCAGGCATTTAGAAATTGCTCCCAAGGATGCACCAGACTTGTGGAGGTTTGCAATGTTTTTTTCTGAGGTCTTGGCTGATTTCTTTTGATTTCCCATGATGTCAAGCAAAGAGGCACTGAGTTTGAAGGTAGGCCTTGAAATACTTCCACAGGTACACCTCCAATTGACTCAAATGATGTCAATTAGCCTATCAGAAGCTTCTAAATTCATAACATCATTTTCTGGAATTTTCCAAGCTGTTTAAAGGCACAGTCAACTTAGTGTATGTAAACTTCTGACCCACTGGAATTGTGATACAGTGAATTATAAGTGAAATAATCTGTCTGTAAACAATTGTTGGAAAAATTACTTGTGTCATGCACAAAGTAGATGTCCTAACCGACTTGCCAAAACTATAGTTTGTTAACAAGAAATTTGTGGAGTGGTTGAAAAACTATTTTTAATGACTCCAACCTAAGTGTATGTAAACTTCCGACTTCAACTGTACAGTGGGGAAAAAAAGTATTTAGTCAGTCACCAATTGTGCAAGTTCTCCCACTTAAAAAGATGAGAGAGGCCTGTAATTTTCATCATAAGTACACGTCAACTATGACAGACAAAATGAGATTTTCTTTCTCCAGAAAATCACATTGTAGGATTTTTAATGAATTTATTTGCAAATTATGGTGGAAAATAAGTATTTGGTCAATAACAAAAGTTTCTCAATACTTTGTTATATACCCTTTGTTGGCAATGACACAGGTCAAATGTTTTCTGTAAGTCTTCACAAGGTTTTCACACACTGTTGCTGGTATTTTGGCCCATTCCTCCATGCAGATCTCCTCTAGAGCAGTGATGTTTTGGGGCTGTCGCTGGGCAACACGGACTTTCAACTCCCTCCAAAGATTTTCTATGGGGTTGAGATCTGGAGATTGGCTAGGCCACTCAAGGACCTTGAAATGCTTCTAACGAAGCCACTCCTTCGTTGCCCGGGCGGTGTGTTTGGGATCATTGTCATGCTGAAAGACCCAGCCACGTTTCATCTTCAATGCCCTTGCTGATGGAAGGAGGTTTTCACTCAAAATCTCACGATACATGGCCCCATTCATTCTTTCCTTTACACGGATCAGTCGTCCTGGTCCCTTTGCAGAAAAACAGCCCCAAAGCATGATGTTTCCACCCCCATGCATCACAGTAGGTATGGTGTTCTTTGGATGCAACTCAGCATTCTTTGTCCTCCAAACACGACGAGTTGAGTTTTTAACAAAAAGTTCTATTTTGGTTTCATTTGACCATATGACATTCTCCCAATCCTCTTCTGGATCATCCAAATGCACTCTAGCAAACTTCAGACGGGCCTGGACATGTACTGGCTTAAGCAGGGGGTCACGTCTGGCACTGCAGGATTTGAGTCCCTGGCTGCGTAGTGTGTTACTGATGGTAGGCTTTGTTACTTTGGTCCCAGCTCTCTGCAGGTCATTCACTAGGTCCCCCTGTGTGGTTCTGGGATTTTTGCTCACCGTTCTTGTGATCATTTTGACCCCACGGGGTGAGATCTTGCGTGGAGCCCCAGATTGAGGGAGATTATCAGTGGTCTTGTATGTCTTCCATTTCCTAATAATTGCTCCCACAGTTGATTTCTTCAAACCAAGCTGCTTACCTATTGCAGATTCAGTCTTCCCAGCCTGGTGCAGGTCTACAATTTTGTTTCTGGTGTCCTTTGACAGCTCTTTGGTCTTGGCCATAGTGGAGTTTGGAGTGTGACTGTTTGAGGTTGTGGACAGGTGTCTTTTATACTGATAACAAGTTCAATCAGGTGCCATTAATACAGATAACGAGTGGAGGACATAGGAGCCTCTTAAAGAAGAAGTTACAGGTCTGTGAGAGCCAGAAATCTTGCTTGTTTGTAGGTGACCAAATACTTATTTTCCACCATAATTTGCAAATAAATTAATAAAAAATCCTACAATGTGATTTTCTGGATTTTTTTTCTCAATACGTCTGTCATAGTTGACGTGTACCTATGATGAAAATTACAGGCCTCACTCATATTTTTAAGTGGGAGAACTTGCACAATTGGTGGCTGACTAAATACTTTTCTTCCCCACTGTATGTTGTGACATTTTTTGATATTACTGCACTGTCGGAGGTAGAAGCACAAGCATTTTGCTACATCCACTATAACATCTGCTAAACACGTGTATGTAACAAATACAATTCAATTTGAGTTGTTTAAAACTTTTGTGAAGGTTTAAACCAGTTCACAAGTGTTTTTTTTCATTCTGTTGAGCCATTTTCTTTGGCCAAATTAAGTTCGAACTATAATGCTGTGTACAATATAATAGACTGCTCGTACTTTCCCTATAAACAATGGCTGGACTTACTTTCGATAATATCCTAATAAAGTTTAGAAACTTTTGTGAAGGTTTCGTGTGGCTATTATTAAGCTTTAGTTACTGCAAGCCTATGGTATGAAGACAGTGTGCACAGGTGCTCCAAATGACTCCGACAGTTGAACTTGAGGTGAGGAATGTTTCAGGCCTACCAGAGTTCCTCCTATAATCTAACAATATAATGCTTTTCTTTATAAAAAATATTCTGATAGAAAATTTACTAATTAGCCTCCTTCTGTACATCTACACTACCGGTCGAAAGTTTTAGAACACCTAGTCATTCAAGGGTTTTCTTTATTTGTACTATTTTCTACATTGTAGAATGATAGTGAAGACATCAAAACTATGAACTAACACATATGGAATCATGTAGTAACCAAAAAAGTGTTAAACAAATCAAAATATATTTTATATTTGAGATTCTTCAGATAGCCACCCTTTGCCTTGATGACAGCTTTGCACACTCTTGGCATTCTCTCAACCAGCTTCACCTGGAATGCTTTTCCAACAATCTTGAAGGAGTTCCCACATACACTACCGTTCAAAAGTTTGGGGTCACTTAGAAATGTCCTTGTTTTCGAAAGAAAAGCAAGTTTTTGTCCATTAAAATAACATCAAATTGATCAGAAATACAGTATAGACATTGTTAATGTTGTAAATGGCTACTGTAGCTGGAAACGGCTGATTTTTTATGGAATATCTACATAGGCGTACAGAGGCCCATTATCAACAACCATCAGTCCTGTGTTCCAATGCCATGCTGTGTTTGCTAATCCAAATTTATCATTTTAAAAGGCTAATTGATCATTAGAAAACCCTTTTGCAATTATGTTAGCACAGCTGAAAACTGTTGTGCTGATTAAAGAAGCAATAAAACTTGCCTTCTTGAGACTAGTTGAGTATCTGGAGCATCAGCAATTGTGGGTTCGATTACAGGCTCAAAATGGCCAGAAACAAATAACTTTCTTCTGAAACACGTCAGTCTATTCTTGTTCGGAGAAATGAACGCTATTCCATGCGAGAAATTGCCAAGAAACTGAAGATCTCGTACAACGCTGTGTACTACTCCCTTCACAGAACAGCGCAAACTGTTTCTAACCAGAATAGAAAGAGGAGCGGGAGGCCCCGTTGCACAACTGAGCAAGAGGACAAATACATTAGAGTGTCTAGTTTGAGAAACAGACGCCTCACAGGTCCTCAACTGGCAGCTTCATTAAATAGTACCCGCAAAACACCAGTCTCAACGTCAACAGTGAAGAGGTGGGATGCTGACTTTCTAGGCAGAGTTGCAAAGAAAAAGCCATATCTCAGACTGGCCAATAAAAATTAAAGATTAAGATGGGCAAAAGAACACAGACACTGGACAGAGGAAGATTGGAAAAAAGTGTTATGGACAGACAAATCGAAATTTGAGGTGTTAGGATCTCAAAGAAGAACAGTTGTGAGACGCAGACCAAATGAAAAGATGCTGGAGGAGTGCTTGATGCCATCTGTCAAGCATGGTGGAGGCAATGTGATTGTCTGGGGGTACTTTGGTGGTGGTAAAGTGGGAGATTTGTACACGGTAAAAGGGATCTTGAAGAAGGAAGGCTATCACTCCATTTTGCCACGCCATGCCATACCCTGTGGACGGTGCTTGATTGGAGCCAATATCCTCCTACAACAGGACAATGACCCAAAGCACAGCTCCAAATTATGCAATAACTATTTAGGGAAGAAGTAGTCAGCTGGTATTCTGTCTATAATGGAGTGGCCAGCACAGTCACCGGATCTCAACCCTTTTGAGCTGTTGTGGGAGCAGCTTGACTGTATGGTTAGTAAGAAGTGCCCATCAAGCCAATCCAACTTGTGGGAGGTGCTTCAGGAAGCATGGGTGAAATCTCTTCAGATTACCTCAACAAATTGACAACTAGAATGCCAAAGGTCTGCAAGGCTGTAATTGCTGCAAATGGAGGATTATTTGACGAAAGCAAAGTTTGAAGGACACAATTATTATTTCAATTAAAAATGATTATTTCTAACCTTGTCAATGACTACATGTCCTATTCATTTTGCTATATTTCCTATTCAAACTCATTTCATGTATGTTTTCATGGAAAACAAGGCCATTTCTAAGTCACCCCAAACTTTTGAAAGGTAGTGTCTGCTGAGCACTTGTTGGCTGCTTTTCCTTCACTCTGCGGTCCGACTCATCCCAAACCATCTCAATTTGGTTGAGGTCGGGGGATTGTGGAGGCCAGGTCATCTGATGCAGCACTCCATCACTCTCCTTCTTGGTAAATAGCCCTTACACAGCCTGGAGGTGTGTTGGGTCATTGTTCTGTTGAACAACAAATGATAGTCCCACTAAGCACAAACCAGATGGGATGGCGTATCACTGCATAATACTGTGGTAGCCAGACCAAAGGACACATTTTCACCAGTCTAATGCCAATTGCTCTTGTTTCTTGGCCCAGATAAGTCTCTTCTTCTTATTGGTGTCCTTTAGTAGTGGTTTTTTTGCAGCAATTCGACCATGATGGCCGTATTCACACAGTCTCCTCTGAACAGTTGATGTTGACATGTGTCTGTTACTTGAACTCTATGAAGCATTTATTTGGGCTGCAATTTCTGAGGCTGGTAACTCTAATGAACTTATCCTCTGTAGCAGATGTAACTCTGGGTCTTCCATTCCTATGGCGGTCCTCATGAGAGCCAGATTCATCTTAGCACTTGATGGTTTTTGCAACTGCACTTGAAGAAACTTTCAAAGTTCTTGAAATGTTCCGTATTGACTGATCTTCATGTCATAAAGTAATGATGGACTGTCATTTCTCTTTGCTTATTTGAGCTGTTCTTGCCATAATATGGACTTGGTCTTTTACCAAATAGGGCTATCTTCTGTATACCCAACCCCTACCTTGTCACAACACAACTGATTGGCTCAAACGCATTAAGAAGGAAAGAAATTACACAAATTAACTTTTAAGAAGGCACATCTGTTAATTGAAATGCGTTCCAGGTGAGTACCTCAGGAGCTGGTTGAGAGAATCCCAAGAGTGTGCAAAGCTGTCATCAAGGCAAAGGGTGGCTATTTGAAGAATCTCAAATATAACATATATTTTGATTTGTTTAACATTTGTTTGGTTACTACATGATTCCATATGTGTTAGTTCATAGTTTTGATGTAGTTACAATGTAGAAAATGAGTATGTGTTGAATGAGTAGGTGTTCTAAAACTTTTGAGCGGTAGTGTATATCTGTATAGCAGACGCCATCTGACAAATAAATTAATGTTGGCATATCTCTCTCTCTATCGCTCTGTTGCTAGGCCTAATCGTCGCTTCCTTTATATAGGCTATATATTTTTGTATATATTAATATCATACAGTAGACACCTAAGCCTGTGCATGCAATGCCCTGATGCATTTAGTGCTCAAATCTCCAACAGCTGAACCTTGAGGTGGACAGTTACTGTTTTAGGAAAGTGGTCTAAACCCCCCCCCCCCCCCCAAATAAAATTGCCTATAAAGTTTTGCAAATGCTACACATCGAAACACAAGGAATAGTGTTTTTGTAATTTGTTATAGGCTATTTTTAAGGACAAGTAAATGTGGCCCATTTGGACTATATCCCTTGTTTATTGACGGCACTGGCTGCGTCATATGCATATGGTTGTCTGGTAAATTTCTCAAATGTCTGGTAAATTAAAATCTTCCTGGTCACGTTGTCCGGCGCCAAATTTTCCTAAAGGAAACCCTGAAATGTTATATTGTTTTTATGCAGATTTTAGAATATTTGCATGAAAGTCGGTCGCCAATTGGATGGAAACCTATAGACACCCTAAAGACTCTGGAAAGTGCGCTAGTCCAGTGTCACTATGATTATACCTGAACATCATGGTTCACTAGCAGCCCCAAACATCTAAAGAATAAGCTACAGACTAGGGTTGAATATTTTCCCGGTATTTTACAAATGTTCCATCCTGAGAATAATCACTTTTCTCCCAGGCAACCCGGTATTTCCCGCCCAAACCGGAAGTGTCATTCTAAAGCATATAAAGCATATTAATAGTATGTCTGGATTTGATTAGAGTGTTGATCAGCATGAAAATTCAAGTCGGATGCTACCTGAGCCTGGTGAGCCATACATGAAATACATTTTATGAGCCCAAAAAAGGCCAAATGATTGTGCCGTTATCCAATACATAGCCTATGATATAGGCTACAGCACATTATGCACGACAGAAAACTATAAAAGCCCATAGATGTAGCTATGTGAAAATATGAAGTGACCCCCGAAAGCCAGATGGAGATGTGAAAATTTAACGGGCATTCAGTCCTTATATTACTGTAGAATATGCTGCAGCAAATGTAGGGACCACAATTGAAATAATTCCCCAACTTTATTGTGCAATACTGGTCACTTTTAAAATGACTTGTGAATACTGTATATGTATTATTTTTACTGATAAATAAAATCAATCAATCAATCCAAACTGTGCAGAGGCAATCCCCTATTGTCACGCCCTGGCTCTGGGGACTTTTATATGTTGAGCCAGGGTGTTAGTTTCTATGTGTTAGTTTCTGGGTGTTAGGTTCTATGTTTCATTTTCTATGTTCTTGTTCTAGTTTATGTGTTTCTATGTTGGCCGGGGTGTTCCCAATTAGAGACAGCTGTGGCTCGTTGTCTCTGATTGGGGACCATACTTAGGCAGCCTGTTGTGCACTTGTCTTTTGTGGGATCTTGTTCCGTGTAGGTTTGTGTTTATGACCGAGGACTTCACGTTTCGTTTTGTTGTTTTGTTATTGTTAATAGTACTCAATAAAAGATGTACGCATTTCACGCTGCGCCTTGGTCCACTCATTACGACGATCGTGACAGAAGATCCCACCAAAACAGGACCAAGCAGCGTTTCCAGGAGCAAACGCCGGAGGTAACGTTGGTAGATGTCCTCCTCGGTTGGGGGAGGATAACAGAGGAGGAGGCCGTCCGTTACCGGAGGGCGATGAAGGGGGAGACCCAGGCAGGAGAGGAGAAGCGGCGACAACCGGGCCGTCATCGGACAGGCGAGAGGCAACCCCAATACATTTTTTTGGGGAGGCACACGGCATGGACGATGGGGCTGCTGGAGGCAGCTACAGGGCGAGATTGTGGACTAGGAGAGAAGGCCACCAGGTTACGGGGACCATTGGTCATTAGAGGGAAGGAGAGTGTAGAGGCACGGCAAGAGGTAATGGGGTGCGTTCTTGATCCCCACACAAGGCCAGTGGTGTGTGTTCCCAGTACGGTCCGGCCTGTTCCTGTCCCTCGCCTGTGATGCGCGTCGCCAGCCCGGCCCGGCCTGTTCCTGCCCCTCGCACCAAGCCTGTGGTGCGCGTCGCCAGCCCGGCCCGGCCTGTTCCTGCCCCTCGCACCAAGCCTGGGGTGCGCGTCGCCAGCCCGGCCCGGCCTGTTCCTGCCCCTCGCACCAAGCCTGGGGTGCGCGTCGCCAGCCCGGCCCGGCCTGTTCCTGTCCCTCGCACCAAGCCTGTGGTGCGCGTCGCCAGCCCGGCCCGGCCTGTTCCTGCCCCTCGCACCAAGCCTGTGGTGCGCGTCGCACCAAGCCTGTGGTGCGCGTCGCCTGCCCGGCCCGGCCTGTTCCTGCCCCTCGCACCAAGCCTGTGGTGCGCGTCGCCAGCCCGGCCCGGCCTGTTCCTGCCCCTCGCACCAAGCCTGGGGTGCGCGTCGCCAGCCCAGCCCGGCCCGGCCTGTTCCTGCCCCTCGCACCAAGCCAGGGGTGCGCGTCGCCAGCCCGGCCCGGCCTGTTCCTGTCCCTCGCACCAAGCCTGTGGTGCGCGTCGCCAGCCCGGCCCGGCCTGTTCCTGCCCCTCGCACCAAGCCTGTGGTGCGCGTCGCACCAAGCCTGTGGTGCGCGTCGCCTGCCCGGCCCGGCCTGTTCCTGCCCCTCGCACCAAGCCTGTGGTGCGCGTCGCCAGCCCGGCCCGGCCTGTTCCTGCCCCTCGCACCAAGCCTGGGGTGCGCGTCGCCAGCCCGGCCCGGCCTGTTCCTGCCCCTCGCACCAAGCCTGGGGTGCGCGTCGCCAGCCCGGCCCGGCCTGTTCCTGTCCCTCGCACCAAGCCTGTGGTGCGCGTCGCCAGCCCGGCCCGGCCTGTTCCTGCCCCTCGCACCAAGCCTGTGGTGCGCGTCGCACCAAGCCTGTGGTGCGCGTCGCCTGCCCGGCCCGGCCTGTTCCTGCCCCTCGCACCAAGCCTGTGGTGCGAGTCGCCAGCCCGGCCCGGCCTGTTCCTGCCCCTCGCACCAAGCCTGGGGTGCGCGTCGCCAGCCCGGCCCGGCCTGTTCCTGCCCCTCGCACCAAGCCTGGGGTGCGCGTCGCCAGCCCGGCCCGGCCTGTTCCTGTCCCTCGCACCAAGCCTGTTGTGCGCGTCGCCAGCCCGGCCCGGCCTGTTCCTGCCCCTCGCACCAAGCCTGTGGTGCGCGTCGCACCAAGCCTGTGGTGCGCGTCGCCTGCCCGGCCCGGCCTGTTCCTGCCCCTCGCACCAAGCCTGTGGTGCGCGTCGCCAGCCCGGTCCGGCCTGTTCCTGCTCCCCGCACCAAGCCAGTGGTGCGCGTCGCCAGCCCGGCCTGTTCCTGCTCCCCACACCAAGCCAGTAGTGCGCGTCGCCAGCCCGGTCCAGCCTGTTCCTGCTCCCCGCACCAAGCCAGTGGTGCGCGTCGCCAGCCCGGCCTGTTCCTGCTCCCCGCACCAAGCCAGTGGTGCGCGTCGCCAGCCCGGTCCAGCCTGTTCCTGCTCCCCGCACCAAGCCAGTGGTGCGCGTCGCCAGCCCGGTCCGGCCTGTTCCTTCACGTTTCGTTTTGTTGTTTTGTTATTGTTAATAGTACTCAATAAAAGATTTACGCATTTCACGCTGCGCCTTGGTCCACTCATTACGACGATCGTGACACCTATAAATAATTGCGCGAACACATTGTACCTTACTCTTACTTTCTCTCACACTATCTCTACCTAGTGTGTGTGTGAATGAGTGTGCATAATCAGTATTTATTTGAACTTATAAGTGATAGGGAGCAGTTCATTACGCCTCTTCTCTTTTATAACGTCGCGCATCTCTGCTGTTGTATTTTTGGTGATCCTTCTTGCATATTGGTTGAGCGTCTCTTTAGAGCTGTCAAACGCTGGCTGTGAAAGAAGGAACTCCGGCGCCACTAGCGTGATCTCTGCCAGAGGGGCACTCATCGCCACAGTGTTGCGATCCACACCGACAATGTGGAAAGCAGCTTCCCTTCTTTTTGTAGGTCGACAGGACCTTCTTGTACCTTTTTGCTATGTCATCCGGAGTTTTGGCTGTTAACATATACAACATTAGCAATTATTCTAAACATACATATTTATATCTTTCCTTCTGCCATAAGTCAAATAAAGCGTAAGCTAGAAAACCTAATCAACTTCAGCATGTACAGAATGATTGAGGATGTTTAATTAGAAAACATGATAACACTATCCTTAAGTTTATGTTATATAGTAACTACGTAGTAATGCTCTTAGTAAAAACAATGTAGGTAAATAGTAATTGCAATGTAATTACAGTTTGATACATGTTATTACAGGACGCCTCCCCCTGAGTCCTCCCTCCCCATACCTTGTTCCACCTGTGTAATAACCTATGGCTCTAAACAATATTACCATGTAATTACATTGTTGTAATTCCAATAAAACTAAAATGTTGTTAATAACATAATTACTATCTAGTAACTAATACTAAGTTACTATTACTACTCAGGTAATTTGTTCATTTTATACTTTAAGCTATATCAAATATGCCATATTGCTTTTGCCAGGGGGCTTTTGGGCCCAAAATGATCAGAGTGTAGAGTAACCTTAATTAAGGTGTTGGAAACCGAGTGGTAGTAGTAATGTAAATTGCCAGCTGGCTCCACTCGTGCTCAGGCGCAGAACAAGCTGTTCAAAGAATGTAATAACTCAACGTTGGGGCTGTGTGAACACTGTTTATATAATGATTTTGTGGTTAACTCTGGTCTGCTCTATCCTATGCGAGGCGAGGAGCAGTCAGCCAACCGTTCGGTTGGTGCATTTTAGCCTTAAAGTGACAACTGCCCATATGCATTATGCCTTAAACTTGCCCTGAAAGACAAGGTTCCACGCTAAAATATCCACAAAAGTAACAACGTAGGTCACTTACAGAACCCCTAAGCAGTTGAAATGTCCCAAAAGTACACATTTATTTTTGTGTTTTAAAGGTACAATTTTGATTGTCCCTCATATATTTCTACTGCATCTGGAACTCTACCCATAATGCACTATTTTATGACAGGAGGGTAACCCAAGCAACGAAACAAGGCTAACTCATGCAAGCTCATCTAATGCCCCTTTGCCGGCTAGCCTGTGCAGAAGTGACCTAGCTGCACTTCAAACTGATTTTTGTAAATTAACAGGAATATGTGTTGACATAAACAGTAGGTACTGTATGTATTGGCATGTATGCAGAGTATAATATGCTTTTGTTGAAATAACTGACAGCAATTCAAAGACATATGACCTTAGTTGTAAAACGTAGTAATTTTGCTGGGAGAGAAAGGGAGCTGGACACTTTTGTTCCCCTTACAATCATCGGGCCTTTCCGACATGACCTTGGGATTTTCCGTGGGTGTGGGCAATTATTGTTAAATTTCTACTCTATGGTAGTATTGAGAGAACTTAAAATAAAAACTTTTTTTCATTAGTGTTGAATATACATGCCATATGACAGCTTGACTGTGCTAGCTTGCCTTTAAACACTTAATAAGTGTCTAATGTTCGTTGATTTCAATGAATACATTATTTAAATTTGTGCAGTGTCGTGACACATACCTCTACATTTACTGTAGCCTTTTCCTTTTTTTGTCCCTTGTTTTTTTTCTTATTATTATTTTCATTTTCACTGTCTGAGCTTGAAAAATCTGAGCTATTGTCCGACTCACACATCTTGGCAATGTTGTCCCCAGAAACATAAAGGAAGAGTTAGTCATATGTTACAGAACAAACCTTTTCCAGTTACATATGAAAATAATTATTGCTGAACCTGACTGTGCGGTGCATGCAGCCCGCCGACGACAACCTGTTAAACAAGTAATTTTTCCCCCACATGATTTGTGTTAAGGTAATTAAACAATAGGGCTATCAAAGCATTGCATTGAATCCCTCCATTTCCCACTCACTGGCACTCACACACATGCTACGGTTTGGTATTGATAAGATTGAATTGATTCCTGTACATAACGATCCGATTCCTCAACGATTCTGTTAATGGTTCCAAATTAGAAAAAAAAAAATATATATTTTAAAAACTCTTAAAGGCTCTGGAAAGACAAATGCAGTCTCTAGCTTAAACAATGAGCATGTGCCGATATAAAAGCATATCTCCCATAGAATTCCATTCATTACTAGTTGGGGAATTTAGAGTAGTTGGGGCAGTTGGGGTATTTAGGGTAGTTAAAGAAAGAAAGAAAACAAATGGTATCAAAGTGGGAGTTAAGCAGCACATAAAGTACTCAGGAGCTGTTTTAATTTGAAATTACAAGCAATAGAACTCAGCAGACTTAACAAGGGCCAGTTTGGAATGTTGAGAAAATTGAATAGGAGTCTATGGGAGCTTTTGCAGTATTAAAAGGTTTGTAGCATAAAAAGTAAGTAGTATCAAGACACTTTGCAGTGTCAATATTACACACTTGTCACATAAACAATATCAAAGAGCCAACAGAGTCTGGTGCTTTGGTCGGGTTAGATATGTAACTTTCTCCCCCAAATAATTGTATTGAAGTTTCTACTGGAACCAAAAATTATGATGAATCAAGCAGTACTTACCATCTATGGGAGGTATTTCATTAGGTTATTATTTATGTGGAAATCGGTATATCACTTCTTAAGTAACTGCAATGTTGGGAACAACTTCTAATGAGCTGGCTAGAGCTATGGCATACAACTAGCTAGCAAGCTAAAACAGCCAGATTGTCTAGCTAACAGTAACTACCAGCAAATGGTTTGGCTAAGCTAACCTTAGCTAGCACCACACTGACAGTAGACTAGCCTAGCTAGTAACCTTAGTTAGCTTATTAACTGAGGTTGCTAGCTAGCTAGCTAACCAGGCTAGTAACATTTGCTTATGAAGGACATCTACATTAGATCCATACTTTTTGAGTGGGCTTCTTATCGGCTACACATGGCCAAGCTATAGCCAGGCTCCTAGCTAATGTAATTATAATGTAATTAGCTAGCTAACTATTGTAGCTAGTTACCTATCAGAGCTCTGTCCCTTTGGCGGTTGTGGCCTGCACGCAGCCGGCGTCTCAGCAGCCCTCTTCTCAGGTGAGTTCTGTGGCTCTGGCCTCGCAATCTGCTTCGAAACACGGCAGAGGCCGGATCATTCCTGCGATTGTGATAGGAAGTTTGATGGTGAGGCCTATATCTGTGCCTGGGGCAAAGACTTTGTGTTTTCCTGGGGCAAAAGTTCCGGATATCAACAGGTTGCTTCCCGAGGCTGTGAGTCAGTCACCAGGGGCTGGTACTGTCATGGTTCATGTGGTGTCAAATTACATTATGAAGGGCAGCTCAGAACAGCTGAAGATGGATTTTAAAGAACTGATTGGGTCTCTACTTGACACCAATAAACGCCCCATAATATCTCTCCCTAAACCGTGGCATTGAACGGTTCAGCCGACTTTCAGCCCTCCATAACTGGCTATGAGACTATTGCAGCTCTGTGGGTGTAACATTTATGACAATTTTGATACCTTCTGGAAACAAAGCTCGTATTATAAGGAGGATGGGATCCACCCAAATCATTTGGCTTCCTGGATCCTTTCACAGCATTATAAGGCTGCTTTGAGACAATGACTTATCAATTACCCAAGTCCAGCTCATTTAATCCCTACCATTGTGTCACTGAGTTGTCATAATGATTCAGCAAATGTACATTATCCTAGGGGCGTTGGAAGACACAATGTAAATAACCTAATTTATGTCCCTCATACTGGCCGGAATGCCTCTGCTGATCCTACAGCTATTGTATGAAGTAATCATATGCCTATGAACCAGAGTAATACTGTTAGCACTGAGGTGGTGTGTAGGAAATCTACTGTGTGCAGCTCACCCTGCACTAATAAAAAGAAACCGAGTATGTCTACCTCTGCTAAGCTTCCCAGTAAAGCAAGAAAAACAATCAAGCATCCCAGAAAAGTGTTAAAATAGCCCACGTTAACACATGTAGCTTAAGAAACAAGGTTCATGAAATCAATAATTTGCTAGTAACAGATGACATTCATATTCTGAAAATTTCTGAAACTCACTTAGATAATACCTTTGATGATACAGTGGTAGCAATACAAGGTTATAACATTTGCTGTTATAATTATAATAATAATTTACAGAAAATACAGAAATGCCAATGGGGGCGGTGTTGTGGCCTATATTCAGAACCACATTCCTGTAAAGATTAGAGAGGATCTCATGTTAAATAATGTTTAAGTAATATGGCTACAGGTTCATCTGCCTCACCTAAAGCCCATTCTGGTGGGAAACTGCTATAGACCACCAAGTGCTATCAGTCAGTATCTGGATAAAATGTGTGAAATGCTTGATAATATTTTATGATATCAATAGAGAGGTATACTTTCTGGGTGATTTAAATATTGACTGGCTTTCATCAAGCTGCCCACTCAAGAGAAAGCTTCGAACTGCAATCAGTCCCTGCAACCTGGTTCTGTCACACCTTGATCTTTTTCACCTGTCTTTGTGATTGTCTCCACCCCCCTCCAGGAGTCGCCCATCTTCCCCATTATCCCCAGTGTATTTATACCTGTGTTCTCTGTTTGTCTGTTGCCGGTTTGTTTTGTTTCGTCTTTCTAAAGTTCCTGTTTTCTAGTTTTCCTGGTTTTGACCATTCTGCCTGCCCTGACCCTGAGCCTGCCTGCAGTTCTGTACCTTGTCACACCACCCTGGATTATTGACCTCTGCCTTCCCTGACCCTGAGACTGCCTGCCGTTCTGTACCTTTTGGACTCTGATCTGAATTACTGAGCTCTGACTGCCCTTGACCTGTCGTTTGCCTGCCCCCTGCTTTTGTAATACATTTTTGTAACTTCGACACTGTCTGCATCTGGGTCTTCTCCTGAAACATGATAGGTTAATAATAATAATAAATAATAATATGCCATTTAGCAGACGCTTTTATCCAAAGCGACTTACAGTCATGCGTGCATACATTTTTTTTGTGTATGGGTGGTCCCGGGGATCGAACCCAAAAAGGTTCAGGTGATCAATCAACCTACCAGGTAGTTACAAACAGTACAGGAACGAAATCATCAACATGTATTGATCATGTCTTTACTAAAGCTGCATACATTTGTTTGAAAGCAGTATCCAAATCCATCGGATGTAGTGATCACTATATAGTAGCTATATCTAGGAAAACCAAAGTTCCAAAGGCTGGGCCTAATATTGTGTATAAGAGGTCATACAATAAGTTTTGTAGCGATTAATGTTGTTGATGTGAAGAATATTTGTTGGTCTGTGGTGTGTAATAACGAGCAACCAGATGCTGCACTTGACACATTTATGAAATTGGTTATCCCAGTTACTAATAAGCATGCACCCATTAAGAAAATGACTGTAAAAATGGTTAAATCCCTGTTGATTGATGAGGAATTGAAAAATTGTATGGTTGAGAGGGATGAGGCAAAATAGATGGCAAATAGGTCTGGCTGCACAACCGATTGGCAAACGTACTGCAAATTGAGAAATCATGTGACTAAACTGAATAAAAAGAAGAAGAAACTACACTATGAAACAATGATAAATGAAGAATGATAGTAAAAAGATTTGGAGCACCTTAAATGAAATTTTGGGCAAAAAGGCAAACTCCGCTCTATCATTCATTGAATAAGATGGCTCATTCATCACAAAACCGACTGATATTGCCAACTACTTTAATGATTTTTTAATTGGCAAGATTAGCAAACTTAGGATGACATGCCAGCAACAATTGCTGACACTACACATCCAAGTATATCTGACCAAATTATGAAAGACAAACATTGTAATTTTGAATTCCGTAAAGTAAGTGTGGAAGAGGTGAAACAAGTATTATTATCGATCAACAATGACAAGCCACCGGGGTCTGACAACTTGGATGGAAAATTACTGAGGATAATTACTGAGGATAATAGCTGACGATATTGCCACTCCTATATCTTCAATTTAAGCCTACTAGAAAGTGTGTGCCCTCAGGCCTGGAGGGAAGCAAAAGTTTAAGCCCCCTTAACTGGCTCAAATAGCCTACCAATCAGCCTGTTACCAACCCTTGGTAAACTTTTGGAAAAATGTGTGTTTGACCCGATAAAATGCTATTTCACAGTAAACAAATTGACAACAGACTTTCAGCACGCTTATAGGGAAGGACATTCAATAAGCACAGCACTTACACAAATGACTGATGATTGGCTGAGAGAAATTGATGATAAAAAGATTGTAGGGGTTGTTTTTTTAGACTTCAGTGCGGCTTTTGACATTATCGATCATAGTCTGTTGCTGTAAATAAGTATGTGTTATGGCTTTACACCTCCTGCTATATTGTGAATAAAGAGTTACCTGTCTAACAGAACACAGAGGGTGTTCTTTAATGGAAGCCTCGCCAACAAAACTTTTTTCAATCTTTACTAAAGACATGCCACTGGATTTGAGTAAAGTGTGTCTATGTATGCAGATGACTCAACACTATACACGTCAGATACCACAGTGACTGAAATTACAGCAACACTTAACAAAGAGCTGCAGTTAGTTTCAGAATGGGTGGCAAGGAAAAGTTAGTCCTAAATATTTCGAAAACTAAAAGCATTGTATTTGGGACATATCATTTACTAAACCTTAAACCTCAACTCAATCTTGTAATGAATAATGTGGAAATTGAGCAAGTTGAGGAGACTTAATTGCTTGGAGTAACCCTGGATTGTAAACTGTCATGGTCAAAACATATTGATACAACAGTAGCTAGTATGGGGAGAAGTCTGTCTATAATAAAGCGCTGCTCTGCATTCATAACAGCACTCTCAACAAGGCAGGTCCTACAGGCCCTAGTTTTGTCGCACCTGCACTACTGTTCAGTTGTGTGGTCAGGTGCCAAAAAGAGGGACTTAGGAACATTTAAATTGGCTCAGAACAGGGCAGCACGGCTGGCCCTTGGATGTACACAGAGACCTAACATTGATAATATGCATGTCAATCTCTCCTGGCTCAAAGTGGAGGAGAGATTGACTTCATCACTACTTGTATTTGTGAGAGGTATTAACATGCCGGAATGAACTGAGCTGTCTGTTTGAACTACTGGCACACAGCTCGGACACCCATCCATACCCCACAAGACATGCCACCAGAGGTCTCCTCACAGTCCCCAAGTAAAGAATAATAATATATGCCATTTAGCAGATGCTTTTATCCAAAGCGACTTACAGTCACACGTGCATACATTTTACGTATGGGTGGTCCCGGGGATCAAACCCACTACCCTGGCGTTACAAGCGCCATGCTCTACCAATTGAGCTACAGAGTACCACAAGAACAGACTATGGGAGGCGCAAAGTACTACACTACTCTATTCCACATCAAGTAACTCATGCCAGCAGTAAAATTAGATTTTAAAAATAGATAAAAAATACACCTTATTTTTTATTTATTTTTTATTTAACCTTTATTTAACCAGGTAAGCCAGTTGAGAACAAGTTCTCATTTACAACTTCGACCTGGCCAAGATAAAGCAAAGCAGTGCGATAAAAACAACAACACAGAGTTATATATGGGGTAAAAAAAAAACATAAAGTCAAAAATACAACAGAAAATATATATACAGTGTGTGCAAATGTAGCAAGTTATGGAGGTAAGGCAATACATAGGCTATAGTGCAAAATAATTACAATTAGTATTAACACTGGAATGCTAGATGTGCAAGAGATTATGTGCAAATAGAGATACTGGGGTGCAAAAGAGCAAAATATATAACAATATAGGGATGAGGTAGTTGGGTGGGCTAATTTCAGATGGGCTGTGTACAGGTGCAGTGATCGGTAAGGTGCTCTGACAACTGATGCTTAAAGTTAGTGAGGGAGATAATAGTCTCCAGCTTCAGAGATTTTTGCAATTCGTTCCAGTCATTGGCAGCAGAGAACTGGAAGGAATGGCGGCCAAAGGAGGTGTTGGCTTTGGGAATGACCAGTGAGATATACCTGCTGGAGCGCAGACTACGGGTGGGTGCTGCTATGGTGACCAATGAGCTAAGATAAGGCGGGGATTTGCCTAGCAGTGATTTATAGATGGCCTGGAGCCAGTGGGTTTGACGACGAACATGTATTGAGGACCAGCCAACAAGAGTGTACAGGTCACAGTGGTGGGCAGTGTATGGGGCTTTGGAGACAAAACGGATGGCACTGTGATAGACTACATCCAATTTGCTGAGTAGAGTGTTGGAGGCTATTTTGTAAATGACATCACCGAAGTCAAGGATCGGTAGGATAGTCAGTTTTACGAGGGCATGTTTGGCAGCATGAGTGAAGGAGGCTTTGTTGCGAAATAGGAAGCCGATTCTAGATTTAACTTTGGATTGGAGATTCTTAATGTGAGTCTGGAAGGAGAGTTTACAGTCTAACCAGACACCTAGGTATTTGTAGTTGTCCACATACTCTAGGTCAGACCCGTCGAGAGTGGTGATTCTAGTCGGGTGGGCGGGTGCCAGCAGCGTTCGATTGAAAAGCATGCATTTAGTTTTACTAGTGTTTAAGAGCAGTTGAAGGCTACTGAAGGAGTGTTGTATGGCATTGAAGCTCGTTTGGAGGTTTGTTAACACAGTGTCCAATGAAGGGCCAGATGTATACAAAATGGTGTCGTCTGCGTAGAGGTGGATCTGAGAGTCACCAGCAGCAAGAGCGACATCATTGATATACACGGAGAAAAGTGTTGGCCCAAGAATTGAACCCTGTGGCACCCCCATAGAGACTGCCATAGGTCCAGACAACAGGCCCTCTGATTTGACACACTGAACTCTATCTGAGAAGTAGTTGGTGAACCAGGCGAGGCAGTCATTTGAGAAACCAAGGCTATGTAGTCTGCCAATAAGAATGCGGTGGTTGACAGAGTCGAAAGCCTTGGCCAGGTCGATGAAGACGGCTGCACAGTACTGTCTATTATCAATCGCGGTTATAGTATCGTTTAGGACCTTGAGCGTGGCTGAAGTGCACCCATGACCAGCTCGGAAACCGGGGACTGTGAAGAAACACAAACATAGACACATGAGTGACAACCTGGTGCAGACGAAGATGGCGGCCTCGCGACTAGCTCTTAAGAAACTTTGTAGTATTTTGATTTTTTTATTATTATTTTTTACATTACTAGCTCAGAAAGTGTTTTGTATCATTACATACAGCTGGGGAAAACTATTGGATATCAGAGCGGCGGTAACTCACCAGCATTACGACCAGGAATACGACTTTCCCGAAGCAGATCCTTTGTTTGCTGGCGGAGGAGAGGCACTCGGAGCGGCCTGCTCGTTCGACTTAGGAGGCGCACACACCACCCACCACTTCCAAGTATACTACTCGCTAATGTTCAGTCTTTGGTTAACAAGATCAACGGGCAAGGATTTCTTTCCAGAGAGACATCAAGGCCTGTAACATACTTTGTTTCACGGAAACATGGCTCTCTTGGGATATTCTGTGGAAATCAGTCCAGCCAGAGGGGTTCTCAGTTCATCGCGCAGACAGGAATAAATATCTCTCCGGGAAGCAGAAGGTCGGAGGTGTGTGTTTCATGATTAACGACTCATGTTGTAATTGTAGTAACATACAGGAACTCAAGTCCTTTTGTTCACCCGACCTAGAATATCTCACAATCAAATGCCGACCGTATTATCTCCCAAGAGAAGTTTCTTCGGTTATAGTCATGGCCGTGTATATCCACCCTCAAGCCGATACCACGACGGCCCTCAAAGAACTTCACTGGACTTTATGCAAACTGGAAACCACATATCCTGAGGCTTCATTTATTGTAGCCGGGGATTTTAACAAAGCAAATTTGAGGACTAGGCTGCCGAAGTTCTATCAACATATCGACTATTGTACTCGCGCTGCCAAAATCCTCGACCACTGCTAATCGAACTACCGGGATGGTTATAAGGCCCTCCCCCGCCCTCCTTTCGGCAAATCTGACCTTGACTCCATTTTCCTCCTCCCTTCCTATAAGCAGAAACTCAAACAGGAAATACCTGTGCTAAGGACTATTCAACGCTGGTCTGACCAGTCGGAATCCACGTTTCAATATTGTTTTGATCACGTGGACTGGGATATGTTCCGGGTAGCTTCCGAAAATTATTTAGACGAATACACTGAAACGGTGACTGAATTTATCAGGAAGTGTATAGGTGATGTTGTGCCCAATGTGACTATTAAAACCTACCCTAACCAGAAACCGTGGATAGATGGCAGCATTCGCGCCAATCTGAAAGCACGAACCACCGCATTCAACCATGGTAAGGTGACTGGGAATATGGTAGAATACAAACAGTGTAGCTACTTACTTCGCAAGGCAATTAAACTGGCAAAACATCAGTATAGAGACAAAGTGGAGTCACAATTCAACGGCTCAGACACGAGACGTATGTGGCAGGGTCTACAGACAATCACAGACTACAAAAGGAAAACCAACGCTAAACACCTTCTTCGCCCGCTTTGAGGATAACACAGTGCCACTGACGAGGCCCATTACCAAGGACTGTGGCCTCTCCTTCTCTGTGGCCGACGTGATTAAGACATTTAAGCATGTTAACCCCTGTAAGGCTGCTGGCCCAGACGGCATCCCTAGCCGCGTCCTCAGAGCATGCGCAGACCAGCTGGCTGGTGTGTTTAGGGACATATTCAATCTCTCCCTTTCCCAGTCTGCTTCAAGATGGCCACCATAGTTCCTGTACCCAAGAAAGCAAAGGTAACTGAACTAAATGACTATCGCCCTGTAGCACTCACCTCTGTCATCATGAAGTGCTTTGAGAGACTAGTCAAGGATCATATCCCCTCTACCTTACCTATCACCCTAGACGCACTTCAATTTGCTTACAGCCCGCCCCAATAGATCCACAGACAATGCAATCGCCATCACACTGCACACTGCCCTGTCCTATCTGGACAAGAGGAATACCTATGTAAGAATGCTGTTCATTGACTATAGCTCAGCATTCAACACCATAGTACCCTCCAAGCTCATCATCAAGCTCGAGGCCCTGGGTCTGAACCCCGCCCTGTGCAACTGGGTCCTGGACTTCCTGAAGGGCCGCCCCCAGGTGGTGAAGGTAGGAAACAACATCTCCACTTCGCTGATACTCAACAGTGGGGCCCAACAAGGGTGCGTGCTCAGCCCCCTCCTGTACTCCCTGTTCACCCATGACTGCGTGGCCAAGCATACCTCCAACTCAATCATCAAGTTTGCAGACGACAAAACAGTATTAGGCTTGATTACCAACAATGACGAGACTGCCTACAGGGAGGAGGTGAGGGCTCTGGGAGTGTGGTGCCAGGAAAATAACCCTCTCACTCAACGTCAACAAAACGAAGGAGATGATCGTGGACTTCAGGAAACAGCAGAGGGTGCACCCCCCTATCCACATCGACGGGACCGCAGTGGAGAAGGTGGAAAGCTTCAAGTTCCTTGGCGTACACATCACCGACAAACTGAAATGGTCCACCCACTCAGACAGTGTGGTGAAGAAGGTGCAACAGAGCCTCTTCAACCTCAGGAGGCTGAAGAAATTCGGCTTGGCACCTAAAACCCTCACAAACTTTTACAGATGCACAATTGAGAGCATCCTGTTGGGCTGTATCACCACCTGGTACGTCAACTGCACTGCCCGCAACCGCAGGGCTCTCCAGAGGGTGGTGCGGTCTGCCGAACGCATTATCGGGGGCAACCTACCCGCCCTCCAAGACACATACAGCACCCGATGTCACAGGAAGGTCAAAAAGATCATCAAGGACATCAACCATCTGAGCCACTGCCTGTTCACCCCACTATCATCCAGAAGGCGAGGTCAGTACAGGTGCATCAAAGCTGGGACCGTGAGAATGAAAAACAGCTTCTATCTCAAGGCCATCAGACTGTTAAATAGACATCACTAGCACATTAGAGGCTGCTGCTGCCTATTGAAATCACTGGCCATTTTAAGAAATGGAACAATAGTCACATTAATAATGTTTAAGGTCACTTTAATAATGTTTACATATCTTGCACTACTCATCTCATATGTATATACTGCATTCTATTCTATAATATTCTACTGTATCTTAGTCCATGCCGCTCTGTCATTGTCATTGCTTGTCCATATATTTATATTTTCTTAAATTCCATTCCTTACTAGTTTTGTGTGTATTAGGTATATGTTGTGAAATTGTTAGATATTACTTGTTAGATATTACTGCACTGTCGTAGGTTGAAGCACAAGCATTTCGCTACACCTGCTATAACATCTGCTAAACACGTGTATGTGACAAATACAATTTGATTTGATTTGATTTTATGCATACAAACACACGCACTATACACACATGTACACATGGATTTTGTGTTATAGATATGTGGTAGTAGAGTAGAGGCCTGAGTGCACAAACTTAATATGTTGTGAAATCTGTTATGAATGTATTGTAATGTTTTTAAAATGTATAACTGCCTTAATTTTGCTGGACCCTAGGAAGAGTAGCTGCTTCCTTGGCAGCTAATGGGGATCCATAATAAATACAAATAGCTGTCACCCACAGAAAGTCCATGCTCTTTCAGCCCCCAATCAAATTAAGCATAACAACCATACACAAAGTACTACATGTTGGTTAGTGTTCCGTGGCATAGGCTAGTGCAGAAGTGGATTAAGGTATGGGCAAGTTAAGGTTGTGTTACCAAAACCTGTGTCTCAATGGGTTGAGTCTGGGACCTATCGTGGGTTTAATTTATGAAAAAAATATGTGGGTTTCTATTGTCATATACTATTGATCTGATTTGTTAATTTCTTTGTTGCAATATTGCAGATTTGCACAGGGGCTACACTTGAGGCAAGTTGATATGAAAGAGGATTGCATTGCACGGAGCTCAAAGACCCTGACAAGAATGATGAAAAGCCTGAGGAAGGTGAGAGGTGCATTGTGATTGTTACAGTTGTCGATCAACACAGAATTATGAGCAATGTTGATACTGAAAAAGCCACCTGCTTTGTTTCCCTATATTCACTCTGAGGAAATGTTTCCTCACTTACAAACTGTATATAAAAGGGTGTTTTTAATAATCAGGCTTTTGGGATATTTCATGCATTATTTACTGGACAGCTTAAAGGGTCTCTCCAAGATTTTCAACATTTAGCTTGCTTTGCCACCCATTCCGACCAGTGTTTCCCACAGGTATTTAGGTTTCTTGTCATGGTGACAGGCCGGGAAAGGCAGCATGGTGCGACTGGGGAGTCTTGCACCACTGCTGCTGCCCTAATTTATTATTCTTGTGAGCCTACACTATTCAAGCAAATGAAGTAAAAGCTGTTACAAATGTGTTTTGAGTACTATTTTTACAGCTGCAACTAACAACAATTTTGATAATCAATCTGTCAGTTCTTACTTTGATTACTCAATTTGTTTGAATTTTTAAAAGTCTGTTTTGCTGACTGAATATTAAAATGTTTACAGTGCATTATAGTGCAAATACCAACAGACTCTGTTATTTTGTGACAACTTCCATTAAAGTGTATTTCCACATGAGACAGGAGCAGTGTCTGCTCAAGACGATTTGGGACACTAAGTGAGATTTGATTTCGGTGCCCCTCCTATAGAAGTTGATGGTCATGCTTCCCTGGTACACTCAAGTCTTCTCATATCACTAACATTAGTCTTACCTTTCTTATTGAAAGTCTGCAATAAAGCACTGAGGAGGTTCAAGAGGAGGAAGGGTTTCCAAATTGGGTCAAGTTCTCTACAGAGATTGGTGGTGATAGATGAATCCAAGTTCTCGCACAAGAGAAATGTATAGCATTATCCATTTTGATGAAGTAACATTCATTATCTGGGCTTGGGAACTGAGAGATCATTTGTTGATATATTTCACTTATGGTAATCAGTTGCTGTTTTAAAGTACTCCTCAGTAGATATACTGATATGGATAAAACATTGAGGGCTTACCCATTTTGTATACTGAATTAATTGATAAATACATCTCTGTGCTCTTGGACACATCATCAGTGATGTTTCCTAGGATCATGTTCCGGGTCTTTCAACATTATACAACTTCACCCATCAGACCTTAGCTTGGGTCATAAGTGCCATTATGCTAGTTCCCATGGATTTACTGATCCACCACCATTTCAAGGCATGACTAACCACTGGCCAACTCCCTGTCACAAAATGTTTTGTCAAGACCATTCCAAGCTGTAAGATCAGACATTGTTTGTCACATAAGTAGGGTCAATGTTATCTTTTAAAAAAGAGCCTACTGTGATTAACTATCTCAGTTATAACTGAGACCATTCCATTTCATTTCAATGTGAATCGAATACTTACAGATGAGTTGTTTGTCGCACAGTGCCTCAAGAAGGACATTCAATTCCAAATATTTTGTGATTTAAATTTTTTTAAATACAGTGCATTCAGAAAGTATTCAGACCCCTTGACTTTTTCCACATTTTGTTACGTAACAGCCTTATTTTACAATTGATTAAATAAAATAAAATCCTCATCAATCTTCACACAATACCCCATAATGACGAAGCAAAAACAGGTTTTTAGAAATGTTAGCAAAAGTATTTAAAATAAAAAAACTGAAATACCTTATTTATATTAGCATTCAGACCCTTTGCTATGATACTTGAAATTGAGCTCAGGTGCATCCTGTTTCCATTGATCATCCTTGAGATGTTTCTACAACTTGATTGGAGTCAACCTGTAGTAAATTCATTTGATTGGACATGATTTGGAAAGGCACATACCTGTCTATATAAGGTCCAACAGTTGACAGTCCATGTCAGAGCAAAAACCAAGCCATGAGGTTGCAGGAATTGTCCGTAGAGCTCCGAGACAGGATTGTGTCGAGGCACAGATCTGGGGAAGGGTACCAAAACATTTCTGCAGCATTGAAGGTCCCCAAGAACACAGTGGCCTCCATCATTCTTAAATGGAAGAAGTTTGGAACCACCGACTCTTCCTAGAGCTGGCTGCCTGGCCAAACTGAGCTATCGGGGGAGAAGGGCCTTGGTCAGGGAGGTGACCAAGAACCCGATTGTCACTGACAGAGCTCTAGAGGTCCTCTGTGGAGATGGGCAAACCTTCCAGAAGGACAACCATATCTGAAGCACTGCACCCATCAGGCCTTTATGGTAGAGTGGCCAGACGGAAGCCACTCCTAAGTAAAAGGTACATGACAGCCCGTTTGGAGTTTGCGAAAAGGCACCTAACAGGCTCAAACCGTGAGAAACATGATTCTCTGGTCTGATGAAACCAAGATTGAACACTTTAGCCTGAATGCCAAGCATCACGTCTGGAGGAAACCTGGCACCATCCCTACGGTGAAGCATGCTGGTGGCAGCATGATGCTGTGGGGATGTTTTTCAGCGGCAGGGACTGGGAGACTAGCCAGGATCAAGGGAAAGATTAATGGAGCAAAGTACAGAAAATCCTTGATGAAAACCGTCTCCAGAGTGCTCAAGACCTCAGACTGGGGCGAAGGTTCACCTTTCAACAGGACAACGACCCAAAGCACACAGCCAAGATAAAACAGGAGTGGCTTCAGGACAAGTCCTTGAATGTCCTTGAGTGGACCAGCCAAAGCCCGGACTTGAACCCGATCAAACATCTCTGGAGAGACCTGAAAATAGCTGTGCAGCGACGCTCCCCATCAAACCTGACGGCACTTGAGAGGATCTGCAGTGAAGAATGGGAGAAACTCCCCAAATACAGGTGTGGCAAGCTTGTAGCCTCATACCTAAGAAGACTTGAGGCTGTAATCTCTGCCAAAGGTGCTTCAAAAAGTACTGAGTAAAGGGTCTGAAAACTTATGTAAATGTGATATTTCAGTTTATTTTATTTTATACATTTGCAAACATTTCTAAAAATCTGTTTTTGCTTTGTCATGATGCGGTAGATTGATCAGTTGCTCAGAGTAAATGCAGCATTTTCATGTTTAATTTGGAATCAATTGTTGTATTGTTTAGTTTTCACCCTTTTGAATGATTGTTGGAGATGAACAATAATTGTTTTCCTATGGATAGTGATCAGTGTGTAGATTGATCAGGGGGAAAAAAACTATTTAATCAATTTTAGAATAAGGCTGTAACGTAACAAAATGTGGAAAAAGTCAAGGGGTCTGAATACTTCAAGAATGCACTGTATAAACATCCAACAATCACCAATTTCAAGTGTGGTTGCATTTGTGAAAACATGCCAAACACTTGCCAGGAACCGGAGTATCCGGTGCCGGGTACTTTGCCACTTCAATTTAAATAGCGGTCAATACTGGCCCTTTAAATGCACGCAAACCCTGCAAGCTCTATTTTGCCGAAAACAACAGAATCTCAACTTTTCATTTATATTAACCAATACGATGTCATTGGAACTATGATCCTACAGCAAATTAATGTGTTTCATTCTTTTGACAGGGTTATAAGCATGTTTTGTTGCTATCAGTGTTTTTTGGGTCAACTCCACGTAAAATGGAGTTGTTGCTCCTAGATGTTTCCACCTCACAAAACCACCACTTAGAGTTGACCGGGGCAGCTCTAGCAGGGCAGAAATATGACAAACTGTCTTATTGGAAAGGTGGCATCCTATGACGGTACCACGTTGAAAGTCACTGAGCTCTACAGTACGGGCAATTCTACTGCCAATGTTTGTCTATGGAGATTGCACGGCTGTGTGCTTGATTTAATTCACCTGTCAGCAACGGGTGTGGCTGAAATAGCCAAATCCACTAATTTGAAGGGGTGTCCATATACTGGCTCCAGCAAACCACCAACTCATCCACACTGTAACAATCACAAAAACACCACTTACCTCTCAACCGACACTTACCTCTTCCTGGCACCAGCAGACCACTGACCCGAGCTGTAACAATCATAGAAATCAGGACTCACCTTAAGAAAATGTAAAGAAAAGCACCTGGGGAAGACAATATTTACACCATACTACTAAAACAAGCACCTTATGAATACCTGCACCTCCTCTCCAACCTCTTCACCTTATGTCTCACCACGACCATTTATCTCAACCCTGGAAAACAGCAGTGGTCACCATAATCCACAAATTTGGCAAAGACCCACAGAATGTTTCAAGCGACCGACCAATCAGCCTCCTCAGCCATGTGGGGAAACCATAGCCACGGGAAGTATGGGTGCAACTGAAAATATATATATAAATATACAGTACCAGTCAAAGTTTGGACACACCTACTCGTTCAAGGGTTTTTCATTATTTTTTACTATTTCCTAAATTGTAGAATAATAGTGAAGACATCAAAACTATGAAATAACACATATGGAATCATATAGTAACCAAAAAAGTGTTAAACAAATCTAAATATATTTTATATTTGAGATTCTTCAAATAGCCACTCTTTGACTTGATGACAGCTTTGCACACTCTTGGCATTCTCTCAACCAGCTTCAACTGGAATCATTTTCCAATGGTCTTGAAGGAGTTCCCACATATGCTGAGCACTTGTTGGCTAATTTTCCTTCACTCTGCGGTCCGACTCATCCCAAACCATCTCAATTGGGTTGAGGATGGGGGATTGTGGAGGCCAGGTCATCTGATGCAGCACTCCATCACTCTCCTTCTTACACAGCCTGGAGGTGTGTTGGGTCATTGTCCAGTTGAAAAACAAATGATAGTCCCACTAAGCCCAAACCACACGGGATGGCATATTACTGCAGAATGCTGTGGTAGCCATGCTGGTTAAGTGGACCTTGAATTAAATAAATCACAGACAGTGTCACCAGCAACCACCACATCATAACTCCTCCTCTTCCATGCTTTATGGTGGGAACAACACATGTGGAGATCATCCATTCACCCACACCACGTCTCACAAAGACACAGTTGTTGGAACCAAAAATCTCAAATTTGGACTCCAGACCAAAGGACAAATTTCCACCGGTCTAATGTCCATTGCTCATGTTTCTTGACCCAAGCAGGTCTCTTCTTCTCATTGGTGTCCTTTAGTAATGGTTTCTTTGCAGCAGTTTGACAATGAAAGCCTGATTCACACAATCCCCTCTCAACAGTTGATGTTGAGATGTGTCTGTGACTTGAATCTCAAATGCATTTATTTGGGCTGCAATTTCTGAGGCTTGTAACTCTAACAAACGAATCTGCAGCAGAGGTAACTCTGGGTCTTCCATTCCAGTGGCGGTCCTCATGAGAGACAGTTTCATCATGGCACATGATGGTTTTTGCAACTACGCTTGAAGAAACTTTCAAAGTTCTTGAAATTTCCTGGATTGACTGACCTTCATGTCTTAAAGTAATGATGGACTGTCATTTCTCTTTGCTTATTTGAGCTGTTCTTGCCATAATTTGGACTTGGTCTTTTACCAAATAGGGCTATCTTCTGTATACCCCCCTACCTTGTCACAACACAAGTGATTGGCTCAAACGCATTAAGAATGAAATAAATTCCACAAATTAACTTTTAAGAAGGCACACCTGTTAATTGAAATATATTTTGATTTGTTTAACACTTTTTGGGGTTATTACATGATTCCATATGTGTTATTTCATAGTTGTGACGTCTTCACTATTATTCTACAATGTAGAAAATAGTAAAAATAAAGAAAAAGCATTTGAGGTGTGTCCAAACTTTTGACTGGTAGTCTATATATATATACAGTGGGGAGAACAATTATTTGATACACTGCCGATTTTGCAGGTTTTCTACTTACAAAGCTTGTAGAGGTCTGTAATTTTTATCATAGGTACACTTCAACTGTGAGAGACGGAATCTAAAACAAAAATCCAGAAAATCACATTGTTTGATTTTTAAGTAATTAATTTGCATTTCATTGCATGACATAAGTATTTGATCACCTACCAACCAGTAAGAATTCCGGCTCTCACAGACCTGTTAGTTTTTCTTTAAGAAGCCCTCCTGTTCTCCACTCATTACCTGTATTAACTGCACCTGTTTGAACTCGTTACCTGTATAAAAGACACCTGTCCACATACTCAATCAAACAGACTCCAACCTCTCCACAATGGCCAAGACCAGAGAGCTGTGTAAGGACATCAGGGATAAAATTGTAGACCTGCACAAGGCTGGGATGGGCTACAGAACAATAGGCAAGCAGCTTGGTGAGAAGGCAACAACTGTTGACGCAATTATTAGAAAATGGAAGAAGTTCAAGATGACGGTCAATCACCCTCGGTCTGGGGCTCCATGCAAGATCTCACCTTGTGGGGCATCAATGGAAGGTGAGGGATCAGCCCAGAATTACACAGCAGCACCTGGTCAATGACCTGAAGAGAGCTGGGACCACAGTCTCAAAGAAAACCATTAGTAACACACTACGCCGTCATGGATTAAAATCCTGCAGCGCACGCAATGTCCCCCTACTCAAGCCAGCGCATGTCCAGGCCCGTCTGAAGTTTGCCAATGACCATCTGGATGATCCAGAGGAGGAATGGGAGAAAGTAATGTGGTCTGATGAGACAAAAATAGAGCTTTTTGGTCTAAACTCCACTCGCTGTGTTTGGAGGAAGAAGAAGGATGAGTACAACCCCAAGAACACCATTCCAACCATGAAGCATGGAGGTGAAAACATCATTCTTTGGGGATGCTTTTCTGCAAAGGGGACAGGACGGCTGCACCGTATTGAGGGGAGGATGAATGGTGACATGTATCGCGAGATCTTGGCCAACAACTTCCTTCCCTCAGTAAGAGCATTGAAGATGGGAAACACACAGCCAGGGCAACTAAGGAGTGGCTCCGTAAGAAGCATCTCAAGGTCCTGGAGTGGCCTAGCCAGTCTCCAGACCTGAACGCAATAGAAAATCTTTGGAGGGAGCTGAAAGTCCGTATTGCAAAGCGACAGCCCCAAAACCTGAAGGATCTGGAGAAGGTTTGAATGGAGGAGTGGGCCAAAATCCCTGCTGCAGTGTGTGCAAACCTGGTCAAGACCTACAGGACACGTATGATCTCTGTAATTGCAAACAAAGGTTTCTGTACCAAATTAAGTTCTGCTTTTCTGATGTATCAAATACTTATGTCTTACAATAAAATGCAAATTAATTACTTAAAAATCATACAATGTGATTTTCTAGATTTTTGTTTTAGATTCCGCCTCTCACAGTTGAAGTGCACCTATGATAAAAATTACAGACCTCTACATGCTTTGTAAGTAGGAAAACCTGCAAAATCGGCAGTGTATCAAATACTTGTTCTCCCCACTGTATATATACAGTGGGGAGAACATATACAGTGTACGTTTGCCCACTGACAAAGAAATGATCAGTCTATAATTTTAATGGTAGGTTTATTTGAACAGTGAGAGACAGAATAACAAAAAAAAAATCCAGAAAAACGCATGTCAAAAATGTTATAAATTGATTTGCATTTTAATGAGGGAAATAAGTATTTGACCCCCTCTCAATCAGAAAGATTTCTGGCTCCCAGGGGTATTTTATACAGGTAACGAGCTGAGATTAGGAGCACACTCTTAAAGGGAGTGCTCCTAATCTCAGCTTGTTACCTATATAAAAGACGCCTGTCCACAGAAGCAATCAATCAATCAGATTCCAAACTCTCCACCATGGCCAAGACCAAAGAGCTCTCCAGGGATGTCACGGACAAGATTGTAGACCTACACAAGGCTGGAATGGGCTACAAGACCATCGCCAAGCAGCTTGGTGAGAAGGTGACAACAGTTGGTGCGATTATTCGCAAATGGAAGAAACACAAAAGAACTGTCAATCTCCCTTGGCCTGGGGCTCCATGCAAGATCTCACCTCGTGGAGTTGCAATGATCATGAGAACGGTGAGGAATCAGCCCAGAACTACACGGGAGGATCTTGTCAATGATCTCAAGGCAGCTGGGACCATAGTCACCAAGAAAACAATTGATAACCCGCCGTGAAGGACTGAAATCCTGCACCGCCCGCAAGGTCCCCCTGCTCAAGAAAGCACATATACAGGCCCGTCTGAAGTTTGCCAATGAACATCTGAATGATTCAGAGGAGAACTGGGTGAAAGTGTTGTGGTCAGATGAGACCAAAATGGAGCTATTTGGCATCAACTCAACTCGCCGTGTTTGGAGGAGGAGGAATGCTGCCTATGACCCCAAGAACCCCCACCATCAAACATGGAGGTGGAAACTTTATGCTTTGGGGGTGTTTTTCTACTAAGGGGACAGGACAACTTCACCGCATCAAAGGGATGATGGACGGGGCCATGTACCATCAAATCTTGGGTGCGAACCTCCTTCCCTCAGCTAGGGCATTGAAAATGGGTCGTGGATGGGTATTCCAGCATGACAATGACCCAAAACACACGGCCAAGACAACAAAGGAGTGGCTCAAGAAGAAGCACATTAAGGTCCTGGAGTGGCCTAGCGAGTCTCAAGACCTTAATCCCACAGAAAATCTGTGGAGGGAGCTGAAGGTTCGAGTTGCCAAACGTCAGCCTCGAAACCTTAATGACTTGGAGAAGATCTGCAAAGAGGAGTGGGACAAAATCCCTCCTGAGATGTGTGCAAACCTGGTGGCCAACTACAAGAAACGTCTGACCTCTGTGATTGCCAACAAGAGTTTTGCCACCAAGTACTAAGTCATGTTTTGCAGAGGGGATAAATACTTATTTCCCTCATTAAAATGCAAATCAATTCATAATGTTTTGTTGTTGTTGTTATTCTGTCTCTCACTGTTCAAATAAACCTACCATTAAAATTATAGACTGATCATTTCTTTGTCAGTGGGCAAACGTACAAAATCAGCAGGGGATCAAATACTTTTTCCCCTCACTGCATATGGTGTAATTTCATGGGGTTCTGAAAAATACAGTGTTGGTGGCCTTTTACTCCACCCGTTCCATTCCAAAAAATCAAGGATCCTTAGATTTTTCCCAGACCTCAAAAGTCATCCCCTGATGTGGTTTAAGCATTGTTGTGAACACAGAAAATCCAATATGGTTGTTTTTCAATGAAAAAGTGTGAAAAAACTGGTGTAAACCAGAAAAAACTGGGGGAAATCAAAAACCTGGAAAAACAAAACCAAGTAAACGGAATTTGGGGAAGAAAACAGGCTAAAAATATATACTGATTATAAAAGACCCTACCAATGTTTTTTGCTTTGCATGACTGCACTTTAGAGTGTGTGTCATCCTGCAGCACAGCATTTTGGGGGAAGTTGAGGTGAGGTCCAATATTGACTATGCACCCAAGAGGGACAAAGGTTGGACCATCCTAGAAATGTTTTAGTGAAATGTAATATAATGTATAACATTTAGCAGACGCTTTTATCCAAAGCGACTTACAATCATGTGTGAATACATTTTTAAGTATGGCTGGTCCCGGGAATCGAAACCCAATATCTTGCCGTTGTAATGCTCTACCAAGATGCATGACAGGTTTATAAATGCTTTGTGAAGCCTAAATTTAATATGATTCATAAGGCCTTTATTAAGCAGTGCTTATGCCACCCTTTATAAAACACAGGTTTATGTCATATTTTACATAGTGGGTTATGTCACATTTGTCATTGGTGGTTATGTCACACAGTTATGCCACATGAATTAACCCCTTATGAAGCATGACGTACGGTTATAGATTATTTGTAACACATTTATGTAGTGTTAATGAAGGCTTTATGAAGGCTTTATGAAGCCTTTATAAGTTGCACATCATTTAAAGCGGGACCAATTAGGTCATGACTATCAGAAGGCATTATAAGAAATTGTAAAGAATAAACTCTTGCTGTTTTCTACAACATGATATCATAGGAAAACGTCAGACCACAGGCTGTGAGGATTGGCAAAAGCATCTCCTGCACACTGACTCCTAACGTAGAGGCCCCCCAGAGGTGTGTCCTCAGACCTCTGCTGTACTCCCTTTTCACGACACCAACTTCATCATCAAGTTTGCTGATGAAACCATGGTTGTAGGCCTGATAATCTACAACGACGAGTCAGCCTATGAGGAGAATGTAAAAAACAACAACGTCTCCCTCAACATCAGCAAAACAAAGAAGTTGATTGTTGACTTCAGGAAGCAGAGGAGGGAACATGCCCTGATCCAGTTCCTCGGCATCCACATCATGGACCAACAACACCACCACTCTTGACATGGACCAAGAACACCACCACTCTTGTCAAGAGGGCGCAACAGCGTCTCTACATCCTAAGGCGGCTGAAGAAATTTGGCAAGCCACCAATTTGTCCTCTCCAAATACTACCGCTGCACCAACGAGTGCGTCCTGACCGGTTGCATCACTGCCTGGTACAGGAATTGCTCCATCCGCAACCACAAGGCCCTCCAGCGGGTGGTGAAGACGGCCCAGTACATCACTGGGACCATGCTCCCACCCATCCAGGACATTTACTCGAAACGGTGTCTGAGGAAGGCCATCAACATCATCACACCCCAGCCACGAGCTGCATGAGGTCTGATACCAACAGGCTCAGAGACATTTTCCATCTCCAAGCCATAAGACTGCTGAATACTTGAACTGGACTAACCACGTGCTCTGATTCTCCGCACTTTAGCACACATGCACTCATGCACATACCCACACATACCCACACAGACACGCACACACACACACACACACACACACACACACACACACACACACACACACACACACACACACACACACACACACACACACACACACAAACAAACACAAACACACTCACGCTACTCACACATCACAACTGCTGCCACCAGACTCTTATTATGATTGCTAAATACTGCACAATTTAAACACTTGCCCCCCTTCCCTAAAACACGTCTAAATATTGGACTATAAATTGTGCCTTCCTTTATTATACTTATGCTAAAATGCTAATTATATACTACTTAGCCATCACTTTTTGTTTGTATTCTTATCTTTTCTTATTTCTTATTGTAGTTGCATTGTTGAGAAAGAACCTGCAATTAAGCATTTTGCAATTTGAATTGCAAAAATCTCTGAAGCTGGAGACTCTTATCTCCCTCAATAACTTTAAGCATCAGTTGTCAGAGCACCTTACCGATCACTGCACCTGTACACAGCCCATCTGAAATTAGCCCACCCAACTACCTCATCCCTATATTGTTATTTATTTTGCTCTTTTGCACCCCAGTATCTCTATTTGCACATAATCTCTTGCACATCTAGCATTCCAGTGTTAATACTATTGTAATTATTCTGCACTATAGCCTATTTATTGCCTTACCTCCATAACTTGCTACATTTGCACACACTGTATATATATTTTCTGTTGTATTTTTGACTTTATGTTTTTTACCCCATATGTAACTCTATGTTGTTTTTATTGCACTGCTTTGCTTTATCTTGGCCAGGTCGCAGTTGTAAATGAGAACCTGTTCTCAACTGGCTTACCTGGTTAAATAAAGGTGAAATAAAAAAATAAAAAATAAAATTTAGTTGGACGGTGTATACCATATGTATCCCCTACATACGACTAATAAAACATCAAACTGTCACGCTTATGTCAATTGGCCATGCTCCCAGCAGGCTTTGAGGTACCAATGGGAAAAGATGAGTGTCAACCACTTGATGGTTATGTTAATATATTGCATTCAATGGAAAAAGATTAGTGTCAACCAATTGACCACTCGCTGTTGGCTGGGCTCCCTGCCTGTGCCATTAAACCCCTACAACTCATCCAGAATGCCGCAGGACAGCAGAGTCACTCACCACCTTCCGGAGACACTTGAAACCCCACCTCTTTAAGGAATACCTGGGATAGGATAAAAGTAATCCTTCTACAGCAAGGAGTCATCAGGTCAGGTAGTCCTGAGGCATGGTCCTAGGGCTAAGGTCCTCCTGGATGGGAGGGAGAGAGGGAGAGAGAGAGAGAATTAGAGGGAGCATACTTAAATTCACACAGGACACCGGATAAGACAGGAGAATAACACCAGATATAACAGACTGACACTAGCCCCCCGGCACATAGACTACTGCAGCATTACAACCTTATTCTAAAATTGATTAAATAAATAAAAATGTTTTGTCATTTGTTAAGTTTAGTGACTGTTGAATAATCATATGACAGATGATGAAAGTATTATGCTCTTGGATAGCACATTGCTTTTTAGGGTTGACTCTGGACAGGTTGACTCAACAGTGCATCCTATTAATATCACACTGGTAATGAAAAAATATTTATCTACAAAGACAATACTTAGCATAATGTTACTTTACTCCATTTGAGTAACATTATTAGTTAAGTCTGGGACCTCAAGCTAGAGGTGCTTATGCTCTTATAATTAAGTAGCATTGTCCGTGCCAGAATGGCCTATTATGGCAGGAACCTACCTCCTGTTTCTGTAGCATGAGGCAGCTTGATGTATAACCTCTTAAGGATCGGACCCTTTTTTTAAATTTTCGCCTAAAATGACATACCCAAATCTAACTGCCTGTAGCTCACGACCTGAAGCAAGGATATGCATATTCTTGATACCATTTGAAAGGAAACACTTTGAAGTTTGTGTAAATATGAAATTAATGTAGGAGAATATAACACATTAGACCTGATAAAAGATAATACAAACAAAAAAACATGTGATTTCAGCAGTGTGTGTGCAAAGTTTCAGATTGATCCAGTGAAGCATTGCAATACTGGACTATTTTGTATCAAGTCTGCCCAAATGTGCCGAATTGGTCAATTGATACATTTTCAAGTACATAATTATAGAGAACATACAAAAATGATATGTTAATACAAAATGTAAGTTTACACACACCCAGGAATGTCATACATGGTGGACCATCTAGATGGCCGGGCGGGTTGGGTGTGGAGCCAGAGACAGCAAGGGTTCAAACTGTAGAACCCAGTTCCTACATTTGAATATAAAAAATGATTTTATCAAACAAAATCTCTGGGACCCTCAGGATGAAAAATCAGAGCAAGATTACTGAATGTAAGTACATTATTTACCTTCAGAGGTGAATGTATCAAACCAGTTGCCGTGCTAATTTTGTTGTTGTTGTGCACTCTCCTCAAACAATAGCATGGCCTTTTTTCACTGTACTAGCTACTTTAAATTGGACAGTGCCGTTAGATTAACAATAATTTAAGCTTTCTGCCCATATAAGACATGCCTATGTCCTGGAAAGTTTGCTGTTACTTACAACAGTCATGCTAATCACATTAGCGCATGTTAGCTCAACCGTCCCGTACACGGGACACCGATCCCGTAGAGGATAAGTACACCCTCTGGATAGGACGCTAGTCTACCGCATTATATTGTGCTCCATTAAATAGTGTTACATTAAATAGTGCAACATTGTGTCTATGGTGATTTCGCAATTAACGCATAATTCAAACTACAGTTCAAGAGTTTCTGTCGATAACCTCTTGAAAATGAGGAAATGGGTTACTGTCCTCTTAAATACGTTGACAGGTGGAGTTCGTATTGTTTCAAAGTGGGTTATATTTGCAGCAACCATTCCTAAGTACATGAAGGCACCAAGCTCTCAGTCATCAGCTAGCACCTTACCAGAAGCCAAAAGAAAAACTCTGCACTTACATAATCAATCTATTTACCCTACCTGTCACAAGAGAGCTTAATCACTGTGAACAGTGAGCATGTGTTTATGTGACTTTATGTACCTGTGAGTGTGTGTGCCTGTATTTTGTATGTTTGTATGTTTGTACAGTAAGTATGATAGGGTATTTATAGTGCACTTGGAAAGTATTCAGATCCCTTGACTTTTTCCACATTTTGTTATGTTACAGCCTTATTCTAAAATGGATTTAATAAACATTTTTCCTCATCAGTCTACACACAGTACCCCATAATGACAAAGCGAAAACAGGTTTTTACATTTCTTTGCAAATTTATACAAACTTAAAAGCAGAAATACCTTATTTACATAAGTATTCAGATCCTTTGCTATGAGACTCGAAATTGAGCTCAGGTGCATCCTGTTTCCATTGATCATCCTTGAGATGTTTCTACAACTTGATTGGAGTCCACCTGTGGTAATTTCAATTGCTTGGAGATTGTTTGGAAAAGCACACACCTGTCTATATAAGTTCCAAACAGTTGACAGTGCATGTCAGAGCAAAAACAGCCATGAGGTCGAAGGAATTGTCCATGGAGCTCCGAGACAGGATTGTGTCGAGGTACAGATCTGGGGAAGGGTAGCAAAACATTTCTGCAGCATTGAAGGTCCCGAAGAACACAGTGGCCTCCATCATTCTTAAATGGAAGAAGCTTGGAACCACCAAGACTTTTCCTAGAGCTGGCCGCCCGGCCAAACTGAGCGATCAGGGGAGAAGGGCCATGGTCAGGAATGTGACCAAGAACCCAATGGTGACTCTGACAGAGCTCCAGAGTTCCTCTGTGGAGATGGGAGAACCTTCAAGAAGGACAACCATCTCTGCAGCACTCCACCAATCAGGCCTTTATGGTGGAGACGGAAGCCACTCCTCAGTAAAAGACATGACAGCCCGCTTTGAGTTTGCCAAAAGGGACCTAATGGACTCTCAGACCATGAGAAACAATATTCTCTGGTCTGATAGAACCAAGATTGAACTCTTTGGCCTGCATGCCATGTGTCACGTCTGGAGGAAACCTGGCCCCATTCCTACGGTGAAGCATGTTGGTGGCAGCATCATGCTGTGGGGATGTTTTTCAGCGGACTAGGAGACTAGTCAGGATCGGGGAAAAGATACAGAGAGATCCTTGATGAAAACATGCTCCAGAGCAGGTTGCAGGCGGTGCAGTTGCCGTACCAGGCGGTGATACATCCTGACAGGATGCTCTCAATTGTGCATCTGTAAAATTTTGTGAGGGTTTTAGGTGCTGTTGTGTCGAGTAAACGTTGCTAATTATGCTGTGATGACCAAGGAGAACCCGCTGACGCTGTATTTTCATCATAAGGTTTATTCATAACAAAGGGTTACAGCGTCGATTTACAGATACCTGCAGATACCCGGAGAATAATCGCCCCATCTCAAATCTGATTATTCTGCTTCTCCTCTGTCCTAACTGTGGTATATATTCTATGTAATCTGATATGGGTGTTCCCCTACAGACCAATCCCCTGTCTCCACACAACAGACTTCCTCTGTTCTATGGGGTGTCCCCACAAAACTGCTCCCTCTAAAACTGAATAACCATCCTCTCAGGTTCCACTTGAAAACATTAGCAAAGTCACAATTCCTCAGACACTACAGTGCCAAGACAAATTTATTCAGCATCCTGAGGTTGAAGAGGTGCTGTTGCGCCTCCTTCACCACACTGTCTGTGTGGGTGGACCATTTCAGATCGTCAGTGAAGTGTACGACGAGGAACTTGAAGCTTTCCAACTTCTCCACTGCGGTCCAGTCGATGTGGATAGGGGCGTGCTCCCTCTGCTGTTTCCTGAAGTCCACGATCAGCTCCTTTGTTTTGTTGACTTTGAGTGAGAGGTTATTTTCCACACTCCCAGGGCCCTCACCTCCTCCCTGTAGGATGTCTCGTCATTGTTGGTAAACAGGCCTACTACTGTTGTGTCGTCTACAAACTTGATGATTGAGTTGGAGGCGTGCTTGACCACGCAGTCATGGGTGAACAGGGAGTACAGGAGGGCCTGAGCACACACCATTGTGGGGCCCCTGTGTTGAGTATCAGCAAATTGTTGGTGTTGTTTCCTACCTTCACCACCTGGGTGCGGCACGTCGGGACGTCCAGGACCCAGTTACACAGGGCAGGGCTCAGACCCAGGGCCCCGAGCTTAATGATGAGCTTGGAGGGTATTATTGTGTTGACTGCTGAGCTAAAGTCAATTAACAGCATACTTACATAGGTATTTCCCTTGTCCAGATGGGATAGGGCAGTGTGCATTGTGATGGTGATTGCATTGTCTGTGGATCTATTGGGGCGGTAAGCAAATTGAAGTAGGTCTAGGGTGTCATGTAAGGTAGAGGTGATATGATCCTTAACTAGCCTCTCAAAGCACTTCATGATGACCGAAGTGAGTGCTATGGGGTGATAGTAATTTAGTTCAGTTACCTTTGCTTTCTTGGGTACAGGAACAATGGTGGACATCTTGAAGCAAGTAGGGACAGCAGACTGGGAAAGGGAGAGAGTGAATATATCCGTAAACACTCCAGCCAGCTGGTCTGCGCATACTCTGAGGACGCGGCAGCCTTGCGAGGGTTAACACGCTTAAATGTCTTACTCACGTCGGCCACGGAGAAGGAGAGCCCACAGTCCTTGGTAGCGTGCCGCATTGGGTGTTCAGCTTGTCCGGAAGCAAGACGTCGGTGTCTGCGACGTGACTGGTTTTCCCTTTGTATTCCGTGATTGTCTGAAGACCCTGCCACATACGTCTTGTGTCTGAGCCGTTGAATTACGACTGCACTTTGTCTCTTTACTGACGTTTTGCCTGTTTTGATTGCCTTACGGAGGGAATTACTGCACTGTTTGTATTCGGCCATATTCCCAGTCACCTTGTCATGGTTAAATGCGGTGGTTTGCGCTTCAGTTTTGTGCGAATGCTACCATCTATCCACAGTTTCTGGTTTGGGTAGGTTTTGGTAGTCACAGTGGGTACAACATCTCCTATACACTTCCTGATGAACTCAGTCACCGTATCCGTGTATTCGTCGATGTTATTCTCAGAGGCTACCTGGAACATATCCCAGTCCGCGTGATCAAAACAATCTTGAAGCATGGATTCTGATTGGTCAGACCAGCATTGAATAGTCCTTAGCACAGGTACTTCCTGTTTGAGTTTCTGCCTATATGAAGGGAGGAGCAAAATGGGGTCGTGATCAGATTTGCCGAAAGGAGGGCAGGGGAGGGCCTTGTAGGCATTTTGAAAAGCTGAGTAGCAGTGGTCCAATGTTTTCTCAGAGCGATGTTTTCTGCAGTCAACATGTTGGTAGAATTTCGGTAGCGTTTTCCTCAAATTTGATTTGTTAAAATCCCCAGCTACAATAAATGCGGACTCAGGATATGTGGTTTCCAGGTTTCCAGATATGTGGTTTCCAGTTTGCATAAAGTCCAGTATAGCCCTCGTGGTATCGACTTGAGGGGGAATATACATGGCTGTGACTTTAACTGAAGAGAATTATCTTGGGAGGTAATATGGTCGGCATTTGATTGTGAGGTATTCTAGGTTGGGTGAATAAAAGCACTTGAGTTTCTGTATGTTATCACAATCACACCATGAGTAGTTAATCATGAAACAAACACCCCCGCCTTTCTTCTTCCCGGAGAGTTCTTTATTCCTGTCTGCACGATGTACTGGTAACCCAGCTGGCTGAATGGACGGAGACAATATATCCTGAGAGAGCCATGTTTCCGGGAAACAGTGTATGTTAAAATCCCTGATGTCTCTCTGGAAGGAGATCCTCGCCCTGAGCTAGTCTACTTTATTATCCAGAGACTGAACATTAGCGAGTAATATACTCGGGAGCGGTGGATGGTGTGCGCGCCTCCTGAGTCTGACTAGAAGTCCATTCCGAATTCCGCCGGCGGTGTTTTGGATCAGCCTCTGGAATCAGTTCAATTGCCCTGGGGGGTACGAACAAAGGATCCAATTAGGGAAAGTCGTATTCCTGGTCGTAATGCTGGTGAGTTACCGCCACTCTGATAACCAAAAGTTAATTCCGGCTGTATGTAATAACACCAAAAAAATTCTGGCCTAATAATGTAAGCAATAACACACAAAAAAACAAAATACTGCAAAGTTGCTTAGGAGCTAGAAGCAGGCGCCATCTTGTCTCCACAGGTGTGCCAAGGTTGTAGTGTAATACCCAAGAAGACTCAATGCTGTAATCGCTACCAAAGGTGCTTCAACAAAGTACTGACTAAATGGTCTGAATACTTATGTAAATGTGATATATATATATTTATTTTTATAAATTAGCAACAATTTCTAAAAACCTGTTTTTGCTTTGTCATTATGGGGTATTGTGTGTAGATTGATGAGTGAAAAAAAACGATTTCATCAATTTTAGAATAAAGCTGTAACGTAATAAAATGTGGAAAAAGTAAAGGGGTCTGAATACTTTCCGAAGGCACTGTAAATGTGCATGTTGCGTGGTTGATTGTACACACACCCATGTTGGCATTTACAATCAGGCCTTTATTAGTGTTTGTGTGTGTATGTATAGGTGTGATCTTCGGATCCTGATCTGGGCTGGCTCCTGTAAAGGCACTAAAGCCTTAACCAAAAATATCCTGTGTGGCCTGGCAGCCGAGGCCTGTGTCATTCGCTGGTCCACCAAAGTGTTCTTGGCGGCGGGCCACGTTCTCCAGGGCTCCTGCTGTTTTTGCCCTGTTCTCTCCAACACCCCGTATCCTCCCAGGGGTTCATCCCCCTCCGCCTAGCCCCTGACTGACAGACCCTCAAGGCCTCTTCGCTTCTGCACAGTCATCATTGTTTAGTATCAAAGCTGCTCAAACATAACCAATCTCCCCACATCTCTACCCCCCCCCCCCCCCCCAATATATTTCTCTGTTGTTTATTCGTGTTTTCAGCTTTTGTTTTTGCTTTGGACGAATTTGGGGTAATTTATGAAAAACTTCCCAAAACCCTAGGTTTTATTTCTAGTTTCTAGGGGTTGTGTCCTTTAAAATGTTCAAATGGCTTCATTTGTTTACAGTAACAGACAACCACACGTATCAGAGAGAACACTTAACAAGGACAATCAGAAAAAAAGCTGTTATCTTGTTTTGATCTTCCGAAACACTTGATGTTGAGAGACAGCTATTAAGGGTAGGGAACCCTAGGAGACCTACGCTCATCCTGTGTGATCTGTTTTGAGAAGTCATCTGAGGTATTTGTTCTGGGTGGAGACTAAATAAAGGGTGGAAACCGAATAGGGTGCCTCGAGTAGGAAGAAAGGCCTCAGGCGTTAAACTAGTGCAAATTGGCATAGAATAAAAGGCTTTGTGTCATTAGGATAGACTATTAGTTTAGGTAATGTACTTTTGGATGATACCGCATAAACAGCAATCTGAAAAGGAACAGTTCGAGGAAATGAACACTGCCAGAGACACACATTGAAAAGGCATTGTTATCTGCACACTGTGGTTCAAGAGGTTTGCTGTGCCATTTTTCTTTGTCATTCCTTTTTTAAAGTCTATCATTGTCCAAACGTTTCAGTATTATCATACAATTTCTGCATTCAAAACCACGGAAAATTACCTTAAGCAGAAACAGACCTGCACCCAGGCTAAACCAGCATTGTTAATTTAAACAAAAAGTGAAACCATCGCATCTGAAAAAAAGGCTTGTTCTTCGAAGGGTGCGATTGGAACTTTTGTCACTAACAAATTGCAGGAAAACAAAATGAAACAAATGCAGTGAGGAAATCGGGGGCTAGCTGCATTCTTTGTGGCCAAAAAGTCAGTGTGAGTCAACAAAACCAATTAGAAGAGAGATCTTCAAAAAAATAAATTTTTCACCAGCTGAACCCGTTTAGCATGTTGCAGTGGTGAGTTGAAAATATACGTTTGGATTGAGGAAAAAGAGCCACTGAGCAGTCGTAAAGCGATACTTTCTTCCTAGCGGTTTGTTTGTAGTCAGTTACTAGGACTTAATTACCTTTACATTTTTCTACCCCTCTCCATTTGTTTGCAAAAGATGGTGCATAGGCATGTTTAGCTTCCCCAATAACAGAAAAGTTCCACAAGAAACCACCAGGGACTTGTGGAGATGTTACATTTTAAAATGCACTTAGGCACATTGACCCCACTTATCTTCAGTGAGGGATTTGAGTTTACCAGTTTGCAGTTTACATATACAGTACCAGTCAAAAGTTTGGACACACCTACTCATTCAAGGGTTTGTCTTTATTTTTAAAATTTTCTACATTGTAGAATAATAGTGAAGACATCAAAACTGTGAAATAACATATTGAATCATGTAGTAACCAAAGAAGTGTTAAACAAATCAAAATATATTTTAAATTTTACATTCTTCAAAGTAGCCACCCTTTGCCTTGATGACAGCTTTGCACACTCTTGGCATTCTCTCAACCAGCTTCATGAGGAATGCTTTTCCAACAGTATTGAAGGAGTTCCCACATATGCTGAGCACTCATTGGCTGCTTTTCCTTCACTCTGCGGTCCAACTCATCCCAAACCATCTCAATTGGGTTGAGGTCGGGTGATTGTGGAGGCCAGGTCATCTGATGCAGCACTCCATCACTCTCCTTGGTCAAATAGCCCTTACACAGCCAGGAGGTGTGTTTTGGGTCATTGTCCTGTTGAAAAACAAATGATAGTCCCACTAAGCGCAAACCATGTAGAAAATAGTAAAAATAAAGAAAAACCCTGGAATGAGTAGGTGTGTCCAAACTTTTGACTGGTACTGTAGATGTAAAATTGTTTAAATCCTATTGTAATCATCTTGGAACGTGTGAGCATTTGGGGGACACCTCCCTCACCAATCAACAGACTGCATACATCACTCCATATTGACTCAATGTTTATCAAGGAGAGGACTCTGCTGAAAAAAACAATATAGACCAACCTTCATTGTGTTTTTGCTGATGACCATCCTTCGTTGTGTTTTCACTGGAGACCAGCTTTTGCTGTGTTTTTTTCTGGTGACCAGCCTTAGCTGTGTTTTGGACACTGATGACCAGCATACAGTGAGGGAAAAAAGTATTTGATCCCCTCCTGATTTTGTACGTTTGCCCACTGACAAAGACATGAGCAGTCTATAATTTTAATGGTAGATTTATTTGAACAGTGAGAGACAGAATAACAACAAAACATCCAGAAAAACGCATGTCAAAAATGTTATAAATTGATTTGCATTTTAATGAGGGAATTAGGTATTTGACCCCTTCTCACTCAGAAAGATTTCTGGCTCCCAGGTGCCTTTTATACAGGTAACAAGCTGAGATTAGGAGCACACTCTTAAAGGGAGTGCTCCTAATCTCAGTTTGTTACCTGTATAAAAGACACCTGTTCACAGAAGCAATCAATCAATCAGATTCCAAACTCTCCACCATGGCCAATACAAAAGAGCTCTCCAAGGATGTCAGGGACACGATTGTAGACCTACACAAGGCTGGAATGGGCTACAAGACCATCGCCAAGCAGCTTGGTGAGAAGGTGACAACAGTTGGTGCGATTATTCGCAAATGGAAGAAACACAAAAGACCTGGCAATCTCCCTCGGCCTGGGGCTCCATGCAAGATCTCACCTCGTGGAGTTGCAATGATCATGAGAACGGTGAGGAATCAGCCCAGAACTACATGGGAGGATCTTGTCAATGATCTCAAGGCAGCTGGGACCATAGTCACCAAGAAAACAATGGGTAACACACTACGCCGTGAAGGACTGAAATCCTGCAGCGCCCGCAAGGTCCCCCTGCTCAAGAAAGCACATATACTGGCCCGTCTGAAGTTTGCCATTGAACATCTGAATGATTCAGAGGAGAACTGGGTGAAAGTGTTGTGGTCAGATGAGACCAAAATCGAGCTCTTTGGCATCAACTCAACTCGCTGTGTTTGGAGGAGGAGGAATGCTACCTATGACCCCAAGAACACCATCCTCACCGTCAAACATGGAGGTGGAAACATTATGCTTTGGGGTTGTTTTTCTGCTAAGGGGACAGGACAACTTCACCGCATCAAAGGGACGATGTACCGTCAAATCTTGGGTGAGAACCTCCTGCCCTCATCCAGGGCATTGAAAATGGGTCGTGGATGGGTATTCCAGCATGACAATGACCGAAAACACACGGCCAAGACAACAAAGGAGTTGCTCAAGAAGAAGCACATTATGGTCCTGGAGTGGCCTAGCCAGTTTCCAGACCTTAATCCCATAGAAAATCTGTGGGGGGAGCTGAAGGTTTGAGTTGCCAAATGTCAGCCTTGAAACCTTAATGACTTGGAGAAGATCTGCAAAGAGGAGTGGAACAAAAATCCCTCCTGAGATGTGTGCAAACCTGGTGGCCAACTACAAGAAACATCTGACCTCTGTGATTGCCAACAAGGGTTTTGCCACCAAGTACTAAGTCATGTTTTGCAGAGGGGTCAAATACTTATTTCCCTCATTAAAATGCAAATCAATTCATAACATTTTTGACATGCGTTTTTCTGGATTTTTGTTGTTGTTATTCTGTCTCTCACTGTTCAAATAAACCTACCATTAAAATTATAGACTGATCATGACTTTGTCAGTGGGCAAACGTACAAAATCAGCAGGGGATCAAATTCTTTTTTCCCTCTCTGTAAGCTGGTCACACGCAAAACCAGCATCAAGTCACATTATGCTGGTCATGCTGGCTTGCAAAGTGATGACGTAGGTCCCGTGTAGCTCAGTTGGTAGAGCATGTAACTTGCTCTGGATAAGAGCGTCTGCTAAATGACTAAAATGTCAATGTAATTCCTATCGGAATCCAGCCTGAGTGGGCATAACCAGCAATTTAATCTTTAAAAACAGTTGAGCTGACAGCCGTTTTGCACTGTTTCGCTATGGTTTAGTCATCAATCCAGCAAGAAGGCAATATTTTATTAATGTAGTAGTGTCCCCCCCTCCCCCCAGAAAGCTATGACCTTTGTCTTTCACCTGGAATTATGAGAAGAAAAGAAAAAAAAGTTTCAACCCATATGATCTAGTATTACATTTACATTTACATTTACATCTAGTACACAATAAAAGTATAATATAACATATACAAATGTTATATTCTAATAATGGTTTATTGTGATTGAGTAAGCCTTTCCATACTTTATAATATGTCCATATACAGTTATAATCTGTTTTAGTAACATCTACCCAAAATATGTCTCCTTCTTCATTACCTTACCAAAATCGGTTAAATTTTGAACGTCTAAATCAACATTTGGGCCATTTAAACAGCGTACATCCCTCCTAGAGACAAGAGGAGAAGGGCTATGTAAAGGGCTCAATTTTATCATTCTGAGCTAGTTTCAAGTTTCAAGTTTTAATGTCACATGCACAAGTACAGTGAAATGCCTTTCTTGCAAACTCAAAACCCAACAATGCAATAATCAATAACAATGTAATAATAGAAAAGAAACACGAGAAATAAGAAATATGAAGAACATATGCAATGTGTCTGCCTCCGATGTAAAACAAATGTTTGACTTCCACACAAAATTACTTCTTTACTTATTTTAGGTTTAAGGAAGTGTGTAGGTCACATTCTTTATCATAGAGCTATGAAAGTTATGTATTTAGATCCGCCTGCTCGATACAAATTCTGCGATTGGTTTGCCATGTCTGTGCCGTGAAGCAGTCGAGCTGGATAAATGTTTTTCTAAGGACTGCCCCTTTGATGTAACGTTGCAAAGAAGTGATATAAATGGATGTAATGATGCAGCTGACCACAGGAGGGAGGCAAATACAAGTTTATTTGACAGAGGACGTTGACATTGTCCTCAGAAGGTCTGGATGGCTGTCTTCTGACTTATAAAACGGTGGGAAATCATTAAAATAAGTCATGTAAACATACATTTTTTTAAAATTAATTCTAGTGCCCGATTTTGGGGGCCATCAGTTTAAGAGGTTATTAATCTGCATTCAGAATGACTATTAAGGCTAAGAAAATGAATTATTGAGACTACCTAAACTATTTAAACTGGAACAACAAAAACATTTTTTATTGAGGGGTTCTTTGTCAAGGGTGCATATCAGGAAGGGTTCCTTACTGCTGTGATAATTGTGAAGAACCATCCTGAGCCCTATAATATGAATCAGGTTTGAGGAGTTAGCGAGGTAACTTTGGTCAACTCTGAGTTCAACTTGGGATAACCGGTACCACGAAAGTGGACCTTTAGCCAGGTACATTTTTCCGCCAACAAATCCTTCAGAAGTTACCTGCTCCGGGGCAGGCTAACTCAGGGCTTACTCAATTTATCCTGAATGAAGTGTCTGAGCCACGAGTTGAGGTCCAATGAATTCAGATACCCTCCCTCTAGCAAAGATTATGTCATCTTTCCCTTCATTTTAGGAAATTATACATTCAATAATTTATTAATAAATGTTTTTTGTGCGTAAAAAAAATATAACGCAAAAAAACACTAGTTGAGAATCTCATTCTAAAATCATGGGCATTAATATAGAGTTGGTCCCCCCTTTGCTGCTATAACAGCCTCCACTCTTCTGGGAAGGCTTTCCACTAGATGTTGGAACATTGCTGTGGGGACTTGCTTCCATTCAGCCACAAGAACATCAGTGAGGTTGGGCACTGAAGTTGAGCGATTAGGCCTGGCTCATAGTCGGCGTTCCAATTCATTCCAAAGGTGTTCGATGGGGTTGAGGTCAGGGCTTTGTGCAGGCCAGTCAAGTTCTTCCACACTGATCTCGACAAACCATTTCTGTATGGACCTTGCTTTTTGAACAGGGGCATTGTCATGCTGGAACAGGAAAGGACCTTCCCCAAACTGTTGCCACAAGGTTGGAAGCACAGAATCATCTAGAATGTCATTGTATGCTGTAGCGTTAAGATTTCCCTTCACTGGAACTAAGAGTTCTAGCCCGAACCATGAAAAACAGCCCCAGACCATTACAGTGCCTTGCAAAAGTATTCATCCCCCTTGGCGTTTTTCCTATTTTGTTGCATTACAACCTGTTATTTAAATTGATTTTTATTTGGATTTTATGTAATGGACATACACAAAATAGTCCAAATTGGTTTAAAAAAATTCTAACAAATAAATAATGGAAAAGTGCTATGAAGCCCCTAAATAAGATCTGGTGCAACCAATTACCTTCAGAAGTCACATAATTAGTTAAATAAAGTCCACCTGTGTGCAATCTATGTGTCACATAATCTGTCACATGATCTCAGTATATATACACCTGTTCTGAAAGGCCTCAGAGTCTGCAACACCACTAAGCAAGGGGCACCACCAAGCAAGTGACACCATGAAGACCAAGGAGCTCTCCAAACATGTCAGGGACAAAGTTGTGGAGAAATACAGAACAGGGTTGGGTTATAAAAAAATATCATAAACGTTGAACATTCCACGGAGCACCATTATTAAAAAATTGAAAGAATATGGCACCACAACAAACCTACCAAGAGAGGGCCGCCCACCAAAACTCACGGACCAGGCAAGGAGGGCATTAAACAAAGAGGCAACAAAAATACCAAAGATAAACCTGAAGGAGCTGCAAAGCTCCACAGCAGAGATTGGAGTATCTGTCCATATGACCACTTTAAGCCATACACTCCACAGAGCTGGGCTTTATGGAAGAGTGGCCAGAAAAAAGCCATTGCTTAAAGAAAAAAATAAGCAAACACGTTTGGTGTTTGCCAAAGGCATGTGGGAGATTCCCCAAACATATGGAAGAAGGTACTCTGGTCAGATGGGACTAAAATTGAGCTTTTTGGCCATCAAGGAAAATGTCTGGCGCAAACCCAACACCTCTCATCACCCCGAGAACACCATCCCCACAGTGAAGCATGGTGGTGGCAGCATCATGCTTTGGGGAAGGAAACTGGTCAGGGACTGGGAAACTCGTCAGAATTGAAGGAATGATGGATGGCGCTAAATACAGGGAAATTCTTGAGGGAAACCTGTTTCAGTCTTCCAGAGATTTGAGACTGGGACGGAGGTTCACCTTCCAGCAGGACAATGACCCTAAGCATACTGCTAAAGCAACACTCAAGTGGTTTAAGGGGAAACATTTAAATGTCTTGGAATGGCCTAGTCAATGCCCAGACCTCAATCCAATTGAGAATCTGTGTTATGACTTAAAGATTGCTGTACACCAGCGGAACCCAACCAACTTGAAGTGCTGGAGCAGTTTTGATTTGAAGAATGGGCAAAAATCCCAGTGGCTAGATGTGCCAAGCTTATAGAGACATACCCCAAGAGACTTGCAGCTGTAATTGCTGCAAAAGGGGGTGGGGGTGGGGGTGGGGGTGGGGGGGTTGAATAGTTATACACGCTCAAGTTTTCTGTTTTTTTGTCTTATTTCTTGTTTGTTTCACAATAAAAAATATTTTGCATCTTCAAAGTGGTAGGCATGTTGTGTAAATCAAATGATACAAACCCCCAAAAAATCTATCTTAATTCCAGGTTGTAAGGCAACAAAATAGGAAAAATGCCAAGGGGGGTGAATACTTTCGCAAGCAACTGTACATGGGATGTGCACGTGTTTGTATGCAAGTGCACGTACATATGCACACAGACACGTGCACACTGCATGTAGTCCTCTCACACATCATGGCGTGAACATGTGCACTGTGTGAATATGTCTCTGTCATACATATGTATGTGCATGTACATGTACAGTGCCTTTGGAGAGTATTCAGTCCCCTTGACTTTTTCCACATTTTGTTACGTTACAGCCTTATTCTAAAATTGATTAAATAAAAAAATGTCCTCAGCAATTTACACACAATACCCCATAATGACAAAGCGAAAACAGGTTTTTAGAAATGTTTGCAAAAATAATAAATACAATTAATAATAATAAATACAATTATATTCAGACCCTTTGCTATGAGAGTCGAAATTTAGCTCAGGTACATCCTGTTTCCATTGATCATCCTTGAGATTTTTCTAAAATGTAATTGGAGTCCACCTGTGGTAAATTCAATCGATTGGACATAATTTGGGAAGGCACACACCTGTCTATATAAGGTCCCAAAGTTGACAGTGCATGTCAGAGCAAAAACCAAGCCATGAAGTCAAAGGAATTGTTTGTAAAGCTCCGAGACAGGATTGTGTCGAGGCACAGATCTGGGGAAGGGTACCAAAACAATTCTGCAGCATTGAAGGTCTCCAAGAACACAGTGGCCTCCATCATTCTTAAATGGAAGAAGTTTGGAACCACCAATACTCTTCCTAGAGCTGGCCGCCCGGGCCAAACTGAGCAATCGGGGGAGAAGGGCCTTGGTCAGGGAGGTGACCAAGAACCCGATGGTCACTGACAGAGCTCTAGAGTTTGTCTGTGGAGATGGGAGTACCTTCCAGAAGGACAACCATCTCTGCAGCTCTCCACCAATCAGGCCTTTATGGTAGAGTGGCCAGACGGAAGCCACTCCTCAGTAAAAAGCAGATAACAGCCTGCTTAGAGTTTGCCAAAAGGCACCTAAAGACGCTCAGACCATGAGAAAAAAGATTCTCTGGTCTGATGAAACCAAGATTGAACTCTTTGGCCTGCATGCCAAGTGTCATGTCTGGAGGAAACCTGGCACCATCCCTACGTTGAAGCATGGTGTTGGCAGTGTCATGTTGTTGAGATGTTTTTCAGCGGCAGGGACTGGGAGACTATTCAGGATCGAGGCAAAAATGAACGGAGCAAAGTACAGAGCGATCCTTGATGAAAGCCTGCTCCAGAGCGCTCAGGACCTCAGACTGGGGCGAAGGTTCACCTTCCATCAGGACAACGACCCTAAGTACACAGCCAAAATCTCTCCGAATGTCTTTGAGTGGCCCAGCCAGAGCCCGGACTTGAACCCAATCGAACATCCTTGGAGAGACCTGAAAATAGCTGTGCAGCGACAGTTCCCATCCTACCTGACAGAGCTTGAGAGGATTTGCAGAGAAGATTGGTAGAAACTCCCTAAATACAGGTGTGCCTACCTTGTAGCGTCATACCCAAGAACACTTGAGGCTGTAATTGCTGCCAAAGTTGCCTCAACAAAGTACTGAGTAAAGGGTCTGAATATTTAAACTACCTGTCAAAAGTCTGGACACACCTACTCATTCAAGGGTTTTTCTTAATTTTTACTATTTGTAGAATAATAGTGAAGAGATCAAAACTATGAAATAACACATATGGAATCATGTAGTAACCAAAAAAGTGTTAAACAAATCAAAATATATTTTATATTTGAGATTCTTCAAATAGCCACCCTTTGCCTTGATGACAGCTTTGCAAGCTCTTGGCATTCTCTGAACCAGCTTCATGAGATAGTCCCCTGGAATGCATTTCAATTAACAAGTGTGCCTTCTTAAAAGTACATTTGTGGAATTTATTTCCTTCTTAATGCATTAGAACCAATCAGTTGTGTTGTGACAAGGTGGGGGGGGGGGGGGGGGGGGTATACAGAAGATAACCCTATTTGGTAAAAGACCAAGGCCATATTATGGCAAAAACTGCTCAAATGAGCAAAAAGAAACGACAGTCTATCATTAATTTAAGACATGAAGGTCAGTCAATACAGAACATGTCAAGAACTTAGAATATTTCTTCAAGTGCAGTCACAAAAACCATCAAGCGCTATGATGAAACTGGCCCTCATGAGGACCGCCACAGGAATGGAAAACCCAGAGTTACCTCTGCTGCAGAAGATAAGTTCATTAGAGTTACCAGCCTCAGAAATTGCAGCCTAACTAATGCATCACAGAGTTCAATCACAGACACATCTAAACATCAACTGTTCAGAGTGGACTGTTTGAATCAGGCCATCATGGTCGAATTGCTGCAAAGAAACCACTACTAAAGGAGAAGAGAAGAAGAGACCTGCTTGGCCCAAGAAACACGAGCAATGGACATTAGACCGGTGGAAATGTGTCCTTTGGTCTGGAGTCCAAATTGGAGATTTTTGGTTCCAACCGCCGTGTCTTTGTGAGACGCGGTGTGGGTGAACGGATGATCTCTGCATATGTAGTTCCCACTGTAAAGCATGGAGGAGGATGTGTTATGGTGTGGGGTGCTTTGCTGGTGACATTGTCTGTGATTTGTTTAGAATTCAAGGCACACTTAACCAGCATGGCTACCACAGCATTCTGCAGCGATACGCCATCCCATCTGGTTAGGGCATAGTGGGACTATCATTTGTTTTTCAACAGGACAATGACCCAACAGACCTCCAGGCTGTGTAAGGGCTATTTTGCCAAGAAGGAGAGTGATGCAGTGCTTTATCAGATGACCTGGCCTCCACAATCCCCAGACCTCAACCCAATTGAGTGAAGGAAAAGCATATGTGGTAACTCCTTCAAGACTGTTGGAAAAGCATTCCAGGTGATGCTGGTTGAGAGAATGCCAAGAGTGTGCAAAGCTGTCATCAAGTCAAAGGGTATTTGAAGATTCTCAAATATAAAATATATTTTGATTTGTTTAACACTTTTGGGGTTAGTACATGATTCCATATGTGTTAGTTCATAGTTTTGATGTCTTCACTATTATTCTACAATGTTGAAAATAGTAAGAAATTAAGAAAAACCCTTGAATGAGTAGGTGTGTCCAAACTTTGTACTGGTACTGTATGTAAATGTGATATATTTATATTTGTATAAATTAGCAAACATTTCTAAAAACCTGTTTTTGCTTTGTCATTACGGGGTAATGTGTGTAGATTGAGTGATGACGAAAAAAAAACAATTTAATCAATTTTAGGATATGTCTGTAACCTAACAAAATGTGTAAATAGCCAAGGGGTCTGAATACTTTCCGAAGGCACTGTATGTGTGTACAAGTGTACTTTTGTGTACATGCGTGTGAAAATAATTGAATGTAGCCAATACATTCTCTTGCTTGTATGTGTGCAAACGTATGTGTACAAATGTGTGCACGTATACACCTGCACATATACTTGTGCACGTGGATGCATGTTCTTGTGTGTGTGACAACGATGTCTGTATAGTTAGAGCATGATGTAATTGATATGTAACCTGTGTGTGTGTGTGTGTGTGTGTGTGTGTGTGTGTGTGTGTGTGTGTGTGTGTGTGTGTGTGTGTGTGTGTGTGTGTGTGTGTGTGTGTGTGTGTGAGAGAAAGAAAAAGAACACCGGCACTCATGTCAATGAATCTCATGTATTATTTTTTGTATTAAGTAAATAGTTAATTCATTATTTGAATAAATGTCTTAAAAGAAATGTCTTAAAAGTAACTGCAAACATTGACTGTACTTTTTTCAAAAACACTCAGCATTTAATGGCACGTAACTCACTATATATTTTGAGTAGAAAGATCATGTTGGTCTCACTAGAAAGCTAACATTCTCCTCTTTCCAGCACTGTATAAAACACCAAATGTGTTTTAGGGTCAATGTGACTGATTATGATAGCGCAAGTCACCCTCTCATAACTCATAATTATGCTGGGAGACTTGAAAAACACCCAAATAGTGTCTGTGGTGAAGTTTCCCTTTATGTGGACTATACTTTTCAAACTTTACAAAAGTTGTTTATATTTTTGAGGGTTTGGGTTGAATCATACAACACTGAACAGAATCTGCTTTGCTGAGACGACACTCTGTCTGTCCCCGTTCATCCGTTTTCCACAGACGTTGATGGGGTATCTTGGGGATCCCTGCCTGGTGCCACAGTCTTCCACTTGACACCAGCTGATGAGGCTCCCCTTGGACCTTTCTGAGTCAGGCTCCTTCCACAATCTCCTCGGAGCAGCTTGCTGTGTAACGCTGGAGTCATTCTCTCAAAATCCAGGCTTTGTATGTCCAAAGATAACCCAGAGCGGTATGGATACATGCCAAATCATTACACTGCAGAAACCTCTGACAAAGAGCGAAAGGAATAGACGGGGAGAGAGGGAGAGGTGGAGAGCAACGAGCGGCTGATCCAATCCCACCCAAGCCAAACACTTTCCTTCCTGCAAACCCTCCTCCACCCCTCCTTTGTATTTTATTCTATTCCTGGCTTCATCAGATCTCTCTGTTTCTCGGAGAGCTGCAGTGTGTTCAATTTCAGTTCCATAATGAATAACCGTGGCTTGTCTCTTCAGTAGATCTGATTAACAACATTTGCAATTTGTAGCATCCTGTCTAAGACATCTGCCCCCCTCCTTGATCCCCCTTCAATGGAGGTACATTGTGCATTCTCAGACTAAATTGAAAGAAGATAAACCTTTGGTGAATGAATTGAGAATTTTGGGTAGGGTTTCGTACACCCATCCAGTATTTTAAATCATTGTAATAACACTCTAGGTCTTGGACAATACAAGTCCATTACTCCTGCTCTTTCTATGACATAGACTGACCAGGTGAATCAAGGTGAAAGCTATGATCCCTTATTGATGTCACCTTTTAAATCCACTTCAAAGTGTAGATGAAGGTGAGAAGACCGGTTAAAGAAGGATTTTTAAGCCTTGAGACTATTTACATGGATTGCGTATGTGTGCCATTCAGAGAATGGGCAAGACAAAATATTTAAGTGCCTTTGAACGGGGTATGATATTAGGTGCCAGGAGCACCGGTGTGTGTCTGTCAAGAACTGCAACGCTGCTGTGTTTTTCACACTCAACAGTTTCCCGTGTGTATCAAGAATGGTCCACCACCCAAAGGACATCCAGCCAACTTGACACAACTGTGGGAAACATTAGCGTCAACATGGGCCAGCATCCCTGTGGAAACATTTTCAGCACTTGGTACAGTCCATGCCCCGACAAATTGAGGCTGTTCTGAGGGCAAAAGGAGGTGCCACTCAATATTAGGAAGGTGTTCCTAAAGTTTTGTGTACTCAGTGTATATAATAATATATACCACTTAGCAGAGGTTTTTATCCAAAACAACTTACAGTAGTGTGTATAAATTAAAACTTGTTTTTCAACCACTCCACACATACCTTGTTAACAAACTATAGTTTTGGCAAATCGGTTAGGACATCTACTTTATGCATGACACGAGTAATCTTTCCAACAATTGTTTACAGACAGATTATTTCACTTATAATTCACTGTATCACAATTCCAGTGGGTCAGAAGTTTACATACACTAAGTTGACTGTGCCTTTAAACAGCTTTAGAAGCTTCTGATAGGCTAATTGACATAATTTGAGTCAATTGGAGGTGTACCTGTGGATGTATTTCAAGAACTACCTTCAAACTCAGTGCCTCTTTGCTTGACATAATGGGAAAATCAAAAGAAATCTGCCAAGACCTCAAAAAAATTGTAGACCTCCAGAAGTCTGGTTCATCCTTGGGAGCAATTTCCAAACGCCTGAAGGTACCACGTTCATCTGCACAATCAATAGTACGCACGTATAAACACCATGGGACCACGCAGCCGTCATACCGCTCAGGAAGGAGACGCGTTCTGTCTCCTAGAGATGAAGTACTTTGGTGCGAAAAGTGCAAATCAATCCCAGAACAACAGCAAAGGACCTTGTGAAGATGCTGGAGGAAACAGGTACAAAAGTATCTATATCCACAGTAAAACGAGTCCTATATCGACATAACCTGAAAGGCTGCTCAGCAAGGAAGAAGCCACTGCTCCAAAACCGCCATAAAAAAGCCAGACTGCAACTGTACATGGGGACAAAGATCGTACTTTTTGGAGAAATGTCCTCTGGTCTGATGAAACAAAAATAGAACTGTTTGGCCATAATGACAATCGTTATGTTTGGAGGAAAAAGGGGGCAGCTTGCAAGCCGGAGAACACCATCCCAACCGTGAAGCATGGGGGTGGCAGCATCATGCTGTGGGGGTGCTTTGCTGCAGGAGGGACTGGTGCACTTCACAAATTAGATGGCATCATGAGGAAGAAAAATGATGTGGATATATTGAAGCAACATCTCAAGACATCAGTCAGGAAGTTAAAGATTGGTTGGAAATGGGTCTTCCAAATGGACAATGACCCCAAGCATACTTCCAAAGTTGTGGCAAAAAAGCTTAAGGACAACAAAGTCAAGGTATTGGAGTGGCCATCACAAAGCCCTGACCTCAATCCTATAGAACATTTGTGGGCAGAACTGAAAAAGCGTGTGCGAGTAAGGAGGCCTACAAACCTGACTCATTTACACCAGCTCTGTCAGGAGGAAGGGGCCAAAATTCACCCAATTTATTGTGGGAAGCTTGTGGAAGGCTACTCGAAACCTTTGACCCAAGTTAAACAATTTAAAAGGCAACGCTATCAAATACTAATTGAGTGTATGTAAACTTCTGACCCACTGGGAATGTGATGAAAGAAATAAAAGCTGAAATAAATCATTCTCTCTACTATTATTCTGACATTTCACATTCTTAAAATAAAGTGGTGATCCTAACTGACCTAAGACAGGGAATTTTTACTAGGATTAAATGTCAGGAATTGTGAAAAACTGAGTTTAAATGTATTTGGCTAAGGTGTATGTAAACTTCCGACTTCAACTGTACATCTTTCTGATGGGTGGCCCCAGCAGGAATCAAACCCACTACCCTGACTTTACAAGCACCATGCTCTACCAACTGAGCCACACAAGACCACCAGCATTTCATTGAGCCAAGTATAGGTGGAGTTAAGGAACCATAGTCACTTGGTATGAATCACTGTGCTCTACTTTTCCTCCAGAAGAACTAAGGTTCATCTTTAGTTTTCTCATTGACTCATCACAAGAATGGCCACTGTGTTTCCTGGAACCGTACTCCCTTCTTCACAGTGGTGTAATGAACTCGTGGATTTTTTCCTCCTGCAGGAAAGTGCAGTAAAGCTAGACTGGCCTCAATGGAAAAAGTGGCCTACGGTTCCGTTTGCTGATGATTGTAATTTAAATCCAAAGAAAAACTCACCATCAAAAGGTCACTCCAGCATTATGCTGCTGCAAGTTGATGCAGATTTCACTGATGTCATTGGCTCGCAAAAGTCCAATGGTAGCTTACGAGATTCCATTTGGACATTTCAACCACAGGTCTTTAAATATATTCAACAGTCCATCACAGTTATCCAACCTTAGGAATAATGGATAGGGACCACCTCTTTTCAGTGTTTTATCCCTAGATAACAGTATTTGTTTTCTGCTCGCATTATTCTTTTAAAAAGAAAGAATTTTGAACCTGAAAGTTATGAACCACACATTAGTGGTGACTCGAGGAACCCAGGAGATCCTCAAGGAACCCCTGGAATTCCTCAAGGAACCATTGCAAGTCAATGGTTCATATTTGCACCTTCGGTTAGTTGAGGAGTTCTTGGAGGAACCTTTAATGGTTCAATGTAGCAATGGGTTCCTGGAGGAATCCTGGAGTGGAGGCGTGGCTTAGTAGGGGCGTGGCTTTAAGATATATATTTTTTGGGTCACATGTTCGAATGTCATGTCATTGATGTTCATCTGTTCTGTTGTATTGTCATCACATGTTTGGGTTGAACACTGCTAGTTTTGTAGCTTCAATGAGGCTAACAGAGGTGTATGAGTTTCTCAAGAGCCTACACTAATCCCAAAGTTGGAATAGTTACCACTTTATTACTGTATGAAATCAGCAACGTTAATATTATTAATATTATATTAGAATACCCAATTTGCATAAATATTCAAGAAACGTTTGAATTTACAGTGTACAAACTTAACATGATGACCAGGCTGACAATTATGTTAACAAGTGACCAAAAATTACTATCTGAAAACCATGCCTACCATCTGATATGCTGCCACCTCTACAATATATAATTTTAAAAGTTCCAAATTGAACCCCTCCCATCACAAAAAGGTTCCGGTTTGAAACTTTGCACAGGGGTTCCTCAAGGAACCTTTTTCAACTGGAAAGGTTCCGCCAGTGTGGCAACCCAAAATGTTTCTCGAGTCACCACTCATTTCGAAGAGAGCAGGAAGCACATGATACATTTGAAGCCCGGGCTGCAATTTGGAGAAGGAAACCAATAGAGTTGTTTGGGTGGCAACCTCAGCATCACTTTTTCCCTTGTAGCTTGTCGCGCTTGATGTCTGCGTTCAAAATCAATTAAATCCTATCAAAATAAACTTAGGAGAGAAAGCAGCTCACTGCTTCAGCACCTGCAACGCTGTAGACACAGTTAAAATAGTTCCAGATGAAGGTTTTAATAGTCTCAGCTATAGATGCAGCTACATAGTACGTGTTTCATGTTGGAACTTGTCAGTGTGTTTGGAAATGTTAAGTTGGAGAGTTAATGGAGCAAATGGTGATGTACACAAGTTTGTGCATGTTACAAAGAAATAAAGTACATATCAACAGTTATCAACAAATGAAAGTCGACTTGATTCAGTGAAATTGTCTCTTGTTATGACAATGTTATTACCGGAGAGCCCCTGAGCCAAACGCCACAGAACTATACAGCAAAGCATGTTTGTGTCTAGGAATTGTCCCAGAGTGTTTTCTAAAGGCTGCAGTTTTGTATGCCTTTGTTTTGCTGTTGGGATGTTTATGAATGAATTAATAACTTAAAAAAATATGAAGTACTTGGCACTCATTGGTGGCATGCACAGATATAATTGGTACTAAACTGAAACATACTTCTGCAAGATGCTCGCATAGAATTTCACCTGTGGGTCTGCACAGTGATGGATAGGTCCTATTATGTGCTCAGTAAATGCATATGGAGATGACTTCAGGTATAGAAGGAAAGGACCTGAGTGTTTTAATAAAATGGCTTTTCTTGAAGATGTGCTAATGGAAACTGAGGGAAGTGGTGCTGCTAAGCTGCCTGTGGTGATTCTTGACTTGATGAGATAAGATAAAGACACAGTATGTTTTCTCCCTCCATTAGATTCCCAATAATGACAGTGGCTTCCAAAGATCTCATTATACCTTCGCTCACCTGCGTTCTCCTACTTGGGAAACTAGCGAAATGGAGGATTTTTCTAATCAAGTCATTGCTGTCAATAGTGGGCCTGACTTACCAGATTCTCTGAAGCAACATTTTCTTAAGACTTTTTTTCTAAATTTGAAACAATACAGACACCTCATTAGGAGGTATGCAGACACCTCAGGAGTTCCATTACGTTAAAGTCACTTAGCCACTTTTAAGGGTGTTTTAATAGTGCACTCCACCTCACACTTGAGCCACCATCCCTGCTATGTTTACAATAGGACCTTCATCAATGAAGTTCTTTAATGATTCTTAATTTGATAGCTTCCTTTAGCAGTGTGTGCTGTGCCCCAGCTGTGCTGTTCTCGACCTCTGAGCACTGTGTTAAAACATATGCGACAGACCTCACCGGGCAGCAGCCACTTAAGACCTCAATGAGGCGTAGTGGCTCAGTGCGAACCATTTGTATTTTTCTCTCTCTCTCTCTCCCTCTTTCTCACCAGTTTACAGACCCTAGTCAATATACGCTTAATTAACAACCTATTGCATAGTTCAAATGTTTGGGTTCCTATGTTTTATTATGAAATGTGTACTACGAGGCATGTCCTGTGAGACTAACTTAAATAGACTGATCTTTGAAAAGAGTGGTGATTTTAAAAGATATTGCTTATGAGAACTTATTCTGATTACCTATTCTAGTGATAACTAGAATGGCGCCGGAGAAGATGGCTGCCGTTTTACAGCCCTCTAACCAATTGTACTATTATGTGTGTTTTTTCGTGTTATTTTTAATTTATTCTGTACATAATGTTTCTGACACCATCTCTTATGACCAAAAGGAGCTTCTGGATATCAGGACGGCGATTACTCACCTCGTATTGGACGAAGATTTTTTCTTCAACGAGTTGGACGCAAAGGATATTCTACAGACACCCGACAAGGCCCAAATCCCCGTCACTCGCATGAGAAAGAGACGGAGATATCGTGGACGTAGGTCGAGGTGCCTTGTAAGGATCCAACGGCGAGCGAGTAAACTGCCTCTTCCATAAATCCTATTAGCCAATGTTCAATCATTTGAAAATAAATTGGACGACCTAAGATTAAGGTTGTCCTACCAACGGGACATTAAAAACTGTAATATCTTCTGTTTCACCGAGTCGTGGCTGAACGACGACATGGATAACATACAGCTGGCGGGATATACGCTACATCGGCAGGATAGAACGGCTGACTCCGGTAAGACAAGGTGTGGCGGTCTGTGTATATTTGTAAACAACAGCTGGTGCATAAAATCTAATACTAAGGAAGTCTCGAGGTTTTGCTCTGTAGACCACACTATTTACCAAGAGAGTTTTCATCTATATTTTTTGTAGCTGTCTATTTACCACCACAAACCGATGCTGAAACTAAGATTGCACTCAATGAGCTGTATAAGGCCATAAGTAAACAGGAAAACGCTCATCCAGAGGCAGCGCTCCTAGTGGCCGGGGACTTTAATGCAGGGAAACTTAAATCTGTTCAACCTAATTTCTACCAGCATGTTAAATGTGCAACCAGAGGAAACAAAACTTTAGACCACCTTCACTCCACACACAGAGACGTGTACAAAGCTCTCCCTCACTCTCCATTTGGCAAATCTGACCATAACTATATCCTCCTGATTCCTGCTTATGAGCAAAACCTAAAGCAGGAAGCACCAGTGACTCAGTTAATAAGGAAGTGGTCAGATGACGCAGATGCTAAGCTACAGGACTGTTTTGCTAGCACAGACTGGAATATGTTCCGGGATTATTCCGATTGCATTGAGGAGTACACCACATCAGTCACTGGCTTCACCAATAAGTGCATCGATGACGTCGTCCCCACAGTGACCGTACGTACATACCCCAACCAGAAGCCATGGATTACAGGCAACATTCGCACTGAGCTAAAGGGTAGAGCTGCCGCTTTCAAGGAGCGGGACTCTAACCCGGACACTTATAAGAAATCCCGCTATGCCCTCTGACGAACCATCAAACAGGCAAAGAGTCAATACAGGACTAAGATTGAATCATACTACATCGGCTCTGACACTCGTTGGATGTGGCAGGGCTTGAAAACTATTACAGACTACAAAGGGAAGCACAGCCACGAGCTGCCCAGTGACACAAGCCTACCAGATGAGCTAAATCAATTCTATGCTCGCTTCGAGGCAAGCAACACTGAAGCATGCATGAGAGCATCAGCTGTTCTGGATAACTATGTGATCACGCTCTCCGTAGCCGATGTGAGTAAGACTTTTAAGCAGGTCAACATTCACAAGGCCACAGGGCCAGATGGATTACCAGGACGTGTACTCCGAGCATGCGCTGACCAACTGGCAAGTGTCTTCACTGACATTTTCCACATGTCCCTGACTGAGTCTGTAATACCAACATGTTTCAAGCAGACCAACATAGTCCCTGGGCCCAACAACACTAAGATAACCTGCCTAAATTACTACCGACCCGTAGCACTAACGTCTGTAGCCATGAAATGCTTTGAAAGGCTTGTCATGGCTCACATCAACACCCAGAAACCCTAGACCCACACCAATTTGCTGATGATGATTGTGGACTACAGGAAAAGAAAGAGGACTGAGCATGCCCCCATTCTCATCGACGGGGCTGTAGTGGAACAGGTTGAGAGCTTCAAGTTCATTGGTGTCCACATCACCAACAAACTATCATGGTCCAAACACACCAAGACAGTCGTGAAGAGGGCACGACAAAGCCTATTCCCCCTCAGGAGACTGAAAAGGTTTGGCATGGGTCCTCAGATCCTCAAAAAGTTATACTGCTGCACCATCGAGAGAATCCTGACAGGTTGCATCACCGCCTGGTATGGCAACTGCTCTGCCTCCGACCGCAAGACATCACTGGGGCCAAGCTTCCTGCCATCCAGGACCTCTATACCAGGCAGTGTCAGAGGAAGGCCCTAAAAGTTGTCAAAGACTCCAGACACCCTAGTCATAGACTGTTCTTTCTGCTACCGCACAGCAACTGTTACCGGAGCGCCAAGTCTAGGTCCAAAATTCTTCTTAACAGCTTCTACCCCCAAGCCATAAGACTCCTGAACAATTAATCATGGCTACCCAGACTATTTGCATTGTCCCCCCACCCCACCCCACAACCACCCCCTATTTTAAGCTGCTGCTACTCTGTTTATTATCTATCTAGTCACTTTAACTCTACCCACATGTACATATTACCTCAATTACCTTGACTAACCGGTGCCCCCGCACATTGACTCTGTACCGGTACTCCCTTTATATAGCCTCCCTACTGTTATTTTATTTTACTGCTGCTCTTTAATTATTTGCTATTTCTATTTTTTACGTATCCATTTTTTTCTTAAAACTGCATTGTTGGTTAAGGGCTTGTAAGCATTTCACTGTAAGGTCTACACCTGTTGTATTTGGTGCATGTGGCAAATACAATTTGATTTTATTTGATTCCAAAACCAAAAATATGTCAGATAACTTTTTGTTCATGGCTCCTTCTTTGTCCCCGTTTCTTGCATATCATCATGTTGGAGGCTGAAGGGGCAATGGAATGCAGTTGACTTGAAAGACGTGAAAATGGAAGTCGGAATTAGCTTAGAATTAGGAATTTGTTTCCATGGCGCCGTACTTAATATATACACTACAGGTCAAAAGTTTTAGAACACCTACTCATTCAACGGTCTTTCTTTATTTTTACTATTTTCTACAGTGGCTTTGTTCTGCCTGTTGGTGTAATGTGCTCCAGTCAGGACGCGCCAAGTCGGAGCCAGGGGAGGTTCAGGCGATCATATGCATGGCTAGTGCCCCCATGTGCCAAGCTCCACAATGAAAGACACCAGGGTGGTGCTTCAAATCTCGGGGTAAGTTCCCCCTCCTGGTCTCAAGAAACAGGGCTACATGCTGCAAACCAGAAATCCAAACATAGGTTGCAACTTGTCTTAAAAGAATGCAGCAAAAACATATTATTTTTATGTTGCCATTTCGATTCGTATAAGTATGATAAATCCTTACCAGAAATATGTCAATTTGTTTATGGCAGGAAGTCAATATGCATGTCTGAGCGGGCTGGCTCATCCTCAATTGAGATGCTACGCTATCATTGTACAGCATTGATAAAGGAAAACAGTGTCTCAAACAGAGGGACTTTGTTTATGGTTACCATTCATGCCATGCACTGACTAACAGTGACTCACCATTGTGGCTCATTTGCGAGTTACTTTCACAGCAAACGTAAACCCATGAGATAATCGGACCCAGGTTCACCATGGAATCGATATGGGAGGTGTGGTTCTAAGTATGTCCTTGTGTTTTGGAACGGCGTATCGTCATCGGAACTACGCATCATCCTCTTCATCTGTGTCGTGTTCCTTTGGCTTGCCGCATCAGTCGATTCCAAAATATGACATTTGTCAGAGATGTAAAACAGACACAGCCTCACACTGATGACCTTTCCAGGATTGCCCCCCGAGCTTCCGTTCCTAGCTGTCTCTTATTATTGATGTGTTAGGGGGAGAGCAGAAATGGCTCAGTGCCCGAGGAGCACAGGAAAGCGGGAGTCCCTTTTATTAAGTATGGGGAAGGTTTTCAGCTACAGCAATAAAGCAGGCTGAGAGGCTGGAGTCTTATCTTGGGCTAAAGGCCTGCCGTTGGCCCGGGCAGACAGGAAGGAAACCGTGACACAAATCCTCTGCCCTTATTCCCATGACGAAAGTTTCACACTTGCCATAAAGAGAAACACTGCCCAAGCTTCCTTCCCAACAAACCAGAGAAGAAATCTAAGAGCTATTTTTACTTCAATGAGCGACTCGACATGAGCAATCTGAGTAAAAGCGAGAGAATAATCTTTATTGACTTATTTTTGTAGAGGAAGTGTGTCTGCAGTTGAATAACTTGTCACAGCTTATTCAGTGGGGCTTATGAGCAACTCTCATACTGGTGTTTGGTGTTCATTGTTAGACGACAGAGAAAAGTGGTTGACCAGTCTCAGCGAAGGTGATGGCGCCAGTCCAAGGCAGTAACTACATATGAGGACACCGAGGTCCAGACCACATAATTTGTCTGGGTCTCAACCTACTGTTGAGGGTTAGAATAGAAGATTACACAAGGTGCAATTTCAAAACTGGGTTGTGCAACTCATACTTTATAATTATCCATCTATCATAGTTTTGGAAGTGTTACAACACAAAGCAAAAGGTATCAAATGAGGGTATGAGGTCCTCTGTAGCTCAGCTGGTAGAGCATGGCGCTTGTAATGCCAGGGTAGTGGGTTCGATCCCCGGGACCACCCATACACAAAAATGTATGCACGCATGACTGTAAGTCACTTTGGATAACAGCGTCTGCTAAATGGCATATTATTATTTATTATTATCAGCTCTGGTGGAAGTATTTAACAAGTGCTACTTTTCTTCGCTTCAGCAGGCTGTAGAGGGACTATGTCCGAACTTGCATACTAAAAACTCCACATAGCTTGAGCGTATTTGATTAATTAATCAGTAGTGACAGCCACAGCATAATTTCGAAACCGATCCCAAAGTGTCAGCTCTGATTTAGAACATGAAACCATTGAGAGAATACAGCAATACTGGCAAGTGCCAGATGAACAATTCAAGTCTGACTCGAGGCTCTCAGATTATAACTATTTAGTGGGGTTCCAAAAATAATCTGTTTGTATTACTTAACCTGACAACTCGCTGCACTTATTTCTAATTCAGACAAGAGAAGGGAAAAAAGTAATCTGGATGTAAAAAAACCTCTTGGATTAGAAGCAAATGTTTTGGAGCTGGCATTCTTCAACAGGTGTTTTCCAATAAAGCCATCGATACATGATAAAAATGTTTGATAAGTTCTAAAGCCTATGTGATGCAGTCATAATAATGACCTATTGGACTTCATATAAGGTGGAGGTGACATGGTCCTTAACTAGCCTCTCAAAGCACTTCATGATGTCAGAAGTGAGTGCTACGGGGCGATAGTCATTTACACTGAACAAAAATATAAACGCAACATGCAACAATTTCAAAGATTTTACTGCGTTACAGTTCATATAATTAAATCAGTCGATTTAAATAAATAAATTAGGCCCTAATCTATGGATTTCACATGACTGGGAATACAGATATGCATCTGTTGGTCACAGATACCTTAAAAAAAGGTAGGGGTGTGGATCAGAAAACCAGTCAATATCTGGTGTGACCACCATTTGCCTCATGCAGCGTGACACATCTCCTTCACATTGAGTTAATCAGGCTGTTGATTGTGGCCTGTGGAATGTTGTCCCACTCTTCAATAGCTGTGAGAAGTTGCTGGATATTGGCGGGAACTGGAACATGCTGTCATACACGTAGATCCAGAGCATTCCAAACATTCTCAATGGATGACATGTCTGATGAGTATGCAGGCATGGAAGAACTGGGACATTTTCAGCTTCCAGGAATTGTGTACAGATCCTTGCAACATGGGGTCGTGTATTGTCATGCTGAAACTTGAGGTGATGGCAGCGGATGAATAGCACGACAATGTGCCTCGTCACGGTATCTCTTTGAATTCAAATTGCCATCGATAAAATGCAAATGTGTTCGTTGTCCATAGCTTATGACTGCCCATATCATAACCCCACCACCAAGTGTTATGAAATATAATGTCATGTAATATTTTAAATTGTATATAACTGCCTTAATGTTGCAGGACCCCAGGAAGAGTAGCTGCTGCCTTGGCAGCAGCTAATGGGGATCCTTAATAAATACAAATACAAATAGGGCACTCTGTTCACAACGTTGACATCAGCAAACCGCTCGCCCACATGACGCCATACACGCTGTCTGCCATTTGCCCGGTACAGTTGAAACCGGGATTCATTCGTGAAGAACACACTTCTCCAGCGTGCCAGTGGCTATCGAAGGTGAGCATATGCCCACTGAAGTCAGTTCCGATGCTGAACTAAGTCAGGTCAAGACCCTGGTGAGGACGACGAGCATGCAGATAAGCTTCACTGAGATGGTTTCTGACAGTTTGTGCAGAAATTCTTCATTTGTACAAACCCACAGTTTCATCAGCTGTCCGGGTGGCTGGTTTCAGACAATACTGCAGGTGATGAAGTCGGATGTGGAGGTCCTGGACTGGTGTGGTTACACGGGGTCTGCGGTTGTGAGACATTGCAGGCGGCAAAATGACATTGCAGGCGGCTTATGGTAGAGAAATGAACATTCAATTATCTGGCAACAGCTCTGGTGGACATTCCTGCAGTCAGCATGCCAATTGCATGCTCCCTCAAAACTTGAGACATATGTGGCATTGTTCATATGGAACATTTCTGGGATCTTTTATTTTAGCTCTTGAAACATGGGACCAACAGTTTACATGTTGCGTTTAGATTTTTGTTCAGTATAGTTCAGTTACCTTCACGTTCTTGGGTACAGGAACAATGGTGGACATTTTGAAGCAAGTGGGGACAAAAGACTGGGGTAGGGAGATATTGATTATGTCCGTAAAAACTCCAGCCAGCTGGTATGCACATGCTCTGAGGACGCGGCTTGGGATGCCGTCTGGGACGGCAGCCTTACGAGGGTTAACATGCTTGAATGACTTACTCACATCGGCCACGGAGACCGGGAACACACAGTCTTCGTGAGCGGCGGGGTCCCACGTCGGCAGCTCTGTGTTGTTTTCCTCGAAGTGGGCGAAGAAGGTGTAAACAACATATCTGTGTTATTACAAGTTATGACACTGCTTAGAATAGTTAGTCACACAAAAGCTCTCTTCTGTTGGTTCTCCGCCAGTATATGAAAGGTCTGTACATATTCCAATGGCTATCTACTGCTCTGTCACTCCTTTTCATTCTGTGTGAGTTCTTTGAATATTAAACATTTGGTTTTTCATAATGTGCTATTTGCTCCACGTTCTTGATCATATACAATGATTGCTGTACATTTCTGAAATAAACATCATATTTTACATTCAAGCATTCAACATCTTCAGTAATATTCCTATAATTGCAGGCATGTGTTTAAAGATGTTGCTAAAAAATACCTTTGGATGCTAAATTAATTATCCAGAGAAAGATGGAAAAATAAATGTATTTTCCCACTGCTACGACATTATATCTGGATCACATAAAACACTATTTTGTGGCATTATCTTGAGAGAAGAATATCTGTCTTCTTCACATGGCACATTGCGTATGCTAGGCTATATTATACAAAATTCGTAATTATGTGTCAAGAAGAGTGATGCGGCCATACAGTGTTATCTTTGCATGTCTTGGCCAAGACAATCTGTAAAGTTCTAGAAAGCATAATATCTGCAACCTGCTGACCCTCACTCTGTTGCTGATAAGACCCTTCAAAGCTCCCTGAAGGTAAGATGGGGGGCTTTTGAAAAGAGAGCAGTAATCACTTCCATATCCTCCTCCTGTTTTTACTGTAGTCAATGTGGCCGGTGCTCTCAAGTATAGAAAGTTCAGAATAGATCCTGAGCCAGATTAAAAGAAAGAGGAACAATCTAGTAGGGGTCCTTTCCCACTAGACTTCTAAGGTCCCTGAGATATCACAATTATTATGAGCAAAATTGCACGCTCATAATGATTAGCCTAAAGACCTGTTGTCCAGGGTTTGCGGAAAGCCCAGTATTGTTTTCGCTGGGGAGAGCTTTGATATACTTGTCAAGTGAGCCGGTTTATGTGCCTTTTTATCTCCTCCTCCTGAAAGTTCGGTGTGTTTTTGTTTTGCTACTGACTATGCACTTCTCGGGCAATTAGGGTGCGATGGAAGAGGACTGATGAGAGTGATATTGTTCCACATCCAGACCCTGTAGAGGAACCCTCCAGAGTTGATCAAGGACCACCATGAGTTAAGCTCCAGGACTATGCTTAGTGCACATCTGCATACAGCAAAGGTTTGCCACATGCTGCACCTATATGCTTCATCCTAAAACTGCTATGATTTTGTCAAATGTTTTGTCAGTCTGCCAAATTGTGGCCTTTATTCCCATGGGCTATAATATAATTCTGAACACTACCTTATATTGTCTGATTTCTCCCCAGAAAATCCCTTAACCAGTGGTTGCCCTTTAAAGGTGAAGCTAACATTTTGATGACTTGGCTACGTATATACACTCACTGGCCAGTATATTAGCTGCACCACCCAGTTCATGAAAATTGATCGCTCCTACAGACAGTCACGTGGCCATGGCTTGCGTTATAAAGGAGGCAGACATGCATCGAGGCATTCAGTTACTGTTCGATTGATCATTAGAATGGGCAAAACGAGTGACCTAAGCGAATTTGAGCATGGTATGATCGTCGGTGCCAGGCGTGCAGGAACCAGTATCTCAGAAACGGACGCCCTCCTGGGCTTTTCATGCACGACAGTGTCTAGGGTTTACCGAGAATGTACAACAAATAAAAAACATCCAGTCAGTGGCAGTACTGTGGGCGAAAAACAATTAGTTGACGAGAGAGGTTGGAGGAGAATGGCAAGAATCGTGCAAGCTAACAGGCGGGACACAACAGACAAATAACCGCTCTGTACATTGCAGCAGACGACCACACCGGGTGCCACTCCTGTCAGCTAAAAACAAGAAGAACCATCTCCAGTGGGCATGCAATCACCAACACTGTACTATTGAGGAGTGTGAAAACATTGCTTGGTCCGACGAATCCCAGTTCCTGTTGCGTCATGTTGATGGCAGGGTAAGGATTTGGCGTAAATAGAATGAGTCCATGGACCCATCCTGCCTGGTACAGGCTGGTGGCATTGGTGTATTGGTGTGGAGAATGTTTTCCTGCACACATTAGATCCCTTGATACCAATTGAGCAACAAACGTTTCTGAAACCTTGTAGAATCCATGCCCTGAAGAATTCAGGCTGTTCTGGAGGACAAGGGATGTCTGGCCTGGTACTAGATGGGTGTGACTAATAAACTGGCCGGTGAGTGTACAAGCGAAAAGGCCACATATGTCAGACATCTGAACAGTATGCAGATGAAGGGAGCTTCTTGAATGTGTCTGCCTCTCTCTGGTACAAAACAGCTTGTCCTGAACTACAGACAAGGGACAGAACATACAGTTCTTTCAATTTTAATATCCTGTAACAACAACCCAATTTGGGTAAATATTGACAGAACACATGTTGGGTTATTTTGACCCAGCCAGTTGGGTCATTTAGTTGGGTTATATTGTTATTGGTGCTGGATTATTGAGCTATGACCAAACGGTTCAGATCAGACGACTGGAGGCATGGCTTAGTAGGGACTTTCAAATAGTTTTTTTGGACCAACCGTGAGAGAAAATATAATTCCGGTTCATGTTCTGTTGTATTGTCTCCTGAGTGGCGCAGTGGTCTAAGGCACTGCATCGCAGTGTTAACTGTGCCACTAGAGATCCTGGTTCGAATCCAGGCTCTGTCGCAGCCGGCCGCGACCGGGAGACTCATGGGCGGCGCACAATTGGCCCAGCGTCGTCCAGGGTAGGGGAGGGAATGGCCGGCAGGGATGTAGCTCAGTTGATAGAGCATGGCGTTTGCAACGCCAGGGTTGTGGGTTTGATTCCCACGGGGGGCCAGTATAAAAAAAAGATCTATTCACTAACTGTAAGTCGCTCTGGATAAGAGCGTCTGCAAAATGTAAATGTATTGTCATCACATCTTAAGGTGGAGCACTGTAGCTTTTCTGAGGCTTACACCAGAGTATGAGTGCATATCCAAAGTTGGGAGAGTTAACACTTTGTTATAATATTTAAATAATAATGTTATCACATTTCTATTAAAATATCTAATGTGCAAAAATATTGAAGGATAACAAAAATATGCAGTGTACAAACTTAACATGAACAGGAATGACATTTACTCTCACGCGTGGCCAAATGTAGCCGTCAGTGCTACTGTGAACCGCATAACAAAATGCCTGCCAAATGGAAGATGTATAAAATAATATATACAAAGTTGATGCAATTTGAATGTCCAAATTTGCTTGAGATGATTTTACTGCAACACTGCTCACTGCATCCACGTTTCTTGACATAGGCATTTCAAAGAGCTGTCAGTCAAGGTGAGCTCATTAATATAAGCTCCCTGCCCACTCAGCCAGTCTTTTTAAACTTCTTGGTAGTTAGCCATGAGATAAAAAGTAAATTTGTTCTAATTTTAATCATTTCGATCCCCCCCAAAAAGTATGGGTGATGTTTCAGTGACTCAAAAGGCTATTTTACATTGGAATCAGAGTTACTGTTCCACACCAGGTTATTTTCAGGAGGTGTGGCCTATTGGGGGTGTGGCTTGCAGATAGTTTCTTTGGGCCACCTGTGAGAGTAAATGTCATTCCTGTTCATCATGTTAAGTTTGTTCACTGCACATTTTTACTTGTTTTCAATGTTTTTGCGTATATAATAGGAATGTATTAATATTATTAAAATATAAAGCTGTAATTATCCCAACATTAGAATATGCATAGTACTTGAGGAACTTATGCTCTTGTGTAAGCCTCATTAAAGCTACGAAATTGTCAGCGCTCAATCTGAGCATGTGATAACAATACAACAGAACAGATGAGCCGGAATGACATTTACTCTCACGGGTAGCCAAAAATAACTTGCTGAAAGTCACTGCCGTACTAAGCCATGCCTACTGTCTTCAACAAAAACAACCCAACTAAGTGAGCCAACTGGCTGGGGCAAAATAACTTAACATGTGTTCTGTCCACTGTTTACCCAGCGCTGGGTTATTTACTCAGCTTATAATTTTTTTGTCTAAGGACAATTTGAGAAATCAGTCAATCTGCTCTTAAAAAATAACCGTTGACCAAGTGGGCGAAGACTGACAATGTGATTCATTGTGCTAAAAGGACAAACACTCAAGTATCTTTTGCCAGCTGGTTATCAACTCTTGAAAGCTGCAGCATCATTAGGCGATGGCTAGGTGATAGTTTGAGAGAGACTGGAGAGACTTTACTCCTATGCATGTAGTCTGGTTATGCCTCTGGTCCATGAAAGTGTGACTGGGAAATGAAGCAGTGTTTACACCTTGATCTCAGCCAAGCAGAACGATGTCTCTGTCAAGGTCTCCAGCGCCCCCAACTCTCCAACCACTTCAAACCTGTTCCATTTGGCCTGAAACAATAAACAGTCTACGCCCTAAAGGGCAGCGGTAACGCCAGCAGGATGGCATGTTAAACAGTGTATCGTTGCCCTTCAGAATAATTCAGGGGCCCGTATTCATAAAGCGTCTCAGAGTAGGAATGCTGATCTAGGATTAGGTCCCTGCTCTCAATATAATCATATTAATTACCATCTAAAAGGCACAACTGTTCATTTATCTAATCCTTCGCCCACTTCGCAAAAATCCCAATGGCACTGGAGGGCATAGCGGCCGTTTTACGGCTCCTGACCAAATGTGCTATTTTGTGTTTTTTTTTTGCACTGATCTTCTTTTTTTTGTACATAATATTTCCGCCATCGTTTCCTATGACCAAAAAGAGCTTCTGGACATCAGAACAGCTATCACTAACCTTGACTTGGACGAGGACTTATACTTCAATGAGTCGGAGGCGAAAGACATATTGATTATCCCGGACCATGCCCAAAACCCTAACACTCGAAGAAGGAGGAGACGGCCCGATAGAGGCCAGTGTGCAGGATACCTGACGAGACTACGTCGGAGAGTGGATACATTTATCCTCCGTTCTATTGGCGAACGTGCAATCACTGGAGAATAAACTGGATGAGCTCCGTTCGAGACTATCCTATCATGTGATCTGAAGAACTGTAAAATCCTATGTTTCTCTAAGTTGTGGCTAAACAAGGACATGGTAAATGTAAATCTAGCTGGTTTTTCTATACATCGGGAGGACAGAATGGTGGCGTCAGGGAACCTCAGGGGAGGTGGTGTGTGTATTTTTGTTAACAACTGTTTCGCTGGAATATGTTCCGAGATTCATCCGATGGCACTGAGGAGTTTATCACATCAGTCACCAGCTTCATTAATAAATGCATCTACGATGTCGTCCCCACAGAGAACGTACGTACATATCCCAACCAGAAGCCATGGATTACAGGCAACATCCTCACTGAGCTAAAGGCTAGAGCTGCCACTTTCAAGATCGAATCCTATTACATATGCTCTGATGCTCGTTGGATGTGGCAGGGCTTGCAAACTATCAGGGATTACAAAGGGAAACCCAGCCATGAGCTGTCCATTGACATGAGCCTACCAGATGACATAAATACCTTCTATGCTCACTTCGAGGCTAGCAACACTGAACACAGAGCACCAGCTGTTCCAGACAACTATGTGATCACACTCTCTGTAGCCGATTTGAGTAAGACCTTAAAACAGGTTAACAAGGCCAGATGGATTACAAGGATGCATACTCAGAGCATGTGCTGACAAGCTGGCAAGTGTCTTCACTGACATTTTCAACCTCTCCCTGACCCAGTCTGTAAAACCTACATGTTTCAAGTAGGCCACCATAGTCCCTGTGCCCAAGAACGCCAAGGTAACCCCGTAGCACTCACATCTGTAGCCATGAAATGCTTTGAAAGGCTGGTCATGGCTCACATCAACACAATCATCCCAGACCCCCAGGACCCACTCCCATACCACCCCAACAGATCTACAGATGATGAAATCTCTATTGCACTCCACACTGCCCTTTCCCATCTGGACAAAAGGAACACCTATGTGAGAATGCAGTTAATTGACTACAGCCCAGCGTTCAACACCATAGTGCCTTCCAAGCTCATCACTAAGCTCAGAACCCTGGAAATGAACACTTCCCTCTGAACTGGATCCTGGACTTCTTGACGGGCCGCCCCCTGGTCATGAGAGTAGGAAACAACACATCCGCCACGCTGACCGTCAACACGAGGGCCCCTCAGAGGTGCATGCTTAGTCCCCTCCTGTTATCCCTGTTCACCCACGACTGCGTGGCCGCACTTGACTGCAACACCATCATTAAGTTCGCCAACGACACGAAAGTAGTAGGCTTGATAACCAACGGCGATGAGACAGTCTACAGGAAGGTCAGCGAACTCTCCCTCAATGTCAGAAAGACAAAGGAAGCCTCCCAAGTGGCGCAGCGGTCTAAGGCACTGCATTGCAGTGTTGCGACATCACTATAGCCTGGGGTTAGATCCCCTCAGCCGGACGTGACCAGGAGTCCCATTTGGCAGCGCAGAATTGTCCCAGTGTCATGAGGGTTTGGCCGGGGGGCTTTACTTGGCTCATCGCGCTTTAGCAACTCCGCCTGTAGGCTGACTTCGGTCTTCAGTTGAACGGTGTTTCCTCCGACACATTGGTGCAGCTGGCTTCTGGGTTAAGCGAGTGGGTTTTAAGAAGCGCGGCATGTTTCGGAGGACGCGTGACTCGACTTTCGCCTCTCCCGGGCCCGTTAGGGAGTTGCAGCGATGAGACAAGATCGTAATCACGAAATTGGGGAGAAAAGGAGGTAAAAATTAAACAAACAAAAAAACTATCAAAAAGACAAAGGAGCTGATCATGGACCGACAGGAAACAGAGGGCTGAGTACGCACCCATCCACATCAACAGGGCTGTAGTGGAGCAGGTTGAGAGCTTCAAGTTCCTTGGTGTCCACATCACTAAGGAATTATCATGGTCCACACACACCAACACAATCGTGAAGTGTGGCTGAAAGGATTCGGCATGGGCCCTCAGAGCCTCAAAAAGTTCTACAGCTACACTATTGACAGCATCTTGACTGGCTGCGTCACCACTTGGTATGTCAACTGCTTGGCATCCGACCGCAAGGCACTACAGAGGATAGTAAGTATGGCCCAGTATATCACTGGGTCCGAGCTCTCTGCCCTCCAGGACCACTATACCAGGCGGTGTCAGAGGAAGGCCCTAAAAATTGTCAAAGACTCCACCCACCCAAGTCATAGACTGTTCTCTCTGCTACCACACGGCAAGCAGTACCGCTGCACCAAGTCTGGAACCAACAGGGCCCTGAACAGCTTCTATCCCCAAGCCATAAGGCTGCTAAATAGTTAGGTAAATAGTTAACCAATAGCTCCCCGGACTATTGCATTGACCCTTTTTGCACTAACTCTTTTGACTCATCACGTACGCTGCTGTTAGTGTTTATTATCTGTCCTGTTGCCTAGTCATTTTATTCCTACCTACTGTATATGTACAGTGGTGGAAATAGTACTCAATTGTAATACTTGACTAAAAGTAAAGATACCTTAATAGAAAATTACTCAAGTAAAAGTGAAAGTCACCCAGTAAAATACTATTTGAGAAAAAGTCTAAAAGTATTTGGTTTTAAAAATACTTATGTATCACAAGTAAATGGAATTGCTGAAATATACTTAAGTATCAAAAGTAAAAGTATAAATCATTTCAAAATCCTTTGATTAAGAAAACCAGAAGTCCATTTTGTAAAGTTTTTTTTTTTTAATTGAGGGATAGCCAGGGGCACACTCCAACACTCCAACATAATTTTCAAACAAAGCATTTGTGTTTAGTGAGTCCGCCAGATCAAAGGCAGTAGGGATGACCAGGGATGTTCTCTTAATAAGTGCGTGAATTTGACCATTTTCCTGTCAAAATGTAACGAGTACCTTTGGGTGTCAGGGAAAATGTATGGAGTAAAAATTACATTATTTTCTTTAGAAATGTAGTAAAGTAAAAGTTATGAATAGTAAAGTAAAGTACAGATATCCCCAAAAAACTACTTCAGTAGTACTTTAAGGTATTCTTACTTAAGTACTTTACACCACTGTATATGTACAGTCGTGTTCAAAAGTTTTGAGAATGACACAAATACTAATTTTCACAAAGTCCGCTGCCTCAGTTTTGATGATGGCAATTTGCATATATGCCAGAATGTCATGAAGAGTGATCAGATGAATTGCAATTAATTGCAAAGTTCCTCTTTACCACGAAAATGAACTTAATCCCCCCAAAAATATTTCCACTGCATTTCAGCCCTGCCACAAAAGGACTAGCTGCCATCATGTCAGCGATTCTCTCGTTAACACAGGTGAGAGTGTTGACGAGGACATGGCTGGAGAGCACTCGAACATGCTGATTGAGTTAAAATAACAGACTGGAAGCTTTAAAATGAGGGTGGTGCTTGAAATCATTGTTCTTCCTCTGTTAACCATGGTTACCTGCAAGGAAACATGTGCCGTCATCACTGTTTTGCACAAAAAGGGCTTCACAGGCAAGGATATTGCTGCTAGTAAGATTGCACCTACATCAACCATTTATCAGATCATCAAGAACTTCAAGGAGAGAGGTTCAATTGTTGTGAAGAAGGCGTCAGGGCCATCTCCTAAAGTTGATTCAGCTGCGGGATCGGGGCACCACCAGTGCAGAGCTTGCTCAGGAATGGCAGCAGGCAGGTGTGACTGCATCTGCACGCACAGTGAGGCAAAGAATTTTGGAGGAAGGCCTGGTGTCAAGAAGGGCAGAAAAAAAGCCACTTCTCTCTAGGAAAAACATCAGGGACAGACTGATATTCTGCAAAAGGTACAGGGATTGGACTGCTGAGGACTGGGGTAAAGTCATTTTCTCTGATGAATCCCCTTTCCAATTGTTTGGGGCATCCGGAAAACACCTTGTCCGGAGAAGACAAGGTGAGCACTACCATCAGTCCTGTGTCATGCAAACAGTAAAGCATCCTGAGACCATTCATGTGTGGGGTTGCTTCTCAGCCAAGGGAGTTGGCTCACTCACAATTTTGCCTAAGAACACAGCCATGAATAAAGAATGGTACCAACACATCCTCCGAGAGCAACTTCTCCCAAACATCCAAGAACAGTTTGGTGACGACCAATGCCTTTTCCAGCATGATGGAGCACCCTGCCATTAGGCAAAAGTGATAACTAAGTGGCTCGGGGAACAAAATATCAAAATGTTGGGTCCATGGCCAGAAAACTCCCCAGACCTTAAACCCATTGAGAACTTGTGGTCGATCCTCAAGAGGCGGGTGGACAAACAAAACCCCACAAATTCTGACAAACTCCAAGCATTGATTATGCAAGAATGGGCTGCCATCAGTCAGGATGTGGCCCAGAAGTTAATTGACAGCATGCCAGGGCAGATCGCAGAGGTCTTGAAAAAGAAGGGTCAACGCTGCAAATATTGACTCTTTGCATAAACTTAACGTAATTGTCAATAAAAGCCTTTGACACTTATGAAATGCTTTTAATTATACTTCAGTATACCATAGTAACATCTGACAAAAATATCTCATAACACTGAAGCAGCGAACTTTGTGAAGACCAATACTTGTGTCATTCTCAAAACTTTTGACCACGACTGTACATATCTGCAGTGCATTCGGAAAGTATTCAGCTCCTTGACTTTTTTCACATTTTGTTACGTTACAGCCTTATTCTAATACCGATTACATACATTTTTTCCTCTTTAATCTACACACAATAGCCCATAATGACTAAGCATATATAAATAAAACACAGAAATACCTTATTTACATAATTATTCAGACCCTTTGCTATGAGACTCGAAATTGAGCTCAGATGCATCCTGTTTCCATTGATCATCCTTGATGTTTTTACAACTTGATTGGAGCCCACCTGTGGTACATTAAATTGATTGGACATCATTTGGAAAGGCACACCCCTTTGTATATAAGTTCCCACAGTTTACAGTGCATGTCAGAGCAAAAGCCATGAGGTCGAAATAATTGTCCGTAGAGCTCTGAGACAGGATTGTGTCGAGGCACAGATCTGTGGAAGTGTACCAAAAAATGTGTGCAGCATTGAAGGTCCCCAAGAACACAGTGGCCTCCATCATCCTTAAATGGAAGAAGTTTGGAACCACCAAGACTCCTCTTAGAGCTGGCCACCTGGCCAAACTGAGCAATTGGGGGAGAAGGGCCTTGGTCAGGGAGGTGACCAAGAACCCAATAGTCACTCTGACAGAGCTCCAGAGTTCCTCTGTGATGGGAGAACCTTCCAGAAGGACAACCATCTCTGCATCACTACACCAATTACGCCTTTATGGTAGAGAGTCCAGACTCCTCAGTAAAAGGCACGTTACAGCCCGTTTGGAGTTTGCCAAAAGGCACCTAATGGACTCAGACCATGAGAAACAAGATTCTCTGGTCTGATGAATCCAAGACTGAACTCTTTGGCCTGAATGCCAAGCATCACATCTGGAGGAAACCTGGTACGATCTCTATGGTGAAGCATGGTGGTGGCAGCATCATGCTGTGGGGATGTTTTTCAGCGCCAGGGACTGGGAGACTATTTAGTATAGAGGGAAAGATGAACAGAGCAAAGTACAGAAAATCCTTGATGAAACCTTTTCCAGAGCGCTCAGTACCTCAGACTGGCGCGAAGGTTCACCGTCCAACAGGACAATCAAGCACACAGCCAAGACAATGCAGGAGTCTCTGAAGTGGCCCAGCCAGAGCGGCCCAGCCAGAGCCCGGACTTGAACCTAATCGAACATCTCAGGAGAGACATGAAAATAGCTGTGCAGCGACGCTCCCTTTCCAACCTGACAGAGCTTGAGAGGATCTGCAGAGAAGAATGGGAGAAACCCCCCAAATACAGGTGTCAAGCTTGTAGCATCATACCCAAGATGACTCAAGGCTGTAATCACTGCCAAATGTGCTTCAACAAAGTACTAAGTAAAGGGTCTGAAGACTTACATTTACAAAAATGTCTAAAAACCTGTTTTTGCTTTGTCATTATGGGGCATTGTGTGTAGATTGATGAGGGGAAAAAATAATTTAATCAATTTCAGAATAAGGCTGTAACGTAACAAAATGTGGAAAAAGTCAAGGGGTCTGATTACTTTCTGAATGCACTGTACCTAATTTACCTTGTACGCCTGCACATCGACTCGGTACTGGTACCCTGTGTATATAGCCAAGTTATTATTAGTAATTGTGTATTTATTCCTCATGTAATTTATTTATTTTTTTCTCTCTGCATTGTTGGGAAGTAAACATTTCACTGTTAGTCTACACCTGTTGTTTACGAAGCCTGTGACAAATAACATTTGAATTTTCATCCTTAATACTTATCTGAGACGCTTTGTGCATACGGGCCAAGGTACCCAATCCTGTCCTTTAAGTCACTTTGTCTCGTCTTTAACTCCTTGCTGCCATTGAGTCCAAAAAGGAAACTGGAGATTTTTTTTGTTGGGGAGGCAGTGTTGGGGAGTAATGAACTAAATGTAGTTCAACTAGTAATTTAACTACATTTTGCTGTAGCTTGGTGGTAGTTGAACTAAATTCAAATGTTGGTAGTGTTTTCAGTAGTTAATACCTTTTTTTGCCATGTAGAGGTGTAGCTAACTACTGGAACTACACACTACGTTTTAGAAAACATTTAATAAAATATGGGTGAATAAGGCAAGAATTTCCTTTCCTTTTCGGCATCAGACCTGTCTAATTCTCACTTGAAACATAGATTTTGTTTTTAATAGGCTAAATTACACATTCTGTTAACATCTGACCCCAGAATGAACTGTTCTTGCAATTTGTAGTCTATGACATTTCAGATTTAGATATGATAATTATCACTAAGTAGTTTTGATGCAGTGAACTACTTTTTCTATGTAACTTTAGTTAAGTAAACTATAGACTTTTTAAGGGTTGTTTTAGTGTAGCTTAACTTCTTTCAGTATGAAATAATTGGTAGCTTGGTAAACTACAGTATATTTTCAGAGTAACACCAACAATGGCGACAGGATGCATTGCAATCTCTAAGATTTGGCTGCCCTCCCCCCTTTCACTCACAGAGGCTGTTAATCACTTGAAACATAGCGATAAGGCCTGAAAACATTACAGAACAGTCTCTTCGAACAGACTGTTCGGAAATGCGGACGCTGTTGTGCAATTCTCTTAGGTTCCCGTTTTTTGGCAAAGTGCAAAGGACTTGGAGTTTCAGAAAGTATAGCTCCGTCTTCCTTAAAAGGGTGTTTATTAGTAATATCATTATCCTAAACGACAGCCTAAATGTTAGCTACAATGTGGCTAGTTGCTCAAATGAAGTGCTTTGATAAATGATTGTCTTAAAAGGGACTTGTCAATCGCTGAGCTGGAAGTAGATGCAGCTGTATGCGGCTGTAGTAAACAAGGTAATTACAAAGCAATTCAGACAAATTACTGTCTCTCTCATGCAACCGTGAGGCAAGCTGAAGAGACATAAAGGACTATATTGGATGACATAAGTTAACCAAATCAACGATAACAATATTAGTCTTTGCCAAAATGTGTCCAGTTCAACATAATTTCCATAATTAAGTTGAGAATTACAAAATAGATACATTTCTCTATTGTTCATGTCTCATTCACTTTCTTCTGCTGCTTAGGTCATACCAGCCAGCACACATACAACAGAGGATCTTTGAAAATCTCTCCCTTTAAATTGGAGTGCTTTGTAAGCTTGCTTCTGGCTAAGCGAGATCAATGCATCTTAAGTGGAAGTGGGGAAATATAAGCCTGCCTTTAATTCATGTGAGGATGTGACCTCAGAGACCAACCCATACGTCGGCATATTGAGCCACTTATCCCCTAGAGAACATCAATAACAAGACTGTTGGTGGGGAACATATATTTAGTGCTGATAGGAAAATGTGCACTGTTTCACTCAGATTTGCCCATGGATCCGACCCAGCGTGAACGATTAATCATTTGAAATACACTGCCCCTGATCTGAGGCGTATGTGTGTCTGTGTGTGTGTACATTTGTGTGTGTATGTTGTGTTTGTGTGTACGTTTGTGTGTGTTCGTTTGCAAGTGCATATGTGTGTGTGGACATGGGAAAGACAGTGGACAAGAGCAGGCCCGGTCGACTCGTCATGCTTGTCTGCTTAGCAAGGGCCGTTTGATCCAAGAACCTCATCAGAGTCTTAGAATATCTTCTGGATCTGCAACCATTACAAGGCCCTGTAATTTGTTCCATACCCCATTCCGAAGTAGGATATCTCTTGTCAGACTCCAAATCTGCCTTCACTTAATTCCCAGGTAGGCTCCTCGTGGCTGGCATCCACTTGGAAGTGAACCCACTGCAAGCGGAGGGTCTGGTTGGTGTTGCGTGTTCAAATTGAGAGAGGATGCTGACCAACAGCAACTGGGATTACACCATGATCTCATATCCACTGATCTCAAAGTCCACAGTTCACTCCCCGACTGTTTGATGTGACTGTGGGGCACTCTTTAGGACAGTACAAGAGTGCTGTCTTGTTTTAGTTTTTGCCATGTGTTTTCCCCTGGATTGATTGAAAGCTGTTCTGTAACAGTTAACATTAAGGTATACTTAAAATTAATTAATAAAGAGTTCATGTGTTTTCTCTGCTATAAATGCCATGGCGCCCAAGTTGGAGCCTAAGTAGAGAGCTCCTGTAAACATGTACATATTTTGTTATTTGTATTAATCTTTTTTTTATCCGCTGTTTTGTTTTTGCTAAAATTAATTTTTATTGCATATATCTGGTGGTTTTGACCCACACACTTGCAGATTAGCTGGCAGGTCAACTATTTTTGGCTTTGGTAGATAAGTAGTCAGCTGCCTGATGTTTTTGTTTGAATTATGCATCTGGACACAGTATCCAGCTTTTTTGTTTCACCTGGCTGGGTCATTTTCACAAAACTGACATTTGACAATTTTTCATGACATTTCCTCTTGGGTCACTGAGAGTACGATCTGTACATATTTCAAAATTATATTTGATCAGATATTATGCATTTTTACCACAATTTCCACAACTTAAGCACTTCGTTACTTATCTCATTACTATTACACATAACCTTTTTTGAATATATTTTTTTGTGATAATCATTTGTGTCAACATGTTATTTATATTATATTTATGTACACATATTTGGATAAAGTACAAAAGTCACACTATCAGATTAAGCCAAAATTGCTAAAGTACATCTTTTAGTTTTCCAAATATTTCCTAAATATTGGTGCATTACAGCAATGATAAGCAGGTTTTGGAGATGAGACTGCATGTTTCGGTAATGAGTGTTGCATAGTTTGCCATTGAAAAACTGTACTGATCTCTATCAGATATTCAGTAACCCAAAAAAGTATCTAAGTGTGTCGTGTTAATCCCAAATGACTTGAATACTAAAATCAAAACAAAACACCAAACAAATTACTAAAATATAAACACAACACGTAAAGTGTTGGTCCCATGTTTCATGAGCTGAAATGAAAGATACCATAAATGTTCCATATTCACAAAAATCTTATTTCTCTCAAATTGTGTGCACAAATTTGTTTACATTCCTGTTAATAAGCATTTATCCTTTGACAAGATAATCCATCCACCTGACAGGTGTGGCATATCAAAAAGCTGATTAAACAGCATGATCATAACACAGGGACAATAAAATAACACAATGCCACAGATGTCTCAAGTTTTGAGGGAGCATGCAATTTGCATGCTGACTGCAGGAATGTCCACCAGAGCTGTTGCCAGAGAATTGAATGTTAATTTCTCTTTCATAAGCCACCTCCAACGTCGTTTTAGAGAATTTGGCAGTATGTCCAACTGGCCTCACAACTGCAGACCACGTGTATGGCGTTGAGTGGAAGAGAGATTTGCTGATGTCAACGTTGTGAACAGAGTGACCCATGGTGGCGGTGGGGTTATGGTATGGGCAGGAATAAGCTATGGAAAACGAACACAACTGCTTTTTATCGATGGTAATTTGAATGCACAGAGATACCATTACGAGATACTGAGGCCCATTGTCGTGCCATTCATCCGCCACCATCACCTCATGTTTCACCATGATAAGGCACGGCCCCATGTCGCAAGGATCTCTATACGATTCCTGGAAGCTGAAAATGTCCCAGTTCTTGCATGGCCTGCATACTCACCAGACATGTTACCAATTGAGCATGTATGGGATGCTCTGGATCGACATGTACAACAGCATGTTCCAGTTCCCGCTAATATCCAACAACTTCGCACAGCCATTGAAGAGGAGTGGGACAACATTCCACATGCCACAATCAACATCCTTATCAACTTTATGCAAATGGTGGTCACACCAGATACAGACTGGTTTTCTGATCCACACCCATACTTTTTTTTAAAGGTATCTGTAACCAACAGATGCATATCTGTGTTCCCAGTCATGTGAAATCCATAAATTAGGCCCTAATAAATATATTTCAATTGAATGATTTCCTTATATGAACTGTAACTCAGTAAAATCTTTGAAGTTGTTGCATGTTGCGTTAATATTTTTGTTCAGTATGCATGTATTTTCAAAAGTAAAAAGTGGACTTGTGAAAATGGGGGATATCCTCCTATAAAATGCAACCGTGCATCAATCTAAACTACATAATAAAAATATCCCCATCAAAATCTTCCAGTTTAAGCTAAAGATATTGCATGGGCTGCCTCTCAATCCACCACATCCGCCTATGTCGGCCTTCCGCATCTGCGGTGGAAGGTGGCCGAGCTACAGCGGTGTTTGTTAGACCATGAGACATCACGAAAATCTGTCTTCTCACAAAACGTCTGTAGCGTCTGAACGGTTTGGCCTACAAACTATTATTATATCCATGGAAATGGGAGACTCTCAAGAACACGATGGTGTTCGCCGTTTTGCTCTACGACCCCCACAAGTGTCACAGGACTTGTCTGAAGGTAACCCATACAAACACATAAAAGTATGTAGGTAGTTTTGTGCCAACAAAAATAAGGGGTTAAATATGTGTCCCAAAAACAGACACTTCAAAACTTTATTCTTTTTCTATTTTTTTCACTGTCTTTTTTTACATTAATTACTGTGTTATTCAATGTGTTTCTATGGGCTATAGTAGTAAATGCCAAATTCTATATTTCATCAAATAATCTTTCAATATATATTTTTTATACCTAATGGGGTCTTAAAATTCCAAATCAAATAGCTAAATGATCAATGGTATGACCATATTAAAACGATTTCATATGTTAGCTTAGTACCCCAATATTTCTCGACAAACCTTAACTGTTGTTTTACAAAAAAAAACATATATACAATAGTCTAAGAAGTGGTCCTAGTAAATAAATAAAGTTATCAGCACAGCACACACATAGACTATACATAAGCATTAGCTTATGATCAAGCCCACTCATGCCTCCATGTTGGTAAGGTGATGGATCTCTGAATTTTTCCCGATTTGAGCTTTTTAGACATTTCAGAAATGAGAAGGACAACTGGGGTAAAGGGGGTGTTTGAGAATAAGAACCTCATTCTGAAGGCATACAGTGAGGGAAAATAGTATTTGATCCCCTGCTGATTTTGTACGTTTGCCCACTGACAAAGACATGATCAGTCTATAATTTTAATGGTAGGTTTATTTGAACAGTGAGAGACAGAATAACAACAAAAAAATCCAGAAAAACGCATGTCAAAAATGTTATAAATTGATTTGCATTTTAATGAGGGAAATAAGTATTTGACCCCTCTGCAAAACATGACTTAGTACTTGGTGGCAAAACCCTTGTTTTTCTAGATTATTTTGTTGTTATTCTGTCTCTCACTGTTCAAATAAACCTACCTTTAAAATTATAGACTGATCATTTCTTTGTGAGTGGGCAAACGTACAAAATCAGCAGTGGATCAAATACTTTTTTCCCTCACTGTATAAGCGAATATATTCACTTAACTTGTGCTCATCTAAGGACTACTCCTCTAGATGATGCATCATGGCTGAATAAAACTTTAGTTAAAAACTGCGTTTTTACAGGAACTTGAAAAAGTGTTGCGGTAATGGTCCAGCGACACTGTTATTATGTAATAAATATCCTAGTTTCATGTAAACCTCAACTAGTTATAAACATTTTATGACATACTACAGCAACTTATTTTGTGTTTTATTAAAATAAATTAGATTATCAACAATAACAAAAAATGTATAAAATTACTGGAGAATTTAATCTGGACACATTTCGGTAATGAATTTTGGGTGAAAATGTACAAAATTCAAGTTAAAATGTTTTTAAAATAAGACAATTTGCCAAAAACTGGACATCTTAGTCTTCAGAATGATTGTTGATTTTTGCATATGCGTCATAGTTTTGGAACTCAATTTGCTACAGACTGGTTTCAGGAGAATCACCCGGCTGCTGGTTCCTAATCTTTCGAGAACATTGTTTCAGGAGTCACCTGAAGATTGAGAGGAATGGGAGATGCAGTAGAGGAATGCAGCTCTGTGACAGAGGGCTCGTAGTAAGGATGACTGGCTACTACTCTGAATGATGTGTGTGATGAGGCTTCTGGCACCCAGAGCTGCTGAGACATCACCCATGTGGGTGCCACACAATGTGAAGGAGAATTCCAGTGGCTACACGACTCAGGCTGATTCACAGATTAGCCTTCAACAAGATCGTTACCAGACTTCATCAACCATTTCCCTGACCACCGTCCTCTGATCAAGCCATGAACTGTCCCTCTCCATCTTTAGAGGATGCATGCACTCAAATACTTGGCCTCTATTGGTTGACCTAGCTAGCTTTAGCTATGTTACTCATGATGCTGTACAGTGCCTTCGGAAAGTATTCAGACCCCTTGACTTTTTCCACATTTTGTTACATTACAGCCTTATTCTAAAATGGATTAAATAAAATCAATTCCTCAGCAATATCCATAATGATGAAGCGAAAACAGGTTTCTAGACATTTTTGCTAATTTATTTCTAAAAAAAGTATTCAGACCCTTTGCTATGAGAATCGAAATTGAGCTCAGGTGCATCCTGTTTCCATTGATCATCCTTGAGATGTTTCTACAACTGGATTGGAGTCCACCTGTGGTTAATTCAATTGATTGGACATGATTTGGAAAGGCACACACCTGTCTATATAAGGCCCCACAGTTGACAGTGCATGTCAGAGCAAAAACCAAGCCATTAGGTCGAATGAATTGTCCATAAAGCTCAGAGACAGGATTGTGTCTAATCACAGATCTAGGGAAGGGTACCAAAAAATGTCTGCAACATTGAAGGTCCCCAAGAACACAGTGGCCTTCATCATTCTTAACCTTTTCACCCATACCAACAAACGGGTCTGTCATTCTACAGTGGTCCCTGCAGTAGCGACAGCATACACAATCATCCAAACCAGAAAAGGTAGGCTACATTAGTCCTAGCACTAACTGAGGAAAGATCTACGTAACACAAGCGGTCATATTTACAGTTGAAGTCGGAAGTCTACATACACCTTAGCCAAATACATTTAAACTCAGTTTTTCACAATTCCTGACATTTAATCCTAGTAAAAATTCCCTGTCTTAGGTCAGTTAGGATCACCACTTTATTTTAAGAATGTGAAATGTCAGAATAATAGTAGAGAGAATGATTTATTTCAGCTTTTATTTATTTCATCACATTCACAGTGGGTCAGAAGTTTACATACACTCAATTAGTATTTGGTAGCATTGCTTTTAAATTGTTTAACTTGGGTCAAACGTTTCGGGTAGCCTTCCACAAGGTTCCCACTATAAGTTCGGTGAATTTTGGCCCATTCCTCCTAACAGAGCTGGTGTAACTGAGTCAGGTTTGTAGGCCTCCTTGCTCGCACACACTCTTTCAGTTCTGCCCACACATTTTCTATAGGATTGAGGTCAGGGCTTTGTGATGGCCACTCCAATACCTTTACTTTGTTGTCCTTAAGCCATTTTGTCTCAACTTTGGAAGTATGCTTGGGGTCATTGTCCATTTGGAAGACCTATTTGCGACCAAGCTTTAAATTCCTGACTGATGTCTTGAGATGTTGCTTCAATATATCCACATAATTCTCCTTCCTCATGATGCCATCTATTTTGTGAAGTGCACCAGTCCCTCCTGCAGCAAAGCACCCCCACAGCATGATGCTGCAACCCCTGTGCTTCACGGTTGGGATGGTGTTCTTCGGCTTGCAAGCAACCCCCTTTTTCCTCCAAACATAACGATGGTCATTATGGCCAAACAGTTCTATTTTTGTTTCATCAGACCAGAGGACATTTCTCCAAAAAGTACGATCTTTGTCCCCATGTGCATTTGCAAACCGTAGTCTGGCCTTTTTAAGGCGGTATTGGAGCAGTGTCTTCTTCCTTGCTGAGCGGCCTTTCAGGTTATGTCAATATAGGACTTGTTTTACTGTGGATATAGATACTTTTGTACCTGTTTCCTCCAGCATCTTCACAAGGTCCTTTGCTGTTGTTCTGGGATTGATTTGCACTTTTCACACCAAAGTACGTTCATCTCTAGGAGACAGAACGCGTCTCCTTCCTGAGCGGTATGATGGCTGCGTGGTCCCATGGTGTTTATAATTGTGTACTATTGTTTGTACAGATGAACGTGGTACCTTCAGGCATTTGGAAATTGCTCCCAAGGATTAACCAGACTTGTGGAGGTCCACCATTTTTTTTCTGAGGTCTTGGCTGATTTATTTTTATTTTACCATGATGTCAAGCAAAGAGGCACTGAGTTTGAATGTAGGCCTTGAAATACATCCACAGGTACACCCCCAGTTGACTCAAATGATGTCGATTAGCCTATCATAAGCTTTTAAAGCCATGACATAATTTTCTGGAATTTTCCAAGCTGTTTCAAGGCACAGTCAACTTAGTATATGTAAACTTCTAACCCACTGGAATTGTGATACAGTGAATTATAAGTCAAATAATATGTCTGTAAACAATTGTTGGAAAAATTACTTGTGTCTTGCAAAACTATAGTTTGTTAACAAGACATGTGTGGAGTGGTTGAAAAACTAGTTTTAATGACTCCAACCTAAGTGTTTGTAAAGTTTCTTCAAGTGCAGTCGCAAAAACCATAAAGCTCTATAATTAAACTGGCTCTCATGAGGACCACCACACGAATAGAAGACCCAGAGTTACCTCTGCTGCTGCAGTTGATTAGAGTTATCAGCCTCAGAAATTGCAGCCCAAATAAATGCTTCAGTGAGTTCAAGTAACAGACACATCTCAACATCAAGTGTTCAGAGGGGACTTTGTGAATCAGGCCTTCATGGTCGAATTTCTGCAAAGAAACCACTACTAAATTACACCAATAAGAAGAAGAGACCTGCTTGGGCCAAGAAACATGAGCAATGGACATTAGACTGGTGGAAATGTGTCCTTTTGGTCTGGAGTCCAAATTGGAGACTTTTGGTTCGAACCGCCGTGTCTTTGTGAGACGCGATGTGTGTGACCGGATGATCTCCGCATGTGTAGTTCCCACCGTAAAGCATATAGGAGGAGGTGCTATGGTGCGGGGGTGCTTTGCTGGTGACACTGTCTGTGATTTATTTAGAATTCAAGGCACACTTAACCAGCATGGCTACCACAGCATTCTGCAGCGATACTCCATCCCATCTGGTTTGGGCTTAGTGGGACTATCATTTGTTTTTCAACAGGACAATGACCCAACACTGCTCCAGGCTGTGTAAGGGCTATTTTACCAAGAAGCAGAGTGATGGAGTACTGCATCAGATGACCTGGCCTCCACAATCCCCCGACCTCAACCCAATTGAGATGGTTTGGGATGAGTCGGACAGCAGAGTGAAGGAAAAGCAGCGAACAAGTGCTCAGCATATGTGGAACTCCTTCAAGACTGTTGGAAAAGCATTCCAGGTGAAGCTGGTTGAGAGAATGCCAGGAGTGTGCAAATCTGTCATCAAGGCAAAAGGTGGATATTTGAAGAATCTCAAGTATAAAATATATTTTCATTTTTTTAACACTTTTTTGGTTACTACATAATTCCATATGTGTTATTTAATTGTTTTGATGTCTTCACTATTATTCTACAATGTAGAAAATAGTAAAAATAAAGAAAAACATTGAATAAGTAGGTGTGTCCGAACTTTTGACATGTACTGTACATACTTCATGCTACTGTAGAAACGACAACACGATATACAGAAAAAAAGGCACTTACTTTGATAGGAGCGCACACATGTCCAAAGTTTTAATTTTTTAGGAAAAGAACAATGGAGGCAATGCGAGCACCAGCCAGAAAATGTGCCATTTCGTGGAAGACTGCGCAAATGTCTGCATACTTGATGGGGAAGGGCTCTCCTCGAAGAGGGAAGTTTGTACGGCTCATTAAAGCCTCAAACATAAATTGTCCGCAACAATGAAATGGGCTACTTCTATGTGAATTAATGAGGAGGCAGAACACACCTCAATTTAAACGGTTGTTAGAAAATACACATTTTTAGAAAATAATTTGAAATTGACAAGTTGAAAACTAGCAGGCAGTGCGTTTTAACTGTCCTGTTGTGTAACGATCACATTTTGGAACAGTGAGTGCATGTCACGCCCTGGCTCTGGACACTCTTAAATGTTGAGCCAGGGTGTGTAGTGTCTATGTTGTATTTTCTATGTTGTTGATCTAGATCGTGTAGATCTATGTTGGCCAGGGTGGTTCCCAATCAGAGGCAGCTGTTTCTCGTTGTCTCTGAATGGGGACCATACTTAGGCAGCATGTTTGGCACTAGTCATTGTGGGATCTTGTTCCGTATGGTTTGTTTTGGTGTTAACCTAGGACTTCACGTATCGTTTGGTTTGTTGTTTTTGTTCGTGTGTGTTAAGTACGTTAATTAAATAAAATGTACGCTTACCACGCTGCGCCTTGGTCCGTCACTTCCTTGAACGATCGTGACAGAAGATCCCACCAAAAGAGGATCAAGCAGCGTGTCCAGGAGCAAACGCCGGAGGTTACGTTAGTAGATGTCCTCCTCGGTTGGGGGAGAATCACGGAGGAGGAGGCCGTCCGTTACCGGAGGGCGATGAATGAAAATGCCCAGGCAGGAGAGGAGAAACGGCGCCAACCGTGCCGACGACGGACACCCGAGAGGCAACCCCAATAAAAAATGTTGGGGGGGCACCCGGCGTGGACGACGGGGCAGCAGGAGGCATGCGACAGGGCGTATCTGCAGACTAGGAGAGGAGGCCACCAGGTTACGGGGGCTATTGGTCCAGAGGGAGCAGGAGTTAATTGGTCAGAGGGAGGAGCTACAGGAGGCGTTAAGGGAGAAGGAGAGTGTAGAGGCACGGCAAGAGGAGCTGGTTAGGCAGCAGAGGGAGCAGAGGTTTATAAGGAAACCCAGTCCCGGTCCTCGCACCAAGCAAGTGGTGTGTGTCACCAGTCCGGTCCGGCCCGTTCCTGATCCCCGCACTAAGCCAGTGGTGCGTGTTCCCAGTACGGCTCGACCAATTCCTGCTTCCCGCACAAGGCCAGTGGTGTGTGTTCCCAGTATGGTTCGGCCCGTTCCTGCTACCCGCACTAAGTTAGTGGTGCGTGTTCCCAGTACGGCCAGACCCGTTCCTGCTCCTCGTACTAAGCCAGTGGTGCGTGTTCCCAGTCCGGCCCGGCCCGTTCCTGCTCCCCGCACCAAGCCAGTGGTGCGTATCCACAGTCCGGCCCGGCCCGTTCCGGCTCCCCGCACCAAGCCAATGGTGCGTGTTCCCAGTCCAGCCTGGCCTCTGCCTGCTCCCCGCACCAAGCCAGTGGTGCGCGTCGCCAGCCCGGTCCGGCCCGTTCCTGCTCCCCGCACCAAGCCAGTGGTGCGCGTCGTCAGCCCGGTCCGGCCTGTTCCTGCTCCCCGCACCAAGCTAGTGGTGCGCGTCGTCAGCCCGGTCCGGCCCGTTCCTGCTCCCCGCACCAGGCCAGTGGTGCGCGTCGTCAGCCCGGTCCGGCCCGTTCCTGCTCCCCGCACCAAGCCAGTGGTGCATGTGTCCAGTCCGGCACGGCCCGTTCCTGCTCCCCGCACCAAGCCAGTGGTGCATGTGTCCAGTCCGGCACGGCCCGTGCCTGTTCCACCGGTGCCTGGTTCGGCACCGGTCAGCTGCTCCACTCCGGAGCCTGAGTAATCCGCTCCACCGGTGTCCAGTCCAGCTCCAGTCAGCGGGACCAGACCAGGGGCGCAACGGGGAGGTGGAGAAAAGGTGTTGGTCACGCCCGGAGCCGGATCCACCTCCGAGGCGGAATGCCCACCCGGCCCCTACCCTCTTGTGTTTGTGTGGCGCGGTCACAGTCCGCGCCTTTGGGGGGGGGTACTGTCACGCCCTGGCTCTGGACACTCTTAAATGTTGAGCCAGGGTGTGTAGTGTCTATGTTATATTTTCTATGTTGTTGATCTAGATCGTGTAGATCTATGATGGCCAGGGCCAGCTGTTTCTCGTTGTCTCTGATTGGGGTCCATACTTAGGCAGCATGTTTGGCACTAGTCATTGTGGGATCTTGTTCCGTATGGTTTGTTTTGGTGTTAACCTAGGACTTCACGTATCGTTTGGTTTGTTGTTTTTGTTCGTGTGTGTTAAGTACGTTAATTAAATAAAATGTACGCTTACCACGCTGCACCTTGGTCCGCTTCATCTTATAACGATCGTGACAGTGCATTCTGACATCACGTGCATAAAACAACTCAAGCTGGGGCGACCGTTAGAGATATTTGGATCTCACGTGTGAAAAGGTTAAATGGAAGAAGTTTCGAACCACCAATAGTCAGGATCGAGGGAGAGATGAACGGAGCAAAGTACAGAGAGATCCTTGATGAAAACCTGCTCCAGAGCGCTCAGGACCTCAGACTGGGGCGAAGGTTCACCTTCCAACAGCACCACGACCCTAAGCACACAGCCAAGACAACGCAGGAGTGGCTTCGGGCAAGTCTCTGAATGTGCTTGAGTGGCCCAGCCAGAGCCCGGACTTGAACCCGATTTATCATCTCTGGATAGACCTGAAAATAGCTGTGCAGCAACGCTCCCCATCCAACCTGACAGAGCTTGAGAGGATCTGCAGAGAAGAATGGGACAAACTCCCCAAATACAGGTGTGCCAAACTTGTAGCGTCATACCCAAGAAGGCTTTAATCGCTGCCAATGGTGCTGCAACAAAGTACTGAGTACTAAAGGGTCTGAATACTTATGTAAATGTTATATTACCGTTTTTAATTTTTTATAAATTAGCAAACATTTCTAAAAACCTGTTTTGCTTTGTCATTATGAGGTATTGTGTGTAGATTGATGAGGGGAAAAAAACAATTTAATTAATTTTAGAATAAGGCTGTAAGCTAACAAAATGTGTAAAAAGTCAAGGGGTCTGAATACTTTCGAAGGCACTGTATTGCTTGTTTGCTTTTTGCTTTTGAAGTGCTTTTGAATATTATGAAAAGCGCTATAGAAGTTTAATAAATTACTATTATTATTATTATAGATTGATTTAAATTTGTTCGGTAACACTTTACATTAAGATATACAGTATAACATAATTTACAAAGCTTTTATAATAAACGTGGTATAAAGACTCATTAACTATCTATAAAGTAATCAACTGTTTATAAACTACTTGTAAACACCTTTTAAGGCCATTCTTACCCCCTCCTGATAGATCTTGTGAGATTGTACAGCAGCTTCAGAGTTACTGTAGAACAGGTAGTTCCTCACACAAAATAATCCATTCATGCTGACTATGTAGTCATTCTTTAACTCCATAGTACTTGACATGGATCCGTATCATGTGTCGTTATTTGACTGCATAATGTACAGGTTTTCTCCGGTCTGCCCGTCTCAGATACCACCAGGGGTTGGAATCGGAATTTTCCTATCGTTTTGTTATGAACAGAAACATTATTTTTTTCAATACATTTCACTGTTCCGACCTGCAAAATATAATTCTGAACCGGTTTGAACCCCCAAAAAAGTACCGGTTTATATTGTTCCTTTCTGTTCCTTTTTAAACCTTTGAAATCGTATTTTTTTTTTACATTAGACATTAAATTACTTCAATCAGTGCGGATAGAGCAGCTTGCTATGGAGCGGGCAAGCTATAGTTAATTACATGCACTTTTGCGGGGTGGGGAGAGAACTAGAGAGGCTCTGGGCATCTTGTTATGACACTGCATTATCTGAGGAGCGGCTTCTTTGGAGGAACTTTGAACGTCTTTGAACTTCCTAGATGGCTTAGCGTTGGACCAGAGCTAGCTACTTCGCTAGCTTGTGTGTGTGTAGAGTGAAACCAGAATTAAAAACATATCTTACCTTTTTGTAGTTAATAAATCCAATGTGAAACTTGATAACTATAGTATCCTTAACTAACATTGAAAAAGTTAATCCATTCTTCTCTAATTAAAAGTCTCGGAATCACGCTTGTAACGTCAGTAGGCTATAGTAGCCTATGGTTTGGAGGGGGAGGGGCAGGTAGCCTACACACCACAGGAGGTTGGTGCCACTTTAATTGGGGAGGACGGGCTCGTGGTAATAACTGGAGCAGAATTAATGGAATGGTATCAAATACATCAAACACATGGTTTCCATATGCTTCATGCCATTCCATTCACTCCGTTCCAGACATTCTTATGAGCCGTCCTCCCCTCAGCAGCCTCCACTGCTACACAAGCACACACACTGGCAAAGATTTTCCACTGGCAGGCAGACACTGGATTCAGTTTCTGAGTGTCAGAGAGGGCTTTGCATAGGCGCCTTGTTAATGCCCAGAACGTAAAATAACGTTATTAACCGGTTCCCATGCTTTTAAAATAACGGTTCTGTTACGGAACAGTATAGATCACTTTCATTCCAGGTTCTGTTTCTCGAAACATGTAGTTATTTTACAGTTTTTGGTTCTATTCCCTGAACAGGTTCCAACCTCTGGTTACCACTTAATTTGAAGTTGTCATCATGAAATCATAGCTCTCAACTTCCATTACTCTCCATTGGATAGTAGGCCTTTTTCTCTCTGTGTACGATAACTATCAATGTACAATGAGGTAGACTTCAGCAGATCCAGAGCATGGCACATATGTTAAATTGTTCTCCTTCCCATACAATGCCTTCAGAAAGTATTCACACCCCTTGACTTTTTCCACATTGTGTTGTGTTACAGCCTGAATTTAAAATGGATTAAATTGAGATTTTGTGTCACTGGCCTACACACAATACCCCATAATGTCAAATTGGAATTATGGTTTTAGAAATTTTTACAAATTAATTAAAATTGTAAAGCTGAAATGTCTCAAGTCAATAAGTATTCAACCCATTATGTATGGCAAGCCTAAATAAGTTCAGGAGTAAAAATGTGCTTAACAAGTCACATAATAAGTTGCATGGACTCACTCTGTGTGCAATAATAGTGTTTAACATGATTTTTGAATTACTACCTTATCTCTGTACCCCACACATACAATTATCTGTCAGGTCCCTCAGTCGAGCAGTAAATTTCAAACACAGATTCAACAACAAAGACAAGGGAGGTTTTCCAATGCCTCGCAAAGAATGGCACCTATTGGAATATGAAAAAAAAACACACACAAAAAACAGACATTGAATATCCCTTTGAGCATGGTGAAGTTATTAATTACACTTTGGATGGTGTATCAATACACCCAGTAACTACAAAGATACAGGCGTACTTCCTAACTCAGTTGCCGGAGAGGAAGGAAACCATGCTCAGGGATTTCACCATGAGGCCAATGGTGACTTTAAAACAGTTAGAGAGTTTAATAGCTGTGAAAAGAGAAAATGGAGGAGGGATCAACAACATTGTAGTTACTCCACAATACTAACCTAAATGACAGAGTGAAAAGAAGAAAGTCTGCACAGAATACAAATATTCCAAAACATACATCCTGTTTGCAATTAGGCACTAAAGTAAAACTGCAAAAAATGTGGCAAAGAAATGAACTTTACCTGAATACAAAGTGTTATGTTTGGGACAAATACAACACATCACTAAGTACCACTCTTCATATTTTCAAGCATGGTGGTGGCTGCACCATGTTATGGGTATGCTTGTCATCGGCAAGGTCTAGGGAGTTTTTTAAGGTAATAATAAACTGAATAGAGCTGAGCACAAAATCCTAGAGGAAAACCTGGTTCAGTCTGCTTTCCAACAGACACTGGGAGATGAATTCACCTTTCAGCAGGACAATAACCTAAAACACAAGGTCAAATATACACTTGAGTTGCTTACCAAGATGACATTGAATGTTCCTGAGTGGCCTTGTTACGGTTTTGACTTAAATAGACTTGAAAATGGCTGTTTAGCAATGATCAACAACCAACTTGACAGAACTTGAATAATTTTTAAAAGAATAATGTGCAAATATTGTACAATCCAGGGCTCCGGGCAGCCGAGCGGAAATGGAGGAAAACTAGACTCCATTCTGGAGACCTTCTCCCTTACCTCACCTCGCTCATCAACTCATCCTTGACCGCTGGCTATCTCCCTTCCGTCTTCAAGAGAGTGAGAGTTGCACCCCTCCTCAAAAAACCTACACCCGATCCCTCCGATGTCAACAACTACAGACCAGTATCCCTTCTTTCTTTTCTCTCAAACTCTTGAGCGTGCCGTCTCTAGCCAACTCTCCTGCTATCTCTCTCAGAATTACCTTCTTGATCCAAACCAGTCAGGTTTCAAGACTGGTCATTCAACTGAGACTGCTCTTCTCTGTGTCATGGAGGCTCTCCGCACTGCTAAAGCTAACTCTCTCTCCTCTGCTCTTATCCTTCTAGACCTATCTGCTGCCTTTGATACTGTGAACAATCAGATCCTCCTCTCCACCCTCTCCGAGTTGGGCATCTCCGGCGCTGCTCACTCTTAGATTGCGTCCTACCTGACAGGTCGCTCCTACTAGGTGGCGTGGTGAGAATCTGTCTCCGCCCTCTCCTATTCTCTCTATACACCAAGTCACTTGGCTCTGTCATATCCTCACATGGTCTATCCTATCATTGCTATGCAGACAACACACAATTAATTTTCTACTTTCCCCCTTCTGATAACCAGGTGGCGAATCGCATCTCTGCATGTCTGGCAGACATACAGTGAGGGAAAAAAGTATTTGATCCCCTGCTGATTTTGTACGTTTGCCCACTGACAAAGACATGATCAGTCTATAATTTTAATGGTAGGTTTATTTGAACAGTGAGAGACAGAATAACAACAAAAAAATCCAGAAAAACGCATGTCAAAAATGTTATAAATTGATTTGCATTTTAATGAGGGAAATAAGTATTTGACCCCTCTGCAAAACATGACTTAGTACTTGGTGGCAAAACCCTTGTTGGCAATCACAGAGGTCAGACATTTCTTGTAGTTGGCCACCAGGTTTGCACACATCTCAGGAGGGATTTTGTCCCACTCCTCTTTGCAGATCTTCTCCAAGTCATTAAGGTTTCGAACCTGACGTTTGGCAACTCGAACCTTCAGGTCCCTCCACAGATTTTCTACAGGATTAAGGTCTGGAGACTGGCTAGGCCACTCCAGGACCTTAATGTGCTTCTTCTTGAGCCACTCCTTTGTTGCCTTGGCCGTGTGTTTTGGGTCATTGTCATACTGGAATACCCATCCACGACCCATTTTCAATGCCCTGGCTGAGGGAAGGAGGTTCTCACCCAAGATTTGACGGTATATGGCCCCGTCCATCATCCCTTTAATGCGGTGAAGTTGTGCTGTCCCCTTAGCAGAAAAACACCCGCAAAGCATAATGTTTCCATCTCCATGTTTGACGGTGGGGATGGTGTTCTTGGGGTCATAGGCAGCATTCCTCCTCCTCCAAACACGGCGAGTTGAGTTGCTGCCAAAGAGCTCGATTTTAGTCTCATCTGACCACAGCACTTTCACCCAGTTCTCCTCTGAATCATTCAGATATTCATTGGCGAACTTCAGACGGGCCTGTATATGTGCTTTCTTGAGCAGGGGGACCTTGTGGGCACTGCAGTATTTCAGTCCTTCACGGCGTAGTGTGTTACCAATTGTTTTCTTGGTGACTATGGTCCCAGCTGCCTTGAGATCATTGACAAGATCCTCCCGTGTAGTTCTGGGCTGATTCCTCACCGTTCTCATGATCATTGCAACTCCACGAGGTGAGATCTTGCATTGAGCCAAAGGCCGAGGGAGATTGACAGTTCTTTTGTGTTTTTTCCATTTGCGAATAATCGCACCAAACCGTTGTCACCTTCTCACCAAGCTGCTTGCCGATGGTCTTGTAGCCCATTCCAGCCTTGTGTAGGTCTACAATCTTGTCCCTGACATCCTTGGAGAGCTCTTTGGTCTTGGCCATGGTGGAGAGTTTGGAATCTGATTGATTGATTGCTTCTGTGGACAGGTGTCTTTTATACAGGTAACAAACTGAGATTAGGAGCACTCCCTTTAAGAGTGTGTTCCTAATCTATGCTCGTTACCTGTATAAAAGACACCTGGGATCCAGAAATCTTTCTGATTGAGAGGGGGTCAAATACTTATTTCCCTCATTAAAATGCCAATCAATTTATAACATTTTTGACATGCGTTTTTCTGGATTTTTCTGTTGTTATTCTGTCTCTCACTGTTCAAATAACCCTACCATTAAAATTATAGACTGATCATTTCTTTGTCAGTGGGCAAACGTACAAAATCAGCAGGGGATCAAATACTTTTTTCCCTCACTGTATCAGTGTGGATGTCAGATCACCACCTCAAGCTGAACCTCGGCAAGACGGAGCTGCTCTTCCTCCCGGGGATGGACTGCCCGCTCCATGATCTCGCCATCACGGTTGACAACTCCATTGTGTCCTCCTCCCAGAGTGCAAAGAACCTTGGCGTGACCCTGGACAACACCCTGTCGTTCTCTGCTAACATCAAAGCGGTGACCTGATCCTGCAGCTTCATGCTCTACAATATTCGCAGAGTACGACCCTACCTTACACAGAAAGCGGCACAGGTCCTAATCCAGGCACTTGTCCTCTCCCGTCTGGATTACTGCAACTCACTGTTGGCTGGGCTCCCTGCCTGTGCCATTAAACCCCTGCAACTTATCCAGAATGCTGCAGCCCGTCTGGTGTTCAACCTTCACAAGTTCTCTCACATCACCCCGCTCCTCTGCACACTCCACTGGCTTCCAGTTGAAGCTTGCATCTACTACAAAACCATGGTGCTTGCCTACGGAGCTGTGAGGGGAACGGCACCTCCTTACCTTCAGGCTCTGATCAGACCCTACACCCAAACGAGGGCACTACGTTCATCCACCTCTGGTCTGCTAGCCCCCCTACCTCTACGGAAGCACAGTTCCCGCTCAGCCCAGTCAAAGCTATTCGCTGCTCTGGCACCCCAATGGTGGAACAAGCACCCCCACGACGCCAGGACAGCGGAGTCACTGACCACCTTCCGGAAACACTTGAAACCCTACCTCTTTAAGGAATATCTGGAATAGTATAGCAGTAATCCTTCTACCCCCCCCCCATAAAAATAAGAGCGTCTGCTAAATGACTTAAATGTTAATGTGTAAGGAGGCTTACCCACAAGACTTACAGCTGTAATCGCTGCCAAAGGTGATTCTAACAAGTATTGACTCAGGAGTGTGAATACAGGTAGGGGGGCTAGCAGGCCAGAGGTGGATGAACGTAGTGCCCTCGTTTGGGTGTAGGGTCTGATCAGAGCCTGAAGATAAGGAGGTGCCGTTCCCCTCACAGCTCCGTAGGCAAGCACCATGGTTTAAGTGAGATATTTCTGTATTTAATTTAAATTTAAATCATGTTTTCACTTTGTGGTATTTTTTTTTGTGATCCAATTGACATTTTAGTCATTTAGCAGACGCTCTTATCCAGAGCGACTTACAATTAGTAAGTGCATACATTTTTCATACTGACCCCATTGGGAAACGAACCCACAACCCTTGCATTGCAAGCGCCATGCTCTACCAACTGAGCTACAGTTTAATCCATTTTGAATTCAGGCTGTTACACAACAAAATGTGGAATAAGTCAAGGGGTATGAATACTTTCTGAAGGCACTGTATATAATTAGAGTAATTTCAATATATATTTAATTCAGTCTTGAGAGAAAAGACATCATTATAATCAAATCCAGGTTTCTTTCAATTAAATGCTGTCTTCAACAATCTGTTTGCTAGGACGACATTAATATCCCTCCTGTCAAGAGAATAAAAAAAATACTAAGCTATAAAATGTACCAAATGTATACTGTAGATCTGTATTTGTATTTGTATTTATTAAGGAGCCCCATTAGCTGCTGCACTCTTCCTGGGGTCCTGCAACATTAAGGCAGTTATATACTATTTAAAATATTACATTACATTGTATTTCATAACACTTTACCCAATACATCTAGTGTGTTCCCTCAGGCCACTACTCTACCATCACATATTGACAATATAACATCCATGTGTACGTGTGTGTCTATATGTATGTGTGTGTGTGCCTGTGTGTGTGTCTCTTCACAGTCCCCGCTGTTCCACAAGGTGTATTTTTACCTGTTTTATAAATCTGATTCTACTGCTTGCATCAGTTACCTGATGTGGAATAGAGTTCCATGTAGTCATGGCTCTATGTAGTACTGTGCGCCTCCCATAGTCTGTTCTGGACTTGGGGACTGTGAAGAGACCTCTGGTGGCATGTCTTGTGGGGTATGCATTGGTGTCCGAGCTATGTGCCAGTATTCCAAACAGACAGCTCGGTACATTCAGCTCGTCGACACCTCACACAAAACAAGCAGTGATAAAGTCAATCTCTCTTCCACTCTGAGCCAGGAGAGACTGACATGCATATCATCAATGTTAGCTCTCTGTGTACTTTTAAGGGCCAGCCGTGCTGCCCTGTTCTGAGCCAATTGCAATTTTCCCAAGTCCCTCTTTGTGGCACCTGACCACACTACTGAACGGTAGTCTAGGTGCGACAAAACTAGGGCCTGTAGGACCTGCCTTGTTGATATTGTTGTTAAGAAGGCTGAGCAGCGCTTCATTATGGACAGACTTCTCCCCATCTTAGCTACTGTTTTATCAATATGGTTTGACCATGACAGTCTACAATCCAGTCTGTGAACTGTAACAGGTGATGACATCCACATTAATTGTAATAAAATCTATCAGTACTCAGGTTACTGCCTAGTGCCTACACGAAAACCAAGTGCATAGGAGACTGTGTGCTTTTCTGTAGTCATGAATAGGTGATTTATTCTGTATTTGGGCCTTGAAGGTCTCCCATTCAAGCTTTGAGATTTATCTCTTCTAGATTCTTACCCAGATCTATGGTAGATTTGGTGTTTTGTATGCGCTGAGGAGAAAATGGGAGATGCTGTTCTCATTAACATTGTATCTCTGTGTTGTCGTGTTCTTTATAGCACAGCCGTTGCCTTTTTGGCTCACGGATTTATCTTCATGACCTTCATTTTCTGTTGGTGCAAATCTGAAATCGCTGGGAATATTCCTACCCTAAAAGCATTAGGGGTTTCCCTCTTACTTACTTTCATCGGGCCCCAGGAACTGCTCCAATGACCCCCAAAAAAGGCTCAACAACAGACTTTGCTTGTTATGGGCTCAGCAAAGGTTGGCTGCTTGTTGGGATTTCCACTTGCAATGCCTAGAAAACCCCCCCAAAATGTTTGCTCAAAGGGGTCGAAGAATGTGCCTCCTCTCTCTCTCTCTCTCTCTCTCTCTCTCCATGCTTTGGGCGTTCGAGGGGCTCCCTCGGCTCCTTCTTTGCTTGTTTTGGTGGCACGCACCACCAAAAGACTGAGCAAACCATACAGTAGATTGTTAAATGTTAGCTTTCTTTCCTAGCGCCCCCATGCAATGCGGGCCCCTTACCTACGATTAATTTATTACACATTCAGCAAGTTTTCCATGGATTCCGTTTTCCCTTGCAAACTGTTTTGGTCGAAGTGTGTTTACACTTTGGACAATAGTCCTAATTCAACCCAGAGCGGCATTGCCCGCGATTTACATGCAAGGGACTGACATTTGCATTGAAAATCAAAGGGTCTGAAGCCAATGACTGTTTCCCCCACGCAGTTACCATAACAAGCAAAGAATTTAAGGAGACTTTACAACCATCTAGATTTACAGTACGATAATACCCAGACGCTCATTGTTTGTCGGTGGCAGTTGGTTGGAATGACCATTGGTTGCAATGACACACACTGATCTGTTACCTACTTCATTCAAGCTATACTCCACAACATGAGGTGTTCTAAAAACCGCAAAACCAAACCCCATCACGGGTTTGAGTCAATATGGTATTTCTTATAGTTCCTTGTCAACAGTGAATAAATACACATGTAATGGCTATCAATCCTGGCAGCCTTTGATAGCTCTGTTAGCAGCAGCTTTTTGACTGGAGGCATTCTGTGGTGAGAAGGTGGTTCTGGTGTTTTTCATACAGGAAAGGGGTTGCCATGTTAGTTTTATCAGTTAGTTGTGGGCCAGCTGTGTAGGCCTCTTTGTCTCTCTCTCTCTCTACCTCTTTAATAGGCAACAGTGGCATTGAGGAAATAATGAATCACGCTTTTAATTGATGTTTTTTATGGAGTTGAGAAAATTGGTTACAGCAATAGGAAGTCGACTTGTATCCTGCTGCTGCATACACCATTGCAGGATGACATACGCTCTAAAGCAGGGTTCTTCAATTCCGGTCCTGGAGGGCCGAAACACTTCTGTTTTTTATTTCTACCTGGTAGTTAATTGCACTCACCTGGTGTCCCAGGTCTGAATTAGCCCCTGATTAGAAGGAGAGGATGAAAAACAGAGGTGTTTCGGCCCTCCAGGACCGGAATTGAAGAACCCTGCTCTAAAGTGATGTCATGTTTGTCACATTACACCTAATCTCTATCCCTGACACTTCCGGCCAAATGCACAGAAGGTCTTGTGGACCAATGCCTCAAACTTGGCCTTCATTAGTTAGTGTTAGGTTTCAAATCTAGTTTTAAGAAGATAAATTGTGGAAATGGGCAGGGTTTAGCAATAATTATGACTTTTTGACTGTGTTAAGTAGTGATGATGACAAATACTTTACTCAGTAAGGTCACTCCTATATAATTATATGTTCACTCCCACTAAGGCCAACTATGAATGGTTGATATCCCAGGCTTATATGTGACCGACCGCCTTGATTTGGTCTTATGTAGCAACATTTGAAGACACAGAGCTACAAAATGGTATTTCATACACTGCATTTAAGGCAACAATGGGAAAGTAATTCTGCTTTGAAAGTTGATAAACTTGTAATCTCACTTTTGAGAAAATGGCATTTGAATGTTTTGACTACCGAGGACCTCTTCAGCATTGTTCACACCTTCATAAGCTTTGGCCCCACCCATCTCGTTTCGCTCTCAGGGCGTTCAGAGGGCACACTTGACGCTCTGGCCAATGAGTAGGGTTGATCCGAGCATTCTGACCTCACAACGGCAGTCAAGCACCCAAGCTAACTGGCTAACATAGGCTAGTTTGTTAGCTACTTCCAGACACAAAATTAGGATTATGGTTCATTGTTTACCTCTTGATAACATGAAAACAGCCTAACCAGCTCTGCTAGGGCGAGTAAAATGGTCAATGAGAGAACACCTCACTGACCATTTTACTCGCCCTAGCAGAGCTGGTTAGGCTGTTTTCATGTTATCCAATTTAATTACACTTTTTTGCCAACGTTTACTGACAGCGGCCATATTCAACGGGTGTTGTGCGTTCATAAATTCATCAGTTATCTGCGCTGTGGCATACTCAGACTGAATTTACGAACGCACCCGAAATGGTTACTTGCATAGTGGAGTCTTTTGTTAAGACATGTAGCTAGCTAGCTAGGTAAACAATGAACCATAATCCCAACTCATGACGTTACTACCCTGTATGAATCTGCAGGTAGCTAACCAACCAGGTTCAATGTTAGCTAGCTAACATTAGGTTCTAACTAGCCAAGCAAATGGCTCTGAGATACGAATAATACGATCATACACGTAACGTTAGCTAGCGAGCCAGCCAGCTAATGTTAGCTAGCTAGCTAACAGTACACTTTAACTTGAAATGAAACCACTTTCTATAAAAATTAGAAACATGTAATATCTGAAAATGTAGCTAGCTAGACTATCTTACGCTTATACACCACGCATGATGGATGCGTCTCCCTGTCACGGATGCTATGGTTGCCCTTAGTTTGAAGATGTAATCCGGACACAGGTGTTTTCTCCATCTCTTTAGCTATCATACTCTAATTCCACTGATTTTAAAACTCGATCCTCCAGAAAGTGGAGAGCATCACTTATGCAGCTCCACTACACCACTCATTATTTCAGCCAATCATGGCTAGTGGGAAGGTTGCTGTCTTTTTCTGTGGCTTAAACAACTAGGCTCGTAATTTAACCATTTTATTCGTATTTACAGATGGCATACACGTTTCTTATTAAGGCACATGAAAGTTCACATTTTCCAGAAGGCATTTCTGCCAAAAAACCCATTTTGATAAAAAATAATAAGTTTATGTTCAAATGGCTCTCCTGTGAAGTACTGACCCGCGACATATGCCTAGTTTCCTGCAACTCATCACATATGTGCTGTGTGTGCAATCGCCTGGGGACAACGTTACACCAAGAAACACTTACCTTGATGAAAGCCCTCAAGCTAAAGAAATTCAAAGTGTCTTTCTTCTGGAACCAAGTTACATGTTCCTCAGTACACAAACACGCACAAAACAAAAATGAGCCATACCGTGCAGTGCTGGGCCCAGTCAGGACACATTCACCCACTCCCCCGCTGAAACATCAGCCACAAAATGTTGGCACCATTGTAACAGGTTGTAATCAAGCCCTGGTCTCCAGCATGGGAACAGAAGAGGAATACCTGATGCGGTGGTCTCAGGTTGGACTACTACAAATCATCTTGGTTCTGACACACACACACACACAAATGCAAGCTTTGCAGGTCCATCAACCCATTTAAATACCTCTCACACCCTACAGTAACCTGTGGATCATGAGAGAACCTTCATAAATCAGCAGAACGTTAAAAACCTATTTATTGACGCTTTATGTAGTGTCCTGTAATACTTAATTTGAAGTGAGACACCTTCGGTCATTCACAACACATCAATAAAGACTCTATATTGCATGACGCTTTACTTAATTTCAAGTCAGACCCCTTTGGTCATTTATAGCACATACATAAATGCCTTGTATGATATGACGCTGTACTTACTATAAAGTCAGACACCTTTGGTCATTCATAACACATACATTAATGCTTTATGATGTAAACACAAATGTATTAACACTTAGGGAATTATAACTGAAAGCTAAAACAAATAAACATTAAAGACATGTTTAAACCATACATTTCCTTTTATTTGTACATTTGATCACATTTCAGGAGAAGACCCAGTAACAAAAGTGTCTAAGTAACAAAAGTTTATTATAAAAACAGGGGGCAGGCAAGCGACAGGTCAAGGGCAGGCAGAGGTCAGTAATCCAGATCAGAGTCCAAAAGGTACAGAACGGCAGGCAGTCTCAGGGTCAGGGCAGGCAGAAACAGGAGACAAAGGGCTGTGAGACATGGGTTTGATCCTAGACACATGAAAAGTATCATGTATACGGAGGGTACGGGGCAACAGAAGATGAACAGCAGAGGGGCTAATAATCTTGGAGATGGGGGAAGGGCTGATACACTGGGGGGAAAGTTTGCGGGACTACACCCGGAGGGGCAGATCTCGGGTGGACAGCCATACCTTCTGCCCGAGACGATGCCGGGGAGCCGGGTTCCAGTGGCGGTCCGCTTGTCGTCGATACATGGAGGTGGTCTTGAGAAGAGCCGACCGGGCTCTCCTCTAGGTACGACGACAGTGGTGGACAAACATCTAGGCCGAGGGTATGCCGACCTCTTCCTCTTGCTCCGGGAAGAGTAGGGGCTGATAACCCAGGGAACACTCAAATGGCGAAAGACCCGTGGCAGAGCAGGGAACGGTGTTGCGGGCGTATTCGACCCACACTAGTTGCTGGCTCCAGGTGGTGGGGTTGGCGGAGACCAGGCAGCTCAGAGTCGTTTCCAGGTCTTGGTTAGCTCGCTCCGACTGGCCGTTGGACTGAGGGTGGAAACCGGAGGACAGGCTGGCCGACGACCCAATGAGTGTGCAGAACGCCTTCCAGAACCGGGACGAGAACTGAGGACACCGGTCGGAGACCATGTCCACTGGGAGTCCATGGATCCGGAAGACGTGCTGCACCATGAGCTGGGCCCTCTCTTTGGCGGAGGGTAGCTTGGGGAGAGGAATGAAGTGGAAGGCTTTGGAAAACCATTCCACAACTGTCAGGATGGCGGTGTTGCCATCAGACAGGGGAAGACCCGTGAGAAAATCCAGGGATATGTGAGACCAGGGACGGTGAGGAACAGGCAGAGGTTGGAGGAGCCCAGCCGGAGCTTGCCGAGAAGACTTGTTCTGCACACAGATCGTGCAGGCGGCAACGAATGCGAAGACATCAGGAACCATGGTAGGCCACCAAAAGCTTGTCGCACAAAGGCCAGGGTCCGACGGGAGCCTGGGTGGCATGCAAGCCTGGAGGAGTGGGGCCATTCCAGGACCGAGGAGCGGACAGCGTCAGGAACAAACATCCGGTTATCTGGGCCCCCCCTGGGGTTTGGCTGGGAATGCTGCGCCCGCTGGACCTGCTTCCCTATTCCCCAACTGAGTGGGAAGGATGGTCTCGGATTCCGGGGGTGTAGCCACGGGGCTATAGCGGCGTGACAGCGTACCTGGCTTGACATTCTTCGATCCCAGTCAGTATGAGAGGGAGAAGTTGAACCGGGTGAAAAGCATGGTCCACCTAGCTTGCCTGGAATTGAGACGCTTGGCGGTGCGGAGATATTCCAAGTTCTTGTGGTCTGGCCAAACAATGAACGGATGTTCCGCCCCCTCCAGCCAGTGCCTCCACTCCTCCAACGCCATCTTTACCCTGAGAAGCTCAAGATTCCTCACATCGTAATTCCTCTCTGTGGTGTTGAGGCGATGGGAGAAGAAGGTGCAGGGATGTAACTTGAGATCCAGGGCCGAACGCTGAGACAGGACCACCCACATTCTGACATCCGAAGCATCGGCCTCCACCACGAACTGGCGGGACGGGTCAGGATGAACCAAGATGGGAGCAGTGGTGAAACGGTGTTTGAGGTCCCGGAACGCCTGATCAGAAGCTGGGGACCATGTGAACAGAACCTTGGGAGAGGTGAGTGCAGACAGGGGGGAAGCCAGGGTGCTGTAAGCCCGGATAACGCGCCGATGAAGGTTGGCGAATCCCAGGAAACATTGCAGCTGCACTCTGGACGTAGGCTGGGGCCAATCCACCACCCCTCTCACCTTCCCAGGATCCATCTGTACACTCCCTGCAGCGATGATGTAGCCCAGGAAGGGGATGGTGGGGCAATGAAATTCGCATTTCTCCGCTTTCACAAAAAGCTGGTTCTCCAGGAGGCTTTGGAGGACCTGTCAGACGTGGAGCATGTGTTCTTGGGTGGAGTGGGAGAAGACGAAGGATGTCGTCGAGGTAGACGAAGACGAACCAGTTAAACAAGTCACGGAGAACATCATTAACCAGGGCCTGGAACACAGCTGGAGCATTGGTATGGCCAAATGGCATGACCAGACACTCGTAGTGACCGCTAGCCGTGTTAAAGGCAGTCTTCCAATCGCCCCCCTCCCGTATCCGCACCAGGTGGTAGGCATTCCGTAGGTCCAGCTTGGAGAACACATTGACCCCCTGGAGCGGCTCGAAGGCCGAGGAGATGAGTGGTAGCCGGTAGCGGTTCTTCACGGTGATGTCGTTGAGGCCCCGGAAGTCGATGCACGGGCTCAGGGTTTTGTCCTTCTTCTCCACAAAGAAGAACCCTGCACCGGCGGGGGAGGTGAGGTGGAATCCTTGGGCGGGCGAATGGAATCGGACTTCCTCTCCTTCCTTAATTCCCGTAGTCACCCATCGATCCGAATGGTTAAGGCGATGAGCGAGTCGAGATCGGTCGGTAGTTCCCGGGCTGCAAGTTCATCCTTTACTTCCTCCGATACTCCATGCAGGAACGTGTCGAACAGCGCTTCCGAGTTCCAGGCACGTTCAGCTGCCAACGTACGGAAATCCACTGCATAGTCTGCCACACTGCGGGATTCTTGTTGAAGCTGGAGTAACTTCCGGGCAGCCTCTCTGCCGGGACAATGGAGCATCGAAAACCTTCTTTACCTCCCGCATGAACTCCTCCAGACTGAAGCATATGGCCGACTGTTGTTCCCACACTGCCGTAGCCCAGGCGATGAGGTACGCATTCCTAGAGTGGCCCGAGGGGAAGGAGGAGGGCTGCAGCTCGATGATGAGCGAACACTGAGCGAGAAATGCCCGATAGGTTCCCGACTCTCCAGCGAAGTGTTCCGGGGGAGGTAAGCAAGGTTCTCGGGAAACTGGGGTGGCAGGAGAGGCCGTGCTGCTGACAGCCGGGTTACTGAGGGGCTAGGAGGTTACCGTCATGGTAGGCTTCCTAACAGACAACCTTCGGAATTGCTCCAGCAATGTGTTAAACACTCGGTCATGGCGTTCGGCCAAGGTCCGGAACCCAAAAGTTTATTACAAAAGCAGGGGGCAGGCAAACGACAGGTCAAGGGCAGGCAGAGGTCAGTAATCAAGATCAGAGTCCAAAAGGTACAGAACAGCAGGCAGGGTCAGGGCAGGCAGAGGTCAATAATCCAGGGTGGTGTGACAAGGTGGTCCTCTGTAGCTCAATTGGTAGAGCATGGCGCTTGTAACGCCAGGGTAGTGGGTTCGATCCCCGGGACCACCCATACGTACAAATGTATGCACACATGTCTATAAGTCGCTTTGGATAAAAGCGTCTGCTAAATGGAATATTATTTATATTATTACAAGGTACAGAACGGCAGGCAGGATCAGGGTCAGGGCAGGCAGAATGGTCAAAACCGAGAAAACTAGAAAACAGGAACATGAAAAAGACAGGAGCAAGGGGAAAAACGCTAGTAGTCTTGACGAAACAAAACGAACTGGCAACAGACAAACAGAGAACACACTGGGGATAATGGGGAAGATGGGCAACACCTGGAGGGGGGTGGAGACAATCACAAAGACAGGTGAAACAGATCAAGGTGTGACACATTTTTTAAACAATATAAATACATGAAGTTTCAAAAATTCAGTAATGCAATTACATTGAACATTACACAGGGCTGTGAATAGCGTAGCTTGTACCTGAGCTGGCGGACGAATGGTTCTTGCCTCTTCCTGCTGGAGGCACTACATGTTGGTTCCAACCTTAAAAGTAACAACAAAGAAAGTTAGCAGGTCTGTTAGGAAATGCCTTTGTCACACCATCTGGATAAGGACATTTCTGTGCTGTGCCAGAAACTCTAAATGGGAAGATAGGAAACTATTAATTTCGTTTCATTATATTCCTCTTTCATTTACAAATCTCATGACGTGACTATGAGACATGGCTGTATCTAGAGGGATTTGTATTTAGCTGAGCCTGCTAGCTAAATCATTTGAAATAACAATTGAAGTAGCTACAGTATGTAATCTAACTCAACACTTTACTACTACGAACTAATTTAAATTACAATAAATAAAGATTAACTTACTTGTCTTTCGTTGTCCAGAGGGAGCACAAGTGGGCAATTGATTTGCGAACTCATCACATGATCAGCGTCTCATGAGCAACACAAAAAAAGTACTAGTTTCGGTACATTTTCCAAATAAAAGTCCCAGACGTAATAGTAGGAAAGTGTCTATACCCATTCATGATATATGAAAAAGAATTGTCTAAACATTAACAATGATTCATATTTGTTCATATTTAAGTGACATTTGCATAAAATGTGGGTTTTAAAACACGTTCCAAGGTCAAATAAATGCCCCCAATGTGAATCACTGTATATGGAATACATATTGGCTTAGCTCAATAACTATTCTGGGTGATGCAGTAAAAGTATTGAAGGGAATACTCAGTATGGTCTGTAGAATGTATATATGGTGTCATTTCCAAACCGGAAAATGTAGGTTAAATTAGTCCTAGCGCTAACTGAGGAAAGATTGATCTAACACAAGCGGTCATATTTAGCTAACTCTGGGCTGACAGAAACCATAATATGAATTAGCTAATATAAATGACTATTTACAAATCATCACGGGTGAACTCACCATTGATCTAAATAATTGAGTAAAACACTTTCTAAAAATGGAAAATAATTGATGATGGGTAGTTTGTGCGTGCAGCCATGTTTGTTTTTTAAGGTCAACCAAAGATAAGAAGATGTGACAAGATGAGTTTGGTCTGTTTGCAGTATACATGTTGAAGGGGGCGTGTTGTCTACCATCATTCACTTCCCTTTATTCACTTCTGGAAGTTTTCTCGAAATGTCACGGATCCCCCCGGTACTGCTGCTCATTCCGTTCACCAGCTCCGGAGGTCTACTTCACCGGCCTTCTAGGCGTCACTGACCTGGTTCATTACCACCAACGCCGGACAATCTTGTCTCATTATGCACACCTGGTTCCCATTCCCCCTGATTAGTCTGTGTATATATGTGCCCTCTGTTCCCCATTGTCCTGGTTGAAACATTGTCCCATGTCCGTTGGTCTCGTGAGTACCGTGTATTGTGCTTTTGTTATTACGGGTCTCGTCCCGTGTATTGTGTAGAGGTTATACCTCACTCTTTTGTTTGGGTTACATTGTTTTGGGCTTCGTCCCCGTCGTTTTCCATGACGTACCTTGTGTTGGGTGGAGTAAATAAAACCCCTAATAGATATTTGTGCGCCTGTCTTCTAATCATTATACAACGTGGCAGAATAATCGACCCATAAAAATGGAGACAGCGGGAAAGGCAGAGCTGACGACCATCGTAGAGACAGTTCAACATCACGAGGACTGTCTCTCTAGACTCGGCAGGGCCATGGACAGCGTGCTGGCAACCATCCTGCGGTTGGAGGGGGAAAGTGCAGTCCCTCCAGTCTCCAGTACCGGTTCTGGCACCAGCCCCAACACGAACACGACCTGCCTCCATCCCATTTTTTTATGTTTTTATTTAACCTTTATTTAACCAGGTAAGCCAGTTGAGAACAAGTTCTCATTTACAACTGCGACCTGGCATCTGACCACCCATCTGAGCCGGTCCTCGGAATACCCCTGTCCCTCCCGGAGCGCTATGACGGCGCGCCAGCGAGATGCAAGGGATTCTTTCTGCAATGCGACTTGTACCTCGCTCGCTACGCCAAGGCTGTCTCCGGGAGAGACAGGGTTTCCAGTCATCTCGGCACTGACCGGAAGGGCCCGGGACTGGGGTGCCGTGGTCTGGGAAATGGGTGGCACCGAGGTCGAGTCCACGAGCGCTTCACCCTCCTCTTCCGCACCTGCACATTGCCCAGAGAGCCGTGCCTACATGCCCACGGGTGTGGGGGACCGCCTCCTTTCCTGGGCGCACACAGCGCCTGTGTCGGGTCATCCTGGGATAGGCCGTACTATCGCCTTCCTGACTGAGAAGTACTGGTGGCCCACCTTGGCTAGGGATGTCCGGATTTACGTCTCTTCCTGCTCCATCTGTGCCCTGTCTAAGACACCCAGACACCTCCATTATGGAAAGCTCCTTCCCCTGCCTGTTCCATAACGACCCTGGTCTCACCTCTCGATGGACTTTTTCACTGACCTTCCCCCCTCCCAGGGGAACACCACCGTTCTCGTCGTTGTGGACCAGTTTTCCAAAGCTTATCGCCTCCTTCCTCTGCCTGGGCTCCTGTCGGCCATGCAAACCATGGAGGCTCTTTTTACACACGTCTTCCGGCACTACGGGATCCCGGGGGACATTGTGTCAGACCGTGGTCCTCAGTTCACCTCACGCGTATGGAAAGCGTTCATGGAACGCCTGGGGGTCACGGTCAGTCTCACCTCCGGGTACGGTCCTCAAGCTAATGGGCAGGAGGAGAGGGTCAATCAAGAAGTGGGTAAGTTCCTCAGGTGTTACTATCAAAACCGGCCGGGGGAGTGTGCAGATTTTCTACCTTGGGCTACGTACGCGCAGAATTCCCTCTGCCACTCCTCCACTAACCTCACTCCTTTCCAGTGCTTGTTGGGGTATCAGCCGGCCCTGGCACCTTGGCATCCGAGCCAGACCGAGGCCCCTGCGGTAGACGAGGGGTTTTGGCGCACTGAGGAGATCTGGAACTCTGTGCATATTCGTCTCCAGCGGGCTGTGCGTCAGCATAAGGAACAGGCCGACCTCCACTGCAGTGAGGCGCCTGTATTCTCTCCAGGCGACCGGTTCTGGCTCTCCACCCGGAACCTGCCCCTCCGCTTGCCCTGCCGGAAGCTGAGCCTGCGGTTTGTGGGACCGTTTAATGTCCTGAGGAGGGTTAATGAGGTAATGTACCGTTTGCAACTCCCTGCTGATTACCGCATTAACCTGACTTTTCATGTGTCTCTCCTCAGGCCAGTGGTGCCTGGTCCCCTCGCTGAGGCTTGACCCAGTGATGGCCCGCCTCCTCCTCTGGACATCGAGGGAGGTCTGGCGTACTCGGTCCGTGAAGTCCTGGATTCGAGGCGTCGGGCGGGGCGTCTCCAGTACCTCATCGCCTGGGAGGGGTACGGCCCAGAGGAGCGGTGCTGGGGTCCTGCATTGGACATCCTGGACGCTTCGCAGACCAGGGATTTTTACCGTCGGCGCCTGACCGTCCCGCACCACGTTTCTGTGGTCGTCCCTGAGGCCGGTAACGTCCCGCTGCTTGTGCAGTGCGTCGGGGGGGGGGTGTACTGTCACAGAAACCCCCTCGGTACTGCTTCTCATTCCGTTCATCAGCTCCAGAGGTCTACGTCACCTGCCTTCTAGGCGTCACTGACCTGGTTCATTACCACCAACCCCGGACTGTCTTCTCATTACGCACACCTGGTTCTTATTCCCCCTGATTAGCATGTGTATATATGTGCCCTCTGTTCCCCATTGTCCTTGTCGATTGTTGTGCAATGTTTGTTGGTCTCGTGATTACCGTGTACTGTGCTCTTGTTATTACAGGTCTTGTCCAGTGTACTGTGTAGAGGTTACACCTCGCTCTTTTGTTTGCGTTACATCCCTTTGATATATATATACACGTGTTTGTTTTGGGCTTTGTCCCCGTAGTTTTCCATGACGTACCTTGTGTTGGGTGGAGTAAAAAAAAAAACTAATGCGTATTCCTGCGCCTGTCTTCTAATCATTATACAGTTGAAGTCGGAAGTTTACATACACCTTAGCCAAATACATTTAAACTCAGTTTTTCACAATTCCTGACATTTAATCCTAGTAAAAATTCCCAGTCTTAGGTCAGTTAGGATCACCACTTTATTTTAAGAATGTGAAATGTCAGAATAATAGTAGAGAAAATTCTTTATTTCAGCTTTTATTTCTTTCATCACATTCCCAGTGGGTCAGAAGTTTACATACACTCAACTAGTATTTGATAGCATTGCCTTTTAAATTGTTTAACTTGGGTCAAACGTTTCGGGTAGCCTTCACACAATCTTCCCACAATAAGTTGGGTGAATTTTGGCCCCTTCCTCCTGACAGAGCTGGTGTAACTGAGTCAGGTTTGTAGGCCTCCTTACTTGCACACGCTTTTTCAGTTCTGCCCACAAATGTTCTATAGGATTGAGGTCAGGGCTTTGTGATGGCCACTCCAATACCTTGACTTTGTTGTCCTTAAGCCATTTTGCCACAACTTAGGAAGTATGCTTGGGGTCATTGTCCATTTGGAAGACCCATTTGCGACCAAGCTTTAACTTCCTGACTCATTTCTTGAGATGTTGCTTCAATATATCCACATAACCATCTATTTTGTGAAGTGCACCAGTCCCTCCTGCAGCAAAACACCCCCACAGCATGATGCTGCCACCCCTCTGCTTCACGGTGTTCTTCGGCTTGCAAGCCGCCCCCTTTTTCCTCCAAACATAATGATGGTCATTATGGCCAAACAGTTCTATTTTTGTTTCATCAGACCAGAGGACATTTCTCCAAAAAGTACAATCTTTGTCCCCATGTGCAGTTGCAAACCGTAATCTGGCTTTTTTATGGCGGTTTTGGAGCAGTGGCTTCTTCCTTGCTGAACGGCCTTTCAGGTTATGTCGATACAGGACTCGTTTTACTGTGGATATAAATGCTTTTGTACCTTTTTCCTCCAGCATCTTCACAAGGTCCTTTGCTGTTGTTCTGGGATTGATTAGCCCTTTTCGCACCAAAGTACGTTCATCTCTAGGAGACAGAACGCGTCTCCTTCCTGAGCGGTATGACGGCTGTGTGGTCCCATGGTGTTTATATTTGCGTACTATTGTTTGTACAGATGAACGTGGTACCTTCAGCCGTTTGGAAATTGCTCCCAAGGATGAACCAGACTTGTGGAGGTCTACAATTTTTTTTCTGAGGTCTTGGCTGATTTCTTTTGATTTTCCCATGGTCAAGCAAAGAGGCACTGAGTTTGAAGGTAGGCCTTGAAATACATCCACAGGTACACCTCCAATTGACTCAAATGAAGTCAATTAGCCTATCAGAAGCTTATAAAGCCATGACATCATTTTCTGGAATTTTCTAAGCTGTTTAAAGGCACAGTCAACTTAGTGTATGTAAACTTCTGACCCATTGGAATTGTGATACAGTGAATTATAAGTCAAATAATCTGTCTGTAAACAATTGTTGGAAAAATTACTTGTGTCATGCACAAAGTAGATGTCCTAACCGACTTGCCAAAACTATAGTTTGTTAACAAGAAATGTGTGGAGTGGTTGAAAAACTAGTTTTAATGACTCCAACCTATGTGTATGTAAACTTCCAACTTCAACTGTATAACGTGACACGAAAGATGATTGAACCATCCCTCACCTTATTGCAATGTATAATGTCAACAAACATGGCGCCACACATAGCTGCAAATAGCTTAGCGTTAGCTCATCATAATCAGTATGACCTTTGTAGTGTATTAGGATTATGTCTTTGTTAATGGTTTTAAGTGGAACTGAAAGAATGTTGTTTATGTTAGGTCAAAAGTAGCCAGTTGTAGGGTGACGCCCCAGGGGAGACAGGTGATTGGACCGCAGAGGGAGCAACCCATATTTTTACATTGTTTATAAGTATATGCTGGAGGCACAGGAAAGCAGAGCAGCCATTACAATTCGAGGACACTGCTCTCCGGGGGATCTTGACTCCTGTAACTCTTGCTGAAAGCTTGTGATATGAATAAAACGTATGATCAAAGGTTCAGTATGAGCGGACTCCTTTGTTTATCAGCAATAATTGCCAGCATTTACTCGATACGACAAATGGCGCCCAACGTGGGGCTGGTCTGCAAATCTTCTTTGTTTCATTCGTTGCCGCCAAGCTAACTCGTTCTGAAGTCATGGCCAGAAAAGGGTGAGTTTTTCCTCACAGCTTTGGAAGTTGTTAGTTTGGATGCTATGTGATTGTACACTGGAGGAATGTACCATTAGGACTGAAATGTGCCTCGTGTGGCGTTATTGCTGAGAACTGGGGGTCTGGCTAATCATTATCAATTGTTGCACTGGTAGACAGGGCAAAAGGGGGGAGAGTAGGCTTGGAATTTTAGAGCAATCGATGGTAGGGATTAAGGCAGATATTGGCAGATGTACAAGGCAGAGATACGTATACATTAGGGCACTGCACCATTTAAGACCCCGGGGTGGGCCATCTAGGAATGGGCCGAAAATCTGTTTGCGCGTTAGAATGTGCATTCGGTGTGTTCTAAAGAATTCGGGTTGATGAGATTTATCTGATTGTGATTATTGCTCATCTTTCATCCGACGGGGTGTCTGCGTGGGGTAATCTCTCAGTGGATTGTCATTGAACCCACGGCATCACAAACGGTAGAGAAATAGACAAAGGAAAAAGGGCAGTGAAGGTACCTGGTGCGTGGGGCCAGCCACAGGTTAGCTAAAGGCTAATGCTAATGCTGATGCTAAATGCTGGTTGTGTTTCATGCCACATTGTACATAAAGGCTAAGGCTAAATGCTAAATGCTAATTGTGTTGCGTGCTACATGCTAACGGGTGACCTTAGGGGGGCCATTGCGATGGAATAAGCCTCTTAAAATATGTTTGTGTGTGTAGAATTCAGAGTTCTATGCAATTGTGAGCTCTGTTAAGTGTAATTGTTTGATTATAAGGTATAAAATGGTGAAGCTGTAGCGGAATGCTAATGGTCTATTGTCTGGGAATCGTATCGTTAAATGTATTTGCGCATGCGTTTAATTTTACGACACTCTGTTACACTGTGTTGCGGGGAGGCTGAGACAAACAAAAAGGAACAAAGAATTAGACATTTAGAGTCTAATGGTGTATTTTGGTTGTTACATCGGCTGTTGGTTAAAGATGAAAATATTTTTGTGACCTATTGAATGGATAAATGAGAGAGATATGTTGACGGATTAAAAATAAAAATAATTAAATAAATAAATTAAATAAAAATGTTTTTGAGCGATCTACAGTGGGGAAAAAAGGATTTAGTCAGCCACCAATTGTGCAAGTTCTCCCACTTAAAAAGATGAGAGAGGCCTGTAATTTTCATCATAGGTACACGTCAACTATGACAGACAAAATGAGAAAAAAAAATCCAGAAAATCACATTGTAGGATTTTTTATGAATTTATTTGCAAATTAAGGTGGAAAATAAGTATTTGGTCAATAACAAAAGTTTCTCAATACTTTGTTATATACCCTTTGTTGGCAATGACACAGGTCAAACGTTTTCTGTAAGTCTTCACAAGGTTTTCACACACTGTTGCTGGTATTTTGGCCCATTCCTCCATGCAGATCTGCTCTAGAGCAGTGATGTTTTGGGGCTGTCGCTGGGCAACACGGACTTTCAACTCCCTCCAAAGATTTTCTATGGGGTTGAGATCTGGAGACTGGCTAGGCCACTCCAGGACCTTGAAATGCTTCTTACGAAGCCACTCCTTCGTTGCCCGGGCGGTGTGTTTGGGATCATTGTCATGCTGAAAGACCCAGCCACGTTTCATCTTCAATGCCCTTGCTGATGGAAGGAGGTTTTCACTCAAAATCTCACGATACATGGCCCCATTCATTCTTTCCTTTACACGGATCAGTCGTCCTGGTCCCTTTGCAGAAAAACAGCCCCAAAGCATGATGTTTCCACCCCCATGCGTCACAGTAGGTATGGTGTTCTTTGGATGCAACTCAGCATTCTTTGTCCTCCAAACACGACGAGTTGAGTTTTTACCAAAAAGTTCTATTTTGGTTTCATTTGACCATATGACATTCTCCCAATCCTCTTCTGGATCATCCAAATGCACTCTAGCAAACTTCAGACGGGCCTGGACATGTACTGGCTTAAGCAGGGGGACACGTCTGGCACTGCAGGATTTTAGTCCCTGGCGGCGTAGTGTGTTACTGATGGTAGGCTTTGTTACTTTGGTCCCAGCTCTCTGCAGGTCATTCACTAGGTCCCCCGTGTGGTTCTGGGATTTTTGCTCACCGTTCTTTTGATCATTTTGACCCCACGGGGTGAGATCTTGCGTGGAGCCCCAGATCGAGGGAGATTATCAGTGGTCTTGTATGTCTTCCATTTCCTAATAATTGCTCCCACAGTTGATTTCTTCAAACCAAGCTGCTTACCTATTGCAGATTCAGTCTTCCCAGCCTGGTGCAGGTCTACAATTTTGTTTCTGGTGTCCTTTGACAGCACTTTGGTCTTGGCCATAGTGGAGTTTGGAGTGTGACTGTTTGAGGTTGTGGACAGGTGTCTTTTATACTGATAACAAGTTCAAACAGGTGCCATTAATACAGGTAACGAGTGGAGGACAGAGGAGCCTCTTAAAGAAGAAGTTACAGGTCTGTGAGAGCCAGAAATCTTGCTTGTTTTTAGGTGACCAAATACTTATTTTCCACCATAATTTGCAAATAAGTTCATTAAAAATCCTACAATGTGATTTTCTGGATTTTTTTTCCTCAATTTGTCTGTCATAGTTGACGTGTACCTATGATGAAAATTACAGGCCTCTCTCATCTTTTTAAGTGGGAGAACTTGCACAATTGGTGGCTGACTAAATACTTTTTTCCCCACTGTATTTAGTCCTGAGTTAAGTCTTATAGCGAATGTGAGTGGGGGAATATTGAATATGGTTGAAATAACTCAGTATTGCATTAACTGCTAAAATATTTTTCTGTGTCTCTGTTCTTTTGTCATATGAGAGGAACGATGGAGAGAGAGAGAGAAAGAGAGGGGGTGCTGACGTATACATCACGTCACGTGACACGACGGAGGATCGAGTCAAAAAGGTTTTGGTACTGGTCTGTTTGCAAAATCTTCCCCTACAGGATATTTGATGTTATGACAATTTCACAGAGGCTTGGCAAGAGACTGATCATTTCAATAAAATTTGCATTTTAGAGTCTCTGGCATCACTTGGGTTTGATTGCAGTTGGGTTGGAAATCGAGTACTGACATTATTCTGTAAAATTAAGATAATTAGGTGCTTATAGAGCAAGGGGGTTTATGGGAATTGTAGTGTTGTAAGGTTAGAGGGCTTTGGTTTTAGGATTGTAGTCTGAAGTTGACTACTTGCATTTGATGGGTTGTGGTAAGATAGCCACTAATTGATACATTGGTAAAATAGGATATAGAAAAAAAAAGTGATTTTAATTATTCATAATTTTTAATAGATTTTTTATTTTAATGTAAAAAAAAATTTGAATAAAATTTTTAATTGAATTTTTAATATTCATATTTTGGTTGATTGATTAAAAAAAAAAAAAAAAAAAACTTTTTTTTTTTGTTTTTTTTTTTGGTTGTTGTTTGGTTTATATTAATAATTAAAGGGGGGAAGCCATAGGCTATATAGTCTAAAATAAAATAAGTCACAATAAAGGAATATAAAAGAGTAGTTACAATGGGGAGAAAGGACAGCAAGGCTATGAAAGTCATTACACCGGTTGATAGAGTTGAGAATAGTAATCCTTTAGTTAAGGGTATTGCTAGGTTATCCGGCAAATGAAACAAAAGTTGCCCTTCATTCTCAAACAAAAACTGATAAAAGATTCCAGCGATAAGATAAACAAAGGTATAGAGGAAAATGCTAAAGGAAGAAAAGGCGACAGAAAAACTAAGGGCAGAAGTTAGTACACCTTTCTCACATACGGATTCAGCAAAAAGACACCCACCTTACGAGAAGGAAGTAGAGCTTAGGGATGTTTATCCTCAGCTTCCAGTGATCATCCAGGAGGGTGATTATTGCATCAGAGATGAAGATGAACGAATAATAGATAGAGGACAAGCAGAAACGACAATAAAAATGAATCCAAAACTCCAGAAGGAAGAAAATGAGATGTCTGGAAGAGAAGAGTGAGGTTAAGGAAGATGGAACTTGAAGAAGATGATGAAGATGAAGATCAGAGTGATTGAGAAGAGATCATGGGTGGATATGACTCTGTGATCAGAACGAAGTTGGCAAGAGAGGAAAGAAGGATACTAGAGATTTGATCTCTGATGGAAGTTGAAGGAAGAAGGATACAAGAGATTCGAGTTCAGATGAAGACAGCGATAAAGAGGAGACTAAAGGTGCTGTGTATTCAAAAGGAGTTTATCCTACAAGGACTGGCACAGAAGAAATAGAAGGAGATATAGACCGATGCTTATCATGCCTGGATAAAGCGAATAGTTTAGAAGAAGTAACACAACTGGATGAACAACTCAAGAAGGGAAGATACAGAAGAAAACCTGCTGAGAAAAGAATCCCAAGAATTGGAGGAGAAGAATACATTGAGGTCAAGGAAAGGCCAATAGTAAGAAGATGATGGAAGATGATATTTCGAGGACAGAACTTAGAATATAAGCTTTTGAAGAATCCTGATATGTCAACAGCAAGAAAGAACAGGATCAAGGAACTCTCAGAAAACTCAATCATACAACTGGTGGAGAAGAGAAGCTTTGGTTATGAAGAATCAGAGGGAACCAAATCAACAATCACTGCTACAGCTTCAACTGAACAAGGCCAACCGCAATTGTACCAGCCACCAAGGGCGGTACCAGGTGTTTCATATCCACAGCCAGTTTCGGGACAGACACAGAATTGGAGAGGAAGAGGACGAGAAGGCTTAGAAGGAGGAGGAAGATTTCAGCTACACTTCCAGCAACTTTCAGAAGAGTGTTATAATTGTGGACAGATTGGTCACTTTACCTGTGAGTGCAATAAGTCAGGAGGAAACAACAGAGGGAATTTCAGAGGAAGATACAGGGGCCAGTCAAGATCATCTGGAGGACCGGTGAACCCCTACAGGGGTCCGGAGCAAGGATTCTAGAGGTGCCTAGAAGATACGAAGGGGGGTGACAGCTGGTAGCACCAATTAGGAAGAAAATATCTAACAATTGAAGTAAAAACAGAGGACTATGAGAAGTGATAGTGAATAGTGGAAAAACTTTTATCTGTGTTCAGCCTAAAGAGGTTAAACATCTCGCTATGTAAAATTAACTAATTAGGATAGGGATTTGAGGTAGTAAAACAGCTAATTACTCTTAAGGAACCAATTGAGCTCTTCTATAAAAAATCTAAGAGGAATTAAAATAGACATACTAATATTAGAACATATACCTATTGCATTGTTGGAAAGAGATGCATGGTGTAAATTGAACTGTACAATAAGATGTACACTAAACGGCTGTCTGGTAGAAGATTTTAAAAGAATAGGGTTTTTGGGAATCATATTTGCTTAAAAAGATAATATCATAGGAAGGATAATAATCTATTAGACTGCCTATTAGACAATCTGTCTGGAAAATAAAGTTAAAAGGGGTGACTGTTATTCTGGGTTACATTCCTACACCAAGAGATTTCAAACTAGGCTAAAAGGTGTTTAGTCGTTTGCCAAGTCTGTGTGTGAAGAAGTCAGAAGCAGGTGGGGACTTCCCAATCACATATTCTAAAAATCTGGTGGTAAAGGGATTTTGTGAATAAATCAGTGGAAAAGGGGTTTTAAAAGTTAGGAGAAAAGATTAGATTAAAAAAGTTAGGAGAACTAGGGTTGAAGGAACTCTAAGACAGTAAGCTAAGTTTCAAAGTTAGTAGTAAGAGAGAGAGAACAGTGGTGAAGGACATTTTAGAGTTTAGTGGGAAGATAGATATGGTAGGAGTTTAGATCTGTTAGGAGCAGATGCATTGAGAAAGTATGCGTTGCTGAATGATAAGAGAAGATTGAGGGTGATTGAGTATCTATATTTACAATTCCCAGCAGGAAGATCAAGGTAATTGTAGGTGTATTTTTTATAATCAAAAGTTTGAAAGTGAGGGTTTAGAGTAGGAAGAGAGAGTGAATGTAAGTTACATTTACGTCATTTGACACTAGTGGTGATAGATGGAAGTACAAGCAAAGAGTTCAAAGCTTTGGGGAAACTAGATGAAGTAACAATAAGGACATTAACACGTCAGTCTATTAAAACAACAGTGAGAAGCAATTTAACTCTTTCAACATTGATAGTTATTAAAGCCATAAATATATCACATTTGATTATAAGGGAACAAATAGCTCCAGCACCAATTTTAGAGGAAAAGACTGTTATTAGGGTTAGGATGAGTGATCCAGCTCATCTTCATTGTAGATGTGAGAGATGGAGTGGAGAGGGGACGTTCCTCCCACATGGAGAGATAATTATGGAGAAGAAGTATTGTTATCAGGACCAGAAGTAGAAGCTGTTGCACCTAGTCAAAGGAAGTATAGTTTGTACAACGATATGAAGTGGAAGAGGGTTATGAGTGATTGTTCATTTATTTTGCGTAATGTTACAGAGAAAGATCAGGGAGAATATATGTGTACTTATCTAGTGCAAGCATTAAAATTTGTTCCGGTTAATAATTATTGGTTAAAAGGCTATGTAATTCGTAAAGTGACGCTTAAAATGGAAGATGTGAAATCTGTTGAAGCTTCCACAGTCACCGAAGGAGTTCAGGAGGAGTAGATTACAGTAGTCACTCCAACAGTAAATAATACACAGAGGATATCGGGAACTTTCCCACTAGAAGTAGTTAAGGGTGTTAATACATCAACTTAATCAACTACTTTAATGGTAACTTTGGAAGGGATTAATGATGCGACGGCAATAACAAATGTAGGAAGTATGACACCGACACCGACAACAACTTTTCTGAAATTAAAGGGGGTAGCAAGAAGGACTCAGGGGTTTATGTTACGGATGGAGAGTGCTGTCAATGATAGTACGAATAGGGTTAAAATAGGAGAGCAGATAGTAGTAGAGAACAATATAGATTCATCTGAAATAGTGAAGGATACTATCATGGAGGTACAGGATGAGGTCTTTGATTTTAATGACAGACAAGGAGAGGTATCTGATCAGTACCGCTCATTAGGGAAGAGAGAAACTAAATGGATGGGTTTGATTCTTCTGTTGTGAAAATTAAAAATGGATGGGCAGGTAGGAATCTTTGGTTCCAGCAGCTAGCTCATTCTGTAAGATCAGGGAGGAATCTTGAGGGTCCATGTCTGTTGAGAATTCCAGCACCAAACATTTTGGAGACGGTCGCTCGACCTCTATCAAGTATGTGTCAATCTTATGCTTTGTCATGGCTGTTGTATCAGCAACAACAATCAGTAACAGATAAAATAATGTCGTTGTCAAAACATTTGTTTAAGCCTAGGTTTAAGTGTTCTTGGTTAAATGAATTACCCTATGGGAATTTGTTAGATGGGAAGGAAAATCAGGTAACAGCGAACCCTGAAGCATTGGAGGTGAAACCATTGAGGGCTAAAAGTTGTTTTTGTTCTAATAAAACATATGATGTAAGGGGTATGTTTATGGGAATATCAGATTGTGATGATTATATGATAACTTTGGGTAAGCATGACCTTAAGGGTAGTAATGAGAAATATAATGTTACTTTTTATGTTCCAGTTAGTAAGAAGAGCAGGACTTTGAGGGTTAAAAGATTAGCTTTTGCCTGACAATGTGACTATTGGGAATTTTAGAGATATTTGGAGGGTTTGTGGTGATGAAGCATATATATTCTTACCCTATGGATGGATAGGATGTTGTTACATGTCAACGTTGAAGCTTCCATATGAGGTTTCTACCATTAAAAGAGGGGTAGCACCAGACACAAATAAATCTGAATCTAGGTTTGGAAATAGGGTGAAAAGGGACATGGCGACATTTCATAGTCTGGGAAGCCTATCATTGGAGGATAATTCTAAGAGAGAAGGGGGGACTTTTTCCATGGTATGGTGTAACATTTTTGGCAGATCATATTGATAATATTAGCAATACTTTGATTCCAGATAGTTCAGATAGTATCACTATGCGTTGAAGAATATAAGGGATGCGTTTGGTAGATCTGAAGGAGCTGGATGGTCAGCGAAGACTTGGTTGCAAGATCAGTTAGGCCCAGTAGGAGCAGTGATGGATTAGATTTTAATGGCAGCTTTGGTAGCACTGTGTGTGATGTTTGTAAGGTGTTACTGACCTTTGAGAAAGCTATGATATTGAGATAGGTTGGAGTAGTGATGCCTGGAGACAACACTCAGATGCCGTTGTTGACTGTTCCTGATCTGGATGAAGATGGACAAGTGGAACTGGATGATAAATATCCTTTTTGAATATTTGATCATTTTTCAATTGTTCAATTTTTTTTTTTTCAATATTAGGGTGATTTTAGTATGATTTTATGAATCAAAAGTGTATGAATGAATCACATTATCCTATTTCATTATTCTATCATTTATATTGATTCATACATCATTTATATATAATTTTTATATTCTTAGTTGATATTGATGTTTAATTTGAAAGTGTTGTTTTGCAAAAGATACTGTTTGGTCTTTTCTTTTCTTCCAGAAGCATTTGGGGGAATATGTGGAGATTGAAATACTCAAACAAGGACAATATGAAGGGACAATATGAAAGGACAATGACTGGAGGAGATGGAGCAAGGAGGGTGTGGAAAGATTCCGATTCCATCATCAACAATACATTGGAAGAGGAGACTACGGGGGAGATGAAGTGTAGTGGACTACATTCCAGTGTCTGCAATGAAATATAGACATATTTGCATGTGTAATACATAATTTGTGTCATATTCTTAGGTATTAATTTTTGTAGAATGATATTTGATGTTATTGAATACATGTGGGGAACTTAGATGTTTCTGTTTATTTCGTGAATGCTTAGGGACAGGGAGTCTAGGCAGTGAGAGGTCCACTATAGGGTCCGATGGGTTGACCAGCCTTGGTGTGGACATTTTTTGGATAGTATTTTGTTTGCTGGGGCTTTCATGTGTATTTAATTGCATCATAGTTTCAAATGCATTTATAAAGATTTATGGATTCATCGGGAGTACCTAGGTGGTTGCCTGGGGCAGAGGGACCGTGAGAGAATTTTACTGTCTTGATTGATGGATGGATTTGGAACGAAGGTTGCCAGACAGTTTTTCGCTCTCACACTCCATAAAGATTTGTTCATATTTCATAGTAATGTATTCACACTTCATAAACAGTTATTCATATTTCATAGAAAGGTATTTACACTCTAGAGAAAAATGTTTTTTTGGTTTAATGTTAAAGATACTCAATAAGATAAATTGTTACTTGTCATAATCCTATTCTGTTTGGTTTCGAGACTTTTAGTTCGTCTCGAAGGGGGGAAATGTAGTGTATTAGGATTATGTCTTTGTTAATGGTTTTAAGTGGAACTGAAAGAATGTTGTTTATGTTAGGTCAAAAGTAGCCAGTTGTAGGGTGACGCCCCAGGGGAGACAGGTGATTGGACCGCAGAGGGAGCAACCCATATTTTTACATTGTTTATAAGTATATGCTGGAGGCACAGGAAAGCAGAGCAGCCATTACAATTCGAGGACACTGCTCTCCGGGGGATCTTGACTCCTGTAACTCTTGCTGAAAGCTTGTGATATGAATAAAACGTATGATCAAAGGTTCAGTATGAGCGGACTCCTTTGTTTATCAGCAATAATTGCCAGCATTTACTCGATACGACACCTTCAAAAAAGTATTTGACACACATCATATGTGTCCATTACAATCTATGCAAGAATCGGAATGCATGATTTGTCACCTGTACTTGAAAACGTGAATAAAACAGTAAATACATTATGCTCCATATATACGGTATACTACAGTAGAAATGACAACACGATATATAGAAAATAAGGCACTTACTTTGATAGGAACGCACACATGTCCAAAGTTATTATTTGTTAGGAAAACAACAATGAAGGCAATGCCAGCGCCAGCCTGAAAATGTGCCAGGGGGAAATTGTTTGCGCTATATTGCAGCATACTTCATCTGGGGAAACACAAGGGAGGTGCTTGGGCTCTCATCAAAGAGAAACCTTTGTCAGGTTCAGTAAAGTCTCAAAAATAAATTGTCCGCAATAGTGAAATGGGCTACTTCTATGTGAATTAATGAGGCAGAACACACCTCAATTCAAACTGTTGTTAGAAAATAAAACTTGTAAGTAAATAATTTCAAATATATAGATAATTAGCAGTATTAACAGTATCTTTGTTTGAGGGCAGCGCGGGTTAACTGTCCTGTTGCATTAAATCATGCGCATAAAAAACTCACGCTGGGGCGACCATTAGAGATATTTTGAACTCACGAGTGAAAAGGTTAAGCATTGTTGTGAACACAGAAAATCAAATTTTGTTGTCTTTCTATCGAAAGGTGTGAAAAACTACTGGGGTACACCAGAAAAAAAAGGGGAAATCTGAAACCTGCAAAAACTAAAAAACGGAAGCAGCAAAAATGTATCACTGATTTTTACCTCTTAAGGATCAGACACTTCTTTTCAATGTCCGCCTAAAATGACATACCCAAATCTATCTGCTTGTAGCTCAGGACCTGAAGCAAGGATATGCATATTCTTGGTACTATTTGAAAGGAAACACTTTGAAGTTTGTGGAAATGTGAAATGAATGTAGGAGAACATAGCACAATAGATCTGGTAAAAATATGTTTTCTATTTTTATTTTTGATGCAGCATTTTTGACATGAATAAGAAAAGCCATACATGCAGATAGGGAGCTGGGGGTAATTTAGATGTTGTCTACAAGAGGGCAACAGTGTACGTGCAAAGTTTCAGACTGACACCTTCAAGAATGAGGGAGCTACATAACATTTAGTATGAAGTCACCCAGGTGTCCCTAACGAGTTTGCCCAAATGTACCCAAGTGGCCTCCAAGTGGCCGAATTGGTAAATTGATACATTTTCAAGTACATAACTATAGAGAACATACAAAAATGCTATGGTAGTAAACAATACAAGTTTACACACTCCCAAGAATGTCATACATGATGGATCATTAGCTTCCCTACATAAAATGTACTAACAGGAGATGCGACGAGAATGCTGATCCAATGCCTCCCAACACAGAAGTGTTTAAGATAAGGGCCAAGTTAGCAGCCAACACTGATCTAATGTCATAAGTGAACACATCACAAACCACACACAAAGTGAACAAATATATATATATATACAGTGGGGAAAAAAAATATTTAGTCAGCCACCAATTTATGCAAGTTCTCCAACTTAAAAAGATGAGAGAGGCCTGTAATTTTCATCATAGGTACACGTCAACTATGACAGACAAATTGAGAATTTTTTTTCCAGAAAATCACATTGTAGGATTTTTTATGAATTTATTTGCAAATTATGGTGGAAAATAAGTATTTGGTCACCTACAAACAAGCAAGATTTCTGGCTCTCACAGACCTGTAACTTCTTCTTTAAGAGGCTCCTCTGTCCTCCACTCGTTACCTGTATTAATGGCACCTGTTTGAACTTGTTATCAGTATAAAAGACACCTGTCCACAACCTCAAACAGTCACACTCCAAACTCCACTATGGCCAAGACCAAAGAGCTGTCAAAGGACACCAGAAACAAAATTGTAGACCTGCACCAGGCTGGGAAGACTGAATCTGCAATAGGTAAGCAGCTTGGTTTGAAGAAATCAACTGTGGGAGCAATTATTAGGAAATGGAAGACATACAAGACCACTGATAATCTCCCTCGATCTGGGGCTCCACGCAAGATCTCACCCCGTGGGGTCAAAATGATCACAAGAACGGTGAGCAAAAATCCCAGAACCACACGGGGGGACCTAGTGAATGACCTGCAGAGAGCTGGGACCAAAGTAACAAAGCCTACCATCAGTAACACACTACGCCGCCAGGAACTCAAATCCTGCAGTGCCAGACGTGTCCCCCTGCTTAAGCCAAATACTTATTTTCCACCATAATTTGCAAATAAATTCATTTTTTTTTTGTACAGTGGGGAAAAAAAGTATTTAGTCAGCCACCAATTGTTTAAGTTCTCCCACTTAAAAAGATGAGAGAGGCCTGTAATTTTCATCATAGGTACACGTCAACTATGACGGACAAAATGAGAAAAAATAATCCAGAAAATCACATTGTAGGATTTTTTATGAATTTATTTGCAAATTATGGTGGAAAATAAGTATTTGGTCAATAACAAAAGTTTCTCAATACTTTGTTATATACCCTTTGTTGGCAATGACACAGGTCAAACGTTTTCTGTAAGTCTTCACAAGGTTTTCACACACTGTTGCTGGTATTTTGGCCCATTCCTCCATGCAGATCTCCTCTAGAGCAGTGATGTTTTGAGGCTATCGCTGGGCTACACAGAATTTCAACTCCCTCCAAAGATTTTCTATGGGGTTGAGATCTGTAGACTGGCTAGGCCACTCCAGGACCTTGAAATGCTTCTTATGAAGCCACTCCTTCATTGCCCGGGCGGTGTGTTTGGGATCATTGTCATGCTGAAAGACCCAGCCACGTTTCATCTTCAATGCCCTTGCTGATGGAAGGAGGTTTTCACTCAAAATCTCACGATACATGGCCCCATTCATTCTTTCCTTTACACGGATCAGTCGTCCTGGTCCCTTTGCAGAAAAACAGTCCCAAAGCATGATGTTTCCACCCCCAAGCTTCACAGTAGGTATGGTGTTCTTTGGATGCAACTCAGCATTCTTTGTCCTCCAAACACGGCGAGTTGAGTTTTTACCAAAAAGCTATATTTTGGTTTCATCTGACCATATGACATTCTCCCAATCCTCTTCTGGATCATCCAAATGCACTCTAGCAAACTTCAGACGGGCCTGGACATGTACTGGCTTAAGCAGGGGGACACGTCTGGCACTGCAGGATTTGAGTCCCTGGCGGCGTAGTGTGTTACTGATGGTAGGCTTTGTTACTTTGGTCCCAGCTCTCTGCAGGTCATTCGCTAGGTCCCCCCGTGTGGTTCTGGGATTTTTGCTCACCGTTCTTGTGATCATTTTGACCCCACGGGGTGAGATCTTGCGTGGAGCCCCAGATCGAGGGAGATTATCAGTGGTCTTGTATGTCTTCCATTTCCTAATAATTGCTCCCACAGTTGATTTCTTCAAACCAAGCTGCTTACCTATTGCAGATTCAGTCTTCCCAGCCTGGTGCAGGTCTACAATTTTGTTTCTGGTGTCCTTTGACAGCTCTTTGGTCTTGGCCATAGTGGAGTTTGGAGTGTGACTGTTTGAGGTTGTGGACAGGTGTCTTTTATACTGATAACAAGTTCAAACAGGTGCCATTAATACAGGTAACGAGTGGAGGACAGAGGAGCCTCTTAAAGAAGGAGTTACAGGTCTGTGAGAGCCAGAAATCTTGCTTGTTTGTAGGTGACCAAATACTTATTTTCCATCATAATTTGCAAATAAATGCATTAAAAATCCTACAATGTGATTTTCTGTAATTTTTTTCCTCAGTTTGTCTGTCATAGTTGACGTGTACCTATGATGAAAATTACAGGCCTCTCTCATCTTTTTAAGTGGGAGAACTTGCACAATTGGTGGCTGACTAAATACTTTTTCCCCCCACTGTATATATATACTATTTACACACTATTCACAATTACAGTATTTAAAACACCCTCAGTCCTCTATTCAAGATTGTTCTGCTGATGCCAAGTCCCATAGCAGTCTCTTTCTGCTGTACTGCAGAGGGTAACAGAACAAAATCAAATCAAATCAAATCAAATTTTATTGGCCACATGCGCCGAATACAACAGGTGCAGACATTACAGTAAAATGCTTACTTACAGCCCTTAACCAACAGTGCATTTCTTTTTAACAAAAAAAGTAAAAATAAAACAACAACAAAAAAAGTGTTGAGAAAAAAAGAGCAGAAGTAAAATAAAATAACAGTAGGGAGGCTATATATATAGGGGGGTACCGGTGCAGAGTCAATGTACAACAAGTAGTGCAGGTGATGGGAGCTTTCTTGTGACACAGATTACAACGACGCCTCCCTGCTGTGCCCTTTTGGCCCTGAGGCACATTCATGTCTGCAATTATGTATTTTGGCTGGTGAACACCACTGGTGCCAGGAGAAGAGGGGACAGAGGTAGAGGGGACAGAAGGTGCTGCAGTGGACTTTGTGCCTTAGTCAGCAAGCTGTGTCATGGGGGTCTGTCCACAGCTCTTAGCCATTTCCTTCTGGAGGATGAATGCATTCACCACAGCAATGTCGATGAAGTGATGTAACATTTCATTGTCTTGTGGAGAACATTGTAGTAGCCTATCAGTGTGTCTGACAGGTCCACACCTTCCATGCTCTTGTTGTAATCCTTTACAGCAGCTGGAATGGGGATATTGTTCTTGGTCCATGCCCCATTAGCGTCCTTCACACGCCTGCTGACATGATCGCCACTGTACGATTTGTGGATAGTGATGCACATGACCACCTCTCTGGCATCCATCCACTTTACAATGAGCAGGTCATCTTTACGCATGCCACCCCTATCAGCCCTCTTAGGCATGTTGTTTACTTTTGTTTTGGGAAAACCCACTCTGTTGGGACGAATGGTGCCACAAGACCATACATTCACTTCCTCAGGTCTGTAAACATGGAAGGGCTTGTGTAAAAGTTGTCCACAAACAGTTTGTAGCCCGTCCCCAGCAGTGCAAAATCCAATAATTCCATAACGAAATCATAACTAAGTCCATTACCGGTGGCTGAGATGGATTTCCCCTCGTAAACAAAAAAACTCCAAGTGTAGACACACAGAATTGGCCAAAACAAACAGTTTGTAACCCCATTTTGTTGGCTTGTTACGCATATATTGCTTGAGGCCAATTCTAGCCTTTGAGGCTACCATCCTCTCATCTATGGACAGGTTCTGGGCAGGCTGAAAATGGGTCTTGCAGGCCTCAACCATGGTGGAGTAGAGAGGTTTGATTTTGCAGAGCCAATCAAAGCTTGCTGTGCTTCTCTTCTTCTCATTGTCGTCGTCAGCTTGTGGGTCACCGATATGAAGCGCCTGCCAGATAGTCAGAAACCTGGTAGAAGACATGACAGTGGTGGGAAAAGGCAGTTGGTAGAGTGTTGATGTTCTCCGGTAGTCCTTCAGGTTTTTCAACTTCACAAGCCCCATGTAAATGACCAGTAAGATGTAACAGCATAGGTCTTGGATGGAAATGGGCTTCCATGTCTCTTTCTTTCCTGCTTGCTTCTTAGCCCCATAATTGTTGGTGTTAGACACCAGCAAACCAAGAACTGACAAGGAGAAAAACATCTGGAAAAGAAGAGGGGGCTGTACTTTCCAGTCATGTCCAGCTGAGGTCCTGGCTGCCTTTTCTTCTAAATGTTGGTGGAAGTGGCTCCACGTCATCCTCTAGCACAGTGTGCCAACGGTCCTGTGCCTCTGTGGTTGCCGCTTGTGCACTTACTGTCCTCCGCTTCTTATCTGGCCTCTTCACACCTCTAGATGGCCGGGCGGGAGTGGGTGTTGAGCCAGAGACAGCAGCATGGGTCAGACTGAATGAACCCGTTTCTACATTTGAATGAGTGGGGGAAGGAGGACTTGAATGTGGTCTCTTTGGAGTTGGCTCCCAGAAGTCATCTGAGTCAGAGTCTTTACCACTATTGAATACTTTTAAAAAATCATTAAGAACTCAAGTTCACTATGACTTATTTTATTATTACCTTTATTTTAGCAGGGGGTGAGCCCTGGATCAATACTTTTACTGTGATGGGTGATTTGAAGGAGTCAGGCGCAGGAGGATAAATCACAGAATACAGTGAGTATTATTCCAGAATACAGAGTTACGCTTTATAGCGTCAAACAGTCCAGTGCGCAAAACAGGCTCACTGGAACAAAGCAGGCACACTGGGAAAATATACCCCGGCAATACAGAATACAAGGAGCTCAACCAAGTTTCACTCTCTTCACAATAAACAATCACCCACAAGGACAAGGGGGCAGAGGGAACAATTATACATGTACTAATGAGGGGATATGAACCAGGTGTGTGTAATAGACAAGACAAAATAAATTGAATAATGAGATGAGATGCGGCAGTGGCTAGAAGGCCGGTGACGACGAATGCCGAAGCCTGCCCAAACAAGGATAGGAGGCAGCTTCGGAGGAAGTTGTGGCATTTACGGATGAGCCCTGCAACAATACATCAAATAAACAACACATATCTATAAACATATATATATATATATATATATATATATATATATATATATATATATATTATATAGATTTTGGAGAACAAAATCATTATTATGAAATATGTATACGAATAGCAAATAAGACACTCGAAAACCACAGCGACAGCATGACATAGTCAACATAAAATACACAGGCTATACATTGTAGGTCTCTATATACACTATCGGTCGAACGTTTTAGAACACCTACTCATTCAAGGGTTTTTCTTTATTTTTACTATTTTCTACATTGTAGAAAACTATGAAATCATGTAGTAACCAAAAAAGTGTTAAACAAATCAAAATATATTTGAGATTCTTCAAATAGCCAACCTTTGCCTTGATGACAGCTTTGCACACTCTTGGCATTCTCTCAACCAGCTTAACCTGGAATGCTTTTCCAACAGTCTTGAAGGAGTTCCCACATATGCTGAGCACTTGTTGGCTGCTTTATTTATTTATTTTTTATTTATTTCACCTTTATTTAACGAGGTAAGCCAGTTGAGAACAAGTTCTCATTTACAACTGCGACCTGGCCAAGATAAAGCATAGCAGTGCGATAAAAACAACAACACAGAGTTACATATGGGGTAAAAAAACATAAAGTCAAAAAATACAACAGAAAATATATATACAGTGTGTGCAAATGTAGCAAGTTATGGAGGTAAGGCAATAAATAGGCTATAGTGCAAAATAATTACAATTAGTATTAACACTGGAATGCTAGATGTGCAAGAGATTATGTGCAAATAGAGATACTGGGGTGCAAAAGAGAACAATAAATAACAATATAGGGATGAGGTAGTTGGGTGGGCTAATTTCAGATGGGCTGTGTACAGGTGCAGTGATCGGTAAGGTGCTCTGACAACTGACGCTTAAAGTTAGTGAGGGAGATAAGAGTCTCCAGCTTCAGAGATTTTTGCATTTCGTTCCAGTCATTGGCAGCAGAGAACTGGAAGGAATGGCGGCCAAAGGAGGTGTTGGCTTTGGGAATGACCAGTGAGATATACCTGCTGGAGCGCAGACTACGGGTGGGTGCTGCTATGGTGACCAATGAGCTAAGATAAGGCGGGGATTTGCCTAGCAGTGATTTATAGATGGCCTGGAGCCAGTGGGTTTGACGACGAACATGTAGTGAGGACCAGCCAACAAGAGCGTACAGGTCACAGTGGTGGGTAGTGTATGGGGCTTTGGAGACAAAACGGATGGCACTGTGATAGACTACATCCAATTTGCTGAGTAGAGTGTTGGAGGCTATTTTGTAAATGACATCGCCGAAGTCAAGGATCGGTAGGATAGTCAGTTTTACGAGGGCATGTTTGGCAGCATGAGTGAAGGAGGCTTTGTTGCGAAATAGGAAGCCGATTCTAGATTTAACTTGGGATTGGAGATTCTTAATGTGAGTCTGGAAGGAGAGTTTACAGTCTAACCAGACACCTAGGTATTTGTAGTTGTCCACATACTCTAGGTCAGACCCGTCGAGAGTGGTGATTCTAGTCGAGTGGGTGGGTGCCAGCAGCGTTCGATTGAAGAGCATGAATTTAGTTTTACTAGTGTTTAAGAGCAGTTGGAGGCTACTGAAGGAGTGGTGTATGGCGTTGAAGCTCGTTTGGAGGTTTGTTAACACAGTGTCCAATGAAGGGCCAGATGTATACAAAATGGTGTCGTCTGCGTAGAGGTGGATCTGAGAGTCACCAGCAGCAAGAGCGACATCATTGATATACACGGAGAAAAGAGTCGGCCCAAGAATTGAACCCTGTGGCACCCCCATAGAGACTGCCATAGGTCCAGACAACAGGCCCTCCGATTTGACACACTGAACTCTATCTGAGAAGTAGTTGGTGAACCAGGCGAGGCAGTCATTTGAGAAACCAAGGCTATTTAGTCTGCCAATAAGAATGTGGTGGTTGACAGAGTCGAAAGCCTTGGCCAGGTCGATGAAGACGGCTGCACAGTACTGTCTATTATCAATCGCGGTTATAATATCGTTTAGGACCTTGAGCGTGGCTGAAGTGCACCCATGACCAGCTCGGAAACTGGATTGCATAGCGGAGAAGGTACGGTGGTATTCGAAATGGTCGGTGATCTGTTTGTTAACTTGGCTTTCAAATACTTTCGAAAGGCAGGGCAGGATGGATATAGGTCTGTAGCAGTTTGAATCTAGAGTGTCACCCCCTTTGAAGAGGGGGATGACCGCGGCAGCTTTCCAATCTCTGGGGATCTCAGACGTTACGAAAGAGAGGTTGAACAGACTAGTAATAGGGGTTGCGACAATTTCAGCGGCTAGTTTAAGAAAGAAAGGGTCCAGATTGTCTAGCCCAGCTGATTTGTAGGGGTCCAGATTTTGCAGCTCTTTCAGAACATCAGCTGTCTGAATTTGTGTGAAGGAGAAGCGGGGGGGGGGGGGGGGGGGGGCATGGGCAAGTTGTAGCGGAGGGTGCAGAGTTGGTGGCCGGGGTAGTGGTAGCCAGGTCTGACTCATTCCAAACCATCTCAATTTGGTTGACGTCGTAGGGATTGTGGAGGCCAGGTCATCTGATGCAGCACTCCATCACTCTCCTTCTTGGTAAAATAGCCATACACAGCCTGGAGGTGTGTTGTGTCATTTTCCTTTTGAAAAACAAATGACAGTCCAACTAAGCCAAACCAGATGGGATGGCGTATTGCTGCAGAATGCTGTGGTAGCCATGCTGGTTAAGTGTGCTTTGAATTCTAAATCAATCACAGACAGTGTCACCAGCAAAGCACCCCCACACCATAACACCTCCTCCTCCATGCTTTACGGTGGGAAATACACATGCGGAGAGTCTCACAAAGACACTGCGGTTGGAACCAAAAATCTCAAATTTGGCCTCCAGACCAAAGTACACATTTCCACCACTCTAATGTCCATTGCTCATGTTTCTTGGCCCAAGCAAGTATCTTCTTCTTATTGGTGTCCTTTAGTAGTGGTTTCTTTGCAGCAATTGACCATGAAGGCCCGATTCACACAATCTCCTCTGAACAGGTGATGTTGAGATGTGTCTGTTACTTGAACTCTGTGAAGCATTTATTTGGGCTGCAATTTCTGAGGCTGGTAACTCTAATGAACTTATCCTCTGCAGCAGAGGTAACTCTGGGTCTTCCATTCCTGTGGCGGTCCTCATGAGAGCCAGTTTCATCATAGCGCTTGATGGTTTTTGCGACTGCACTTGAAGAAACTTTCAAAGTTCTTGACATGTTCTGTATTGACTGACCTTCATGTCTTAAAGTAATGATGGACTGTCATATCTCTTTGCTTATTTGAGCTGTTCTTGCCATAATATGGACCTGGTCTTTTACCAAATAGGGCTATCATCTGTATACCTCACCTACCTTGTCACAACACAAATTATTGTCTCAAACACATTAACAAGGAAATAAATTCCACAAATATACTTTTAAGAAGGCACACCTGTTAATTGAAATGCATTCCAGGTGAAGCTGGTTGAGAGAATGCCAAGAGCGTGCATAGCTGTCATCAAGGCAAAGAGTGGCTATTTGAAGAATCTCAAATATAAAATATATTTTGATTTGTTTAACACTTTTTGGTTAATACATGATTCCATATGTGTTATTTCATAGTTTTAATGTCTTCACTATTATTCTACGATGTAGAAAATAGTAAAAATAAAGAAAAAACCTTGAATGAGTAGGTGTTCTAAAACTTTTGACTGCTAGAGTAGATATATTTATATAAAAGCCATGAGCTATCCTCCCCTCACCATTCTCCACTGGCTTTACCTCCCCTGCACTCACTTTTTTATATATTTACAGACCTACAATGTATTATAATAATAATATAATATGCCATTTAGCAGACGCTTTTATCCAAAGCGACTTACAGTCATGCGTGCATACATTTTTGTGTATGGGTGGTCCCGGGGATCGAACCCACTACCTTGGCGTTACAAGCGCCGTGCTCTACCAGCTGAGCTACAGAGGACCACGTATTAGCATAGCCAATGTGTATTTTATGTCGACCATCACACGCTGTGGCCCTCGAGTGTCTCATTAACTATTGGTAGACATATTTCACCACAGTGAGTACATATATACAGCTCTGGAAAAAAGTAAGAGACCACTGCACATTTTTCTTAAATCAGCATCTCTACATGTGTAACAGCCATTCCATTCCAGTGTCTGTTGAATTCCAACACAGGCACACCTCATTCTACTGAATTAGGTACTGATTAGGTGATCACCTGAACCAAATCTTATTTAACGAGGAAAAGTATAAATACCACTGCTGTGGTCATCACTATCATCTTGCAATAAGACCAACTGGATGGCAAAAACAGTGTGAATAGTACCTCAAAAGTAATATTAATCAAAAAATAACGATTGACCTTGCCAAAAGAGTTGAAAAGGAAAGTTTTGAGTGAGGAAAAGAAGGGTTCAATTATGGCTTTACTGGCAGAGGGATACAGTGAGCGTCAGGTTGCTTCCATCCTTAAAATTTCAATGACGGCGATTCATAAGAACAAGTTCAAGCAGCAGACATTGGGGACAACAAAGCTACAGGCGAAAACGACTCTCTACTGACCGGGATGACCGCCAACTCATTCGAATGTCACTCAATAACAGTAGGACGACATCAAGTGACCTACAAAAAGAATGGCAAACGGCAGCTGGGGTGAAGTGCACGGCGAGGACGGTTCGAAACAGGCTCCTAGGGGCAGGGCTGAAAAAAGAGAAGCAAAGAAGAGCCAGGCTGAAGTTTGCAAAATACCATAAGGATTGGACCGTAGAGGACTGGAGTAAGGTCATCTTCTCTGATGAGTCCAATTTTCAGCTTTGCCCAACACCTGGTCGTCTAATGGTTAGACGGAGACGTGGAGAGGCCTACAAGCCACAGTGTATCGCACCCCACTGTGAAATTTGGTGTAGGATCGGTGATGATCTGGGGCTGCTTCAGCAAGGCTGGAATCGGGCAGATTTGTCTTTGTGAAGGACGCATGAATCAAGCCATGTACAAGGTTGTCCTGGAAGAAAACTTGCTTCCTTTTGCTCTGACATTGTTCCCCAACTCTGAGGATTGGTTTTTCCAGCAGGACAATGCGCCATGCCACACAGCCAGGTAAATCAAGGTGTGGATGGAGGACCACCAGATCAAGACCCTGTCATGGCCAGCCCAATCTCCAGACCTGAACCCCATTGAAAACTTCTGGAATGTGATCAAGAGGAAGATGGATGGTCACAAGCCATCAAACAAAGCCGAGCTGCTTGAATTATTGCGCCAGGAGTGGCATAAAGTCACCCAACATCAATGTGAAAGACTGCTGGAGAGCATGCCAAGACGCATTAAAGCTGTGATTGAAAATCAGGGTTATTCCACCAAATATTGATTTCTGGAATCTTCCTGAGTTAAAACATTAGTATTGTGTTGTTTAAAAATGAACATTAACTTATTTTCTTTGCATTATTCGAGGTCTGATAACACTGCATCTTTTTTGTTATTTTGACCATTTGTCATTTTCTGCAAATAAATGCTCTAAATGACAATATTTTTATTTGGAATATGGGAGCAATGTTGTCAGTAGTTTATAGAATGAAAAAACAAGAATGTTATTTTTACCCAAACACATACCTATAAATAGTAAAACCAGAGAAACTGATAATTTTGCAGTGGTCTCTTAATTTTTTCCAGAGCTGTATATATAGTTCATTTGAGTTACCAGCCTCAGAAATTGCAACCCAAATAAATGCTTCCCAGAGTTCAAGTCACAGACACATCTCAACGTCAGCTGTTCAGAGGGGACTGTGCATCAGGCCTTCATGGTCGAATTGCTGCAAAGAAACCACTACTAAAGGACACCAATAAGAAGAAGATACCTGCTTGGCCAAGAATTATAAGCAATGGACATTAGACCGGTGGAAATGTGTCCGTTGGTCTGGAGTCCAAATTTGAGATTTTTGGTTCCAACTGCAGTGGCTTTGTGAGACGCGGTGCCGGTGAACGGATGATCACCACATGTGTATTTCTCAACGTAAAGCATGGAGGAGGAGGTGTTATTGTGTGGGGGTGTTTTGCCGGTGACACTGTATGTGATTTATTTAGAATTCAAGGCACACTTAACCAGCATGGCTACCACAGCATTCTGCAGCAATACGCCATCCCATCTGGTTTGGGCTTACTGGGACTATCATTTGTTTTACAACAGGGCAATGACCCAACACACCTCCAGGCTGTGTAAGGGCTATTTTACCAAGAAGGAGAGTGATGGAGTGCTACATCAGATGACCTGGCCTCCACAATCCCCCCGACCTCAACCCAATTGAGATGGTTTGGGATGAGTCGGACGGCAGAGTGAAGGAAAAGCAGTCAACAAGTGCTCAGCATATGTGGGAACTCCTTCAAGACTGTTGGAAAAGCATTGCAGGTGAAGCTGGTTGAGAGAATGCCAAGATTGTGCAAAGCTGTCATCAAGGCAAAGAGTGGCTATTTGAAGAATCTCAAATATAAAATATATTTTGATTTGTTTAACACTTTTTGGTTAATACATGATTCCATATGTGTTATTTCATAGTTTTAATGTCTTCACTATTATTCTACGATGTAGAAAATAGTAAAAATAAAGAAAAAACCTTGAATGAGTAGGTGTTCTAAAACTTTTGACTGCTAGAGTAGATATATTTATATAAAAGCCATGAGCTATCCTCCCCTCACCATTCTCCACTGGCTTTACCTCCCCTGCACTCACTTTTTAATATATTTACAGACCTACAATGTATTATAATAATAATATAATATGCCATTTAGCAGACGCTTTTATCCAAAGCGACTTACAGTCATGCGTGCATACATTTTTGTGTATGGGTGGTCCCGGGGATCGAACCCACTACCTTGGCGTTACAAGCGCCGTGCTCTACCAGCTGAGCTACAGAGGACCACGTATTAGCATAGCCAATGTGTATTTTATGTCGACCATCACACGCTGTGGCCCTCGAGTGTCTCATTAACTATTGGTAGACATATTTCACCACAGTGAGTACATATATACAGCTCTGGAAAAAAGTAAGAGACCACTGCACATTTTTCTTAAATCAGCATCTCTACATGTGTAACAGCCATTCCATTCCAGTGTCTGTTGAATTCCAACACAGGCACACCTCATTCTACTGAATTAGGTACTGATTAGGTGATCACCTGAACCAAATCTTATTTAACGAGGAAAAGTATAAATACCACTGCTGTGGTCATCACTATCCTCTTGCAATAGGACCAGCTGGATGGCAAAAACAGTGTGAATAGTACCTGGTAGAACTAATCGAGCGTGTGTGCATAATGCAACTTCCCCTTTGTCCTCTGGAGCTCAGCACAATGGCTTTTACTCACACAAAGGGCCATCACATACTCATGTAAAGACCAGCTCATTGGCTAACTAGCTAGCTATTTTTCAAAACGATTAGGTCATTGGACCAAGATACACTTAATCAAGTGAACACCGCCCTTCTCATTGGTGCGCTAAAATACATTTTGTGTAGCCTATACATCATGCAGAATGCTGATAAAGGTTTGGTTGCCTTTTGAGTATCTGAGGATCACAGAAAAACATAACTTGACCGGGTGAAACAAGGTGTAGCGTTTATAGTACGTCGAAATGCTTTGTTGCAAGTTGAACGAGTCGGAATTCGGGCGGAACGCTGTATACAACATGGATCGTGTTAGGATACAACAATCGATTTTATCAAACAAAACTACACTGGATTTGATCTCTGGGACCCTCAGGATGACAAATCAGAGCAAGATTACTGAATGTAAGTACATTATTTACCTTCAGATGTGAATGTGTCAAGCCTGTCGGCGTGATAAAAGTGTTTTGTTGTTGTGCACTATCCTCAAACAATAGCATGGTATTTTTTTCCGCTGTTATAGCTACTGTAAATTAGACACTGCAGTTAGATTAACAATAATTTAAGCTTTCTGCCCATATAAGATATGTCTATGCTCGGGAAAGTTTGCTTTTGTATACAACGTCATTGTTGTCACATTGTCCGTATTGAGCATGAACTGTCCCGATTACGGGACACAGATCCAGTAGAGGTTAAAAGGCCCTACCAATGCTTTTTGCTGTGCCCTACCAAAAAGGCCCTACCAACGCTTACAGTCTAGTGTGAATACATTTTTACGTATGGGTGGTCCCCGGGAATCGAACCCAATATCCTTGCGTTGCAATGCTCTACCAAGATAGATGCATAAATGGGTTATAAATGCTTTGTTAAGCCACAATGTAATATGATTTATAAGGCCTTTATTAAGCTGTGTTTATGCCACCCTTTATAAAGCACAGGTATGTCATATTTGACAAAGTAGGTTTGTCACATTTATGAACCCTTTATAAAGCATGACCTACGGTTATAGATGATTTGTAACACATTTATGTAGTGTTTAATGAAGTCTTTATGAAACCATTATAAGCTGCACGTAATTTAAAGCAGGACCCATTTTTCTAACAAAAATGAGAAGTGATGCAGACAATCTCTCCTCTACTTTGAGCCAGGAAAGGTCAATATGCATTTTGTTAACGTTAGCGCTCTTGGAACATTGCAGGGCAAGACGTGCTGTTCTGTTTTGAGCCAGCTGTAGCTTTATTATGTCTTTCTTTGCATCACGTGACCATATTACCGGGCAGTAGTCAAGATATGATCAAACTAGAGCCTGTAGGACTTGTTTAGTCAGTTGTTGTGTTAAGAAAGGGATGTAGCTCAGTTGGTAGAGCATGGCGTTCGCAACGCCAGGGTTGTGGGTTCGTTTCCCACGGGGGGCCAGTAAAAATAAAATTATGTATGCACTCACTAACTGTAAGTCGCTTTGGATAAGAGCGTCTGTTAATGACCACCAAAAAAAAAAAGAATGCTGCGCATCTCTTTATCACAGACAGGCCTCTCCCCATCTTGACAACAATTGAATAAATATGCCTTGACCGTGACAAACCAAGAAGTTTCGTTTCCTCAACTTGTTCTATAACCACATTTTTCATAACCAGATCCAGCTAAGGTCTAGAGCTTAAGGAATGATTTGTACCAAATACTATTAAAAACTAAAAACAAAGTTTAGGTAGGCATTGGTCTGAAGCTGAAAAAGGACATTCACAAGAGCGCCGCAATGCCTACTCCACCCATGCTCTACCAAGGTTTTCCAGAACAAAGCTTTGACCTACTGCAGTAGCTATGTTGGACTATCGTACTTCAAACAATGTGTATGCAGGTTGCTAAGAATTCAAACCTTCTCAAACAGCCTAATTTGTCACGTTGTATAATGATTAGAAGACCGGCACAGAAATATGTGGCGAAGTATAGAGCCCACCTGGCCTGTCTCGGGTTTAGCCTCTTCCCTGCCCTGCTGTACTCCAGGTTGCGGTGGTCCGTCCACACCAGGAAAGGGTGTTTGGACCCCTCTAGCCAGTGCCTCCACGCCTTCAGAGCCTTCTTGACCGCCAAGAGTTCCCGGTCCCCTATGTCGTAGTTCCTCTGGGTGGGGCTCTGCTGCTTGGAGTAGAAGGCGCAGGGCAGCAGTTTTGGAGGGGTTCCGGTGCGCTGGGACAGCACTGCCCTGACTCCTACTTCGGAGGCATCCACCTCGACGATGAAGGGGAGTGAGGGGTCAGGATGTGCCTGCACGTAGCGTAGCGAGCAAGGTACAGGTCGCATTGCAGAAGGAAGCTCTTGCATCTCGCTGGCGCGCCGTCAAAGCGCTCCGGGAGAGACAGGGGTATTCCACGGACCGGCTCAGATGGGACGGAGGCAGGTAGTGGTCATATTGGGGCAGGTGCCGGAACCGGTACTGGAGACTGGAGGGACTGCACTTTCCCCTCCAACCGCAGGACGGTTGCCAGCAAGCTGTCCATGGTGCTGCAGAGTCTGGAGAGACAGTCCTCATGATGCTGGACTGTCTCTACGATGGTCGTCAGCTCGGCCTTTCCTGCTGTCTCCATTTTTAGAGGTTGATTATTCTGTCACGTTGTATAATGATTAGAAGACAGGCACAGGAATATGTATTAGGGGTTTTATTTACTCCACCTAACACAAGGTACATCATGGAAAACAACATAGACAAAGTCCAAAACAAACACGTACAGTATATATATAACCCAAACAAAAGAGCGAGGTGTAACCTCTACACAATACACGGGACGAGACCCGTAATAACAAGAGCACAATACACGGTACTCACGAGCCCAATGGACATGGGACAATAATCGACAAGGACAATGGGGAACAGTGGGCACATATATACACATACTAATCAGGGGGAATGGAACCAGGTGTGCCTAATGAGAGAAGACAGTCCGGGGTTGGAGGTAATGAACCAGGTCAGTGACGCATAGAAGGCCGGTGATGTAGACCTCCGGAGCTGGTGAACGGAATGAGCAGCAGTACCGGGAGGATCCGTGACATTATTCATACTCTTTGAGGAGATGCTCCCACAATAATGTGATTTGTACCACATACAGTGCATTCGGAAAGTATTTAGACCCCTTGACTTTTTCCACATTTTGTTACGTTACAGCCTTATTCTAAAATTGATTAAATAGTTTTTACCCCTCATGAATCTACACACAATACCCCAGTAATGGGGTATTGGGCTCCCGAGTGGCGCAGCGGTCTAAGGCACTGCATATCAGTGCTTGAGGCATCACTACAGACCCCCTGGTTCGATTCCAGGCTGTATCACAACCGGCCGTGATTGGGAGTCCCATAGGGCGGCTCACAATTGGCCCAGCGTCGTCTTGGTTTGGCCGGTGTAGGCCGTCATTGTAAATAAGAATTTGTTCTTAACTGACTTGCCTAGTTAAATAAAGGTAAAATAAAATGACAAAGCAAAAACAGGTTTTTAGAAACTGAAATATCACATTTACATAAGTTTTCAGACCCTTTACTAAGTACTTTGTTGAAGCACCTTTGGCAGCGATTTCAGCCTCGAGTCTTCTTGGGTTTGACACTACAAGCTTGGCACACCTGTATTTGGGGAGTTTCTCCCGTTCCTCTCTGCAGAAGAATGGGAGAAACTGCACAGATATTTTCAGGTCTCTCCAGAGATGTTTGATCGGGTTCGGGCTCTGGCTGGGCCACTCAAGGACATTCAGAGACCTGTCCTGAAGCCACTCCTGCGTTGTCTTAGATGTGTGCTTAGGGTTGTTGTCCTGTTGGAAGGTGAACCTTTGTCCCAGTCTGAGCACTGGAGCAGGTTTTCATCAAGGATCTCTCTGTACTTTGCTCCGTTCATATTTTCCTCAATCCTGACTGGTCTCTCAGTCCCTGCCGCTGAAAAACATCCCCACAGCATGATGCTGCCACCACCATGCTTCACCATAGGGATGGTGCAAGGTTTTCTCCAGAAAAGATGCTTGGCATTCAGGCCAAAGAGTTCAATCTTGGTTTCATCAGACCAGAGAATATTGTTTCTCATGGTCTGGGAGTCCTTTAGGTGCCTTTTGGCAAACTCTAAGTGGGCTGTCATGTGCCTTTTACTGAGCAGTGGCTTCCGTCTGGCCACTCTACCATGAAGGCCTGATTGGTGGAGTGCTGCAGAAATGGTTGTCCGTCTAGAAGGTTCACCCATCTCCGCAGAGGAACTCTGGAGCTCTGTCAGAGTGACCATCGGGTTCTTGGTCACCTCCCTGACCAAGCCCCTTCTCCCCTGATTGCTCAGTTTGTCCAGGCGGCCAGCTCTAGGAAGAGTCTTGGTGGTTCCAAACTTCTTCCATTTAAGAATGATGGAGGACACTGTGTTCTTGGGGACCTTCAATGCTGCAGAAATGTTTTGTTACCCTTCCCTAGATCTGTGCCTCGAAACAATCCTGTCTTGGAGATCTACGGACAATTTATTCGGCTTCATGGCTTGGTTCTTGCTCTGGCATGCACTGTCAACTGTGGGACCTTATATACCTGTCCAATCAAGTTGTAGAAACATCTCAAGGATGATGACTGGAAACAGGATGCACCTGAGCTCAATTTCGAGTCTCATAGCAAAGTGTCTGAATACTTAAGGTATTTCTGTTTTTTTATTTTAAATAAATGTGCCCCAAAAAATTTAAACCTGTTTTCACTTTGTCATTATGGGGTAATGTGTGTAGATTGATGAGGAAAACAATTAATTTAATCGATTTTAGAATAAGTCTGTAACGTCCAAAAATTTGGAAAAGGGGAAGGGGTCTGAATACTTTCCGAATGCACTGTATCTGAAAAGTGGGACTCACAACTTCCCTGGTTAAGTGACTCCATAAGGATTCTAATGAAACAAATAGATCATGCTTTTAAGATGTTTGTTAAAAGTCGGCGTAGTGTTGATTTGCAAAGATATAAAGCAATGAGAAATAGTGTGGTTAAGGAACTTATGGCTGCAATCTAGCACTGATAACAGGCAAATTACACGAGTTAAACAATTTCTTTATTCAATCTGTTGAGGACCTTGCCAGGAATTTTAATCACTCAGAGATCAGTGTAGGTACTGTAGAAAATGATGGCATCAATAGCTTCACGATTAGGGAAGTAGGTCATGCAGAAGTCTTGAAAATAATTAATAACTTCAAAACCACCTATTCAAAAGACGCGTTAATTTAGACACAGAAAATATGTAAAGAAATACAGTGACATGCTGGTCAAGCCTCTCACCCACCTGATAAATCTGTAAATAACTACACAGTTTCAAGACGGGTGGAAAAGGGCCCTGGTAACGCTGCCCATTTTTTAATTGGGTGAAGTCGACCAGACATGTAACTATAGATCGATTAGCATTCTCCCAGTTCTATCAAATGTATTGGAGAAAGTTGTTGCAGAGCAGTTATTGGCCTACTTGGAGGATAATCAATTCCTGCATTCACAGCAATTCAGCTTTACGCGTAAACACTCAACCTCAACATAAACAGCTAACCTTTTTCTGATAAACATTCATTGGACAAAGGCAATGTGATTGGGGCTATTTTTCGAGATTTAAGCAAAGCTTTTGACACCATTAATCACAGCATCCTGGTCTGAAAACGTTCAAGGTTCAAATTTTCTAACAGTGCACTAAGATGGTTTGAATCATCTCTCAAGAACAGGAAACAAAGTGTTAGTGATCAATAACATCAGGTCTATAGCTCAGACTAGGATCGGTTCTAGGTCCGCTTCTTTTTAGTTTATACATAAATTATCTTCCTGAGGCATGTCCAGGGGCTAGTATTCAGATGTATGCTGACGACACTGTAGTTTATGCGGCAGAAAAAACATGTCTTTGTGTTACTGATGTGTTGACACAACATATGGTTTCAATTGTAACTCATGCTTGACATTGAATATAAAGAAGACCTTTGTGAGTTGTTTTTCCTGCAGAAAACTTTCTAATGGTAGAGTCACTCAACATTATGATCAAAGGAGAGCGAATCAAGCAGGTTTCTGAGAATCAGACTCTCAGCAAAAATTTTATAAACATGCAAAGAAAATCAGAAGAACAGTGAATGCAATTCTCAACGGTTTCAGGTTAATAAGAAACCGCTTACCCTTTAATACGGCACGTTTGTTTTTACACACAATGATAATTTCACAAATATCATATTGCATGACAATATGGACTCAGGCGAAACTTACAGTAAACTAATCTATAGAATCCCTCTACAATAGAGCTTTGAAAATTCGAGACAAAAAGCCGATAAGGCACCATCACTGCCATGTGCTAAGGAAACATAATTTGTTCAGTACTGAGAGTTTCTGTACATTTCTCAATGTGATTTTGTTTTAAATGCCTGAGTGGACTCGCACCACAATCACTCTAACTCAGTGACCTTATTGCAATCCACAGGTATATGTACTCGGAGGGGCACTAGCTTTGACTTTAGAATTACAATGTGCAGGACAGCACTTTCTCAGTCAACCTTCTCTGTAAAAGGAATATGACTCTGGAACTTGCTTCCAGATGACATTAAGAATGTGCTAAATCTCAATGAATTCAAACTTAAAGTAAGAACCTGGCTCAAATTGCGGCAAATGTGATCACTTATAAATCTCTTAACAGCGTTTCTGGACATGGATAATGCCAGGTTCTGGACTAGAGGACAATGGCTATGCTCCATTTGGCTGGGTCTTTTAGACATGGCTGGGCTTGGGTCTATGTTTTTGAAACTATATTTGGTATTTTTTTGTTGTTGTTTTTGTTTGTTATTGTTTATGTATGTGTGCAGGTATGTATATACATTTATATGTGTATGCACATATACACTCAGTGGACAATTTATTAGGTACACCCATCTAGTACCGGGTCGGACCCCCTGTAGCCATGAAGGGATGCATTCTGGTCAGCAAAAATGTTCAGATATGCTGTGGCGTTCAAATGTTGCTCGGTTCGTATCAAGGGAGCTAACATGTGCCAGGAAAACATTACCCACACCATTACACCACTGCCACCAGCCTGTACCATTGACACCAGGCTGGATGGGGCCATGGACTCATGCTGCTTACGCCAAATTCTGACTTTGCCATCAGCATGACGCAACAGGAACTGGGAATCATCAGACCAGGCGTGTTTTTTTCACTCCTCAATTGTCCAGTGTTGGTGATCGCGTGCCTGTGTTTTAGCCGCTTCTTCTTGTTTTTAGCTGATAGGTGTGGAATCCGGTGTGGTAGTCTATTGCAATAGCCCATCCGTGACAAGGACCGATGAGTTGTGCATTCCAAGATGCCGTTCTGCACACCACTGTTGTACTGCGCCGTTATTTGCCTGTTTGTTGCCCGCCTGTTAGCTTGCACGAGTCTTGCCATTCTCCTTCGACCTCCCTCATCAACAAGCTGTATTCGCCAAGTGGATGGCGAAAGACAGATTCGCATCCTGCTCCGTGTGTTGGTGAGACCGGAAGGAGGGCTGACATTCTGATTTCTTCACCTGGCTGAAAACCTGAGATGGCGCCAAGGGGAGAGCCTGAGGGAGGGAGGCACTCGGGGGGGAACAAAAAGGTCTCATGTGAGCACGGTCACAGAGAGAACTGCTGCACAGGAGGTCCATCTTTTCTTTTTCTGTTAAGCTGGATAAGCTCAGCCAAAGTGCCCTTTCTCCCACCACTGCTAGGCTCATGGTATGACCACAGCCTTGAATCACACTATGGGAGGCACAGAGATTTAGATCTGTAATCATGCAGATCTCTTCCCAAGCATCTGGATTAAGGGGTCCAAGTCCAGTTGCTTCCCCACCTTCTTTAGAAGCTCAGTCTGATAAACCAACAATAAAGCGGTCACACAGAGCTCTGATTGATTGGGCCAAGGCTTTGTACGTCTTCTGAAAAATGGAGTGAGTTGATTCCTAGGGAGTGAGGTGCCGGTGCCATTAATAACATGGTGTAAGGGATTGAGGAGGTTAGCTAGTGACGTCTCCACCATGGGAGGGTTGCCAAACCCAGATTCACCATATTGTGGCTGTCAAGGCTCGGGGTGCCCCTAGCAATAATCCTGTTAGTGAAAGGTTTGTCCCACAAGCTTTTAAATTCCCTGAGGCAAGCTGGTACCGCGGGGAGCAGTTGCTTTATTGGGTCTGTACGAGACGGGAGTATCTTCCCATCGTACAGGTCCCTTAATAGGCCCTGAGCCCCTACGGGAGATGGCCACTCGATGTCAAGTCTAGCCGCGGATAGCTTGCAGACATGGTAGAGCCCAAACTCCAACAGAGGAATGGCGGCTTCACTGCTCTTAGGGCCGTCAGACCTGCGGGCCTGAGAGGGCGGGAGAACGGGGTCGTCAACCTCCATCTCCGGTGCCATCTGGAGGATATCTGTGAGATTAATCCAATAATCATCCTCGTCATCATCTAGCTCGCCTTCCCCTGACACTATGTTGTCAGACAGAGAGGGGAGGGAGTCAAGGCTGTCCATGACCTCGCCATAGCTGGGCTCAGTTGCGGGGAGGCGAGAGGGGCTATTGAGATATATGCTAATTTAATCCTCCTCAGACCTGCCCTAGTCAGCCTAGTGGCTAATAGCTAGCAATGATGAGCACAGTAGAACGCTAAAGCTGCGAGGCTAGTGGGGCTTTAGCTAGCTAGCAGCTACCTTGTGGTGAACATGTGCTGTAGCTAGCCGAGTGCTGGCCGAAGTGAACCGTGTGGGGCAGAGTTAGCCTTCAGGTAGTGTGCTGCCACGACTGAGGGAGCCGTGAAGCTGAGACGGTCGGAAGTTTACATACACTTTGGTTGGAGTCATTAAAACTATTTTTTCAACCACTCCACACATTTCTTGTTAACAAACTATAGTTTTGGCAAGTTGGTTAGGACATCTACTTTGTGCATGACACAAGTCATTTTTCCAACAATTGTTTACAGACAGATTATTTCACTAATATTTCACTGTATCACAATTACAGTGGGTCAGAAGTTTACATATACTAAATTGACTGTGCCTTTAAACAGCTTGGGCAATTCCAGAAAATGATGGCATGGCTTTAGAAGCTTCTGATAGGCTAATTGACATCATTTGAGTCAATTGGAGGTGTACCTGTGGATGTATTTCAAGGCCTACCTTCAAACTCAGTGCCTCTTTGCTTGACCATGGGGAAATCAGCCAAGACCTCAGAAAGAAAAATGTAGACCTCCACAAGTCTGGTTCATCCTTGGGAGCAATTTCCAAATGCCTGAAGGTACCACGTTCATCTGTACAAACAATAGTATGCAGGTATAAACACCATGTGTCAAGAGTGCTGTAGGTGGGTGTAGTGGTGGAATCAAGCTCAGGACACCGAAGTATAGTCCAAAAGACTTTAGTTCAATTTCCAACAAGGAAAATACGAACACACTTGCCCGAAGGCGAAACTACGCACGAAGGCGACAAAAATAAAGGCGCACCAAACATGTGCGTAAATGCTCCAACGCAGTGGAGTGAAGCTCAACCGAGCGAAATGGCAAAATACAAGCACAACACACGACAGACATAAATCAATCACACACAACACTAGACAAACACAACGAGAAACTTATAGGACACTAATTACGCTAAACGAGAACAGGTGTCACAACAAACAGACAAAAGCAAACGAACATGAAACATACAACGGTGGCAGCTAGTATTCCGGAGACAACGAACGCCGAAGCCTGCCCGAACAAGGAAGAGAGGCAGCCTCGGCCGAAACCGTGACAGTACCCCCCCCTTGACGCGCGGCTCCAGACGACCCGGAGGGCGCGGAGCAGGGTGCGTCGGGTGCCCACGATGGAATTCCGTCAGGAGAGACGGGTCCAAAATGTCTCTCCTCGGCACCCAGCACCGTTCCTCCGGACCGTACCCCTCCCACTCCACTAGATATTGGAGACCCCCCATCCGACGTCTCGAATCCAAGATGGACCTCACGGAGTACGCCGGTGCCCCCTCGATGTCCAATGGGGGCGGAGGAGTCTCCCTGATCTCACTTTCTTGGAGTGGGCCAGCTACCACTGGCCTGAGAAGGGACACATGGAACGAGGGGTTAATACTTTTATATTCAACAGGCAGTTGTAATTTGTAACACACATTCGTTCAACCTTCTCAGGACTTTAAATGGCCCTACAAACCGCCGACCCAGTTTCCGACAGGGCAGGCGGAGGGGCAGGTTTCTGGTAGAGAGCCAGACTCGATCACCAGGTGCGTACACCGGTCCCTCACTGCGGTGGAGATCGGCGCTCGCCTTATGACGTCGGAGGGCCCGCTGCAGGTGGACGTGTGCAGCGTTCCACGTCTCCTCCGAGCGCCGCGCCCACTCATCCACCGCAGGAGCCTCGATCTGACTCTGCTGCCAAGGTGCCAGAACCGGCTGGTAACCTAACACACATTGGAAAGGAGTTAGGTTAGTGGAGGAATGGCGTAGGGAATTCTGGGCCATCTCGGCCCAGGGAACGTACCTTGCCCACTCCTCCGGCCGGTCCTGGCAGTATGTTCTAAGAAACCTACCCACATCCTGGTTCACGCGTTCCACCTGCCCATTACTCTCCGGGTGGTAACCCGAGGTGAGGCTCACCGAGACCCACAACCGCTCCATAAAGGCTCTCCAGACCCTGGAGGTAAATTGGGGACCTCGATCAGACACAATATCCTCGGGTACCCCGTAGTGCCGGAACACATGGGTGAATAGTGCTTCGGCAGTTTGCAGGGCGGTAGGAAGGCCCGGCATGGGGAGCAAACGACAGGCCTTAGAAAACCGGTCCACAACGACCAGTATAGTGGTATTCCCCTGTGAAGGAGGAAGGTCAGTAAGGAAATCCACCGAGAGGTGAGACCATGGTCGTTGTGGAACGGGCAGGGGTAGTAATTTACCCCTAGGCAGATGTCTAGGCGCCTTACACTGGGCGCACACCGAGCAGGAGGAAACATAAACCCTCACATCCCTTGCCAACGTGGGCCACCAGTACTTGGCACTAAGACAGTGCACTGTCCGGCCGATACCAGGGTGTCCAGAGGAGGGTGACGTGTGAGCCCAATAGATCAATCGATCCCGAACCTCGAGCGGAACGTACTTCCGACCCTCCGGGCATTGCGGTGGACTAGGGTCGGTGCGTAACGCCCGCTCGAGCTCAGCATCGACCTCCCACACTACCGGTGCCACCAGACACGACTCCGGCAGTATGGGAGTGGGCTCCACGGACCTCTCCTCCGTGTCATACCGCCGAGACAGTGCATCTGCCTTACCGTTCTGTGACCCAGGGATGTACGTGATCTTAAATGTAAACCGGGTCAAAAACATATTCCATCTTGCCTGACGAGGGTTCAGCCTCCTCGCTGCCCGGATGTACTCCAGGTTACGGTGGTCCGTCAAAATGAGGAAAGGGTGTTGAGCCCCCTCAAGCCAGTGCCTCCACACCTTTAGGGCCTGTACCACGGCTAACAGCTCCCTGTCCCCTACGTCATAGTTTCGCTCCGCCGGACTGAGCTTCTTAGAATAAAAAGCACAGGGGCGGAGTTTAGGTGGCGCGCCTGACCGTTGTGAAAGCACGGCTCCTATACCGGCCTCAGACGCGTCCACCTCTACCTGAAATGGTAAAGAGGGATCCGGATGCGCCAGCACTGGGGCCGAGGTAAACAGGTCCTTCAGCCTCCCAAACGCCCTGTCCGCCTCGGCAGACCACTGCAGACGCACCGGACCCCCCTTCAAAAGAGACGTGATGGGAGCTGCCACCTGTCCAAAACCCCGGATAAACCTCCGGTAGTAATTCGCAAACCCCAAAAACTGCTGCACCTCCTTCACAGTGGTTGGTGTTTGCCAATTACGCACGGCTGACACCCGGTCTACCTCCATCTTCACCCCTGACGCAGACAACTGATACCCCAAAAAGGAGACCGACTCCTGGAAAAACAGACACTTCTCTGCCTTAACATACAGGTCGTGCTCCACCAGCCTCCGCAACACTCTGCGCACCAGGGCCACATGCTCGACACGGGTAGGCGAGTACACGAGAATGTCATCTATGTACACAACCACCCCCTGCCCCTGCATGTCCCTGAAGATCTCATCCACGAATGATTGGAAAACTGACGGAGCGTTCATCAACCCGTATGGCATGACAAGATACTCGTAATGGCCCGAGGTGGTACTAAAGGCTGTCTTCCATTCATCGCCCTCCCTGATGCGCACCAAGTTGTACGCGCTCCTGAGATCTAATTTAGTGAAGAAACGCGCCCCATGCAATGACTCAGTCATGGTCGCAATCAGCGGGAGTGGATAACTGTACTTCACCGTGATCTGATTGAGACCACGGTAATCGATGCACGGGCGTAAACCACCATCCTTTTTCTTCACAAAAAAGAAACTCGAGGACGCAGGGGAAGTGGAAGGCCGTATGTATCCTTGTCTCAGAGATTTGTCTATGTAAGTCTCCATAGCTTTCTTCTCCTCCTGAGACAGAGGATACACATGGCTCCGTGGGAGCGCAGCTCCTGCCTGGAGGTCTATCGCACAATCTCCCTGCCTATGGGGCGGCAACCGCGTCGCCCTCGACTTACTAAACGCAATAGCCAAATCCCCATACTCAGGGGGAACGTGCAATGCGGGCACCTGGTTTGGACTCTCCACCGAGGTAGCCCCTACGGAAACGCCCAAACATCGACCCACACACTGGGCAGACCACTCCATCAGAGCCCTCTCCTGCCACAAAATAGATGGGTTATGGGTACTCAACCAGGGCATGCCCAGCACCACCGGATACGCAGGCGAGTCAATCAGAAATAGCTGAATCATCTCCTGATGACCCCCCTGCGCACACATCCTAAGTGGCGCAGTGACCTCCCTGATTAAGCCCGCACCCAACGGACGGCTATCTAGGGCATGAACGGGGAAAGGGACATCAACAGGAAGAAGGGGAATCCCTAAGGCTAAACAAAACTTCTTATCAACAAAATTCCCAGCCGCGCCTGAATCTACCAGCGCCTTATGCTGGGAATGAGGTGCTACCTGTGGAAAACGCACAGGTATACAGAAATGTGCAACAGAGAGCTCTGGGTGAGTGGGGCGCCTACTCACCTGGAAGGAATCCCCAGTGCGGGACCTGTCGTTCTCTCCCCTAGGAGGCCATCCCCAGCACCTAGCCGCGCTGTGTCCTCCCCGACCACAGTTGGTGCAGGAGATGGACCCCCTCGTAAGCCGACCCCTCCTCTCTCTAGCGCCAGCGCCCCCGAGCTCCATGGGGCACGGCTCGGAGGCGCTGGAGGGTGAAATGGACGGACCCCCCTCGGAACGTCCGCGGGTAGCTAGCAGGTTATCCAGCCTGATGGACATGTCGACCAACTGGTCGAACGAGAGGCTGGTGTCCCTACAGGCCAGCTCCCGACGGACGTCCTCGCGAAGACTACATCTGTAGTGATCGATGAGAGCCCGCTCATTCCACCCTGCATCTGCCGCTAGAGTACGGAATTCGAGGGCGAACTCCTGGGCACTCCTCCTCCCCTGCCGGAGGAAGACCAGACGCTCCCCCGCCGCTTTCCCCTCCGGGGGATGGTCAAACACCACCCTGAAGCGGCGGGAGAACTCGTCGTAGGTGATGGTATCCGCGTCGATCCTCCTCCACTCCGCGTTGGCCCATTCCAACGCCTTCCCGGAAAGGCAGGAGATCAGGGCGGACACGCTCTCATGTCCCGTAGGCGCCGGGTGCACGGTGGCCAGGTACAGCTCCACCTGGAGCAGGAATCCCTGACACCCGGCCGCGGTCCCATCGTAGGCCCTCGGGAGCGAGAGTCGAACTCCTCGGGGTTCCGGAGCAGGAATGGGCTGACTGGCCGATGGTGCTGGCAGGGAGGATGGCGGTGGAGTCCCCCAGCATCGGATGGTGGTGATCACCTCCTGCAGTGCGGACCCCATCTGCAGGATCTGGTCACTTTGTTCACGGACCTTGTCCTCCAGCGTCGCCTGGGCTGCTGCGGCTCCTGCTGATTCCATTCTTGTGGTGTGTGATTCTGTCAAGAGTGCTGTAGGTGGGTGTAGTGGTGGAATCAAGCGCAGGACACCGAAGTATAGTCCAAAAGACTTTAGTTCAATTTCCAACAACGAAAATACGAACACACTTGCCCGAAGGCGAAACTACGCACGAAGGCGACAAAAATAAAGGCGCACCAAACATGTGCGTAAATGCTCCAACGCAGTGGAGTGAAGCTCAACCGAGCGAAATGGCAAAATACAAGCACAACACACGACAGACATAAATCAATCACACACAACACTAGACAAACACAACGAGAAACTTATAGGACACTAATTACGCTAAACGAGAACAGGTGTCACAACAAACAGACAAAAGCAAACGAACATGAAACATACAACGGTGGCAGCTAGTATTCCGGAGACAACGAACGCCGAAGCCTGCCCGAACAAGGAAGAGAGGCAGCCTCGGCCGAAACCGTGACACCATGGGACCACACAGCCGTCATACCGCTCAGGAAGGAGATGCGTTCTGTCTCGTAAAGATGAACGTACTTTGATGTGAAAAGTGCAAATCAATCCCAGAACAACAGCAAAGGACCTTGTGAAGATGCTGGAGGAAACAGGTACAAAAGTATCTATATCCACAGTAAAACGAGTCCTATATCGACATAGCCTGAAAGGCCGCTCAGCAAGGAAGAAGCCATTGCTCCAAAACCGCCATTAAAAAGCCAGACTACGGTTTGCAACTGCACATGGGGACAAAGATCGTACAAAAATGTCCTCTGGTCTGATTAAACAAAAATAGAACTGTTTGGCCATAATGACCATCGTTATGTTTGGAGGAAAAATGGGGTAGCTTGCAAGCTGAAGAACACCATCCCAACAGTGAAGCACGGGGGTGGCAGCATCATGCTGTGGGGGTGCTTTGCTGCAGGAGGGACTTGTGCACTTCACAAAATAGTAGGCATCATGAGGATGGAAAATTATGTGGATATATTGAAGCAACATCTCAAGACATCAGTCAGGAAGTTAAAGCTTGGTCGCAAATTGGTCTTCCAAATGGACAATGACCCCAAGCATACTTCCAAAGTTGTGGCAAAATGGCTTAAGGACAACAAAGTCAAGGTATTGGGGTGGCCATCACAAAGCCCTGACCTCAATCCTATAGACAATTTGTGGGCAGAACTGAAAAAGCCTGTGCGAGCAAGGAGGCCTTACAAACCTGACTCAGTTACACCAGCTCTGTCAGGAGGAGTGGGCCAAAATTAACACAACTTATTGTGGGAAGCTTGTGGAAGGCTACCCAAAACGTTTGACCCAAGATAAACAATTTAAAGGCAATGTTACCAAATCCTAATTGAGTGTATGTTAACTTCTGACCCACTGGGAATGTGATGAAATAATTAAAAGCTGAAATAAATCATTCTCTCTACTATTATTCTGACATTTAACATACTTAAAATAAAGTGGTGATCCTAACTGACCTAAGACAGGGAATTTTTACTAGGATTAAATGTCAGGAATTGTGAAAAACTGAGTTTAAATGTATTTGGCTAAGGTGTATGTAAACTTCCGACTTCAACTGTAGGTTAAACTAGATGAGAGAATGGCGCTAGCAATGCTACTGTGTGTCCAGGTGGGATATGCTAGTGAGGTTAGCTTGCTTCGTGGCCTAACCGAGTCTCAATAGCTAGCCGTGAAGCTAGCTACCAACGTAGCCTGAGGAATAGAAAAGCAATGTCTACGCAAAGGAAAAACCTTTCGGTTAGTACTCAACCTCTTGACAGGGTCTGAAGACCTACGCCGGCAGCGATATCCTACATGGTTCGCTTGTGAGCAATTAAGTAGGAAAACAGGGATCCAGTCGTGCTGAGGAGAGCTTTCAGAGAGTAATGCTCTTCGCGAGGAAGATAAGCAAGAATGACCAGAGGGCGGGAGAGTGGCTCCTTATAAGGAGGTGAGGTGCTCACCTCATTTTCCACTCTACCCATCTGTGATACATCAAAATGAGTATTTGAAAGAAAACTTAACAGCCTATAAATAGGGCAACCCCTATTTTCAGAGAATGAAGACCCACTATCAACAGATGTCAGGCAATAAAGTGGAGTTTTTAATCCCCTCTCTGCAAAAAGAAACAAGGTCATATACTGTAAATTTGGCTGATTTCTGCCGCACCTTCCTACTTTAGCTTTATTGATGTTGTAAGCTACAGCCATTTTTGGGAAAAGGGGAGGATATCGCTTTTTGTTTTACAGGAAGGTAGAATCTGGGTCACTTTGGAGATGGTGGTAATTGTTTTGTCTTTGTTGAAGGGAATAATGTATGACAGAAACATAACATTTAGCTAGGTCTTCCCATTATTTCTCCTCTCATTGATGTTGCCATCTGACCAGCTCATACACAGAACAGTTAAATCTGCTCAGTCAGGTGGAGAAAGGTTGACCCTGTGAAAAACTGGTTAATGTCAGCATCAGGGCCCCTTGAAAAGTGTAGCTTTGAGAGTGGGCAGTATGGCAGAAGAAGATAAAGACAGTGAACGAGCAGAGCCTCCCTGAGATCAATTATCTCAGCACCTTTAACACTGAGGCAGACACATCGGGTTTGAATGGAGGGAGCATGTAACACAATGCTGTAGGACACACAATGGAGTCTCTGGTGAGACACACAATGGCTACACAGAGGTTATCTTGTGGGCCCATTTCCACAAGGATCAATAGTCTTACAATACCGAGGTCTGTGGTCTCTATACCACATGGATGTCTGTGTTGAACAAAGCATTTTTTGTGGACTGGTGATGACGCACTGTCACGTTCGTTTAAAGACGGGTCGGACCAAGGCGCAGCGTGATATGCGTACATGTTTATTTAACACGAATAAACAACCGACAAAACAACAACCGAAACAAAACGTGAAGTCCAAAGGTACAACACAACAAACCTTAAATGGAACAAGAACCCACAACTAGACAGTGCCAAAAGGCTGCCTAAGTATGATTCCCAATCAGAGACAACGAGCGACAGCTGCCTCTGATTGGGAACCACACCGGCCAACATAGAAATACAAATCTAGAAAACTCACACCCTGACCAAACTAGCTAGAGTTCTGTAGGCCAGGGCGTGACACGCACATTTGTGAGCACTGATAGTGTCCCACGTCATGTTTTTTCAACTTCTAGGAAGATTACTTTTTTAATGTGATTAGTGATTAATTTATTTTTGCCCCTCAGGTTTAAGGTCATCCCCATAACTTCAATCTTATTTTAATACGGTAAAACTACTCATTAGGTGTGCTTGCTGAAAGCAAAGCACAACTCTAGATTTCATACGTACTCATATTATTAGTAGACTTGTGACAGCAAACGTCCCAGTTTAAATCTTCATTATACTTCTGATTTATTGTAAGTGGGGCTTGCGAAGCAAGAGACCCCCCTTTAAATCTTCAACATTCTTCTGGCTTATTATTATTAGTGGGACTTGTAAAGCAAATGTCCCAGTTAAAATCTTCATCATACTTCATCATACTTCTGACTTATAGTTATTAGAACACTTCCATGTCTGGCTTATCCCCACTTTAAATCTTCAACATATTTAGTGTGACTTGAGAAAGCAGCCACCCCATAATAATGTACCACGTATTTCAGACATTTTATTATTATAGTTATTATTTACAACGCTACTCCTCACACACCGTTTAAGCTACAAACGCCATTCAAACTTTCAAACGTGTAGACTGATCTGGAGTAGGTTACTTGCATGTAACTTTTTGATATATTTTATATTTTAATAGTTTACAAAGTGGAACTGACAGCATTTCAATGTGAAATCCCATTCAAATCTGTTCATATACACCCCCAGGAAGAATATGACACATTTAAAAAATGATATGGTCATTTTCACATTTTTATAAATTCATAGAATGTTTGGGAATTACTTCTAGTAAAGCATTTGTGAACATTCTATAGCCATATAGAGTGGGAAAGTGGCTGTGCGTTTCGACAATTAATAGACACTGCAGTAAAACCTAATAAAAACATTTCTTAGACCGGTGCGCCATAGCCAATCAGAGCTACAGTAGGCCTATATGCAAATAAGCTGTTTGCTACACGGGCCTGACATCTTTCACTTTGAACTGGAAAGTGTGTTTACAGGCAGTAGCAACAGCACGACTTTAGATCATTCGAACGCATTTACCAAAAGCCACAAAATACATCTGAATGGATTTCTGCAAAGATGTAAATACCACAGAAGTCCTCTTACATTTGGGAACTTCACAGTCCTATTGATCAAACAACCATGAAACAGTAGGCTCTCTCCCTCAGTTATGCACATCAACAACAACAAGATCAACAACTAATGCTAGCCAGAACAAGATGAGCTAAAATCTAATGAGGGAACATTAAATAACCCTCTCAAAACTTTTCAGAATTGCACTGATAAACGATGGGGAATACTAGCCTGCTCGTTCTTCTGCAGCTTGCCTGCAAATGCATACGCTAGCCTATTAGCCACATTATGACTGACTTGTGATCATTGCCCTTGCTAGTTTGATTGTATTGACATTCCCAGCCTTGGTTAGATTTGTCAGTTTTTGTCCATTATATTGACTAATTTAAACTAAAACTGTGCATCCCGAATAGGTGGAGGAAGCAAACAATGTACCAGGCCAGCTGTGATTTACAACCTGATAGCAATATATGTTTGACTACCAAGAAATGTGAATAGTAGCCTGTTCGTTCTTCTGCAGCTTGCTTGCCAATGCATACGCTAACCTATTAGCCACTTTATGACTTAAGTCCCCACAAGAATAGTAAACAAACAAAAATGTAACCAACTGGGGACATTTTGTTAGTCCCCACAAGGTCAAATGCTATTTTCTAGGGGGTTTAGGGTTAAGGTTAAAATTTGGTTTAGGGTTATGAGCTAGGGTTAGTTTCAGGATTAGGAGCTAGGTTTACGGTTAAGTAAGTTTAGCTTTTCCGGGAGAAAGACGTCAGTGCCCGCGACACGGCTGGTTTTCCCTTTATAATACATGATTGTCTGGAGTCCCTGCCACATATGTCTAGTTTCTGAGCCGTTGAATTGCGATTCCAAAATTACACTACCGAAAATGACACCGTTAGTGAAAATGAAATGATCGTTCCTATGAGGTAAAATAGTGACTGACACTCAAATGTAGGAATCGGTGTTAATAATGTGTTGTGATGTCTCTACTTATGTGCAGTTAATTGAACCACGAACAGGTATAACAGTTGTAAATACAATGTAATAACACAAATTACACTGTGCCATGTACCATGTGCATGACAATCATTGTAAAGTTAGAATTACATAATTTTATAGCGAAAATAAAGTAATGTTCTTGGACTCTTCAACATTTTACATTTACATTTTGTCATTTAGCAGATGCTGTTATCAAGACCGACTTACAGTAGTGAGTGCATACATTTTCTTACTGGTCCCCCATGGGAATCAAACCCACAACCCTGGCGTTGCAAGCACAATGCTCGACCAACTGAGCCACACAGGACCTCAAAGAAGGGTTCAAATGGACCAATGAACCGTTGCCAGTCGGTGCATCATTCATTGTCCACGCCTTTTCACCAGCTGACCTTCTACTGCTGCCGCTGATTCCAAAAGTCCACTGAGTTTAACCTTTTTCTAACAAGATGTAAACCTTTCCATCCCTCATGGGGAGGATTTCAACAGCTATTATTAGAATGATAAAAGTCAGAAAACCATTCCCATTTTTGGCCCCCGGAGCCAAACGCCTCTTGTCTTTTGGCAACGGCATGAAGCCGTTAAAATTAATTTACCAAAGCATTTGAACTTGGTGAAGGTTAATTTCCTCCCGAAAGCCTGTTTTCATCCCTTCACCTTAGGTACATGCCAAATCAAAACCATTGAACCTGTAAAAACCAAAGCCTTTCTGGGCTGTAGAGCCCTACTAATCCACATGAAAAGGGGAGTCCTCTGTAAGTTTGAGCAGTGACGGTGTAATTTTCTATTGGAATTCCTCGAGTCATCTGTTTATGGTGGCATCCCCAGTCATCCCGTAATAATGCCAAAACACTTGTTTTGTTTGGGGATGTTGGAAAGAATGCGTAGCCATGATAGACTGGTACTGCCAAAGACCCTTGATGATGCCTTGTCCTCCACAACCACTCCCAGATGGTATGCTAGTTTTATGAATACGCTTTCCTAATTATTTTGAGCTTCACTTGTTTGGCACCGAGATGACCGTGTTCTCCGCAGAAATAAACTGTTTACTATTATGAAATGTGGGAAGGTTCACAGCTTTAGATATGGCCTCTCTCCTTTAGGGTTTGTGAGTAGAACCATGTCATTCCACTCGGCGCTGTCATCTGTTCAATGTCAAATCAAGTCTTATTTGTCACATGCTTCATAAACAACAGGTGTAGACTAGAGCTGTTGCAGTGACCGTATTATCACCACACCGGCAGTCATGAGTCATGACCGAAGAAAACTTCTATGTGACCGTTGTGTCATCTTATACACTCTGGACATGTTTTAGTAGTACCCAACTCGTTAACGATCATCAGGTGCTAATGGCCTGGTAGTCAGTGCTCTATTGTCCCTCTAACCACTCTGACGTCAATGCAAATTATATCGAAATTAACATTCAGAAAGTATTCAGACCCCTTGACTTTTTCCACATTTTGTTACGTTACGGCCTTATTCTAAAATGGATTAAAATATTTGTTTTCCTCATCAATCTACACACAATACCCCATAATGATGAAGCGAAAACCGGTTTTCAGAAATTTTTGCAAATGTATAAAAAACAGCAACCTGAAATACCTAGACCCTTTGCTATGAGACTCGGAATTGAGCTCAGGTGCTTCCTGTTTCCATTGATCATCCTTGAGATGTTTCTACAACTTGATTGGAGTTCACCTGTGGTAAATTCAATTGATATGATTTGGAAAGGCACACACCTGTCTATATAAGGTCCCACAATTGACAGTGCATGTCAGAGCAAAAACCAAGCCATGAGGTCGAAGTAATAAAAGGGACATGACAGTCCGCTTGGAGTTTGCCAAAACGCACCTAAAGCCTCTCAAATTTTAAAAACCTGTTTTTGCTTTGTCATTTATGGGGTATTGTGTGTAGATTGATGAGGGAAAAAAACAATGTAATCCATTTTTTTGAAAGGCTGTAACGTAACAAAATGTGGAAATATTCAAAGGGTATGAATACTTTCCGAATGCACCGTAAATAAGGTCCCACAGTTGACAGTGCATGTCAGAACAAAAACCCAGCCATGAGGTCGAAGGAACCGTCCGTAGAGCTCCGAGACAGGATTGTGTCGAGGCACAGATCTGGGGAAGGGTTCCAGAAAATGTCTGCAGCATTGAAGGTTCCCAAGAACACAGTGGCCTTCATCATTCTTAAATGGAAGAAGTTTGGAACGACCAAGACTCTTCCTAGAGCTGGCCGCCCGTCCAAACTGAGCAATCAGGGGAGAAGGGCCTTGGTCAGAGAGGTGACCAAGAACCCGATGGTCACTCTGACAGAGCTCCAGTTCCTCTGTGGAGATGTAAGAACCTTCCAGAAGGACAACCATCTCTGCAGCACTCCACCAATCAGGCCTTTATGGTAGAGTGGCCAGACGGAAGCCACTCCTCAGTAAAAGGCACATGAAAGCCCGTTTTGATATTGCCAAAAGGCACCTAAAGGACTCTCAGACCATGAGAAACAAGATTCTCTGGTCTGATGAAACCAATATTGAACTCTTTGGCCTGAATGCAAGCGTCAGGTCTGGAGGAAACCTGGCACTATCCCTATGGTGAAGCATGGTGGTGGCAGCATCATGCTGTGGGGATGTTTTTCAGCGGCAGGGACTGGGAGACTAGTCAGGATCGAGGGAAAGATGAACGGAGCAAAGTACAGAGAGATCCTTGATGAAAAGTTACTCCAGAGCGCTCAGGACCTCAGACTGGGATGAAGGTTCACCTTCCAACAGGACCACGACCGCAAGCACACAGCGAAGACAACGCAGGAGTGGCTTCGGGACAAGTCTCTGAATGTCCTTGAGTGGCCCATCCAGAGCCCGGACTTGAACATGATCGAACATGTCTGGAGAGACCTGAAAATAGCTGTGCAGCGACGTTCCCAATCCAACCTGACAGAGCTTGAGAAGATCTGCAGAGAAGAATGGGAGAAACTCCCCAAATACAGGTGTGCCAAGCTTGTAGTGTCATACCCAAAAAGACTTGAGGCTGTAATCGCTGCCAAAGGTGCTTCAACAAAGTACTGAGTAAAGGGTCTGAATCCTTATGTAAATGTGATATTTCCATTTATATCATTTTTATATAAATGTGCAAATAAAATCTAAAAACCAGTTTTTGCTTTGTCATTATGGGGTATTGTGTGTAGATTCATGAGGGGGAAAAAAAACAATTTAATATATTTTAGAATAAGGCTTTAACGTAACAATGTGGAAAAAGTCTAGGGGTCTGAATACTTTCTGAAGGGACTGCATGAGCCCTAGCTTGTGCCTTATACAATACATAGCCTACCGCATATTACACATGGCAGAAAAACATAAAAAAATACTGATTTAAGATATCTTTGGTACATAATTGGTCTAGCCTAAATTTAGCAAATTCAGAGTTAGCCTGCAATTATATTGAATTTGTATTTGATTTAGAATATTCTCTAGTAATAGGGCATTTTTTATATTTGTATAATCAATAGGCTGACACATTACCTTTAGCTACAGAATATCTCACCACTGTGAGTTTCCATCTCCCCTCTCTCTCCTTTACTACTTTCTCCAACGTGCCGAGAGAGTTGCTGTCAACAATTTAATAAAATATGTTTAGTTGTGTTCCCGTACAGATTTCACCTGGTTTCCCAAATTAAGCACTGTGTAGCTGCAGGAACAGGGTTGGAGAGCCCATGGCATACAGAGTTTGGGCGGAATATCACCTGTTGTGCAGCGAAATAACCAGAGTAGCCTACCCGACATGAGGGACAGTGGCCTCCATTCGCTTTCCCAGTGCATACTGATGACAGGTCTTTTTTGTATTTCCCCTGTTCATGCCCATTTGATAATGGGCCATTCTAAATCATAACAAATTGTACATATTACAAAAAAGACAATCACTTGATATGATCACTTGATGAGAGAACAGCGTGTGCAGCCTGATGCTAAAAACAGAGCACAAGCTTTTTTTTTTCACAATCTCAAATCATCAATAGCCTATAGATGCATCATGCAGCCCAAACTGTATATATTTTGATTTCTAAGGCATTCTAAGGTTTGTATCATTCACAACTAAAGTTGCCAAAATCTAGCGTATAGGACCTGTTTAAAATAATCACTTTTACGCTCAACATAACCACTTCATATGTAACTCATTTCAGGAAACTAGGCGTAGGAGGCATTTGAACGTAAACATTTGTATTTATGTTTTATTTTTTGGCAGAAATACCTTCTGGAACATGTGAACTTTCATGTGCCTTAATAGCAAACTTGTATGCCATCTGTAAATAATAAAACATAGTTAAATTACGAGCCTAGTTGGTTTAGCCATGGAAAAAGACAGGAACATTCCCGCTAGCCATGATTGGCTGAGATTATGGCTGGGCTGGACATGCCGACAGATGAGTTCTGCCTTGTTGCACATGTCTATCTATAAAATGAGCTTCTCAGTATGTGTAGGTGATGCTTTCTAACATGGCTTTTTTGAAAGATATCACAAAGAACTGCAAAAGTGTTGCTCTCCACTTTCTGGAGGACCGAGTTTTGAAATCAGTGGAATGCCAGGTGAAAGCAGAGTATGATAGCTAAATATGCGGAGGGAGTCAAAAAGAGAACACAGAAGATTGTTGTATAAATCTTCAACTAAGGGCAACCATGGCATCTGTGACAGAGAGGGAGAAGCATTAATCCATGTATACGGGTAAGAGAGTCTAGCTAGCTACATTTTCAGATATTACACATTCAGAAATGTGTTTTCATTGCAAGATAAAGCATACTGTTAGCTAGCTAGCTAGCTAACGTTAGCTGGCTGGCTCGCTAGCTAACGTTATTTGTATGATCTGTGTAGTAATATTATTCATATCTCAGAGCCATTTGCATTGCTAGTTATAGCCTAATGTTAGCTAGCTAGCTAACAAGGAACCTAGTGTGTTAGCTACCTGCAGATTAATGCAGGGTAGTAACGTTATGAGTTGGGATTATGGTTCACTGTTTAGCTAGCTAGCTAGCTAGCTACATGTCTAAACAAAAGACTCCACTATGCAAGTAACCATTTCACTGTACCGTTTACACCTTCTGTATCCTGCGCATGTGACAAATACACTTTGATTTTATTTGATATAGTGAGTGTTTACCAAAGACGGTAATGTGAAGAACAACATGACCTGCACCAAAGTCAAATTAGGTTATAACCGTAGGCCAACTAGACAGTGTCCAAGTTCTAAAATTCTCCAGTAGAATGCCCTGTTTTGATTTTATCACAATTTCTGCAATTAGCTCGCAATTAAGTTGTAAATAATGATCTTGTTGTGAGTTTATTTTCCTGTAATAAAGAATACAAATTAACAGAAGTTAAGACATTGTCAGCTATATGATATGGTCATTATTGAACTGGCTAGCCAGCTAACAAGCTGTTGCTTTTAGTTGCCTGGTTTGCTAGATCGAAATATATACTAAATTCATTTTTAAACAAATGGGTTTGTTGGTGTTAAAATACACCAGTTATGATATTTTGGATCGCCAGTCGTTTTTGTGTTTATACTTTTTCATAACGACAACGACAAATTTGATGTCGGACGACAATAGAATGTTCATGACGTCACTGCGACAACTCTATACAGACATGTCGATAGACGTAGTATAAACCAGCCTTTAATCTTGAAATATTTGGTTGTTTAGTACACTACCGTACTCACTCTGTTTAGCACATGACCTCACATGTAAGTCCTTAAAGAGATGGGTGGGGCTAATGCTTAAGAGAGTGTGAACGATGCTGAATGGCTGTAGACAAAGAAGAGCTCTCCAGTAGGTGTACCAAAACATTCAAGGATCATTTTCTCAAAAGTTGGGTTACAAGTTTATCAACTTTCAAAGCATAATTACTTTCCCGTTGTTCCTCAACTATAGTGTATGATATACACTTTTCTAGCGCTGAGTCTCTACTTTTATCCAATATAAAAAACACCATTTAATATGTTGCTACATAAGACCGAATCGAGCTGGTCAGTCACATATGGGCACTCTCGCTCCGGAATGATATCCTTTCTATTTTATTCAGCTAAGTTAAATTATATTCTTCTTACTATAAAATCATATAATATCAAATAATGGCACGGAACTTATAAGCATACCTTGTCTGCTAAATGAACAAGCCTACAGCCTATGGCATGGTGCATAGACAGATAACATACAGTAGGCCAACTCATATTCTGTTCTTCTTAAATACATTTTCTTCATATCATAATGTTTCTTTAGACTTGCCTAAAATAAATAATGGATTTATTGTGAAGGTGTATATTTAATAGATTTATTATACTTTTTTAAATGTAGATGTTCCAAAGGCACGCATCAGCGGCTTGTTTGCGGGAAGGCCTGGAGATGCTAAACGTGTTTATGTTAATTACCGGTCAATTACCATGAGATCGGCAGTCTTTTGAATGACATTAACCCTAGTGTAGACTAACAGTGAAATGGTTACTTACACGCCCTTCCCAACAATACAGAGAGAAAAAAAATCTAAATAATAGAAAAGTTATAACACAAGGAATAAATACACAATGAACAACGATAACTTGGCTATGTACACAGGGTACCAGTACCGAGTCGATGTGCAGGGGTACAAGGTAATTGAGGTAGATATGTACATATACAGTGGGGAAAAAAAGTATTTAGTCAGCCACCAATTGTGCAAGTTCTCCCACTTAAAAAGATGAGAGAGGCCTGTAATTTTCATCATAGGTACACGTCAACTATGACAGACAAATTGAGAGAAAAAATTCCAGAAAATCACATTGTAGGATTTTTTATGAATTTATTTGCAAATTATGGTGGAAAATAAGTATTTGGTCACCTACAAACAAGCAAGATTTTTGGCTCTCACAGACCTGTAACTTCTTCTTTAAGAGGCTCCTCTGTCCTCCACTTGTTACCTGTATTAATGGCACCTGTTTGAACTTATTATCAGTATAAAAAACACCTGTCCACAACCTCAAACAGTCACACTCCAAACTCCACTATGGCCAAGACCAAAGAGCTGTCAAAGGACACCAGAAACAAAATTGTAGACCTGCACCAGGCTGGGAAGACTGAATCTGCAATAGGTAAGCAGCTTGGTTTGAAGAAATCAACTGTGGGAGCAATTATTAGGAAATGGAAGACATACAAGACCACTGATAATCTCCCTCGATCTGGGGCTCCACGCAAGATCTCACCCCGTGGGGTCAAAATGATCACAAGAACGGTGAGCAAAAATCCCAGAACCACACGGGGGGACCTAGTGAATGACCTGCAGAGAGCTGGGACCAAAGTAACACAGCCTACCATCAGTAACACACTACGCCGCCAGGGACTCAAATCCTGCAGTGCAAGAAGTGTCCCCCTGCTTAAGCCAGTACATGTCCAGGCCCGTCTGAAGTTTTTTAGAGTGCATTTGGATGATCCAGAAGAGGATTGGGAGAATGTCATATGGTCAGATGAAACCAAAATATAACTTTTTGGTAAAAACTCAACTCGTCGTGTTTGGAGGACAAAGAATGCTGAGTTGCATCCAAAGAACACCATACCTACTGTGAAGCATGGGGGTGGAAACATCATGCTTTGGGGCTGTTTTTCTGCAAAGGGACCAGGACGACTGATCCGTGTAAAGGAAAGAATGAATGGGGCCATGTATCGTGAGATTTTGAGTGAAAACCTCCTTCCATCAGCAAGGGCATTGAAGATGAAACGTGGCTGGGTCTTTCAGCATGACAATGATCCCAAACACACCGCCCAGGCAACGAAGGAGTGGCTTCGTAAGAAGCATTTCAAGGTCCTGGAGTGGCCTAGCCAGTCTCCAGATCTCAACCCCATAGAAAATCTTTGGAGGGAGTTGAAAGTCTGTGTTGCCCAGCGACAGCCCCAAAACATCACTGCTCTAGAGGAGATCTGCATGGAGGAATGGGCCAAAATACCAGCAACAGTGTGTGAAAACCTTGTGTAGACTTACAGAAAACGTTTGACCTGTGTCATTGCCAACAAAGGGTATATCACAAAGTATTGAGAAACTTTTGTTATTGACCAAATACTTATTTTCCACCATAATTTGCAAATAAATTCATTAAAAATCCTACAATGTGATTTTCTGGAGAAAAAAATTCTCAATTTGTCTGTCATAGTTGACGTGTACCTATGATGAAAATTACAGGCCTCTCTCATCTTTTTAAGTGGGAGAACTTGCACAATTGGTGGCTGACTAAATACTTTTTTCCCCCACTGTAGGTAGAGATAAAGTGACTAAGCAACATGATAGATAATAAACAGTAACAGCAGTGTACGTGATGAGTCAAACGAGTTAGCGCAAAAAGGGTCAATGCAGATAGTTAAATAGTTAGGTTAAAAGTTGGGTTTAAGTTAAAAGTTGGGTGAAAAAAAGACAAAATCCCTTAAATTGACTTTTTTCAAATCAAACAAATGTCCACGTTGATTCAACGTCATATTGAATTTGGGGATTGAAATGATGTGGAAACAACAGTTATTCAACCAGTTTTTTCCCAATGAGATAGTTCTGCATGTGTAATATGGCTGCCAGTGAACCAAAGGAAAAACAGATGCATAGGGATTACAGTGTAATGTTGTCCATGTTTTTATCTTACATTTGTGTCAGTAAATGTTTCCCCCTTTGTAATGATAAGAAATGTGGTTTTGGTGTGCTAGTAATGATAATTCTGACAATTACCATATGTTTGAAATGAAAGAAAACTAAACATATATTACTTTGCTGCTATGTCTGGTCTGGCAGTTACACATTTACACGACATGTAACTCAATACAGGGGATTGTGAAGATTTCTTCAAAATAATCCCCACAATGTATGGGTTACCTTCAGACGAGTCCCGTGAGACTTGTGGGTCGTAGAGCAAAACGGAGAACACCATCGTGTTCGTGATCTCCTCTTTCCATAGAGTGGTCAAATATTATTTGTAGGCCAAATCGTTCAGACGCTACAGACATTTACGTGAGAAGACAGACACCGCTGTCCCTCGGCCACCTTCCACTGCAGATGCGGTAGATTGAGACGCAGCCCATGCAAAAAATGATATCTCTAGCTTAAATTGACAGATGTTGATGGGGATTTTGATTTTTTTTATGTTACTTAGCTTGGCGGACGGGTTCTCCTTCCAGGTCTCCCTTACAGTCCAAACCATTACCTCATTTGATCTCTCCCGAAGCGGCAGTTTCTCCTGACACGTAGGAACCGAGACACTCACAACAAACAGGTGATTAGCATCAGTAGGGGGAAAACAAACAGTGATGGACCCGATTCCGAACGATGCCTTATGCCGATGCAGAAGATGGCTGGCAGGTGGAGCCAATTGTTGAACAATGGACCCTGCCAGGGCTTGAAGGGTCAATGATTGCTGACAGATGGGGCCCCAAAGCCCCAAGAAGAAAGCAATCAGGTGGGCAAGCGAGATGGTTGTGATCAGGGGGATGCGAGAGCAACATGATGTCAGCCTGAGTCAGCGCAACACACACACACATTACGGCTAAGCTATCCCCTGCCCTCCAGCTAGGCTGATGTAATGTCCCCTGCTGTAATGCCTCATGTATGGGGGTGGGCAGATGTGGGTGGGGGTCACAGAGAGTATTTAACAAGATAACCGTGGACAGGTGCCACAGAGGCTGTCCGGCTCAAAGGGGACCAATACTGTCCGTCTGAAGAACCCGTGCTCGGTTCTGGGGAAATCCCGTCCCTTTCTGGGTGTGTAGATGTTTGGTAGTGCCACTGGTTATGTTGATGATGATTCATGAAGTTCATTGGGTTATTTCCACATTTGATGATTCTGAGAAAGATATGAGAATGAAATTGGACAAATACCTATGCCCAATTTCCAATTTCTCAAGAATGAGAAATACTATGATTAACCTGCTTCAGCTTGTTAACAACATCATGCGTAATACTGGAGACTTGGACCTCCTGAATCATTTCTTACCAATTTCTAAATCTGTTTATGGAAGAACCCAATGGAGAACTGACACAACAGTGGCTCTGTTCACCACGTATGATGCTCGATCAATTACTCAATGAATCACCATTCAGGGAAATGCAACATGAAAGAAAATGAAATTACAGAATAAGATACGGCTATAATTACAAAAATTCCAAGGGAACGCCAGAACACCTGGAATCTCTCGAGTGGAAGTAACATTATTCCATCTGTAGCCATAGCAGAGTCTGAATCCATACAGCTGGCAATCACTTTAGAGAGAGGGAGTAGAAAAAGAGAGAGATCAAAAGAAAGAGAGCTAGAGAATGAGCGCAAGAGAGAGGAGGAAGGGAGACCTACCTATATGATATGGATCAATGGCATTGCCCCTCGGTGGTCCCTAATTAGGCACCAAACGAAAGACAACTGACAGAAACAGTAAGAGACCAACAACACCACCACTACTCTTGTCAAGAGGGCGCAACAGCATCTCTACTTCCTAAGGCGGCTGATGAAATTTGACATGCCGCCCCGGGTCCTCCAAATACTACTGCTGCACCATCGAGAGCATCCTGACCGGTTGCTTCACATCCTGGTACGGGAATTGCTCCGTCCACGACCGCAAGGCCCTCCAACGGGTGGTGAAGACGGCCCAGTACATCACTGGGACCATGCTTCCACCCACCCAGGACATTTACTTGAAACGGTGCCTGAAGAAGGCACGCAGCATCATCAAGTACCCCACACACGAGCTGTTCTCTCCCTTACCGTCGGGCAGACAGTATCGGAGCATGAGGTCTGATACCAACAGGCTCAGAGACAGTTTCTATCTACACGACATCAGACTGCTGAACACTTGAACTGGACTGACCACCTGCTCTGATTCTCCACACCTTAGCACACATCACAACTGCTGCTACCAGATTCTTGTTATACGGATACATTTATGCACTTGCCCCCCCTTCCCCAATACACGTGTAAATGATGTACTATAAATTGTGCCTTCCTGTATTATACTTACGCTACCTGTCAAAAGTTTGGACACATCTACTCATTCAAGGGTTTTTCTTTATTTTTACAATTTTTAACATTGTAGAATAATAGTGAAGACATCAACACTACGAAATAACACAAATGGAATCATGTAGTAACCAAAAAAGTGTTAAACAAATCAAATAGCCACCCTTTGCCTTGGTGACAGCTTTGCACACTCTTGGCATAATAACTATTAGCATATGAATACACATTAGAAACTTTGGTCAATACAGACCTACTAGCAAACAATACTAAAGGCTATTAGTTAGCGTAACAATAGACAATGAGAATAAATAATGCTAATTCATTGAGTTCAAACACAACACATCAAAAGGTAGTAAGTTGAACTTGGAGAGAAACAATTAAATAACATATGAAAGGGCACTTTCATCAATAAGGCATACTGGAAGAAGTGTCCTCTGATGGCTGCCAAACCAAGGAATATTTGGTGTGCTCGGCAGCCATATTTAACCTCTAAAAGTGGTTCTACTAAGCTAGCATATGGAATTGTTTTAAGATGGTTGTCACGCCCTGGCTCTGTGGACTCTTATATGTTGAGCCAGGGTGTGGATTTTCTATGTGTTATTTTCTATGTTGTGTTCTAGATCGTTTAGATCTATGTTGGCCAGGGTTGTTCCCAATCAGAGGCAGCTGTAGCTCGTTGTCTCTGATTGGGGACCATACTTAGGCAGCCTGTTTTCACTAGTTTGGTGTGGGATCTTGTTCCGGAAGGTTTGTGTTCAACCCAGGACTTCACGTATCGTTTGTTTTGTTGTTTTGGTTCGTGTTGTGTACTGCAATAAAATAATGTACGAATATCACGCTGCGCCTTGGTCCGCTTCCTGTAACGATCGTGACAGAAGATCCCACCATAAAAGGACCAAGCAGCGTGCCCAGGAGGAGAAGCTGGCGATGGCTCAGGTGGGCGAATGGTGGTCATGTGAGGACATATTCGCGGGCAGAGGGCCCTGGGCATAGGTACAGGCCCTGGCAAGAGAGGAGAAACGGCACCAACCGTGCCGACGACGGACACGCGAGAGGCAACCGCAATATTTTTTTGGGGGGGGTCACACAGCATGGACGACGGGGCTGCTGGAGGCAGCTACAGGGCGCATCAGCGATTTAGGAGAGGAGGCCACCAGGTTTGGGGGGCTGGAAGGGTGGTTGGCGGAGCCTAGAGGTAGAGCAGAGCCAACTCCCCGTACTCAGGCTAGGCAGCGTGAGACTGGGCAGGTTCCGAGTTATGCGGAGCTACAGATTGTGCCGCGAGTGTTCCGGCACAGTCCTGTACGTCCTGTGCTAGCACCACGCACGTGTCGTGCTAAGGTGGGCATGCAGCCAGGACGGAGTGTGCCGGCTCAACGATCGTGGCCTCCAGTACCCCTCCTCGGTCCCGGATATCCTGCGCCAGTGCCACGTGCTGTAGTGTCAGTACGAGTGCACAGCCCTGTACGTCCTGTGCTGATGCCTCAAACAGAGTGTGTGGAAATAGGCATTCAGCCAGGACGGGTTGTGTCAGCTCTCCGTTCCAGACCTCCAGTCCGTCTCCACAGTCCAGCCCGGCCTGTTCCTGCCCCTCGCACCAAGCCAGTGGTGCGCGTCACCAGCCCGGTCCGGCCCGTTCCTGCTCCCCGCACCGAGCCAGTGGTGCGCGTCGCCAGCCCGGTCCGGCCCGTTCCTGCTCCCCGCACCAAGCTAGTGGTGCGCGTCGTCAGCCCGGTCCGGTCCGTTCCTGCTCCCCGCACCAAGCCAGTGGTGCGCGTCGCCAGCCCGGTCCGGCCCGCTCCTGCTCCCCGCACCAAGCTAGTGGTGCGCGTCGTCAGCCCGGTCCGGTCCGTTCTTGCTCCCCGCACCAAGCCAGTGGTGCGCGTCGTCAGCCCGGTCCGGCCCGTTCCTGCTCCCCGCACCAAGCCAGTGGTGCGCGTCGTCAGCCCGGTCCGGCCCGTTCCTGCTCACCGCACCAAGCCAGTGGTGCGCGTCGCCAGCCTGGTCCGGCCCGTTCCTGTCCCTCGCACCAAACCAGTGGTGCGCGTCGTTAGCCCGGTCCGGCCCGTTCCTGCTCCACGCACCAAGCCAGTGGTGCGCGTCGTCAGCCCGGTCCGGCCCGTTCCTGGTCCCCGCACCAAGCCAGTGGTGCGCGTCGTCAGCCCGGTCCGGCCCGTTCCTGCTCCCAGCACCAAGCCAGTGGTGCGCGTCGTCAGCCCGGTCCGGCCCGTTCCTGCTCCCCGCACCAAACCAGTGGTGCGCGTCGCCAGCCCGGTCCGGCCCGTTCCTGTCCCTCGCACCAAACTAGTGGTGCGCGTCATCAGCCCGGTCCGGCCCGTACCTGCTCCCCGCACCAAGCCAGTGGTGCGCGTCGCCAGCCCGGTCCGACCCGTTCCTGCTCCCCGCACCAAGCTAGTGGTGCACGTCGTCAGCCCGGTCCGGCCCGTTCCTGCTCCCCGCACCAAGCCAGTGGTGCGCGTCGTCAGCCCGGTCCGGCCCGTTCCTGCTCCCCGCACCAAGCCAGTGGTGCGCGTCGTCAGCCCGGTCCGGCCCGCTCCTGCTCCCCGCACCAAGCCAGTGGTGCGCGTCCTCAGCCCGTTCCGGCCCGTTCCTGCTCCCCGCACCAAGCCAGTGGTGCGCGTCGTCAGCCCGGTCTGGCCCGTTCCTGCTCCCCGCACCAAGCCAGTGGTGCGCGTCGCCAGCCCGGTCCGGCCCGTTCCTGCTCCCCGCACCAAGCCAGTGGTGCGCGTCGTCAGCCCGGTCCGGCCCGTTCCTGCTCCCCGCACCAAGCCAGTGGTGCGCATCGCCAGCCCGGTCCGGCCCGTTCTTGCTCCCGCACCAAGCCAGTGGTGCGCGTCGTCAGTCCGGCACGGTCCGTGCCTGTTCCACCAGGAGCCAGAGCAATCCGCTCCACCGATGTCCAGTCCAGCTCCGGCCAGCGGGGCCAGACCAGACCAGGGGCGTTACGGGGGGGTAGAGAGAGAGTGGTGGTCACGCCCGGAGCCGGATCCGCCTCCGAGGCGGAATGCCCACCTGGCCCCTACCCTCTTGTGTTTGGTTGGCGCGGTCGCAGTCCACGCCTTTGGGGGGGGGGGGGTACTGTCACGCCCTGGCTCTGGGGACTCTTATATGTTGAGCCAGGGTGTGGATTTTCTATGTCTTATTTTCTATGTTGTGTTCTAGATCGTTTAGATCTATGTTGGCCAGGGTGGTTCCCAATCAGAGGCAGCTGTAGCTCGTTGTCTCTGATTGGGGACCATACTTAGGCAGCCTGTTTTCACTAGTTTGGTGTGGGATCTTGTTCCGGAAGGGTTGTGTTCAACCCAGGACTTCACGTATCGTTTGTTTTGTTGTTTTGGTTCGGGATGTAGCTCAGTTGATAGAGCATGGCGTTTGCAATGCCAGGGTTGTGGGTTTGATTCCCACGGGGGGCAAGTATAAAAAAAAATATATATATATATATATGTATTCACTAACTGTAAGTCTCTCTGGATAAGAGCGTCTGCTAAATGACTAAAATGTAAATGTAAATGTGTTGTGTACTGCAATAAAAGAATGTACGCATATCACGTTGCGCCTTGGTCCGCTTCCTGTAACGATCGTGACAATGGTCATACCATGGATCATTTAGCTATTTGATTTGGATTTTTAGGACCCCTTTAGGTATCCCACCAATATATTTGAATTTGGCCTTAACTACTATAACCTATGGAAACACAATGAATAACATATTCATAAAGTCCAAAAAAGACAGTCAAAATATAAATCATAAGGAATAAGGTTTTGAAGTGTCTGTTCTATATCTAGGAGACATAAGAAAGGTCAGGAAATATTTGTGTTTTTTTGGTCACATATTTAAACCTTTGTTTTTGTTGGCACTAAACTTCCTCCATACTTCCATTCATTTATATGGGTTACTTTCAGACGAGTCCCGTGACACTTGTGGGGGTCGTAGAGAAAAACGGAGAACACCATCGTGTTCGTGAGTCTCCCCTTTCCACAGTGGGGTCATATTAGTGTGTAGGCCAAATCGTTCGGATGCTACAGACGTTTTCGTGGTCTGACAAACACCGCTGTAGCTCGGCCACATTCCACCGCAGATGCGGAAGGCCGACATAGGCGTTAACTGACGGATTTTGATGGGGATATTTAAAAATGTTACTTAGATTGACACACGAGATTGACACACTTGGTTCAGGAAATGGTTGTTATCTGGCCAAACATCTCTGAACATTGAAATTCTCGATAGGAGCTTTGTCATTTTTAGTAGGGGTATTACGGTTCACCAAACCCACAGTTTGGTACATATTGCGGTTTTGGGGTCAGGGTTTGGTTCGGTTTCGGTTCAGCGGGAAAATGAAATACCAACAGTAGTACTTTTTGGTTTATTTGGCAAAAGATGCAAAACTAACCCAGGAATAGATCATGAGCCAGATGAGAGCACAATCAGGAATAACAACACTTTGTATTTTCTTAAATGAAAACACACGATTACTCATCCACAACAACACTGAAATAAAGTGCAATATGAATGTGAAATCAATATCTAAACATGGCTCAGACATTATATACAGTGGGGAAAAAAGTATTTAGTCAGCCACCAATTGTGCAAGTTCTCCCACTTAAAAAGATGAGAGAGGCCTGTCATTTTCATCATAGGTACACGTCAACTATGACAGACAAATTGAGATTTTTTTTTCCAGAAAATCACATTGTAGGATTTTTTATGAATTTATTTGCAAATTATGGTGGAAAATAAGTATTTGGTCACCTACAAACAAGTAAGATTTCTGGCTCTCACAGACCTGTAACTTCTTCTTTAAGAGGCTCCTCTGTCCTCCACTTGTTACCTGTATTAATGGCACCTGTTTGAACTTGTTATCAGTATAAAAGACACCTGTCCACAACCTCAAACAGTCACACTCCAAACTCCACTATGGTCAAGACCAAAGAGCTGTCAAAGGACACCAGAAACAAAATTGTAGACCTGCACCAGGCTGGGAAGACTGAATCTGCAATAGGTAAGCAGCTTGGTTTGAAGAAATCAACTGTGGGAGCAATTATTAGGAAATGGAAGACATACAAGACCACTGATAATCTCCCTCGATCTGGGGCTCCACGCAAGATCTCACCCCGTGGGGTCAAAATGATCACAAGAACGGTGAGCAAAAATCCCAGAACCACACGGGGGGACCTAGTGAATGACCTGCAGAGAGCTGGGACCAAAGTAACAAAGCCTACCATCAGTAACACACTACTCCGCCAGGGACTCAAATCCTGCATTGCCAGACGTGTCCCCCTGCTTAAGCCAGTACATGTCCAGGCCCGTCGGAAGTTTGCTAGAGTGCATTTGGATGATCCAGAAGAGGATTGGGAGAATGTCATATGGTCAGATGAAACCAAAAAAGAAATTTTTGGTAAAAACTCAACTCATCGTGTTTGGAGGACAAAGAATGCTGAGTTGCATCCAAAGAACACCATACCTACTGTGAAGCATGGGGGTGGAAACTTCATGCTTTGGGGCTGTTTTTCTGCAAAGGGACCAGGACGACTGATCCGTGTAAAGGAAAGAATGAATGGGGCCATGTATCGTGAGATTTTGAGTGAAAACCTCCTTCCATCAGCAAGGGCATTGAAGATGAAACGTGGCTGGGTCTTTTAGCATGACAATGATCCCAAACACACCTCCCGGGCAACGAAGGAGTGGCTTCGTAAGAAGCATTTCAAGGTCCTGGAGTGGCCTAGCCAGTCTCCAGATCTCAACCCCATAGAAAATCTTTGGAGGGAGTTGAAAGTCCGTGTTGCCCAGTCGACAGCCCCAAAACATCACTGCTCTAGAGGAGATCTGTATGGAGGAATGGGCCAAAATACCAGCAACAGTGTGTGAAAACCTTGTGAAGACTTACAGAAAACGTTTGACCTGTGTCATTGCCAACAAGGGGTATATAACAAAGTATTGAGAAACTTTTGTTATTGACCAAATACTTATTTTCCACCATAATTTGCAAATAAATTCATAAAAAATCCTACAATGTGATTTTCTGGATTCTTTTTTCTCAATTTGTCTGTCATAGTTGACGTGTACCTATGATGAAAATTACAGGCCTCTCTCATCTTTTTAAGTGGGAGAACTTGCACAATTGTTGGCTGACTAAATACATTTTTTCCCCACTGTAGGTCTAGCTAAAATGGTATTTTAAAACAAAACAATGTCCACAAAGTGTAGTAGGCCTATATCATAAAAATAACAAACTGTAGAACATTACAGACAGCAGTGCATGGTTTTAAGCTTCAGATTGTATTCATTCAATTGTCATGTTCTTCTTCAGAAAAATAAGCATGTCCACATTCTCTGCTGAGATGGCTGATCTGCTGGCAGTTACAAGGTTGGAGGTTCCTGCTACAGCAAGGTAACACCTTGCCATCTTGGCAACATGAGGGTACTTGCCCCCATTGCACTTCCACCATGCCAGTGGATCAGAATTTAGGGGAATGATATTCTCTGTCTTGTATGAGGTCACCTCTTATTTTATCAGCTTGGAGAATGGTTTGCTCATCTTCTGGGTCTGGAAGAGCTCCCCAAAGAGCTCTGCCAAGGCTAACGTCTTGTGTGGAGGTGGTGCTCCAGATGCCTCTGAATCTGTTTGCTCTGGGGATGAGCTGGCTGCTGTAGTCTCATCTGTGGCTTGACCCTCTGTAAAGTACAATTAGACAACATTTGGAAAGTGAATATGTGACTCACCACCTCTTTTCAGTCTTATGTTGCAAAATTTGAAATTGTGTTTTTTACATTGGCTAAAAGTAGAGACTCAGAGATAGAAAATGGTATATCATACACTGCAGTTGAGGAACAATGGCAAAGTAATTCTGCTTTGAAAGTTTATAAACTTGTAACCCCACTTTTGAGAAAATGTCCCATGAATGTTTTGGTACACATACAGAAGAGCTCTTCTTTATCTACACCCATTCAGCATCATTCTTAAGCCTTAACCCCACCCATCTCTTTAAGGATTCACATGTGAGGCCATGTGCTAAACAGAGTTCACATGTTCATGAAATACGATAGATGGCCATAATCACTCCCAGACACACCTGGCTAACTTGATGGGTAATGTAATCATCTGACGAAGATTCTTAGACATGTATCTAGCTAAAAAATGAACCATAATCCCAACCCATACAGTACATTTACATTTTAGTCATTTAGCAGAGACTCTTATTCAGAGCAACTTACAGTTAGTGAGTGCATAATTTTTTTTTCATACTGGCCCGCCATGGGAATCGAACCCACAACCCTGGCGTTGCAAGCGCCATGCTCTACCAACTGAGCTACTAGAACTACAAATGAATTGTCATAGCTAGCCACCATGCATGAAATGCTGTAGTATGAATCTGCAGGTAGCTAAAGCTAACCACTTAGGTTCAGTGTTAGCTAGCTAGCTAACATTAGGCTATAACTAAAAGTGCAAATATTTTCTGAGATACGAATAATTGTCATGCCTGCTCCCACTCCCCCTCCCTGGCGCTCGAGGGCGCCAGGCTGCCCATCATGACGCACACCTGTCACCATCGTTACGCGCAACAGCGCTCATTGGACTCACCTGGACTCCTTCCCTTTGTTAATTACCTCCCCTATATCAGTCTGTTCCTCTGTTTGATCCCTGTGTCAGCATTAATGTAATTATGTTTCCCCTGTCCAGACGCTGTCCATGTTTTGTTTATGTCTGTTTATATTAAATATTCACTCCCTGTACCTGCTTCTCGTCTCGCAGCGTCTGTCCTCACAATAATATTACTACACAGATCATACATGTAACATTAGTTAACTTGCAAAGAAAACGACTTTGACAAAATTTGAAATGTATCAAATATCAGAAAATTCAGACTCTTACATTTACATTTACATTTACGTCCTTTAGCAGATGCTATTATCCAGAGCGACTTACAAATTGGTGCATTCACCTTATAGCCAGTGGGATAACCACTTTACAATATGTTTTTTTTTTTTTTTTTTCTTTGGGGTGGGGTAAGGGGGGGTAGAAGGATTACTTTATCCTATCCCAGGTATTCCTTAAAGAGGTGGGGTTTCAAGTGTTTCCGGAAGGTGGTGAGTGACTCCGCTGTCCTGGCGATGTGAGGGAGCTTGTAAGGTCCCCCTGCTCAAGCCAGCGCATGTCCAGGCCCGTCTGAAGTTTGCCAATGAACATCTGGATGATCCAGAGGAGGAATGGGAGAAGGTAATGTGGTCTGATGAGACAAAAATTTAGCTTTTTGGTCTAAACTCCACTCGCCATGTTTGGAGGAAGAAGAAGGATGAGTACAACCCCAAGAACACCATCCCAACTGTGAAGCATGGAGGTGGAAACATCATTCTTTGGGGATGCTTTTCTGCAAAGGGGACAGGACGACTGAGGGGAGGATGGATGGGGCCATGTATCGCGAGATCTTGGCCAACAACCTCCTTCCCTCAGTAAGAGCATTGAAGATGGGTCATGGCTGGGTCTTCCAGCATGACAACGACCCGAAACACACAGCCAGGGCAACTAAGGAGTGGCTCCTTTAGAAGCATCTCAAGGTCCTGGAGTGGCCTAGCCAGTCTCCAGAACTGAACCCAATAGAAAATCTTTGGAGGGAGCTGAAAGTCTGTATTGCCCAGCGACAGACCCGAAACCTGAAGGATCTGGAGAAGGTCTGAATGGAGGAGTGGGCCAAAATCCCTGCTGCAGTGTGTGCAAACCTGGTCAAGACCTACAGGAAACGTATCATCTCTGTAATTGCAAACAAAGGTTTCTGTACCAAATATTAAGTTCTGCTTTTCTGATGTATCAAATACTTATGTCATGCAATACAATGCAAATTAATTACTTAAAAATCATACAATGTGATTTTCTGGATTTTTGTTTTAGATTCAGTCTCTCACAGTTGAAGTGTACCTTCGTTAAAAATTACAGACCTCTACATGCTTTGTAAGTAGGAAAACCTGCAAAATCGGCAGTGTATCAAATACTTGTTCTCCCCACTGTATATATACAGTACCAGTCAAAAGTTTGGACACACCTACTCATTCAAGGGGTTTTCTTTATTTTGACTATTTTCTAAATTGTAGAATAATAGTGAAGACATCAAAACTATGAAATAACACATGGAATCATGTAGTAACCAAAAAAGTGTTAAAGAAATTCTTCAAACAGCCAACCTTTGCCTTGATGACAGCTTTGCACTTTCATGGCATTCTCTCAACCAGCTTCACCTGGAATGCTTTTCCAACAGTCTTGAAGGAGTTCCCACATTTGCTTAGCACTTGTTGGCTGCTTTACCTACACTCTGTGGTCTGACTTATCCCAAACCATCTGAATTGGGTTGAGGTCGGGGGATTGTGGAGGCCAGATCATCTGATGCAGCACTCCATCACTCTCCATCTGGGTAAAATAGCCCTTACACAGCCTGGAGGTGTGTTGGGTCATTGTCCTGTTGAAAAACAAATGATAGTCCCACTATGCCCAAACCAGAAGGGATGGCGTATCGCTGCAAAATGCTGTGGTAGCCATGCTTGTCACGCCCTGGCTCTGGGGACACTTGTATGTTGAGCCAGGGTGTGAGTTTCATTTGTATTCTATGTGTTCCATTTCTATGTTGGCCAGTGTGGTTCTCAATCAGAGGCAACGAGTGTCAGCTGTGTCTGGTTGTCTCTGATTGGGAATCACATTTAAACAAGCTGTTTGCCCACAGTGGTTGTGGGATCTTGTTCTAGTTGGTTTGTGTTAGACCGTTGACTGTCACGTTATCGTTTTGTTGTTTTGATCGTGTATCACCTATAATAAATATGTTCGCATTCAACGCTGCGCCTTGGTCCTCCTCTCTTACCGACGAGCGTGACAGAAGATCCCACCAGAACTGGACCAAGCAGCGGGTCCAGGAGCCATCGCCAGGGAAATCCCTAGCGGATATCCAGCGCCTCCTCGACTGGGTCAAGCCGGGTGAGGAAGAGAGGGGCTTGACGTGGAAGCAGAAGGGCGAAAGGCTGGCGAGAAGTATGGAGAGCTGGTCCACGGGTAGGAGTGAAGCCCATAACATTTTTAGGGGGGGGCTAACGCCGTGGACGACGGGCCAGCAGGAGACCAAGACAGAGCGGCCCAGCGGGTTGGCAGAGGAGGCCGCCAGGTTACGGGGGCCACTGGTCGAAGAGGGGATGGAAGGTGTAGAGGCACGGCGAGAGGTACTGGGGTGTGTTACCAGTCCGGTCCGGCCCGTTCCAGATCCCTGCGTAGGGCCAGTGGTGTGTGTCCCCAGTACGGTCCGGCCTGTTCCTGCTCCCCACACCAGGCCAATGGTGCGAGTCTCCAGCCCGGTCCGGCCCGTTCCTGCTCCCCGCACCAAGCCAATGGTGCGCATCGCCAGCCCGGCCCGGCCTGTTCCTGCTCCCCGCACCAAGCCTATGGTGCGCTTCGCCAGCCCGGCCCGGCCTGTTCCTGCTCCCCGCACCAAGCCTATGGTGCGCGTCGCCAGCTCGGTCCGGCCTGTTCCTGCCACTCGCACCAAGCCAGGGGTGCGAGTCGTCAGCCCGGTCCAGCCCGTTCCTGCTCCACGCACCAAGCCAGGGGTGCGTATCGTCAGCCCGGCCCGGCCCGTTGCTGCTCCACGCACTAAGCCAGGGGTGCGCATCGTCAGCCCGGTCCGGTCCGTTCCTGCTCCACGCACCAAGCCAGGGGTGCGCATCGTCAGCCCGGTCCGGCCCGCTCCTGCTTCCCGCACCAAGCCAATGGTGCGCGTCGCCAGCCCGGTTCGGCCCGCTCCTGCTCCTCACACCAAGCCAGTGGTGTGCGTCGCCAGTCCTGCACGGCCCGTGCCTGTTCTCCACACCAAGCCAGTGGTGGGCGTCGTCAGTCCGGCACGGCCCGTGCCTGTTCCACTGGTGCCTGGTCCGGCACTGGTCAGATGCGTTACGCCGGAGCGAGAGCAATCCGCTCCATCAGTGTGCAGTCCAGCTCCGGCCAGCGGGGCCAGACCGGACCAGGGGTACTTTGGGGGGTTGGAGAGGGAGTGGGGATCAGGCCCGGAGCCGGATCCGCCGCCAAGGCGGAGTGCCCACCCGGTCCCTCCCCTGTGGTATTTAGTTGGCGCGGTCGGAGTCTGCGCCTTTAGGGGGGGGTACTGTCACGCCCTGGCTCTGGGGACACTTGTATGTTGAGCCAGGGTGTGAGTTTCATTTGTATTCTATGTGTTCCATTTCTATGTTGGCCAGTGTGGTTCTCAATCAGAGGCAACGAGTGTCAGCTGTGGCTGGTTGTCTCTGATTGGGAACCACATTTAAACAAGCTGTTTGCCCACAGTGGTTGTGGGATCTTGTTCTAGTTGGTTTGTGTTAGACCGTTGACTGTCACGTTATCGTTTTGTTGTTTTGATCGTGTATCACCTATAATAAATATGTTCGCATTCAACGCTGCGCCTTGGTCCTCCTCTCTTACCGACGATCGTGACAATGCTGGTTAAGTGAAATGGTTAAGTGTGTTATATCACAGACAGTGTCACCAACAAAGCACCCTCACACCATAACATCTCCTCCTCCATGCTTTACGGTGGGAAAAACACATAGGGAGATCATCCGCTCACCCACACCGCGTCTCACAAAGTTGGAACCAAAAATCTCCAATTCGGACTCCAGACCAAAGGACACATTTCCACCGGTCTAATGTCCATTGCTCGTGTTTCTTGGCCCAAGCAGGTCTCTTCTTATTATTGGTGTCTTTTAGTAGTGGTTTCTTTGCATCAATTCGACCATGAAGGCCTGATTCACACAGTCCCCTCTGAACAGTTGATGTTGAGATGTGTCTGTGACTTGAGCTCTGTGAAGCATTTATTTGGGCTGCAATTTCTGAGGCTGGTAACTCTAATGAACTTTTCCTCTTCAGCAGAGGTAACTATGGGTCTTCCATTCCTGTGGTGGTCCTCATGAGAGCCAGTTTCAGCATAGCGCTTGATGGTTTTTGAGACTGCACTTGAAGAATCTTTCAAAGTTCTTGAAATGTTCCGTATTGACTGACCTTCATGTCTTAAAAGTAATGATGGACTGTCATTTTTCTTTGCTTATTTGAGCTGTTCTTACCATAATATGGACTTGGTCATTTAGCAAATAGGGCTATCTTCTGTATACCTTGTCACAACACAACTGATTGGCTCAAACACGTTAAGAAGGAAAGGAATTCCACAAATTAACTTTTAAGAAGGCACACCTGTTAATTGAAATGTATTCCAGGTGACTACCTCATGAAGCTGGTTGAGAGAATGCCAAGAGTGTGCAAATCTGTCATCAAGGCAAAGGGTGGCTATTTGAAGAATCTCAAATATAAAATATATTTTGATTTGTTTAACAATTTGTTGGTTACTTCATGATTCCATATGTGTTATTTCATAGTTTTGATGTCTTCACTACTATTCTACAATGTAGAAAATAGTAAAAAGAAAGAAAGACCCTTGAATGAGTAGGTGTGTCCAAAGTTTTGACTGGTAAAATGCCTCTCATGTGATGTATTGACATTCGACATACACCTAGCTTCCTGAAACAGGTCACATAAAAAAATGTATGCTACTGTTATAAAGGCTATGTTCATCAAATCAGAAAATTTAAAGAATACACTATTATCTATTATTTCTAACTACATTTTGTAGTCATATTTAGTCACATTTAACGAATAATCCCAATGTAAACAATACGATACCTGTTTATTCTCCCAGGTCACTGACAGTTTTCAGACAAGTTGCAGTATCCAAGTGAGCGAGGGCCTTGAACCTTGGATCCAGAGCCATGCTTCTGTGTAGGTAGTCCTGAAAGGTGGGGTCAGAGTATATGGTCATCTCTGATTGAAACCTTGACATCTCTGAATGTGGGGCCAGTCTTCATCACATGGTATCATGGATTTCAGGACCATGGTTTTCAGAGGCAGGATCATTGGTGTGGTTTCAGTGCTCATCAGGACTGTTAGGGATTTTAGTGGTTTGAGCACCTTAATGACATCCCAGCCAGTCTCACATTGTCAGACAAGGTGACAATGTCTTTGACATTTTTCATGATGGTCTGTCAGTGCAGGGTAAACTGCAACCTGCTGCCTCAGGTAACGCTCAACCATGTCATAACTTGAGTTCCAGCGAGTGGGGGTGTGTGTGGGGAGCTTGGACATGAGCAGCTGTTGTGCTGCGATGAAAAAAGGACACTAGAGGCTGCCATTTTACCTTATATTTATATTAACAGCATGTGTATTATTTTACGTTTGCCGTTCACTCATGTGCTGTGTTATTTACGTTGACTGCTTTTCACTTAAACTGTTAAACTCTGACACCCTCTGGTGGCATTTTCTAAGTTACACATACAGTTGAAGTCGGAAGTTTACATACACTTAGGTTGGAGTCATTAAAACTTGTTTTTCAAATTTCTTGTTAACAAACTATAGTTTTGTCAAGTCGGTTAGGACATCTACTTTGTGCATGACACAAGTCATTTTTCCAACAATTGTATACAGAATTTTTTGGGGGGACCTCCACAAGTCCAAACGCCTGAAGGTACCACGTTCATCTGTAAAAACAATAGTACGCAAGTATAAACACCATGGGACCACGCAGCCGTCATACCGCTCAGGATGGAGACGCGTTCTGTCTCTTAGAGGTTAACGTACTTTGGTGCAGAAAGTGCAAATAAATCATAGGACAACAGCAAAGGACCTTGTGAAGAAGCCACTGCTCCAAAACCGCCATAAAAAAGCCAGACTACGGTTTGCAACTGCACATGGGGACAAAGATCATACTTTTTGGAGAAATGTCCTCTGGTCTGATGAAACAAAAATAGAACTGTTTGGCCATAATGACCATCGTTATGTTTGGAGGAAAAAGGGGGCTTGCATGCCAAAGAACACCATCCCAACCGTGCAGCACGGGGGTGGCAGCATCATGCTGTGGGGGTGCTTCGCTGCAGGAGGGACTGGTGCACTTCACAAAATAGATGGCATCATGAGGAAGGAAAATGATGTGGGTATATTGAAGCAACATCTCAAGACATCAGTCAGGAAGTTAAAGCTTGGTCGCAAATGGGTCTTCCAAATGGACAATGACCCCAAGCATACTTCCAAAGTTGTGGCAAAATGTCTTAAGGACAACAAAGTCAATGTAATGGAGTGGCCATCACAAAGCCCTGACCTAAATCCTATAGAACATTTGTGGGCAGAACTGAAAAAGTGTGTGCGAGCAAGGAGGCCTACAAACCTGACTCAGTTACACCAGCTCTGTCAGGAGGAATGGGCCAAAATTCACCCAACATTTGTGGGAAGCTTGTGGAAGGCTACCCGAAACGTTTGACCCAAGTTAAACTATTTAAAGGCAATGCTACCAAATACTAATTTAGTGTATGTAAACTTCTGACCCACTGGGAGTGTGATGAAATAAATAAAATCTGAAATAAATCATTTTATCTACTATTATTCTGACATTTCACATTCTTAACATAAAGTGGTGATCCTAACTGACCTAAAACAGGGCATTTTTACTAGGATTAAATGTCAGGAATTGTGAAAAAACGAGTTTAAATGTATTTGGCTAAGGTGTATGTAAACTTCCGACTTCAACTGTACATTTTAAACTACCTTCATTTGATACATTTCGATTTCAAACTATAAGTCTTACAAACACATGCTTAGTACTGTTAGAATGGTAAGAACCATGGGATTATGATACAGGTGTACAGCAAACATGTGACTATTACAGAGCCAGAGCAACAACAAGCAAAGAAAAGCAAAGAAAAACTCCCCATGTTGGGGAATAAGAGGTTTGAAAGTCTAGGTTTGAAATAAATTATGTCACCAATTACCATTCCAAAAGGATAAAAAAGTAATTGTAATATATTTTACCTAATGGTAGCGCCTTAAACAGGCGTAAATTCCCATAGGAAGTGCAATGTGCCATGCCTTCATTTATCTTCTTACAGGAATTATATACATATGAGGAGAAAGCTGGTCATAACCTTTTCAATCATGTAATCAGATCTTATGTCTGATTCCCAGTTCATCCACCCTAGCGATCGGGACTTTCGAGTTATCATGTAGTTTTTTAAATAACACAAAGACAGGCCAAACTTATTTTCCCATTGGAAATGACAAAAATGTGCATATTGATGTATGGTAGCAAAGTCAGCAAGACAAAGGAGCTGATCGTGTACTACAGGAAACGGAGGGCCAAGCACACCCCCCATCCACATCGACGGGGCTGTAGTGAAGCAGGTCGAGAGCCTCAAGTTCCTCGGTGTCCACATCACTAAGGAATTATTACGGTCCACGCACACCGACAAAGTCGTGAAGAGGGCACAACAACGCCTCTTCTCCATCAAGAGGCTAAAAAGATTTGGCATTAGCCCTCAGATCCTCAAAAAGTTATAATTTTACAGCTGCACCATTGAGAGCATCTTGACTGGCTGCATTACTGCTTGGTATGGCAACTGCTTGGCATCCGATTGCAAGGCGCTACCGAGGGTAGTGCGTACAGCCCAATACATCACTGGGGCCGAGCTCCAGTGCTCTATGAATATGACCATAGCGCATGATTTATGAGTTTAACAGGTTAACTCCTTACATTTTCACGTGTGAAATTGAATTGAATTAACCATTTGCTTGCTTTGCATGGTGTGCTGTGATCGCCTGTGAGAAAAAGACTCCATTACAACCCTCTCTATAGCACTTCTAAAGGAAAGTGCTTATTTCAAACGTGTGAGTGTGACTCCCATTGTACATCAGTACATACTCTAATTGTATTTTTGTTGCCCCCTGTGACTGCAGACACGGGGGGACATGCCCGACGCAGCTGCGAGAGGCTAACGATGCTACAACACAGCCAGCTCGGCTTGGAGTGGGGGAGAGGAGAGCCCAGCAGCCAGCCATCGACTACCGTACCAGCCATCGACTACCGAACGAGCAAACGACTACTGTACCAGCTAGCGAGCACCGGACCAGCCAGCGACTAACGAATACCTGCTCGGGTAGAGCTGAACTAACCCTACTTGGGTAGAGCCGAACAAACGAATGAACCCTGCTCTGGTAGAGCCGAACGAACATCAACAAATGCTCTGTGAGTGAAATAACTGTGTCAGACTTCGGATGTGGATGCAGTGGTGGAGTCAAGCGCAGGACAAGGAGGTTCAATTCAAAATGTCTTTACTCAATAAAGCACAGGGAAAACAAAGGCCTCAAAAACAAAGGAGGCGAACGATTACGCACACACGCGTAAACACTAAACATACACGAGACACCGAACGGACAAGCGGACAATATCACACAACTGCAAACAAACCAAAAGGGAAACTTATAGGTGACATAATCAATACTCAATACGAAACAGGTGCACACACAAGACTAGACCAAACAACTATCGAAAACATCCAACGGTGGCAGCTAGTACTCCGGGGACGACGAACGCCGAAGCCTGCCCGAGCCAGGAGGAGGAGCAGCCTCAGCAGAATCCGTGACAGTACCCCCCCCCATGACGCGCGGCTCCAGCCGTGCGCCGACCCCGGCCTCGGGGACGGCCAGGAGGACGTGGAGCAGGGCGCGTAGGATGAATACGATGGAACTCCGTCAGGAGGGATGGATCTAGAATGTCCCTCCTAGGCACCCAGCACCGTTCCTCCGGACCGTACCCCTCCCACTCCACGAGATATTGTAGACCCCCCATCCGACGTCTCGAATCCATGATGGACCGGACTGAGTACGCCGGGGCCCCCTCGATGTCCAGTGGGGGCGGAGGGGTCTCTCTTATCTCACTCTCCTGGAGTGGACCAGCTACCACCGGCCTGAGGAGAGACACATGGAATGAGGGGTTAATGCGATAGTCATTAGGCAGTTGCAACCTGTAACACACCTCATTCAATCTCCTCAGGACTTTAAATGGCCCTACAAACCGCAGACCAAGCTTCCGGCAGGGCAGGCGAAGGGGCAGGTTTCGAGTCGAGAGCCAGACTCGATCTCCCGGGGCGTAGACTGGGCCCTCACTGCGGTGGAGGTCGGCGCTCGCCTTCTGCCTGCGGATGGCCCGCTGCAGATGGACGTGGGCAGCGTTCCACGTCTCCTCCAAGCGCCGAAACCACTCATCCACCGCAGGAGCCTCGATCTGGCTCTGATGCCATGGTGCCAGAACCGGCTGACAACCCAACACACACTGAAAAGGGGTCAGGTTTGTAGAGGAGTGGCGGAGAGAGTTCTGAGCCATCTCTGCCCAGGGGATATACCCCGACCACTCCTCCGGCCGGCCCTGGCAATAGGATCTCAGAAACCTACCCACTTCCTGGTTTACTCTCTCCACCTGCCCATTACTCTCCGGGTGGTAACCCGAGGTAAGGCTAACCGAGACCCCCAAGCGTTCCATGAACGCCCTCCAGACTCTAGAGGTGAACTGGGGACCCCGATCAGACACTATATCCTCGGGAACCCCGTAGTGCCGGAAGACGTGAGTGAACAAAGCCTCAGCGGTCTGTAGGGCAGTAGGGAGACCCGGCATAGGAATGAGACGACAGGCCTTAGAGAACCGATCCACAACGACCAGAATAGTGGTGTTCCCCTGGGAGGGGGGAAGGTCCGTGACAAAGTCCACCGAGAGGTGAGACCACGGCTGTTGTGGAACGGGCAGGGGTTGTAACTTCCCTCTGGGCAGGTGTCTAGGCGCCTTACACTGGGCGCACACTGAGCAGGAGGAGACATAAACCCTCACGTCCTTAGCCAATGTTGGCCACCAGTATTTAACACTAAGGCAGTGCACTGTCCGGCCAATACCTGGATGTCCAGAGGAGGGTCACGTATGAGCCCAATAAATGAGTCGATCACGGACCTCGAGCGGCACGTACGTCCGACCCACTGGACACTCTGGGGGAGTAGGGTCGGTGCGTAACGCCCGCTCAATTTCCGCATCGACCTCCCATAGCACCGGTGCCACCAGACAAGACTCTGGCAGTATGGGAGTGGGCTCAATTGACCTCTCCTCTGTGTTATACCGCCGGGACAGGGCGTCTGCCTTACCGTTCTGGGACCCTGGGATGTACGTGATCTTAAAAACAAACCGGGTCAGGAACATGTTCCACCTAGCCTGACGAGGGTTCAATCTCCTAGCTGCCCGGATGTACTCCAGGTTACGATGGTCGGTCAGAATGAGAAAAGGGTGTTGAGCCCCCTCAAGCCAATGCTTCCACACCTTTAGGGCTTGAACCACGGCTAACAGCTCCCTGTCCCCTACGTCATAATTACGCTCCGCCGGGCTGAGCTTCTTAGAGTAAAAAGCGCAGGGACGGAGCTTAGGTGGCGTGCCTGAGCGTTGTGACAGTACTGCCCCAATACCGGCCTCTGACGCGTCCACCTCTACCTGGAACGCTAAAGCGGGGTCCGGGTGCGCCAGCACCGGAGCCGAGGTGAATAGGTCCTTCAGTTTACAAAACGACCTGTCCGCCTCAGCCGACCACTGCAAACGCACCGGGCCCCCCTTCAGCAGGGAAGTAATGGGAGCTGCTACCTGTCCAAAACCCCGGATAAACCTCCGGTAGTAATTGGCAAAACCCAAAAACTGCTGCACCTCTTTCACAGTGGTTGGGGTTTGCCAGTTACGTACGGCGGACACACGGTCAATCTCCATCTTCACCCCTGACGCGGACAACCGATGACCCAAAAAGGAGATGGACTCCTGGAAAAACAGACATTTCTCTGCCTTGACATACAAGTCATGCTCCAACAGCCTACCCAACACTCGCCGCACTAGGGCTACATGCTCGGCTCGTGTAGAAGAGTACACTAGGATGTCGTCAATGTACACTACCACTCCCTGCCCATGCAGGTCCCGGAAGATCTCGTCCACAAATGATTGGAAGACTGAAGGAGCATTCATTAACCCGTATCGCATGACAAGATACTCATAATGACCTGAGGTAGTACTAAATGCCGTCTTCCATTCATCCCCCTCCCTAATGCGCATCAAGTTATAAGCGCTCCTGAGATCCAGTTTTGTGAAGAAACGCGCTCCGCGTAATGATTCAGTCATACTCGCAATCAGAGGTAGAGGGTAACTGTACTTCACCGTAATCTGATTGAGACTACGATAATCAATACACGGTTGCAAACCTCCGTCCTTCTTCTTCACAAAAAAAGAAACTCGAGGACGCAGGGGAAGTGGAAGGCCGTAAGTATCCTTGTCTCAGGGACTCAGCTATGTATGTTTCCATAGCTGCCATCTCCTCTTGAGACAGAGGATACACATGGCTCCGCGGAAGTGCCGCACCTGTCTGGATGTTTATCGCACAATCTCCCTGTCTATGAGGTGGCAATCGCGTCGCCCTCGTCTTACTGAACACGAGAGCCAAATCCTCATACTCAGGGGGAATGTGCATTGCGGGCACTTGGTTCGGACTCTCCACCGTGGTCGCCCCAACGGAAACACCTAAACATCGCCCAACACACTGGCCAGACCATTCCTTGAGAGCCCTCTGTTGCCACGAAATAGTGGGGTCATGGGTGACTAACCAAGGAAGCCCCAGCACCACGGGATACGCAGGAGAGTCCATGAGGTACAACTGGATAATCTCCTCATGACCCCCCTGCGTCTTCATCTTTAGTGGCGCTGTGACCTCCCTAATCAACCCAGATCCCAACGGGCGGCTATCTAGGGCATGGATAGGAAAGGGTGCATCAACGGGCAGGAGGGGAATCCCTAACTTAGAACAAAATTGCCGGTCAATAAAATTCTCAGCTGCGCCTGAATCGACTAGCGCCTTATGCTGGGAATGAGATGCAACCTGAGAAAATACCACAGGTATACAAAAGTGAACAACAGAGAGCTCTGGGTGAGTGGAGCGCCTACTCACCTGAAATGACTCCCCAGTGCGCGACCTGTTGCCTCGATGCCTCGGAGACCCTCCCCAGCACCTAGCCGCAGTGTGTCCTCCACGGCCACAGCTGGTGCAGGGGACGGCCTCCCTCGGGCTCTCTCTCCTCCTCCTCCCACTAGCGCCAGCACCTCCGAGCTCCATAGGGATCGGCTCGGAGGCGCTGGAGGATGGAATGGACGGCCCCAACTCGGGACGTCCGCGGGTGGCCAGCAGGGTATCTAGACGGATGGACATGTCCACCAACTGGTTGAAGGATAGATTGGTGTCCCTGCAGGCCAGCTCTCGACGAACGTCCTCACGCAGGCTACACCGGTAGTGGTCGATGAGGGCCCTCTCATTCCACCCCGCATCCGCCGCTAGAGTCCGGAAATCCAGGGCGAACTCCTGTGCGCTCCTCTTCCCCCGTCGGAGGTGGAACAGACGCTCCCCCGCCGCTTTACCCTCAGGTGGATGATCGAAAACCGCCCTGAAGCGGCGGGAGAACTCCGCGTAGGTGATGGTGGCGGCGTCTATTCCCCTCCATTCGGCGTTGGCCCACTCCAATGCCTTGCCGGAGAGACAGGAGATGAGGGCGGAAACGCTCTCGTATCGCGAGGGCGCCAGGTGTATGGTAGCCAGGTAGAGTTCCACCTGCAGGAGGAACCCCTGACACCCGGCTGCGGTGCCATCATACGCCCTCGGGAGCGAGAGCCGAATCCCACTGGATTCCAGTGCTGGTATGGGAGGACTGGTCGATGGTGGTGGTACAGTAGGAGGAGGTGTGGGCACTCCTCCTCTCTCCCATCGGCGCAGGGTGTTCATCACATCTTGCATGGCTGACCCAAGTTGCTGGATCCTGGCGTCCTGGCAGCTGAGCCGATCCTCCAGCGACTCGGGCGCCGCCGCTGCTCCTGCTGACTCCATAGATGGTGTGTAATTCTGTCAGACTTCGGATGTGGATGCAGTGGTGGAGTCAAGCGCAGGACAAGGAGGTTCAATCCAAAATGTCTTTACTCAATAAAGCACAGGGAAAACAAAGGCCTCAAAAACAAAGGAGGCGAACGATTACGCACACACGCGTAAACACTAAACATACACGAGACACCGAACGGACAAGCGGACAATTACACACAACTGCAAACAAACCAAAAGGGAAACTTATAGGTGACATAATCAATACTCAATACGAAACAGGTGCACACACAAGACTAGACCAAACAACTATCGAAAACATCCAATGGTGGCAGCTAGTACTCCGGGGACGACGAACGCCGAAGCCTGCCCGAGCCAGGAGGAGGAGCAGCCTCGGCAGAATCCGTGACAAACTGCTGTGTTAGTTTTGCCCTCTGCTCATAGTGGTAGCCTATAGTCCCAACTTCTCGCCGCCTTAAACGTTTCTAACTGGGCGCTTATTAGTTTTAAACAGAACCAATCAAACAAATACTTTAAAAAATATTGTCACTATTGTAAAATTGGAACTTACGTATAATAAATAACCTTTTATTGTACTTTGCTTGTCTCTGTGGTTGTGTTTGCCGTGGGATATTAGAACTCTTGACATCAACTTATCTGATACATGATTTAACATATTGTGGAACATGGAACCTTTATAGAGTAATGGATGTCTTTAAATAAGTGTACAGATTGAAAAAGAAAATAAGGGAGGTCTATACATTCATTCATATACACATTTAGAGCCAAGTCATGACCTAAAATGTACATTAAAATCCAACTTTTGGTTCATTCTTTCTTCATTTACATCAATGCATGATATTTGTAAAAGCTATTACTTAATTCCTAAATCTATTGGTTCTCCATGATCAAATACTTTGTTTCCACACACCTACAGGATACTCAATGTCATTCTGTGATCGGGAATGGGAGAAATATTTGAGTCAGGTGTCATTATTGTTTCAATATGTGTTGTAGTCATGACAGACAAAGACAGTTAGGCAAACCTCACTAAATTGCTACAGTTATTGCAATAAGCATATTATACACTGAGTGTACAAAACATTAGGAACACCATCTTACAATTGAGCACCCCCTTTTGCACTTAGAACAGCCTCAATTCGTCGGGGCAGGGAATCTACAAGGTGTCAAAAGCGTTCCACAGGGATGCTGGCCCATGTTGACTCCAATGCTTCCCACAGTTGACTTGTGGCCTGAGACGAGTGACAGAGTGAAACAGCCGTGTCTGTGTGAAGAAATTAGCAAACTGAAAGCGGCTTGTTCTAATCCAATTGTTGCAGCAGGCTCAACCGATACCCCGCCCGTTTCTCTACAGACAGAAGAACTAGACAATAGTTGTGTAGAGCACACTGTGCTTCATACTCTTTGAGTGAAAGAGAGATGCGTGCTGGCAGCTGAAAATAACTTTTTTCCTGATCACAGATAATTACAAAAAATTCTCCATATCCGTTATCATACTTGTTTTGTCCAAGTACTCAGCACACCCCTACCTAGTTACCATACCCCGTTCAAAGGCACAAATGTTTTGTCTTCCCCATTCACCCTCTGAATGGCACACATACACAATCCATGTCTCAATCGTCACAAGGCTTAGAAATCCTTCTTTATATCATATATTATACAAAATAAAGCAAACTGGATGGAATATGGGGACAAATGCACCAAATTCTTTTTTAATCTTCAACATAGAAATGCTACCAAAAATAATTTACTGAAACTGGTTCCAAATGAGTCAACCATGATTCACCAAATTATATTTTGAAAGAGGAAGCAAAGTACTTTAAGCATATGTTTTGGATTCAGTCTCCTCCATCTCCTCTAACCGAAGCTAATTGTATGGATTTTTTATCTATTGATCATGTAAAATTAACAGCTGTACAGAAAGATGAATGTGAAGGTGAAATTACAGAAGAGGAACTGCTTGATGCAATTAACCTCTACGGGATCGGTGTCCCATATACGGAACGGTTGAGCTGACGTGCGCTAATGTGATTCGCATGACTGTTGTAAGTAACAGCAAACTTTCCAGGACATAGACATGTCTTATATGGGCAGAAAGCTTAAATTCTTGTTCATCTAACTGCACTCTCCAATTTACAGTAGCTATTAGAGTGAAACAATACCATGCTATTGATTGAGGAGAGTGCACAACAACAAAAAAGGTATCACGGCAACTGGTTTGATACATTCACCTCTGAAGGTAAATAATGTACTTACATTCATTAATCTTGCTCTGATTTGTCATCCTATGGGTCCCAGAGATAAAATGTAGCATAGTTTTGTTTGATAAAATCAATTTTTATATTCAAATATAGGAACTGGGTTATACAGTTTGAACCCCTGCTGTCCCTGGCTCCACACCACCCCGCCCGGCCATCTAGATATGTGAAAGTTTGTGTATACGCTAATGATCCTTCGTGTATGACATTCCTGGGAGTGTGTAAACTTACATTTTGTATTACCATAGCATTTTTGTATGTTCTCTATAGTTATGTACTTGAAAATGTATCAATTGACCAATTCGGCACATTTGGGCAGACTTCATACAAAATAGTCCAGGTTTGCAATGCTTCACCGGATCAATCTGAAACTTTGCACACTCTCTGAATTGCGCCTAAACTGCAATATTATATTGTGGCCTTTCTCTCGCATTTCAAAGATGATGGAACAAAATAATTAATAGAAAACACATGTTTTTTTGTTTGTATTATCTTTTACCAGATCTAATGTGTTATATTCTCCTACATTAATTTCACATTTCCACAAACTTCAAAGTGTTGCCTTTCAAATGGTATCAAGAATATGCATATCCTTGTTTCAGGTCCTGAGCTACAGGCAGTTAGATTTGGGTATGTCATTTTAGACGAAAATTGAAAAAAAGGGTCAGATCCTTAAGAGGTTAAAGCCTTTTTAAGTCCAGGAAAACTACAGGGCTAGATGGTATAGCAGTTGAGGTATAACAAACCTTTTTTTGATATACTCAGAGGACCGTTATTACCATGTTTTAACCACTCCTATGTAAATGGTAGATTATCAGACACTTAAGAAGAAGGTCTGATTTCATAATTACTGAAACAGGATACAAGTGGGAAATATAAAGATCCAGTCCATAAAAAAATTGGAGGCCCCTTACACTTCACTGTTGTGATGCAAAAATTCTAGCAAAATGTATAGCGCATAAAATGTTGGACATTATTCATTCTAATCAGAAAGGTTTTTTACATGGACGATACAGTGGAGATAATATAAGGTAAGTACTGGAAACAATAGAAAACTATGAAAAATCTGGGAAACCAGGCCTGCTATTCATAGCTGACTTTGAAAAGGCTTTTGATAAAGTATGACTGGAGTTTATATATAAATGCCTGGAACGTTTCAATTTTGGAGAATATCTTATAAAATGGGTTAAAATCATGTATCGTAACCCTAGGTGTAAAATAGTATATAATGGCTACTTCTCAGAAATTGTTAAACTGTCAAGAGGAGTAAAACAATGTTGTCCACTATTGGCATATAGATGTATTATGGCCATCGAAATGTTAGCTATTAAAATCAGAACCAACAATAATATCAAGGGATTAGAAATCCAAGGCTTAAAAACAAAGGTGTCATTGTATGCTGATGATTCATGTTTTCTTTTAAATCCACATCTTGGATCCCTCCAAAGCCTCATAGAGGATCTAGCTAATTTTTCTAACCTTTCTGGTTTACAACCAAATAATGATAAATGTACTATATTACGTATTAGATCACAAAAAAATTCAACTTTTACATTACCGTGTAGTTTACCAATAAAATGGTCGGATGGTGATATGGATATACTCGGTATACATATTCCGAAATAAATAAATAATCTCACTCCAATAAACTTTAATAGAAAGTTAGCAAAAACAGATAAGATATTGCTACCATGGAAAGGTAAATACCTGTCTATTTGTGGAAAAATCACCTTGATTAACTCTTTAGTAATATCCCAGTTTACCTATTTGCTTATGGTCTTGCCTACACCTAGCGAACAGTTTTTTTAATTACATGAGAAAAAAATATTCCTTTTTATTTGGACGGCAAGCCGGACCAAATTTTACGAGCCTATTTCTATAATGAATATGAATTCGGAGGGCAGAACTTATTAAATATTAAAGCATTAGACCTCTCACTAAACGCTGCAGTCATGCAAAAGTTATACTTAAATCCGAACTGGTTCTCTAGCAAATTAGTAAGAATGTCTCACCCTATGTTCAAGAATGTTTTTTTTCCATTTATTCAGATTACAACCTCTCACTTTCAGTTATTTGAAAAGGAAATCATCTCCCAAATATCGCTATTTTAAAACAAGCCATAGTAAGTTGGTTGCAATTTCAACTTAATCCACCAGAAAGGACAGAACAAATAATGCAAACAATATTGTGGTTAAACTCAGATATACTTATTGCCACATTTTTTTTGGATAAAAATCAAATAAAAAGGTATAATCTCCGTAAATGATGTCATAGGTAGGACTGGTGTTGTTATATCGCACATGCAGCTAACAAAAACATATGGAAATGTCTGCTCTACCCAAAATGACCACCAACTAATTGCAGCATTCACGCAAAAATGGAAGAGGAAAGTGGAAGGGGCAAAAATTTAGGAACTTGTCTGTCGGCCCTGCATTAAAGACCATAATTGGTTAAAGAATACTGTGATAAATAAATAAAAGTATATCAGTTTAATTTAAGGGCCCAAAAATTGACAGCTGTGCCATATAGATTGCAAAATAGTTGGGAAGAGATTTCTGACATACCGATTCCATGGCACATGGTTTATGAACTGATGCACAAAACGACGCCGGATTCAAAACTCATAATCTTTCAATTTAAATTATTATACAGAATTCTTGCAACCAATAGAATGTTATTTATATGGGGGATACAACCTTCCCAGCTCTGCAGATTTTGCTACGAAGAGACAAAATCATTAGATCATTTGTTTTTGTACTGTCCATATGTAGCTTGTTTTTGGTCACAGGTCCAGGAATGACTGAAGAACTGCAATATTTACCTGGAGCTCGCCCTGGAGATAGCACTACTGGGTCATCTGAAAAGTCATAGTCAATCGATAAATAATATAATAATACTTTTAGCAAAAATGTTTATTTTCAATTTACAATCTGTATAAACAATGAGAAATCTTGTGAAACATTACAGCACAGTTGAAATATATAGGGCAAATAAAATCCAATATGCATGGTGTTAAGAGATAGATGGGAGGGGTTGAATGGAGCTGATGGTCGGGACTAATAACAGGTAATAATAAAAAGATAATGTAAAACGTAAAACATACTGTGTCCATAAAACGTATATCGGTTATAGGTTAAGAACTTTTGTGAAAGAGCACAGTTTGAAAGATATGGCAAATAGAAATCAAACCGGATGGACATCAGAAATAGATGGGAGAGGTTGAGGGAAGAGGAAGCACAGGAGTAAAAACAAACAAAATAGAACTATTGTAAAATAGACTGTGTCCATAAAATATATATAGTATATATAAGCTGGAAGTAGAGGACTACACGTTGTTGTTCACTAGTTTACTCCAATTAGGGGAGGGGTGGTAGGGTTAGAAAGTAATTAAGGAAAATACGTATGTATATTGTAATGAATACTCGGACAGAGTGGTAAGATCCAATCGCAGAATTGCGATGCTTTATTAGAGTACAGACAAGGGAATAGCTTAATCGTGGTCGGGCGGGCTGTGGTCAAAACCGGGCCAGGCATAGACAGGCAGAGGTACCAAGGGAGCGGGCTTAGTCGTAGTCGAGGGCGCAGGCACAGGGTCAGAGGACGGTAATCACTGGGGTAGACAAGCAGAGGATTAAGCAATTCGGGGAGTCAAACAACAAGGCGCAGGTCGGGTACACGGGTAATCAAAAACAACAAACACTCTCTCTCTCTCGGAACAAAACGCTTAGCAAGTCACAATGGAACAATACCTCGCACCGACTGAACTTCTGAGCACACCTTATATCCTACCCTAATTACGGACAGGTGTGCTCAGAACTCAGGTGAACCAGATCGAGTCTGATGACTCCCCCTCTCTGTAGATCGGGGAAGTGTCAGACTCTGTCTAGACCCAGCCAACCCCCGATCCCTTACAGTATCCCCCTCCCCAGGGCCGGCTCCTGACGGCCTTCTACCTCTACCGGGTGGTCTTCCTCTGGGTTGGGGTCCGGGATGATCTGGGTGTTCAGCGTGTAAAGTGGCCTTGAGAGCGGGGTCTAGTATGTCCTTAGCAGGGACCCAGGACCGTTCCTCAGGTCCATATCCCTCCCAGTCCACGAGATATTCGATGCCCCCTCGTCTCCGTCTTGACTCCAGTATCTCGTGGACTGTATAGGTGGTGTCCTGTTCATCCTCCAAAGGTGGTGTAGTAGGTTGTTGAGCGATTGGTGGGTACATCGGGCTATAATGGACAGGTTTCAGCAGGGAGACGTGGAACGTAGGGTTTATCCTGTAGTGTCGAGGGAGTAACAGACGGTAGGTGACAGGGTTAATACGTCTCTGTACCTTGAAAGGACCAATGTACCTGGGTTGGAGCTTTTTGCAGCTCCGTCGGAACCGCAGGTCTCGGGTAGACAGCCACACTCGTTGCCCGGATTGATAAGTGGGAGTAGGTCTCCGGCGTCGGTCGGCGTAGGTCTTTTGCTGTTGGGAGGCTTGACTGAGATGTTGATGGGCCGTCTCCCAGACCTGCGCACTCCGACGGAGCCACTCGTCCACCGCCGGTACCATCCCTGATGCGGTATCCCACGGGAACAGGGGTGGTTGATACCCTAGAACACACTGGAAGGGCGTTAGGCGTAGGGAGGTGTGAATGAGTGAGTTCTGAGCATACTCTACCCAAGGAAGGAATCGGCTCCACTCTTGCGGCTGCCGCGAACATTGTTGCCGTAGATATTTCCCAATTTCCTGGTTGAGCCGTTCTGTCTGCCCATTGGCCTGGGGATGATATCCGGAGGTTAGGCTAACCGAGATGCCCAAGCGTTCGCAGAAGGCCTTCCATACCCGGGATACAAACTGGGATCCCCGGTCGGAAACAATATCCTCCGGGACACCAAACTGCCGGAACACCTGGGTAAACATAGTCTCAGCCATCTGAGTGGCGTTAGGCACACGGGTCATGGGCACTAACCGGCACATCTTGGAGAAACGATCGATGACCACGAGAATTACAGTATGGCCCTCTGATTCTGGTAGGTCGGTAACAAAGTCCATTGCAATGTGCGACCAGGGTCGTTGAGGAGTTGGCAATGGCATCAGCTTACCCTCCGGTAGTGCACGAGGTACCTTGGACTGAGCACATACTGGACAGGATAAGACATAGTCTCTGATGTCATCTGTGAGGGAATCCCACCAGTATTTTCGGCTGATGAGTCGTGTAGTTCGAGTGATTCCGGGATGACCAGATCCCAGCGACGTGTGGCACCATTCCATCAGTTGAGGTCGAAGGGGAGCTGGTACAAACACCTTAGACACCGGGGTTTCTGGAGGGGCTGGTTCCGCTTGTAGGCTCTCCTGAATTGTGTCATCGATAGCCCACCTCACAGGACCAGCACGGCAACTCATGGGGAGGATAGGTTCTGGTTCCATGGGTCTTTCCGCGCGCTCGAACCGTCGGGAAAGCGCGTTCGCCTTACAATTCTTGGATCCGGGAATATAAGAGACAGTGAATTGGAAACGGTTGAAGAATAAAGACCACCTTGCCTGTCGGGAGTTCAGTCGTTTCGCACTGTGAAGATACTCCAGATTGCGGTGGTCCGTGAGCACTTGGAACGGATGATCTGCTCCCTCCAGCCAATGTCTCCACTCCTCCAGTGCTAACTTCACCGCCAGTAATTCCCGATTTCCCACGTCGTAGTTCTGCTCGGCCGGATTCAGCTTCTTGGAAAAAAAAGCACAGGGTCGTGATTTAGGCGGCTCACCTTGGCGCTGGGATAGCACGGCTCCCACTCCAACCTCCGAGGCGTCCACTTCCACGATAAACGGCAAGGTAGGATCCGGCTGACATAAAATGGGAGCGGTGGTAAAGCGTTGTTTCAACGTCTCGAAAGCCCGCACTGCCCCCTCCGTCCATTTCAGACCACGACCCTTGTAGCTGGTCATCGCCGACAGGGGAGCTGCGGTTGTGCTGAAATTACGTACGAACCGTCTATAGTAATTGGCGAACCCTAAGAATCTCTGGAGCTCCTTCACCGTCTGGGGTTGAGGCCAGTCTCGTACAGCTTGCACCTTGGATTCATCCAGTTTTACCCCGTCGGGAGTGAGTATGGCCCCAAGGAAGGAAATCGTAGTGACATGGAATTCACTCTTTTCGGCCTTCACGAACAGAGAGTGTTGTCGGAGTCGGTCCAGAACCTGTCGTACATGGGACACATGTTCACTCAGAGAGTTAGAGTAGATGAGGATGTCATCAATATACACTATAACAAAGCGATCAATCAAGTCCCTGAAAATGTCATTCATGAACGCCTGGAACACAGAGGGCGCGTTAGTAAGTCCATAGGGCATGACACAATATTCATAATGTCCTCGATGGGTGATGAAAGCGGTCTTCCATTCATCCCCTTCTCTAATGCGCACCAGATTGTACGCACTCCTGAGGTCCAGTTTACTGTAGATGGAGGCCTGCCCCACCTGCTCGAGGGCTGCTGGAATCAAAGGAAGAGGGTAACGATTTTTAATGGTGATATCGTTCAAACCTCGATAGTCTATACAAGGACGCAGTCCGCCATCCTTTTTCTTAACAAAGAAGAAACTGGATGCGGCGGGAGACGTAGATGGGCGAATGGCCCCTTGCTGTAGTGCCTCATCAATATACTGGCTCATAGATTCTCGTTCCGGCTGTGACAAAGGGTAGATTCTACCGCGAGGAGGTGTAGCCCAGGATAGCAGATCAATGGCGCAGTCCCAGCCCCGATGCGGTGGTAACACGGTGGCCCTCTCCTTGGAGAACACCTGCGCGTAATCCTGGTACTCTGTTGGAACAACAGTAGACACCGCACCCTGCGCATCCTCCACAGTAGACGTCTTGCAAGGTAAATTGAGGCACTCTGCCCTACATACCTCACTCCAAGCCGTGATATCGCCAGATTTCCAGGAGATGACCGGATCATGGGTAACGAGCCAGGGGTGACCGAGAACTAGCGGCTCCCGTGGAGCGGAGATGACAAAAAAAATGATGTTCTCATGGTGTATGGAGCCCACTTGTAACTTGATTACCTCCGTACGGTGCGTAATGAACCCAGAGCCCATGGGCTCACCGTCTAGCGTGTTGACCGGCAGGGGAGGTTGAATTGGGATAAGTTGAACTCCCAATTCCTCAGCGAGACCCACATCCATAAATCTGGCAGCCGCCCCGGAATCGATAAGACCTTCCAATCTGCGCACTCTCTCTCCAACAGATAAGGTAACTGGCACATACATTTGTTTGGATGTGATGTTGCAAACGGGAGTCTCACTCACCGGTTTGGCAGTTCCGAGGCGATATTCTGGGGTACGGTTTGGTCGTACTGGACATTGCCGAATGAAATGACCCGACTGACCACAATACAGGCATAGTCCGTCTTGCCGACGTTGTTTTCTCACCGAACCCTGTAGGGGTGACCGTCCCAGTTGCATAGGTTCCTCCTCAGATTCTCTCCCCCGCTCTGACGATTGCGTAGGACCAGTGACCGAGGGCTCCCGGACTGTGGATACCTTGTGTTGCACTATCAGATTATCAATAGCGATGGCGATGTTGATAAACTCATGTAGCGCAGTGATATCTCCCCGACAAGCCAACTCAGTCTGTACTTCTTTGCGCAGCCCTCTTCGGAAAACGGTGAGAAAAGCAGTCTCGCTCCATCCGCTACCGGCTGCTATAGTACGGAACTCTAAAGCGTAGTCGGCTACTGTGCGACGGCCCTGCCGAAGTTCACATAGTTGGTCGCCCACGCTACGCCCAGATACTGGGTGGTCGAACACCTCTTGGAACAGTCTCTTGAACTGAACTTCCGCATTCAACTCGGGGACCTCAGCTGCCCAAAGCGCAGTAGCCCAATCCAGTGCTCTTCCCGTTAGCAGAGAAATCATGAAATCCACCCTGCTACGGTCATCGGGAAACATAGTACGATTATACGACAGATACAGGGACGTCTGGAGTAGAAACCCCTGACATTTGCCAGGTTCCCCGTCGTACCTTGTCGGTAGAGAAATCGGAGGTGCATGACGAGGACCGACCGTGCTCGGGGTGGTGCCTTCAGCCGCACCAGCGTTGAGTAGCTGCAGGAGTTCATCCATCTGTTTCTCCTGTATCTCCCATCGCCTCTGTAATTCCGCTGGATCCATGGTAATGGCGAGGTATTCTGTAATGAATACTCGGACAGAGTGGTAAGATCCAATCGCAGAATTGCGATGCTTTATTAGAGTACAGACAAGGGAATAGCTTAATCGTGGTCGGGCGGGCTGTGGTCAAAACCGGGCCAGGCATAGACAGGCAGAGGTACCAAGGGAGCGGGCTTAGTCGTAGTCGAGGGCGCAGGCACAGGGTCAGAGGACGGTAATCACTGGGGTAGACAAGCAGAGGATTAAGCAATTCGGGGAGTCAAACAACAAGGTGCAGGTCGGGTACACGGGTAATCAAAAACAACAAACACTCTCTCTCTCGGAACAAAACGCTTAGCAAGTCACAATGGAACAATACCTCGCACCGACTGAACTTCTGAGCACACCTTATATCCTACCCTAATTACGGACAGGTGTGCTCAGAACTCAGGTGAACCAGATCGAGTCTGATGACTCCCCCTCTCTGTAGATCGGGGAAGTGTCAGACTCTGTCTAGACCCAGCCAACCCCCGATCCCTTACATATATGTATTTATATGTATATATGAATGTATGTATGTATGTATGTACGGTACCAGTCAAAAGTTTGGACACACCTACTCATTCAAGAGTTTTTCTTTATACAATTTTTTACATTGTAGAATAATAGTGAAGACATGTTTTTCACAATGTTTTTCCAACAGTCTTGAAGGAGTTCCCACATATTCTGAGCACTTGTTGGCTGCTTTTCCTTCACTCTGCCGTCCGACGCTTCCCAAACCATCTCAATTGGGTTGAGGTCGGGGGATTGTGGAGGCCAGGTCATCTGATGCAGCAATCCTTCACCCTCCCTCTTGGTAAAATAGCCCTTACACAGCCTGGAGGTGTGTTGTAAAACAAATGATAGTCCCACTAAGCCCAAACCAGACACGGTGTCGGTGAATGGATGATCTCCGCATGTGTAGTTCCCACAGTACAGCATGGAGGAGGAGTTGTTATGGTGTGGGGGTGCTTTCCTGGTGACACTGTCTGTGATTTATTAAAAATTCAAGGCACACTTAACCAGCATGGCTACTACAGCATTCTGCAGCGATATGCCATCCCGGTTAAGTGTGCCTTGAATTTTCTCACAAGACACAGCAGTTCGAACCAAAAAGCTCAAATTTGGACTCCAGACCAAAGGACACATTTCCACCGGTCTAATGTCCATTGCTCGTGTTTATTGGCCCAAGCAGGTCTCTTCTTATTATTGGTGTCTTTTAGTAGTGGTTTCTTAGACCATGAAGGCCTGCTTCACACAGTCCCCTCTGAACAGTTGATGTTGATATGTATCTTTACTTGAACTCTGTGAAGCATTTATTTGGGCTGCAATTTCTGAGGCTGGTAACTCTAATGAACTTATCCTCTGCAGAAGAGGTAACTCTGGGTCTTCCATTCCTGTGGTGGTCCTCATGAGAGCCAGTTTCATCATAGCACTTGATGGTTTTTGCGACTGCACTTGAAGAAACTTTCAAAGTTCTTGACATTTTCCATAATGACTGACCTTCATGTCTTAAAGTAATGATGGACTGTCGTTTCTCTTTGCTTATTTGAGCTGTTCTTTCCATGATATGGCATCTTCTGTATACCCCCCTACCTTGTCAGAACACAACTGATTGGCTCAAACGCATTAAGAAGGAAATAAATTCCACAAATTAACTTTTAAGAAGGCACACCTGTTAATTGAAATGAATTCCAAGTGACTACCTCATGAAGCTGGTTGAGAGAATTCCAAGCGTGTGCAAAGCTGTCATCAAGGCAATGGGTGGCTATTTGAAGAATCTCAAATATAAAATATATTTTGATTTGTTTAACACTTTTTTGGTTACTACATGATTATTCTACAAAAATAAAGAAAAACCCTGGAATGAGTAGGTGTGTCCAAACTTTTGACTGGTAGTGTATGTATTTATATGTGTATGTATGTATAAGTATATATAGATATTAGCAAAAAATATATGGGGGATTGGAAGTGATGCAAACAATTACATTGATGGAAGCTTCAATCTATCTGCAATATTAAAGCTGATCTACCCCCTTTATTTTCTTTAACAAAAAACAACAAATCCTTCTTTAACCCGTCTCCTCCCCTTCATCTACACTCCTAATATTGAGTTGCACCCCTTTTGCCCTCAGAACAGCCTCAATTCTTCCGGGCATGGACTCTACAAGGTGTCGAAAGCGTTCCACAGGGATGCTGGCCAATGTTGACTCCAATGCTTCCCACAGTTGTGTCAAGTTGGCTGGATGTCCTTTGGGCGGTGGACCATTTTTGATAGACAGGAAACTGAGAAACCCAGCAGCGTTGCATTTCTTGACACACTCAAATGGGTGCACCTGGCCCCTACTACTAGGGGTGTGCCGATCTCGTCATACTCATATTCATAATCGTATCCATTTTATCACACTTGAAATCTGATTTACTCGTGATTGGAAGTGCGCTTTAAATGCTGGTAAAGCCTATACCTCAAGTGCACATTACTGCGCTATCACTCAGATCGCATCGTTATGTTCCTTCACTCATTCACACACATTGTTCAAAGGTAAACGATCCCGACAGATGAAAATGCACATTAGGGCTATTTACTTACTTAGTTCTATTCAATTATCAACGAAATAGGCAAATAAATATACTAACGCATGGCTGGCTACTACATTTATTCCAGGCACAGATTTAGATGAAGGTAGGCTAATACGTTTGCCCCATATATTGTTTCACTTTCGAGAGGAGCAAAGCTTTTCTCTCGCGACATTTATGCCACAACATTTGTACAATCAAAATAAACTATCTATATTTGTAATTTTATTTTCTACATGATCTGTCGCTCGGTAAACATGCCTGAGCTAGAATAAATAATAATAGCAAGAAGCATTGGCTTGGATCACAACAAAGAACGTTAACGTTACTAGACGTTCGTGTTATACGCCCACCCTTCCTCCTGACCAACCTCCCTCCTTTCGTTTTTGGCTTAAGTAACCCCCTGTCTTATGTAAACATTCCAAACATAACATATTATACTAATTTGAGGGACACAGATGTACATTTATGTTAAGTCTAGCCAGCTTCATTTAGCTACACATTCCATCTCAGGCATCTTCCATATTATGAAGGTGGATATTGATTGTGCACCCACCGCATACTTGAGCCTGCTTGAGCTGGGCTTGTAAATGCGTGTTCAAAAGAGTGGGCAAGTCAGTGCCACTTTTTCATCTGAAATTAAAATTCAAGAAAGGTTATCTTGCAAATTCAGCAGACTATGGTGTGAAATAGGATGTTAGAAGTGCCGTCTTTCTTTTATTACTTATCATTAATGCCATATTTGGTGTGCTTATCAATGCACAATCACCTTTTTCCCCACTCCTATCGATAAAATACTTTTATTAAAGGGGATTTTCACCCTGGGGGAAACTGGGCTTGTTTTCATCATGTCCGAGGCATTTCTAGGTCCGTGAGATGTGTTTCACACATAATTTCCCAGGAGGAAGGCAGGTCTGGGCTTCACGCGCTGAATGATACACCCTATGACGGCTTCCAGTTTATTGATAGGGGGGCAAGATCTGAAAATAAAATAGCCTCTGAAAGACTTCAACTCGTGTGGGGCGGTGCTTCGTGGGCTTTTTTGAAAGGGAAGCAGACACTAACAACACAATCCTTTGGGCAAAACTGAAAGAACTAACCAGACCGCAATGGCTTCAAGTGATTCCTCTCATCAACATTAATTGTAATCCAACAATGTGTACACCACCATCTTGTCTATTTCATGTCTTCTCTCATTGATCGAGACAGGTGTCTGTCATCATGACATGCGACACTTTGGGGTGGACACCCACCAGTCTCGATCAATGAGAGAAGACTTGAAATAGCCAAGATGGCGGCGTACACTTAGTTGGATTACAATTAATGTTGATGAGTGGAATCACTTGAAACCACCTGCAACTGGACAGACAGTTTATGAGACTCCTGTTTCCACAAATCGAGGATGAAGACTGTATCGCCAAGCTAAGGTTGGTCGAACATTCTCTTTGCTACACCAAACAATACCTATCCTGTAACTTCCAGTAATGGATATCGAAATCTTTGGTTAAATAACATTATCTGGTGTAACAATCTGTAGCTACAGTTCTACAGTTCTCTGCACTTTACTTCACCTGAGATACACAGAACTGTACTACACTGTTCATACTGTATTTTTTTGTACGTTACTTTTACCATATAACATTCTTGTTGAATACCCAGTTCTCTTTTTGAGTTAGCATTAAATAGTGTACACTCCCCTGTATTTTAGATTTTGACAAATATACATTCTTTGGATATCTGAATGTCTAACATCTGTTTGATGCTACAGAGCTCTGTACAGCTTATACAGTGGGGAAAAAAAGTATTTAGTCAGCCACCAATTGTGCAAGTTCTCCCACTTAAAAAGAAGAGAGAGGCCTATAATTTTCATCATAGGTACACGTCAACTATGACAGACAAATTGAGAATTTTTTTTCCAGAAAATCACATTGTAGGATTTTTAATGAATTTATTTGCAAATTATGGTGGAAAATAAGTATTTGGTCACCTACAAACAAGCAAGATTTCTGTCTCTCACAGACCTGTAACTTCTTCTTTAAGAGGCTCCTCTGTCCTCCACTCGTTACCTGTATTAATGCCACCTGTTTGAACTTGTTATCAGTATAAAAGACACCTGTCCACAACCTCAAACAGTCACACTCCAAACTCCACTATGGCCAAGACCAAAGAGCTGTCAAAGGACACCAGAAACAAAATTTTAGACCTGCACCAGGCTGGGAAGACTGAATCTGCAATAGGTAAGCAGCTTGGTTTGAAGAAATCAACTGTGGGAGCAGTTATTAGGAAATGAAAGACATACAAGACCACTGATAATCTCCCTCGATCTGGGGCTCCACGCAAGATCTCACCCCGTGGGGTCAAAATGATCACATGAACGGTGAGCAAAAATCCCAGAACCACAATGGAGGACCTAGTGAATGACCTGCAGAGAGCTGGGACCAAAGTAACACAGCCTGCCATCAGTAACACACTACGCCGCCAGGGACTCAAATCCTGCAGTGCCAGACGTGTCCCCCTGCTTAAACCAGTACATGTCCAGGCCCGTCTGAAGTTTGCTAGAGTGCATTTGGATGATCCAGAAGAGGATTGGGAGAATGTCATATTGTCAGATGAAACCAAAATATAACTTTTTGGTAAAAACTCAACTTGTCGTGTTTGGAGGACAAAGAATGCTGAGTTGCATCCAAAGAACACCATACCTACTGTGAAGCATGGGGGTGGAAACATCATGCTTTGGGGCTGTTTTTCTGCAAAGGGACCAGGACGACTGATCCGTGTAAAGGAAAGAATGAATGGGGCCATGTATCGTGAGATTTTGAGTGAAAACCTCCTTCCATCAGCAAGGGCATTGAAGATGAAACGTGGCTGGGTCTTTCAGCATGACAATGATCCCAAACACACCGCCCGGGCAACGAAGGAGTGGCTTCATAAGAAGCATTTCAAGGTCCTGGAGTGGCCTAGCCAGTCTCCAGATCTCAACCCCATAGAAAATCTTTGGAGGGAGTTGAAAGTTCGTGTTGCCCAGCGACAGCCCCAAAACATCACTGCTCTAGAGGAGATCTGCATGGAGGAATGGGACAAAATACCAGCAACAGTGTGTGAAAACCTTGTGAAGACTTACAGAAAACGTTTGACCTGTGTCATTGCCAACAAAGGGTATATAACAAAGTATTGAGAAACTTTTGTTAATGACCAAATACTTATTTTCCACCATAATTTGCAAATAAATTCATTAAAAATCCTACAATGTGATTTTCTGGATTTCTTTTTCTCAATTTGTCTGTCATAGTTGACGTGTACCTATGATGAAAATTACAGGCCTCTCTCATCTTTTTAAGTGGGAGAACTTGCACAATTGGTGGCTGACTAAATACGTTTTTCCCCCACTGTAAGTATTTGATCACCTAACAACCAGTAAGAATTCCGGCTCTCACAGACCTGTTAGTTTTTATTTAAGAAGCCCTCCTGTTCGCCACTCATTACCTGTATTAACTGCACCTGTTTGAACTCGTTACCTGTATAAAAGACACCTGTCCCCACACTCAATCAAACAGACTCCAACCTCTCCACAATGGCCAAGACCAGAGAGCTGTGTAAGGACATCAGGGATAAAATTGTAGACCTGCACAAGGCTGGGATGGGCTACAGGACAATAGGCAAGCAGCTTGGTGAGGAGGCAACAACTGTTGGCGCAATTATTAGAAAATGGAAGAAGTTCAAGATGACGGTCAATCACCCTCGGTCTGGGGCTCCATGCAAGATCTCACCTCGTGGGGCATCAATGATCATGAGGAAGGTGAGGGATCAGCCCAAAACTACACGGCAGGACCTGGTCAATGACCTGAAGAGAACTTGGACCACAGTCTCAAAGAAAACCATTAGTAACACACTACGTTGTCATGGATTAAAATCCTGCAGCGCACGCAAGGTCCCCCTGCTCAAGCCAGCGCATGTCCAGGCCCGTCTGAAGTTTGCCAATGACCATCTGGATGATCCAGAGGGGGAATGGTCTGATGAGACAAAAATATAGGTTTTTGGTCTAAACTCCACTCGCTGTGTTTGGAGGAAGAAGAAGGATGAGTACAACCCCAAGAACACCATCCCAACTGTGAAGCATGGAGGTGGAAACATCATTCTTTGGGGATGCTTTTCTGCAAAGAGGACAGGACGACTGCACCGTACTGAGGGGAGGATGGATTGGGCCATGTATCGCGAGATCTTGGCCAACAACCTCCTTCCCTCAGTAAGAGCATTGAAGATGGGTCGTGGCTGGGTCTTCCAGCATGACAACGACCCGAAACACACAGCCAGGGCAACTAAGGAGTGGCTCCGTAAGAAGCATCTCAAGGTCCTGGAGTGGCCTAGCCAGTCTCCAGACCTGAACCCAATAGAACATCTTTGGAGGGAGCTGAAAGTCCGTATTGCCCAGCGACAGCTCCGAAACCTGAAGGATCTGGAGAAGGTCTGTATTGAGGAGTGGGCCAAAATCCCTGCTGCAGTGTGTGCAAACCTGGTCAAGATCTACAGGAAACGTATGATCTCTTTAATTGCAAACAAAGGTTTTCGTACCAAATATTAAGTTCTGCTTTTCTGATGTATCAAATACTTATGTCATGCAATAAAATGCAAATGAATTACTTAAAAATCATACAATGTGATTTTCTGGATTTTTGTTTTAGATTCCGTCTCTCACAGTTGAAGTGTACCTATGATAAAAATTACAGACCTCTACATGCTTTGTAAGTAGGAAAACCTGCAAAATCGGCAGTGTATCAAATACTTGTTCTCCCCACTGTACATGGAGGAGGCTCAATCAAGTCATCTAGACATCTTTCTTATGTCATTAAAAACTGTACCATAGAGGCTCAGAATAAGTTAGAAGAAAAGCAAAAATAAATGAAGGAACTTATTCAAGAAAGATGACGTGTAATATATTATAAAAATAAAGCAAACTGGGTGGAATATGGGAACAAATGCACCAAATTCGTTTTTAATCTTCAACATTGAATTGCTACCAAAAATAATTTACTGAAACTGGTTACAAATGATGGAGTCATCCATGATTCACCAAATAATATTTTGAAAGTGGAAGCAAAGTACTTTAAGCATATGTTTTAGTTTCAGTCTCCTCCACCTCCTCTAACCGAAGCTAATAGTATGGATTTTTTTTCTATTGATAATGTACAATTAACAGCCGTCCAGAAAGTTTCATGTGAAGACGAAATTACAGAGGAGGAATTTATTGATGCAATTAAAGCCTTTAAGTCCGGGAAAACTCTAGGGCTGGATGGCATACCAGTTGAGGTATACCAAACCTTTTTTGATATACTCAGAGGACCGTTATTAGCATGTTTTAACCACTCCTATGTAAATGGTAGATTATCAGACACTCAACATGGTCTGATTTCATTATTACTGAAACAGGATACAAGTGGGAAATATAAAGATCCAGTCCATAAAAAAAATTGGAGGCCCCTTACCCTTCAGTGTTATAATGCAAAAATTTAGCAAAATGTATAGCGCATAGAATTAAAAAGGTATTGTCGGACATTATTAATTCTAATCAGACAGGTTTATTACATGGACGATACATTGGAGATAATATAAAGCAAGTACTGGAAACAATAGAACACTATGAAAAATCTGGGAAGCCAGGCCTGCTATTCATAGCTGACATTGAAAAGACTTTTGATAAAGTACGACTGGAGTTTATATATACAGTGGGGGAAAAAATTATTTAGTCAGCCACCAATTGTGCAAGTTCTCCCACTTAAAAAGATGAGAGGCCTGTAATTTTCATCATAGGTACACGTCAACTATGACAGACAAAATGAGATTTTTTTTTCCAGAAAATCACATTGTAGGATTTTTAATGAATTCATTTGCAGATTATGGTGGAAAATAAGTTTTTGGTCAATAACAAAAGTTTCTCAATACTTTGTTATATACCCTTTGTTGGCAATGACACAGGTCAAACGTTTTCTGTAAGTCTTCACAAGGTTTTCACACACTGTTGCTGGTATTTTGGCCCATTCCTCCATGCAGATCTCCTCTAGAGCAGTGATGTTTTGGGGCTGTCGCTGGGCAACACGGACTTTCAACTCCCTCCAAAGATTTTCTATGGGGTTGAGATCTGGAGACTGGCTAGGCCACTCCAGGACCTTGAAATGCTTCTTACGAAGCCACTCCTTCGTTGCCCGGGCGGTGTGTTTGGGATCATTGTCATGCTGAAAGACCCAGCCACGTTTCATCTTCAATGCCCTTGCTGATGGAAGGAGGTTTTCACTCAACATCTCACGATACATGGCCCCATTCATTCTTTCCTTTACACGGATCAGTCGTCCTGGTCCCTTTGCAGAAAAACAGCCCCAAAGCATGATGTTTCCACCCCCATGCTTCACAGTAGGTATGGTGTTCTTTGGATGCAACTCAGCATTCTTTGTCCTCCAAACACGACGAGTTGAGTTTTTACCCAAAAGTTATATTTTGGTTTCATCTGACCATATGACATTCTCCCAATCCTCTTCTGGATCATCCAAATGCACTCTAGCAAACTTCAGACGGGCCTGGACATGTACTGGCTTAAGCAGGGGGACACATCTTGCACTGCAGGATTTGAGTCCCTGGAGGCGTAGTGTGTTACTGATGGTAGGCTTTGTTACTTTGGTCCCAGCTCTCTGCAGGTCATTCACTAGGTCCCCCCGTGTGGTTCTGGGATTTTAGCTCACCGTTCTTGTAATCATTTTGACCCCACTGGGTGAGATCTTGCGTGGAGCCCCAGATCGAGGGAGATTATCAGTGGTCTTGTATGTCTTCCATTTCCTAATAATTGCTCCCACAGTTGATTTCTTCATACCAAGCTGCTTACCTATTGCAGATTCAGTCTTCCCAGCCTGGTGCAGGTCTACGATTTTGTTTCTGGTGTCCTTTGACAGCACTTTGGTCTTGGCCATAGTGGAGTTTGGAGTGTGACTGTTTGAGGTTGTGGACAGGTGTCTTTTATACTGATAACAAGTTCAAACAGGTGCCATTAATACAGGTAACGAGTGGATGACAGAGGAGCCTCTTAAAGAAGAAGTTACAGGTCTGTGAGAGCCAGAAATCTTGCTTGTTTGTAGGTGACCAAATACTTATTTTCCACCATAATTTGCAAATAAATTCATAAAAAATCCTAAAATGTGATTTTCTGGAAAAACATTTCTCAATTTGTCTGTCATAGTTGACGTGTACCTATGATGAAAATTACAGGCCTCTCTCATCTTTTTAAGTGGGAGAACTTGCACAATTGGTGGCTGACTAAATACTTTTTTCCCCCACTGTAAATGCCTGGAAGATTTCAATTTTTGGAGAATCTCTTATAAAATGGGTTAAAATAATGTATAATAGTAAATAATGGCTACTTCTCAGAATGTTTTAAACTGAAATTAGCCCACCCAATACCTCATCCCTATATTGTTATTTATTTTGCTCATTTGCACCCCAGTATCTCTATTTGCACATAATCTCTTGCACATCTATCATTCCAGTGTTAATACTAATTGTAATTATTTTGCACTATAGCCTATTTATTGCCTTACCTCCATAACTTGCTACATTTGCACACACTGTATATATATTTTCTGTTGTATTTTTGACTTTATGTTTTGTTTTACCCCATATATAAGTCGGTGTTGTTGTTTTTATCGCACTGCTTTGATTTATCTTGGCCAGGTCGCAGTTGTAAATGAGAACTTGTTCTCAAATGGCTTACCTGGTTAAATAAAGGTGAAATATATATATATATATATTTTTTTAATCAAGGTTGTCCACTATCGGCATATCTTTTTATTATGGCTATCGAAATGTTAGCAATTAAAATCAGATCCAACAATAGCAGCAAGGGATTAGAAATCCAGGGCTTTAAAACAAAGGTGTCATTGTATGCTGATGACTCATGTTTTCTATTAAATCCACAACTTGGATCCCTCCACAGCCTCATAGAGGATCTAGATAATGTTTCTAACCTCTCTGGATTACAACAAAATTATGATAAATGTACTATATTACGTATTGGATCACAAAAAAATAAAACTTTTACATTACCATGTAGTTTACCAATAAAATGGACTGATGGTGATGTGGATATACTCGTTATACATATCCCGAAATAAATAAATTATCTCACTCCAATACATTTTTATAGAAAGTTAGCAAAAGTAGATAAGATCTTTCTACCATGAAAAGGTAAATACCTGTCTATTTATGGAAAAATCACCTTGATTAACTCTTTAGTATTATCCCAGTTTACCTATTTGCTAATGGTATTGCCTAACATTTGCGACCAGTTTTTTAAATTATATGAGAAAAACATTTCCCATTTTATTTGGAACAGCAAGCCAGACAACATTTAATGGGCCTATTCATACAGTGGGGAAAAAAAGTATTTAGTCAGCCACCAATTGTGCAAGTTCTCACACTTAAAAAGATGAGAGAGGCCTGTAATTTTCATCATAGGTACACGTCAACGATGACAGACAAATTGAGAAAAATAAATCCGGAAAATCACATTGTAGGATTTTTTATGAATTTATTTGCAAATTATGGTGGAAAATAAGTATTTGGTCACCTACAAACAAGCAAGATTTCTGGCTCTCACAGACCTGTAACTTCTTCTTTAAGAGGCTCCTCTGTCCTCCACTCATTACCTGTATTAATGGCACCTGTTTGAACTTGTTATCAGTATAAAAGACACCTGTCCACAACCTCAAACAGTCACACTCCAAACTCTACTATGGCCAAGACCAAAGAGCTGTCAAAGGACACCAGAAACAAAATTGTAGACCTGCACCAGTCTGGGAAGACTGAATCTGCAATGGGTAAGCAGCTTGGTTTGAAGAAATCAATTGTGGGAGCAATTATTAGGAAATGGAAGACATACAAGACCACTGATAATCTCCCTCGATCTGGGGCTCCATGCAAGATCTCACCCCGTGAGAAAAAGAACGGTGAGCAAAAATCCCAGAACCACACGGGGGGACCTAGTGAATGACCTGCAGAGAGCTGGGACCAAAGTAACAAAGCCTACCATCAGTAACACACTACGCCGCCAGGGACTCAAATCCTGCAGTGCCAGACGTGTCCCCCTGCTTAAGCCAGTACATGTCCAGGCCATCTGAAGTTTGATAGAGTGCATTTGGATGATCCAAAAGAGGATTGGGAGAATGTCATATGGTCAGATGAAACCAAAATAGAACTTTTTGGTAAAAACTCAACTCGTAGTGTTTGGAGGACAAAGAATGATGAGTTGCATCCAAAGAACACCATACCTACTGTGAAGCATGGGGGTGGAAACATCATGCTTTGGGGCTGTTTTTCTGCAAAGGGACCAGGACGACTGATCCGTGTAAAGGAAAGAATGAATGGGGCCATGTATCGTGAGATTTTGAGTGAAAACCTCCTTCCATCAGCAAGGGCATTGAAGATGAAACGTGGCTGGGTCTTTCAGCATGACAATGATCCCAAACACACCGCCCGGGCAACGAAGGAGTGGCTTCGTAAGAAGCATTTCAAGGTCCTGGAGTGGCCTAGCCAGTCTCCAGATCTCAACCCCATAGAAAATCTTTGGAGGGAGTTGAAAGTCCGTGTTGCCCAGCGACAGCCCCAAAACATCATTGCTCTAGAGGAGATCTGCATGGAGGAATGGGCCAAAATACCAGCAACAGTGTGTGAAAACCTTGTGAAGACTTACAGAAAACGTTTGACCTGTGTCATTGCCAACAAAGGGTATATAACAAAGTATTGAGAAACTTTTGTTATTGACCAAATACTTATTTTCCACCATAATTTGCAAATAAATTCATAAAAAATCCTACAATGTGATTTTCTGGAAAAAAAATCTCATTTTGTCTGTCATAGTTGACGTGTACCTATGATGAAAATTACAGGCCTCTCTCATCTTTTTAAGTGGGAGAACATGCACAATTGGTGGCTGACTAAATACTTTTTTTTCCCTACTGTACATCTCAGTGGCTAGATGTGCCAAGCTTACAGAGACATACTCCAAGAGACTTGTAGCAGTAATTGCTGCAAAAGGTGGCTCTACAAAGTATTGACTTTGGGGGGGTGAATGGTTATGCACGCTCAAGTTTTCTGTTTTTTTGTCTTATTTCTTGTTTGTTTCACAATAAAATATATTTTGCATCTTCAAAGTAGTAGGCATGTTCTGTAAATCAAATGATACAACCCCCGCCAAAAAAATCAATTTTAATACCAGGTTTTAAGGCAATAAAATAGGAAAAATGCCAAAGGGGGTAAATACTAGCTAGACTATCTTACCCGTGTACACATCATCATGCATGATGGGCGCATCTCCCTCTAACAGAGAGAGACGAGAGAGAGAGAGACGGGAGAGGTTGTGTTTTCTCTAGCAGGAGGTAAGCTTGGCTTCTTATATGGTGTTGAGTAAAGCTTAAACCATGTATTTAGATTGTAGGTAGGTATTGTAGTTAGGTATTATAGGTAGTTTACTCAGGTAGTTATTGTAGGTTATTGTAGGTAATTATTGTAGGTAAGGACTGTATTCTGCGGACCCCGGCGAAGCACGAGGCTAGCTTACCCACTACTTGGACCAACAAAGCTAGCTAGCTAGCGGGTAGCTACTGGTAACTTTTAGCAACTGTGGTTAGTTGTTTCCAATGTTATTTCACGCTTAAGAGTACCTGTGATTGAGCCAGCTAGCCGCCACCATTCAGCTGTTTTTCTAACCTCATTATCATTAACGTTAGGTGGTTGGTAGCTGCTGTACTTAATTACGGCTACTGATTGCAGTCTGCCAGTTTGGCTATATACATAGCTTGGGCTTTGTCGAGTAAGGCTTAAACTATGTATTTAGATTGTAGTTAGGTATTATAGGTAGGCATCGTGGGCTGTATATTATTAAGTAGTATAGGTAGGCATCGTGGGCTGTTGTGGGTAGTTGTTGTGTAGTTATTGTAGGTTACTTTTGTATTCGGCGGTGCCGGGTGTAGCACGAAGCTAGCTAGCTAACTCACCTCCTGGATTAGCTGGCGAGTAGCTATTAGCAACGGTAGCAACTAAAAACAATATCCTTTTAGCCAGCTACATTCGTTCGCAGCGACGCCGTTTTTCAAACAAAGTCAACACAGCAGCCATTGCTAGCTAGCCAACACTACCAGCTGGCTGTACTGTAGTAGCTAAATACAATATCTTTGTGCTAGCTACCCAACGTTTAATCATTGCTGCGTTATGAAAGGTAAGCTTGGCTTCTTATATGGTGTTGAGTAAAGCTTAAACCATGTATTTAGATTGTAGGTAGGTATTGTAGTTTGGTATTATAGGTAGCTTACTCAGGTAGTTATTGTAGGTTATTGTAGGTAATTATTGTAGGTAAGTATTGTATTCGGCGGACCCCGGCGAAGCACGAGGCTAGCTTACCCACTACTTGGACCAACAAAGCTAGCTAGCTAGCTAGCGGGTAGCTACTGGTAACTTTTAGCAACTGTGGTTAGTTGTTTCCAATGTTATTTCATGCTTAAGAGTACCTGTGATTGAGCCAGCTAGCTGCCACCATTCAGCTGTTTTTCTAACCTCATTATCCGAGGCATTAACGTTAGGTGGTCGGTAGCTGCTGTACTTAATTACAGCTACTGATAACAGTCTGCTGTAGTTTACAACAATTCTAATTTCTAAAGTGGAAGTTGGGAGAGTTTTATTCGGGTGGTTCAGTGAAACAATTATAGTTTCTGAGGTGGAAGTTGGGAGAGTTATATATTTTTTTTGGTGAGGGAGGCCTGCTCTCTCCTTTCCCAGATGTTTAGTTCATTTCATTCCGATCTCCTCTGCATTATTGTAGCCATCTGCTGCAGCCTGTCAACTATGCCTCTGCCTATCCCTGTTCTCTCCTCTCCTCACAGGCTACACAAACGCCTCACACCGCGTGGCTGCTGCCTCTCTAACCTGGTGGTCCCTGCACGCACCACACAACTGGAGTTCCAGGTCTCAGGCAGCCTCTGGAACTGCCGTTCTGCCGCCAACAAGGCTGACTTCATCCCAGCCTATGCTACCCTCCAGTCCCTCGACTTCCTGGCGCTGACGGAAACTCTGAAAACACTGCTACTCCTACTGCTCTCTCCTCGTCTGACCATGTGTTCTCGCATACCCCGAGAGCATCTGGTCAGAGGGGTGGTGGCACAGGAATCCTCATCTCTCCCAAGTGGTCATTCTCAATTTTTCCCCTAACCCATCTGTCTATCTCCTCATTTGAATTCCACGCTGTCACAGTCACTAGCCCATTTAAGCTTAATATCCTTGTCATCTATCGCCCTCCAGGTTCCCTTGGAGAGTTCATCAATGAGCTTGACGCCTTGATAAGTTCCTTTCCTGAGGATGGCTCACCCTTCACAGTTTTGGGGGATTTCAACCTCCCTACGTCTACATTTGACTCATTTCTCTCTGCCTCCTTCTTTCCACTCCTCTCCTTCTTTCCACTCCTCTCCTCTTTTGACCTCACCCTCTCACCATCCCCCCCTACTCACAAGGCAGGCAATACGCTTGACTTCATCTTTACTAGATGTTGCTCTTCTACTAATCTCACTGCAACTCCCCTCCATGTCTCCGACCACTACTTTGTATCCTTTTCTCTCTCGCTCTCCTCCAACACTACTCACTCTGCCCCTACACAGATGGTAACGCGCCGCCGCAACCTTCGCTCTCTCTCTCCCACTACTCTCTCCTCTTCCATCCTATCATCTCTTCCCTCTGCTCAATCCTTCTCCCTCCAATCTCCTGATTTTGCCTCCTCAACTCTCCTCTCCTCCCTTTCTGCATCCTTTGACTCCCTGTGTCCCCTATCCTCCCGGCCGGCTCGGTCCTCCCCTCCAGCTCCGTGGCTTGATGACTCATTGCGAGCTCACAGAACAGAGCTCCGGGCAGCTGAGCGGAAATGGAAGAAAACTAAACTCCCTGCTGACCTGGCATCTTTTCACTCCCTCCTCTCTACATTTTCTTCATCTGTTTCTGCTGCTAAGGCCACTTTCTACCACTCTAAATTCCAAGCATCTGCCTCTAACCCTAGGAAGCTCTTTGCCACATTCTCCTCACTGCTGAATCCTCCCCCCCCTCCTCCCTCTCTGTGGATGACTTCGTCAACCACTTTGAAAAGAAGTGTTAAGTCTAATGACACTGCTGGTCCTGCTCACACTGCCCTACCCTATGCTTTGACTTCTTTCTCCCCTCTCTCTCCAGATAAAATCTTGCGACTAGTGACTGCAGGCCGCCCAACAACCTGCCCGCTTGACCCCATCCCCTCCTCTCTTCTCCAGACCATCTCCGGTGACCTTCTCCCCTACCTCACCTCGCTGATCAACTCATCCTTGACCGCTGGCCATGTCCCTTCCGTCTTCAAGAGAGCGAGAGTTGCACCCCTTCTCAAAAAACCAACACTCGATCCCACTGATGTCAACAACTACAGACCAGTATCCCTTCTTTCTTTTCTTTCCAAAACTATTGAGCGTGCCGTCTTTAGCCAACTCTCTTGCTATCTCTCTCAGAATGACCTTCTTGATCCAAACCAGTCAGGTTTCAGGACTGGTCATTCAACTGAGACTGCTCTTCTCTGTGTCACGGAGGCTCTCCGCACTGCTAAAGCTAACTCTCTCTCCTCTGCTCTTGTCCTTCTAGACCTGTCTGCTGCCTTTGATACTGTGAACCATCAGATCCTCCTCTCCACCCTCTCCGAGCTGGGCATCTCCGGCGCGGCTCACTCCTGGATTGCGTCCTACCTGACCGGTCGCTCCTACCAAGTGGCGTGGCGAGAAGCTGTCTCCGCACCACGTGCTCTCACCACTGGTGTCCCCCAGGGCTCAGTTCTAGGCCCTCTCCTTTTCTCCCTATACACCAAGTCACTTGGCTCTGTCATATCCTCACATGGCCTCTCCTATCATTGCTACGCTGACGATACACAACTAATCTTCTCCTTTCCCCCTTCTGATAACCAGGTGGCGAATCGCATCTCTGCATGTCTGGCCGACATATCAGTATGGATGACGGATCACCACCTCAAGCTGAACCCTGGCAAGACGGAGCTGCTCTTCCTCCCGGGGAAGGACTGCCCGTTCCATGATCTCGCCATCACGGTTGACAACTCCGTTGTGTCCTCCTCCCAGAGTGCGAAGAGCCTTGGCGTGACCCTTGACAATACCCTGTCGTTCTCCGCTAACATCAAGGCGGTGACCCGATCCTGCAGGTTCATGCTCTACAACATTCGGAGAGTACGACCCTGCCTTACACAGGAAGCGGCACAGGTCCTAATCCAGGCACTTGTCATCTCCCGTCTGGATTACTGCAACTCGCTGTTGGCCGGGCTCCCTGCCTGTGCCATTAAACCCCTACAACTCATCCAGAATGTCGCAGCCCGTCTGGTGTTCAACCTTCCCAAGTTCTCTCACGTCACCCCCCTCCTCCGCACACTCCACTGGCTTCCAGTTGAAGCTCGCATCCGTTACAAGACCATGGTGCTTGCCTATGGAGCAGTGAGGGGAACGGCACCTCCGTACCTTCAGGCTCTGATCAGTCCCTACACCCAAACGAGGGCATTGCGTTCATCCACCTCTGGCCTGCTGGCTCCCCTTCCTCTGCGGAAGCATAGTTCCCGCTCAGCCCAGTCAAAACTGTTCGCTGCTCTGGCACCCCAATGGTGGAACAAGCTCCCTCACGACGCCAGGACAGCGGAGTCACTCACCACCTTCCGGAGACATTTGAATCCCCACCTCTTTAAGGAACACCTGGGATAGGATAAAGTAATCATTCTACCCCCCCCCCCCCCCCCCCCCCAAAAAAAAAAAAATATATAATTGTAAAGTGGTTATCCCACTGGCTATAGGGTGAATGCACCAATTTGTAAGTCGCTCTGGATAAGAGCGTCTGCTAAATGACGTAAATGTGCCCTTGAGCAAGGCACTTAACCCTAATTGCTCCTGTAAGTCGCTCTGGATAAGAGCGTCTGCTAAATGTCTAAAATGTAATGTAATGTAAAAACAGATGCCATGCCACTGTTGCCCTTAGTTTGAAGATGTAATCCGGAGACAGGTGTTTTCGCCATCTCTTTAGCTATCATACTCTAATTCCACTGATTTCAAAACTCGATCCTCCAGAAAGTGGAGAGCAACACTTATGCAGCTCCGCTACACGATACATAAAAAAAAGAAGCTGCATTCGACAGGATTACCAACACAGACTGACCAGCTCAAATAGACAGAAGTCTTCTCTTGGCATGTCCAGCCCACTCATTATCTCAGCCAATCATGGCTAGTGGGAAGGTTGCTGTCTTTTTCTGTGGCTTAACCAACAAGGCTCGTAATGTAACAATTTTATTCGTATTTACAGATGGCATACAAGTTTGTTATTAAGGCACATGACAGTTCACATTTTCCAGAAGGCATTTCTGCCAGAAAATGCATTTTGATAAAAAAAATTACAAAAACGTTCAAATGGCTCTCCTGTGAAGTCGTGACTTATGACATATGCCTAGTTTCCTGAAATGGGTCACAAATGTCTATGTTGAACAAAGGCTTTCAGAAGAACTGTCTACCACTGTAACAAGTAGCCTACGCGTTCCTCATCTTATGAGTTACACAGTTTAGCAAAATGGATGTTTATTTTGTGATTCAACATGTTGGTCATAGCCGAAAGTTCCAGAAATGTCTATGTCGAACAAAGGCTTTCAGAAGAACTGTTTACCACTGTAACAAGTAGCCTACGTGGTCTACGTGTTCCTCATAGGGACAGGATAGGGGGTTGGGGTAGAAGAGGAGGGATCTCATGTGTGTACAAAGCGGTTTGTTTTTCAAATTGATTCCTCCAACCACTGCTACCAGTCTGTCAGGTGTGGCGAGGTCTGGGCATTCCTGAGGTATCAGCGAACTGCCAACCAATCAGGTAAACAGGCCTGGCACCTGCCACAACACGTCACATCCACCACAAATTCCCCAGTCAGGGATGATTCACCCAGCACGTAGGAGCCACAATGCTAGGAGCTAGTTAGAGAGGTCTGACCAATTAGACATCAATGAAATTAACTTTTCTTTTGATGGATGTGTATAGTTTGAACACAATGTACATTTGGCAATGTATTGAGATATAATAAGGATTCTTTGAGGATTTATGAGGATCTGAGGGCCTCCTGAGTGGGAAGCGGTGCTGTCATGCCCTCTTCACAACTGTGTGGGTGTGTGTGGATCATGTTCATTCCTTAGTGATGTGGACACCGAGAAACTTGAAGCTCTCGACCCGCTCCACTACAGCCCCATCGATGTGTATGGGGGTGTGCTCGCCCCTCCGTTTCCTGTAGTCCACGATCAGTTCCTTTGTCTTGCTGATGCAAGTCAGATGCAAGAGCTTAAATTAATTTAGGATGGCTTTTCTTGCAGGAACCTTTTCTCAGCCCTTTGTCTGGGTTCTGACTGGGCTCCTCACAGTTAATTGCTTAGGTAACGTTATGGCAAACCTGAACCCCTAATCTCGTCCCCTATCTCTCTCTTCTCTATCTCCCTCCATCCACCCCCCTCCCTCTCCTATCTTTCCTCTCTCCCTCTCTTTCTCTTCTCTCCCTCACGGTCTTTCTCACACTCTCTGACTCCCTCTCTTTCTCTCACTCACCATCTCTCTCTTTCTCTGTGTAGTTTGCTTGAACTTTCTCCAGCATCCTCCCTTTCTTTAGTGCAAATTGTGTGCAGTGGGAGATCAGCCAAGGGTCAGAAGTATAAAGGGTGTTCTCTACCTTCGTCCCCTCCTACCCCCTTCCCTCGCTCATTCTCTCGCTCTGTTTCTCCAGGTATCTGTCTACGGGATCTGGGTGATTTCACACTCAATCACCGCCAACTTGGGTTTCCGGGAACACACACACTCCAACTCACACTTCCCATTGGTCTAGTAACTGGACACTATATACAAATCACATTTTATTTGTCACATGTGCCGAATACAATGGGTGTAGACTTTACCGTGAAATGCTTACTTACGAGCCCTTCCCAACGATGCAAATAAAATAGTAACACGAGGAAAAAATAAAGAAGAATTAAGCTATATACAGGGAGTACCAGTACCATATCATTGTGCAGGGGTATGAGGTATTTTAGGCATTCAGACCCCTTGACTTTTTCCACATTTTGTTACGTTACAGCCTTATTAAAAAATGGATTAAATATATATTTTTCTCATCAATCTACACACAATACCCCATACTGACTAAGCGAAAACAGGTTTTTAGAAATGTTTGCACATTTATTAAAAATAAAACACAGAAATACAATATTTACATAAGTATCGAGATCCTTTGCTATGAGACTCGAAATTGAGCTCAGGTGCATCCTTTTTCCATTGATCATCCTTGAGATGTTTCTACAATTTGATTGGAGTCCTCCTGTGGTAAATTCAATTGATTGGACATTAGTTGGAAAGGCACAAACCTGTCTATATAAGGTCCCACAGTTGACAGTGCACGCCAGAGCAAAAACCAAGCAATGAGGTCGAAGGAATTGTCCATAGAGCTCAGAGAGAGGATTGTGTCGTGGCACAGATCTGGGAAGGGTACCAAAAAATGTCTGCAGCATTGAAGGTCCCAAAGAACACAGTGGCCGCCATCATTCTTAAATGGAAGAAGTTTGGAACCACCAAGACTCTTCTTAGAGCTGGCTGCCCGGCCAAACTGAGCAATCGAGGGAGAAGGGCCTTGGTCAGGGAGGTGACCAAGAACCCGATAGTCACTCCAGAGTACCTCTGTGGAGATGGGAGAACCTTCCAGAAGGACAACCATCTCTGCAGCACTCCACCAATCAGGCCTTTATGGTAGAGTGGCCAGACGGAAGCCACTCCTCAGTAAAAGGCAGATGACAGCCTGCTTGGAATTTGCCAAAAGGCACCTAAAGACTCTCAGACCATGAGAAACAAGATTCTCTGGTCTGATGAAACCAAGATTGAACTCTTTGGCCTGCATGCCAAGTGTCACATCTGGAGGAAACCTGGCACCATCCCTACAGTGAAACATGGTGGTGGCAGCATCATGCTGTGGGGATGTTTTTCAGCGGCAGGGACTGGGAGACTAGTCAGGATCGAGGGAAAGATGAACGGAGCAAAGTACAGAGAGATCCTTGATGAAAACCTGCTACAGAGCGCTCAGGACCTCAGACTGGGGGCGAAGGGTCACCTTCCAACAGGACAATGACCCTAAGCACACAGCCAAGACAACGCAGGAGTGGCTTCTGGACAAGTCTCTGAATGTCCTTGAGTGGCCCAGCCAGAGCACGGACATCTCTGGAGAGAGCTGAAAATAGCTGTGCAGTGACGCTCCCCATCCAACCTGATAGAGCTTGAGAGGATCTGCAGAGAAGAATGGAAGAAACTCCCCAAATACAGTTGTGCCAAGCTTGTAGTGTCATACCCAAGAAGACTCGAGGCTGTAATCACTGCCAAAGGTGCTTCAACAAAGTACTGAGTAAAGGGTCTGAATACTTATGTAAATGTGATATTTCCGTTTTTTTACATTTATACATTTGCAAACATTTCAAAAAATCTGTTTTGGGTTTGTCATTATGGGGTATTGTGTGTAGATTGATGAGGGGGGGGGGGGCACAATTTAATCAATTTTAGAATAAGGCTGTAACGTAAGAAAATGTGGAAAAAGTCAAAGGGTCTGAATACTTTCCAAATGTACTGTATGTACATAAAGGCAGGGTAAAGTGACTAGAAGTCAGGCTAGATAATAATAAGAGTATTATCTGTGTGTGTGCGTTTGTGTATGTAGTGTACGTGCGTGGGTTTGTGTGGGACTGTCAGTGTAGTGTGTGTGAGTGAGTGTATGTATCCTGTATACAGTATAGTCTTGTGCGTGTGCATAGGGTCAATGCAGATAGTCCAGGTAACCATTTAATTAACTATTTAGCAGTGTTCAAATCAATAAAATCAAATTGTATTCGTCACATGCTTCGTAAACAACAGGTGTAGACTCACAGTGAAATGCTCACTTATGGGCCCTTCCCATCAATGCAGAGAGAAATAAATATATATAATAGAAAAATAATAACACAAGGAATAAATACACAATGAGTAATGATAACATGATCACATACACAGGGTAAAAGTACAGAGTCGATGTGCAGGGGTACGAGGTAATTTAGGTAAATATGTACATATAGGTAGGGATAATGTGACGACGCAACAGGATAGATAATAAACAGTAACAGCAGCGTATGTGATGAGTCAAAAGGGTCAATGCAGATAGTTAAACAGTTAACCAATAGCTACCCGGACTAACTATTTAGCAGTCTTGGGGGGTAGAAGCTGTTCAGGGTCCTGTTGTTTCCAGACTTGTTGCATCGTCACCATTTGCCGGACGGTAGCAGAGTGAACAGTCTTTGGCGGCCTTCCTCTGACACCACCTGATATAGAGGTCCTGGATGGCAGGGTGCTCTGCCCCAGTGATGTACTGGGGCGTCTGCACTACCCTTTGTAGTGCTTGGGGGTCGAGGGCGGTGCAGTTGCCATATCAAGTGGTGATGCAGCCAGTCAAGGTGTTCTGAATGGTGCAGCTGTAGAACTGTTTGAGGATCCGAGGTCCCATTACATTTGACATTTTAGTCATTTAGCAGACGCTCTTATCCAGAGCGACTTACAGTTAGTGAGTGCATACATTTTCATACTGGCCCCCCGTGGGAAACGAACCCACAACCCTGGCGTTGCAAGCACCATGCTCTACCAACTGAGCTACAGCGGACTACATGACAAATCTTTTCAGCCTCCTGATGGGGAAGAGCTCTCGACATGCTCCACTACAACCCCGCCAATGTGGATGGGGGTGTGCTCTCCCTCCTTTTTCCTGTAGTCCACAATCAGCTCCTTGGTCTTACTGATGTTGAAGGAGAGGCTGTTGTCCTGGCACCACACTGCTAAGTCTCTGACTTCCTCCCTGTAGGCTGTCTCATCGCCATCGGTGATCAGGCCTACCACCGACGTGTCATCAGCATACTTGATGATGTTGCTGGAGTAGTGCGTGGCCACGCAGTCGTGGGTGAACAGGGAGTACAAGATGGTACTAAGCACACACCCCTGAAGGGCCCCCTTGTTGAGGGTCTGCGTGGCGGAGGTGTTGTTGCCTACCCTCACCACCTGGGGCCGGCCCGTCAGGAAGTCCAGGATTCAGTTGCAGAGGGAGGTGTTCAGTCCCAGGGCTCCGAGGTTTGTGATGAGCTTGGAGGAGACTATGGCTAACAACCATTCAAACTCCATCTGTGTTTTTCAGATTGTGAGCCAGAATGAAAGCGATACCCAGCGCTATCTTGTATAAGTGTCCAAAAGTGACAAAAGAAAGCTTTCATCTCAGAGACAAAAGGAGTTGTAGTGATAGTCGTAGTAACCGTGGTTATGCCACTAGTGCAGCTGGCTGTAGTTTGACTGGGGGCTGAAGTCCTCAAGAAAGACCTTGACTAAAGGCTAAACTCAGATATTTATATCCATCTTTCAATGCCCAGCTGCAGATACAGTGGCTGAAACTGAAACTCTACCTCTGATACAGATCTATATCTACTTCATTTAAATAGCACATTTTTGGCATGGTGGTCTGCCCTTTTTTATTGTTTAAATATAAACCTGTATATTATTCGAAATATACAAGAGACGGACTGGCCATAGGGCAATTATGGCAAATGCCAGACGCGCTGGTCCATTTTTAGCCCAGTGGGGCCTGTCTAAATTAAGGGGAATTTGGCTAATAATGGGGGCCTCGAGGGGAAAGAAATGGGCCAGTGTGGGGGCCTCAAGGATTTTTTTTTGCCGTTGTGTAGATATGCCCTGACCGATTTCTGGTCCCAGTCCGTCGCAGGCTTTAGGCATATTTATTTACAGTAGCGGGCATGGCAAGAACACACAGTATGGTACATACTGTATGTATAGACGAGAACCAAGAGGATATCCTGATTTTCTAATAAAGAGAAACACATTTTCGTGGCAAAAAAGCATCTAAGTCAATGCGGCATGAACTGTTCATAGGTTCATGCACATTCATGACCTGAATGACACCCACCTACAATAAAACTCATAACAATTCTGGTCATTGTCATTTGAGTTATTCATTTATGTAAATCCCTCATCTTAAGCTATCTTGAGTGATCACATTAAGATACCCTTGGAAACCCAACTCAAATACATACCGTAGTCATGAAAGATAATCAATTATTTCAAATGAAGGAACATGTAGAAAAAGTGGATATGAAGAAGATGATTCTAAACAAGATATTGAATTATTGTTTAAATCAAATCAAATCAAACTTTATTTACCACACGCGCCGAACACAACAGGTGTAGACCTTACAGTGAATTGCTTACTTACAAGCCCTTAACCAACAATGCAGTTTTAAGAAAATAAAAAATGAAGTGTTAAGTAAAAAATAAAAATAGCAAATAATTAAAGAGCAGCAGTAAAATAAAATAACAGTAGGGAAGCTATATACAGGGGGTACCGGAACAGAGTAAATGTGTGGGGGCACTGGTTATACGAGGTAATTTAGGTAATATGTACATGTGGGTAGAGTTAAAGTGACTATGCATTGATAATAAACAGAGTAGCAGCAGCATAAAGCGGGGGTGGGGTGGGTGGGCAATGCAAATAGTCCGGGTAGCCATGATTAGCTGTTCAGGAGTCTTATGGCTTTGGGGTAGAAGCTGTTAAGAAGCCTTTTGGACCTAGACTTAGCGCTCCGGTACCGCTTGCCGTGCGGTAGCAGAGAGAACAGTCTATGACTAGGGTGGCTGGACTCTTTGACAATTTTTAGGGCCTTCCTCTGACACCGCCTGGTATAGAGGTCCTGGATGGCAGGAAGCTTGGCCCCAGTGATGTACTGGGCCGTACGCACTACCCTCTGTAGTGCCTTGCAGTCGGAGGCCGAGCAGTTGCCATACCAGGCGGTGATGCAACCAGTCAGGATGCTCTCGATGGTGCAGCTGTAGAACTTTTTGAGGATCTGAGGACCCATGCCAAATCTTTTCAGTCTCCTGAGGGGGAATAGGCTTTGTCATGCCCTCTTCACGACTGTCTTGGTGTGTTTGGACCATGATAGTTTGTTGGTGATGTAGACACCAAGGAACTTGAAGCTCTCAACCTGTTCCACTACAGCCCCGTCGATGAGAATGGGGGTGTGCTCAGTCCTCTTTTTTTTCCTGTAGTCCACAATCATCTCCTTTGTCTATGGGCAGACTTTATTGCTATTTATGTATTAATGGACAATTATAGTTTTTAATCACAACATTGTAATGGCAGATTCAGGGTAAAACCAACATAGGGTTTCTAGAGAAGTGGGAAGGCCTATGGATTTGCATAACAAAAGATGCATGGTCTTCCACTCCTACTGAAATTCAAAATAAACCGGAATACTCCTCACCGTAATTCTGAGTTTAGTTATCCCCAATTACTGATATACTAAGATTAGTGTGCCCACGCATACTAAGGAAAATGAATCACAGAGTTTCTGGAAATGTTCAGGGTAGTATCAGTTTGGAAGAAATTGATGTGTAATCCCTGACAAATGTCCCTCCCACACACTATGCTATTCTAGTCAAAGATATTCCTATTCAGAAACCTGGTAAGGAACCTGCTATTGCAAAATGTCCACATATTATTTTACCACTGCATGTGGGTGCCATTGGTTGCTTCATGGTGGGACAACAAAGTTCAATCAAAACTATAGTACGATGACATTACATTTACATTTTAGTCATTTAGCAGACGCTCTTATCCAGAGCGACTTACAGTTAGTGAGTGCATACATGTTTTTATTTTTTATCTATGTGCTGGAGGGACAATGTTGCACATTTATCCCCATGGGTTTTGATCTGGAACCAAGCGGGACTAATTTGCCCTGGCTTGCAGTTCTCGTTCAGTGCACCAACCTGTTTCTGATAAGTGCAGGTCTTTTGATTACGTCAACTATCATTAATGGGCGAGGAGGGGGGGTACATGTAGCTTGTGTGTAATGTGTTTGGGCTGTGTCGTAGCCGTCCTGATCTGGTAATTTCACAAGCATAATGCTGTTTGGAAGAAGGGTAATCAGTGTACAATTGTGCCCCTAATGGCTAGCATCTGGCGACTTCAAAACAAAACAGAAAACATCAGTGACTAACGTAATCAGAGGCTGAACGTCAACCAGTTCAGAGTGACAGATGTACTGTATATGTCAGCTGTATATATTGTCATTTATACTGTAATTGATGTTTTTTAACAAATACTTGTTCTTGAGAGCGAGAGCGAGAGCGAGAGCGAGAGAGACACTATGGGCAGACTCCAAATGGACTGGAACATGCTACAGACTGGTGTGCACTCGGATGTGTCTGAGGCAGAGCTGGGCAGTATTTATTTTACATGTATTTGAAATACACTACCGGTCAAAAGTTTGGGGTCACTTAGAAATGTCCTTGTTTTCGAAAGAAAAGCAATTTTTTTGTCCATTAAAATAACATCAAATTGATCAGAAATACAGTGTAGACATTGTTAATGTTGTAAATGGCTATTGTAGCTGGAAACAGCTGATTTTTAATTTTAATATCTACATAGGCATACCGAGGCCCATTATCAGCAACCATCAGTCCTGTGTTCCAATGGCACATTGTGTTTGCTAATCCAAGTTTATCATTTTAAAAGGCTAATTGATAATTAGAAAACCCTTTTGCAATTATGTTAGCACAGCTGAAAGCTGTTGTGCTGATTAAAGAAGCAATAAAACGGGCCTTTTTGAGACTAGTTGAGTATCTGGAGCATCAGCAATTGTGGGTTCGATCATAGGTTCAAAATGGCCAGAAACAAATAACTTTCTTCTGAAACTCATCAGTCTATTCTTGTTCTGAGAAATGAAGGCTATTCCATACGAGAAATTGCCAAGAAACTGAAGATCTCGTACAACGCTGTGTACTACTCCCTTCACAGAACAGCGAAACTGGCTCTAACCAGAATAGAAAGAGGAGAGGGAGGACAAATACATTAGAGTGTCTAGTTTGAGAAACAGGCTCCTCACAGGTCCTCAACTGGCAGCTTCATTTAATAGTACCCGCAAAACACCAGTCTCAACGTCAACAGTGAAGAGGCGACTACGGGATGCTGACCTTCTAGGCAGAGTTGCAAAGAAAAAGCCATATCTCAGACTGCCCATCTTAATCTTTTATTTTTATTGGCCAGTCTGAGATATGGCTTTAGGTGCCTTTTGGCAAACTCCAAGCGGGCTGTCATGTGCCTTTTACTCAGGAGTGGCTTCCGTCTGGACTCTCTACCATAAAGTCCTGATTGGTGGAGTGCTGCAGAGATGGTTTTCCTTCTGGAAGGTTCTCCCATCTCCACAGAGGAACTCTTAAACTCTGTCAGAGTGACCATCGGGTTCTTGGGCACCTCCCTGACCAAGCCCCCCCCCCTTTGTCATTGTGGGGTATTGTGTGTAGATTAATTTGATCCATTTTAGAATAAGGCTATAACGTAACAAAGTTTGAAAAAAGTGAAGGGGTCTGAATACTTTCCGAATGCACGGTAGTGCACTACTTTTGACCAGGGCCCATAGGGCTTCTGGTCAAAAGTATTGTAGGGAATAGGCTGTCATTTGGGACAGTCAGTCAGTATTACACAGTGCTGCAGTGCTTAACCAAAGCCATTAACTAAAACTGGCAATTTGTCAGCATACAACTGTTAACCATTTTACTCCTAGAAGAGAAATTGTTTAATTCTATACATTTCTAAATGTAATACAGTTAATGGTGCACTATGCAGAAATTGCTCAGCCATTTCCTGTTTGCTAAAATTCTAATAGTTCGCCTAAATTCAGTTTATGTGGCAAAACAAGCAAATATAGTGTAGACAATCATTGTACCATCTAAACCGCTGTGAAATATATTTTCCATAACAAAAATAGTGTATTTTAAGCTGTTGGAAGCTGGTGTACAAAACTGAAAAACGGGAAGCATAGAAATAGCGCACATAGAACAGATCTACCTCCTCTTCGACTTGTGTTCAATGAGAATGAAAGATCTATAACTCACACTTCTATGTACATTTGGTCGGGTCATCCAAAAAGTTACATATTGCAGCTTTAAAACATGACATTTCACAACTAGAATAACCTTTTCCTCAACACATCATAAACGAACATACTGTAGATGACAGTGTTTATCTAGGGTGACTGGTACTTATGTAGAAACAGTGAGAGAACAGAATAACAACAACAAAATCCAGAAAAACACATGTCAAAAATGTTATAAATTGATTAGCATTTTAATGAGGGAAATAAGTATTTGACCCCCTCTCAATGAGAAAGATGTCTGGCTCCCAGGTGTCTTTTATACAGGTAACGAGCTGAGATTAGGAGCACACTCTTAAAGGGAGTGCTCCTAATCTCAGCTTGTTACCTGTATAATAGACACCTGTCCACAGAAGCAATCAATCAATCAGATTCCAAACTCTCCACCATGGCCAAGACCAAAGAGCTCTCCAAGGATGTCAGGGACAAGATTGTAGACCTACACAAGGCTGGAATGGGCTACAAGACCATTGCCAAGCAGCTTGGTGAGAAGGTGACAACAGTTGGTACAATTATTCGCAAATGGAAGAAACACAAAATAACTGTCAATCTCCCTCGGCTTGGGGCTCCATGCAAGATCTCACCTCGTGGAGTTGCAATGATCATGAGAACGGTGAGGAATCAACCCAGACTTACACGGGAGGATCTTGTCAATGATCTCAAGGCAGCTGGGACCGTAGTCACCAAGAAAACAATTGGTAACACACTACGCCATGAAGGACTGAAATCCTGCAGCGCCCGCAAGGTCCCCCTGCTCAAGAAAGCACATATACAGGCCCGTCTGAAGTTTGCCAATGAACATCTGAATGATTCAGAGGAGAACTGGGTGAAAGTGTTGTGGTCAGATGAGACCAAAAACGAGCTCTTTGGCATCAACTCAACTCGCCGTGTTTGGAGGAGGAGGAATGCTGCCTATGACCCCAAGAACACCATCCCCACCGTCAAACATGGAGGTGGAAACATTATGCTTTGGGGGTGTTTTTCTGCTAAGGGGACAGGACAACTTCACCGCATCAAAGGGACGTTAAATCTTGGATGAGAACCTCCTTCCCTCAGCCAGGGCATTGAAAATGGGTCGTGGATGAGTATTCCAGCATAACAATGACCCAAAACACACGGCCAAGGCAACAAAGGAGTGGCTCAAGAAGAAGCACATTAAGGTCCTGGAGTGGCCTAGCCAGTCTCCAGACCTTATTCCCATAGGAAATCTGTGCAGCTGAAGGTTCGAGATGCCAAACGTCAGGCTCGAAACCTTAATGACTTGGAGAAGATCTGCAAAGAGGAGTGGGACAAAATCCCTCCTGAGATGTGTGCAAACCTGGTGGCCAACTACAAGAAATGTCTGACCTCTGTGATTGCCAACAAGGGTTTTGCCACCAAGTACTGAGTCATGTTTTGCAGAGGGGTCAAATAATGATTTCCCTCATTAAAATGCAAATCAATTTATAACATTTTTGACATGCGTTTTTCTAGATTTTTGTTGTTGTTATTCTGTCTCTCACTGTTCAAATAAACCTACCATTAAAATTATAGACTGATCATGTCTTTGTCAGTGGGCAAATGTATAAAATCAGCAGGGGATCAAATACTTTTTTCCCTCACTGTATGCATGGGAGAGAGAAACTTTAAAATGGCAGCTCACCAGTAGCCTATGGATTTTACCCTGAGATGGGCAAATATGTGACCTGTTTCAGGAAGCTAGGCAAATGTTGCACATCACTACTTCACAGGAGAGGCATTTGAATGTCTTTTTTTTCATAAAAAAAAAATACAATGCGTTTTTTGGCAGAAATGCAATCTGGAACATGTGAATGTTCATGTGCCTTAATATCAAACTTGTATTCCATCTGTAAATATCTTTAAAAACATTTTTAAATCAGGATCCTAGTTGGTTTAGCCACGGAAACAGGAACAGAAACCTTCCCGCTAGCCATGATTGGCTGATATAATGGATGGGCTGGACATGCCGGGAGATGAGTTTGGATTGGTCTGCCATGTATCACGGTTCTGTCTATAACGCGAGCTGCTCGGTATGTGTTGATAATTCTTTCTACTGCAGCTTTTTTGAAAGATGTTAGCCATCGAGAACTACAAAAGTTTTGCTACTTTTCTCAACAACATTGATCCGTTGAATTTAGCAGGAGTTATCGACAGATCAGTTGGAAAAAGTTGTGATGGGCTACTTTGTGCACACGCCACGGTCAGTGTGAACCGGAGTGACTTTTTATTTATTTATTTTTTATTTAACCTTTATTTAACTTGGCAAGTCAGTTAAGAACAAATTCTTATTTACAATGATGGCCTACCAAAAGGCAAAAGGCCTCCTGCGGGGACGGGGGCTGGGATTTAAAATAAATATAAAAAAAGAGGACAAAACACACATCACGACAAGAGAGACCTAAGACAACAACATAGCATGGCAGCAACACATGACAACAGAGCATGGTAGCAACACAACATGACAACAACATGGTAGCAACACAACATGGTAGCAGCACAAAACATGGTCCAAACATTATTGGGCAAAGACAACAGCACAAAGGGCAAGAAGGTAGAGAAAACAATACATCACGCAAAGCAGCCACAACTGTACTTGTATTTATTATTAGATCCTGGGTTCCAGCGAAATTAAGGCAATTATATATTTTAAAAACATTACAGTACATTCATAACAGATTTCACAACATATTAAGTGTGTGCCCTCAGGCCTCTACTCTACTACCATATATCTATAACACAAAATCCATGTGTACATGCATGTATAGTGTTATGTTATCGTGTGTTTGTATGCATGTGTCTATGTTTGTGTTTCTTCACAGTCCCCGCTGATCCATAAGGTGTATTTTTATCTGTTTTTTAAATCTAATTTTACTGCTGGCATGAGTTACTTGATGTGGAATAGAGTTCCATGTAGTCATGGCTCTATGTAGTACTGTGCGCCTCTCATAGTCTCTTCTTGACTTCTGGTGGCATGTCTTGTGGGGTATGCATGGGTGTCTGAGCTGTGTGCCAGTAGTTCAAACAGATAGCTTGGTGCATTCAACATGTGAATACCTCTCACAAATACAAGTAGTGATGAAGTCAATCTCTCCTCCACTTTGAGCCAGGAGAGATTGACATGCATATGATTAATGATAGCTCTCTGTGTACATCCAAGGGCCAGCTGTGCGGCCCTGTTCTGAGCCAATTGCAATTTTCCTAAGTCCCTCTTTTTGGCACCTGACCACATGACTGAACAGCAGTCCAGGTGCGACAAAACTAGGGCCTGTAGGACCTGCCTTGTTGATAGTGCTGTTAAGAATGCAGAGCAGCACTTTATTATAGACAGACTTTTCCCCATCCTAGCTACTGTTGTATCAATATGTTTTGACCATGACAGTTTACAATCCAGGGTTAGTCCAAGCAATTTCGTCTCCTCAACTTGCTCAATTTCCACATTATTCATTACAAGATTTAATTGAGATTTAGGGTTTAGTAAATTATTTGTCCCAAATAGTCCCGTGTAGCTCAGTTGGTAAAGCATGGCGCTTGCAACGCCAGGGTTGTGGGTATGATTTTATTTATTTATTTTTATGTATGCATTCACTAACTGTAAGTCGCTCTGGATAAGAGCATCTGCTAAATGACTAAAAATCTAAAATGTAAATACAATGCTATTCGTTTTTGAAATATTTAGGACTAACTTATTCCTTGCCACCCATTCTGAAACTAACTGCAGCTCTTTGTTAAGTGTTGCTGTCATTTCAGTCTCTGTGGTAGCTGATGTGTATAGTGTTGAGTCATACACATACAATGGGGAGAACAAGTATTTGATACACTGCCGATTTTGCAGGTTTTCCTACTTACAAAGCATGTAGAGGTCTGTAATTTTTATCATAGGTACACTTCAACTGTGAGAGACTGAATCTAAAACAAAAATCCAGAAAATCACATTGTATGATTTTTAAGTAATTAATTTGCATTTTATTGCATGACATAAGTATTTGATACATCAGAAAAGCAGAACTTAATATTTGGTACAGAAACCTTTGTTTGCTATTACAGAGATTTTAAGTTTACAGTAGGTCTTGACCAGGTTTGCACACACTGCAGCAGGGATTTTGGCCCACTCCTCCATACAGACCTTCTCCAGATCCTTCAGGTTTCGGGGCTGTCGCTGGGCAATACGGACTTTCAGCTCCCTCCAAAGATGTTCTATTGGGTTCAGGTCTGGAGACTGGCTAGGCCACTCCAGGACCTTGAGATGCTTCTTACGGAGCCACTCCTTAGTTACCCTGGCTGTGTGTTTCGGGTCGTTGTCATGCTGGAAGACCCAGCCACGACCCATCTTCAATGCACTTACTGAGGGAAGGAGGTTGTTGGCCAAGATCTCGCGATACATGGCCCCATCCATCCTCCCCTCAATACGGTGCAGTCGTCCTGTCCCCTTTGCAGAAAAGCATCCCAAAGAATGATGTTTCCACCTCCATGCTTCATGGTTGGGATGGTGTTCTTGGGGTTGTACTCATCCTTCTTCTTCCTCCAAACACGGCGAGTGGAGTTTAGACAAAAAAGCTCTATTTTTGTCTCATCAGACCACATGACCTTCTCCCATTCCTCCTCTGGATCATCCAGATGGTCATTGGCAAACTTCAGACGGGCCTGGACATGCGCTGGCTTGAGCAGGGGGACCTTGCGTGCGCTGCAGGATTTTTATCCATGACGGTGTAGTGTGTTACTAATGGTTTTCTTTGAAACTGTGGTCCCAGCTCTTTTCAGGTCATTGACCAGGTCCTGCCGTGTAGTTCTGGGCTGATCCCTCACCTTCCTCATGATCATTGATGCCCCACAAGGTGAGGTCTTGCATGGAGCCCCAGACCGAGGGTGATTGACCGTCATCTTGAACTTCTTCCATTTTCTAATAATTGCGCCAACAGTTGTTGCCTTCTCACCAAGCTGCTTGCCTATTGTCCTGTAGCCCATCCCAGCCTTGTGCAGGTCTACAATTTTATCCCTGATGTCCTTACCCAGATTTCTGGCCTTGGCCATTGTGGAGAGGTTGGAGTCTGTTTGATTTAGTGTGTGGACAGGTGTCTTTTATACAGGTAACAAGTTCAAACAGGTGCAGTTAATACAGGTAATGAGTGGAGAACAGGAGGGCTTCTTAAAGAAAAACTAACAGGTCTGTGAGAGCCGTAATTCTTACTGGTTGGTAGGTGATCAAATACTTATGTCATGCAATAAAATGCAAATTAATTACTTAAAAATCATACAATTTGATTTTCTGGATTTTGTTTTAGATTCCGTCTCTCACAGTTGAAGTGTACCTATGATAAAAATTACAGACCTCTACATGCTTTGTAAGTAGGAAAACCTGCAAAATCGGCAGTGTATCAAATACTTGTTCTCCCCACTGTACATAGACACAATGGCTTTACTCAAAGCCAGTGGCATGTCATTAGTAAAGATAGAAAAAAGTAAGGGGCCTAGACAGCTGCCCTAGGGAATTCCTTATTCAACCTGGATTTTGTTGGAGAGGCTTCCATTAAAGAACACCCTCTGTGTTCTGTTAGACAGGTAACTCTTTATCCACAATATAGCTGTCATTAAGTGTGTCCATGATTGAGTCTTTGAATGAAGAGATGGAGATAAAACTGTCCAGTTTGAGTGTTTTTTGCAGCTTGTTCCAGTCGCTAGCTGCAGCAAACTGAAAAGAGGAGTGACCCTTGGGATGTGTGTGCTTTGGGAACCTTTAACAGAATGTGACTGGCAGAACGGGTGTTGTATGTGGAGGATGAGGGCTGCAGTAGGTATCTCAGATAGGGGGCAGTGAGGCCTAAGAGGGTTTTATAAATAAGCATCAACCAGGGGGTCTTGTGACGGGTATACAGAGATGACCAGTTTACAAAGGAGTATAGAGTGCAGTGATGTGTCCTTTAAGGGGCATTGGTGGCAAATCTGATGACCGAATGGTAAATAACACCCTTACCTGCCGATCTATAAATTACGTCTACGTAATATAGCATGGGTAGGATGCTCATCTGAGTCAGGGTTAGTTTGGCAACTGGGGTGAAAGACGAGCGATTACGATAGAGGAAACCAAGTCTAGATTTAACCTTAGCCTGCAGCTTTGATATGTGCTGAGAGAAGGACAGTGTACCATCTAGCCATACTCCCAAGTACTTGTATGAGGTGACTACCTCAAGCTCTAAACCCTCAGAGGCAGTAATCACACCGGTGGGGAGAGGGGCATTCTTCTTACTAAACCACATTACCTGTAGTTTGGAGGTGTTCAGAACAAGCTTAAGGGCAGAGAAAGCTTGTTGGACACTAAGAAAGCTAAGAGCGTTTATCACAAAATCCGGGGAGGGGCCAGCTGACTATAAGACTGTAACATCTACATATAAATGGATGAGAGAGCTTTCTACTGCCTGAGCTATGTTGTTGATGTAAATTGAGAAGACCGTGGGGCCTAGGATCGAGCCTTGGGGTACTCCCTTGGTGACAGGCAGTGGCTGAGACAGCAGATGTTCTGACTTTATACACTGCACTCTTTGAGAGAGGTAGTTAGCAAACCAGGCCAAAGACCCCTCAGAGACACCAATACTCCTTAACAACAATGGAATGGTCTACCGTATCAAAAGCTTTGGCCAAGTCAATAGAAATAGCAGCACATCATTGCTTAGAATCAAGGGCAATGGTGACATCATTTAGGACCTTTAAGGTTGCAGTGACACATCCATAACCTGAGCGGAAACCAGATTACATACCAGAGAGAATACTATAGACATCAAGAAAGCCAGTCAGTTGATTATTGATACGTTTTTCCAACACTTTTGATCAACAGGGCAAAATAGAAATTGGCCTATAACATTTAAGATCAGCTTGATCTCCCCCTTTAAATAAAGGACGCACCGTGGCTGCCTTCCAAGCAATGGGAACCTCCCCAGAGATGAAAGACAGGTTAAAAATGTCAGAGTTAGGCTTGGCGATGATAGGGGCAGCAACCTTAAAGAAGAAAGGGTCTAAACCATCTGACCCAGATGTTTTTTGGGGGTCAAGTTTAAGGAGCTCCTTAAGCACCTCAGACTCAGTGACCGCCTGCAGGGAGAAACTTTGTATTGGGGCAGGGGAAAAGATGGAGGAGCATCGGAGGTAGTCGCATTAGAAGGGGTGGGAGATGAGGAAATGTTGGATGGGCAAGGAGGCATGGCTGAGTCAAATAGGAATCCTGACTTAATGAAGTGGTGATTAAAGAGCTTAGCCATGTGCTCCTTGTCAGTAACAACCACATCATCAACATTAAGGGACATGGACAGCTGTGAGGAGGAGGGTTTATTCTCCAGGTCTTTAACCATTTTCCAGAACTTCTTGGGGTTAGACCCACAGCGAGAGAACTGCTCCTTAAGGTAACTAACTTTGGCCTTCCGGATAGCCTGTGTGCACTTATTTCTCATTTGCCTGAATGAGAGCGTCAGCCTGAGTATGCGTGTGCCGAGCCTTTCGCCAAATGGAATTCTTGAGGTGGAGTAACTCTTCCAGATCATGGGGGCTGAACCTGTTTTTAATTCTCATTTTCTTTATGGGGGCGTGTTTGTTAACAATACCACTGAAAATATAAAAAAAGAAGGTCCAAGCGTCTTCGACAGAGAGGATCAAGCTAATTCTATACCAATTTACAGAGGCCAGGACTTGACACAACGCTGGCCAAACAAGATGTAGCTACAAACAAAACGTAGTTAAATGGTTACAGTCTGCCATGAAGCGTTCATCCATGTGTACGGGTAAGAGTCTAGCTACATTTTCAGATATTATACGTTTACATTTTGTCAGAAAGTTGTTTTCATTGCAAGTTAAAGCGTACTGTTAAGTAGCTAGCGAACGTTAGCTTGCTGACTCGCTAGCTAACCTTATGTGTATGATCTGTGTATTAATATTATTCAAAGCAGAAATCCATTTGCAGGGGGCCTCCCGAGTGGCACTGTGGTCTAAGGCACTGCATCGCAGTGCTAGCTGTGCCACTAGAGATCCTGGCTCGAGTCCAGGCTCTGTTGCAGCCAGCCGCTAGCTATCTCGACACTTTCTGTTTTTGATATTGCTACTATGCAAATATGCAAGTAACCATATCACTGTACCGTTTACACCTTCTGTATACTGTGCATGTGACAAATACAGGTAGACTTCATTTGATATAGTGTGTGTTTACCAGAGATGGTAATGTGAAGAACAACATGACCTGCACCAAAGTCAGATTAGGATATAGGCCAAGGACTAGATAGTGTATTTTTACCTGGAGTTTTTCTTAATTGTAGGCTACTACTTTTACCACTTTTAGTCTTAAAATCTTTGGTTGTTTACTACACTACTCACTCTGTTTGGCACATGGCCTCACATGTGAATCCTTAAAGAGATGGGTGGGGATAAGTCTTAAGATGGTGTGAACTATCCTGAATGGGTGTAGACAAAGAAGAGCTCTCCAGTAGGTGTACCAAAAACATTCACGGGCTGTTTTCTCAAAAGTGGGGTTACAAGTTTATCAACTTCGAAAGCAGAATTACTTTCCAATTGTTCCTCAACTGCAGTGTATGATATATAATTTTCTAGCTCTGAGTATCTACTTTTATCCAATGTAAAAAAACACAATTTTGCTATATAGGACCGAATCCAGGTGGTGGGTCACATATACTTTCTTGTTACAATTACACAATGCTCTGAAGACCAATGGATCAAAATAAAATACCAAATACTTTTACAAAGTATTGTATTGAATCAAAATACAATTATTTTATATTTTCAAAGTACATTTGCAAGTACATGCCTTCACTAAAACAATATTCTTAGTAACGGTAATTTGTTATTATTTGTTATGAATGTAATATGTGGTTGTTTATCTACCTTAGTTGAATGCACTGACTAAGTCGCTCTGGATAAGAGTGTCTGCTAAATTAGCAAAATGTAAAAGTTTATGTAAAATTAAACAATTGCAAAGTACACTGGGTAATATTATTTGCCTGTTTCGGGGGCGGAGCTCTTTAGAATAATGCCCAGCATGCTTTGCAAGTGTTAATTTTTACATTCACATTTTGGTAATTTACCAGACACTCTTATCACACCATAGGGCGTCAGGTAGCTTAGTGGTTAAGAGCATTGTGCCAGTAACCGAAAGGTCGCTGGTTCTAATCCCTGAGCCAACTAGGTGAAAAATCTGTCGATGTGCCCTTGAGCAAGGCACTTAACCCTAATTGCTCCTGTAAGTCGCTATAGGGTGAAAGGCAGCCACAAAATTTTGAACCGCTATAAAAAATGTTATATAAAAGTATTGTTGTATTTTACAAACAAAATAAATAAAAAATGAGAGGTTTCATCATTTTCTTGTTACAAAATACATTGGATTGTAGTTCAGGCCAGTAAAATACAAATGACTAAATACTCAAAAGTAATTGAAATACGTATTTCAAATACATGTAACAGAAATACTGCCCATTTCTGATTATACCTGTCATGTTAATCAGTATGATAGAATAGGGCTTAGAAGGACCACTGCCGAGGCTGCTTGGTGTGTCCATCCAAATAGGTTTCCGTGTGGATGCCTGTTCTTAAGTAGGTACAATGGCTCAGGCGAGTGGATGGATGCCTATGAATGCAAAACCAATCAACAAGGATAATGGGATTTACTATTTTCCCTTTTTACACCCCTTAAAAAATCAAAGAAGCATGATCATTTCCGCCTGGTTATTGAGAAATGCTACCAAGAGTGAGAGAGTGACACCTCACACACGGACATACCCACGAGCATGAGCACACACACACACACACACACACACACACTCAGCCATCTCAAACCACCCCACTTTGCTCATACTGCACTGTCAGAAAAATTGTCATTCCCCACTCATTCCCTCATCCCAGTGGATGAGAAAGGTGGGCGGTGTGGTGGAGGCTGATTTGGGTTGGTGTGAGGTTGGAGACAATAGTGTCAATGACCTGTAATGCACTTGGACCCTAATCATCCAGAGACACACACTGACACCTCCAGGAGCCCCAGGGGCCCTGTCGAACCATTGGGCCTGCAGACGGCACTGTGACTAAATCCCACTGTGTCAATGCAAGGCATCGTGGGAGTGATTTATGTCTCATAGGGGGGACACCTTTCTGGATCGCTGTCTATAATCCTCTGAGCAAAGTCTTGAAAGGCCATCGAAGGCAAATCACCTGGATGCATTGACTTTAAGCTATTTATTATTAAGAAAGTAGTTTGAATGCTCATTTCAGTGCTCATTCATAGTAAGTACTGTAGTTTGAGTGTGCGTTTTCACTCACAACATATCTTGCTAATATCGCATAAACAGTGACATTCTGTCAGTCATCTGTTGATTCATTAGTTTGCAGTTCAATAGAATGTTCGCAACACCTAACATGGAGCTCTGATTCCGCTATCCGATGTACCACATTCGCAAAATGTCACGGCAGAGGAATTGTAGGCTACAGTGACTAAACGGTCTGACCCCAGAAGACAACCGGGGTAATTCCGTCTTGCGACAATTCCTTTTATCTTCGGTAGACTGCAAACAACTCAGCTGCCAAACAGCTTCCATTGACTTTTCCCTCCTTAGACTGACAAACGTCCGACCAACCTCTACATGTGAGTTGGTGATGTCTTCTGCCACTGACTTACCCAGTTTTTTGCCATGTCCTTGCGTCCAATTTGACACCGTGATCTCCTGGGAGAGCTAAAGGGAAAGGGGGGCAATGCTTTATATTAGTGGCTTCACTATCATTCATTCTCGCTCATCCCAGATTGGTGGCCTTTTTAAAGGTTAATTGCGCAAGCTAATTGCTCTCTCTCCCTTTAACTAATGAGGGTCCTTTCCTAAGATGACGTCATTGGTTGGCCAAAGCAACATATCTCTCTGGCCACCTTGGCGATAGCATTACACTTCAGAAGGGCACAGGGAATGTCTGTGAAGTTTGTCCATTGGGGAAGTCGTGACATAACAATTGGCACACAGACTGCATTTAAATTATAGATTTTCATTGACTAGCCTCGCTCAGTAAATTACCTGCTAAAGTCGATAAATAGGCACTACGCATTCATACTATCTACATTAGTTTGCCACAATCTAATAAAGCTCTCAGAGATCTATGTCGATTCAGAGTATATTTGGGAAGACTTTTATAAAAGTCAATCACCCCAACGACCATGCAAACAAAAGGATTTAATGGGGCGCATTAAACGCTCAATGTCACCTTCAGTCCTCTGAGAGCGATAACACACACGTCAGATAGTGGGCCCTTCATCATTCCCTCCCTTCATCTCTCTATCCATCCATCCATCCATCAATCAGAAGTCAAGCCCAATCGAGACAGCATTCATGCCAGGGAGCACTTATTTTCCAACCATTCCAGTTTAATAGCAGTAATATCATGAATCTGAACCATAGCATGCATGGTCTAACCCCTATAGAGCGTGTATCTGTTTGTCATGCATCCCTGAAAAGTAATGAAACAGGAGGATAAATGTTTGTGAGGATGTGGAAGTATGTTACGCAATGCATTATTCGGTAAGTCTTTATTTGGATTGTCCATCTATACATGCTCAACAAACTAATAACTATCATCAACATTGCAACTGCATGTCTGTACTTAGGTTTTGAAATATACTATATATATATACAAAAAATATGTGGACACCCCTTCAAATTAGTGGATTCTCTATCACTGTATACAGTGGGGGAAAAAACTATTTAGTCAGCCACCAATTGTGCAAGTTCTCCCACTTAAAAAGATGAGAGAGGTACACGTCAACTATGACAGACAAAATGAGAAAAAACAAATCCAGAAAATCACATTGTAGGATTTTTAATGAATTTATTTGCAAATTATGGTGGGAAAATAAGTATTTGGTCAATAACAAAAGTTTCTCAATACTTTGTTATATACCCTTTGTTGGCAATGACACAGGTCAAACGTTTTCTGTAAGTCTTCACAAGGTTTTCACACACTGTTGCTGGTATTTTGGCCCATTCCTCCATGCAGATCTCCTCTAGAGCAGTGATGTTTTGGGGCTGTCGCTGGGCAACACGGACTTTCAACTCCCTCCAAAGATTTTCTATGGGGTTGAGATCTGGAGACTGGCTAGGCCACTCCAGGACCTTGAAATGCTTCTTACGAAGCCACTCCTTCGTTGCCCGGGCGGTGTGTTTGGGATCATTGTCATGCTGAAAGACCCAGCCACGTTTCATCTTCAATGCCCTTGCTGATGGAAGGAGGTTTTCACTCAAAATCTCACGATACATGGCCCCATTCATTCTTTCCTTTACACCAGGGGTGTCAAACGTCCGGCCCGCGGGCCGGATCAGGCCCGCAAACGGGTTTAATCTGGCCCGCGAGATGATTTTGTAAAGTATAAAAATGCGCTGCAATTTTTCAATAAAATAAACTGCTGTTCCAATTGCGTCCACTGGATGGCGCAACAGCAATTGTGTTAAGCAAGCAAACTGTTTATACCGGGGCAGAGCAAGTAGGTCAAGTCTGTGTTTACTCACAGCCGAGACATCAGTGACGCTGCAGTGAAAGCTAGCTACCTCATTGCTAATGAAATCGCAGTGGCTTCAAAACCATTTAGTGAGGGTGAATTTGTAAAAACATGCATGATGAAGGCAGCTGAGATTGTGTGCCCTGAAAAGCGTCAGGCTTTTGTAAATATCAGCCTGACAAGAAACACAGTTGCAGACAGGATTTCCGATCTTTCAGTGGATTTGGACAGCCAGTGGAAGCAAAAAGTAAAGTCATTTATTGCGTTTTCGGTTGCAATTGATGAAAGCACGGACATTACAGATGTTGCACAACTGGCCATTTTCATCCGCGGAGTTGATGACACATTGACCGTCACCGAGGAGTTCGTGGAGTTGGTGCCGATGACAGATACAACGACAGCAGCTGATATTTTTACCGCACTCGTCGGCGCGCTGGACAGGGTCGGAGTGGACTGGTCCCGCGCTGTCAGCCTGGCTACAGATGGTGCGCCCTCAATGATCGGGAAAAAGCAGGCGTTGTGACAAAGTTCAGAGAGAAAGTGCAATCTGCAAATGGAGGACGTGATTTTTTGACTTTTCACTGTATTTTGCACCAGGAGGCTTTGTGTTGCAAGTCATTAAAGATGGATAACGTCATGAAGGTGGTCATCCAAACTGTTAATTTCATCCGATCCAGAAGCCTGAATCACCGTCAGTTTGACAGCCTTCTCAGAGAGAAAGACCACATCTATGGCCTGCCATACCACACTGAGGTAAGATGGTTAAGCTGAGGTGCTGAGGCATTTCTTTGATTTACGAGAAGAAATTGAACAGTGTTAGAATTCCATTCCGCAGAATGGATGCAGGACTTTGCATTTATGGTGGATGTTACAGAGCACCTGAATAACTTGAACAAACAGCTGCAAGGGCGCAACAAAGTTGTCACGCAGTATTATGACAGCATACGTTCTTTCAAGTTGAAGCTGTCATTGTGGGAGACGCAACTTGCCGGTGGTGATGCAGCTCACTTCCCCTGTCTGAAAAATGTGTGCGCGACCCAACATGTGGCAGACATGAAGCGGTTCAAAGATAAAATAACGGGACTGTTACGGGAGTTTGAGCAACGCTTTCAGATTTTTGGTGAACTGGAGAAAGACTTCAAAGTTTTTTGCTCGCCATTCACCGTGAATCCCTCTGATCTGCCCGTCAGTATCCAACTTGAAATAATAGACTTGCAGTGTGACTCGGATTTGAAGGGCAAATTTGCCGCAGCTGGCTTGGACACATTTAATCAGAATCTCTTGCCAGGTTACCCCAACTTGACAGCCCTCGCTGCAAAACTGTTGTGCATGTTTGGAACCACATATCTTTGTGAGCAAGTTTTCTCTGTAATGAGCATAAATAAAACAAAGCTGCGCTCAAGGCTCACGCACAAGCACTTGAATCACATCCTGAAGTTGGCTGCCACTCAGGATGTGACGCCTGATATTGATGCGCTGGTGAAAGCTAAAAGATGCCAGGTATCAGGAGTCAAATAAACTATGCAACCCCACTTAAAGTGCTACATGAGACACCCTGATATAGTTATGTGATCTGTGATATACTTCTGTGAATTACTGAGGCGTTGTGTGTTTGTGTGTTCTTTGTCCTCAGAACTTTCAAATAACTTGAGGTGTTTTATGATTAATAGTGATGTTGTGCTTTTGGACACACTGTCCTCAGGCTCCAGCTTTATGTTTATATGTTTTTATGTTGATGTGCTATTGTTTTTAATTGATTTAACCTATTCTTGACTCTGTGGTTCTTGCACTTGTTTGGGGAACAGGATTTCATTATTTTTATCTACATTTCTGCCTGAGAAATGACCCCCTGATATAGTTCTGTGATCTGTGAAACAGTTCTGTTAATCACTGAGGCATTGTGTGTTTGTGTTCTTTTTCTTTAGAATTTTCAAATAAACTTGACGTGTTTTATGATTAATAGTGATGTTGTGCTTGTACTATTTTGGACACACTGTCCTCAGGCTCCAGCTTTATGTTATATGTTGATCGTATTAAAACAAAGAAAACAATCTGCAGTTGTTGTTTTTAAGTTATATATACCATGATTTTTCCGGTCCGGCCCACTTGGGAATAGATTTTCCTCCATGTGGCCCCTGAGCTAAAATGAGTTTGACACCCCTGCTTTACACGGATCAGTCGTCCTGGTCCCTTTGCAGAAAAACAGCCCGAAAGCATGATGTTTCCACCCCCATGCTTCACAGTAGGTATGGTGTTCTTTGGATGCAACTCAGCATTCTTTGTCCTCCAAACACGACGAGTTGAGTTTTTACCAAAAAGTTCTATTTTGGTTTCATCTGACCATATGACATTCTCCCAATCCTCTTCTGGATCATCCAAATGCACTCTAGCAAACTTCAGACGGGCCTGGACATGTACTGGCTTAAGCAGGTTGACACCTCTGGCACTGTAGGATTTGAGTCGCTGGCGGCGTAGTGTGTTACTAATGGTAGGCTTTGTTACTTTGGTCCCAGCTCTCTGCAGGTCATTCACTAGGTCCCCCCGTGTGGTTCTGGGATTTTTGCTCACCGTTCTTGTGATCATTTTGACCCCACGGGGTGAGATCTTGCGTGGAGCCCCAGATTGAGGGAGATTATCAGTGGTCTTGTATGTCTTCCATTTCCTAATAATTGCTCCCAAAGTTGATTTCTTCAAACCAAGCTGCTTACCTATTGCAGATTCAGTCTTCCCAGCCTGGTGCAGGTCTACAATTTTGTTTCTGGTGTCCTTTGACAGCTCTTTGGTCTTGGCCATAGTGGAGTTTGGAGAGTGACTGTTTAAGGTTGTGGACAGGTGTCTTTTATACTGATAACAAGTTCAAACAGGTGCCATTAATACAGGTAATGAGTGGAGGACAGAGGAGCCTCTTAAAGAAGAAGTTACAGGTCTGTGAGAGCCAGAAATCTTGCTTGTTTGTAGGTGACCAAATACTTATTTTCCACCATAATTTGCAAATAAATTCATTAAAAATCCTACAATGTGATTTTCTGGAGAAAAAAATCTCAATTTGTCTGTCATAGTTGACGTGTACCTATGATGAAAATTACAGGCCTCTCTCATCTTTTTAAGTGGGAGAACTTGCACAATTGGTGGCTGACTAAATACTTTTTTCCCCCACTGTATATAGTCACTCTGCCATTTGTCTTTGTCGGTCATTGTAAATGTTACTTGTTTTCCTGAGAGGAATATCTCCTACTATTTCCTGAGTACTTTATATTTTGCACATTGGGTTCGCCCTGTGCCTTTTTGTTTATGAAGATATATTTTGAGCACAATGGCGTTTGGGTTTCGTTCCGCTTTGATCTATGGTGCTTAAATACATTCAGTAGTTCTAAACCTGCGACTGCCCCTGCCTACTCTTCTCTACACTAGTGACACCAGTAGCTCACCTATGAGTAATGTAGACTTACCTGACAGAACTATATTATGATTATTTGTATCAATTGGGTGGCCCTTGTTTTGTGAACTCTGCCATTACATGTGCTGCTGCAGTAGGCCTCACAGCATAAACTTTGCTAGACCAACACATTGCTCTCTTGCTAGACGCTCAATTAAAGGGGAATTTCACAAAATAACCAAAACGTTTTAGTTTTTTATCCAGACCTAAAAAATGGTCTTCTGATGGGATTGAAGCGTTGACATGGACTTAGAATATCAATTTATGTTGTTTCTCTATGAATAATTGTAATATTGAGAGTGAAAAACTGAAACCCAAAACCAGGAAAAATAAAACAGAGAAAACTGAATTTGGGAAAACACAAAATATAATTGTATGGGGCCTGTTGTGCCAAATACTGTTTATTAACCATTATTTTAACAAGCATATTGACATAAAACACATATCTTGTACACCAAGGACCCAGGGAAGAGTTGAAGGGTATAGGAAAATAATGTGCCTATTTCAAAGCTATAGTAAAATAGTAGCTCGTGACATGTTTAATTTTTTAAAAGTAGTTCTCATGCTAGCAAAGGTTGGAGATCCCTGCATTAGGATATCTCCAGCTTTGGAATCGGCTATCTTCTGTGTTGCTTCTAAGTGGTGCTTGACTCCTTCACCTTAGACACACACACTCACTGTGATTATTGCACAGCCATCTGCAGTCACCTCACACTGTACTAAGGGCCTATCCCAATTGTTACTCTATTCCCTATAGGGTGCACTACTTTTGTAGTAGTAAAAGTAGTGCACTACATAGGGAATAGGATGCCATTTAGGACACACACATACGTTTCCTATAGGGGAGAGAAACCTTGGCTGAGTTTGCTCTGATGTCAATGCATTAAGGTAAGAATAACACATCCTCAAAGACATACAGTATACCCACACTACTGCATGACTAAAGTGCCATATAGTGAAATCACCGGGCCATTGTCTGGAGAAAAGACAGACAGACAGACAGACAGACAGACAGACAGACAGACAGACAGACAGACAGACAGACAGACAGACAGACCTCCCTCCCTCCCTCCCTCCCTCCCTCATCTTGGCTGGTGGGATAGTTAGCTTCTTTTGTTATCACAGATATAGGGACATTGACATAGATGCATAAACACAGGTAAAGAAACACACACACACTACTAGAGTGCAGGTCAAAAGTGGCCAGATAGACACATACAGTAGACACTCACACTGGTAAAAAATATGGAGCCGAATGACATTGTAACCCTGTGTGTAGCTCCTAGCCAACTTTGCAGTATTTTTTTGTGTGTGTGTGTGTTATTTCTTACATTATTTACTCAGAACTTCTTTGCATTATTACCTACAGCCGGAAAAAACTTTGGGATATTAGATCTGCGGTCACTCACCAGCATGTTGACCAGAAATTCAACTTCCCTGAATTGGAACCTTTGTTTGAACTTCCTGAGGCAATTCCATTCATCCCAGGGGCTGCTCCAAGACACCGTCACTGGAGAAGAGGAATAAGAAGTGGGCTCTTGGTCAGACTATATTACTCGCTAACGTTCAGTCCCTGGACAATAAAGTAGACGAGCTAAGGCCGAGGATCTCCTTCCAGAGAGACATCAGGGACTGTAACATACTCTGTTTCACAGAATCATGGCTCTCTCCGGAAATACTGTCCCCGTCCATTCAGCCAGCAGGGTTCTCCGTCCATCGTGCGGACAGGAAGAAAGAACTCTCAGGGAAAAAGACAGGTGGTGTATGTTTCATGATTAACTACAGTGATTGTGGTAACGTACAGGAACTCAAGTCATTTTGTTCTCCCGACCTGTAATACCTCACCATCAAATGCCGACCGCATTACCTCCCAAAATAATTATCTTCGGTCATCGTCACGGCCGTGTATATTCCGCCTCCCAATTCGACACTGCGATGGCTCTCAAGGAACTACACTGGACTTCGCGCAAACTGGAAACCACATATCCTGAAGCCGCATTTATTGTAGCTGGGGAGAAAGGCCCTCCCTTCGGCAAATCTGCTCCTCCCCTCCTATATGCAGAAACTAAACAGGAAGTACACATGGTAAGGACAGTTCAACGTTGATCTGACCAATCAGAATCTATGCATTAAGATTGCTTTGATCACGCAGACTGGGATATGTTCCGGGTTGCCTCTGAGAATAGTATTGATGTACATTGCATTCGGAAAGTATTCAGACCCGTTGACTTTATCCACATTTTGTTAAGTTACAGCCTTATTCTAAAATTGATTAAATTGTTTTTTCCCTCATCAATCTACACAAAATACCCCATAATGATGAAGCAAAAACCTGTTCTTCGAAATTTTAACAAATTAATTCAAAACAAAAAACAGCCTTGAGTCTTCTTGAGTATGACGCTACACCCATGTATTTGGGGAGTTTCTCCTATTCTTCTCTGCAGATCCTCTCAAGCTCTGTAAGGTTGGATGGGGAGTGTCACTGCACAGCTATTTTGAGGTCTCTCCAGAGATATTCGATCGGGTCCGAGCTCTGGCTGTGACACTCATGGACATTCAGAGACAAGTATCGAAGCCACTCCTGTGTTGTCTTGGCTGTGTGCTTAGGATCGTTGTCCTGTTGGAAGGTAAACCTTTGCCCCTGTCTGAGGTCCTGAGTGCACTGGAGCAGGTTTTCATCAAGAATCTCTCTGTACTTTGCTCTGTTCATCTTTCCCTCGATCCTGACTAGTCTCCCAGTCCCTGCCATGGAAAAACATTCCCACAGCATGATGCTGCCACCACCATGCTTCACCGTAGGGATGGTGCAAGGTTTCCTCCAGACGTGACCCTTGACATTCAGGCCAAAGAGTTTATTCTTGGTTTCATCAGACCAGAGAATCTTGTTTCTAATGGTCTGAGTCCTTTAGGTGCCTTTTGGTGAACTCCAAGCGGGCTGTCATGTGCCTTTTACTGAGGAGTGGCTTCCGTCTGGCCACTCTACCATAAAGGCCTGATTGGTGGAGTGCTGCAGAGATGGTTCTCCAATCTCCACAGAGGAACTCTGGAGCTCTGTCAGAGTGACCATCAGGTTCTTGGTCACTTCCCTGACCAAGGCCCTTATCCCCCGATTGCTCAGTTTGGCCGGGTGGACAGCTCTAGGAAGAGTCTTGATGGTTCCAAACGTCTTCCTTTTAAGAATGATGGAGGCCACTGTGTTCTTGGGGACCTTCAATGCTGCAGAAATGTTTTGGTACCCTTTCCCAGATCTGTGCCTCGACACAATCTTGTCTCGGAGCTCTACGGACAATTCCTTCGACTTCATGGCTTGGTTTTTGCTCTGACATGCACAGTCAACTGTGGGACCTTATATAGACAGGTGTGTGCCTTTCCAAATCATGTCCAATCAATGGAATTTACCACAGGTGGATTCCAATCAAGTTGTAGAAACATCTCAAGGATGATCAATGGACACACAATGCACCTGAGCTCAAAGCAAAGAGTCTGAATACTTATGTAAATAAGGTATTTCTGAATTATATTTTTAATACATTTGCAAAAATGTCTAAAGACCTGTTTTCACATTGTCATTATTATGTGTTGATTGATGAGGGGAAAAAATACTGAGTTCATCAGGAAGTGCGTAGAGCAGGGATGGGCAACTCCAGTCCTCGGGGGCCTGATTGGTGTCACGCTTTTGACCCAGCTAACACACTTGACTCCAATAATCAACTATTCATGATCTTCAGTTTAGAATGCAATGAGTTTAATCAGCTGTGTTTGCTTGGGATGAGGGAAAAGTGTCTCACCACTCTGGCCCCAGAGGACTGGAGTTGCTCATCCCTGTCATAAAGGATGTTGTTCCAACTGTGATGATTAGAACTTATCCAAACCAAAATCTATGGCTAGATGGCAGCATTCACGCAAAACTGAAAACGCGAACCACCGCATTTAAGCAAGGTGACTGGGAACATGGACGTGTAACAACAGACCAGCTATGCCCTCCGTAAGGCAATCAAACATCCAAAATGACAGTACAGGGACAAAGTGCCGTCGCAATTCAACGTCTGAGACGTACAGTATGTTGCAGTGACTCCAGACAATCACGGATTATAAAGAGAAAGTCAGCCACGTCGCAGACACCAACGCCTTGCTCCCGGACAAGCTAAACACCTTCTTTGCCCACTTCGAGGAAAACACGGTGCCGCAAACTCGGGCCACCGCCGCTCACAAAGACTGTGGGCTCTCGTTCTCCTTGTGCGACTTAAGTAATTTAAGCGTGTTAACCCTCGCAAGTCTGCCTGACCAGACGGCATCCTAAGCCACGTTCTCAGAGCATGGGCAGACCAGCTGGCGGGAATGTTTACGGACAAATTCAATCACTCCCTATCCCAGTCTGTTGTCCCCACTTGCTTCAAGATGTCCACCATTGTTCCTGTGCCCAAGAAAGCGAAGGTAACTGATCTAAATGACTATTGTCCCGTAGCACTAACTTCTGTCATCATGAAGTGCTATGAGAGGCTAGTTAACCTCCACCTTACCCGACACCCTAGACCCACTACAATTTGCATACCGCCCCAACAGATCCACAGATGATGAATTCGCCATTGCACTGCACACTACCCTATCCCATCTGGACAAGAGGAATAACTATAGTGCCTTCAGAAAGTATTCACACCCCCTTGACTTTTTCCACATTTTGCTGTGTTACAGCCTGAATTTAAAATGGATTAAATTGAGGATTTTGTCACTGATCTACACACAATAACCCATAATGTCAAAGTGGAATTATGTTTTTCTAAATTTTTACGAATTAATCAAAAATGAAAAGCTGAAATGTCTTGAGTCAATAAGTGTTCAACCCTTTTGTTATGGCAATCCTAAATAAGTTCAGGAGTAAACATGTGCTTAACAAGTCACATAATAAGTTGCATGGACTCACTCTGTGTGAAATAATAGTGTTTAACATGATCATTAGATGATAACCCCATCTCTGTACCCCACACATACAATGACCTATAAGGTCCCTCAGTCGAGCAGTGAATTTCAATCACAGATTCAACCACAAAGACCAGGGAGGTTTTCCAATGGTTCACAAAGAAGGGCACCCATTAGTAGATGGGTAAAAAAGCAGACATTGAATATCGCTTTGAGCATGGTGCAGTTATTAATTACACTTTGGATGGTGTATCAATGCACCCAGTCACTACAAAGACACAGGCGCCCTTCCTAGCTCAGTTGCCGGAGAGGAAGGAAACCGCTCAGGGATTTCACCATGAGGCCAATGGTGATTTTAAAACAGTTACAAAGTTTAATGGCAGTAATAGGAGAAAACTAAGGATGGATCAACAACATTGTAGTTACTCCACAATACTAACAGAAATGACAGAGTGAAAAGAAGGAACAAAACATCCATCCTGTTTGCAATAAGGCACTAAGGTATTACTGCCAAAAAATTGTCAAAGAAATGACGTTTTTTTCCTGAATACAAAGAGTTATGTTTGGGGCAAATCCAACACAACGCATTACTGAGTACCACTCTTCATATTTTCAAGCATGGTGGTGGCTGCATCATGTTATGGGTATGCTTGTCATCGGTAATGACTAGAAAGATTTTTATTATAAAATAAACGGAATAGAGCTAAGCACAGGCAAAATCCTAGAGGAAAACTAAGTTCAGTCAGCTTTCCAACAGACACTGGGAGACAAATTCACCTTTCAGCAGGACAATTGCCTAAAACACAAGGCCAAATATACACTGGAGTTGCTTACCAAGACAACATTGAATGTTCCTGAGTGGCCTAGTTACAGTTTGACTTAAATCGGCTTGAAAATCTATGGCACGACTTAAAAATGGCTGTCTTACAATGATCAACAACCAACTTGACAGAGCTTGAATAATTATTTTAAGAATAATGGTCAAATATTGTACAATCCAGGTGTGCAAAGCTCTTAGAGACTTAGCCAGAAAGAGTCACAGCTGTAATCGCTGCCAAAGTTGATTCTAATATGTATTGACTCAGGGGGTTGAATACTTAACTAATCAAGATATATTTGTGTTATATTTTCCGTAAATCAACTAAATACAGTTTTTAGAATTTTTCTTCCACTTTGACATGCAAATATTTTGTGTACATCGATGATAAAAAAAAAGACAATTAAATGCATTTAATCCCACTTTGTAACACAACTAAATGTGGAAAAACCCAAAGGGTGTGAATACTTTCTGAAGGCACTGTATATAAGAATGCTGTTCGACTACAGCTCAGCCTTCAACACCATAGTGTCTTCCAAGCTCATCACTAAGCTCGGGGCCCTGGGTCTGAACCCCACCCTGTGCATCTGGGTCCTGGACTTCCTGACGGGCCGATCCCAGGTGGTGAAAGTAGGCAACAACACCTCCGCTGATCCTCAACACGGAGGCCCCACAAGGGTGCCTGCTCAGCCCCCTCCTGTACTCCCTGTTCACCCATGACTGCGTGGCCACGCACGTCTCCAACTCAATCATCAAGTTTGCAGATGACACAACAATGGTAGGCCTGTTTACCAACAATGACGAGACAGTCTACAGGGAGAAGGTGAGGGCCCTGGTGGAGTGGTGCCAGGAAAATAACCTCAACGTCAACAAAACGAAGGAGCTGATTGTGGACTTCAGGAGACAGCAGAGAGAGCACGCCCCCATCCACATCGATGGAGCCGCAGTGGAGAGGGTGAAAAGCTTCAAGTTCCGCTGCGTGCACATCACTGATAACCTGAAATGGTACATCCACACAAACAGTGTGGTGAAGAAGGCGCAACAGCACCTCTTCAATCAAATCAAATGTATTTATAAAGCCCTGTTACATCAGCAGATGTAGAAGAACCTCAAGCAATGCAGATGTAGAAGAACCTCAGGAGGAAATTCAGATTCGGCCCCTAAGACCATCACAAACTTCTACAGATGCACCATTGAGAGCTTCCTGCAGGGCTCTCCAGAGGGTAGTGTGGTCAGCCCAATGCCTCACCGGGGGCACACTGCCTGCCCTCCAGGACATCTAGAGCACCCGGTGTCAAAGGAAGGCGAAGAAGATAGCAAGCCAAGTCGGTCGGGTGAGGTTGTGGTTGTGTTTTCTCTAGCAGGAGGTAAGCTTGGCTTCTTATATGGTGTTGAGTAAAGCTTAAACCATGTATTTAGATTGTAGGTAGGTATTGTAGTTAGGTATTGTAGGTAGTTTATTTAGGTAGTTATTGTAGGTTATTGTAGGTAATTATTGTAGGTAAGTATTGTATTCGGCTGAGCCCGGCGAAGCACGAGGCTAGCTAACCCACTACCTGGACCAATAAAGCTAGCTAGCTAGCGGGTAGCTACTGGTAACTTTTAGCAACTGTGGATTGTTGTTTCCAATGTTATTTCACGCTTAAGAGTACCAGTAATTAAGCCAGCTAGCTACCTTCCATTCAGCTGTTTTTCTAACCTCATTATCTGAATGAAGCATTAACGTTAGGTAGTTAGTAGCTACTGTACTTAATTACAGCTACTGATTGCAGAAGACCAATGTATTCTTGTCTGCCACCCAGACAGCTGGCGTCGGGTAAGTTTGGCTTTATACATAGCTTGGGCTTTGTCGAGTAAGGCTTAAACTATGTATTTAGATTGTAGTTAGGTATTGTAGGTAGGCATCGTGGGTTGTTGTGGGTAGTTATTGTATGTAATTATTGTAGGTTAGTATTGTATTCGGCGGTGCCGGGTGTAGCACGAAGCTAGCTAGCTAGCTAACTCACCTCCTGGACTAGCTGGCGAGTAGCTATTAGCAACGGTAGCAACTAAATACAATATCCTTTTAGCCAGCTACATTTGTTCGCAGCGCTCTCCGCACTGCTAAAGCTAACTCTCTCTCCTCTGCTCTTGTCCTTCTAGACCTATCTGCTGCCTTTGATACTGTGAACCATCAGATCCTCCTCTCCACCCTCTCCGAGCTGGGCATCTCCGGCGCGGCTCACTCTTGGATTGCGTCCTACCTGACCGGTCGCTCCTACCAAGTGGCGTGGCGAGAAGCTGTCTCCGCACCACGTGCTCTCACCACTGGCATCCCCCAGGGCTCAGTTCTAGGCCCTCTCCTATTTTCACTATACACCAAGTCACTTGGCTCTGTCATATCCTCACATGGCCTCTCCTATCATTGCTACGCTGACGATACACAACTAATCTTCTCCTTTCCCCCTTCTGATAACCAGGTGGCGAATCGCATCTCTGCATGTCTGGCAGACATATCAGTATGGATGACGGATCACCACCTCAAGCTGAACCTTGGCAAGACGGAGCTGCTCTTCCTCCCGGGGAAGGACTGCCCGTTCCATGATCTCGCCATCACGGTTGACAACTCCGTTGTGTCCTCCTCCCAGAGTGCGAAGAGCCTTGGCGTGAACCTGGACAATACCCTGTCGTTCTCCGCTAATATCAAGGCGGTGACCCGATCCTGCAGGTTCATGCTCTACAACATTCGGAGAGTACGACCCTGCCTTACACAGGAAGCGGCACAGGTCCTAATCCAGGCACTTGTCATCTCCCGTCTGGATTACTGCAACTCGCTGTTGGCTGGGCTCCCTGCCTGTGCCATTAAACCCCTACAACTCATCCAGAATGCCGCAGCCCGTCTGGTGTTCAACCTTCCCAAGTTCTCTCACGTCACCCCGCTCCTCCGCACACTCCACTGGCTTCCAGTTGAAGCTCGCATCTGTTACAAGACCATGGTGCTTGCCTATGGAGCTGTGAGGGGAACGGCACCTCCGTACCTTCAGGCTCTGATCAGTCCCTACACCCAAACGAGGGCATTGCGTTCATCCACCTCTGGCCTGCTGGCTCCCCTTCCTCTGCGGAAGCATAGTTCCCGCTCAGCCCAGTCAAAACTGTTCGCTGCTCTGGCACCCCAATGGTGGAACAAGCTCCCTCACGACGCCAGGACAGCGGAGTCACTCACCACCTTCCGGAGACATTTGAAACCCCACCTCTTTAAGGAATACCTGGGATAGGATAAAGTAATCCTTCTACCCCCCCCCCCCCTCCCCCTTAAAAAATAAAATAAAAATAGTAAAGTGGTTATCCCACTGGTTATAGGGTGAATGCACCAATTTGTAAGTCGCTCTGGATAAGAGTGTCTGCTAAATGACGTAAATGTAAATGTAAATGTAAGATCATCAAGGACTTCAGCCACCCGAGCCACAGACTGTTCACCCCGCTACCATCTAGAAGGCGGATACAGTACAGGTGCATCAAAGCTGGAATCGAGAGACTGAAAAACGGCTTCTATCTCCAGGCCATCAGCCTGTTAAATAGTCACCACTAGCCGGCCTCCGCCCAGTACCCTGCCCTGAACTTAGTCAATGTTACTAGCCGGCTACCACCCGATACTCTACCCTGCACCTTAGAGACTGTTGTCCTATGTACATAAACATTAAACACTGGACACTTTAATAATGTTTAACCCACTTCATATGTGTATACTGTATTCTAGTCAAGGCTTGTCCTACAGTATATAACTACTGCTGTACACACCTTTTATATTCACATACTGTCCATACTGTCTATACACACCATCATATACAGTACATACAGTATATATTTATATTCCAGACTGACATTGCTCGTTCTGATATTTCTTTATTTCTTTATTTCTATATTTTGTGTATTGTTTTGTATTGTTCGGTATTACTGCACTGTTGGAGCTAGAAACATAAGCATTTCGCTGCACCTGCGATAACATCTGCAAAATATGTGTACGCGACCAATAAAATGTTATTACATTTTTGATTTGTTGGTTTAGTCAGAGCATGAACGCATACTGTATGCCCCTGACTGAACAGAACACACACTCACAGACCAAATGAGATCTCTATAAAAAAACAACCCAGCTGCCCTTTTTCAGTCTTTTAATAAGAGCCCTGACTTTGTAAGGAGCGTTCGATAACCAAACCCAGGTGAGGGAGGTGTTCTGCAGAATGTACTGTACCATGCAAAAGACTAAGTCTGAGATCTGACAATTTCCCATGGTTTAGGGGTCCCGGCCAGACTGGTGTAGCCCCGGCACTCCCCCTCTACATGCTTATTCGCACTCCACTTCCCCCTTGGGAAGCCCTCTACAAACACTTTGCAGACACAGGAAGCTGGTAAAGGGTGAAAGAGGAAGCTGGGCACCTTGGAAACTATCGGAGTGATCTTTAACAAGTCGGTGAGCCGCTCTTTTGATTTAACAGCACGTGTGTCCACTCCCCCACACCCCCTATTATGGCCTTGTCATTATAAAAACAGTGAGTCAGGGGCCCCGGTTTTGAAGTCGTCTGTTTATATGGACCAATATCTCCAGATGACGGGGGGAATGCAAAATAACATCACCATCTGACATTAAAACCATACAGCCCTGTCTGAGAGGAGGACACCAAAGGAGCCCTGTTAGGCAGGTGCATCATGGGATATGAGTGTGCAGTTAGTATCTCGTTTATGACAGTCATTAAGAGGTTGAACCCGGGATGAGGTTATCCGCTATTAATGCTCACCACATTTTTCCTTTAGTCTACAGCAGCTTCTCCGCACCGGTGACAGCAGGAAGGTAACGGTATGGATGCTTGACCAGACAGGCATCCCCAAAACTGTCACTTATCGCGCTGCTGCTGGAACGCTCAAAGCCAGCTCAAATGAAGCTCAAAGACATAGCGACCAGAGAGAAAGGTACTGTGTCTCTCCCTGCTTCGAGAACCATATTCCACTCCTGCGTCCTGTGTCTGCACTGTTCCTTTACTTCTGTCGAGCCACTCTAAATTTTGCATTTCATGTGGTCAAGCGTTCGGGAAAATAAACAAAATGGAATCAAATTTCAAAATTGGGTTTTGTTCCTACGTCTGGGTGTTTCAGCGAGTGACTGTGACGTGCTGCATTGTCGACGTATGCATGCAAATCCTTTCAACAGCTGTTCAGTGTTTATTCACAAGGCAGTGCAGAACGCATGTAGGGTTTTTGGTGTCTTAGCTTGCTTATGGGAAAAAAATATAGCTTGTTATTTCAAATGTAAGTAAATACAATAACGGTGAGTATATGGCTGAGTAAAATTGTGGCAAAGGCCAAACTCTAAGCTGTGCGTCATAAAAATAGATTTTTAAACACTGTCATGCGTCAGTGTGTAGTGGTAGGACGGAGTCAGGCGCAGGCCACAGAACTTGGTCAACGACGTACTTTACTTATCACAAGTAAAGAAACATATAAAATACAGACTCACAATGCAAAATGACAACAAGACAACGAACAATCACGCACAACACCATGAGAGAACCAGAGGGTAAAATAGGGAAACAAATGAAGTAAATTGGAACCAGGTGTGTACAATAAAGACAAAACAAGTAGAACACAGAAACATAGATCGGTAGCAGCTAGTACTCTGGTGACGACGAACGCCGCAGCCTGCCCGAGCAAGGAGGAGGAGCAGCCTCGGCTGAATTCGTGACAGTACCCCCACCTTGACGCGCGGCTCCAGCCGTGCGCCGACAGTGGCCTCGAGGACGCGGAGCAGGGCGAGTCGGATGACGAAGATGGAAATCCCTCAACAGGGAGGGATCGAGGATGTCCCTCCTAGGAACCCAGCACCATTCCTCCGGACCGTACCCCTCCCACTCCACGAGATACTGCAGGCCCCCCCCCCCGACGCCTCAAATCCAGGATGGAACGGACCGAGTACGCCGGTGCCCCCTCGATGTCCAGTGGGGGCGGTGGGATCTCCCGCACCTCAGACTCCTGGAGCGGACCAGCTACCACCGGCCTGAGAAGAGACACATGGAACAAGGGGTTAATACGGTAATCAGGAGGGAGCTGTAACCTATAACAAACCTCGTTCAATCTCCTCAGGACTTTAAATGGCCCCACAAACCGCCGACCCAGCTTCCGGCAGGGCAGGAGAAGGGGCAGGTTTCGGGTCGAGAGCCAGACCCGGTCCCCCGGTGCATACACCGGGGCCTCACTGCGGTGGCGGTCGGCGCTCGCCTTCTGTCACCTGATAGCCCATTGCAGGCGTACATGGGCAGCGTTCCAGGTTTCCTCCGAGCGCCAAAACCATTCATCCACCGCAGGTGCCTTGATCTGGCTCTGATGCCATGGTGCCAGGACCGGCTGATAACTTAGTACACACTGAAATGGAGACAGTGGAGGAGTGGCCGAGGGAGTTTTGGGCCATCTCTGCCCAGGGGATGTAAACCGACCAATCCCCCGGCCGGTCCTGGCAATAGGACCTCAGAAACCTACACACATCCTGGTTTACTCTCTCCACCTGTCCATTACTCTCGGGGTGAAATGACGTCCATGAACGCCCTCCAGACCCTTGATGTGAACTGGGGACCCCGATCAGACACTATATCCACAGGTACCCCGTAGTGCCGGAAGACGTGAGTAAACAGGACCTCCGCAGTCTGTAGGGCCGTAGGGAGACCGGGCAAAGGAATGAGACGGCAGGACTTAGAAAACCGATCCACAACGACTAAGATCGTAGTATTCCCTTGTGACGGGGTGAGGTCCGTAACGAAATCCACCGATAGGTGTGACACGGCCGTTGTGGAACGGGTAGGGGTTGTAATTTCCCTCTGGGCAGGTGTCTAGGTGCATTGCACTGGGCACACACCGAGCAGGAGGAAACATAAAACCTCACGTCCTTAGCTAAAGTAGGCCACCAGTGCTTCCCACTAAGGCAGCGCACTGTCTGACCGATGCCAGGATGACCAGAAGAGGGTGACGTATGAGCCCAATAGATCAAACGATCGCAAACATCAGACGGAACGTACACACGACCCACTGGACACTGGGGGGGAGTGGACCGATGTCCGCATCAACCTCCCATACCACCGGTGCCACCAGACAAGAAGCCGGAAATATGGGAGTGGGTTCCCTGGACCGCTCCTCTGTGTCATACAGCCGGGACAGAGCATCTACCTTAGCATTCTGGGAACCTGGTCTGTACGAGAGGGTGAAAACAAAACGTGGAAAAACATGGCCCACCTAGCCTGGTGAGGGTTCAGTCTCCTCGCCGCCCGGATGTACTCCAGATTGCGGTGGTCAGTCCAAATGAGGAAAGGGTGTTTTGCCCCCTCAAGCAAATGTCTCCATGCCTTCAGAGCCTTTAACAACAGCTAACAGCTCCCGGTCCCCCACATTATAGTTACGGTCCGCCGGACTGAGCTTCTTCGAGAAGAAAGCACAGGGGCGGAGCATTGGTGGCGTACCCGAGCACTGAGACAGTACAGCTCCTATCCCAGCCTCGGATTAGTCCACCTCGACTATGAATGCCAAGGAGGGATCAGGATGAGCCAGCACAGGAGCCGAGGTGATGAGAGCCTTCAGGTGACCAAAAGCCCTGTCTGCCTCAGCTGACCACTGCAGGTGCACCGGTCACCCCTTCAGCAAGGAGGTAATGGGAGCCGCTACCTGACCAAAGCCCTGGATAAACCTCCGGTAGTAGTTGGCAAACCCTAAGAATCGCTGCAATTCCTTAACCGTGGTTGGAGTCGGCCAATTACGCACGGCTGAAATGCAGTCATTTTCCATCTCCACCCCTGACGCAGACATGCGGTAGCCTAAGAAGGAGACGAACTGTTGAAAGAACAGACATTTCTCAGCCTTGTTCATGTTCCAACAGTCGACCAAGCACCCTGCGCACCAGGGACACATGCTCGGCTCGTGTAGCGGAGTATATGAGAATATCATTTATATACACCACTACACCCTGTCCGTGCAGGTCCCTGAAAATCTCATCGACAAAGGATTGGAAGACTGAGGGAGCATTCATCAACCCGTATGGCATGATGAGGTACTCATAATGACCAGAGGTGGTACTGAATGCTGTCTTCCACTAATCCCCTTCCCGGATACGCACCAGGTTGTACGCGCTCCTGAGATCCAATTTGGTGAAGAAGTGCGCCCCGTGCAATGACTCCGTCATACTAGCAATGAGAGGTAGTGGATAACTGTACTTCACTGTTATCTGATTGAGACCTCGATAGTCGATGCACGGGCGTAAACCTCCATCCTTCTTCTTCACAAAAAATAAACTCGAGGAGGCAGGTGAAGTGGAAGGCCGAATGTATCCCTGTCCCAGAGATTCTGAGACATATTTTTCCATAGCCGCCGTCTCTTCCTGTGACAGAGGATACACGTGACGCCGAGGAAGTGCAGCACCCTCCCGGAGATTTATCGCACAATCCCCCTGTCAATGGGGTGGTAATTGAGTCGCCTTCCTTTTACAGAAGGCGAGAGCCAAATCGGCATATTCGGGAGGAATGTGCATAGTGGAGACCTGGTTTGGACTCTCCACCGTAGCTGCACCTACGGAAACACCTACACACCTCCCCGAGCACTGACGAGACCATCCCTTGAGAGCCCTCTGTTGCAACGAAATATTGGGGTCATGAGAGGCTAACCAGGGAAGCCCCAACACCACTGGAAACGCGGGAGAATCGATCAGATAGAGACTAATTCTCTCCTCATGACCCTCCTGCGTTTTCATCCAGAGTGGGGCTGTGACCTCCCTAATCAGGCCTGACCCTAAAGGGCGACTATCTAAGGCATGGATAGAGAAGGGCACATCAACAGGCACAATAGGGATCCCTAATCTATGTGCAAATAGACGGTCCATAAAATTCCCAGCTGTGCCTGAATCTACGAGCACCTTATGCTGGGAATGCGGGGAAAACTCAGGAAATTCTCCATGAACACAAATGTGCGCAACAGGGAGCTCTGTGTGAGCCGGGTGCCTACTCACCTGGGGTGGTCCACCAGTGCCCTGCCTGCTGCCTTGACTCCCTGAGGACCCTTTCCAACACCAACCAGCAGTGTGTCCTCTGCGGCCACAGTTGGTGCAGGAAACAGCCTCCCTTCCGGTCACCCTTAGATCAGCACCTCCGAGCTCCATCGGTGTAGGGTCGGAAGTGCTGGGGAATGGAATGGACGGAGCCTGATCTGGATGTCATCGGGTGGCCAACAGGTTATCCAGTCGTATCGATAAATCTACCAGCTGGTCCAGATTAAGGGTGGTGTCCCTGCAGGCCAGCCCCCGACAAACGTCCTCCCGTAGGCTGCATCGGTAATTGTCGATCAGGGCCCTCTCATTCCATCCCGCGCTGGCTGCCAAGGTCCTGAAGTCCAGTGCGAAGTCCTGTGCGCTCCTCCTCCCCTCTCTGAGGTGGAACAACCGTTCCCCCGCCGCTCTCCCCTCCGGTATATGATAAAATACCGCCCGGAAACAGCGGGTGAAATCCTCATAGCGCACCGATGCTGCTTCTATACCTCCCCACTCAGCGTTGGCCCACTCGAGCGCTTTCCCCGACAGACAGGAGATGAGGGCGGACACGCTCTCGTATCCCGAGGGAGCCGGGTGGATGGTTGCCAGGTAGAGCTCCACCTGGAGCAGAAACCCCTGGCACCCGGCAGCTGTTCCATCATATGCCCTCGGGAGCGAGAGCCGAATCCCACTGGATCCAGGTGGTGAAAGGGTGGACAGTGGTGTGGAGTGAATAGTAGTGGAAGGAGGTGTAGAACAACCCCCCTTCTCCCATCGCTCCATAGTCTGTATCACTCGATCCATGGCTGTGCCAAGAGTCTGTAGCATGGTCGAGTGCTGCTGGATGCGTTCCTCCACCGATCCTGGAGGAATGGATGTACCTGCTGACTCCATAATGGGTGCGTGATTTTGTCATGCGTCAGTGTGTAGCGGTCGGACGGAGTCAGGCGCAGGACACAGAACTTGGTCAACGACGTACTTTACTTATCACAAGTAAATAAACATATCCTCCACGCAGGGAAGAAAATACCAACTCACAATGCAAAATGACAACAAGACAACAAACAATCACGCACAACACCATGAGAGAACCAGAGGGTAAAATAGGGAAACAAATTAACGTAAATTGGAACCAGGTGTGTACAATAAAGACAAAACAAGTAGAACACAAAAACATAGATCGGTAGCAGCTAGTACTCCGGTGACGACGAACGCCGAAGCCTGCCCGAGCAAGGAGGAGGAGCAGCCTCGGCTGAATTCGTGACAAACACGCAGGGACTGTTTCTTGTAAAGATGAATTTCTTAAATTGCTTCAACCATTGAACTGTGTCATTTAACTGAAATGTGTAATTACGCTTAAAGCAATTGCCAGCTTTGATGTGACCTTGTTCATTGTCTAGCCAACATATTTATATCAGAGGACAAAACATGCTAGCTTTATTATAAAATATTTGAAAACATTTTAATGGGAATATAGTGCTTTCACTACTTTCAAACACATTTGTAAATCAAACATCATGATAAGTATAACACTGTCAAATTGGTGTAACAGTGAGCTAACAGTGACAAATAGCATGATCACAGTCTGAGGTAGTCAGTGTAACAGGGCTCTCAAAGAGATTGAAAGTGAGGACATCAGCTGAACCAGAGTGCTGTGTGAACAGCGACAGTCAGGGAGTCTGAACCCTAACATAAAGCGCCCATACAACACCCAATACATGACCTCACACACCTGAGAAAAAGGAAATACATCATATTACTCTCAAAAGCGGCACCTCCACCTATAGACGTAACAATAATGGAAATCCCAGCACCAAATGACACATCAATTGGGGTCTGGAATCCTAGGTGCCTCACCATTGAAGAGGAAGTGAAGTCAAAGGATTTCTATATCAAGGAGGGAGGGTCTTACAGCCTCTGTGAAGACCATCCTTACTGGCACCAGGTCAGCTCCACATCACTGGAAGGGACACCTGCTTCTTCGTTGTGTGGACCACCAAAGGTTCCATCACCATCCCCATACAGTGTGACGACGTCTGACATACTCATATTGCTCCTAATGTCAGTACCTGTTTTCAGGGAAGCCAATGGTGGAAAAATATTACACATAGTTCATACATACTGTCACGATCGTCAGGGAGAGACCAATGCGCAGCGTATTGAACGAACATGGTATTTATTATCTTCAGTGATAACATACACAACCAACAAAACAAGAAACGACTCGTGAAGTCCATGGTAACAATGACCAACTGGAACAAAAACCCACAAACACAAAGGGAAAACATACAGTTTAAATATGGCTCCCAATCAGAGACAAACAGCCAACAGCTGACACTCGTTGCCTCTGATTGGGAGTCACTCAGGCAAAACATAGAAATCAACAAACTAGAACCCCCAACATAGAAATAAACCACATAGAATAAACACACCCTGGCTCAACAAATAGAGTCCCAGAGCCAGGGTGTGACACATACACAATAGGCTCCTAGAATAGGTTATATTATATACAGTCCAGTCAAAAGTTTGGAAACACCTACTCATTCCAGGGTTTTTCTTTATTTTCACTATTTTATACATTGTAGAATAATAGTGAAGACATCAAAACTATGAAATAACACATATGGAATCATGTAGGAACCAAAAAAGTGTTAAACAAATATTTTATATTTGAGATTCTTCAAATAGCCACCCTTTGCCTTGATGACAGCTTTGCACACTCTTGGCATTCTCTCAACCAGCTTCACCTGGAATACTTTTCCAACAGTCTTGAAGGAGTTCCCACATATGCTGAGCACTTGTTGGGTGCTTTTCCTTCACTCTGCCGCCAGACTCATCCCAAACCATCTCAATTGGGTTGAGGTCGGGGGATTGTGGAGGCCAGGTCATCTGATGCAGCACTCCATCACTCTCCTTCTTGGTAAAATAGCCCTTACACAGCCTGGAGGTGTGTTGGGTCATTGTCCTGTTGAAAAACAAATGATAGTCCCACTAAGCCCAAACCAGATGGGATGGCATATCACTGCAGAATGCTGTGGTAGACATGCTGGTTAAGTGTGCCTTGAATTCTAAATAAATCACAGACAGTATCACCAGCAAAGCACCCCCACACCATAACACCTCCTCCTCCATGCTTTACGGTGGGAACTTCACATGCGGAGATCATCCCTTCACCCACACCGCGTCTCACAAAGACACAGATGTTGGAACCAAAATTTTTCCATTTGGACTCCAGACCAAAGCACAAATTTCTTACGGTCTGATGTCCATTGCATGTGTTTCTTGGCCCAAGCAGGTCTTCTTATTATTGGTGTCCTTTAGTAGTGGTTTATTTGCAGTAATTCAACCATGAAGGCTTGATTCACACAGTCCCCTCTGAACAGTTGATGTTGAGATGTGTCTGTGACTTGAAATCTGTGAAGCATTTATTTGGGCTGCAATTTCTTAGGCTGGTAGCTCTAATGAACTTATCCTCTGCAGCAGAGGTAACTCTGGGTCTTCCATTCCTGTGGTTGTCCTCATGAGAGCCAGTTTCATCATAGGTTTTTGCGACTGCACTTGAAGAAACATTCAAAGTTCCTGACTGACCTTCATGTCTGACTGAGTTCATCAGGAAGTGTATAGGGGATTTTGTTCCCACTGTGACGATAAAAACCTTTCCAAACCAAAATCTGTGGATAGATGGCAGCATTTGCGCAAAACTGAAAGCGCGAACCACCGCATTTAACCACGGCACGGTGACTGGGAATATGGTTGAATACAAACAGTTCAGTTATGCCCTCCGTAAGGCAATCAAACAGGCAAAACGTCAGTAAAGAGACAAAGTGGAGTCGCAATTCAATGGCTCAGACACAAGATGTATGTGGCAAGGACTCCAGACAATCACAGATGACAAACACCGACGTCTTGCTCCCAGACAAGCTAAACACCTTCTTCGCCCGCTTTGAGGATAACACACTGTCTCCGACAAGGGCCGCTCCCGAGGACTGTGAGCTCTCGTTCTCCGTGGCAGACGTGAGTAAGAAGTTTAAGCGTGTTAACCCTCGCAAGGCTGCAGGCCCGGACGGCATCCCTAGCCGAGTCCTCAGAGCATGCGCAGACCAGCTGGCTGGAGTGTTTATGGACATATTGAATCTCTCCCTATCCCAGTCTGCTGTCCCCACTTGCTTCAAGATGACCACCATAGTTCCTGTACCCAAGAAAGAGATTGTAACTGAACTAAATGACTATCGCCCCATAGCACTGACTTCTGTCATCATGAAGTGCTTTGAGGGGCTGGTTAAGGATCATATCACCTCCACCTTACCCTACACCCTAGACTGCCAGCAAAATGCATATTGCCCCAATAGATCCATGGATTATGCACTCCACCCAGTATCCTGCCCTGAACTTTGTCACTCGCCGGCTACCACCTGGTTACTTAACCCTGAACTTTAGAGACTGCTGCCCTATGGACATAGACATGGAACACTGGTCACTTTACCCATTTCATATGTATATACTTTATTCTAGTCAAGGCCATCCTATTCAACTATTGCTGTACATATACTATTCTATCATACGTACTCTTCAGATATACTACATATTCTATCCACATACTGTCCATAATGTCTATACATCCCATCATATACACTACCGTTCAAAAGTTTGGGGTCACTTAGAAATGTCCTTGTTGTGTTTGCTAATCCAAGTTTATCATTTTAAAAGGCTAATTGATCATTAGAAAAACCCTTTTGCAATAAAACTGGCCTTCTTGAGACTAGTTGAGAATATGGAGCATCAGCAATTTTGCGTTCGATTACAGGCTCAAAATGGCCAGAAACAAATAACTTTCTTCTGAAACTCGTCAGTCTATTCTTGTTCTGAGAAATGAAGGCTATTCCATGCGAGAAATTGCCAATAAACTGAAGATCTCGTACAACGCTGTGTACTACTCCCTTCACATAACAACGCAAACTGGCTCTAACCAGAATAGAAAAAGGATTGGGAGGCCCCGGTGCACAACTGAGCAAGAGGACAAATACATTAGAGTGTCTAGTTTGAGAAACAGGTGCCTCACAGGTCCTCAACTGGCAGCTTCATTAAATAGTACCCACAAAACACGAGTCTCAACGTCAACAGTGAAGAGGCGACTCCGGGATGCTGACCATCTAGGCAGAGTTGCAAAGAAAAAGCCATATCTCAGACTGGCCAATAAAAATAAAAGATTAAGATGGGCAGTCTGAGATATGGCTTTTTCTTTGCAACTCTGCCTAGAAGGTCTGCATCCCGGAGTCGCCTCTTCACTGTTGACGTTGAGACTTGTGTTTTGCGGTACTATTTAATGACGCATGATCATTACACAGATGCACCTTGAGCTGGGGACAATAAAAGGCAGCTCTAAAATGTGCAGTGCAGTTTTGCCACACAGCACAATGCCACAGATGTCTCAAGTTTGCAATTGGCATGCTGACTGCAGGTATGTCCACCAGAGCTGTTCCCAGAGAATTGAATGTTAATTTCTCTACAATAAGCCGCCTACAACGTCGTTTTACAGATTTTGGCAGTACGTCCAACTGGCCTCACAACAGCAGACCATGTGTAAACATGCCAGTACAGGACCTCAACGTCCAGCTTCTTCACCTGCGGGATCGTCTGAGACCAGCCACCCGGACCGCTGATGAAACTGTAGGTTTGCACAAACGAAGAATTTCTGCACAAACTGTCAGAAATTGTCTCAGGGAAGCTCATCTGCGTGCTCGTCATCCTCACCAGGGTCTTGACCTGACTGCAGTTTGGCGTCGTAACCTCCTTCGATGGCCACTGGTACGCTGGAGAAGTGTACTCTTCACCGATGAATCCCGGTTTCAACTGTACTGGGCAGATGGCAGACAGTCTGTATGGTGTCGTGTGGGTGAGCAGTTTGCTGATGTCAACGTTGTGAACAGAGTGCCCCATGGTGGCGGTGGGGTTATGGTATGGGCAGGCATAAGCTACGGACAACGAACACAATCACATTTTATTGATGGCCATTTGAATGCACAGAGATACCGTGACTAGATTCTGAGGCCAATTGTCATGCCATTCATCCACCGCTATCACCTCATGTTTCAGCATGATAATGCACAGCGATCTGTACACAATTCCTGGAAGCTGAAAATGTCCCAGTTCTTGCATGGCCTGCATACTCACCAGACATGTCACCCATTGAGCACGTTTGGGATGCTCTGGATCGACGTGTACGACAGCATGTTCCAGTTCCCGCCAATATCCAGCAACTTCGCACAGCCATTGAAGAGGAGTGGGACAACCTTCCACAGGCCACAATCAACAGCCTGATCAACTCTATGCAAAGGAGATGTGTCGCGCTGCATTAGGCAAATGGTGGTCAAACCAGATACTGACTGGTTTTCTGATCTACGCCTCTACCATTTTTTAAAGGTATCTGTGACCAACAGATGCATATCTGTATTCCCAGTCATGTGAAATCCATAGATTAAGGCCTAATATATTTATTTCAATTGACTGATTTCCTTATATGAACTGTAACTCAGTAAAATGCTTTTTGCATTTATATTTTTGTTCAGTGTATATATACTGTATTTATACTCCGGACTCCGACATTGCTCATCCTAATATTTCTATTTTTCTTAATTCCATTATTTTACTTTTAGATTTGTGTGTATTTTTGTGTATTGTTAGATTTTACTGCACTGTTGGAGCTTGGAACACAAGGATTTTGCTACACCCGTAATAACAGCTGCAAAATATGTGTATGCGACCTATACAATTAGATTTGAAACTTTATCTGGACAGAAAACTGATTGTTTATCATAACACACTTTGGACAATGTGACAAGTGGTCCCTCAACAACCAATCTTAAGTCATGAGAACTGTACACAAACATGACAAACATACTACGCAAGATATATCTACATATTCATTGTTGTAACATATTTGATAAGTTACTGACCTGTCCGTCCACAGGCTCGATCTGCTGTAGTCTATACAACTGGAAACGTGTGCTCAGATCACACTGGCACAGGATGTCCATGCACCGGATGGCCTGATGGACTGGAAAACAAAAAGATGTGGTCAGTGGTGGGTCTTTTTCAATGCCATATCAACATCTTTATCTGGACAGAAAATACATTGTTTATCATAACACAAACCCACCTTGGACAATGTGACAAGCGGTCCCTCATTGTTTGTTCTTGTTTCCCAATCAACAGTCTTGATCTTCTTCTTCTGCCATGGTGGATGGTAAGTACAGGGCCATTTCTCTTTCCCACCAGAAAATGGCAGCTACAGACCGGAGTGTTGTCACTGGGTTTTCGGTCCGCCCATCTAAAAAAATGTTTTGTATATATATACTTTTACTAGCTAGATAAGTTGATTATTAAAATGGTAACATCTATATTGAAATGCCATAACCCAAAGACTTGACTATAGTAACGGTAAAATAGACTGGGCTTTGGTCCATCTGCACATCTAAAATCCTAATATGTGGATGGGACATTTCTGCTGGGATGGAGGAATTATCTGGAATGCTCAACTAGATTATCAGGACGGTCTAGGGTACTATTTGCCCTTAGAGGTGAAGTATTGCGATGAGCTATATGACTGTACTTCTGATTCGAATTCTCAAGAGGAAAGTTAAAACCCTTAGCCGTGAGGTCAGTGATAGGGGGATTGTCTGAAAGGGACGGACATGCAGGGATGTAACATAAAGATTTTGGGCACTGGCCAGCATACCAACATTTCGACATTCATGTCCGAAATCTGTGGCATGCGATGTTTGTAAAGGCAAAATTTCACTGCTGTGTCAGGCTAATTCTCAGAGCATGCGCAGAACAGCTGGCAGGCATATTCACGGTAATTTGCATACCGCCCCAACAGATCCATAGATGATGTAATCTCAATTGCTCTCCACACTACCCTCACCCACCTAGAGGAAAACCTACGTGAGAATGGTGTTCATTGACTACAGCTCAGCGTTCAACACCATTGTCCCCTCCAAGCTCGTCACCAAGCTTAGGACTCTGGGTCTGAACACCTCCCTCTGCAACTGGATACAGGACTTCCTGATGGGCCGACCCCAGGTGGTGAGGGTAGGCAACATCACCTCCGCCACGCTGACCCTTAACACAGGGGCCCCACAGGGGTGTGTGCTTAGTCCCCTTCCTGTACCCCCTCTTCATCCACAATTGCGTGGCCAAGCACGACTCCAACACCATCATCAAGTTTGCTGACTAAGTTTGGCATTGCCCTCAAATCCTCAAAAAGTTATACAGCTGTACAATTGAGAGCATCTTGACTGGCTGCATCATTGCCTGGTATGACAATAGCACCGCCCTTGATTGCATGGCACCATAGACTATTCTCTCGGCTTCCGCACGGCAAGAAGTACCGGTGCATCAAGTCTGACACCAACAGGCTCTTGAACAGCTTCTATCCCCAAGCAATAAGACTGATAAATAGCAAACAAAATAGCTACACGGACTATCTGAGTTAACCTTGTAAGTTTATTGACCTTTTATTTTTGCACTGTCTCTATGCACACTTACAGTGCCCTACACACTCACACACACACTCCATCATCTGCTCACTCATACATAATATGCACAAACATTTAAACTGACACTACACACACGCACACCCACTCACATACAAGCTGCTGCAACTCAATTTATCTTATATCCTGTTGCCTAGTCACCTTACTCCTATACAGTACATATCTACCTCCATCACACCAGTATCCCTGCATATTGTAAATATGATATTGGAACTGACCCTGTATACATAATGCCTGATCTGTCATCAGCTGTTGTGGTGACTTTTTCTCGAAATTTCTTTTACGCAACTCTTTTACTTGTAAATTGTCCCTGAAGCTTGCTTTAGTTCTAACCTCAACCCTAAACCTTAGACCCTGTGAAATCCCTTTTTTTATTACATTCCATTGTTAAGCCACAAGATAAAGATGTATAGTTACTATTCCAAATATGTAAACATGAAAATTACGTAATATATATTAATCTCTGCATGTAAAAATGTCATGGAATGTGTTTGATCAATTATTCACATTTTTATTGGAGGCTCACTCGTAGAGCGTATGCACAAATGTATGAGTGTGGCAACAAGAATTCTTCCAACAAACGTCATTGATGTTGTTCTCTGGCCTCCCACATATACATCCTAACAATGGTCTATATGCCATTGAAGTCCTTTCATGTGTGCACAAGCATTGTATAAAATGACTCGTACGGTGGAGGAACTGAAAGCACAGCGGTGGTCCTTAAAGAGTGGGGAACACTAAACCAAGGCACAGTTTCCCATATTATCATAATTTATACAGATGTGACATAGAGTACAGTGGAGGCTTCCGTGATATGGGGGTCTCAGATTGGCGAGCCAAAATAGACTATCGGTGCCCGCTAGGCTGCCTTGCTTAACTATCATATGGATAGTGTTCATTAGGGCACGCAATGGGCAAAGTATATATATATATGTATTTTCTTTAACTGAATATGAAAATTAGCATTTCTTTTTGGACAAATCCATGTAGTCCCTCCCTGTTTGAATCAGTTTTCTTCCATTTGTTCCCTAATGAAAACAGCCCTGAAATAATGTGTTTAGGGGAGTGTTTGTGTGACACCGTCCCTGGCACAGCTGTACCAGGTTTACCATCAGAAGAAGGCATAAATCGCTCAATAAGATCTGGTTGTTGTACTAAAGGAGATTATTGTGTACAGCTGGCAGGATGTTCTATTTGCAAGCATCAAGGCCATGCCGAGTACTGTCACCTGCTGGCCCTGATATTCTGTGCTATGGGAATCTATTTACTTCATTTACATGTGGCCTACCAGGGTCATGATCATTAGGGCATGCAACAGATTGTCTTTTTAAATCGTTTTGCTATTGGAAATGAAAATGTTTCTTATTGGATATATCCAGGTATTCCCTCCGTTTCAGTCTATTCTCTTCCGTTTGCTGCAGATGAATAGTCTCTCTAGACCAGTGGATGCTGATGAAATGAACAATTGAGGAGGATGGGAGACCCATGGTATAGGCGTGAACCACACGGAGCGTTTCATAAATCGTCAAAGACTAATTATTTTAACCTAAAGCATTTAATAAAGACATTTATAGTACAATATTATTGGGAATGGGAATGAGAGGGCTACACAGTGTTGGGAAGGGATCACAGCAGTGATTGAATGAGGGTATGAGGCATGAGTTGAGGTGTTTAGAGGCTTGACTTGAGTGCAGGACAGGGGTTGAGGTGTTCATAGGCTTCAGTGCAGGACAGGCTCATCATGGATGGAAGGTGTTGGAGAAGAGCTCAACTCTTCCACTGAGGGCAGGACAGGATTTGACTGGAAAGACAAAACACAATAACACAATACACTACAGTTAGACAAAAGAGCTAAGAATGAGTTAGTCCAAGTGAGGAGTAAAATCATTGATGTGTAATAATGTGATTGTGTATGTGATTGACTCTACATACAGTAATGAGAGAAAATTGACAGGTCTACTCACAGTGCTTGGAGAGGAAACATTCAATGTGCCAGTGGATGAGAGGGCACATAACACGTGGCTTCAGTTCATGTCAGGAGAGAGTTGACAATGGTAGTGGAGTGGTCATAACCTCTTAAATCGGGGAACAGGAGGGGACTTAGCTGTAAAAACAAATAGCACATACATTCCATTACAGCAGCGCCATCATAGGTTTGGGCAACAAGTTTCTCCATGAAGTTAAACTCCGACATCTCAGAATTCACAAAGTCAAACAGAATATGCATCTCGCCCACTTCACACATCAAAGTAGCCCAAGAAACGTTCCTGAATTAAGCCCTAATCATCCACATACCTGACGATAACTGACAAGTGCGAGCAGATTGGTGGCACCATAGGTCCCAGAGTGGTGGGGCAATTTTTTCCATCTGGGGCCCGGAGTTTTTCCATATCTAGTAACCTAACCAGGAAAACTCTGGACCCTATAGTGTATAACAGTGATTAATCAGTTGTAAAAAGGTTTCATACAGGTTATGATTGTACCAATTTTTCTAATCAGGTCACACGGTAAAAAAAAAAACTCATGTAAAAAACTACTGGCCCTGGGGAGGATGAAAACCCTGTCACACTTCAGCAACCTTGTAATTGTTCATATTAATTATATTTAGACTAGACTAACAGGGGGGGTTTCCTCTACCCAGACACAGATACAACAACTGATGGACAATAGATGTCACAAGGCTGAGTTTGCTTTATGCATGTTTGCATCATGCAGGCTTATGCAACTGTAGGCCTAATTGAAATTTAACTCAGTCTATGTCATCACTATTATGTTGATTGATTAATTCCAGTTAATAATTTTGGATTGAAAAGGTATAGGCAGCCTAGCCAGCCCAAGTTGGAAAATAAACAAAATTTGATCACATACATCACACATAAAGTTCTAAAACCAAGAAAACAATCTATAATCTACCTCTTCCATCTTCTGTAGTTTGAATAAACTAATTTGAATTGAATGATATCCCAAAAATGCTCAACTATCACTCTTGACTCTCAATCTGTATCGAATATGTCACCAACTCACCAAGCGTCTTAACACATAGAACCCCCATAATGCTCTGTGGCACAACCTCGATACACCACACTGGGTTCGTTCTCTGATCCTAATCCTATGATTGGATGGACAACATGTCAGTTCCTTTGATTGGTTGGAGGACGTCCTCCGGAAGTGATTATAATTACCATGTAGGTCTATGGAAGGGGGTAAGGCCTACGAGCCTCCTAGGTTTTGTATTGAAGTCAATGTAGCCAGAGCAGGACTGGAAATAGCTGTCCTCCGGCTACACCATGGTGCTAGGCTAGAGTGGCTAGACTGTGTTGTTGAGACTTCCTAGTGTGGTCATCGTCGGGTGAGGTTGTGTCTCTCTCTGGCGGGAGGTAAGCTTGGCTTATATGGCTTATATACATAGTTTGGGCTTTGTCGAGTTAAGTTTAAACTATGTATTTAGATTGTAGTTAGGTATTGTAGGTAGTTATCGTGGGTTGTTGTATGTAATTATTGTAGGTTAGTATTGTATTCGACTGAGCCCGGTGAAGCACAAACCTAGCTAACCCACTACCTGGACTAGCTAGCGGGTAGCCACTGGTAACTATTAGCAACTGTGGATAGTTGTTTCACGCTTAAGAGTGCCTGTAATTACGCCAGCTAGCTGCCTACAATAATTACATACAATAATGCCTACCATTCAGCTGTTTTTCTAACCTCATTGTCTGAAGCGTTAACGTTAGGTAGTAAGTGGCTACTGTGCTTGAAATGTAGCTAGCTTGTTGCTACCTGGATAGCTACTAAACAATAGCTGGAACGACCTAGCGAACAGACGAGAACTGGCTGAGTCAATTCAGTGGCTAGCTTTGCACTTGGTTAGCTAACAGTAGCTGCTAGGGGTAAGTTATAACCTACATTTGTGTTTTGTTTTTACATACTGGTAGCCAGAGTCGTTCAAGGGAATTCGGGACATGGGTGACTAGTTAACGTTAGCTTGGCTCTCTGTGTGTGTTCGTGCCGTGGGAGGAGGGGTTTCTTCGTTGGCAGAAAGCAATGGCTAGCTAGTATGCTAACAATTCTAGCTAACTAACTGGCTGAATAAGTTGACGACGGACTCGCTCAAGCTGTCGGGACTAACCCACAACGTTAGACACGGACACGAATTTGTCTGCTTGGCGTGTTGACACACTGGTGGTTTGTTGTGGCCGAGTATTGGTGCTAAACCGTGTTGTTGGAGTCCAGCATGCTAGTTGGCTGTGGCGTCATATGACTAGGTGCCCTAAACGGTTTTCACGGAAGAATACTGTACCAAGTTAGCTAGCTGAATAAACGAAGTTAGTCTATTCCTAGAAAACATTGAACCGCTGTAGTTTACAACAATTATAGTTTCTGAGGTGGAAGTTGGGAGAGTTATATTTGGGTGTTTCAGTGAAACGTAAGTGAGGGAGGCCCCGCTCTCTCGCTTTCCCAGATGTTTAGTTAATTTCATTCCGATCTCCTTTGCATTATTGTAGCCATTTTCTGTAGCCTGTCAACTATGCCTCTATCTATCCCTGTTCTCTCCTCTCCGAACAGGCTATACAAACGCCTCACACCGCATGGCTGCTGCCTCTCTAACCTGGTGGTCCCAGCACGCACCACCCACGTGGAGTTCCAGGTCTCCGGCAGCCTCTGGAACTGCCGTTCTGCAGCCAACAAGGCAGAGTTCATCTCAGCCTATGCTACCCTCCAGTCCCTCGACTTCTTGGCGCTGACGAAAACATGGATTACCACTGAAAACACTGCTACTCCTACTGCTCTCTCCTCGTCTGACCATGTGTTCTCGCATACCCCGAGACCATCTGGTCAGCGGGGTGGTGGCACAGGAATCCTCATCTCTCACAAGTGGACATTCTCTCTTTTTCCCCTGACCCATCTGTCTATCTCCTCATTTGAATTCCATGCTGTCACAGTCACTAGCCCATTCAAGCTTATCACCCTCCATGTTCCCTTGGAGAGTTCATCAATGAGCTTGACGCCTTGATATGTTCCTTTCCTGAGGATGGCTCACCCCTCACAGTTCTGGGTGACTTCAACCTCCCTACGTCTACCTTTGACTAATTTCTCTCTGCCTCCTTCTTTCCACTCCTCTCCTCTTTTGACCTCACCCTCTCACCGTCCCCCCCTACTCACAAGGCAGGCAATACGCTTGACCTCATCTTTACTAGATGCTGTTCTTCTACTAATCTCACTGCAACTCCCCTCCATGTCTCCGACCACTACTTTGTATCCTTTTCTCTCTCGCTCTCCTCCAACACTACTCACTCTGCCCCTACTCAGATGGTAATGCACCGTCGCAACCTTCGCTCTCTCTCTCCCGCTACTCTCTCCTCTTCCATCCTATCATCTCTTCCCTCTGCTCAAACCTTCTCCCTCCAATCTCCTGATTCTGCCTCCTCAACCCGCCTCTCCTCCCTTTCTGAATCCTTTGACTCTCTATGTCCCCTATCCTCCCGGCCGGCTCGGTCCTCCCCTCCTGCTCCGTGGCTTGACGACTCATTGCGAGCTCACTAACAGGGCTCCGGGCAGCCGAGCGGAAATAGAGGAAAACTAGACTCCCTGCTGACCTGGCATCTTTTCACTCCCTCCTCTCTACATTTTCTTCATCTGTTTCTGCTGCTAAAGCCACTTTCTACCACTCTAAATTCCAAGCATCTGCCTCTAACCCTAGGAAGCTCTTTGCCACATTCTCCTCCCTGCTGAATCCTCCCCCCTCCCTCCCCTCCCTCTCTGTGGATGACTTCGTCAACCATTTTGAAAAGAAGGTTGACGACATCCGATCCTCGTTTGTTAAGTCAAATGACACTGCTGGTCCTGCTCACACTGCCCTACCCTATGCTTTGACTTCTTTCTCCCCTCTCTCTCCAAATGAAATCTTGCGACTTGTGACGGCCGGCCGCCCAACAACCTGCCCGCTTGACCCTATCCCCTCCTCTCTTCTCCAGACCATCTCCGGTGACCTTCTCCCTTACCTCACCTCGCTCATCAACTCATCCTTGACCGCTGGTTATGTCCCTTTCGTCTTCAAGAGAGCGAGAGTTGCACCCCTTCTCAAAAAAACAACCCTCGATCCCTCTGATGTCAACAACTACAGACCAGTATCCCTTCTTTCTTTTCTCTCCAAAACTCTTGAGCGTGCCGTCTTAACCAACTCTCTTGCTATCTCTCTCAGAATTACCTTTTTGATCCAAACCAGTCAGGTTTCAAGACTGGTCATTCAACTGAGACTGCTCTTCTCTGTGTCACAGAGGCTCTCCGCACTGCTAAAGCTAACTCTCTCTCCTCTGCTCTTGTCCTTGCAGACCTGTCTGCTGCCTTTGATACTGTGAACCATCAGATCCTCCTCTCCACCCTCTCCGAGTTGGGCATCTCCGGCGCGGCTCACTCTTGGATTGCGTCCTACCTGACCGGTCGCTCCTACCAAGTGGCGTGGCGAGAATCTTTCTCCGCACCACGTGCTCTCACCACTGGTGTCCCCCAGGGCTCAGTTCTAGGCCCTCTCCTATTCTCGCTATACACCAAGTCACTTGGCTCTGTCATATCCTCACATGGCCTTTCCTATCATTGCTACGCAGACGACACACAATTAATATTCTCCTTTCCCCCTTCTGATAACCAGGTGGTGAATCACATCTCTGCATGTCTGGCAGACATATAAGTGTGGATGAAGGATCACCACCTCAAGCTGAACCTCGGCAAGACGGACCTGCTCTTCGTCCCGGGGAAGGACTGCCCATTCCATGATCTCGCCATCACGGTCGACAACTCCGTTTTGTCCTCCTCCCAGAGTGCAAAGAGCCTTGGCGTGACCCTGGACAACACCCTGTCGTTCTCTGCTACCATCAAGGCGGTGACCCGATCCTGTAGGTTCATGCTCTACAACATTCGGAGAGTACGACCCTGCCTTACACAGGAAGCGGCACAGGTCCTAATCCAGGCACTTGTCATCTCCCGTCTGGATTACTGCAACTCGCTGTTGGCTGGGCTCCCTGCCTGTGCCATTAAACCCCTACAACTCATCCAGAATGCCGCAGCCCGTCTGGTGTTCAACCTTCCCAAGTTCTCTCACGTCACCCCGCACCTCCGCCCACTCCACTGGCTTCCAGTTGAAGCTCGCATCTGCTACAAGACCATGGTGCTTGCCTATGGAGCTGTGAGGGGAACGGCACCTCCGTACCTTCAGGCTCTGATCAGTCCCTACACCCAAACGAGGGCATTGCGTTCATCCACCTCTGGCCTGCTGGCCCCCCTACCTCTGCGGAAGCACAGTTCCCGCTCAGCCCAGTCAAAACTGTTCACTGCTCTGGCACCCCAATGGTGGAACAAGCTCCCTCACGATGCCAGGACAGCGGAGTCACTCACCACCTTCCGGAGACACTTGAAACCCCACCTCTTTAAGGAATACCTGGGATAGGATAAAGTAATCCTTCTACCCCCCCTTACCCCACCCCAAAGAAAGAAAAAAAATATACATATTGTAAAATGGTTATCCCACTGGCTATAAGGTGAATGCACCAATTTGTAAGTCGCTCTGGATAAGAGTGTCTGCTAAATGACGTAAATGTAAATGTACTGTAGACCTTCATTGCAAAACAGTGTGTTTTAATCAGGTATTTGGTGACGTGAATATATTTAGTTTTATCTAAAAAGGATTACTTTTTTAATGTTTCATTATTTTGAATTTTTCGGAAATTCACTGAGTAGGATGGTCTTCCCCTTCCTCCTCTGAGGAGCCTTTCACTGCTCTAGACAGACGGCTTGCTTCCGGCAATGTATCAATGCTCCAGCTAAAATGTCTTTACAAGTAGCGGCGTCAGTTGGGACAGAGAGGACGAGTCGGAAATTGGAAGCACGTCACCGTTACGTTACTTCCGTATCCGCTTGCTACCCTAGCTAAACATGAGCACAATTCCCGCCTGCATTTTAAGCCCCACCCACCCAAACTCGTGATTTGTTGGGAGAGTTGTCTGTAAAAAAAAATCCCTTTTCGAAATGTCAGAGAGAAGCCGACATCCTCCCCAGACCTACATCCTCCCCAGACCTTGTGCCGTTGCCGATAGGTATCAAGCTAGAGGGAGAAAGTCCCCCAATCCCTTTCTGCCAATTGTGTCACCATTATCTGATCTATCTTCACAACAGAATGGACAAAAATAGCATGGCATCAAAACAGTTCAAAAGTGCAGTTTGTCCTTGCCATTGATGTGGGAAGTGCCAAGATGTGGTCTATAATAAGAAGTTCATCTATGATAAGTGGTTTAGAGCAGGGATGTCAAACTCAATCGCCACACAGGCCTTATTGAATAACACAATGAATTTGCAGGCCAGATATAGCCTATATGTTGTTGTTTTTTTACAAAAAAACGTGGATACAACTATGACTGGTCATTGTTTTATTAGAAAAAATATGCCCCTTTATAATGTCCACTTATACAGTGCAGTGTCTTCAGAAAGTATTGACACTGTTGACTTTTTCCACATTTTGTAGTGTAACAGCCGAAATTTAAAAAACAATTTTATGTCACTGGCCTACTCACAATACCCCATAATGTCAACGTGTAATTATGTTAGTAGAAATGTTTACAAATTAATTAAAATGAAAAGCTTAAATGTAATCAAACCATTTTATGGCAAGCCTAAATAAGTTCAGGAGTAAACATGTGCTTAACAAGTCACATAAAAAGTTGCATGGACTCACTCTGTGCAATAATAGTGTTTAACATTATTTTTGAATGACTGTACCCCACACATACAGATAATTGTAAGGTCCCTAAGTCGAGCATTGAATTTCAAACACTAATTCAACCACAAAGACCAGGGAGGTTTTCAAATGGCTCGCAAGTAAGGACACCTATTGGTAGATGGGTAAAATAAAAAGCAGACATTGAATACCCTTTGAGCATGGTGAAATTATTAATTAGACTTTGGATGGTGTATCAATGCACCCAGTCACTACAAAGATACAGGCGTCCTTCCTAACTTAGTTGCCGGAGAGAAAGGAAACCACTCAGGGATTTCATCATGAGGCCAATGGTGACTTTAAAACACTTACAGAGTTTAATGGCTGTGATTGGTGAAAACTGAGGATGGATCAACAACATTGTAGTTACTCCACAATACTAACCTACATGGCAGAGCGAAAAGAAGGAAGCCTGTACAGAATACAAATATTCAAAAAAAAAGCAAAGAAATTGGCAAATAAATTATTTTTATGTCCTGAATACAAAGCGTTATATTTGGGCAAATCCAACAAATCACTGAGTACCACTCTTCATATTTTCAAGCATGGTGGTGGCTACATCATCTTATTGGTATGCCTGTCATCGGCAAGGACAAAGGGAGCATTTTAGTCTAAAAAGAAATGGAATAGAGCTAAGCACAGGCAAAATCCTAAAGGAAATCCTAGTTCAGTCTGCTTTCCAATGTTCATGAGTGGCCTAGTTACAGTTTTGACTTAAATTGGCTTGAAAATCTATGGCAAGACTTGAAAATGGCTGTCTAGCAATGATCAACAACCAACTTGACAGAGCTTGAATTTAAAAATAATAATGTGAAATTATTGTACAACCCAGGTGTGCAAAGCTCTTAGAGACTTACCCAGAAAGACTCACAGCTGTAATTGCTGCCAAAGGTGATTGTAACATGTATTGACTCAGGGATGTGAATACTTAAATAAATTAAATATTTCTGTAAAATTTCTAAAAACATCGTTTCACTTTGTCATTATGGGGCATTGTGTGTAGATGGGTGAGATAAAACAAAATGCAATCCATTTTGAATTTAGACTAACACAACAAAATGTGGAATAAGTCAAGGGGTATGAATACTTTCTGAAGGCACTGTATAAGTACATAGCTACTTTAATTACCTCGTACCCCTGCACATCGACTCGGTACTGGTACTCCCTGTATATAGAGTGGTGAGGAGGAGGAGGAGCTCCGCGTACCCTTCGTATCCAGTAGTATTTTAGCCATTAATTGTAGTAATTGCTCTCTGTAGAGATGCTATTTTCTCAAGTTTTCTCATGTCAGTTAACTCGCGACATTCCTGGATTATTCATTATATTAATAAAGTCCAATTTAATCAACAAATACGTCACTTTAAAAAAGGTTGAGGGCTCAAGACTGTGCATACACTGCATTCGGAAAGTATTCAGACCACTTGACTTTTTCCACATTTTATGACGTTACAGCCTTACTCGAAAATTGATTAAATAGTTTTTTTCCCCTCATCAATCTACACACAATACCCCATAATGACAAAGCAAAAACAGGTCTTTTTTTTGGTGCAAATTCCTAAGAAAAAATACAAACTAAAATATTCATTTACATAAGTATGCAGACCCTTTACTCAGTACTTTGTTGAAGCACCTTTGGCAGCAATTATAGCCTCGAGTCTTCTTGTGTATGACGCTACAAGCTTTGCACACCTGTATTTGGGGAGTTTCTCCCATTCATCTCTGCAGATCCTCTCAAGCTCTGTCAGGTTGGATGGGGAGTGTTGCTGCACAGCTATTTTGAGGTCTCTCCAGAGATGTTCAATTGGGTTTATGTCCGGGTTCTGACTGGGTCACTAAAGAACATTTGGGAACTTGTCCCGAAGCCACTCCTGCATTGTCTTGGCTGTGTGCTTAGGGTAGTTGTCCTGTTGGAAGGTGAACATTCGCCCCAGTCTGGAGCAGGTTTTCATCAAGGATCTCTCTGTACTTTGCTCCGTTCATCTTCCCCTTGATCCTGACTAGTCTCCCAGTCCCTGCCACTGAAAAACATCCCCACAGCATGATGCTGCCACCACCATGCTTCACCATAGGGATGGTGCCAAGTTTCTTCCAGACATGACGCTTGGCATTCAGGCCAAAGAGTTCAATCTTGGTTTCATCAGACCAGAAAATCTTGTTTCTCATGGTCTGAGAGTCCTTTAGGTGCCTTTTGGCACACTCCAAGCGAGCAGTCATGTGCCTTTTACTGAGGAGTGGCTTCCATCTGGCCACTCTACCATAAAGTCCTGATTGGTGGACTGCTGAAGAGATGGTTGTCCTTCTGGAAGGTTCTTCCATCTCCACAGAGAAACTTTGGAGCTCTGTCAGAGTGACCATCCTCACAGACCAAGGCACTTCTCCCCCTATTGCTCAGTTTGGCCGGGCGGCCAGCTCTAGCAAGAGTCTTGGTGGTTCCAAACTTCTTCCATTTAAGAATGATGGAGGCCACTGTGATCATGGGTACCACAATCCTGTCTCTGAGCTCTACGGACAATTCCTTTGACCTCATGGCCTGGTTTTTGCTCTGACATGCGCTGTCAACTGTGGGACCTTATATAGACTTACCGTGTGCCTTTCCAAATCATGTCCAATCAATATCATTTACCACAGGTGGACTCCAATCAAGTTGTGGAAACATATCAGGGATGATCAATGGAAACAGGATGCACCTGAGCTCAATTTCGAATCTCATAGCAAATGGTCTTAATACTTATGTAAATAAGGTATTTCAGTTATTTATTTTTAATACATTTGCAAAAATGTCTAAAAAACTGTTTTTGCTTCGTCATTACGGGGTATTGTGTGTAGATTGATGAGGAGCCTTTTCTATTTCATCCATTTTAGAATAAGGCTGTAACGTAACACAATGTGGAAAAAGTCAAGGGTTCTGAATACTTTCCGAATGCACTGTTTCTGGCTGTGTTGGCAAAGTCACTACATATCCTATTGAGCCAAGCGGAGAAAGGCTGCCCGTTGTCACAGTTCCAAGACCAGTCAAAACTAAACTTGGATCTGCGTTAAGTAGCAATGATATCATTCGCTACCGTCGTCTTAGAGTATGACAGATATCTCAAACAAGTCATGACTATTCAACAAAACAATAAAACAATTATTAATGTTCAAGTTTCTTTCCAGCGAATTTCTTAGTTTCATGATTGTATAACTAGCAAAGGAGTTTTGAAGTTTAGGGTGCAGTATTTATGAAGTTTGGCAATGAGGACAAAAAGTAGCATAGTTCAGCTAGCCAGCTAGTTTAGCCAGGGAAAACTGGGGGAAATGAGCTCGGGCCCAGTGCACATGTGCACCCAGGTGCGCACTAGGCTAATTCAGGAGACAGTTTGTAGTTTTTATGCCCTTATATCAGGAGCTGGCAGCGAAAAGTTTGATTAAACAATTCAGAGACTGAAACGAATAAATCAGATGACTTACAGTATATTTAAGGAGAGCAAATCAATATACAATCCCAAAATCAGCTGTAACTGGCAACAGTAAAACAAAGCTTAAAATGATGTTTAGAGGGCATGGTTATGGCATTGAACTGAGCGGACGTGTTTCTAGTGCTCTCCTGCCATCTTCGGTTACATTTATTTTAAATCCTCGTAACACGAACAGCAATTTTCTTGGACATTGTCAGGCATATCCACATCCATTATGAATTGACTCAAACATAGTCCTCCTAAAACAAGAAGAACATCTCGCATCGACAACGTGGTTCAGGCTAGGCCAGTTAGCCCTGCTAATTCAGCTAGCTCTACTAACCCAGTTAGCCCCTCACACCACGAGTCTGACATGGCAACCAATGATGTTGACGACCTAAACCAGAACCATAGCAAAGGGGTTTTGAAAGCAATCTCTGCCATGAGGGCAGACTTTTCCACCAAACTCGAAGGTGTTCTAACAGGGATTAGTGAGGTTAAGTGTGACCTTCAAGCCTACTTCACGCACTTGGATGAAGCAGAGGAACGCATTAGCATGGTGGAAGATACTGCTGTCACTGTCAAAACAACGACCGAAAAGTTGGAAAAACAGGTGGTGAACCTTACTTCAAAACTAAGCTCGCTTGAGAACCACCACAGGAGGTCTAATTTGAGACTGGTTACCCGAAACTGTGGAAAATGGTGACCAGTTGCGTTTCTCGAGAGATGGCTTCCCGAGGCATTGGGGCCGGACAACTTTCCGGACCCCCTGCGCATTGAAAGAGCCCACAGGCTCGAGAAGCCACCCCTCTCCTCGAGTCCTTATCATGAAATTTCTCAACTTTCAAGACAAAGTCATGCAAAAAGCCAGGGCCAAGGGCAAGGTGATGTACAGGGACCAAGAGATAATTTTCTTCCCTGACCTATTCGTGGACCTGCACCGAAAAAGAAAAGGCTACGACAGGGTCAAACGCCAACTCAGGTCCCTCAACATTGCCTATGGAATAGCCTTCCCAGCTAAACTATGTCTGAGTTACAATGGAAGGTCACACGAGTTTGAATCTCCCTCTCAAGCCAAGGCTTTCATCCGTGACATACAACGTGAATCTTCTTCCTAGTCATGTTGCCGCTGTGATGTTTTCCACCACTCTGGACTACGGATAATTAAACCATCTTGGATTATGTGACTAGAGATAAGATAACTAACATTAGGCAATTTATTAGCTGCTACTGTAGCTAGCATAGCAGTTAAGTGAATAATATGGCAAGCTAGCCCACTCAAAGTGTCCTTATATTATTTTTAGCCTGTATGTGCTCATCAGTTAGCTACGTTTGTTCCATATGACAGGCGAGATAGCTGTCAATTGAACGTTGGACTTCAAGTTTAAGTTTATTTTTGTTATGTTGATAATTCTCTTCCATTGGATTACATGAGACACTGTAAAATGCCGGTGAAGATGTTTAGCTCCATGTCAATGGAATCTAAATGGCTAACGTTACCTCACTTATTTAGCCAGTGAGCCATAACATAGCGGGACCTTATTCATTCATTCTGCACCACGAGAAGCATCGGGACTACTTTCTATAAAGACTTAAGTTTCGATCATATCCTTGCACTAAAATTATTGACACTCACGTGCAAGCCTGACATTAACGTGTGCAAAGGGCCTTTGGATAACGTAGCACATATTCAATGGTATCTATTTTTCTCACGTAGCCTGGTCATTTCTGATCTTTGATAATTTTTTGGGTTTATAAACTTATCATGGTATACTATGTTAACGCTATATGTATGGTCATGTTTTTACTTGGTAGCTACTAGCAACAGACCCTGTGCTGCGGATCATCTACAACTATTTTGGACTGTCCATACTGTAACATTAACGTTAGTCTCAGGCTTCACTAACTACCGTTACTGTTTAAGGTGGAGTTATTCTTTGCTACCTTTCAAAAAAAGACTATGTGATATTTCACATAACATCTTCCTGGATATGCCTTTTGTTTTGTTCTTGAGGAGTAATAGCCAAGAGAAGGCCGGAGACACTTTGCATTGTTTAGAGTCGCTTAGGTTTGACTGCTCCCTTTAATAGATTTTATATTTTTTAAATTTTTAGTCATTTAGCAGACGCTCTTATCCAGAGCGACTTACAGTTAGTGAATACATTTTTTTTTTTTTATACTGGCCCCCCGTGGGAATCAAACCCACAACCCTGGCGTTGCAAACGCCATGCTCTATCAACTGAGCTACACTGTTTCACCTCTCATTCTCTTGGTGTTATGGTTTTAATTCACAAATATGTCCTGTTTCAAGTGGATAATATTATAACTGATACAGCTGGTAGATACACTTTGATACTGGGAACTCTTTTGAATAGAGTATTAATCTGGTTAATGTTTATGGTCCTAATGATGATAATCCAAAATTCTTTGAGAATGTATTTCTATTGATAGCCTTCCTTCCTGGTAAAGTCCTAATGGCAGGGGATTTAAATTGCACTCTTGGTCCTACACTAAGTCATACACTAAGTTGACTGTGCCATTAAACAGCTTGGAAAATTCCAGAAAATGATGTCATGGCTTTAGAAGCTTCTGATAGGCTAATTGACATCATTTGAGTCAATTGGAGGTGTACCTGTGGATGTATTTCAAGGCCTACCTTCAAACTCAGTGCCTCTTTGCTTGACATCATGGGAAAATCAAAAGAAATCAGCCTAGACCTCCACAATTCTGGTTCATCCTTGGGAGCAATTTCCAAACGCCTGAAGGTACCAAGTTCATCTGTACAAAAAATAGTATGCAAGTATATACACCATGGGACTACGCAGCCGTCATACTTCTCAGGAAGGACACGCATTCTGTCTCCTAGAGATGAACGTACTTTGGTGCGAAATGTGCAAATCAATCCCAGAACAACAGCAAAGGACCTTGTGAAGATGCTGGAGGAAACAGGTACAAAAGTATCTATATCCACAGTAAAACGAGTCCTATATCGACATAACCTGAAAGGCCAGCAAGGAAGAAGCCACTGCTCCAAAACTGCCATAAAAAAGCCAGACTACGGTTTGCAACTGCACATGGGGACAAAGATCGTACTTTTTGGAGAAATGTCCTCTGGTCTGATGAAACAAAAATATAACTGTTTGGCCATAATGACCATCGTTATGTTTGGAGGAAAAAAGGGGGTCTTGCAAGCCGAAGAACACCATCCCAACCGTGAAGCACGGGGTGGCAGCATCATGCTGTGGGGGTGCTTTGAACGCAGAAACATCCCTCTTTAACGTAGGCCAAAGTAAATGTCTCAGTATGTGATTGTAGGTTTTCCTCATGCCCAAATGTCCAGCAACATCATCATGGGAAGATTTCAACACCAATTCACGAAACTTACTGGTACAACAACCTGACTAATAGCCTCCCCCACAAAACAACTACCATGAGGCACCCATTTTCTCATCGGGACATCATCCTGGAGAAAATAGCCATGGGCAACATCTCCCAACTGTTCCACAGGCACAATTTGGCCAAGTGACTCTTCTAATGTGGGGTCAGCCCACTGCTCATTGATTAGATCGGAGCAGGGAACAGATAACAGGATAACAGGGAAAGTAGTGACAGATTTCTCTGTAACATTATCATTATCCGGCGCAGTGACCAGGTCGCCACGGCTCATGGAACGCGTCACAGCGCACGCAGAGAACACCTCTGGGAAACTCAGCGCGCTCTCATCGGTAATCGCTACAAACGACGGCTTTGCGGAAACCACTAGAGATTGAGACACGACAGGCCATACACGCTCACCAGCCAAGTTATTCCCAAGGATAACGTCATTACCCTCAACAGGCAATGAAGGACACACCCCTACAACAACCTCTCCTTTCACCAGTTCAGAATCCAACATCAGTTTATGTAATGGAACTGACAGCGTGTTCAACCCGATTCCCCTAATTTAAACACTATTCCCCAAATCAGTCTCAGCAGAGAAGGGTAACACAGACTCTAACACAAACGACTCAGAGGCACCTGTGTCCCTCAGGATCTTCACTGGCACTGGGTCGTTACTTCCTAACAGAGACACAAAACCCTCCGTAATGAAAGGTAAATAATCTGGGTCAATTGGGCTTAGGTTTAACGTTAGCGCGAGTACTCCATTTACCCTTAGCCCTGAGAACAGGACATTTGTTTTTCCAATGACCTGAACCCTGACAGTAGTGACACTGAAGTCAGCTTTACCACGGGAGCCAGGCTCAACCCTAGATGAATGAAGCTCTGCCCGTGAACCAGAGTATCTCGGTGGGTGATGCCCAAATCTCTCCGAACGCCCCCACTCACTCCGAATTCGGGGCTCTGCAAAACCACTTTTGTGAGTCTAAATATACTCATCCACCAAAACCACAGCTTCAGAGACAGTCTTCACTTTTCGTTCGTTAAGGGATTGTGTCCTTAAATTGCTCTAGCATTATCAGATCAAACAGCCCCTGGAAAGTCATAACTGCAGAGGCGGAACACCCGCGATTAAACTGTGAAGATAACTCTTGTGTAAACTTAACATGAGTGTTTATCAGCCCTTTTTAAAATTCTAAATTGTTGGCGGTAAGCTTCATGAACCAATTCATGAATCTGTAAAACCGCCATTTTAACCTTATCATAGCTGACACTGTCGGCTACACCAAGAGCTGAATATGCTTCCTGCACTTTACCAGTCAACACACACTGCAACATTTAAAGTGCGATCAGAATCAGGCCAACTCCTAGCGTCAGCAACACGCTCAAACAACAAAAATAATGTCTCAGGGTCCATCTCATTAAATTTTGTCAACAGCCGTAGGTTTCCAACAATATAAAATGTGTCCGGGGCACGACCGAGAGAGCAGCGACCCCTAGATAAATCAGGGTCACCTTTCCAAAGCAAACTGTCCCCCGAGAGCATTCCATCGCTAATTAAGTCTAGCCGCTCTTGTTGCAGCTTGATTTTAGCGTGCTCCAATTTCTGTTTAAATTCCAATTCCTTATCATGCTTAACACGATCAGCACGCTCCAAATCCTGTTTAAATTCCAATTCCTTATCAATCAATTTTATTTTATATAGCCCTTCTTACATCAGCTAATATCTCGAAGTGCTGTACAGAAACCCAGCCTAAAACCCCAAACAGCTAGTAATGCAGGTGTAGAAGCACGGTGGCTAGGAAAAACTCCCTAGAAAGGCAAAACCTAGGAAGAAACCTAGAGAGGAACCAGGCTATGAGGGGTGGCCAGTCCTCTTCTGGCTGTGCCGGGTGGAGATTATAACAGAACCATGCCAAGATGTTCAAAAATGTTCATAAGTGACAAGCATGGTCAAATAATAATCAGGAATAAATCTCAGTTGGCTTTTCATAGCCGATCATTAGAGTTTAAAACAGCAGGTCTGGGACAGGTAGGGGTTCCATAACCGCAGGCAGAACAGTTTAAACTGGAATAGCAGCAAGGCCAGGCGGACTGGGGATAGCAAGGAGTCACCACGGCCGGTAGTCCCGACGTATGGTCCTAGGGCTCAGGTCTCTCAGTTGGCTTTTCATAGCCGATCATTTAGAGTTGAAAACAGCAGGTCTGGGACAGGTAGGGGTTTCGTAGCCGCAGGCAGAACAGTTGAAACTGGAATAGCAGCAAGGCCAGGCGGACTGGGGGCAGCAGGGTGTCATCATGCCCGGTAGTCCTCCTTATCATGCTTAAGACGATCAGCACGCTCCAAATCTTGTTTAAATTCCAATTCCTTTTCATGCTTAACACGATCATGCTCTAGCTGTAACAGAAGCAGTTCTTTCTGCTGTTTAAAAGAAAGACTACTAGGGCTAACAGACGGCAGTCATTGTAGCGAAATGGGGAGACGGCTGGGGAGGTGGCGAGTCCTCGGCAGAGGCTGCCCCAGTGGTAACTAAGAGTATACCACTCTCCAGCAGAATGGCCTTCAATATCAACAGCTGTTCTTTAGTACATAATTCTAACAGTTCCTATGATGGAACGCGAATGAACTCGTCTATATTAGACGCCATAGAAAAAAAATCTCGCTCTTCACCTCTGCTGAGCACACCAGACCGGACCACAACAAGAGAAGCGCCAATCACACTGGGCACCACAGGAGAGAGATGAGATATATAAGGAGCTTCCCCGAATCCTACAATAGCTCAACCCTAGTCTTCGTGCGGATTCGTGGTGGGTAATTATGCACTGTAGCCCGCTGGCACGGAAAACCCCCCCAGCGCTCTGACAGATCCCCCCGTAACCACGGATGTGCCCCCGAGACAACTGCTCCGTCCACGGACACCACACAAAAATAACAAACAAAAAGAACCATACCCAACGTATTCCAAAGTGGAACACGACGATAAGCCTAACAGGGGAAAAGAAAGGCTATAGCTCTGGGTAGCAAATGGCACTACCCTAACCAAATCTCCCACTGAGGTACACAGCAGATTGTACTCGCCTCCTCAGACCAATATCCCAACAGCGAGTAGAGCAAGAGTTTCCAGCCTAGGCAGGGGCCTGGAAACTAACCAATGTTCCTCTCTCCAACGCAGCACACAACCAACTATCCACCGCAGTGGCAAGTTTACCAAAACAAACAAACAAAGGAAACCAACACTGGGCCTTCCAAACAGTGCAACTCAAAAAAGCGAGTTCCTACAAAGTTTATCAAAACACTAACTCCACGTTTTCTCCCAAACAGAATACACTTACCAGTTAGCGTAACGACATTAGTATTAGGCCCACTGGCATACTTTTCCAGGCAATGCACCTATTTGATGAGGTCACCGGACAACCTAAATCACTGATATGTCTCTAAGGCAGTATACCGAACACTTATAAGACTAGGCAGTGAATACCAACCAAAGCGCATCCCAATTAGCATTAACCCATCACAATGCAAAAATAGACTATATGCCAAAATGTCTAGGAACCAACCTTATATCCCAGATGAGCCCCCACTTGTTACAAACCGGCTCGTAGCCCGTAACAAAGAGGAGATAAATAAATAAACATATATTTATTAAATAAAGTAAACTATATACAAGTAACAATGGTGTGTGTAGTCAGTAGTGTAAGTGAGTGGATGCGTGCATAGATTATGATAATGAGGGGTGTTGAGAGGTGCCAAAAGAAACAAACACAAAGAATTCGCAAAATTCCACAACAAAAAACAGCATGTGTGCATGGAGAGTCTATTTGACGTCTTCTTCTTCAGTGGAGTTTATCGGTGGTTGGCATCCAACGTTATGGTGCATTACCGCCACCTACTGTACTGGAGTGTGGGCCAGCGACAGGGAGAAACTAAATCCTACCTGCCAGCCCCGTTGCTCTTAAAAAAGATAACAAAATATTTGAGACTATATCTAATGACGTTCTACTCAATATACTCTTTAAACTAATTTCCTGTATCCCCTTCTCCCTCATAGTAGATCTCATCCTCTCTCTTTCCCTCTGATACTGCCCACACTGTAGCAATACATGCTCCACGGTCTCTGTTTCCTGACAATAATCACACTTTCCTCTTGGATGCTTTCCCATCACATTTAATGTCTTATTCAACTGGCTGTGTCCCACCCTTAATCTTGTAAAAATAGCTTCCTCTCTTCTGTCCCTTCCTGCCGTCCTCCCCTCCCTGACTTTCCTCTGTACTTAAATAAATGTCTTCACTTATTATCTCTATTCCACTGCTCCTGCCATCTCTGCACCATCACTGTATATATCAGTCTTTTTGCCTCTGCCTTGCTCATTGAAACTTCAACATCCCCACTACTAAGTGCTTGTTTAGCCAGTTCATCTAATGCCTCGTTCCCCTCCACCACCACATGGGCTGAGATCCAAGTAAATCTTATCTGTATACCCATCTGTTTAATCCTGCCATGGGTTTGTAGCACCTCATAAAGCAGGTCTTATCTGCTACGTGAGCTAACGAACTGGAGACTCATTAACGCTGCACATCAATCAATCAATTTTATTTTATATAGCCCTTCTTACATCAGCTAATATCTCGAAGTGCTGTACAGAAACCCAGCCTAAAACCCCAAACAGCTAGTAATGCAGGTGTAGAAGCACGGTGGCTAGGAAAAACTCCCTAGAAAGGCGAAAACCTAGGAAGAAACCTAGAGAGGAACCAGGCTATGAGGGGTGGCCAGTCCTCTTCTGGCTGTGCCGGGTGAAGATTATAACAGAACCATGCCAAGATGTTCAAAAATGTTCATAAGTGACAAGCATGGTCAAATAATAATCAGGAATAAATCTCAGTTGGCTTTTCATAGCCGATCATTAAGAGTTGAAAACAGCAGGTCTGGGACAGGTAGGGGTTCCATAACCGCAGGCAGAACAGTTGAAACTGGAATAGCAGCAAGGCCAGGCGGACTGGGGACAGCAAGGAGTCACCACGGCCGGTAGTCCCGACGTATGGTCCTAGGGCTCAGGTCTCTCAGTTGGCTTTTCATAGCCGATCATTAAGAGTTGAAAACAGCAGGTCTGGGACAGGTAGGGGTTTCGTAACCGCAGGCAGAACAGTTGAAACTGGAATAGCAGCAAGGCCAGGCGGACTGGGGACAGCAAGGTGTCATCATGCCCGGTAGTCCTGACGTATGGTCCTAGGGCTCAGGTTCTCAGAGAGAAAGAGAGAACGAGAGAATTAGAGAGAGCATACTTAAATTCACACAGGACACTGGATAAGACAGGAGAAGTACTCCAGGTATAACCAACTAACCCCAGCCCCCCGACACATAAACTACTGCAGCATAAATACTGGAGGCTGAGACAGGAGCGGTCCGGAGACACTGTGGCCCCATCCGAAGAAACCCCCGGACAGGGCCAAACAGGAAGGATATAACCCCACCCACTCTGCCAAAGCACAGCCCCCGCACCACTAGAGGGATATCCTCAACCACCAACTTACAATCCTGAGACAAGGCCGAGTATAGCCCACAGAGGTCTCCACCACAGCACAAACCAAGGGGGGGCGCCAACCCAGACAGGAAGATCACGTCAGTAACTCAACCCACTCAAGTGACGCACCCCTCCCAGGGACGGCATGAAAGAGCACCAGCAAGCCAGTGACTCAGCCCCTGCAACAGGGTTAGAGGCAGAGAACCCCAGTGGAGAGGGGAACCGGCCCGGCAGAGACAGCAAGGGCTGTTCGTTGCTCCAGAGCCTTTCCGTTCACCTTCACACTCCTGGGCCAGACTACACTCAATCATATGACCTACTGAAGAGATAAGTCTTCAGTAAAGACTTAAAGGTTGAGACCGAGTCTGCGTCTCTCACATGGGTAGGCAGACTGTTCCATAAAAATGGAGATCTATAGGAGAAAGCCCTGCCTCCCGCTGTTTGCTTAGAAATTCTAGGGACAATTAGGAGGCCTGCGTCTTGTGACCGTAGCGTACGTATTGGTATGTACGGCAGGACCAACTCGGAAAGATAGGTAGGAGCAAGCCCATGTAACGCTTTATAGGTTAACAGTAAAACCTTGAAATCAGCCCTTGCCTTAACAGGAAGCCAGTGTAGGGAAGCTAGCACTGGAGTAATATGATCAAATTTCTTGGTTCTAGTCAGGATTCTAGCAGCCGTATTTAGCACTAACTGAAGTTTATTTAGTGCTTTATCCGGGTAGCCGGAAAATAGAGCATTGCAGTAGTCTAACCTAGAAGTAACAAATGCATGGATTAATTTTTCTGCATCATTTTTGGACAGAAAATTTCTGATTTTTGCAATGTTACGTAGATGGAAAAAAGCTGTCCTTGAAACAGTCTTGATATGTTCGTCAAAAGAGAGATCAGGGTCAAGAGTAACGCCGAGGTCCTTCACAGTTTTATTTGAGACGACTTTACAACCATCAAGATGAATTGTCAGATTTAACAGAAGATCTCTTTGTTTCTTGGGACCTAGAACAAGCATCTCTGTTTTGTCCGAGTTTAAAAGTAAAAAGTTTTCAGCCATCCACTTCCTTATGTCTGAAACACAGGCTTCTAGCGAGGGCAATTTTGGGGCTTCACCATGTTTCATTGAAATGTACAGCTGTGTGTCATCCGCATAGCAGTGAAAGTTAACATTATGTTTTCGAATAACATCCCCAAGAGGTAAAATATATAGTGAAAACAATAGTGGTCCTAAAACGGAACCTTGAGGAACACCGAAATGTACAGTTGATTTGTCGGAGGACAGACCATTCACAGAGACAAACTGATATCTTTCCGACAGGTAAGATCTAAACCAGGCCAGAACTTGTCCGTGTAGACCAATTTGGGTTTCCAGTCTCTCCAAAAGAATGTGGTGATCGATGGTGTCAAAGGCAGCACTAAGGTCTAGTAGCACGAGGACAGATGCAGAGCCTCGGTCTGACGCCATTAAAAGGTCATTTACCACCTTCACAAGTGCAGTCTCAGTGCTATGATGGGGTCTAAAACCAGACTGAAGCATTTCGTACACATTGTTTGTCTTCAGAAAGGCAGTGAGTTGCTGCGCAACAGCTTTTTCTAAAATTTTTGAGAGGAATGGAAGATTCGATGTAGGCCGATAGTTTTTTATATTTTCCGGGTCAAGTTTTGGCTTTTTCAAGAGAGGCTTTATCACTGCCACTTTTAGTGAGTTTGGTACACATCCGGTGGATAGAGAGCTGTTTATTATGTTCAACATAGGAGGGCCAAGCACAGGAAGCAGCTCCTTCAGCAGTTTAGTAGGAATAGGATCCAGTATGCAGCTTGAAGGTTTAGAGGCCATGATTATTTTCATCATTGTGTCAAGAGATATAGTACTAAAACACTTAAGTGTCTCTCCCGATCCCAGGCCCTCGCAGAGCTGTGCAGATCCAGGACAGCTAAGCCCTGGAGGAATACGCAGATTCAAAGAGGAGTCCGTAATTTGCTTTCTAATGGTCATGATCTTTTCCTCAAAGAAGTTCATGAATTTATTACTGCTGAAGTGAAAGCCATCCTCTCTTGGGGAATGCTGCTTTTTAGTTAGCTTTGCAACAGTATCAAAAAGAAATTTTGGATTATTCTTATTTTCCTCGATTAAGTTGGAAAAGTAGGATGATCGAGCAGCAGTGAGGGCTCTTCGGTACTGCACGGTACTGTCTTTCCAAGCTAGTCGGAAGACTTCCAGTTTGGTGTGGCGCCATTTCCGTTCCAATTTCCTGGAAGCTTGCTTCAAAGCTCGGGTATTTTCTGTATACCAGGGAGCTAGTTTCTTATGACAAATGTTTTTCGTTTTTAGGGGTGCAACTGCATCTAGGGTATTGCGCAAGGTTAAATTGAGTTCCTCAGTTAAGTGGTTAACTGATTTTTGTCCTCTGACGTCCTTGGGTAGGCAGAAGGAGTCTGGAAGGGCATCAAGGAATTTTTGTGTTGTCTGAGAATTTATAGCACGACTTTTGATGCTCCTTGGTTGGGGTCTGAGCAGATTATTTGTTGCGATTGCAAACGTAATAAAATGGTGGTCCGATAGTCCAGGATTTTGTGGAAAAACATTAAGATCTACAACATTTATTCCATGGGACAAAACTAGGTCCAGAGTATGACTGTGGCAGTGAGTAGGTCCAGAGACATGTTGGACAAAACCCACTGAGTCGATGATGGCTCCGAAAGACTTTTGGAGTGGGTCTGTGGACTTCTCCATGTGAATATTAAAATCACCAAAAATTAGAATATGATCTGCTATGACTACAAGGTCTGATAGGAATTCAGGAAACTCAGAGAGGAACGCTGTATATGGCCCAGGAGGCCTGTAAACAGTAGCTATAAAAAGTGATTGAGTAGGCTGCATAGATTTCATGACTAGAAGCTCAAAAGATGAAAACGCCATTTTTTTTTTTGTAAATTGAAATTTGCTATCGTAAATGTTAGCAACACCTCCGCCTTTGCGGGATGCACGGGGAATATGGTCACTAGTGTAACCAGGAGGTGAGGCCTCATTTAACACAGCAAATTCATCAGGCTTAAGCCATGTTTCAGTCAGGCCAATCACATCAAGATTATGATCAGTGATTAGTTCATTGACTATGACTGCCTTTGAAGTGAGGGATCTAACATTAAGTAACCCTATTTTGAGATGTGAGGTATCACGATCTCTTTCAATAATGGCAGGAATGGAGGAGGTCTTTATCCTAATAAGATTGCTAGGGTGAACACCGCCATGTTTAGTTTTGCCCAACCTAGGTCGAGGCACAGACACAGTCTCAATGGGTATGGCTGAGCTGACTACACTGACTATGCTATTGGCAGACTCCACTAAGCTGGCAGGTTGGCTAACAGCCTGCTGCCTGGCCTGCACCCTATTTCACTGTGGGGCTAGAGGAGTTAGAGCCCTATCTATGTTGGTAGATAAGAGGAGAGCACCCCTCCAGCTAGGATGGAGTCCGTCACTCCTCAGCAGGTCAGGCTTGGTCCTGTTTGTGGGTGAGTCCCAGAAAGAGGGCCAATTATCCACAAATGTTATCTTTTGGGAGGGGCAGAAAACAGTTTTCAACCAGCGATTGAGTGCTGAGACTCTGCTGTAGAGCTCGTCACTTCCCCTAACTGGGAGGGGGCCAGAGACAATTACTCGATGCCGACACATCTTTCTAGCTGATTTACACGCTGAAGCTATGTTGCACTTGGTGACCTCTGACTGTTTCATCCTAACATCGTTGGTGCCGACGTGGATAACAATATCTCTATACTCTCTACACTCGCCAGTTTTAGCTTTAGCCAGCACCATCTTTAGATTAGCCTTAACGTCGGTAGCCCTGCCCCCTGGTAAACAGTGTATGATCGCTGGGTGATTCGTTTTAAGTCTAATACTGCGGGTAATGGAGTCGCCAATGACTAGGGTTTTCAATTTGTCAGAGCTAATGGTGGGAGCCTTCGGCGTCTCAGACCCCGTAACGGGAGGAGTAGAGACAAGAGAAGACTCAGACTCAGACTCCGACTCGCTACATAATGGGGAAAACCGGTTGAAGGTTTCTGTCGGCTGAATGAGCGACACCGGTTGAGCATTCCAACAGTATTTCCCTCCAGAAGCCATGAGAAAGTTGTCCGGCTGCGGGGACTGTGCGGGGGGATTTATACTAACGTTACTGTCTGTACTTACTGGTGGCACAGACGCTGTTTCTTCCTTTCCTACACTGAAATTACCCTTGCCTAACGATTGCGTCTGAAGCTGGGCTTGTAGCACAGCTATTCTCGCCGTAAGGCGATCGTTCTCCTGTATATTATGAGTACAGCGACTGCAATTAGAAGACATCATGTTAATGTTACTACTTAGCTTCGGCTGTTGAAGATGTTGACGAACCATGTCCAGATAAAGCGTCCGGAGTGAAAAAGTTGAATAAGGGAAAAAAGTTGCGATGGAAAAAAGGAAAATAAAGTAAAATTGGCAGCTAAAACGCACAGGAAAATGACTCTTCTGTCTCGGGATAAAACGTCCGGGGTGAAAAAGTTTAACGAAAAAAGATGAGTGAGGACAAAACTAAAAAGTTGGTAAATTTGTTGAACACAGAGATTGATTAAACGTTTATTAAAAGTAAAACGTGAATAGTTTGGCAGGTAGCCAAGTAGCCAAGTATGAATCAGAGCAAATAACTACTCTGTCTTGTTTGACTTCCTCCACCAACTGCAAGGCCAACAGTATGACCATCAGCTCCGTGGTATATACAGCCAGATGATCTGTAATACCTTTCCTGACTTCCACCCCACACTCCTGCACTTCAAATGCTGACCCAGTACGTCATTACATTTACATTTTAGTCATTTAGCAGACGCTCTTATCCAGAGCGACTTACAGTTAGTGAATACATATCTTTTTATACTGGCCCCCCGTGGGAAACGAACCCACAACCCTGGCGTTGCAAACGCCATGCTCTATCAACTGAGCTACATCCCTGCCGGCCATTCCCTCCCCTACCCTGGACGACGCTGGGCCAATTGTGCGCCGCCCATGAGTCTCCCGGTCGCGGTCGGCTGCGACAGAGCCTGGATTCGAACCAGGATCTCTAGTGGCACAGTTAGCACTGCGATGCAGTGCCTTAGACCACTGCGCCACTCAGGAGCTCATGGCCTTGGATCTTTTGAATCATCTGTGTAAATGGCCACAAAATCCTGATACACAGTATCCAGACGTCTCTTAAACAAATCAGATGGATCAACACCCTCCCCACCTTTCTGTAGTCTCTCCAACACTTCTAGATCAACTACTGGAGGCGGGAGTAGCCATGGTGGATTTACAGGATTAACTACCATTGGACTAAACTCCCTTCCCATACAGTCCCATCTCCTTCACCTGGGTATTACTCACCCACCCAAAGCTCGTGTTCTGTCTTCGCTTCAATGAGGAATGCCCAGCCCCCCACTCCTTCCCCGTCAGACAGCGCATCACATTTAGCACCTTCTTACACTTTCCCACCACGCTCTCAATGTGTTCTGCCCAGGTCAGTCTAGTGTCAAAGTATACCCCAAGGAACTTGAAGGCCCCAACCCTCTCCAAGTTTCTCCCATATAACCTCAAGCATACCTCATCTCCCACCTTCCTCCTGGTAAAGAACACTGTTTGAGTTTTCTCTACAGATAACCTGAATCCCCACATTCATGCCCATCGCTCTACCTCATCAATTGCTTCCTGTACCTTCCTGACTATGGATGGCACATTTCTTCCCCTCTTCCATAAGGCCCCATCATCTGCAAATAACGACCTCCCTATATCCGGCTGTACCTGAGAGTAAACATTATTGATCATGATTGAGAACAACAGAGGACTAATCACGCTCCCCTCTGGTGTACCGTTATCCACCAGGTAGCTCCCTGATAGAGACTTCCCCACCCTCACCTGGATAGACCTTCCAAACTGGAAATCCTTTATCCAGTTGTACGTTCTTCCTCCTACCCCCATAATATCAAGCGTCATTAACAACCCCTCCTTCCACATCATATCATACGCCTTCTCCACATAGAAAAAGACAGCTACAGCAGTCTCCTTGTTCACCTGAGCCTTCCTGACCTCTGCTTCTAAGCAGAGCACTGGATCCATAGTTCCCCTTACTTCCTGAACCCACTCTAATGTGGCGATACTAGCCCTCTGCTCTCCAGGAAGTAAGTTAGCCTCTCCGTAATCATACGTTCCATAATCTTACATACATGTGATGTTAAAGCTATTGGCCGATAGCTTGTTGACCTCGTTCGATCCTTCCCGGGCTTCCGGATTGGTACCACTACTGCCTCCTTCGAACTGCCTGGTAGTTTCCCCTCCTCCCACACTCTGTTGTACAACACCAATACCTTATCCAGTGCCTCATCACTAAGATGGTCCAACATAACATAGCACACCTCATCTTTCCCAGGTGAAGTTAACCCAGCCTTACCTATTGCTCGTTTCACCTCTGCCATGGTAAATGGTGCATTCAACGCATCATTTACATCCTCCCTCGTATCCATCACTCCAGGACAAATGCTTTAGCCACCATCTCTGCCTTCTCCTCATATGTTACTGCCACATCCTTCCCACTCGTCAACACTGGATAATCCTACTCCCTTCTGAGCCCACTCATTCTCTTAATCATCCCCCACAATTCTCCCACAGGTGTCACCCTTCCAATGGTGTCACAGAACCGATGCCAACATGACCTCTTTGCCTGACGGATAGTTCTCCTCACCAGGGCCTGGGCCTGCTTATACTGAATCAGATGTTGGAAGTTGTGCGTCCTTTTCAGTACTCTAAGTGCTGTTCCTACTCCTCACCATTGCCCCACATTCCTCTGTCCACCATGGGACTGCTTTCCTCCTCCTCCCTGAACTCTTAGGTATAGCCTCAGTAGCTGCCCCCACTAACGCTGTTCTCACCCAGTTATTCATACTATCCACATCCCCTCTCATATCCACCCGAGCCATCACCTGCTCACTCAGCTCCTGAAACTGATCCCACTTTGCCCTTCCAAACACCCACCTGCCTACTCCATCCACTGACACCTCCTCCTCCCTCCGGCCTACTGTGCATACTATGGGGTAATGATCACTCCCTACTGTCGACTCCTCCCATACCTCCCACTCACATATTCCTGCCATCGCAATAGATACCAGAGTGAGGTCCACTCTTTCCCTGTGGCTACATCAATCCTGGTCCCTCGGCCATCATTCAGGCACACCAGATCTTTCTTTTATATCAAATTTTCCATCACTTGGCCATTTCCATCCATCTGTTTATGAAGGAGGCACAACCCCCCCCTCCCCCTATATCTCTGTCCCTACGAACCACTACATATCCCTGTATGATAAACTCCACAGTCGGTTTGAGTCATGTTTCCTGCACACAAATCACATCAGGCTTAGCTAGCATATCTACAATGAACTGCTTGAACTCCTGCCCATTAGCTAACAGGCTTAGAGCATTCCACTGTAGTACTACCACCATAACTAAGATCCAGTAATACATGACTCCACCCTCGGCTGATTAAGATAATCTCAAACCTCTTCCCATGTCAACCTTGTCATACTCAAATATCTCCCAGCAGCTTCCACTATTAGCTTAATCCTCTCTGTTTTAGACTCTACTTTATCAGTGCTATTGATAGCTCCTGCTAAGAACGTCACCAGCTTTCTCTTTTCTATGTATACCATATCGCCGCCCACCTGCCCCGTAATCCCCGGTCTAGATGCTCCTACCCATCTCTCCCTTGAACATATTTCTCCCTGGATCTGGACCACCCTCACTGCCTCAGTATTTGACACCATTCTCTCCACTCTCACGTGTTGCACCTCCACTGCCTGCTTCATAGCCTCACACCCACTATATGCCACACTATGAGCACCCCCACAGTTGCAGCACTTTGGTTGTACACCATCCCCACACTTCCCATACTCATGCTCCCCTCCACACCTGTCACCCCTCTTTTTCTCTTTACAGACTGTTGCCACATGCCCAAACCTCTGGCATTTAAAACATCTTAAAGGCTTCTGTACATAAGCCCTCACATAATAACTCATATATCCTATTGTTACTTTATTTGGCAGTACCCGGTCCTTGAACTGTAACAGAATAGACGCACTATCTACCCTAACTCCACCCCTTGTTGCGTGCAATCTTTGAACATTCACTAGAACACCTCCTCTCAAATTGTCCCTTAGCTCTTTAGTGCTAACACTCACAGGCACTCCTGTTATCACCCCTTTAAACCACTGTTTCCCTGCTTGATCAGACCAGCTGCTCGACTCTACCTTACACTTCCCTATTTGCTTCACTCTGAGAGCTTTTTCCCTCTGCTCCATGTCCTTACAGAACACCAACAAGCTCCCATCTCTTAACAACTTCCCCAATCAACTATTTTATCACAGCCGTCAACCTTATCGGACTCATCGCCCCAACTCCCCCTTCCTCCCTAAGCTTCAGAATCACTTTATGCTCCTCCTCACCTCCATGTTCCCTTCGTGTCTTATCTTGCACTTCCTCTGCTCTTTCTACATCCAAACTTCCGCTAGCGTTGGAAGCTAGGTTGCTCTCCTCAAACTTCCTTTTCTGCCTCCTCTCTGCCTCCATAGATCTCTCGCTCCCCTTCAAACCCCTACTCCCTTTCTCTCCCGCTTTCTTTTTCTCTTTCTTACTCCCTCCTTTATTTGTACCGCTATTTTCCATACTTGCTTCACTTTCTTTTCCATCACTATCTCCTACCATCTCTGACCCATTCACAGCACAGCCGTGCCAAACCGCCGCCACACCGAGTAAAGTTTGTTTTTCAATGATTTATCCCACCTACTCCTCTAACCTTCTTCCATGTCCGTCTCTTTGATGTATTGGGGGGAAGGTGTATTTATCCCCGGGACATACCCAAGCCCAGGTGTGTCCCATTTCGCTGACGACCCTCCCATCTCCGCCTACCCACATCTTATTAAGGAAAACAAGAGCAAAGCGAAAGAATTCGGCAGACAGTACAGTGCACTTTCACTCCATTCTCCACCTGACTCTCTACCAATGCCACCAGATTATTATTTTTATTGTTGTTATCTATTCGGTAACATTCTACAAGTAAATGTAAGAAATAAAATACCAACAATTTTTTGGGGGGGCTTCACTATCAACTTGTTAATTTAGCAGATATCACTTGTGTATATTCAGTCGACACATATATTTTAAGAATATAATGGAATATAACAGATCATTTTCATTTCTCTTAGAATAAAAACCTTACAGTGTAACAACAGCTTTAGTAAGTAATAAGCTACGGTCCAGTTACAGCTTCTTCTGGGTGTGTGCGGGACAGAGGAAGAGCAATTCTGTCACGGATTCTGCCGAGGCTGCTCCTCCTCCTTGCTCGGGCAGGCTTCGGCATTCGTCGTCCCCGGAGTACTAGCTACCACCGTTGGATGTTTCGATGTTTGTTTGGTTTGGTCTGTCTGTTGCACCTGTGTCCGTTTGTGTCTAATTATGTGTCCTATAAGTTTTCTGCTTTGTGTATGTGAGTTTGTGTGTTGTTGTCCGCCTGTCCGTTGATGTCAGAGTTTTGTACTCATTTAGTTAGTGTTTTACGCACTGCTTGCGTAATTGCTCGCCTCCAGTGTTTGAGGCCCGTTTATTTTTGTATTGTATATTTGACTAGTAAAGTCTGTTTGACTGAGCTTCTGTGTCCTGCGCCTGACTCCGACACCGCATCCACATCAGCCCCATTGACAGAACAACACACCTCTCATGGAGTCAGCAGGAGCAGTGGCGGCACCCAAGTCGCTGGAGGATCGGATCAGCGAGCAAGACGCCATGATCCGGCAACTCGGGTCCGCCATGAATGAGGTGACGAACACTCTGCGCCGATTGGTAACTAGAGAGGTGCCCACACCTCCGCCCACCTTACCATCACCATCGGCCAGTCCTCCCATCCCAGCACCGGAACCCAGTGGAATTCGGCTCTCGCTCCCGAGGGCGTATGATGGCACCGCAGCCGGGTGTCAGGGGTTCCTCCTGCAGGTGGAACTCTACCTGGCCACCATACACCCGGCGCCCTCGGGATACGAGAGCGTCTCCGCCCTCATCTCCTGTCTCTCCGGCAAGGCGTTGGAGTGGGCCAACGCCGAATGGAGGGGAATAGACGCAGCCACCATCACCTACGCGGAGTTCTCCCGCCGCTTCAGGGCAGTTTTCGACCATCCACCTGAGGGGAAAGCGGCGGGGGAGCGTCTGTTCCACCTCCGACAGGGGAAGTGGAGCGCACAGGAGTTCGCCCTGGAGTTCCGGACTCTAGCGATGGATGCAGGGTGGAATGAGAGGGCCCTCATCGACCACTATCGATGCAGTCTGAGTGAGGACGTTCGTCGTGAGCTGGCCTGCAGGGACACCAACCTATCTTTCGACCAGTTGGTGGACATGTCCATCCATCTCGATACCCTGCTGGCTACCCGCGGATGTCCCGAATGGGGGTCGTCCATTCCATCCTCCAGCACCTCCGAGCCGATCCCTATGGAGCTCGGGGGTGCTGGCGCTAGAGAGAGGAGGAGAGAGAACCCGAGGGGGGCCGTCCCCTGCACCAACTGTGGCCGTGGAGGGCACACTGCGGCTAGGTGCTGGGGAGGGTCTCCAGGGAGAGGGAACAACAGGTCACGCACTGGGAAGTCATTTCAGGTGAGTAGGCGCCCCACTTACCCAGAGCTCTCTGTTGTTCACATGTGTATACCTGTAAGATTTCCACAGGTGGCACCTCATTCCCAGCATAAGGCGCTAGTCGATTCAGGCGCAGCTGGGAATTTTGTTGATCGTAAATTTTGTTTAAGGTTAGGGATTCCCCTCCTGCCTGTTGATGCTCCCTTCCCTGTCCATGCCCTAGATAGCCAGCCGCTGGGATCGGGGTTGATTAGAGAAGTCACAGCACCACTTAAGATGAATACGCAGGGGGGTCATGAGGAGACCATTCAGTTATATCTGATCGACTCTCCTGCGTATCCCGTGGTGCTGGGGCTTCCCTGGTTAATCGCCCATGATCCTACCATTTCGTGGCAACAGAGGGCTCTCATGGAATGGTCTGCCCAGTGTGTAGGGAGATGTCTAGGTGTTTCCGTGGGGGCGACCTCGGTGGAGAGTCCGAACCAAGTGCCCGCAATGCACATTCCCCCTGAGTATGAGGATTTAGCACTCGTGTTCAGCAAAACAAGGGCAACACGGTTGCCACCTCATAGACAGGGGGATTGTGCGATAGACCTCCAAACAGGAGCAGCACTCCCGTGGAGCCATGTGTATCCTCTGTCTCAAGAGGAGACAGCGGCTATGGAGACTTACATAGCCGAGTCCTTGAGACAGGGATACATACGGACCTCCACTTCCCCGGTGTCCTTGAGTTTCTTCTTTGTGAAGAAGAAGGATGGGGGTTTGCGCCCGTGTATTGATTACCGTAGTCTCAATCAGATCACGGTTAAATACAGTTATCCTCTTCCTCTGATTGCGAATATGACTGAATCATTACGCGGAGCGCGGTTCTTTACAAAGTTGGATCTCAGGAGCGCCTACAACCTGGTGCGCATTAGGGAGGGAGATGAATGGAAAACAACATTCAGCACCACCTCGGGTCATTACGAGTATCTCGTCATGCCATACGGGTTAATGAATGCTCCTTCAGTCTTCCAATCCTTTGTGGACGAGATCTTCCGGGACATGCATGGGCAGGGTGTTGTGGTGTACATCGACGACATCCTAGTGTACTCTTCTACACGAGCCGAGCATGTAGCCCTTGTGCGCCGAGTGTTGGGGAGGCTGTTGGAGCATGACTTGTATGTCAAGGCAGAGAAATGTTTGTTTTTCCAGGAGTCCATCTCCTTTTTGGGTTATCTGTTGTCCGCGTCAGGGGTGAAGATTGAGGTTGACCGTGTGTCTGCCGTGCGTAATTGGCAAACTCCAACCACTGTTAAAGAGGTGCAGCAGTTTTTGGGTTTTGCTAATTACTACCGGAGGTTTATCCGGGGCTTTGGACAGGTGGCAGCTCCCATTACGTCCCTGCTGAAGGGGGGTCCGGTGCGTTTGCAGTGGTCAGCTGAAGCGGACAGGGCATTTGTTAAACTGAAGAACCTGTTCACTTCGGCTCCGGTGCTGGCGCATCCGGATCCCGCTTTACCATTCCAAGTAGAGGTGGACGCATCAGAGGCCGGTATTGGGGCAGTACTGTCGCAACGGTCCGGCACGCCACCTAAACTCCGCCCCTGTGCGTTCTATACTAAGAAGCTCAGCCCGGCGGAGCGAAATTATGACGTAGGGGACAGGGAGCTAAAGGTGTGGAGGCATTGGCTTGAGGGGGCTCAACACCCTTTCCTCATTCTGACTGACCACCGTAACCTGGAGTACATCCGGGCAGCTAGGAGATTAAACCCTCGTCAGGCTAGGTGGAAGATGTTTCTAACCCGGTTCATTTTTAAAATAACGTACATCCCAGGGTCCCAGAACGGTAAGGCAGACGCCCTGTCCCGGCGGTATGACACAGAGGAGAGGTCCATTGAGCCCACTCCCATACTGCCGGAGTCTTGTCTGGTGGCTCCGGTGGTGTGGGAGGTCGATGCGGAGATCGAGCGGGCGTTACGTACCGACCCTACTCCCCCAGAGTGTCCTGTGGGGCGGACGTACGTTCTGCTCGAGGTTCGTGATCGGCTTATTTATTGGGCTCATACGTCACCCTCCTCTGGACATCCAGGTATTGGCCGGACGGTGCACTGCCTTAGCGTGAAATACTGGTGGCCAACGTTAGCTAGGGATGTGAGAGTTTATGTCTCCTCCTGCTCGGTGTGCGCCCAGTGTAAGGCGCCTAGACACCTGCCCAGGAGGAAGTTACATCCCCTGCCCGTTCCACAACGACCATGGTCTCACCTCTCGGTGGACTTTGTGACCGACCTTCCTCCCTCCCAGGGGAATACCACCATTTTGGTCGTTGTGGATCGGTTTTCTAAGGCCTGTCGTCTCCTCCCAATGCCGGGTCTCCCTACTGCCTTACAGACCGCTGAGGCACTATTTACCCATGTCTTCCGGCACTACGGGGTTCCCGAGGATATAGTGTCTGACCGAGGTCCCCAGTTCACCTCCAGAGTCTGGAGGGCGTTCATGGAACGCTTGGGGGTCTCGGTGAGCCTTACCTCGGGTTACCACCCAGAGAGCAATGGGCAGGTAGAACGAGTTAACCAGGATGTGGGTAGGTTTCTGAGGTCCTATTGCCAGGGCCGGCCGGAGGAGTGGTCAAGGTATATCCCCTGGGCAGAGATGGCACCGAACTCTCTCCGCCACTCCTCCACCAATCTAACCCCTTTCCAGTGTGTGTTAGGGTATCAGCCGGTTCTGGCACCATGGCACCAGAGCCAGATCGAGGCTCCTGCGGTGGATGAGTGGGTTCGGCGCTCGGAGGAGACGTGGAACGCTGCACACGTCCATCTGCAGCGGGCCATCCGTCGACAGAAGGCGAGCGCCGATCTCCACCGCAGTGAGGGCCCGGTGTACTCACCGGGAGATCGAGTCTGGCTCTCGACTCGAAACCTGCCCCTCCGCCTGCCCTGCCGGAAGCTGGGTCGGCGGTTTGTGGGGCCTTTTAAAGTCCTGAGGAGATTGAACGAGGTGTGTTACAGGTTACAACTGCCTATTGATTATAAGAATATTAACCCCTCGTTCCATGTGTCTCTTCTCAGGCCGGTGGTAGCTGGTCCACTCCAGGAAGGTGAGATAGGAGAGACCCCCCACCCCCACTGGACATCGAGGGAGCTACGGCGTACACGGTCCGGACCATCTTGGTTTCGAGACGTCAGATGGGGGGTCTCCTGTATCTCGTGGAGTGGGAGGGGTACGGCCCGGAGGAACGGTGCTGGGTGCCTAGGAGGGATATCCTAGATCCATCCCTCCTGACTGAGTACCACCGTGGTCATCCCACGCGCCCTGCTCCGCGTCCTCCTGGTCGTCCCCGAGGCCGGGGTCGGCGCACGGCTGGAGCCGCGCGTCAAGGGGGGGGTACTGTCACGGATTCTGCCGAGGCTGCTCCTCCTCCTTGCTCGGGCAGGCTTCGGCCTTCGTCGTCCCCGGAGTACTAGCTACCACCGTTGGATGTTTCGATGTTTGTTTGGTTTGGTCTGTCTGTTGCACCTGTGTCCGTTTGTGTCTAATTATGTGTCCTATAAGTTTTCTGCTTTGTGTATGTGAGTTTGTGTGTTGTTGTCCGCCTGTCCGTTGATGTCAGAGTTTTGTACTCATTTAGTTAGTGTTTTATGCACTGCTTGCGTAATCGCTCGCCTCCAGTGTTTGAGGCCCGTTTATTTTTGTATTGTATATTTGACTAGTAAAGTCTGTTTGACTGAGCTTCTGTGTCCTGCGCCTGACTCCGACACCGCATCCACATCAGCCCCATTGACAAATTCTTACACTATTCTAAATTAAATCACTCTCTTCTTCTTCTTCTTCATCCTCATCATTCAGTTCTTTCAAATTCAATTGTAATACATTTTGTCACTCCCGTTCAACAACTCCAAATCGCTTTTGCATGTGCTCCAAAGGGATAACTTGAAATAACATGATATAGGTAAATTATATAATCAAAAGGAAAATGTTGATTATTTAGTAGCCTAGTGGATATAAGTATTTTAGGCATATCATGTGAATTAGGCCTCATGTAAAATCATTGTCAAAAGCACAAGAGATACTGTTGCATGACAAACAGGTTCTGTTATATTACAATATAATTTATCTGCCAGTTTGGAACAGTGTAAACAACACTAAATAAAGTATAAGTAATACCAGAGTCTGTTCTAATGAAAAAAAACAATTGTAAAGCCTTTAATACACCATAGACAAGTTTAAAAACAGCCGGATTTGTGAAATTACATTACCCGACATTTTGCGGTTGCATGAGGCTTGGTGATTAGAGAATAAGCAGGATATTAAAAAAACACTTCAAAATAAGTTCAAATCAAATCAAATCACATTTTATTTGTCACATACACATGTTTAGCAGATGTTATTGCTGGTGTAGCGAAATGCTTGTGCTTCTAGCTCCGACAGTGCAGTAATATCTAACAATTTCACAACATATACCCAATACACACAAATCTAAGTAAGGAATGGAATTTAAGAATATATATATATATATGGACAAGCAATGACAGAGCGGCATGGACGAAGATACAGTAGAATATTATAGAATACAGTATATACATATGAGATGAGTAGTGCAAGATATGTAAACATTATTAAAGCAACTAGCGTTCCATTTCTTAAAGTGGCCAGTGATTTCAATAGGCAGCAGCAGCCTCTAATGTGCTAGTAATGGCTATTTAACAGTCTGATGGCCTTGAGATAGAAGCTGTTTTTCATTCTCTCGGTCCCAGCTTTGATGCACCTGTACTGACCTCGCCTTATGGATGATAGCGGGGTGAACAGGCAGTGACTCGGGTGGTTGATGTCCTTGATGATCTTTTTGGCCTTCCTGTGACATCGGGTGCTGTTAGTGTCCTGGAGGGCGGGTAGTTTGCCCCCGGTAATGCGTTCGGCAGACCGCACCACCCTCTGGCGAGCCCTGCGGTTGCGGGCGGTGCAGTTGCCTTACCAGTCGGTGATACAGCCCGACAGTAAGCTCTCAATTGTGCATCTGTAAAAGTTTGTGAGGGTTTTAGGTGCCAAGCCAAATTTCTTCGGCCTCCTGAGGTTGAAGAGGCTCTGTTGCGCCTTCTTCACCACAATGTCTGCGTGGGTGGACCATTTCAGTTTGTCAGTGGTGTGTACGCCAAGGAACATGAAGCTACCCACCTTCTCCACTGCGGTCCCGTCGATGTGGATAGGGGGGTGCACCCTCTGCTGTTTCCTGAAGTCCACGATCACCTCCTTTGTTTTGTTGACGTTGAGTGAGAGGTTATTTTCCTGGCACCACACTCCCAGAGCCCTCACCTCCTCCCTGTAGGCTGTCTCGTCATTGTTGGTAATCAAGCCTACTACTGTTGTGTCGTCTGCAAACTTGATGATTGAGTTGGAGGCGTGCTTGGCCACGCAGTCATGAGTGAACAAGGAGTACAGGAGGGGGCTGAGCACGCACCCTTGTGGGGCCCCAGTGTTGAGGATCAGCAAAGTGGAGGTGTTGTTTCCTACCTTCACCACCTGGGGGCGGCCCGTCAGGAAGTCCAGGACCCAGTTGCACAGGGTGGGGTTCAGACCCAGGGCCTCAAGGGGGTAGATCAGCTTTAATATTGCAGAAAGATTGTAACTTCCATCAATGTAATTGTCTGCATCACTTCCAATCCCCCTCAAGCTTAATGAGGAGCTTGGAGGGTACTATGGTGTTGAATGCTGAGCTATAGTCAATGAACAGCATTCTTACATAGGTATTCCTCTTGTCCAGATGGGATAGGGCAGTGTGCAGTGTGATGGTGATTGCATCGTCTGTGGATCTATTGGGGCGGTAAGCAAATTAAAGTGGGTCTAGCGTGACAGGTAAGGTAGAGATGATATGATCCTTGACTAGTCTCTCAAAGCACTTCATGATGACAGAGGTGAGTGCTACGGGGCGATAGTCATTTAGTTCAGTTACCTTTGCTTTCTTGGGTACAGGAACAATGGTGGCCATCTTGAAGCATGTGTGGACAGCAGACTGGGAAAGGGAGAGATTGTCCATAAACACACCAGCCAGCTGGTCTGCGCATGTTCTGAGGACGCGGCTAGTGATGCTTGCGGGGGTTAACATCCTTAAATGTCTTACTCACGTCGGCCATGGAGAAGGAGAGGCCACAGTCTTTGGTAGTGGGCCTTGTCGGTGGCACTGTGTTATATTATAATGCAGGGTTTAAGACAAATTTTTTCTGCTTGTGTTTATCATGCAGTGTCTCCTCTTGCTACAGCTAATTTTGTTTGAATTATTACACTACCAGTCAAAAGTTTGGACACACCTACTCATTCAAGGGTTTTTCTTTATTTTTACTATTTTTTACACCTGGTAATTGTGTGGTTCCAAAGGATAAAGCCTCACCTTCAGATGGATGTGTGGTTTCAGAGAGAAGCCAGCTGCGACCCTGCGACCAGGCACGGTGGATGACATCCTTTTCCTGCACAGCAATTTGAAGAAATCCAACTGTTTTTGAAGTTATTGTTTTAGTATATTTATTTGTTGTCTATTATTAGAAGGCTCTTTTAAGCGATTTGAGTTGTCAATGTGCCGCCTTGCATTGTGAAAAAAAAAAAATCTGTTCTTAATTCATGGCATGGTTTCTTTTTAGCCAAATGTTGAATAGACATGTAGACAAATTAATTAATGCAGGTAAATAGGAATAATAGCCTACTGTCTGTAGTTTTAAAAACAATTTGATAAAATGATATTATTTTGTTGGGTAACGGATCGGCTCTCGGAACTCATTAAAAGGCGGCTTCTATCGTCAATATAATCATTAATTCAGAAGGTTAAACCCAGAGGGCTTAGGCCTGCAGTAAATTAAATTAGATTACCAGGCTAATTTTTCATTAGGTTATAATAATCCATGCTGTAAGAAGGTGTGCTGTGAAGGTGTGGTGCAGGAATCAAGCGCAGGATGCAGGAACTTAGTCCAATCGACTTTAGTGAACCAAAACTCAAAAACTAGTCAAAAGAGCTAGGATACGAGCGATTACGCACACAGGCGTAAAATCAAACAAAATAACAATAACGCACAAACACGTGCGAGAACCTCTCCAACACAGAGGAGAGAACGAAGCACAGACATACACGACAGCAAGTTCAATCACACACAGCACATGACAAACACAACGAGAACTTATAGGACAATAATGAACGCTAAACGATAACAGGTGTACAACATCAAGACAAAACCAAACGAACATCGAAACATACAACGGTGGCAGCTAGTACTCCGGAGACGACGACTGCCGAAGCCTGCCCGAGCAAGGAAGAGAGGCAGCCTCGGCCGAAACCGTGACACATGCCTTCTGGGAACGTTATAAAGTCCAACAGTTATGGGTGTTACACATTTGGCTATCAGAAGTATTACAACGGAAATTAACTTTTAATCCGTCTGTCTGCATATTTCAAGACATGGCGTATAAGGGTGCAGTGAGATGGGTTGGACGATACTTTTCTCGTCAATCATCTTGAAAAAAACGTATATTTAAAAACTGAAAACAACCAAGCCTTTATATGCTTTATTATCCAAATGTTGAAAGCGCGTGTGGGCGACGGAGAGAAACAAAATGGTGTAGTTTGAGGCCATATGGCGGAGAGTGATGCGGGTGCTGGAGATGGGGGTGTGAGCAGTTGGGTCTGGGTAGGTGTGATGTAGTTGTTGTTTGTATGTGTATGTTTTTTATTGTCTAAAAAATACAATTTTACAAAAATAAATAAATAAGGAAAAATGACAAGCTTGCAACGCATCTGATTATTCATTATGAATAGGATTTATTTGATTTATTTCGTTTACATTCTTCATTGTAACCACAATGTCACAAATAATTGAACACACACAACATGAGCAGACTAACTTGGTCAAAACATTTCTTTATGAAAGACTATCAGAAATAATGTTGGTACTTATTTATTTTGATCCAAAGCCACGAATGAGTGAGTCACTCAGCTTTATGCTGACAAATATAGCTAGACTCTTGGACTGAAACAGTCACACCTCCATTAATTTACAAACAGGTAGTCAATTTGTGCCCCAGTTCAGACTACCAATAGATCAGCGTTCTAACTCCCCATTGTGATAGTGTGGTGCAATGACAGAATGACGCAATTTACCACAATCAGCCTCCATCTACAACAAATGATCGCGGGATAAGCTCGAAAAGTTTTTTCACCCCTTTTTCATGAAATCCAATTGGTAGTTACAGTCTTGTCCAATTGCTGCAACTCCAGTACAGACTCAGGAGAGGCAAAGGTCGAGAGCCATGCGTCCTCCGAAACACGACCCTACCAAGCCACGCTGCTTCTTGACACACTGCTCGATGCACCAATGTGTCGGAGGAAACACCGTACAACTGCCGACCGTGTCAGCGTGCATGAACCCGGCCCGCCACAGGAGTAGCTAGTGCGCGATGGGACAAGGACATCCCGGCCGGCTAAACCCTCCCCTACCCGGACAACACTGGGCCAATTGTGCATCGCCTCATGGGTCTCCCAGTTGTGGCCGGCTGCGACACAGCCCGGGATTGAACCCGGATCTGTATTGAAGCCTCAAACACTGCAGTGCCTTAGACCGCTGTGCCACTCAGGAGGCCCCAAGCTCAAAACGTTTAATTCCTCTAGGATTTTGCCTGTGCTTAGCTCTATTCTGTTTCTTTTTAGCCTAAAAAAACTCCTTAGTAGTATTTCTGAATAGGGGAAGCACTAGAATCTTTCATTAGGAACTTTGTTGAGCAGAGAAGCGGCCATGGGATGACATGGTTACGAGTTATGTGATCCCAGGGCACAGTCCTGAGGTAGAAGTAAGAAAATATTCCTTCAGGAGATAAAATTAAATGTGTTAAAAAAAATCAAAGAAATCAGTGGACTGGTAAAACAGTTGGTTATGATTGGGAAACCAGCTATACATTTACATTTACATAGGAACTACCATGTAGGTACAACATTTCAAATTACATACAGTAATTAAAAAATATTTTGATGGAGAAGAAATTACTCTTTTATTTCCTGAGTGTGTGTGTATTGACGAGAGATTTGTAATATGCGTTGTCAACGAGTGACATTTGAAGTGTGACACTCGTATAAGACGTTAGGTCTCCCATATTCTCCAGTAGTAAATTGGCAGACGCTTCAGTATTGGTTCTAATACAAGGTATCAGGTGCCGTGAACAATTAAAAGGCACAAATACCATAACTACTCTCTGGGGAAGTGGATATCACTACCTTGGATTTTTTTTTTTATGGGCATATATTAAAACCGTGAGTGAGGAAATCTAAACACTCTGGACACCGTCGAGAGAGGCGCAGAAATAACTATCATAGAAGAGGTAAACTATAGCAAAGCCATAGAGGCACTAAAAGAAGTGCAAGAGCATTCTACCAATTCGTCTCGAATATGAGAAAAAAAATCAAATCATGGATCAAATTGGACAGCATTTCCCTTCTGATGGAAAATTCCAATCTAATAAAGAATGCTATTGTGAGTTGGCACAATGACATAAAAGACAAATCAAAAGCTCAATACACCAACGTTTTTATGTCAGCGTTCTATCAACAAAAAATAAAAACCGATAAAGCCAAACTTAGTAGATGTACTCAGCATAATTTGTGATGTAAATTGAGTATATAGTATGCTTATTAAGCTCATGGATACAAATTAATTGCTTTAACTAATTATGACAAACTTTTCAAATAAGTTACATTATACATTATGTTGGCTGACAATTTGTTAATGAAATCAAATCAAATCAAATTTGATTTGCCACATGCGCCGAATACAACAGGTGTAGACCTTACAGTGAAATGCTTACTTAAAGCCCTTAACCAACAATGCAGTTTTAAGAAAATAAAAAATAAATTGTTAAGTAAAAAATAGATAAGTAAAAAATTAAAGTAGCAAATAATTAAAGAGCAGCAGTAAAATAACATAACAGTAGGGAAGCTATATACAGGGGGTACCGGTAGAGAGTCAATGTGCGGGGGCACTGGTTAGTCGAGGTAATTGAGGTAATACAGTGAGGGTAAAAAGTATTTGATCCCCTGCTGATTTTGTATGTTTGCCCACTGACAAAGAAATGATCAGTCTATAATTTTAATGGTAGGTTTATTTGAACAGTGAGAGACATGTCAAAAATGTTATAAATTGATTTGCATTTTAATGAGGGAAATAAGTATTTGACCCCCTCTCAATCAGAAAGATTTCTGGCTCCCAGGTGTCTTTTATACAGGTAACGAGCTGAGATTAGGAGCACACTCTTAAAGGGAGTGCTCCTAATCTCAGCTTGTTACCTGTATAAAAGACACCTGTCCACAGAAGCAATCAATCAATCAGATTTGAAACTCTCCACCATGGCCAAGACCAAAGAGCTCTCCAAGGATGTTAGGGACAAGATTGTAGACCTACACAAGGCTGGAATGGGCTACAAGACCATCGCCAAGCAGCTTGGTGAAAAGGTGACAACAGTTGGTGCGATTATTCGCAAATGGAAGAAACACAAAATAACTGTCAATCTCCCTCGGCCTGGGGCTTCATGCAAGATCTCACCTCGTGGAGTTGCAATGATCATGAGAACGGTGACGAATCAGCCCAGAACTACACGGGAGGATCTTGTCAATGATCTCAAGGAAGCTGGGACCATAGTCACCAAGAAAACAATTGTTAACACACTACGACGTGAAGGACTGAAATCCTGCAGCGCCCGCAAGGTCTCCCTGCTCAAGAAAGCACATATACAGGCCCGTCTGAGGTTTGCCAATGAACATCTGAATGATTCAGAGGAGAACTGGGTGAAAGTGTTGTGGTCAGATGAGACCAAAATGGAGCTCTTTGGCATCAACTCAACTCGCCATGTTTGGAGGAGAAGGAATGCTGCCTATGACCCCCAATAACACTATCCTCACCGTCAAACATGGAGGTGGAAACATTATTTTTTGGGGGTGTTTTTCTGCTAAGGAGACAGGACAACTTCACCGCATCAAAGGGACGATGGACGGGGCCATGTACCATCAAATCTTGGGTGAGAACCTCCTTCCCTCAGCCAGGGCATTGAAAATGGGTCGTGGATGGGTATTCCAGCATGACAATGACCCAAAACACACGACCAAGGCAACAAAGGAGTGGCTCAAGAAGAAGCACATTAAGGTCCTGGAGTGGCCTAGCCAGTCTCCAGACCTTAATCCCATAGAAAATCTGTGGAGGGAGCTGAAGGTTCGAGTTGCCAAATGTCAGCCTCGAAACCTTAATGACTTGGAGAAGATCTGCAAAGAGGAGTGGAACAAAATCCCTCCTGAGATGTGTGCAAACCTGGTGGCCAACTACAAGAAACATCTGACCTCTGTGATTGCCAACAAGGGTTTTGCCACCAAGTACTAAGTCATGTTTTGCAGAGGGGTCAAATACTTATTTCGTCATTAAAATGTAAATCAATTTATAACATTTTTGAAATACATTTTTTTTCTGGATTTTTTTGTTGTTATTCTGTCTCTAACTGTTCAAATAAACCTACCATTAAAATTATAGACTGATAATTTCTTTGTCAGTGGGCAAACATACAAGTTTTGTAGAGCAGGTAGAGTTGTGGGTAGAGTTAAAGTGACTATACATAGACATAAACAGAGTAGCGGCAGCGTAAAAGAGGGGGTGGGGTGGGGGGCCAATGCAAATAGTCCAGGTAGCCATGATTAGCTGTTCAGGAGTCTTATGAATTTGGTGTAGAAGCTGTTAAGAAGCCTTTTGGACCTAGACTTGGTGCTCCGGTACCGCTTGCCGTGCGGTAGCAGAGAGAACAGTCTATGACTAGGGTGGCTGGAGTCTTTGACAATTTTTAGGACCTTCCTCTGACACCGCCTGGTATAGAGGTCCTGGATGGCAGGAAGCTTGGCCCCAGTGATGTACTGGGCCATACGCACTACCCTTTGTAGTGCCTTGTGGTCAGAGGCCGAGCAGTTGCCATACCAGGCTGTGATGCAACCAGTCAGGATGCTCTCGATGGTGCAGCTGTAGAACCTTTTGAGGATCTAAGGACCCATGCCAAATCTTTTCAGTCTCCTGAGGGGGAATAGGCTTTGTCATGCCCTCTTCACGACTGTCTTGGTGTGTTTGGACCATGATAGTGCGTTGGTGATGTGGACACCAAGGAACTTGAAGCTCTCATCCTGTTCCACTACAGCCCCGTCGATGAGAATGGGGGCGTGCTCAGTCCTCTTTTTTTTCCTGTAGTCCACAATCATCTCCTTTGTCTTGATCACGTTGAGGGAGAGGTTGTTATCCTGGCACCACACGGCCAGGTCTCTGACCTCCTCCCTATAGGTTGTCTCATCGTTGTCAGTGATCAGGCCTACCACTGTTGTGTCGTCGACAAACTTAATGATGGTGTTGGAGTCGTCCCTGGCCATGCAGTCATTGGTGAACAAGGAGTACAGGAGGGGACTGAGCACACACCCCCGAGGGGCCCCTGTGTTGAGGAGCAGCGTGCTGTACCTACCCTTACCACCTGGGGGCAGGATCCAGGATCCAGTTGCAGAGGGAGGTGTTTAGTCCCAGGGTCCTTAGCTCAGTGATGAGCTTTGAGGGCACTATGGTGTTGAACGCTGAGCTGTAGTCAATGACTAGCATTCTCACTTAGGTGTTCCTTTTTTCCATGTGGGAAATGGCAGTGTGGAGTGCAATAGAGATTGCATCATCTGTGAATATGTTGGGTGCGGTATGCAAATTAGAGTGGGTCTAGGGTTTCTGGGAAATTGGTGTTGATGTGAGCCATGACCAGCCTTTCAAAAAATGTAATGGCGACAGACGTGAGTGCTACAGGTCGGTTGTCATTTATGCAGGTTTTCTTAGTGTTCTTGGGCACAGGGACTATGGTGGTCTGCTTGAAACATGTTGGTATTACAGACTCAGTCAGGGACATGTTTAAAATGTCAGTGGAGACACTTGCCAGTTGGTCAGAACACGTCCTGGTTATCCGTCTGGTCCTGCGGCCTTGTGAATGTTGACTGGCTTAAAAGTCTTACTCACATCGGCTACAGAGAGCGTGATCACATAGTCATCCGGAACAGCTGATGCTCTCGTGCATGCTTCAGTGTTGCTTGCCTCGAAGCGAGCATGGAATTGATTTAGCTCATCTGGTAGGCTTGTGTCACTGCAGCTCGTGGCTGTGCTTCCCTTTGTAGTCTGTAATAGTTTTGAAGCCCTGCCACATCTGACGAGAGTCGGAGCCGGTGTACTACGATTCAGTCTTAGTCCTGTATTGACTCTTTGCCTGTTTGATGGTTCATCGGAGGGCATAGCGGGATTTCTTATAAGCGTCTGGATTAGAGTCCCACTCCTTGAAAGCGGCATCTCTACCCTTTAGCTCAGTGCGGATGTTGCCTGTAATCCATGGCTTCTGGTTGGGGTATGTACGTACGGTCACTCTGGGGACGACGTCATCGATGCACTTATTGATGAAGCCAGTGACTGATGAGGTGTACTCCTCAATGCTATCGGAAGAATCACAGAACATATTCCAGTCTGTGCTAGCAAAACAGTGCTGTAGCTTAGCATCTGCGTCATCTTACCACTTCCTTATTAACCGAGTCACTGGTGCTTCCTGCTTTAGTTTTTGCTTATAAGCAGGAATATAGAGTTATGATCAGATTTGCCAAATGGAGGGCAAGGGAGAGCTTTGTACGCGTCTCTGTGTGTGGAGTAAAGGTGGTCTAGAGTATTTTTTTCCTCTGGTTGCACATTTAACACGCTGGTAGAAATGAGGTAGAACAGATTCAAGTTTCCCTGCATTAATGTCCCCGGCCACTAGGAGCGCTGCCTCTGGATGAGCGTTTTCCTGTTTACTTATGGCCTTGTACAGCTCATTGAGTGCAATCTTAGTGCCAGCATATAGGACTGATGGAAGAGGCAGTTTACTCGCTCGCCATCGGATCCTTACAAGGCACCCCGACCTACGTCCACGATATCTCCGTCTCTTTCTCATGCGAATGACGGGGATTTGGGCCTTGTCGGGTGTCTGTAGAATATCTTTTGTGTCCGACTCGTTGAAGAAAAAGTATTCGTCCAATACGAGGTGAGTAATTAATGTCCTGATATCCAGAAGCTCTTTTTGGTCATAAGAGATGGTGGCAGAAACATTCTGTACAGAATAAATTACAAATAACACGAAAAAAGACACATAATAGCACAATGGAATGTTATTAAATTGTTGCCTGCAGCACAGTTAGTCACCAACACTCTGGATAACATGAAAAAAGCTTAACCAGTTCTGCTAGGGCGGGTAAAGTGGTCTGGAAGTAGCCAGCAAGCTAGCCAACTTTAGCCAGTTAGCTTGGGTGCTTGACTGCCGTTGTGAGGTCAGAGAGCTTGGATCAACCCTGCTCCTCGGCCAGAGCGGGCAGTGTGCGCTCTGAACGGTCTGAATTTACGAACACATCGTTCGAACACAGCTGCAAAAAGACTGGGTACGTGAGTACATTGATAGAATGTGTACGTCTGCTTTGATAGCAGGTTTGAAACTATCAAAACAGATATTGCGGGGGTAGCGGAAAAATACCGAAGCGTAGTGTGTGGGGCCGTTGGTCATTGGGAAGGTGAGTGTAGCAGGGCAATAGAGCTCGAAATGGGATAAATTTAGAATAGGGAAAGTATTATTTACAATGAGATAAGGCAGAATCGAAAGCTATAAAACTACTACCCATGTCTCTGACCATAGGACAACAATACCCTGATAATGTTACTATATGACGCCGGATGTGGAACTAATTTTGGGGTTGGAAGATTCTATGTGAGATGATAAGGGAATTAATTCTAAAAGGTAACAAGTTAAAATTACCAGGCCAAACACTTTTTGCACGCTCAGAAAACCTTGGGGGTTTTAATCTCGTGAGACACTTTATTCTGTCTTATTCTGAAATAGATTTATAGAATTGACGAAAGGGAGGAGGGGTCACGAGTAATTAAAGTGGTCTCCCGGTGAACAGAAGTTATCATGTTTTGTTTGTCTGTAATTTAAAACTTTTTTGTTCACCTGGTAAAGTAACGTTAGACGGAAAGACAGAGGTAGAGTATAGTAGAGATTGTAGAGGGAAACAAGTGTTAGAGTGGAAGAGAAATGTACTTGGTGATGGTGATTGAGAGGTCTTCTGAGTTAAAGGAAACAGAGATGTAGACTAGTGAAGGTAACAAAGGAAATGGAAAGTCGTTTGAATTGTTTGGACTGATTAAGATTTAGCAAAGTGAAAACTAACGAAATGTTTATTTTCTCTCCCTTTGAAATGTTTCCCGAGGCTGTTGCCTTGGGAGAGTAGTTAGTGAAATTCTGCAGTTTTATAAAGTATAAAGGTATCCGGATTTGGCCATAAAGGGAGCTCCCAAATAAGTAAGGCCTGACCATTGGTTTGTTTGTTTTTCCCCTACGTTTTACCTCACACACCAGCACACACAACCCACCATTATTATTATTTTTGTTAGTGGTGTTAATACCGTGTTTGATTTATTGTGTGGGGTCTTTTTTAATTTGGTTGTAAACTGGGTACGCAGAATGATGGAAATGTTTGAAATGTTTTTAAATAGTTTCTGAGATACAGGGAAAGAAAAGGGAAAGAAAACACTTAATGGGGTTGAATGACCTTTGTTCTGACTTCCAGATAAGGCCTGATTACCCTCACTAGAAAGACTGGAGACATTGGGTGTGATTTAAATGGACTATGTAAACACTAATAATTAGGGAGAAGTTTATAATTTAGCAGTAGTCCTATGTGTGATTTGGAACATGAGAAGGAGAGAGAGAGAGCGCTGCCCCTGAATGAGGGACACTGGTCTCTAGTCTATTTTACCATTACCTTATGGGATACAATTATTTCCTTATGGAGTTATTAAGAGTAGTAATTATAATTAGATGTATTATTCTAATTAGGTTATTTTTGATTTAACAGACAGTGTTGTTGTTTTTAAATTTCAGGTCCCCTGGGGCCTTTGGTAAATATGCACATTTGTTTTCTTCACATCTGCCTATAAAATGAAGAAATATATGTTGGTAATGGTTGACAGTTACTCCAAATGGATTTAAGTTTTTCCCACCTCGAGTGATATATGTGTATTGTTTTCCCCACCTCTAGTTTTATATGAAGAAGTGTATTGCTGTGTTGTTGTGTTTGTTTGTTTTTGTTTTGTTTTGATACAAATCTCACCAGATTAAACTGGCGCCAACGAAGATGCCGGCCTCGCGACTACCTCTTAGGAAACTTTGCAGTATTTTTTTTTTTTTATGTATTATTTTTTACATTATTAGCTCAGAAAGTGTTTTGTATCATTACATACAGCCAGGGGAAACTATTGGATATCAGAGTGGCGGTAACTCACCAGCATTACGACCAGGAATATGACTTTCCCAAAGCAGATCTTTTGTTTTCTCTCCCCAGGGCAACTGAACTGATTCCAGTGGCTGACCCAAAACATCGCCGGCGGAGGAGAGGCACTCGGAGCGGCCTGCTGGTTTGACTTAGGAGGCGCGCACACCACCCACCGCTTCCAAGTATACTACTCGCTAATGTTCAGTCTTTGGTTATCAAGATCGATGAACTGCGGGCAAGGATTTCTTTCCAGAGAGACATCAAGGCATGTAACATACTTTGTTTCACGGAAACATGGCTCTCTTGGGATATTCTGTCGAAATCGGTCCAGCCAGAGGGGCAGTTCATCGCGCAGACAGGAATAAATATCTCTCCGGGAAGCAGAAGGGCGGAGGTGTGTGTTTCATGATTAGTGACTCATGGTGTAATTGTAGTAACATACAGGAACTTGAGTCCTTTTTTGACCCGACCTAGAATCTCACAATCTAATGCTGACCGTATTATCTCCCAAGAGAATTTTCTTCGGTTATAGTCACGGCCGTGTATAATCCCCCTCAAGCCGATACCACGACGGCCCTCAAAGAACTTCACTGGACTTTATGCAAACTGGAAACCACATATCCTGAGGACTAGGCTGCCGAACACTTTGAACATGTGCCATTTGAAGGACGAACAAACACTATCTGAAGAAGAACATGAAGACACGGCAGAAGGATGAGTGCCGGGAGGGAGGGGGGATGGTCAACTGTGTCCGTAATTGTTTATTTGGAGTATCAGGTTGATTGTGGAGGTCTGCATACTGCAAAATGTATAGTAATTTAGACTAAGAATGCATTGAGATACCGATCTGTCATTAACATGCCACTCGCGACAGTGTAAGACAGGGTTTTGTTTTACCATGTTATCAGAATTCTAATGTTAAAGCACATCAATACATATGGCTTTCTGGATGATACAATACAATTGACTTGAGCATGTTTTAGTATGTTTATAACTATGTAAGTGGACTAGCAGTAGTGGCTAACGTGTTATGGGTAACATAAAATGATTTATGTGCAAATGTATTTGTAGCCTGAGGCTAAGTACATACTGGGCATGTGTTTGAGACAGAATGTTTGCATAAGAGTGTGCCAAATGATAGGTGACCATTGCTGTACATTCATACCCCAGGGTGAGAGTAACTTGACTATTGTAGTGGAACATCTGAAAGAGCTCAGCAGTAATCTCGCAAACAAACACCAACCGAAGCGATTGCTTTGTGTTTGGTGAGGAAGTATGTACTGATGTTTAATTAATATGTCATTTCCCCTCATATTAATGCTTGTTTGATGAAAAAGTCATTTCCTATTAGGTTGAGACTTGGTCTCAAGAGTGAGGATATGTAGAGGAAATTAAATAATTACATATTATGCTGTTTAATTAGACATACTATGCTGTTTTTTACTTAGATAATTGTCTATTGATTGATGCTAGTGTTTTTTACTGATACAAACTTGTCTTGTGTGAATATGTCATAAATCTGAGCGTGGTGATTGTTGAGCCGCTTGGGTGTGACTGCAGTATGTGACCTGTGTTTACGATCGGCAGGAATTTAGCTATGTGGGAATTGCAGGGAGGAACAGAGAATGGTGGTGATACAACTCTGTTCCCAGGGCCTGTTCTGAACATCTGACAACTGTCACATAGATAAGAGGAGGTACTTTCTATAAAAGGAGAGAGACAGCTCTGTTCTTTGAGCTTTCAACTCTGAACTATTCTTAGTAATGGTTGATTACTTCATTTTTGCAAATCTTAAAATAAAGTTATTGTTTGAAAGAATCTGAAGTCTCTTCCCGTAGAATTTCTCTCACACCTCCCTGGTCTTTGTGGTTGAATCTGTGTTTAAAATTCACTGCTCAACTGAGGGACCTTACAGATATTTGTGACTCATTTCAGGAAACTAGGCGTATGTCGCACGTCACTACTTCACTAATGCGTTTTTTGACCGAAATGCCTTCTGGAACATGTGAACGTTCATGTGCCTTAATAACAAACATGTATTCCCTCCATAAATATGAATAAAATTGTTAAATTACGAGCCTAGTTGGTTTAGCCACGGAAAAAGACAGGAACCTTCCCACTAGCCATGATTGGCTGAGATAATGGATGGATTGGTCTGCCATGTAGCATGCTACTGTCTGTAATATGAGCTGTTCAGTATGTGTTGATAGTCCTTTCTACCGCGCCGTTTTTGAAAGATATAACTTTAGCCATCAAGAACTACAAAAGTTTTGCTACTTTTCTCAACAATATTAATGCCCTAAATTTAGCAGGAGCTATCAACAGATCAGTTGGAAAAAGTGATGGGCTACTTTCTGCACACGCCATAGTCAGTGTGAACCGGAGTGACTTGACACAGCTCTGGCCAAACAAGATGTAGCTACAAACAAAATGGAGTTAAATGTTCCAGTCTGCCGTGAAGCATTCATCCATGTATATGGGTAAGTGTCTAGCTACATTTTCAGATATAAGTTTCTAATTTAGTTAGAAAGTCATTTTTATTGCAAGTTAAAGTGTGCTAGCGAACGTTAGCTTGCTGGCTCGCTAGCTAAAATTACATGTATGATCAGTGTAGTAATATTATTCGAATCAGAAACCCATTTCCATTGCTAGTTATAGCTTAGTGTTAGCTAGCTAACATTGAAACTAGTTTGTTAGCTTTAGCTACCTGCAGATTCATACTACAGCTATGACAATGTTTGTATTGGTAATAGTATGAGTTTGGATTATGCCGTTCATTGCTTAGCTAACTAGCTACATAGCTAGCTACATCTCTAAACAAAAGACTCCACTTCGACCGGATTATTGCATGACACATCAAATTAGCCAGGTGTATCTGGAGGTGATTACGGCCATCTATTGTATTTCATTAACGTGTACATGTCTAGACAATAGTGACCCATCCACTTAGCTAGATGTGGCTGGGGGGTGGTTATAGCATTTCCTTCATATGACCCATCAATTTAGACAAGTGTGTCGGGTAAGCATCATCTAATAATCATAAAATATTTACAAAATATTTTTATTTGGACACTTTCTGTTTTTGATATTGCTACTATGCAAGTAACCATTTCACTGTACTGTTCACACCTTCTGTATCCTGTGCATGTGACAAATACACTTTTTATTTGATATTGCTTGTGTTTACCACAAGGCCTCACATGTGAATCCTTAAAGAGATGGGTGGGGCTAAGGCTTAAGAGGGTGTGAACGATGCTGAATTTGTGTAGATAAAAAGGACCTCTCCAGTAGGTGTACCAAAACATTCAAGGACCATTTTCTCAAAAGTAGGGTTTTTTAGGTAAGTTTATCAACATTTTTCCTCAACTGCAGTGTATGATATACCATTTTATAGCTCTGAGTCTCTACTTTTATCCAATGTAAAAAACACAATTTAAATTTTGCTACATAAGACCGAATCGAGTCAACTGTGTTGGGTACAAATATGAGGTAGTCATTAAAAAATTTGAATTGTTAAGTACATTTTTACTACTGAACTTATTTATGCTTGCCATACCAAAGGGTTGAATACTTATTGACTCAAGACATTTCAGCTTTGTAAACATTTTTTAAAAGATAATTCCATTTTGTGTAGACCAGTGACAAAAAATCTCAATTTTTTACCCCTTTTTCATGATATCCAATTGGTAGTTACGGTCTTGTCCCATCGATGCAAATCCCGTCCAGAGTCGGGAGAGGCGAAGGTCGAGAGCCATGCGTCCTCTGAAAGACGGCCCTGCCAAGCCACACTGCTCACTTAACCCGGAAGCCAGCCGCACCAATGTCAGCGTGCATGCGCCCTGCCCGCCACAGGAGTTGCTAGAGCGTGATGGGACAATGACATCCCGGCCAACGCTGGGCCAATTATGCGCCGCCTCATGGGTCTCCCGGTCGCAGCTGGCTGTCGACACAGCCTGGGATCGAACCCAGGTGTGTAGTGACGCCTCTCGCACTGCGATGCAGTGCCTTAGACCGCTGCGCCCCTCGGGAGGCCCACAAAATCACATTTTAATCCATTTAAAATTCAGGCTGTATCATAACATAATAGAGTTTGGGCGCGCCGCCATGTTTGTTTTTTCAGAGTCAACCAAAGATAAGATGAGTTGACAAGACGGGGTGATAGTATGCATGTCGAAGGCGAAGGGGGTGTGTTGTCTACTATCATTAACTTCCAGAAGTTTAGTCGAAAGATGAGTGAACCATCCCTTCACCTCGTTTTGCTTTAATATCTTTGGTCTGACTAGGGCTGGTGGTGGTCACGAAATTTCGTCAGCCGATGATTGTCAAGTAAATAACTGTCAGTCTCACGGTAATTGACGTAAATTAAGATAAACACATTTAGCATCTCCTGGCTTCCACAGATAGCCTACAAGCCACTGATGCAGACCACTGATGCAGACCAAGCCACTGATGCAGATCCATTATTCATTTCAGACAGGTCTAAAGAAGCATGATATGAAGAAAATGTAGTCTATTTCAGAAGAACAAAATAACATACTCCTGATCTGGCTATGCCAAATGGCTGTGGGCTACACTAGTTCATTTAGCAGACAAGATTTGCTTAGAATTCCATGGCATTATTTTATAGTATGAAGAATACAATTGAACAAAGCTGAATAAATAGAAAGGATATTTTCTCCAAATGATTTGAGGGAGTGTGCACATGCGGTTATTCTGTGTTGAGCTGTTAACAAAGAAATAGATACTCCTGTATGCTTAATTTAGAGTTACTAATGTAACTTTAGTTGTTCTACAAACGATGGGCTATATGTTTTGATTTTTAATACATTGTAAGGCTGCATGATGCGACTCTAATGAGGATTTGAAAAAAGTTGCTTGAAAGGCATGAGCTCTGCTTTGTTTTTTTGTGCAGGCTGTACACACTACATCAGTCAGTCATTCACAATTTGACAAGCACTTGATAATGCCTCGAATTTCACGGCGGCATCCCCTTTGTGTGGCCGTAATGCACCCTAAAATAATCCATGCCTTTTGCGGCCAGTGGCCGTTGTGCCCTTGGCCCAGAGTGCTGCATTGTGCCCTTCTCCCTGAATGCTGCGCGCTCCGAAGCACCTCTCACTCACAAGCAGGGACGGCTTGTCCAATAGGGCGATATGGGCGACGCACTGCCAAACGGGAAAAGGAAGGGATTTTTTTTCTAATCAATTATATCACGGCAACAGCAGTTATCAGTGTTCACGTCTGATCTGCCAGCCACTAAATGTCAAATCAGGCTAAAGTCGTGCTTCAAATGGCCCCGCCCGTTTTCTGGGCGATTTCAGTCAGGTTGAAAATCGCCCAGAAGTCTCTCATAGCCTGTCATGTAAAATCTATTTTTTTCACATTTCAAAGCTTTCAATACATTCTCTATGGGTGTCTGTGTGCATGCACTTACGCGCTTTCGTCATACGTGACGTAACGTTGAACGTAACTAAGACAATGGCGGATAGCAGCGTCTATGTTGCGACCTGCAGTGTGGCGTTATTTTATGTTTTTAATTTGTAGACTTAGTTTACAAACATTCTGCAAACATTCTGCTTTGGACTGATCTTCGGTTTTGGACTGATCTTGTTGATCGTGTACATACCCGCTACGAACGGACTAAATAATGAAAACGCTGCTGGCAGCGGAATCCCAATACAGCTGGGAGACTTGGCTGGATGACAGAGTCCCGGACAGAGAGGTGGAGCCGGCCACCTTCACCCTGGTCAGAGCGGACCGCGATCCTGGTAAGAGAGCGACTCTGTACCCCGACATTGAACTGCTTTCTGTGTCATTGAACCTTACTATTGTTGATAAAACAAGTTTACTGGAGAACGGAGAAAAAGTAGAGACTTTTGGACAAGGTGGATAATTGTATAATATAAGGCAGTTTATTCAGAGGTAAAGATATCTGGAATCGCGTGCACGGACCCGTTCGTCAAACTCGTAGGGAGTTTATCAGAAGAGCCCCTAAACATTGTGTGCTGACATTTTATACAATAAAATGAAGTAGGTTGAATCTAGTAGTTCTGATCTTCTGATTGGTCCTGATGAGTTGGGCGATGTCACCTCCAGGCTAGTGTCACTGTTGCATTGGCTCTGAGTCGGGTTCTCTGTCTTCAGATGTTCAGCCTAAGAGAAGAGGATTTGTGTGTGTGTGTGTGTGTTTGTTATCAGTGTGTGTGTGTGTGTGTGTGTGTTTGTTATCAGTGATGATGTGTGTGTGTGTGTGTGTGTGTTTATCAGTGATGATGTGTGTGTGTGTGTGTGTGTGTGTGTGTGTGTGTGTGGGTGTGTGTGTGTGTGTCCTCAGGGCAAGAACTCGTGAGTTGGAAGAACTGAGAGACCTATGGCGTGGGTGTTATCCTTAGCCACCTGCTGACAAGGCTGACAAGATAGGACTCTTGTTCATTGTATTGAATACAAAGGCCCAACACAAAATGGGTCATGCACAAGATTTTAGTCAGACCAAGCTATAACATTATATATTTACTACGACAGTACATTCAACCAAAAGCTAATATAACAAAGGCATCAGAGATTATTTATAATCTGTCACAGAAACTGGAATCCATCTCCCCAGATCAGTCAATAAATGCTTCTGGTATTGACTTATATGCTGCCCCTGTCTTCATGTTGTTGCTGGACATATCTTTTTTTAAATGTGTGTAGGTCACCTAAATCATCAGAAAAATTGCCCCTCCTGAGAATTTTTTCAGGAGCCGCCACTGCTCACAAGGCTCTCCATCATGTGATCGGGTCTTTCTCACAGGCTACAAGTGAAGACAGACACATCGTGGACGCCAACTGCGTGTGTCCTTATCCAATTCCGAGGTGCATATTGAAAATATTGGAAGAACTGTCCACATTTATTTTTCGTCAGCCAACAAGATGAGTAGGCCTAATGGCAAAAGCACAAGCCTATGTCAATCTACTATCCACCAAAATACAAAAGTTGACCTATTCTATTCTGTGCTAGAAATAAATATTCCAACATAGTCTGGGACAGTTGTGGGATGCGATAGATCCCAAATTAATACAACCACTAGCATCAAAAAACATTTTTTATGCAATGTGGCTGACACAATAGATCAGAATATTTAGCTTTCAATGTTGATAAACTATTAGGCTATTTCTTCACATTATAAGCGCATCAATGCGCACATGTCAGTAGGCTATAAGCACAAATTGTGATGAGGTGGTGTTGAAGGAGTCAGGCGCAGGAGGGTAAATCACAGAATAACAGGCTTTAATCCGCAAAATACAGGTTTACGCAGAAATGCGTCAAATACACTCCAGGGCACAAAACAGGTGCACTGGAAAATACAAGGCACACAGGTCGATACAAAATACACGAGCTCCACCGAGCTTCACTAACCTCCACAAAAACACTCACCCACACAGACAAGGAAGCAGAGGGAACACTTATACAATGACTAATGAGGGAATAAGGACCAGGTGTGTGTGATTGAAGACAAGACAAATGGAGTGATGTTAAATGGATCGGCAGTAGCCAGTAAGCCGGTGACGCCGAACACCGAAACCTGCCTGAACAAGGAGGGGAGGCAGCCTCGGCGGAAGTCATGACACAAATATTCCATTAGCGGGAAAACACCATTATCAAAAGTGACCGCAAATGCGATTATGCATGCAATGCGTTTATTATAAAGGTGAATTTTTATGGAGAAAATTATCTTCCCCAAACTTGAAACTCAGGCGCTGCTTATGTATGCCAGCTCTGCTCTACACCCCTTGTAAAGCGGATTAATGTGCTTAATTTTAAGAATTTATCTGGCCACATTAGTTGTTATTCAAACCTTATCAAAACCTATAGGCCTATGGGCTAGGCTTCATGAGGTGTGCGACTATGATTCGAAAAAAGTCGCAAAAATATATAATTCACAATTGATAGGCTAATATTGTCACCCATCAGACTATTCTTGATTTGATCTTGTCTTTACATATACTAAATAATATATATGTGAAATTTGTTTTGATTTAGAATGGACCATTATCATGCACCTACCTCAAAACAGAGGCAGCGGGAAAAAAAATATGTCATCTATGCACTTAAATAGGGAATGGAGGATGATTTTCCTGTGGTTCATTTTCATGCCAGCCAGGTAGGCTATACTCATGTTGTAAAGATAAGCAATGTGCTTAATATTAGGAAAGTTGAGAAATATATATAGTAGGCCTAGCCTATAGAAAGCTGATGGGATCCTCCTCTTTTTAATAAAGGCCATCACTCTGTTTTCTTGTGCAATTGCATAGCGTATAGAAATGCTGTGCAACATGAGCTCATGGGCTCTCATGAAGTGTTTGATTAGATTATCGATTACATTTGCATTGATGTCAGAGTGATTAGAGGGACAATATAGCGCTGAGTACCCGGCAGTTAGCAAGTTTGGTAGGCTACTAATGATCATCAGCAGCATCAGAGCTTGGAGAAGCCTAATTACCGTGACTAAACGGTCACGTGGAATTTGACTGACTTCATGACTCGTGACCGCCGGTGTGGCGGTAATACGTTCACTGCAACAGTCCTAGGACTGACAGACGTTTATGTGACACCCAGAATGCATTGAATGATGTCAACAAACATGGCTCCACACAGAGCCGGCAAATAGCTTACCATTAGCATATCATAATCAGTATTTTACACACATCATGTGTCCATTACAATCTATGCAAGAATTGGAATGCGTGGTTTGTCACCAGTACTGGAAAACGCGAATAAAACTGGAAATAAAACAGACTCGATGCTGTAATCGCTGCCAAAGGTGCTTCAGCAAAGTACTGAGTAAAGGGTCTGAATACTTATGTAAATGTGATATTTCCGTTTTTTATTTTTAATAAATTAGCAACAAATTCTAAAAACCTGTTTTTGCTTTGTCATTATGGAGTATTGTGTGTAGATTGATGAGGGAAAAAAACTATTTAATCAATTTTAGAATAAAGCTGTAACGTAACAAAATGTGGAAAAAGTCAAGGGGTCTGAATACTTTCCATAGGCGCTGTATGTAGCTAGTGGGCTAAGCTGTAGAATTAGCTATGTATTTCAAAAGGAGACAACTCACAAATGTGAAAATTCTGGAGATTTTTGTAAATTCTGACAATGAGTCAACAATATGAAAGTGAGGATTCAGATTCTGACAGTGAGGAGCTGCCCCCCAATATTGTGGCCATTGAGAACCCTGTATCCGAGGCACCCTTGACCACCGATGAAATCCCAGGTCCCTCTGAAGATACTGGTGGTGATAGAGGCAGACCAACATTGGGTGAAATACAGGAGGTCTGCGGTAGCTGGAAGGACTCCAGCAATTTGTCCTAGTCTGGATTGCAAAACCCATTGCCATCACCCTCTGAGGCAGAGTGCTTCAAGCTGTTTCTGACAGAGGAGCTGGTTGGAGACATAGTGGAGGAGACCAATCGCTATGCCTTGGAGAAGAGAGAGCCACAGGGAAGGTGGACCACCTGATGGGAGAGAGAAAGATCAAACCAGACTGTGTGCTTGACTATAATCGCAAAATAGGGACAGTGGTTAAGGCGAACATGATAAAGAGCTTTGTGGCATGCGCTCGGAAAACACCAAGTGTTTTTTTGTATTTGGACATTCAGTTCACATACAAATAACATATAGTTCCATTATGCAATTAAATTGACAATATCTCACCCACCTCCCCACTCCCTCATCATCCTCTCCACTCCCTCATCCTCCTCACTGCCTCTCCAAACAGTATGTGGCTATCATACAAAAGCTGACCTCAATCTTCGGCAAGAAAGATGTCCAATTCCAGTTATGATTTTGGCAAATTATGTTCAATGCTGTTTGTTTGTGTAGTTTCAAGAGGAATTATTTGAAATTAGAATACAATGTCAAGATATAGCAATAAAACAATATTACAATGAAGTAACATAATAACACTGCTATAAAAATAAGTTGCATTGACAACATGAAAATTATGAATGATAAACATAAGAAACAGTAACTGAAGAGCTCCACAAGCGATCCACAAGGGCCAATGCAATGGTCATGATAAGGCTATGGCAGCTTTAAAGGATACATAAGCTAATACTTCACTGACACCATTAGCATTGTTTTACAGAACTAATAGAAGAATGAAGCTATAAAAGCACAATTGATTATAACACCATAAAGGTTATGAACTTAGTACCTCGCATGTCCGCGGTTATAAAGGAATCACACAGAATGCATTATGCTCCATACATACAGTGCATTCGGAAATTATTCAGACCCCTTGACTTTATCCACATTTTGTTACGTTACAGCCTTATTCTAAAATGGATGATTTTTCCCCCCCTCATCAATTTACACATAATACCCCATAATGACAAAGCAAAAACTGTTTTTAGAAATGTTTGCAAATGTATGAAAAATAGAAAAACTGAAATATCACATTTACATAAGTATTCAGACCCTTTACTCAGTACTTTGTTGAAGCACCGTTGGCAGCGATTACACCCTCGAGTCTTATTGGGTATGACGCTACAAGCTTGGCAGACCTGTATTTGGGGAGTTTCTCCCATTCTTCTCTGCAGATCCTCTCACGTCGCTGCACAGCTATTTTCAGGTCTCTCCAGAGATGTTCGATCGGGTTCAAGTGCGGGTTCTGGCTGGGACATTCAAGGACATTCAGAGACTTATCCCGAAGCCAGTCCTGCGTTGTCTTGGCTGTGTGCTTAGGGTCGTTGTCCTGTTGGAAGGTGAACCTTCGCCCCAGTCTGAGGTCATGAGCGCTCTGGAGAAGGTTTTCATCAAGGATCTCTCTGTACTTTGCTCCGTTCATCTTTCCCTCAATCGTGACTAGTCTCCCAGTCTCTGCGGCTGAAGAACATCCCCAAAGCATGATGATGCCACCACCAAGCTTCACCGTAGGGATGGTGCCAGGTTTCCTCCAGTCGTGACGCTTGGCATTCAGGCCAAAGAGTTCAATCTTGGTTTCATCAGACCAGAGAATTTTGGCCTTTTGGCCAACTCCAAGCGGGCGGTCATGTGCCTTTTACTGAAGAGTGGCTTCCGTCTGGCCAATCTACCATAAAGGATTGATTGGTGGAGTGCTGCAGAGATTGTTGTCCTTCTGGAAGGTTCTCCCATCTCTACAGAGGAACTCTGGAGCTCTGTCAGAGTGACCATTGGCATCTTGGTCACCTCCCTGACCAAGGCCCTTCTCCCCCGATTGCTCAGTTTGGCCAGGGACCCAGCTCTAGGAAGAGTCTTGGTGGTTCCAAACGTCTTCCATTTAAGAATGATGGAGGCCACTGTGTTCTTGGGGACCTCCAATGCCTGCAGACATTTTTTGGTACCCTTCCCCAGATCTGTGCCTCGACACAATCCTGTCTCGGAGCTCTACGGACAATTCCTTCGACCTCGTGGCTTTGTTTTTGCTCTGACATGCACTGTCAACTGTGGGACCTTATATAGACAGTTTTTTGTGCCTTTTCCAAATCATGTCCAATCAATTGAATTTACCACAGGTGCATTCCAATCAAGTTTTAGAAACATCTCAAGGATGATCAATGGAAACAAGATGCACCTGAGCTCAATTTCGAGTCTCATAGCGAAGGGTCTGAATATTTCTGTAAATACATTTTTTTTTGTTATTCTTAAAACAGTTTTTCCTTTGTCATTATGGAGTATTATGTGTAGATTGATGAGGAAAATAATAATTTAATCAACTTTAGAATAAGGCTGTAACATAACAAAATGTAGAAAAAGGGAAGGGGTCTGAATACTTTCCGAATTCGCTGTACAGCTATAAAATAGGGTCCAGCGCAAACATCAAATTGTAGGGAGAGAGGATTGACATAAATATGCAGCTGGTGATCAAGAATATTAATAATAATAATATGCCATTTAGCAGACGCTTTTATCCAAAGTGACTTACAGTCATGTGTGCATACATTTTTACGTATAGGTGGTCCCAGGGATCGAACCCACTACCCTGGCATTACAAGCGCCATGCTCTACCAATTGAGCTACAGAGGACCACAAACTTACTTTGCATGCTCACCAGCAATGGGGCATCAAGCAACAAATATTAGCATAGGCCTACTGGTCTTTTGTTATGTTAAAATTGCTTGAAATTAATAATTGTGTTGCATTTGGAATTTGTTGCTAAAATGTATTAATACATAATAAACATTTGTTGTAGACGAAATAATGCCAAGGGCTGTCTGGTCGTCTCAATAAATAGACAAATATTTTGTGACCTTGGGACTATAAGGTTCTATCTGCACTAAGCATAGTTCTCAGAACTGTTTTGTAGTGAATTATTTTTTCAGAACCCATTAAGGTCCTCACCATAAATTAACCTAAAGTACAGACTATCAAAATCCTGAGACATTTGGAAATTCATTTTTTTTAGGGGGGTGCAATAACAGATAGAACCTTATGGCGCCGAAATGTCAATCTGGGTTCAGCCATAAGGTTCTATCTGACACTTCTGAATTAGACATGTTCAGTTTTTAAGAAGACTGTAGCTATTTGAATACATAAATGATAGAATAACACTACTTTACCAAAATAGAGTCAGAACACATCATCAAATACATTAAGAATGTATTATGATCATTAGACAAATTACTGTCTGAACAACGATGTGACATCATTTACTTTAAGATTTTACAGTGTTTTTTTTGTGCTTGCATGCCATTATTGCTGGCAAGACTAATCTAGACCATACTCATAGGGAGATGGCAAAGACATGTTCTGATTGGTCCGTCTGTATTTGTTCAGAATTGGATTACAGAAAGAACCTTATAGCGCCAAATTCAAATGGGTTTATGCAGATAGAACTTTCTAGTTTTCATTTTTTTCACTTAAAATATACGTTTTCAAAAAGAACCTCACAGACATATGAAGAACCATCTAAAGATCTATTATATGTGACTAACTAATGTTGGACAAAAACGTCAGATAGAACCTTATTGTCCCAAGGTCTCGATTTGTAGTTGAACAAGTCATTGCATGTATAGATTTTTTTTAAACTTGACTTGAGACTTGACTTGGAAAAACATATGACTCGACTCGACTCGACTTGACTTGCTCTTAGAATGCACGACTTGGACTTGACTCGAGACTCGACCCATCTACTTGGGACTCGGGGGTCGTAAGGGAGCTGTTGCCAGATGAGGGATTCTCCAGGGGTTCTCCTCCAAGCCCTGCCTCCGTGGCTTCTCCACCGCCACCGCTACCATGGAGCTAGTTTCCAGAGCTTGAGTGGAAATTGAGGCTGTTTTAATGAAACTGAGACCACACAAGAGGCCCATAGGTATACAACTTTCCCACTAAAAGTTTATTGAGTTATTTTTGTTGCGGATCTCGATGCCCGGTCCAATTTGGTCCCTAAAAATAGAGCCGATGTAGTTGCTTACCATGGGTCTCTCACCATAAAACCGCTCACTGAAGCGATGGGTGCCAGGCAGGTAAAAAAGGAGCGAGATCCTGAGAATATTCCATTGAGCTGGGTTTCCCACAGTTCAGGAAGTGGAGAACCCAGGGGTGTGTCTACTCTACTCTGCCGTTTGGCTGGCAACACTTTAAGACTTTCCCCAGCAAAGGGCCACAGGGGTCTCCATGTTCAACAAATCTGGAGCACATTTCAAATCACGTAGTCCCTCCTTCTTCTAACCCTTTTTTCACTCTGAATTATGAGCGTTCAGGCAAAGTTTTGCCATTGTGAGATTTATTAGAGGTCTCCCAGAGGTTCCGAAAGGAACTGACACCCGGACAAGGATTTGCAGTGGGGATATCCTGAATGACGGCCAGCACAGCCGTCTTGGGAAATGACGAGAAGGATTCACTCTTGTTGAGTGCTCAGTCTGAGCGGGGATATTTATGTCTATCCGCTAAGGGCTCAACCCAGCTCTTAATGATGGGAAAACACTGGGGAATCACGCATCCCCGCTTGATGATGGGCAGATGGGTAATAGAGAGCTATAATTAGCTGGTGAACCCTTAAAGAGTGTGGTAGGACAGCATCCGTCATACTGCGAAGTCAAACACGGGACCCTTTCCTTGTTACCCTCAGACTTGTCCGGAGGGTCAAATGGGAGAGATGATGTCAGACGTCACAGGGAGGTTTCACAGGCACATCAAAGTCACGTCACTCAGGATGGAAATCCTTGATTGGCATGGACATTCTCAACAGGAGATGAGGTCTCCCCTTAATCCCCATCCCCCAACTTTGGTTAATTATCTGACAGATTTGATTAAAGGACGTCCCTTTAATTGAGAATGTCGCTTTACATTTTCTTGAATGTCTTTCCTAAGTTATTGTAGAAAGTGAAATATAGAGAGGATATGAGTATTGTTTGCCTCTGCTCAAAGCCAGTACCTTCCACCCCCAAATATCCAGCAGATTTTAAAGATGTTGTCGAAGCCCAGATGTTGCATCATTGGATTCCCTGTCTACCAAGATCAGCAATTCAAGAGTTGGGGAGACTCATTGAAAATAGGGAGGGGTGTTGGGGATAAAGCCAGGGGTGCCCCAAAACTGTGATTGAGAGGATAGGGATCTAATGATCATAATACATTCTTAATGTATTTGATGATGTGTTCTGACTCTATTTTGGTAAAGTAGTGTTATTCTATCATTTATGTATTCAAATAGCTACAGTCTTCTTAAAAACTGAACATGTCTAATTCAGAAGTGTCAGATAGAACCTTATGGCTGAACCCAGATTGACATTTCAGAGCCATAAGGTTCTATCTGCTATTGCACCCCCCTAAAAAAAACTAATATTCACTCTATGACTGTAATTCCATGACTAAACAATTTGTTTTATTTGTTTCACTTTTCCTGAACATTTTGCCCAGTTTATACTGTGTGATTATGGCAGCAGACAGTCACTACTCAGCTACAGTGCCATCCCAGCACTGGTACTCCACTGAATCCTAAAAATCCAACAGCTATCTGAATACATATCTGCCTGAACTACAGTATCTTGATATTACTATTTCACAATCATTTCATTAGAGAGAAAGAAACAAGTAGGGTGTGAGGCAAAACATGGCATATGTGAGCATTGTACTGCCTCTGCCTAGAGGCTTTTGTGGCAAGGTCTGTTAGATGCTCGCCTCTGCACTGTAAGGCCACAATTGATTTCCCACTGCAGCTCTTCCTCTCTCCCATTACAGTAGCAAATCCTAGATTTGTGTAGTTCCTTTAGTGTTTTTTTTGTGTGTTAATGTTAGGTGGTCCTCAATGGGCCTTTTGACACTGTGTTGATGTCAGAGTACACCCAGCTGCCATCTCCTCCCTTTGTGACCCCATTGTTTTAAGTTTATTCATCCCTGTTTCGGTTTTAGTCCAATCTGTTCTCCGGCCTGTCCTTGGTGCAGGGTCAGGAGAAAAGACCTCCGCGAGACTGAATTGTCTTGGCGGTCGTGGCCCTTTATTTCCTATGTGCATGGCGGATCACACGCAAATGTCCTCTGTGGAGTTAGCGCCGGCCCACCCAGTGGACCAATCAAGGACTGCCCTCGACCTTCCCCATCACACCCTGTAGCACCGAAGCGAGTGTTTTATGGGTGGGAGTCGGTACAGGTCAGAACAGGGGAAGAAATTCCTGTAAACATTCACTTCCGTCCAGGTCAGACAAGGGAAGCGGGGCGAACAGGGAGTATCGTCATGCGAATTGGGAACGTCCTGCTCACGGGAAAGACTGGCTGTGAGCAAGACAGGAGGCTGAGAACTTTCTCCCCCTGCAAGAGTGCAGAGCCTGGCACGTGCGCCACATTTACGTAAAAGTCGTCATATCACCTACAGTGGGGAGAACAAGTATTGGATACACTGCCGATTTTGCAGGTTTTCCTACTTACAAAGCATGTAGAGGTCTGTAATTTTTATCATAGGTACACTTCAACTGTGAGAGACGGAATCTAAAACAAAAATCCAGAAAATCACATTGTATAATTTTTAAGTATTTCATTTGCATTTTATTGCATGACATAAGTATTTGATCACCTACCAACCAGTAAGAATTCCAGCTCTCACAGACCTGTTAGTTTTTCTTTAAGAAGCCCTCCTGTTCTCCACTCATTACCTGTATTAACTGCACCTGTTTGAACTCGTTACCTGTATAAAAGACACCTGTCCACACACTCAATCAAACAGACTCCAACATCTCCACAACGGCCAAGACCAGAGAGCTGTGTAAGGACATCAGGGATAAAATTGTAGACCTGCACAAGGCTGGGATGGGCTACAGGACAATAGGCAAGCAGCTTGGTGAGAAGGCAACAACTGTTGGCGCAATTATTAGAAAATGGAAGAAGTTCAAGATGACAGTCAATCACCCTCGGTCTGAGGCTCCATGCAAGATCTCACCTCGTGGGGCATCAATGACCATGAGAAAGGTGAGGGATCAGCCCAGAACAACACGGCAGGACCTGGTCAATGACCTGAAGAGAGCTGGGACCACAGTCTCAAAGAAAACCATTAGTAACACACTACGCCGTCATGGATTAAAATCCTGCAGCGCACACAAGGTCCCCCTGCTCAAGCCAGCGCATGTCCAGGCCCGTCTGAAGTTTGCCAATGACCATCTGGATGATCCAGAGGAGGAATGGGAGAAGGTCATGTGGTCTGATGAGACAAAAATAGAGCTTTTTGGTCTAAACTCCACTCGCCGTGTTTGGAGGAAGAAGAAGGATGAGTACAACCCCAAGAACACCATCCCAACCGTGAAGCATGGAGGTGGAAACATCATTCTTTGGGTATGCTTTTCTGCAAAAGGGACAGGACGACTGCACCATATTGAGGGGAGGATGGATGGGGCCATGTATCGCGAGATCTTGGCCAACAACCACCTTCCCTCAGTAAGAGGATTAAAGATGGGTCGTGGCTGGATCTTCCAGCATGACAACGACCCGAAACACACAGCCAGGGCAACTAAGGAGTGGCTCCGTAAGAAGCATCTCAAGGTCCTGGAGTGGCCTAGCCAGTCTCCAGACCTGAACCCAATAGAAAATATTTGGAGGGAGCTGAAAGTCCGTATTGCCCAGCGACAGCCCCGAAACCTGAAGGATCTGGAGAAGGTCTGTATGGAGGAGTGGGCCAAAATCCCTGCTGCAGTGTGTGCAAACCTGGTCAAGACCTACAGGAAACGTATGATCTCTGTAATTGCAAACAAAGGTTTCTGTACCAAATATTAAGTTCTGCTTTTCTGATGTATCAAATACTTATGTCATGCAATAAAATGCAAATGAATTACTTAAAAATCATACAATGTGATTTTCTGGATTTTTGTTTTAGATTCCGTCTCTCACAGTTGAAGTGTACCTATGATAAAAAATTACAGACCTCTACATGCTTTGAAGTAGGAAAACCTGCAAAATCGGCAGTGTATCCAATACTTGTTCTCCCCACTGTATTTATACAGAAGCTGTCACATAATGTTTTTGACTAACAGGAGACCGTATATAATCTTTTAATTCCGTGATGTAGGAACTAATCCTCTCTAGATAATCACACCCTCTGTATCTTTTTGTTTATAACTGATTTAATAGGAGGTGACAGTCGTATCCGTGGCTTACTGTATGCAGAGATTAAAGATCATGGATCTTTACCCTGTCAAAGGGTAGAGTAACCTGGGCTCTCATTCTGTCTTTCTTCAGTTGCTTTACCAGGCAAATCAACTCAGCCCTTCGAAATGCACTTAGATTAATTAAACTGGTACTTTGTAGGAAGCAGCTATAATTGTTTGGTTCAGGTATCCATCTGTGAAAGTAAATGAAATACTAGCGGCATGATTCAATCGTCGGAGACGATACAGTTTCTGTAAGAGAAACCACTTGTGATATGCGCATTTACGTTTGGTGGTTTGGATCGCCAGAGGAAAAGGGAAGGAAAAATAACACTCCTCTACAAACAAAAGTGTGTCCAGGGCTTCGTTATAAGATTACCTAGAGAGAATGACCTTTTGAAACCACAAAGACTGCTCAATAAGCCCCCCCCCCCACCCCCCAACAAATAACGCAAATGTCACTGTTTTATTTTCCTTTGAATCTTTATCTAATGTGCTCTAAAGGGCAAGCCTCAAGCGGAGGAGGAATGGAGTGCGTCGTAGCGAGGCCTACTCGGCAGTGACTCTCAGAGCTTGCTGTGCCAGCGCTGAGGCATCAACCTCCTCCACAATGCCAGCCCAGCAGGGTAAAGGCCGACACAGTGCCACAGCGACTGTCATGAAGGGAAAGAACACAATAACCCTCCCTAACTACACCAGACATACATTACCCCCCATCCTCCTACCTACCTCCCACTCCCCTCTTTTCCCAATTTCTCACGCTTTCTTGTACATCGGTAGAGGGTCACAGTTTATGGAGACATGGCAATAGAGGAGAGGGAGAATCATTTCCGTTTGTAATGTAGTAAATAGAGATGATGTAAACCAGCAGCTGTTTTGCCCTGCTGGGCATAAAACCAATGTTCTAAAAGGGTAAGTGCAGTTGATAAGGCTTGAAAAGAAAGTAGCTTGACCATGGAGAATAAGAGGTGCCCCACTTTTCTACTTTCAAGGCAGATTTAACAGAGTAAGCAAAATATTGACTTTAGACTAGAGTACCCACAAAGGGGTGGAGTATGCTTTTTTGCAACAGTCTGTTTTGGTGTATTTCATTGGGTTTGAACCAAAGGTCACAAATGAGAACATACAGACAGCAAAATGTAATATTGTACATTTGTCAAGATAGCCATCCAACGTTGTGGTGCCATTTAGACGTCAGCCAAATTTGCCATTGCAAGACAAAAGCCCAGTATTTTGGAATACTGCCCAACGGTGTCCTAAACCCAATAAAAAAACAATTGGCCAGTGTCAAGTCAGACTGCTTCTGTCAGTCCCTCACAGACTTTCTGACTTACCCAGGGAAAGAAAGCAGACAGTGTTTTGGACTTACGCACCACCTTTCCCAACCCTGAAATCCCTGAAATTATGTAATTGGCCAGTGGATGTCGCAGGTATCTCCTGCACAGATAAATCAAAGCAGCACAACACAGCCTCCCAGGACCAGGCCCACCCTGGTCTGGTGAATGGGCTTCCCATAGTGCACCTCTCCTCTGCACCTGACACAGCCCTGTTGTGGCTCCAGGCTACCACCCAGCATCTCCCCCTAACCAGACATCCAGGGTTCAACTAGTATTCGTTTTGTTTCAAATACTTTTGACTGTTTGATTGAGCCTGCCAGGAGTGCTGGATTTCTGGGTTTGCACTTATGGGACTATTCCATTGGATGTTGAATAGTCAGGCAAGTTCAAGTGCAGCTAAAGTATTTTAAAGAGAACATATACTATTTGAACCCTGGTCTGCCCCTAACTTAAACTGTCCCTTTGCAACTCAATAAAAACACACCTCTTGCTTCACTCAATTCATGCTTTCTTTGGTATAGCTGATTCAAAATAAATCCCTGTTGCTTCAGTGAAATTAATCCTTGTGCGTGTTCATCCCAATGAAAGAGATGTACAATAACATTGCTTTAACTACCCCTTTGTTGTAAGTTCGCCCCAGAGCCCCCCAATAGCCTCACACCCAAAAGCCTCACCCCCACCACCATCATTTTACCCCCTACCAGAATGAGACTTCTTCCAGCTCACGGCTGGATAAAAAATAAAGCCAACAGGCTCATTCTGACCCCAAAATAACCCCTTCTCACACCCAAAATATGCCTTGTACCCTCAACTCTCATGGAAAATGGACTTCCAAACCTGCAGGCTGCTCTCCTCCTGAATAATTGACTTTTCATAAGCATCCCGTTTCAGTTCCTACAGAAACATGTTCAACTTTTGTGTGATCCCTTTAATACTGATTACCTCAAACAAAGAGTCATATTAGATTGACCTCAGGTGTGGGGATATATTTTATGCCTCGATGGTTTATCTTATAATATGATACTTTTGTTATTATGTTTCTTAATTTTCTTGACAGGTGACATGCGAAAAAGAAAGTCAGAAGCTAAGTCATCTGAAGGGTTTTTGGACTGCGTTCTATTCACAGCAGTTTTCATCAAATCGCCCCCAAGAAAAAAGAAAGAGGGAAAGAAAATACTTGAAGTGGATATTTTGACTTCTTAATAGAGCATACAGAAAATATGGCAGCACTTCCCACTTACACTTTTCAAGTGTTCCAAATAACTCAGCAAAATGGCCAAGCAACTTGTTGATGGCTTACTTGCTGTCTATGACATTGACAGCAAGCATGTACTGAAATATGATACATCATGATATGATATCATTAGATAAGCTGACATAGATAAGGAGTCATAGTTTATAGTACTGGATCTGAAAGAGGAAACCAGTGCTCATAAAAAAAGTGTTTTCAAACTTCTGACACTCAATGCTTCTTTGAAGTTCCAAAGGTCAAATTTTGCATTTTCTTGATTGGGCAGATACCATTTGGGACACAAGTTATGTTGAAACACTCTCATAAAAGCTGCTAGCCTCTGAGATAGCTTGCATTTGTGCATGTCACAAATGCAGCTTCTGATGTGTTTTTCTGATTCTCGAACAAAGCTTTGACCAAAGTTTTACTATAGTATGAGGAACAGAACTTTAAAAAAGTTTGCTGGGAAAAATATACAAAAGTTGTGAAGAGAAATGGTATTCTACATTACCCTACTTGGAATGATATGAAATAGCAATCACTGTTACTGCCCAAGTACCCAGAACTCACCAATTCCTGCTGTAACAGATTGTCAGTAGCTGAGTGTAGATGTGGTGAGGAAATCAAGCGCAGGAAACACGGGCGTTCGTCAACAGACTTTAGTTAACAAAATGCAGCACCAAACAGGCGAACAGCCAACCCAACCGGGAGGCAAAATACACATTACGCAAAACACACACAGTGCGTAAAATGAAGATAGCGCACACAGTGCGGACTCTCGGAAAACAACAAACACGAGAGTAATACAAAAAGAGCAACAGCTTGACAATAAACAATACCACATAACACCTGCCCCCACACACGAAAACTAAATAGGCAACCAAATCAAACACTAACAAGGGACAGGTGTACAAACAGACAAAACCAAACAAACATGAAACATCGAACGGTGGCAGCTAGTACTCCGGGGACGACGACCGCCGAAGCCTGCCCGAACAAGGAGGAGGAGCAGCCTCGGCCGAAACCGTGACAGTACCCCCCCCTTGACGCGCGGCTCCAGCCGTGCGCCGATCCCGGCCTCGGGGACGACCAGGACGACGCGGAGCAGGGCGCGTAGGATGACCCCGATGGAACTCGGTCAGCAGGGACAGGTCTAATATGTCCCTCCTCGGCACCCAGCACCGCTCCTCCGGGCCGTACCCCTCCCACTCCACGAGATATTGGAGACCCCCCATCCGGCGTCTCGAATCAAGGATGGACCTCACAGTGTACGCCGGAGCCCCTCGATGTCCAACGGGGGCGGAGGAGTCTCTTCTATCTCATAGTCCTGGAGTGGACCAGCTACCACCGGCCTTAGGAGAGACACATGGAACGAGGGGTTAATATTCCTGTAATCAATAGGCAGTTCTAACCTGTAACACACCTCGTTCAACCTCCTCAGGACTTTGAATGGCCCCACAAACCGCCGACCCAGCTTCCGGCAGGGCAGGCGGAGGGGCAGGTTTCTGGTCGAGAGCCAGACTCAATCTCCAGGTGCGTACACAGGCCCCTCACTGCGGTGGAGGTCGGCGCTCGTCTTATGCCGACGGATGGCCCGCTGCAGATGAACGTGGGCAGCGTTCCATGTCTCCTCCGAGCGCCGCACCCACTCATCCACCGCAGGGGCCTCGATCTGGCTCTCGTGCCAAGGTGCCAGAACCGGCTGGTACCCTAACACACACTGGAAAGGGGTTAGTTGGGTGGAGGAGTGGCGGAGAGAGTTCTGTGCCATCTCGGCCCACGGAACGTATCTCGCCCACTCCTCCGGCCGGCCCTGGCAATAAGACCTCAGAAACCTACCCACATCCTGGTTGACACGTTCAACCTGCCCATTACTCTCCGGGTGGTAACCCGAGGTAAGGCTCACCGAAACCCCCAACCGTTCCATAAACGCTCTCCACACTCTGGAGGTGAACTGGGGGCCTCGATCAGACACTATATCCTCGGGTACCCCGTAATGCCGGAAGACATGGGTAAACAGAGCCTCAGCCGTCTGTAGGGCAGTAGGGAGACCCGGCATGGGAAGGAGACGACAGGCCTTCGAGAACCGATCCACAACGACCAGGATGGTAGTATTCCCCTGTGAGGGGGGAAGGTCTGTAACAAAATCCACCGAGAGGTGGGACCAGGGTCGTTGTGGAACGGGCAGGGGTTGTAGCTTACCCCTGGGCAAATGTCTGGGCGCCTTACACTGGGCACACACCGAACAGGAGGAGACATAAATCCTCACATCCCTGGCTAACGTTGGCCACCAGTACTTAGTGCTAAGGCAGTGAACTGTCCGGCCGATACCTGGATGTCCAGAGGAGGGGGACGTATGAGCCCAATAAATGAGGCGATCGCGTACCTCGAGCGGAACGTACGTCCGACCCACTGGACACTGTGGAGGACTTGGGTCGGTGCGTAACGCCCGCTCGATCTCTGCATCGACCTCCCATACCACCGGTGCAACCAGACAAGACTTTGGTAGTATGGGAGTGGGCTCAACGGACCTCTCCTCCGTGTCATACCGCCGAGACAGGGCATCTGCCTTCCCGTTCTGGGACCCAGGGATGTAAGTGATTTTAAACACAAACCGGGCTAGAAACATAGTCCAGCGGGCCTGGCGAGGATTCAGTCTCCTAGCTGCCCGGATGTATTCCAGGTTACGGTGGTCAGTCAAAATGAGGAAAGGGTGTTGAGCCCCTTCAAGCCAATGCCTCCACGCCTTTAGGGCCTGTACCACGGCTAACAGCTCCCTGTCCCCTACGTCATAATTCCGCTCCGCCGGACTGAGCTTCTTAGAATAAAAAGCACAGGGGCGGAGTTTAGGTGGTGTGCCAGACCGTTGTGAGAGAACGGCCCCAATACCGGCCTCGGACGCGTCTACCTCTACCTGGAATGGTAAAGCGGGATCCGGATGCGCCAACACCGGCGCCGAGGTAAACAGGTCCTTCAGTCTCCCAAAAGCCCTGTCCGCCTCAGCTGACCACCGCAAGCGCACCGGACCCCCCTTCAACAGAGACGTTATGGGAGCTGCCACCTGTCCAAAACCCCGGATAAACCTCCGGTAGTAATTCGCAAAACCCAAGAACTGTTGCACCTCTTTCACAGTGGTTGGGGTTTGCCAATTACGCACAGCTGACACCCGGTCAACCTCCATCTTCACCCCTGACGCAGACAACTGATAACCCAAAAAGGAGACCGACTTCTGAAAGAAGAGACATTTCTCTGCCTTGACATATAGGTCATGCTCCAACAGCCTCCTCAACACTCGGCGCACCAGGGCTACATGCTCTGCTCGGGTAGAACTGTACACCAGAATATCGTCTATGTACACGACTACTCCCTGCCCCTGCATGTCCCGGAAAATCTCATCGACGAAGGATTGGAAGACTGAGGGAGCATTCATTAACTCATATGGCATGACGAGATACTCGTAATGACCGGAGGTCGTGCTAAACGCTGTCTTCCATTCATCGCCCTCTCTAATGCGCACCAAGTTATATGCGCTCCTGAGATCCAATTTTGTGAAGAACTGAGCACCGTGTAATGATTCCGTCATAGTCGCAATCAGAGGAAGTGGATAGCTGTACTTCACCGTAATCTGATTGAGACCGCGGTAATCAATACACGGGCGCAGACCTCCATCCTTTTTCTTCACAAAAAAGAAGCTTGAGGAAGCGGGTGAAGTGGAGGCCCGTATGTATCCCTGTCTCAGAGACTCGGCGATGTAAGTTTCCATCGCCTTCCTCTCCTCTTGAGACAAGGGATACACATGGCTCCGCGGGAGGGCTGCTCCTAACTGGAGATCTATCGCACAATCCCCCTGTCTATGAGGCGGCAGCTGAGCCGCCCTAGTCTTACTAAACACCAGTGTCAAATCCTCATACTCGGGGGGAATATGCAGTGCAGGCATTAGATTCGGACGTTCCACCGAGGTCGCCCCTATAGAAACACCCAGACACAGCCCCTCACACTGAGCAGACTACCCTTTAAGAGCTTTCTCTCGCCACGAAATAGTAGGGTCATGGGTAATCAACCAGGGAAGCCCCAGCACCACCGGATACGCAGGAGAGTCAATCAGATAGAGCTGAATCGTCTCCTCATGACCCCCCTGCGCCTCCATCTTAAGGGGCGCTGTGACCTCCCTAATCAACCCAGATCCTAACGGACGGCTATCTAGGGCATGTACAGGGAAAGGCTTATCAACGGGAAGGAGAGGAATCCCTAATTCTACACAGAACTGGCGATCTACAAAGTTCCCAGCTGCGCCTGAATCGACTAGCGCCTTATGCTGGGAACGAGGTGCTACCTGTGGAAAACAAACAGGCAAGGTTATGTGAACGACAGAAAGCTCTGGGTAAGTAGGGCGCCTACTCACCTGGGAGGACTCCCCAATGCGTGGCCTGCCTTCACCTCCACCGGGGGACCTTCCCCCAACACCTAGCCGCGGTGTGCCCTCCACGGCCACAGTTGGTGCAGGGGACAGACGCTCCCCCGCCGCCTTCCCTTCTGGTGGATGGTCGAACACGGCCCGGAAGCGGCGGGAGAACTCCGCATAGGTGATGGTAGCGGCGTCCATTCTCCTCCATTCGGCGTTGGCCCACTCCAACACCTTGCCGGTGAGACAGGAGATGAGGGCGGAGACGCTCTCGTGTCCCGAGGGCGCCGGGTGTACGGTGGCGAGGTAGAGCTCCACCTGTAGCAGGAACCCTTGACACCCGGCAGCGGAGCCGTCGTACGCCCTCGGGAGCGAGAGCCGAATCCCACTGGGTTCCGGAATGTGGACTGGAGGACTGACCGATGGGGATGGTCCGGTAGGTGGGGGCGTGGGTACCCCGCTGCTTTCCCATCGGTGGAGAGTGTTCATCACCCGATCCAAGGCATGACCGATCTGCTTAATCCGGTCCTCCTGTCCACGAAGACGGTCCTCCATGACCTCTGTCGGCGCGGGTGCTCCTACTGACTCCATGATGTGATGTGGTATTCTGTCAGTAGCTGAGTGTAGATGCGGTGAGGAAATCAAGCGCAGGAAACACGGGCGTTCGTCAACAGACTTTAGTTAACAAAATGCAGCACCAAACAGGCGAACAGCCAACCCAACCGGGAGGCAAAATACACATTACGCACAACACACACAGTGCGTAAAATGAAGATAGCGCACACAGTGCGGACTCTCGGAAAACAACAAACACGAGAGTAATACAAAAAGAGCAACAGCTTGACAATAAACAATACCACATAACACCTGCCCCCACACACGAAAACTAAATAGGCAACCAAATCAAACACTAACAAGGGACAGGTGTACAAACAGACAAAACCAAACAAACATGAAACATCGAACGGTGGCAGCTAGTACTCCGGGGACGACGACCGCCGAAGCCTGCCCGAACAAGGAGGAGGAGCAGCCTCGGCCGAAACCGTGACACAGATCCCAGAAATGTGATTTTTTTCCCCACCAGAAACACTGAAAACTCTGGATATGATTCTGGAGGTTGTAATTCCAGAGCATTCTGAAACATGGAGAGCCGGTATTGAATAGGCAACAAAATCCCTTACTAAACTACATACTAAAAAAGGCATATTTCCATCTAATATGAATGTCCCATATATTTATGTTTCTTATTATAGGATCTGATGTTATGACAAAATGATCAAGTTTGTGATGTTTTTCCATTACCCAGTGACATACTGTGACTATTCTCTCACCACTGGTCATTTTGTCTCATCTCTGCAGTTACTTTAGTAGCCATATTATGAGATGTTGTGACGTTCAGAGCGACAGGACCTGACCGCGATTCGGATCTAAAAGGTCAGATCACTTATCTGGATGTCTCTGTCTGCTCTTTTTATAAACTTTATATATGCTCCTTTGCATTGATAGAACATTTGTCAGTTTAACAACCGGATTACCGGATACATATCCGGGTGGAGATGTGTGTGTGTATGATTAGACAGTTCTTTGAGTGTTTTTGTTCTTGACACCTGCAGTACAAGCCCTCCCCATCCCCAAGCCTCTGTAAAAGCCACTTTGGAAAGCCAAATACTGTCAGGGATCCATTAAAACAACTCTGGACTCATGTAAATTAAGTAGTTTAGAGGAAAGGCCAACAGATTGTTCCTCTGTTGGGAGTAAATAAGTGCCTGAATCTCATTTATAAGAGGCAGACATTCATTAGCATACAAACAGTGCATTGTTTACCGGAAGTCATGCATTTTACAGCTCGTGGAAAGGATACAGTGGTTGAAGATACAGCACATTACAATTTGCTGATATAGGCTGTTGATGCAGATCACTAACCACTCTCTTCATTGCAACGTGTCTTTAGACTTTGTTCAAACCTGTTGTTTAAAATTATTGTAGAATTCTAGTAGAAAAACATTACTTTTGTTTTCCGTGGCCTTTTATGGAATCTCAAATAGCGCATATAAAACAATAACCTATGTCTGGAACTCATATAGCAATAATCTCCTTTCTGTCAGCGACGGCTGCCATGTGGGTTGCTAATCCGGCTATTTCCAAACCATTTTGCAATTTAATAAGCCTTTAAACATTTCTCACCCAATTACAAGGGGAAAAGGCCACTTTGGAATGTATAAACAGCTACATCTTCTTTCACGAGATTTGTATTTCCATACAAAAAGGAAAGTATGCCAGTAAAAGGTACAGTAATGGGGTCATGTGTCATGTCATGTTTAACCTGATTTGTCCTGTCACAGACAGAAGGATGGGTCCTGGCCTTCATAAATGTATAGCTGATACTTGATGACTAATTAAGTATCCCCTTTACCTAATTCACATGACCCTCAGGATCCAAGGACAGACTACTGTAAGAGATTATAGCCCCCCATTCCCGCAGAAACTTTAAGCACCAGCATAACTGTTGCCAGTAAGGCTTTATAAGGCTTTTGCGTACAGTTGGATCACAGAGTTTCTAAAACCAGAGGCGCAACATCGCAAAACTTCTGGGAACGCTTGCGAAACAGACCAAACAGACCAGGCCGGGGTTTGGTGTTTGAGAAGTCAATGAGAGAAGTGAAAAACTCTTCCGTAGTTTAACATGTTCTCGAAATCTAAAGGGACAACCTAGATTCGAGCCAATGTCTTAAATAGTTGAACATGTTATTACTCCAACCTTATATCGGAGGAGTGATTTTGTTCTGACGGCTTACACAACGACCGTTACACCCGATGCCGTGTTTCTACACATGAGCTTATCTAGCCAACGGTCGCCATGACATCGCCTACAAGTGTGATCAGGGATTTCTATTGGAGAAGCAGTTTCTGCCTATCTTCAGACTGTACTGTCTTTGGTTGGATTCTGTTGTCTCACCTCTGACACAGTGCATCTTTGGTTTAGGATTGTATTGAGGCAATACAATTGTATTGGTGTTTGAATTAAGGATCATCCGATGGCCTTAGATGACAAACTGTATGTGCACCTGTACTGGTCTGGAGGTTGGAGGAAGGGAGGGGGTGGGGGTTAGTGGCGGATGAAGTCAATGCACAAAGGTTATTATCTCAATTCCTGAGCTGCTTCAGTTGAATAAGGCTGTTCAATTAGTGTGTAAACAACTTTATGAGACCTGAGTGAGGGTCTTTTGGGGGCCTGTATGATAAAACTGGGTCTGTATGACAACTCAGTTCACTTAACTGCTTGTTATTTTATGACGCATTGCTCATAGGACGTGTGTACACCGCAAGCCTACCTATTCCTGAACATAGATTGTGGTCCTGTTATAATGTCTTATGTAGCTGTTATAAAGGCTTTAAGAATGCGTACATAAGGGGGTTTACTGTACAGTAAAGCTCAACCGACTTTTGCAGCACCAGCCGTAGTGTTATTTCTGTACAGGATCAGAGGTGGTTTGCCTCTGTGTCCCCATATTAAACCTGGGGGAGTAAAACCTGTTTCATCTGAAGTAAGTTCAACCCTCCGGGTCGGTCTCCGTCTCTCGTCTTTTAGCCCCCGTTCCCATGCTTGGCTGGTGCGGTAACGCAAACCCAAAGGGAACCACTGTAAAAACATCTCCGGTTACCACCGTCTCTGTGGCTTTGTTCCTGTACAGATTTTAATGATTGAAGCGTTTGAAGTTGTGAATGAAAAATGACAATACACAAGGCCTGACCTGAGAAAAGGCCAGTGAGAGCATTCATTCGCAATTACAAACCGCACAAGGATACGAAAACAGAGGGAAACAGAGCGAATGCCCCAACGGAGCTATATAATACAGAGAAGTATGCTGATTTGCTAGTTTCTGCTTTTTATGCAACTCATACTGACATGGCCATTGTGTGTATGTGTGTGTGCGTGCGCGTGTCTGCTGTCTCTCTGTCTGTGTGTGTCTGAAAGACAAAAAGGATTGAAATGAATGCCTGGAATATCCTCTCCTAATAATGTGAGATACGACCCGGTATTTGTGAAGTATTTGAAAGTATTTGCTTAGTCCAGAAAATAACAGACGCGACATCCCAAAGAGTGTAGAAGTCTGTTTACTAAAAGGACAACCTCTGGCTTGAGATGATAAAGCCCAAAGTCTCTTGCTCCCTGTATGAACGCCTCATTAGAAAATACACAAATACAATGGCTCATCTGACGTTCTGCATTCTATTAACTGGACTAATGGGTAATCGACTGCCTGCATTATCATATGGTGATGTTCTACATGAAATGAAAGCAAAGCATTTTAATGGTCTGTCACAGGCCGCAGTGCTGCTGTAGCTTTGTACTGTGTCAGCAAACTCAGGACACACACATACGTACACAGACACACACGCACACACACACTCTCTTTGTCTTTCTCTCCCTCTATTTATACCTTGCACACACCCTACTACCTATACAATTACAGATGACTATACGTTTTGCCTTGGGAATAGTAGACACTTTATGGGCAAGATACTGCACTGAAAAATAAACAATTTAGTATGGTCGTGAAAGCCTACAGAGATTGATAATAAAATGTTGCTCTACTAGGTGTAGACATCCCAAGCACTTTACCTTGAAATTAATGGTTAGCATTATCGCTTTTTCCATTTGTAAATATTACTCTTGCGCTAGTCATTGTATTTGTTTATGTATGTTTGTGTGTGTGTGTGTGTGTGTGTGTGTCTCTATGTATATTTGTGAGAGAGAGAGAGAGAGAGAGTTGGAAAGAGTGTGTTTTCTCCTCTTTCACCATGTCTTTGTCTCTTTCTCATTAGTGCGTCCACTCAGTGTTGTGGCAATGAAAGCCACAGGAGTGGGACTCCCCTCTTCCTCCTATTACACCACCATAATAGAGAACATCTCCTTGGCCCATTAAAACTATGGGAGCGTAAAGAGGTGGCCAGGTATAAGAGCACTAATCCTGTGTTTACGCAATCACACCACTGGGGGACGCTCTGCGGCCCCCATTATTCTCAGCCAAGAGGTGGAAACTGGATGGAATTCGAAGGCAACTCAGGGTACTAACCGTATCCCCAAAATGGTGCTCAAAGGTTCAATAGTGGAATAGTTATTGCGGTATAGCAGAAAAAGCAGTGAAGGCTACCGTTTGGGTGAAGAAATGAATAGCAGATTGTGGATTTTAAGATAGAGAAGGCCAATGTTCAGGGAGCCGCTATTCTGTTTTATTTTTGTCATCGTCAGTGAAAGGCATTGTTTAGGGTCCGACATGATGAGAACATTCAAAAGTAGAGCTTTCGGTCATGTCGAAGCGATGTTATACTCCTTGGCTCTGTTTAGTGGATTTACAATAAAAGTATGACAACGCCTCCATCAGAAGAAAGCATCCATAAAACATCCCTCTGTGTGGAAAGAACACGTATTAAGATGACCAGATGTGCTATACATGGAGATGACACCATGGTGGCCATTTTGGGCCTCCCATCAAAAGCCACATGTGTTTTGTTGTCTGATCTGGCTCTTCACAAGAGAGCAGAAGTTTTTGCAGCATAGCCAATATGAAGGCCCAGGAAGAACAGAGGTACGTGACAACCTGATGCTCTGGTGTCTAATACTTTAGTGCCACTCCTGTCATCTTTTGGAGCACCGGGTGAAGGTCTGTCTGGTTATGAGGAGGAGGATGGGGAAGAGGAGAAGAGGTGGACATAAGCCTTAATAGTCTGTCTGTATGTCTGTCTGTGTTTGTGAAAGAGCTCCGGGTGTTGATGGATAAGCTAGCCACTAGCGAATTCACTCTCTCTACACTACCCAGACCACCCACTTATCACCCCTTAATCATTAATGCAATGTTGCAGCAGTATCCAAGTAACTCTGCTGCTATGGAGATGAGGGCCAAGCATGGTTGGGAGAACGTTGCGTGTTAGTCAGGTTGTGCCTGCAGCTCTGTGGGTGGGAAAGTTGGCAGCCGCTTCAGACAAGCTCCAGCTCCAGTCTGGTCTCATCCCTGTCACAAAAGAGACCACAGCGGCATCGTCATGTCGGGAGCGCAGCAGCTAAATGCTTCAGGGGTGACGCCACATCAGAACTATTTGCTTATATTGTCGTGTAAAAGCTCACAAACTGACGCAACGTCAGACCAGTGTGGTTGAATAAGCCAGAGGATGACATGGTGTTTTGTAAGCAAAGCTATTAAAAGCGAGGATGTTCTGTGTAGGCTACAGCTTTTCCACTGTGTCTGCTAAGTGGATTGAGGCCATGAAAGCCAAACACATTTGTAATGTTTCATTCAAATAGCCCACTTGATCATAATAACGATGTCCCAGGATGGGATATCATGATATTGCTTATGTGGTTACAATAGCTGGATTTGGTTTGGATATAAAACAGATATCTGGCCTTAAATATTGGACTTTCAAGAAACATAATAGTTTTTTCCTGTATGCTGAGAACATAACCTTTTTTAAACTTAATTTTAACAAAGTGACACACTTGTAGGGATATCTACTGATACGACATCCAATGCCTTATAAGTATGTATGATGGAAGTCTAAGAGACATCCTGGGTACTGTACTGACCTATGTTCCAGTGCCAGGAAAGAAGTCCTCACCACCGAGTCTAGGTCCCGGCCAACGCAGGTTAGAGAGCGGCTACTGGTCCCTGTCCAACGCGACCCTGCGCTTATTCTCTCGTGAAAGCCACCCAGTCGGCCCCACGAACCCTCAAACCTCAAGGTTTATGTGAACAAGCTCCGTTTTGAATGGGAATCCAGAACACCAGTCACGGTAATAATAGACCTCTCTAAAAGGTTGACAAGAAAACAGTGAACAGTTCAAAGAACAGAGGGAAAGACCCACCTCGTTTCACCTCTCCTTCCTCCCTGCAGGATTTGTGAGAATGTATTTTAATTATTTATTACTTTCTCCGTTTTGATTATAGGGGTCATTCTGCTCAACTACTGTTTGTTCTGGAGGTCATTCGTTGTGGTATGAGCTCATTTGGGAGCTAGAGAGGAAGACAAGGCTTACACTCAAGCCGTAGGTCCTAAATTAGTAGCAAATATATAGACTCTCACCTGTCCCTTAGCTAAAAGTATTTGGAGTGAGTAACATGCTCCAAGATGCACGGCCCCACGGGCGGCTTCTTCTGAAATAATATTTCGACAGCAGTTATGGACGCAAAACGGCGCCGGCCTCACATCTCGGGTTGTTCCCACGAAAATGCAGTGTTTTTTTTTTACTCTTTGAAGGTAGCATGCATAGCGGTCAAGGATTATTATGAGCCTACCCATTTCCTTTGGACAGCTGAGAGGTTAGAGTGCTGCCTCGATGAGATATAGTCGAAGTACATGTTTACCCATACATAGGGGTTGTAACGATAGTAACAGAAAGCTTGTCTGCTGGGTAGCCATTTTGTTTTCCCATAGTGATTTCTGTCATGAGTAGGAGTAGTTGACCCTAGACACTGATCTTGGGTCAGTTTAGCATTTTCCCGACTAATGGTTAAGATAAAGATTAGGGGAGGGGAAGTTGATCCTAGATCTGTACCTAGAAGAAACTTCATCACAGAGCTTAGGGGCACCTGGGAGATCACTCGACATGCCTCATGGCTTCAGAATGGGAAAGAAGGGGCCGAATCAGCATTCCAGCAGCATTAAAGCCTCCATGATGAATTTAATAGTCTCATTCTCATTTAAATCAAACCCATTCTATCCACTTAACAATGCATCCCAAAGAGCCTAGTAAAACCAATGAGCTGATGAAATAGACAAACATTTGTCGCCATACCCAAATGGCATATGTTTTCCTCACTGCGACTGCACGCCACATCACCCTTCAGTGTTAATTTCGTATCTTTGGCTGTCCTTTTCACAAAGTTGGCGAAGTTCACTTTCAATATTCTAGTTGTTGTCTGCACTGTTGTAATGGTATAGAACTGGTGCTGTATTATGTACCGTCACCTTCATTGATCTGGAGTTGTTTTCCGTTTGACAATATGCGTCATCCATCATCTAGTCTCTGCTCTCACTGGACTGGCAATGTCTTCAGCTAGTCAGTCAGAGGGAGTGAACACTGTGTAGTTTGACAAATACTGCCCTGGACCATCTCAGAGCCTGGATGCTAGGAGGACATGCCATGTCATAATTCAGCGCTGTTATTGCCAGCCATATATGTACCTGTAAGGATGCTGCTGATGTTTATACACCGAAGCCTACACAAGCAAATTAAAATGTATGGTGCAATTGTAAACAGCTGTCACACAGCCCGGCTCGAACAAAGAGGATAACGAATTAACACCTTGTCTGGCACGGACACATAGGCTTCGGGTTCCTCCAGGTAAATGGGTGCTGACAGTGTGGAGGCACTGGTGGGATGGGAGAGGATAATTAAGTTGACGGCTCGTGCGGCTTCCCCTGCCTACCCTTCGGCTTGCGGAGCGCAGAGGCCTGTAGGCGCCTGCCTGGGCCACAAGCTCCCAGTTCCCTGGGGAAATGAGTCTGCACAGCCCAGTCAGCCCACAGTGGGATTACCTCAAGAGGCCTTCTGTGGCCCTCAGCTCCATGGCTGTCAGTGATTGAGACTGCATCACCCACTGCTGCTTTTTCTCCTGGATGAGGCATCTAAGAAATTTGGAGGGGAAAGTATCCTGGCTGGCTTGTCTCTTCCTCCCTATAGCATTCCTTTAGCATGTTCCCCAGAGGACCGAATGTGTGTGTGTGTGTGTGTGTGTGTGTGTGTGTGTGTGTGTGTGTGTGTGTGTGTGTGTATGCAGATGTGATATGCGTGCCTCTCTCTCTGTTTATTAAATTCTCCATCACATTTACTAAGAGAGATTGATGTTTGACACAGTTGACTGTGCCATTTATGAACCGTGCCAACTACTGTTGTTACTGTTCATAATTATTTGGCATCTCACACTCAAGATATAATTGTCAAGCAGTTTTGTAATAGTCTTCCAAGGGAGGTGATTTTCCCCCCACAAATAAGTCTCTACTTTAGAATCCTTATAGAGATCATTGGTGCAGCTGCTTTTGGCATTACATGAATGTACATACACTGAGTGTATAAAACATTAAGAATATCTGCTCTTTCCATTACATAAACCCTATTTGGACGGGATAGGTTTTACTGGGGGAGCTCAGGTAATGTAATTATGTGCACGCGCACAAATCACCACATCCGTAATTTTAGTCCCGTCCGAATCTGCCATTTCAGTAATTTTTACTTGGCAGCAAGGTTATTATCCCAGCCCTAAAAACCTACTGTTTTTCAGCAAACTCCCAGGTCCTCTGTTAATAGGTATCCCGTACGAATCATCATCCCTGTGTTTTGAGGGATCTTACAGAGTTTACCAGGTGCTGCACCCAGTTTGGGTAAAACATAGGAACAAATTGATACTTAAAACAAAGTGCTATGCGCGTAGCCTACAGATGAATTAACTATTTTGTCACATATCAGTGCCATACTGATTATTCATTGTGCCAATGAATTGATAAATTGCCAAATACGTCAAGTAAGTCTGCAAAAGTTACAGTTCATGGTTCTTATTGATATGCATTATTATTTTGACTTTCTCCGAACTGAAGGCCTTAAGGCCTATATTAGGCTATCCCTAGACATTTGAAATATATTCATGCCTAGAAGAGACTCCAGGCTTTCAACATAGCGGTCAATTTTGAATGAGGAAAAAAAAGAATTACAGGGGCAGTTTGGTAAAACTAATCCCTTCTGAATCGTCCACTAGAAAAAACGGACATGCTGGGGAAATAATTACATCACCAACGTTCTATAGTAATACTAGTCTCGTGTGAATAGGGTTATAGACTGACCAGGTGAATCAAATAAAAAATCTAATAAAATTGTATTTGTCACATGCGCCGAATACAACAGGTGTAGACCTTACAGTGAATGGTTACTTACAAGCCCTTAACCATCAATGCAGTTTTAAGAAAGAATACCAAATACCAAAAAAAATCACACAAAAAATACAATATAAAATAATACGAAATAAAAGTAACAAATAATTAAAGAGCAGCAGTAAAATAACAATAGCGAGGCAATATACAGGTGATACCGGTACCGAGTCAATGTGCGGGGGCACCGGTTAGTCGAGGTAATTGAGGTAATATGTACATGTAGGTAGAGTTATTAAAGTGACTATGCATAAATAATAAACAACAGGTGAAGGCTTTGATCCCTTATTGATGTCATTTGTTAAATCCACTTCAATCAGTTTAAAAGAAGGGGAGGAGACAGGTTAAAGAAGGATTTTTAAGACTTGAGACAATTGAAACATGGATTGTGTATGTGTGCCATTCAGAGGGTGAATGGGCAAGACAAAATATTTTAGTGTCTTTGAATGGGGAATGGTTGTAGGTGCCAGGTGCACCGGTTTGTGTCAAGAACTGCAATGCTGCTGGGGTTTTCACTCTCAACAGTTTCCTGTGTGTATAAAGAATGGTCCACCACCCAAAGGACATCCAGCTAACTTGACACAACTGTGGGAAGCGTTGGAGGGAGGTGTTCTTAATGTTTTGTATACTCAGTGCATATGTGCATGTGTGCTCCACTAAGTGGCATTACAGTCTTTTGAATTGATGGGACTGAAGTTGAGTGGTCCAAAGGTCGTTTAAATTATATGCTGGCTATCAGGTTTGGGGTCAATTCCATTTAAATTCCAGTCAATTCAGGAAATACTCTGATATTCCAATTCCAATTCTCTTCTAATCTTTTCAATGAGGAACACACAATTTGGTTTAGTGTCTGAATTAACTGGTATTTCAATGGAATTGACCCCAACCCTGCTGGCTATATTCACATTTAACAGACATAAAGCTACCTTTTTTTAAAGGAAAATAACTCAACTTAGTCAGATAAGGGTCCAAAGATTTTATACAATGTATTTGCATATTGGAATGCTTCAGATTTAAGCCTGTGAATCTGTCAAAATGTTTTAATTCAGCCTGAGGTCTGACTGTATAGCAATGTGTAGTAGTGTAGTGTACTGTACTGAAATCTGAAAAAGTGAGTGAAACATCACAGGATAAATCTGAAACATCTTCATAGTAACACCAGAGGGTGCCACACAAGCTCCTTATGACGTTTCAAAGCCAGTAAAGTAGCTGTATTTCCAGTAAAGACAGATCTGTTGTCTCTGTGAGGGGTTAATTAAAGGCAGTGTCAGACAGGCATATGGAAAGTGTTGACAGATGTAAGGCCCCCAGATGTGCTCTCATCCTGTCTGTGACGCCGACTCGGTGGTCCCCATGTGTCTGCAGTTACAGTGACAAACTGGCTTCTGGTACTGCCTGCAACAAGGACATGTACACATACACACACAAACACGCATGTACGCACACAAACACACACAGATACTAACTAACTAACTAACTAACTAATTATTTAGACAATTGCATATACTTAAGGCTGGATTATGTGATATTGTACATAGACGGCTCGTACGGCTTCCACCGCCTACCCTTCGGTTTATGCAGCACACCAAAACGTGCACCAAAAGGTGATTAATAATTTGACAGAGAAGTCACTATGAGTCAATAAGATGATATGTTCACAATTTTATGGTAATGATGACGATTGATTTTAATCATAGTGGTACTTTTATCTTCAAACTGAGTCCTTTCCCGGAATCAACTCAGTTCAAGACTTTTCTCCACCACATTTCCCCTTGCCCTCTTACTCCCCTACACTGTACATCCCAAGGAATGTCTAACTCAAATACTTCTAGTAAGTTGAACTCCAAGTCAATGAAAAGTCAGTATTACTTAAAATGTTTGTTGTACTGACTCAAAACGAAAGGAGAAGTTACATCAACTAAGTAATAATAACAAATTAACTTTTTACCCACTGCAGGTTGATAAAAAAAAAAAAAAGTTTTTAATATATGTGTTTTTGCATGTACATTGAGTCATCAGCATACATAGACACACAGGCTTTACTCAATACTAGTTGTAGGTCATTAGTAAAAATTGAAAAAGTAAGGGGCCAAGACAGCAACCTTGAGGTATGCCAAACTTTACCTGGTTTACGTTAGAGAAGCTTCCATTAAAGAACACTCTCTGTGTTCTGTTAGATATGTAACTCTCGAATTCACAACATGGCAGAGGACGTACACTACCAGTCAAAAGTTTTAGAACACCTACTCATTCAAGGGTTTTTATGTATTTCTACTATGTTCTACATTGTAGAATAATAGTGAAGAAATCAATATTATGAAATAACACATATGGAATCATGTAGTCACAAACAAAGTGTTAAACAAATCAAAATATATTTTATATTTGAGATTCTTCAAAGTAGCCACCCTTTGCCTTGATGACAGCTTTGCACACTCTTGGCATTCTTTCAACCAGCTTCATGAGGTAGTGACCTGGAATGCATTTCAATTAACAGGTTGCCTTCTTAAAAGTTAATTTGTGGAATGTATTTCCTTCTTAATGCATTTGAGCCAACCAGTTGTGTTGTGACAAGGTAGGGGGGTATACAGAAGATAGCCCTATTTGGTAAAAGACCAAGTCCAGCAGCAGCTGATCTATTCCCTAAGCTTCTTGATGGTGGTGCATTTAGGGCAGATGAAACTCTGTAAATTAATCAGTTTGATCTTTTTTCCCTCCTCTTGCATGGATATCATCTCACACCTATCACATTTGCGCCCAGCCAGAGATAAAAGCACCAGTGTGCTACCACTGCTAATGACTGCTCTGTTAGCATGTCGGCTAGCAGCTAACTATTAGGATGTTTTAGCGAGATCCCTGGACATAAACGTGCGGTCCCAGCAACGCAGAATCCATAGCTATACAAACTTCACTTTGATTGAAACTATTTCATAAAAATAACAAACCGCAATCATTGTTCAGCTGTGCGCTCCGATGATACCAGATGTTTGTAGTAGGTGAAAGAGGAACGATAACATTCACCTAGGAATTCACTTGGTAAAAGCCACAGAACTGAAACTTTACTAATTCAATAACCATGCCTCAGTCACTAACAAATACAGTCATGGGTGGTAATTCTACAATTCCCTCGAAAAGGCAAGGCACACCGGGAAATGATATAGGAGCCATGGCTTGGTGTGGGTGTTACTCAAATCTAGACACCCACCCCAAGGGTCACAGTGACTCTATCGGTTTGAGTAATGACTACAAAATCCCTTTAAGTAACTGTACTCAGATATATTAAGTGCAACAGGTTTCCTCAAAAGGCTTGATGGCACATCGGAGTTTACAGTGTATACAATGCTTTCATAAAGTATTCAAATCCCTTGACTTATTCCACATTTTGTTGTGTTACAGCCATAGCCGGGGGAAGATGTTTGGGGGTGGGGGTGCTGAGAATTTTTAGTCAAATGTTTTTTGCCCGTGCTACAGACCGCTATATCTGTCTGCTAATGCAGGATTAGTAAAGGCCCAATGCACTACTTTCGGGAGAATTTATCCCCCCCCCCCCCAATGTTTTTACTTTATTAATATATACAGTGGGGAAAAAAAGTATTTAGTCAGCCACCAATTGTGCAAGTTCGCCCACTTAAAAAGATGAGAGAGGCCTGTAATTTTCATCATAGGTACACGTCAACTATGACAGACAAAATGAGAAAGAAATTCCAGAAAATCACATTGTAGGATTTTTAATGAATTTATTTGCAAATTATGGTGGAAAATAAGTATTTGGTCAATAACAAAAGTTTCTCAATACTTTGATATATACCCTTTGTTGGCAATGACACAGGTCAAACGTTTTCTGTAAGTCTTCACAAGGTTTTCACACACTGTTGCTGGTATTTTGGCCCATTCCTCCATGCAGATCTCCTCTAGAGCAGTGATGTTTTGGGGCTGTCGCTGGGCAACACAGACTTTCAACTCCCTCCAAAGATTTTCTATGGGGTTGAGATCTGGAGACTGGCTAGGCCACTCCAGGACCTTGAAATGATTCTTACGAAGCCACTCCTTCGTTGCCCGGGCGGTGTGTTTGGGATCATTTTCATGCTGAAAGACCCAGCCACGTTTCATCTTCAATGCCCTTGCTGATGGAAGGAGGTTTTCACTCAAAATCTCACGATACATGGCCCCATTCATTCTTTCCTTTACACGGATCAGTCGTCCTGGTCCCTTTGTAGAAAAACAGCCCCAAAGCATGATGTTTCCACCCCCATGCTTCACAGTAGGTATGGTGTTCTTTGGATGCAACTCAGCATTCTTTGTCCTCCAAACACGGCGAGTTGAGTTTTTACCAAAAAGTTATATTTTGGTTTCATCTGACCATATGACATTCTCCCAATCCTCTTTTGGATCATCCAAATGCACTCTAGCAAACTTCAGACGGGCCTGGACATGTACTGGCTTAAGCAGGGGGACACGTCTGGCACTGCTGGATTTGAGTCCCTGGCGGCGTAGTGTGTTACTGATGGTAGGCTTTGTTACTTTGGTCCCAGCTCTCTGCAGGTCATTCACTAGGTCCCCCCGTGTGGTTCTGGGATTTTTGCTCACCGTTCTTGTGATCATTTTGACCCCACGGGGTGAGATCTTGCGTGGAGCCCCAGATCGAGGGAGATTATCAGTGGTCTTGTATGTCTACAATTTTGTTTCTGGTGTCCTTTGACAGCTCTTTGGTCTTGGCCATAGTGGAGTTTGGAGTGTGACTGTTTGAGGTTGTGGACAGGTGTCTTTTATATTGATAACAAGTTCAAACAGGTGCCGTTAATACAGGTAACGAGTGGAGGACAGAGGAGCCTCTTAAAGAAGAAGTTGCAGGTCTGTGAGAGCCAGAAATCTTGCTTGTTTGTAGGTGACCAAATATTTATTTTCCACCATAATTTGCAAATAAATTCATAAAAAATCCTACAATGTGATTTTCTGGAAGAAAAAAATCTCAATTTGTCTGTCATAGTTGACGTGTACCTATGATGAAAATTACAGGCCTCTCTCATCTTTTTAAGTGGGCGAACTTGCACAATTGGTGGCTGACTAAAAACTTTTTTTCCCCACTGTATACACACTACCAGTCAAAAGTTTGGACACACCTACCCATTCAAGGGTTTTTCTTTATTTAAATAGTTTTTTACATCGTAGAATAATAGTGAAGACATCAAAACTATGAAATAACACATATGGAATCATGTAGTAACCAAAAAAGTGTTAAACAAATCAAAATATATTTTATATTTGAGATTCTTCAAATAGCCACCCTTTGCCTTGATGACAGCTTTGCACACTCTTCGCATTCTCTCAACCAGCTTCATGAGGTAGTCACCTGGAATGAATTTCAATTAACAGGTGTGCCTTCTTAAAAGATAATTTGTGGAATAGATTTCCTTATTAATGCATTTGAGCCATCCAGTTGTGTTGTGACAAGGTAGGGGGGTATACAGAAGATAGCCCTATTTGATAAAAGACCAAGTCCATATTATAGCAAGAACAGCTCAAATAAGCAAAGAGAAACAACAGTCTATCATTACTTAAAGTCATGGGGCGTCGCACAATTGGCCCAGCGTCGTCCAGGGTAGGGGAGGGAATGGCCGGCAGGGGATGTAGCTCAGTTGGTAGAGCATGGCGTTTGCAACGCCAGGGTTGTGGGTTCGATAAAATAATGTATGCGCTAACTGTAAGTCGCTCTGGATAAGAGCGTCTGCTAAATGACTAAAATGTAAATGTAAATGTAATGAAGGTCAGTCAATATGGAACATTTCAAGAACTTTGAAAGTTTCTTCAAGTGCAGTCGCAAAAACCATCAAGCGCTATGATGAAATTGGCTCTCATGAGGACCACCACAGGAATGGAAGACCCAGAGTTACCTCTGCTGCAGAGGATATGTTAATTAGAGTTACCAGCCTCAGAAATTGCAGCCCAAATAAATGCTTCACAGAGTTCAAGTCACAGACACATCTCAACATCAACTGTTCAGAGGGGACACCAATAATAAGAAGAGACCTGCTTGGGCCAAGAAACACGAGCAATGGACATCAGACCGTTGGAAATCTGTGCTTTGGTCTGGAGTCCAAATTGAACATTTTTGGTTCCAACCGCCGTGTCTTTGTGAGACGTGGTGTGGGTGAACGGATGATCTCCACATGTGTAGATCCTACCGTAAAGCATGGAGGAGGAGGTGTTATGGTGTGAGGGTGCTTTGCTGGTGACACTGTCTGTGATTTATTTAGAAATCAAGGCACACTTAACCAGCATGGCTACCACAGCATTCTGCAGCGATACACCATCCCATCTGGTTTGGGCTTAGTGGGACTATCATTTTGTTTTTCAACAGGACAATGACCCAACACATCTCCAGGATGTGAAAGGGAAATTTTACCAAGAAGGAGAGTGATGGAGTGCTGCATCAGATGACCTGGCTTCCACAATCCCCCGACCTCAACCCAATGGAGATTTTGTTGGGATTAGTCGGACCGCAGAGTGAAGGAAAAAGCAGCCAGCAAGTGCTCAGCATATGTGGGAACTCCTTCAAGATTGTTGGAAAGCATTCCAGGTTAAGCTGGTTGAGAGAATGCCAAGAGTGTGCAAAGCTGTCATCAAGGCAAAGGCTGGCCATTTGAATAATCTCAAATATTTAATATATTTTGATTTGTTTAACACTTTTTTGGTTACTACATGATTCCATATGTGTTATTTCATAGTTGTGATGTCTTCACTATTATTCTACAATGTAGAAAATAGTAAAAATGAAGAAAAACCCTTGAATGAGTATTTGTGTCCAAACTTTTGACTGGTTCTGTAACTATACTTTTTAATGTTAAATGTTTGTTTGTTCACTCAGATTATGCGGGGTATCACCCAATGGCCAGTGATCTTTTTAAAGTGCAGACTCCAGGTGGCCCATCCCTTCTTAGCAGTAGCTCAGGGACCACAACATACAAGCAGCTGGCACATTTTATGTGCAGTGGCTCAGAGGGGAGGAAGTGGAAGAAGTGTTAATATAAAGGCAATCCTATTTTCCAAACTGGCTTTGAGGCTCTAGCTAGGTGATGTTGTAGTTAGACACGCTTCCAATTCAGCCCAAACAAAGAAGAATCCAAAGCTCCGATTGCATATAAGCAAACAAAACAATTATTTTTGCCCATTTGCTCTATTAATCCATCCAAAATGAAACAAAACAATCGATCTTCATTTAAAAAAAAGATATATACAAACCTGGGTGTGTGACAAGGTCAAAAACTGTTTGGTACCGCTCTACGTGGGGCCTTCCTCAGCTATGATTCCAATTACTTTATTATAGGAGGGGAGAAGGGGAAACATGGGTAAAAAAAGGGTGTGCCCAGGTGCAACATCATTTAATCTCATATTACATAATGTATAAAGTCATGCGTAATAATTTATAAAGTCAATAATTCTATATTATAATGGGGCAATACAAAAATACATATCTCTCAAGACCTGAAATAGAGAATTTGTCTTCAACAGTTAGTTTGACAAATTACTAGCAGTAGGGTCTTATGCCATGTTCACGTGCTGATTGGACAGACAGACCTTCTCAGCTGTGATGTCAGGCTTATGACTTTGGTGTGGTCATGTGCTTTTTATTCAGAAGTACAAACATGGGTAGGCAACAACACATCTGACACGATGATCCTCAACACGGGGGCCCCTCAGGGGTGCATGCTTAGTCCCATCCTGTACTGCCTGTTCACCCACAACTGCGTGGCCAAGCACTAGTCTAACACCATCATTAAGTTTGCTGATGACACAACGATGGTAGGCCTGATCACCAACAACGATGAGAGAGCCTATAGGGAGGAGGTCAGAGGAAGTCCCAAAAAATGGTCAAAGACTCCAGTCACCAAAGTCATAGACTGTTGTCTCTGCTACCGCACGGCAAGCGGTACCGGAGCGCCATGTCTAGGTCCAAAGGGCTCCTTAACAGCTTCTACCCCCAAGTCATAAGACTGCTGAACAATTAATCAAATGGCCACCCGGACTATTTACATTTGTATTTTTCACTTTATTTGATTTAGTAAATATTTTCTTAACTCTATTTCTTGAACTGCATTGTTGGTTAAGGGCTTGTAAGTAAGCATTTCATGGTAAGGTCTACACCTGTTGTATTCGGCGCATGTGACAAATAAATATTGATTTGGACGGTCTTTAAAGCTCATGTTTTTTTGCTACTCATCATCCTCTATTTATCTAATTAATAAATGATATGTTTCTTACCATGAACCACCTAGTATTCTTTCTTTTCACATGGTTTTGTGTTGCATGATTCAAGTGAGGTGAGAGGTCAGTGGTGAAATGTCACAATTCCACAACTCGTCAACCAAATTAGGTCCGTCTTTCCTAATGGTAAATACGATATGGAGCGTTGTTTATGTGAAACTTCCCATTAGGAAACTCTTATTCCCGATACTACATAAACGTGGCAATAGTCTGATCTGGATTTTGTTAGGAAAGGGTTCTGTTTATCGATTACATGACATCGTTCTGCAAATTATAACGCATAATAATGTTTGGGGACAGAAAACAGTACTTGGTTTTATCAGGGATTAAGATGTATTTATGTAGTAGTGATACAGTGGGGAGAACAAGTATTTGATACACTGCCGATTTTGCAGGTTTTCCTACTTACAAAGCATGTAGAGGTCTGTAATTTTTATCATAGGTACACTTCAACTGTGAGAGACGGAATCTAAAACAAAAATCCAGAAAATCTCATTGTATGATTTTTAAGTAATTAATTTGCATTTTATTGCATGACATAAGTATTTGATCACCTACCAACCAGTAAGAATTCCGGCTCTCACAGACCTGTTAGTTTTTCTTTAAGAAGCCCTCCTGTTCTCCACTCATTACCTGTATTAACTGCACCTGTTTGAACTCATTACCTGTATAAAAGACAACTGTCCACACACTCTCAAACAGACTCCAACCTCTCCACAATGGCCAAGACCAGAGAGCTGTGTAAGGACATCAGGGATAAAATTGCAGACCTGCACAAGGCTGGGATGGGCTACAGGACAATAGGCAAGAAGCTTGGTGAGAGGTTTTAGATTCCGTCTCTCACAGTTGAAGTGTACCTATGATAAAAATTACAGACCTCTACATGCTTTGTAAGTAAGAAAACCTGCAAAATCGGCAGTGTATCAAATACCTGTTCTCCCCACTGTACATGAATACACTCTGATGTATTACAAATTCTGTTTTCTCTCCCCCTCCACCGGAAGAAGATAGGCCTTCAACTTCAAGAAACAGCTTTCCTCCACCCGCAATCACAAAATCCAAAAGAGGCACGGTATGCATTCGTACGCCGTGTTAAGTTTGTGGAGGACCTTATTTTCATGGACAGTAAAATAATGTGTGTTGCTCTACAAATGGAAATCAGAAATAAGAAGGCTGTGGATGATAATGGCGTGTCAAGGGAAAAAGGCTGAAAAGATTGATGCAGTAGGATTGACGCAGTGGATGACGTCCTGTTGTCATCCTTCTTCAACTACAGTGCCTTGCAAAAGTATTCATCCCCCTTCATCCCCCATATTTTCTTGCATTACAACCTGTAATTTAAATGGATTTTGGGGGGGGATTTCATGTAATGGACATACACAAAATAGACGAAATTGGTGAAGTGAAATGAAAAAAATGACTCGTTTCAAAAAATAAATAACGGAAAACTGGTGCGTGCATACAGTGAGGGAAAAAAGTATTTGATCCCCTGCTGATTATGTACGTTTGCCCACTGACAAAGACATTATCAGTCTATAATTTTAATGGTAGGTTTATTTAAACAGTGAGAGACAGAATAACAACACAAAAATCCAGAAAAACGCATGTCAAAAATGTTATAAATTGATTTGCATTTTAATGAGGGAAATAAGTATTTGACCCCTATGCAAAACATGACTTAGTACTTGGTGGCAAAACCCTTGTTGGCAATCACAGAGGTCAGACGTTTCTTGTAGTTGGCCACCAGGTTTGCACACATCTCAGGAAGGATTTTGTCCCACTCCTCTTTGCATATCTTCTCCAAGTCATTAAGGTTTTGAGGACGATGTTTGGCAACTCGAACCTTCAGCTCCCTCCACAGATTTTCTATGGGATTAAGGTCTGGAGACTGGCTACGCCACTCCAGGACCTTAATGTGCTTCTTCTTGAACCACTCCTTTGTTGCCTTGGCCGTGTGTTTTGGGTCATTGTCATGCTGGAATACCCATCCACGACACATTTTCAATGTCCTGGCTGAGGGAAGGAGGTTCTCTCCCAAGATTTGACAGTACATGGCCCCGTCCATCGTCCCTTTGATGCAGTGAAGTTGTCCTGTCCCCTTAGCAGAAAAACACCCCCAAAGCATAATGTTTCCACCTCAATGATTGACGGTGGGGATGGTGTTCTTGGGGTCATAGGCAGCATTCCTCCTCCTCCAAACACGGCGAGTTGAGTTGATGCCAAAGAGCTCGATTTTGGTCTCCTCTGACCACAACACTTTCACCCAGTTCTCCTCTGAATCATTCAGATGTTCATTGGCAAACTTCAGACGGCCCTGTATATGTGTTTTTTTGAGCAGGGGGACCTTGCGGGCGCTGCAGGATTTCAGTCCTTCACGGCATAGTGTGTTACCAATTGTTTTCTTGGTGACTATGGTCCCAGCTGCCTTGAGATCATTGACAAGATCCTCCCTTGTAGTTCTGGGCTGATTCCTCACCGTTCTCATGATTATTGCAATTCCACGAGGTGAGATCTTGCATGGAACCCCAGGCCGAGGGAGATTGACAGTTATTTTGTGTTTCTTCCATTTGCGAAAAATCGCACCAACTGTTGTCACCTTCTCACCAAGCTGCTTGGCGATGGCCTTGTAGCCCATTCCGGCCTTGTAGCCCATTCCAGCCTTGTGTAGGTCTACAATCTTGTCCCTGACATCCTTGGAGAGCTCTTTGGTCTTGGCCATGGTGGAGAGTTTGGAATCTGATTGATTGATTGCTTCTGTGGACAGGTGTCTTTTATACAGGTAACAAGCTGAGATTAGGAGCACTCCCTTTAAGAGTGTGCTCCTAATCTCAGCTTGTTACCTGTATAAAAGACACCTGGGAACCAGAAATCTTTCTGATTGAGAGGGGGTCAAATACTTATTTCCCTCATTAAAATGCAAATCAATTTATAACATTTTTGACATGCATTTTTCTGGATTTTTGTTGTTGTTATTCTGTCTCTCACTGTTCAAATAAACCTACCATTAAAATTATAGACTGATTATTTCTTTGTCAGTGGGCAAACGTACATAATCAGCAGGGGATCAAATACTTTTTTCCCTCACTGTATGTATTCACACCCTTTGCTATGAAGCCCCTAAATAAGATATGGTGCGACCAATAACCTTCAGAAGTCACATAATTAGTTAAATAAAGTCCACCTGTGTGCAATCTAAGTGTCACATGATCTCAGTATATATCAACCTGTTCTGAAAGGCCCAAGAGTCTGCAACACCACTAAGCAAGGGGCAACACCAAGCAAGCGGCACCATGAGCTCTCCAAACAGGTCAGGGACAAAGTTGTGGAGAAGTACAGATCAGGGTTGGGTTATAAAAACATATCCACATTTTTGAACATCCCACGGAGCACCATTAAATCTATTATTAAAAAATTGAAAGAATATGGCACCACAACAAACCTGCCAAGAGAGGGCCGCCCACCAAAACTCACGGACCAGGCAAGGAGGGCATTAATTAGAGAGGCAATAAAGAGACCAAAGATAACCCTGAAGGAGCTGAAAAGCTCCACAGTGGAGATTGGAGTATCTGTCCATAGGACCACTTTAAGCCGTACACTCCACAGACCTGGGCTTTACGGAAGAGTGGCCAGAAAAAAGCCATTGCTTAAAGAAAAAAATAAGCAAACACGTTTGGTGTTCACCAAAAGACATGTGGGGTACTCTGGTCAGATGAGACTAAAATTGAGCTTTTTGGCCATCAACGAAAACGATATGTCTGGCGCAAACCCAACACCTCTCATCCCCCGGGAACACCATCATGCTGTGGGGATGTTTTTGATTGGCAGGGACTGGGAAACTGGTCAGAATTGAAGGAATGATGGATGGCACTAAATACAGGGACATTCTTGAGGGAAACCTGTTTAAGGCTTCCAGATATTTGAGACTGGGACGGAGGTTCACCTTCCAGAAGGACAATGACCCTAAGCATACTGCTAAAGCAACACTCGAGTGGTTTAAGGGGAAACATTTAAATGTTGAGAATTGAGAATATGTGGTATGACTTAAAGATTGCTGTACACCAACGAAACCCATCCAACTTGAAGGAGCTGGAGCAGTTTTGCCTTGAAGAATGGGCAAAAATCCCAGTGGCTAGATGTGCCAAGTTTATACCCCAAGAGACTTGCAGCTGTAATTGCTGCAAAAGGTGGCTCTACAAAGTATTGGTGGCTCTATAAGTAGTTATGCACGCTCAAATTTCAGTTTTTTTGTCTTATTTCTTGTTTGTTTCACAATAAAAAATATGTTGCATCTTCAAAGTGGTAGGCATGTTGTGTAAATCAAATGATACAAACCCCCAAAAAATCCATTTTAATTCCAGGTTGTAAGGCAACAAAATAGGACAAATGCCAAGGGGGGTGAATACTTTCGCAAGCACTGTACTTATCTTCTGGTGAGAGGACATCTGTTGAAAAGGCTCTCAAGAGCACAGAGGAGGAGAGTGACGATGAGGACTTGCTCTACCTTTTCTCAACAATGGGCTCACATTGCCTCCCTCCCAAAGAAAACATGCAATTTGACAATCAAACAATGGCTCACAACGCCATCCTACAAGTGCCAAAATACATAATAGATAGTTTTTCTCACAGTTTGAACAGTGCACAATTGCAGCTGTCAGACAAGAAAAGTGTTTTGTCAAAGATGGCCACCAACAAAAAAGTGGCACACCCACTTGGCAGCCAGGCCCACCCACTGGGGAGCCAGGCCCAGCCAATCAGAATGAGTTTTTCCCCACAAAAGGGCTTTGTTACAGACATAAATACTCCACAGCACCCCCCCTCAGACGATCCCACAGGTCAAGAAGCTGGATGTGGATGTCCTGGGCTGGCGTGGTTACATGTGGTCTGCGGTTGTGAGGCCGGTTGGACGTATTGCCAAATTCTCTAAAACGACGTTGGCTTATGGTAAATAAATTAACATTGAATTCTCTGGCAACTGCTTTGGTGGACATTCCTGCAATCAGCATGCCAATTGCACGCTCCCTCAAAACTGGAGATGTCTGTGGCATTGTGTTGTCTGACAACACCGCACATTTTAGAGTGGCCTTTTATTGTCCCAGCACAAGGTGCACCTCTGTAATGATCATGCTGTTTAATCAGCTTCTTGATATGCCACACATGTCAGATGGATGGTTTATCTTGGCAAAGGAGAAATGCTCACTAACAGGGATGTAAACAAATTTGTGACAAATAAGCTTTTTGTGCGTATGGAACATTTCTGGGATATTTTATTTCAGCTCATGAGACATGGGACCAACACTTTACGTGTTGCGTTTATATGTTTGTTCAGTATATAACCACACCATGCACAATGGCTAAATGTGATTTCATATGGTTGATGATGCAGAGAGGACCAGGAGTGGACAGAAGGTAACAGGTAGACTAGCTAGCTATACCTAGGCTGAATGGATGGACTGGTTTTGCAAATGCAAAAATGAGCATTGCATACCCAAATACCTAAAAACCTGCCAATTGTTGGCAAATGATGAATGGACAACCTTAATTACATAACGTTGTTACGTCGTAGCAACAAAAATAGTATGTCGTGACAATATAATATTGTTTGTTTGGATGCAGTCATCGGTCAGCAGGTCTATGAGAAGATCAAGAATTCAAGTTCAGTAGACCCAGACACACCTTCGGGGCTAGTCAAAAAAAAGTAAGTTTCGATATCCAACTCCACTTTGGGAGGAGAGGCAACGAGGGAAACAAATTTAAAGCACGACTCCTTCTGCATAAAAGAATATGAAAACTATGCTACAATTATGTATAACGAGCAAACCAAGAACCATAAAGTAAGTCCCCAACAAGAGGAACAAGGAGAGCGGTCAGGGGTTCAAGTTTGAGCAGCCCAGAGATCGACTCTGTCCTGTCACATCACATCACTGAAGAAGTACCTCTCCCTTCTCCCCCCAACCCCCCCGCCTTCTTTCTCCACCCGAAGTGAAACTTTCAGAGCAAGGAGAGAGTGTGGTTCACTCGAGAGTCCATGGGAAAAAACATACTCGCTACAATATAGCCCAAAATATGTACAGTGAGGGAAAAAAGTATTTGATCCCCTGCTGATTTTGTACGTTTGCCCACTGACAAAGAAATGATCAGTCTACAATTTTAATGGTAGGTTTATTTGAACAGTGAGAGCCAGAATAACAACAAAAAAATCCAGAAAAACACATGTCAAAAATGTTATAAATTGATTTGCATTTTAATGAGGGAAATAAGTATTTGACCCCTCTGCAAAACATGACTTAGTACTTGCTGGCAAAACCCTTGTTGGCAATCACAGAGGTCAGACGTTTCTTGTAGTTTCCCACCAGGTTTGTACACAATTCAGGAGGGATTTTGTCCCACTCCTCTTTGCAGATCTTCTCCAAGTCATTAAGGTTTCGAGCCTGACGTTTGTCAACTCGAACCTTCAGCTCCCTCCACAGATTTTCTATGGGATTAAGGTCTAGAGACTGGCTAGGCCACTCCAGGACCTTAATGTGCTTCTTCTTGAGCCACTCCTTTGTTGCCTTGGCCGTGTGTTTTGGGTCATTGTCATGCTGGAATACCCATTCACGACCCATTTTCAATGCCCTGGCTGAGGGAAGGAGGTTCTCACCCAAGATTTGACGGTACATGGCCCCGTCCATCGTCCCTTTGATGCGGTGAAGTTGTCCTGTCCCCTTAGCAGAAAAACACCCCCAAAGCATAATGTTTCCACCTCAATGATTGACGGTGGGGATGGTGTTCTTGGGGTCATAGGCAGCATTCCTCCTCCTCCAAACACGGCGAGTTGAGTTGATGCCAAAGAGCTCGATTTTGGTCTCCTCTGACCACAACACTTTCACCCAGTTCTCCTCTGAATCATTCAGATGTTCATTGGCAAACTTCAGACGGCCCTGTATATGTGTTTTTTTGAGCAGGGGGACCTTGCGGGCGCTGCAGGATTTCAGTCCTTCACGGCATAGTGTGTTACCAATTGTTTTCTTGGTGACTATGGTCCCAGCTGCCTTGAGATCATTGACAAGATCCTCCCTTGTAGTTCTGGGCTGATTCCTCACCGTTCTCATGATTATTGCAATTCCACGAGGTGAGATCTTGCATGGAACCCCAGGCCGAGGGAGATTGACAGTTATTTTGTGTTTCTTCCATTTGCGAAAAATCGCACCAACTGTTGTCACCTTCTCACCAAGCTGCTTGGCGATGGCCTTGTAGCCCATTCCAGCCTTGTGTAGGTCTACAATCTTGTCCCTGACATCCTTGGAGAGCTCTTTGGTCTTGGCAATGGTGGAGAGTTTGGAATCTGATTGATTGATTGCTTCTGTGGACAGGTGTCTTTTATACAGGTAACAAGCTGAGATTAGGAGCACTCCCTTTAAGAGTGTGCTCCTAATCTCAGCTTGTTACCTGTATAAAAGACACCTGGGAGCCAGAAATCTTTCTGATTGAGAGGGGGTCAAATACTTATTTCCCTCATTAAAATGCAAATCAATTTATAACATTTTTGACATGCATTTTTCTGGATTTTTGTTGTTGTTATTCTGTCTCTCACTGTTCAAATAAACCTACCATTAAAATTATAGACTGATTATTTCTTTGTCAGTGGGCAAACGTACATAATCAGCAGGGGATCAAATACTTTTTTCCCTCACTGTATGTATTCACACCCTTTGCTATGAAGCCCCTAAATAAGATATGGTGCGACCAATAACCTTCAGAAGTCACATAATTAGTTAAATAAAGTCCACCTGTGTGCAATCTAAGTGTCACATGATCTCAGTATATATCAACCTGTTCTGAAAGGCCCAAGAGTCTGCAACACCACTAAGCAAGGGGCAACACCAAGCAAGCGGCACCATGAGCTCTCCAAACAGGTCAGGGACAAAGTTGTGGAGAAGTACAGATCAGGGTTGGGTTATAAAAACATATCCACATTTTTGAACATCCCACGGAGCACCATTAAATCTATTATTAAAAAATTGAAAGAATATGGCACCACAACAAACCTGCCAAGAGAGGGCCGCCCACCAAAACTCACGGACCAGGCAAGGAGGGCATTAATTAGAGAGGCAATAAAGAGACCAAAGATAACCCTGAAGGAGCTGAAAAGCTCCACAGTGGAGATTGGAGTATCTGTCCATAGGACCACTTTAAGCCGTACACTCCACAGACCTGGGCTTTACGGAAGAGTGGCCAGAAAAAAGCCATTGCTTAAAGAAAAAAATAAGCAAACACGTTTGGTGTTCACCAAAAGACATGTGGGGTACTCTGGTCAGATGAGACTAAAATTGAGCTTTTTGGCCATCAACGAAAACGATATGTCTGGCGCAAACCCAACACCTCTCATCCCCCGGGAACACCATCATGCTGTGGGGATGTTTTTGATCGGCAGGGACTGGGAAACTGGTCAGAATTGAAGGAATGATGGATGGCACTAAATACAGGGACATTCTTGAGGGAAACCTGTTTAAGGCTTCCAGATATTTGAGACTGGGACGGAGGTTCACCTTCCAGAAGGACAATGACCCTAAGCATACTGCTAAAGCAACACTCGAGTGGTTTAAGGGGAAACATTTAAATGTTGAGAATTGAGAATATGTGGTATGACTTAAAGATTGCTGTACACCAACGAAACCCATCCAACTTGAAGGAGCTGGAGCAGTTTTGCCTTGAAGAATGGGCAAAAATCCCAGTGGCTAGATGTGCCAAGTTTATACCCCAAGAGACTTGCAGCTGTAATTGCTGCAAAAGGTGGCTCTACAAAGTATTGGTGGCTCTATAAGTAGTTATGCACGCTCAAATTTCAGTTTTTTTGTCTTATTTCTTGTTTGTTTCACAATAAAAAATATGTTGCATCTTCAAAGTGGTAGGCATGTTGTGTAAATCAAATGATACAAACCCCCAAAAAATCCATTTTAATTCCAGGTTGTAAGGCAACAAAATAGGACAAATGCCAAGGGGGGTGAATACTTTCGCAAGCACTGTACTTATCTTCTGGTGAGAGGACATCTGTTGAAAAGGCTCTCAAGAGCACAGAGGAGGAGAGTGACGATGAGGACTTGCTCTACCTTTTCTCAACAATGGGCTCACATTGCCTCCCTCCCAAAGAAAACATGCAATTTGACAATCAAACAATGGCTCACAACGCCATCCTACAAGTGCCAAAATACATAATAGATAGTTTTTCTCACAGTTTGAACAGTGCACAATTGCAGCTGTCAGACAAGAAAAGTGTTTTGTCAAAGATGGCCACCAACAAAAAAGTGGCACACCCACTTGGCAGCCAGGCCCACCCACTGGGGAGCCAGGCCCAGCCAATCAGAATGAGTTTTTCCCCACAAAAGGGCTTTGTTACAGACATAAATACTCCACAGCACCCCCCCTCAGACGATCCCACAGGTCAAGAAGCTGGATGTGGATGTCCTGGGCTGGCGTGGTTACATGTGGTCTGCGGTTGTGAGGCCGGTTGGACGTATTGCCAAATTCTCTAAAACGACGTTGGCTTATGGTAAATAAATTAACATTGAATTCTCTGGCAACTGCTTTGGTGGACATTCCTGCAATCAGCATGCCAATTGCACGCTCCCTCAAAACTGGAGATGTCTGTGGCATTGTGTTGTCTGACAACACCGCACATTTTAGAGTGGCCTTTTATTGTCCCAGCACAAGGTGCACCTCTGTAATGATCATGCTGTTTAATCAGCTTCTTGATATGCCACACATGTCAGATGGATGGTTTATCTTGGCAAAGGAGAAATGCTCACTAACAGGGATGTAAACAAATTTGTGACAAATAAGCTTTTTGTGCGTATGGAACATTTCTGGGATATTTTATTTCAGCTCATGAGACATGGGACCAACACTTTACGTGTTGCGTTTATATGTTTGTTCAGTATATAACCACACCATGCACAATGGCTAAATGTGATTTCATATGGTTGATGATGCAGAGAGGACCAGGAGTGGACAGAAGGTAACAGGTAGACTAGCTAGCTATACCTAGGCTGAATGGATGGACTGGTTTTGCAAATGCAAAAATGAGCATTGCATACCCAAATACCTAAAAACCTGCCAATTGTTGGCAAATGATGAATGGACAACCTTAATTACATAACGTTGTTACGTCGTAGCAACAAAAATAGTATGTCGTGACAATATAATATTGTTTGTTTGGATGCAGTCATCGGTCAGCAGGTCTATGAGAAGATCAAGAATTCAAGTTCAGTAGACCCAGACACACCTTCGGGGCTAGTCAAAAAAAAGTAAGTTTCGATATCCAACTCCACTTTGGGAGGAGAGGCAACGAGGGAAACAAATTTAAAGCACGACTCCTTCTGCATAAAAGAATATGAAAACTATGCTACAATGATGTATAACGAGCAAACCAAGAACCATAAAGTAAGTCCCCAACAAGAGGAACAAGGAGAGCGGTCAGGGGTTCAAGTTTGAGCAGCCCAGAGATCGACTCTGTCCTGTCACATCACATCACTGAAGAAGTACCTCTCCCTTCTCCCCCCAACCCCCCCCGCCTTCTTTCTCCACCCGAAGTGAAACTTTCAGAGCAAGGAGAGAGTGTGGTTCACTCGAGAGTCCATGGGAAAAAACATACTCGCTACAATATAGCCCAAAATATGTACAGTGAGGGAAAAAAGTATTTGATCCCCTGCTGATTTTGTACGTTTGCCCACTGACAAAGAAATGATCAGTCTACAATTTTAATGGTAGGTTTATTTGAACAGTGAGAGCCAGAATAACAACAAAAAAATCCAGAAAAACACATGTCAAAAATGTTATAAATTGATTTGCATTTTAATGAGGGAAATAAGTATTTGACCCCTCTGCAAAACATGACTTAGTACTTGCTGGCAAAACCCTTGTTGGCAATCACAGAGGTCAGACGTTTCTTGTAGTTTCCAACCAGGTTTGTACACAATTCAGGAGGGATTTTGTCCCACTCCTCTTTGCAGATCTTCTCCAAGTCATTAAGGTTTCGAGCCTGACGTTTGTCAACTCGAACCTTCAGCTCCCTCCACAGATTTTCTATGGGATTAAGGTCTAGAGACTGGCTAGGCCACTCCAGGACCTTAATGTGCTTCTTCTTGAGCCACTCCTTTGTTGCCTTGGCCGTGTGTTTTGGGTCATTGTCATGCTGGAATACCCATTCACGACCCATTTTCAATGCCCTGGCTGAGGGAAGGAGGTTCTCACCCAAGATTTGACGGTACATGGCCCCGTCCATCGTCCCTTTGATGCGGTGAAGTTGTCCTGTCCCTTTAGCAGAAAAACACCCCCAAAGCATAATGTTTCCACCTCCATGTTTGACGGTTGGGATGGTGTTCTTGGGGTCATAGGCAGCTTTCCTCCTCCTCCAAACACGGCGAGTTGAGTTGATGTCAAAGAGCTCCATTTTGGTCTCATCTGACCACAACACTTTCACCCAGTTCTCCTCTGAATCATTCAGATGTTCATTGGCAAACTTCAGACGGGCATGTATATGTGCTTTCTTGAGCAGGGGGACCTTGCGGGCGCTGCAGGATTTCAGTCCTTCATGGCGTAGTGTGTTAACAATTGTTTTCTTGGTGACTATGGTCCCAGCTGCCTTGAGATCATTGACAAGATCCTCCCATGTAGTTCTGGGCTGATTCCTCACCGTTCTCATGATCATTGCAACTCCACGAGGTGAGATCTTGCATGGAGCCCCAGGCCAAGGGAGATTGACAGTGCTTTTGTGTTTCTTCCATTTGCGAGTAATCGCACCAACTGTTGTCACCTTCTCACCAAGCTGCTTGGCGATGGTCTTGTAGCCCATTCCAGCCTTGTGTAGGTCTACAATCTTGTCCCTGACATCCTTGGAGAGCTCTTTGGTCTTGGCCATGGTGGAGAGTTTGGAATCTGATTGATTGATTGCTTCTGTGGACAGGTGTATTTTATACAGGTAACAAGCTGAGATTAGGAGCACTCCCTTTAAGAGTGTGCTCCTAATCTCAGCTCGTTACCTGTATAAAAGACACCTGTCCACAGAAATGTTTCTGATTGAGAGGGGGTCAAATATTTATTTCCCTCATTAAAATGCATATCAATTTATAACATTTTTGACTTGAGATTTTCTGGATTTTTTTGTTGTTATTCTGTCTCTCACTGTTCAAATATACCTACCATTAAAATTATAGACTGATCATTTCTTTGTCAGTGGGCAAACGTACAAAATCAGCAGGGGATCAAATACTTTTTTCCCTCACTGTAAGGAAGACTCTGAAGCTCGCTCATACAAAAGTTATGATGCGGGCCTGGAGGCAAGGAAAATAATGTCTTTGAGTGGCCATTGGTGTGAGAGCTCACTCAGGAGTTTTTGGCAGCCTAACATGGAGAACAGAATGCGCTGGAGTACCATTTTAGCTGGCAACGATTTGAGTGGGATGTCCCATTTTCCGCCAAAGAAGAGACAAGCACTGGCTGTAACCAACCAGTGCCAGCACCATGGACAGTTCTTCCACTTGTGTGCCATCAACGGAAACGTCACTATTAACGTCACCAACTAGTTTGGTTAGCTTGGATTGGCCAACCATAATAGTTGTTGCCAATGTAGGCCTATTGGATATTTATTAAATCATTTATTGAATTTCTTGTCTCACATCATCATTGAATCTCTGCTAGCTAGCTACATGCCAATCATTTGTTTAGTATAGCAACATCGAATGAATAGAATGATTAGAATTAACGACTGGGTCAAAACATGAAAAATTAACTAATGACCAGCCCGCTTGGGTAGCAACTTCAGAATGCAAAAACAAATTTACTCAGCAGGAAGGTCTGATTTCACTATTATTAAAACAAGACCCAGATGGCAAATATTAAGATCCAGTCTATCATAAAGACTGGAGGCCTCTTACACTTCAATGTTGTGATGCAAAAATACTAGTGAAATGCATAGCACTCAGAATTAAAAAGGTTTTACCTGGTATTGTTCATCCTGATCAGACAGGTTTTTTACATGGACGATACATTGGAGATAATATACGACAACTACTAGAAATAATAGAACATCATGAAAAATCGAAGAAACCAGGCCTGGTATTTATAGCGGATTTTGAAAAGGCCTTTGATAAAGTAAGACAGGATTTTATTTATAAATGCCTGGCTTTTTTCAATTTCGGTGATTCTCTTATAAAATGGGTAAAAGTAATGTATAGCAACCCCAGGTGTTAAACAGTAAATAGCGGCTACTTCTCAGAGAGTTTTGAATTGTCAAGAGGAGTTAAACAAGGGTGTCGACTGTCACCATATCTATTTGTTATGGACATCGAAATGCTAGCTATTAAAATCAGATCAAATAACAACATTAGAGGATTAGAAATCCAAGTCTTAAAAACAAAGGCGTCCATGTATGCCGATGACTCAAGTTTTATATTAAGTCCACAAGCTAGATCCCTGCAATGTCTCATTGAATATCTAGATAACTTTTCTGGACTCTCTGGACTAAAACCTAATTATGATAAATGTACAATATTAGGTATTTGATCTTTAAAAAAATACAACTTTTACATTACCCTGCAGTTTACCGATAAAATGGGCTGACGGTGAGGTAGACATGCTTGGTATTCATATCACAAAATATATAAATGAGCTCTCCACAACGAATTTCATTAGAAAACTTGTAAAAATAGACACAATCCTGCAACCATGGAGAGGTAAATACCTGTCTATTTATGGAAAAATTGCCCTGATTAACTCCTTATTCATATCTCAGTTTATTCGCTTACTTATGGCGCTGCCTACTCCTGATGAATCGTTTTTCAAATCATATGAGCAAAAAATATTTAGCTTTATCTGGGATGCTAAACCAGACAAGATAAAGTGTGCCTATCTACAGTGGGGAGAACAAGTATTTGATACACTGCCGATTTTGCGGGTTTTCCTACTTACAAAGCATGTAGAGGTCTGTAATTTTTATCATAGTGTCACGCTCGTCATAAAGATTGGACAAAGGCGCAGCGTGATATGCGTACATCTTTTTAATAGTGTACTTTTCCAACACGATACAATAACAAAACAACCAAACGATACGTGAAGTCCTCGGTTAACAAAACAAACCTACACGGAACAAGATCCCACGAAACACAAGTGCACAACAGGCTGTCTAAGTATGGTTCCCAATCAGAGACAACAAGCAACAGCTGATTCTCGTTGCCTCTGAATGAGAACCACCCCGGCCAACATAGAAAACACATGAACTAGAAACTGAACATAGAACACAAAACATAGACCCTACACACCCTGGCTCAACATATAAGAGTCCCCAGAGCCAGGGCGTGACAGTACCCCCCTGGCTCTGGGGTACAGCAGCTGACCGGTACCTGACCAGGCACCGGTGAAACAGGCACGGGCTGTGCCGGACTGACGACGCGCACCACAGGCTTGGTGCGGGGAGCAGGGACGGGCCGGACCGGGCTGGCGACGCGCACCACAGGCTTGGTGCAGGGAGCAGGAATGGGCCGGACCGGGCTGACGAAGCGCACCACTGGCTTGGTGCGGGGAGCAGGAACAGGCCGGGCCGGGCTGACGACGCGCACCATTGGCTTGGTGCGGGGAGCAGGAATGGGCCGGACCGGGCTGACGAAGCGCACCACTGGCTTGGTGCGGGGAGCAGGAACAGGACAGGCCGGGCTGACGACGCGCACCATAGGCTTGGTGCGGGGAGCAGGAACAGGCCGGGCCAGGCTGGCGACGCGCACCATTGGCTTGGTGCGGGGAGCAGGAACGGGCCGGGCCGGGCTGGCGACGCGCACCATTGACTTGGTGCGAGGGACAGGAACAGGCCGGGCCGGGCTGGCGACGCACACCATTGGCTTGGTGTGAGGGGCAGGAACAGGCCGGGCCGGGCTGGCGACGCGCACCATAGGCTTGGTGCGAGGGGCAGGAACAGACCGGACCGGGCTGGTGACGCGCACCATTGGCTTGGTGCGAGGGGCAGGAACAGGCCGGGCCGGGCTGGCGACGCGCACCATTGGCTTGGTGTGAGGGGCAGGAACAGGCCGGGCCGGGCTGGCGACGCGCATCACAGGCTTGGTGCGAGGGACAGGAACAGGCCGGACCGTACTGGGAACACACACCACTGGCCTTGTGTGGGGATCAGGAACGGGCCGGACCGGACTGGTAACACACCTCAGTACCTCTCGCCGTGCCTCTACACTCTCCTTCCCTCTACTGACCAATGGCCCCCGTAACCTGGTGGCCTTCTCTCCTGGTCCACAAACTCGCCCTTTATCTGCCTCCAGCAGCCCCGTCGTCCATGCCGTGTGCCCCCCAAAATGTTTTTATTGGGGGTGCCTCTCGTCTGTCCGACGACGACACTGTTGGCGCCGTACCTCCTCTCTCGCCAGGGCTTTAACGTTAGCCCATGGCCCTTTGCCCGCGAACATATCCTCCCAGGACCACCATTGGCCCACCTGGGCCATCGCCAACCTCTCCAGCTCCTTACCCAGCGTTTGCTCCTGGAAACGCTGCTTGGTCCCGTTTTGGTGGGATCTTCTGTCACGCTCGTCATAAAGATTGGACCAAGGCGCAGCGTGATATGCGTACATCTTTTTAATAGTGTACTTTTCCAACACGATACAATAACAAAACAACCAAACGATACGTGAAGTCCTCGGTTAACAAAACAAACCTACACGGAACAAGATCCCACAAAACACAAGTGCACAACAGGCTGCCTAAGTATGGTTCCCAATCAGAGACAACAAGCAACAGCTGATTCTCGTTGCCTCTGATTGAGAACCACCCCGGCCAACATAGAAAACACATGAACTAGAAACTGAACATAGAACACAAAACATAGACCCTACACACCCTGGCTCAACATATAAAAGTCCCCAGAGCCAGGGCTTGACACATAGGTACACTTCAACTGTGAGAGACGGAATCTAAAAAAAATCCAGAAAATCACATTGTATGATTTTTAAGTAATTAATTTGCATTTTATTGCATGACATAAGTATTTGATACATTAGAAAAGCAGAACTGAATATTTGGTACAGAGACCTTTGTTTGCAATTACAGAGATCATACGTTTCCTGTAGGTCTTGACCAGGTTTGCACACACTGCAGCAGGGATTTTGGCCCACTCCTCCATACAGACCTTCTCCAGATCCTTCAGGTTTCGGGGCTGTCGCTGGGCAATACGGACTTTCAGGTCCCTCCAAAGATTTTCTATTGGGTTCAGGTCTGGAGACTGGCTAGGCCACTCCAGGACCTTGAGATGCTTCTTACAGAGCCACTCCTTAGTTGCCCTGGCTGTGTGTTTCGGGTCGTTGGCATGCTGGAAGACCCAGCCACGACCCATCTTCAATGCTCTTACTGAGGGAAGGAGGTTGTTGGCCAAGATCTCGCGATACATGGACCCATCCATCCTCCCCTCAATACGGTGCAGTCGTCCTGTCCCCTTTGCAGAAATCATCCCCAAAGACTGATGTTTCCACCTCCATGCTTCACGGTTGGGATGGTGTTCCTGGGGTTGTACTCACCCTTCTTCTTCCTCCAAACACGGCGAGTGGAGTTTAGACCAAAAAGCTCTATTTTTGTCTCATCAGACCACATGACCTTCTCCCATTCGTCCTCTGGATCATCCAGATGGTCATTGGCAAACTTCAGACGGGCCTGGACATGCGCTGGCTTGAGCAGGGGGACCTTGTGTGCGCTGCAGGATTTTAATCCATGACGGCGTAGTGTGTTACTAATGGTTTTCTTTGAGACTTTGGTCCCAGCTCTCTTCAGGTCATTGACCAGGTCCTGCTGTGTAGTTCTGGGCTGATCCCTCACCTTCCTCATGATCATTGATTCCCCACGAAGTGAGATCTTGCATGGAGCCCCAGACCGAGGATGATTGACCGTCATCTTGAACTTCTTCCATTTTCTAATAATTGTGCCAACAGTTGTTGCCTTCTCACCAAGCTGCTTGCCTATTGTCCTGTAGCCCATCCCAGCCTTGTGCAGGTCTACAATTTTATCCCTGATGTCCTTACACAGCTCTCTGGTCTTGGCCATTGTGGAGAGGTTGGAGTCTGTTAGATTGAGTGTGTGGACAGGTGTCTTTTATACAGGTAACAAGTTCAAACAGGTGCAGTTAATACAGGTAATGAGTGGAGAACAGGAGGGCTTCTTAAAGAAAAACTAACAGGTCTGTGAGAGCCGGAATTCTTACTGGTTGGTAGGTGATCAAATACTTATGTCATGCAATAAAATGCAAATTAATTACTTAAAAATCATACAAAGTGATTTTCTGGATTTTTGTTTTAGATTCCGTCTCTCACAGTTGAAGTGTACCTATGATAAAAATGACAGACCTCTACATGCTTTGTAAGTAGGAAAACCTGCAAAATCGGCAGTGTATCAAATACTTGTTCTCCCCACTGTATATAATGAATATGAATTGGGTGGATTGAGATTATTAAATATAAAAGCACTAAACCTCTCTAAAAGCGTCACTTATTCAAAAGTTTTACTTGAACCCTAAATGGTTCTCAAGTAGATTACTAAGAAAAGCTCATCCATTGTTTAAAAATTGCCTTTTTGCCTTTGTGCAGATTGCCACGTCACATTTTCGATTAATTGAAAATGATACTTTTTTCAAAGTATCTCTCTTTTTCAAACAAGCATTGCAGAGCTGGGTACAATTTCAATTTCATCCCCTGAAAAGATACATGAAATATTACAAATATTATGGCTGAACTCAAATGTGCTGGTTGATAAAGCCCAGTATTTATGGGAAAGATGTTTGAAAAGGGTATTTTGTTTTTAAATGATATTGTAAATTTGAATGGTAGAGTTATGTCTTTCATGGAGTTATCATAATTGTATGGGAAGGTCTGCTCAATCAAAGATTACAACCAATTGATTACAGCATTACCCCAGAAATGGAGGAGGCAGGTGGCAGTGGGAGGAGGTAGGGAACTGGTCTGTCTTTCCAATATAAAGGATCAAAACTGGCGGAGGAATAAAAATATCATGAATAGGAAAGTATACCAGTTTCATTTGAGGACCAGGATGTGCCATACAAATAGCCACATTTTTGATGTACCGATTCCATGGTACAGGGTGTATGAGTTGATATATAAAACGACTCAACATTCAAGACTTTTCAGCTAAAATTATTATATAGAATTCCTGCCACCAACAAAATGTTGAATATTTGGGGCATACAATCATCGAAGCTCTGCAGATTTTGTTGTGAGGATACAGAATCAATAGACCATATATTTTGGTATTGCCCTCAGAGTAGCCTGTTTCTGGTCTCAGGTTCAGGAATGGCTGAAAATGCATAACATTGATCTAAAATTGACCCTAGAAAGTCAATTACTAATGTACTAATACTCTTAGTAAAAGTATTTATCTTCAACTTGCAATCTGTGGATTCTATTCGATTAGAAAGATTGAAATTGTATGTTAAACATCACAGCAAAGTTGAAAGATACAGTTGAAGTCGGAAGTTTACATACACCTTAGCCAAATACATTTCAACTCAGTTTTTCACAATTCCTGACATTTAATTCTAGTAAAAAATCCATGTCTTAGGTCAGTTAGGATCACCACTTTATTTTAAGAATGTGAAATGTCAGATTTATTTCAGCTTTTATATCTTTCAGCACATTCCCAGTGGGTCAGAAGTTTACATACACTCAATTAGTATTTGGTAACATTTCCTTTAAATTGTTTAACTTGGGTCAAATGTTTCGGGTAACCTTCCACAAGCTTCCCACAATAAGTTGGGTGAATTTTGGCCCATTCCTCCTGACAGAGCTGGTGTAACTGAGTCAGGTTTGTATGCCTCTTTGCTCGCACACGCTTTTTCAGTTCTGCCCACAAATGTTCTATAGGATTGAGGTCAGGGCTTTTTGATGGCCACTCCAATACCTTGACTTTTTTGTCCTTAAGCCATTTTGCCACAACTTTGGAAGTATGCTTGGGGTCATTGTCCATTTGGAAGACCCATTTGTGACCAAGCTTTAACTTCCTGACTGATGTCTTGAGATGTTTCAATATATCCACATAATTTTCCTTCCTCATGATGCCATCTATTTTGTTAAGTGCACCAGTCCCTCCTGCAGCAAAGCACCCCCACAGCATGATGCTGCCACCCCGTGCTTCACGGTTGGGATGGTGTTCTTCGGCTTGCAAGTCACCTCCTTTTTCCTCCAAACATAACGATGGTCATTATGGCCAAACAGTTCTATTTTTGTTTCATCAGACCAGAGGACATTTCTCCAAAAAGTAATTTCTTCGTCCCCATGTGCAGTTGCAAACCGTAGTCTGGATTTTTTATGGTGGTTTTGGAGCAGTGGCTTCTTCCTTGCTGAGCGGCCTTTCAGGTTATGTCGATATAGGACTCGTTTTACTGTGGATATAGATACTTTTGTACCTGTTTCCTCCAGCATCTTCACAAGGTCCTTTGCTGTTGTTCTGGGATTGATTTGCACTTTTCACACCAAAGTATTTTCATCTCTAGGAGACAGAACGCGTCTTTTGCTGAGCGGTATGATGGCTGCGTGGTCCCATGTTGTTTATACTCACGTACTATTGTTTGTACAGATGAACGTGGTACCTTCAGGCGTTTGGAAATTGCTCCCAAGGATGAACCAGACTTGTGGAGGTCTACAATTTTTTTTCTGAGGTCTTGGCTGATTTATTTTGATTTTCCCATGATGTCAAGCAAAGAGGCACTGAGTTTGAAGGTAGGCCTTGAAATACATCCACAGCTGGGCGGGGGATGGAATGACGGTCAAAGATAAAAGTAAAGAATATATATATAACAAAATATAACAAAACAGTTTGAATGACACTGAGTGGCAGCGTTGTTACAGCTAATGCCTGTTTGTCTGAGGCTGATGCCGTGCAGGTGTTTGTACACATGCATATACACACACTCTCATTCAAATGCACACATGTGCACGTACACGGACACACACACACGTAAATAGTGCCATACATGCACTCAAACATATTCTGTTGGGCTTGCTGTTATGATTTTTGTTGTCCTTGATGTCTTTTGTTTTTTGCATTGTTGTTTTCTGTCTTTCTCTGTTGTTCATTTTGTTGGTTGTTGGTGCATTGGGGAAGGGGCTTGGGGACGGGGATCTTGGTGGTCTTGGTGGTGGGGAATGTCATTATTTCATTTTTCTCGAGGGGTGGGGGGGGGGGGGGGGGTTTGGGGGGCGGGATGCGGACTGTGGTGGGTTTTGGATCGCTGGTTCGTGTCCCCGTTTTTGACCTTGTGGTAGATGTGTCGACTTGCCCTTGAGCAGGGCGTTCACCCTGGTTAATTTTGTGTGTCGCTCTGGATGGGAGTCTGTCAGAAGAAAAACGTTTTTTAAAAACAACATATTTACTTGTTATAATAGTATTTTTTATTAAAAACATTTATTTGTATTTTTATAAATATGTTGGCAACTGTTTTATAAAAGCAATAATGCTCTCGAACCCAGCACAGGCCTAAGAACAGCCCTTGACTGAAGTTGTCACACGATCATTTCCAGATTCTCAGGCATTATTGCTTAACTCTTTTTTTGTTGTGTTGCTGATGTATGCACCTAAATCATTCAATAGGTAGGTGCATACATCAAGATGGCGCCGACAGACAGCTCTGCTTCTAGCTCCTAAGCAACTTTGCAATATTTTGTTTTTTTGTGTGTTATTTCTTACATTATTAATCCAGAACGTTTTTTGTGTTATTATTTAGTACAGCCGGAAAGAACTTTGGATATCAGAGCAATGATAACTCACCAGCATTACGACCAGGAATACGACTTCCCCAATTGGATTCTTTGTTCGTACCCCCCAGGGCAATTGAATTTATCCCAGAGGCTTGCTCCTCCCTTCCTATTGGCAGAAACTTAAACAGAAAGTACCCGTGCTAAGGTCTCCTGAGTGGCGCAGTGGTCTAAGGCACTGCATCGCAGTGCTAACTGTGCTACTAGAGATCCTGGTTCAAATCCAGGCTCTGTCGCAGCCGGCCGCGACCGGGAGACTCATGGGCGGCGCACAATTGGCCCAGCGTCGTCCAGGGTAGGGGAGGGAATGGCTGGTAGGGATGTAGCTCAGTTGATAGAGCATGGCGTTTGCAACGCCAGGGTTGTGGGTTCGATTCCCACGGGGGGGCAGTATAAAAAAAATAAAAAAAAATATGTATTCACTAACTGTAAGTCGCTCTGGATAAGAGCGTCTGCTAAATGACTAAAATGTAAAATGTAATGTAAATGTAAGGTCTATTCAACGCTGGTCTGATCAATCGGAATCCATGCTTCAAGATTGTTTTGATCACGCGGACTGGGATATGTTCCGGGTAGCCTCTGAGAATAACATTGACGTACAGTGGGGAAAAAAAGTATTTAGTCAGCCACCAATTGTGCAAGTTCTCCCACTTAAAAAGATGAGAGAGGCCTGTAATTTTCATCATAGGTACACGTCAACTATTACAGACAAAATGAGAATTTTTTTTCCAGAAAATCACATTGTAGGATTTTTTATGAATTTATTTGCAAATTATGGTGGAATTATTTGGTCAATAACAAAAGATTCTCAATACTTTGTTATATACCCGTTGTTGGCAATGACACAGGTCAAACGTTTTCTATAAGTCTTCACAAGGTTTTCACACACTGTTGCTGGTATTTTGGCCCATTCCTCCATGCAGATCTCCTCTAGAGCAGTGATGTTTTGGGGCTGTCGCTGGGCAACACGGACTTTCAACTCCCTCCAAAGATTTTCTATGGGGTTGAGATCTGGAGACTGGCTAGGCCACTCCAGGACCTTGAAATGCTTCTTACGAAGCCACTCCTTCATTGCCCGGGCGGTGTGTTTGGGATCATTGTCATGCTGAAAGACCCAGCCACGTTTCATCTTCAATGCCCTTCCTGATGGAAGGAGGTTTTCACTCAAAATCTCACGATACATGGCCCCATTCATTCTTTCCTTTACACGGATCAGTCGTCCTGGTCCCTTTGCAGAAAAACAGCCCCAAAGCATGATGTTTCCACCCCCATGCTTCACAGTAGGTATGGTGTTCTTTGGATGCAACTCAGCATTCTTTGTCCTCCAAACACAACGAGTTGAGTTTTTACCAAAAAGTTATATTTTGGTTTCATCTGACCATATGACATTCTCCCAATCCTCTTCTGGATCATCCAAATGCACTCTAGCAAACTTCAGACGGGCTGTTAAGGAGCCTTTTGGTCCTAGACTTGGCGCTCCGGTACAGCTTGCCGTGCGGTAGCAGAGAGAACAGTCTATGACTTGGGTGACTGGAGTCTTTGACAATTGTTTGGCTTTTTCCTCTGACACCTCCTAGTATAGAGGTCCTGGATGACTGGGCCGTACGCACTACCCTCTGTAGCACCTTACGGTCTGATGCCGAGCAGTTGCCATACCAGGCGGTGATGCAACCGGTCAGGATGCTCTCGATGGTGCAGCTGTAGAACTTTTTGAGGATCTGGGGACCCATGCAAAATCTTTTCAGTGTCCTGAGGGGGAAAAGGTGTTGTCGTGCCCTCTTCACGACTGTCTTGGTGTGTGTTATCATGAGTTTCTGGTATTGAGAAGATGCAAGAGAGTATGTTACACAGATGGAGATTGGATTCAGTCATTATTTAATGGTCACAATATTGGATTCAATGACAGGGGGTGGCCTCCTGCCTTCTGAACGACTTCCATACAAAATCTCTCAGCTTATATAATGCCCTTCCAATCTACTTTTATCTTACACAGTTGCTAACCATCATTGATTATCACTCATCTACCACCATATCATCCACCTCCTTCGTGTCATGTGGCACTGACCTTCTGTTACTCACTCATGACACCAATAACACGTCTTGTCCTTGTTCTCTGTCCACATACAGATTATGATCTCTCCATACATTAATGAATCTTGTATCACAAATCATCATAACAGTGTGTTTGGACCATGATAGTTCGTTGGTGATGTGGACACCAAGGAACTTGAAACTCTCGACCCGCTCCACTACAGCCCCGTCGATGTTAATTTGGGCCTGTTCGGCCCGCCTTTTCTTGTAGTCCACGATCAGCTCCTTTGTCTTGCTCACATTGAGGGAGAGGGTGTTGTCCTGGGACCACACTGCCAGGTCTCTGACCTCCTCCCTATAGGCTGTCTCATCTTTGTCGGTGATCAGGCCTACCACTGTTGTCTCGTCAGCAAACTTAATGATGGTGTTGGAGTCGTGTTTGGCCACGCAGTCGTAGGTGAACAGGGAGTACAGGAGGGGACTAAGCACGCACTCCTGAAAGCCCCCATTGTTGAGGATCAGCGTGGCAGACATGTTGTTGCCTACCCTCAGGAAGTCCAGGATCCATTTGCAGAGGGAGGTGTTTAGTCCCAGGGTCCTTAGCTTAGTGATGAGCTTTGTGGGCACTATGGTGTTGAACGCTGAGCTGTAGTCAATGAACAGCATTCTCACATAGGTGTTCCTTTTGTCCAGGTGGGCAAGGGCAGTGTGGAGTGCGATTGAGATTGCATCATCTGTAGATCTGTTGGGGCAGTATGCGAATTGGAGTGCGTCTAGGGTATCCGGGATGAGGCTGTTGATGTGAGCCATGACCAGCCTTTCAAAGCACTTCATGGCTACCGACGTGAGTGCTACGGGGCATGAATTATTTAGGCAGGTGACATTCGCTTCCTTGGGCACTTACAGACTCGGTCAGGGAGAGGTTGAAAATGTCAGTGAAGACACTTGCCAGTTGGTCCGCGCATGCTTTGAGTACACGTTCTGGTAATCCGTCTGGCCCCGCGGCTTTGTGAATGTTGACCTGTTTCAAAGGTCTTGCTCACATCAGCTACCGAGAGCGTTATCGCACAGTCGTCTGGAACAGCTGGTGCTCTCATGCATGCTTCAGTGTTGCTTGCCTCGACATGAGCATAAAAGGCATTTAGCTCATCTGGTAGGCTCGCGTCACTGGGCAGCTCGCAGCTGGTTTTCCCTTTGTAGTCCGTAATAGTTTTCAAGCCCTGCCAAATAGACACACACCCCCGCCCCTCGTCTTACCTGACGTAGTTTCTCTGTCCTGCCGATGCATGGAAAATCCCGCCAGCTCTATATTTTCCGTGTCGTCGTTCAGCCACGACTCGGTGAAACATAAGATATTACAGTTTTTAATGTCCCGTTGTAGGATATTTCTGATCGTAGATCATCAATTTTTTCCCCCCAATGATTGCACGTAGGCCAATAGAACGGATGGTAGTGGAGGTTTACGAATTCTCAGAAGGCAGCCCGATGTCCGCCCCCTTTTTCTCCGTCTTTTATTCACGCAAATGACGGGGATTTGGGCCCGTTCCCGAGAAAGCAGTATATCCTTTGCGTCGGACTCGTTAAAGAAAAAATCTTCGTCCAGTTCGAGGTGAGTAATTGCTGTTCTGATGTCCAGAAGTTATTTTCAGTCATAAGAGACGGTAGCAGCAACATTATGTACACAATAAGTGAACTTTTTTTTTTACAAACAACGCGAAAAAACTAACAAAATAGCACAGTTGGTTAGAAGCCCTTAAAACGGCAGCCTCCTTTGTCAGGTTTGTTTGTCTCTTTGTCCCTGTGTTTCTAAGTGTGTGTGTGTGTGTGTGTGTGTGTGTGTGTGTGTGTGTGTGTGTGTGTGTGTGTGCGTGTGTGTGTGTGTACAGTACGACTGCTTGTGCCTATTTCTTTCTCTCCATCTCATGAAACCACAGTGTCCCTATTCAGTTCCTCTGAAACCAATTCAAAGAAGAACCTTATAGCTGCAAAGACCCAATCTCTGACAAACCGACAGAATATACCTGACTGTCGTGTCCAAGAAGAAAGAGAACAATCAACAATCTGACTTCAAGTGTGCTGCTGTGGTGGAAAGAGAGATGGGGGGATGGGCCAGCTTGCTTTCAAAGTACTGGGATATTTCTGAAATGAATGTAATTTAAAAAATATATTTTAATTTTCGTATTGCTTCCTTTCCCTCTCTTTTATACAATAAGATGAGGGGCTAGGCATGGAAGTGGGGGGAAGGAGGCTAGCTAGTTTTTACGTCCACCATTTATGATTTCTGTATTCCCCAGCCATTGTTGTGGAAGGGGTTTTAAGAGGCAGATTGCAGGACTTGTGTTTAGTGTAACAGAGAGATGGACATAAGGATTAGGCAAAGAGAGGACCAAGAGACTCTGAGGACCAAGATATTGTACAGACCAAGATACTGTACGGACCAAGATACTGTATAGACCAAGATATCTATAGACGAAGATACTGTACTGTCCCAGGGAACAAGGGGCAAGATGAGGCTGGTGGCACTGTGCCTGCTAGTCATCAGTGGATGCTGCTGCTGCTCTGTGGATGGAGATTCAGGTGAGTGTTGCATCTTGGTTAATGTTTTAATGGGCACACAACCATACCGAATAGAAAACATGCTATTCTTAGTGCAGCGGAGAACACGTGAATTTCTAATGTGAGTATAGATACTGTAGAGGAAAAAGAGGGCAACTGAGAAAATAGTGTCATCCACGATATGGTGTTCACGTTATTATGATGTGCATTCAGGATGTACACACAGAACATATTGGGCTACTAAAATAGCTCAGCTGGTAGAGCACGGCGCTTGTAACGCGAAGGTAGTGGGTTCGATCCCCGGGACCACCCATACACAAAAATGTATGCACGCATGACTGTAAGTCGCTTTGGATAAAAGCGTCTGCTAAATGGCATATTATATTATATTATTATAAAATTAATGGGCACTTCCTAATAAGTCATAAACAAATTATGTATTTACAGTAATACCATGTTATCACACTTGATTATTCTCATGTCATAGTATGCAATGGCATCCAAAACAAACTATTAAGCATTATCACACACATCTACTGTAAGTTAACCTTATTAGGATGCAGTAGAACTCCACTGTAAACCCCAAGGCATTTTTAACTCAAATACTTCTAGTAAGTTGTACTCAAAGTCAATGAAAAGTAATTATTACTTAAAATGTTTATGTGCTACTGACTCAAAACGAATGAGAAGTCACATCAAGTAAATGTTTTAAAGTAATGATAACAAACTTTTTTTCCAGAATGCTTTACTTCAGGTAGATTTTTTGGAATTGTTTTTAATATGTATTTTTGCATGTACATTGATTGATTAATCTTATGCTACACAAAGATACATAACATACATTTTTCTAAACTAATCCAATCATTAAGTTTGGTTTTGTTGCACCCGTTACTGAAATGGTTGTTCCAGTTTATATGGCTTAGGTACAGTAGTCGCCTAAAGGAAGAACCACGGTATGACGCAACTTTTAAAGGAAGAACCACTGTAGTCGCCTAACCCTGGCAGTCACTATGAACTGTTGGATATCCTAACTCTGGCTGGATTCCAAAAGGAATTACACATCACGTTGCAAGCTAGCGTAATGTGCCTTGCAGGTAGAGTTGCAAAATTCTGGTAAGATTCCTGGAAATCCTTCAGCCAGGAGTTTTAGAAAATCTGGGAATTTTGGGAAAGTTACTGGAATTCTGCAACCCCACTTACAGGCCAGATGTGGGCTGTAAACCATGAGTTTCAGGCCACTGAGTTTGGGTATATTTAATGTAGACGCAGGGAGTCAGGAAGATTTTAGATTTTAGTCATTTAGCAGACGCTCTTATCCAGAGCGACTTACAGTTAGTGCATACATTTTTCATACTGGCCCCCCGTGGGAATCGAACCCACAACCCTGGTGATGCAAGCGCCATGCTCTACCAACTGAGCTACAGGAGGCCTGGTGCAGGTGCAGTTGGAGAGTTTAATATAAATGAACACGTAACGATTAAAAAAACAAGGACTGCGTCTGAACATGGAAACAGAGACAATAACACCTGATTGGAAATAACAACGGAGTGCTATAAATAGGGTGAGTAATCAGGGAAGTGATAAGTTCCAGGTGTGCCTGATGATGCGCAGGTGTGCGTAATGAAGGGTTGCCAGGACCGGTGGTTAGTAAATTGGTGACATCGTACGCTGGAGGTGAGGAGCAGGAGTAGACGTGAGAGTAAAGCTAGGGCTCAAGATAAGGCCTCATGAGATATGTAATGTAATAAATAGATTCATTATAATGATAGCATATGCCTAGAAACTCACTTGGTGAATGCCACAGGACTGAACATTTATGAATTCAACAACCATGTCTCTGTCACTAACGTATGCAGTCATGGGTTGTAACTCTACACTTCACTCAAAAAGGCAAGGCACACTGGGAAATTATATTGGAGGCGTGGCTTAGTGTGGGCATTATAAAAAAAATTCTCAAGCTGACACAACTAAAATCTGGACCACTACACAGTCACAGTGACTCTATCGGTTTAAGTAATGACTACAAAATCAGTTTAAGTAACTGTACTCAGATATATACTGAACAAAAATATAAACGCAACATGCAACAATTTCAAAGATTTTCCTGTTACAGTACATATAGGGAAAACAGTCAATTGAAATAAATTAATTAGGCCCTAATCTATGGATTTGACATGACTGGGCAGGGGTGCAGACATGGGTGGGCCTGGGAGGGCATAGGCCCACCCACTGGGAAGCCAGGCCCAGCCAATCAGAATGAGTCTTTCCCCACAAAAGGGCTTTATTACAGACAGAAATACTCCACAGCCTTTTGTTGACCCCAGCATTAGGTGCATCTGTGTAATGATCATGCTGTTTAATAAGCCTCTTGATATGCCACACCTGTCAGGTGGATGGATTATCTTGGCAAAGGAGAAATGCTCACTAACAGGGATATAAACACATTTGTGCACATCATTTGAGAGAAATAAGCTTTTGTGCAAATGGAAAATTTCTGGGATTTTTATTTCAGCTCACGAAACATGTTGCGTTTCCTCAAAGGTTTTGAGTAATGACAGCACATTTTCCTTCATGGGAACCACTAAACTCAAATCACTTCTGTAGCTCCTTAAGCCCTTAGACCAACCATTGTTTGATCTTGAGGAGTAGTCTCTTGCCTCTCAAAGTTTGGTGCGGGACTTTGCCTCTTGGTGCCTCTTTTATAATTGTCCACCAATCAAGCTCTCTTGCAGCTGTAAAAGTCCTCCTCTCTTTTACAAGCACCCAACTGTAGTATGGCCGTGAGATCTGCTGTCCTGCACATCAATGTCATTACGTCATTTATGGCCCCGTTTATTCGACTTATTGATTTGGATTTATGGCATTATTCATCTGTCTATTTAGGTGAATATGAGCGTCACCTCGTGACTGAGCCAAAATAGATCACAGACATCTGGGACAGGGGTTCGACTAATCATTCCAATAGCTCTCTGTTTCTCTCTTGCTTTCGCTTTCACTCACATTGTATCTTTCTCTCTCTCCATCCCTCTCCATATATCTCTCCGTTGCTCTCTCTTTCCCTCTCTATATACAGTGCTGCTTGAAAGTATGTGAACCCTACAGGGCTCGTAATTATTTTGCTATAAAACATTAAAATAAACATGAAATCCTTATCTAAACCCCAATTCGTAATAAAGACATTCCAAGTAAATGACAGAAACAAAAAATACATATTTTCATTGTTTATTTAACAAAAGTGGTTTAACATAAACTCTGATTTGATGTGTGCAAAAATATGTGAGCCCCTTCAGTCAATAGCTTGTGGCACCTCCATTAGCAGCGATAACTTGGACTCAATGTCTCCTATAGCCAGTAATCAGTCTCTGACATCTGTTTTGAGGGATTTTTGCTCCTCCTCCTTACATAACTCAGCCAATTGAGTGAGGTTTCAGGGGTGTCTGGCATGAACTGAATGCTTCAGGTCCTGCCACAGCATCTCCATTGGATTTAGGTCATGACTTGGCCAATCCAAAACACAAATCTTCTTTCTCCCGAGCCATTCTTTGGTAGATTTGCTTGAATGCTTTGGGTCGTTGTCTTGTTGGAAGACCCATTTTCGGCCCAGCTTTAGCTCCTTGACTGATGGCCTGACGTTCCGTTCAAGAATCTCCTGGTATACCTCAGAATTCATGGTTCCTTTAATGATGTGGAGTCATCCAGGTCCAGAGGAAGAAAAGCAGCCCCAGATCTTGATATTCCCACCACCATGCTTGACTGTTGGTATAATGTTATTTTTGGTGGTAGGCAGTGTTGGGTTTTCACCAAACATAGCAGTGTTGATTGTGACGTAAAAGGTCAATTTTGGATTCATCGGTCCAGAGAATGGACTTCCAGAAACCTTCAGGTTTGTCCAGGTGGTCTCTGGCAAAGTTAAGACGGACAGTTTGGTTCTTTTTTGACAGCAGAGGCCTCTTCCTAGCAACCCTCCTATGAATGGCATTTCAAATCAGTGTTCTGCTTATTGTTGAAGCATGCACAGTTACCTGAGATGCAGCAAGGGAGTTCTGCAAATCTCTAGATGTTATGTTTGGGTTGGCTTTTACTTGATTTATTATTGTTCTTGTGGCTTTTGGGGATATTTTGGAAGGGCATACACTTCTAAGCCGAGTTGCTGTCATGTTAAATGCTCTCCATTTGTAAATGATTTGCCTCACAGTGGACTGATGGAACTCAAATATTTTTTAGATTATTTTATAGCCTTCCCCAGACTTAAATGCTCTCACTACCCTTGTCCTGATGTCCTCTGAGATATCCTTTCCTCTCGGCATGGTGTGTTTTGCATTCACCTGGATGGGTAACACCAAACTAACCAGGTTTCTTATCTCTATTTATTAGAGTCCCACCCAAACTCTTTCCTAACAATCTCTCCTTTGATTGGTTCATTTGGTAGCTAATTATTTACCCACCTGATTCTACTTACCTACTTGATTTAACCAATGCAACTTGGGTTTCACTTATTTTTGCACCAGCACTAATTACTTTTTAGTTTTATTTTTCTACTACACGCATGATTTCTTCTACAACAACATATTGTATTGGTAAATATAAACCTGTTATGTCAGATCAAAAAGACCGGTTCTGATTAAATGAAGATTTCATGGTAAAAACTGAAAAAATCTGTAATTGCACAAGGGGTTCATATAATTCCAAGCAGCACTATATCTCTCCTTTTCTCTCTCCCTCTCTTACATACACACACACACAGACACTCTGTTTCATAATTTCGCTCTCCATCTGTCTTTTCATTGCTCTCTCTCTCTCACTCTTTCTCTCTTCATCTGTCTATCCTGCTTCCTTTCTTTGCCAACGTCTATTACCTGACAAACAACCTCCCTTTAACAATCTACTTCAAAAGAAGAAGAAAGGCTTTGCCCCATTGAAAAATTGATGTGTAGTTTGTCTGTGCTACCCACATCTATGGTCTGCCGACAACCTGAAACTAAACATTGTAACCAAGGAGCATAATCTGGCTAACCACTGTAATTCAAAGGATCGTAGGCCAGTACAATGTAATGTGGCAATTATCCACTGTAATTTTCCCCTACTTTTAATGGTGTCTACAGTGTACTCAGGTACTGTAATGGAGTTGTCAAAAGAAGTGTTGATAAGAAGTATAATTAGGTTTGTGTGTGTGCGTGCGTGAATTACTATCAATACAGAACAACTACAAAAAATACACACACATTCAGTTAGCTGACACTGAACATCAGTTGAGACACCTTAAATAACAAACAGCAATTCAGCTACTGTAACGACGGTTTATGTGAAACACGATACTTAAGTTAGTTTCCATGACAGCCAACTATGTCACTCTCCACAGTAATACACTGAGTGTACAAAACATTAGGAATGACAAAGACCAGCATTTCCCAAACTTGGTGCACGTTTTGGTTTTTGCCCTAACACTACACAACTGATTCAAATTATCAAAGCTTGATGATTAGTTGATTATTTGAATCAGCTGTTTAGTGCTAGGACAAAAAACAAAACGTGCACCCCTTGGGGTCCTGAGGACCAAGTTTGGGAAACCCTGACATAGACTGACCAGGCGAATCCAGGTGAAAGCTATGATCCCTTATTGATGTCACCTGTTATATCCACTTCAATCAGTATAGATGAAGGGGTGGAGACAGGTTAAAGAAGGATTTTTAAGCCTTGAGACATGGATTGTGTATGTGTGCCATTCAGAGGGTGAATGGGCAAGACAAATTATTTAAGTGCCTTTGAACGGGGTATGGTAGTAGGTGCCAAGCGCACTGGTTTGAGTGTGTCAAGAACTGCAACGCTGCTGGGTTTTTCACACTCAATAGTTTCCCGTGTGTATCAAGAATGGTCCACCACCCAAAGGACATCCAGCCAACTTGACACAACAGTGGGAAGCATTGGAGTCAACATGGGCTAGCATCCTCTGGAATGCTTTCGACACCTTGTAGAGTCCATGTCCCAACGAATTGAGGCTGTTCTGAGGGCAAAAGGTGTGCAACTCAATATTAGGAAGGTGTTCCTAATGTTTTGTACACTCAATGTAGACTCTTGAATCATGAGCATGTTGACAAGTTAATCATGATAGATTTACCACTGTAAGTCACCAGTCATCTGCTCAAGAAGTCAGACTCTTGATGACTGCAGTACTCTTCATATGCTTTAGGTAGAAAACAGCCTGCAAAAACGTCCTGAGTAAACATGCTTTCTAAGTAAGTATGACCGAGGCATAATATGATTGTGGAGAAAAAGCTCTGTTAAGACCGACAGGGCCACTGGTACACTTGTCTTGATGGAAACCCATAGACTCTCTCAGCAACCTCATAACAATGGACAGACGTGCCTCCACAAACTCAGAGACTCCAAAGTTTGCTCTGGTATTTTGGTTGGTTGTGCGCATAGAAATATAATTTCTTGAACAGACATCCTCCTCGTTCAAATCAATGTTCTGTGATACGTTACAGACAGTCTCCGCTACATCAAGGAAGAAAATTGCAACCCACTTTACATTCCGTTTACTTCCCATCAAAAACTGCCAAATTTACTGGATTATTAGTGAGTTTTTGGGTGAAAATGGACCATTTTCCAACATGAAAAGCACGGCTCGCATCATGACTCAATCATGATATCCCCAAGAATGAGAATGGTGTACTACACATTCTCACATCTGACTCTTTTTCCAGGGCAGAAATGAAAAGAGTATTTTGCGATTTGCATTACATCGATACCATTACAAATTGGGCAGCAGGTTTTCAATTGGGCAGCAGGTTTTCAAATTGGGCAGCAGGTATGTCTATGGCTCCGCGCTAAGTCTCCGCCCCCGAGCGCACCACACCAAGAACATCATCCTCTTCCTGTGGGATGGTAACGAGCCGGAGCCATAGACATACGATAACCAGATGGTGCTTGTGGAAAGCATGGCATTATCTGGCACTGCAGAGCACAGCGACTTTACTATATAGCACAGGTGTTTCTTTATCAATTACAGGAGTAAAAATTGAGGAAATCTGTTGGATAAATAATTAGAATTGTTGTTATTTTCATAGTTGTGAGGCTCAGGCATGCATCCAACGAATGTGTTTTAAAGAGAGGAGAGCTGCTTTGGGATGCACACTTAGAGGCACAAAAGGTCTAAGTGATGTTTTGTTGACAGGCAGATTTTCCACTCTGCACAAGGTTTACTTTATCATGAACTTCTTCTTCTTCTTCTTCTATTATTTGAGTTACCACTTCAATCTTCTAAAAGTACAATATTTTTTTCATCTATAGGTCTGTTGCTTTTTGTTCCCAATTATCACTTCTGAGGAGAGGTTTTGAGCAAAGCCTAAATGATTAGTTAAATAGCAATTCACTTCTTTGTCTCTTCAGATTGTATCATTTACCACAGCGTCAATATTAGGACATTGTTAGTTATCAAAAAACAGTGTCTGTCCTAATATGGATGCTGTACTTTAGAGGTTATTGATTGTGATTGAATTAAAAGAGCAAGAAGATTAAAAGATGAAGATGCCCTGGATTAGGTTTAGTTTTAGAGCACATTAATGAGGGTGAAGCCTATCAACAACATCATTGTCATCTCATTTGTCACTCAGGGATGGGTGTGTCCACTGTGTCAGCGGCTCACATCCTGCGGGGCCAGATGGAAGGAAGGTCAGGAGAGGAGCCAGTGCTTGCCATGGATACTTTCCCTTACCTCACCCTCTCTAAGGTTGGATGAATGCCTGCGCTATTTCACCCTAAACCCCCCACTATACATCCACTAATTTTCTCCCTCCTAGGCTGCGTTTCATTCGAGAAAAATGTTCTCTACCCTCTGCCCTTGTTCACTGCCCTTCACAGATCTGCTAGGACGGAATATGTCGTGCTAGGTGGACCTATTGCTTACACCTACCCAGTTGTCTCAGATCTGTGACTGATATAATATACAATATACTATCCTAAAAATATGCGGACAAAAGCACATATCACCGCATACTATACAGGTCGCGGAGGGAGCTACAATTTTGGGGGGGATAATGACTGTGAGAATGTCCGTTCTGGTGACTTTTCATTCTGAACAAAAATATATAATGCAACATGCAACAATTTCAAAGATTTTACTGAGTTATAGTTCATATAAGGAAATCAGTCAATTGAAATAAATTCATTAGGCCCTAATCTATGGATTTCACATGACTGGGAATACAGATATGCATCTATTGGTCACAGATATCTCCTCTTCAATGGCTGTGCGAAGATGCCGGATATTGGCGGGAACTGAAACATTCTGTCGTACACTTCGATCCAGAGCATCCCAAACGTGCTCAATGGGTGACATGTCTGGTGAGTATGCAGGCCAAGGAAGAAGTGGGACATTTTCAGCTTCCAGGAATTTTGTACATATTTATGTGACATGGGGCCGTGAATTATCATGCTGAAACATGAGGTGATGGTGGCGGATGAATGGGACGACAATGGGCCTCAGGATCTCATCACGGTATCTCTGTGCATTCAAATTGCCATCAACAAAATGCAATTGTGTTCATTGTCCGTAGCTTATGCCTGCCCATACCATAACCCCACTGCCACCATGGGGCACTCTGTTCACATTGTTGACATCAGCTAACCACTCGCCCACACAATGCCATACACGTGGTCTGCAGTTGTGAGGCAGGTTGCCAAGTTCTCTAAAACAATGTTTATAGTAGAGAAATTAACATTCCATTCTCTGGCAACAGCTCTGGTGGACACTACTGCAGTCAGCATGCCAATTGCACGCTCCCTCAACTTGAGACATCTGTGACATTGTGTTGTGTGACCAAACTGCACATTTTAGAGTGGCCTTTTATTGTCCACAGCACAAGGTGCATCTGTGTAATGATCATGCTGTTTAATCAGCTTCTTGTTATGCCACACCTGTCAGGTGGATGGATTATCTTGGCAAAGAAGAAATGCTCACTCACAGGGATGTAAACAAGTGTGTGCACAACATTTGAGAAAAATAAGCTTTTTGTGTGAATGGAAAATATCTAGGATTTGTTATTTCAGCTCATGAAACATGGGACCAACACTTTACATGTTGTGTTCATATTTTTGTTCAGTGTAAAAGGACATCCTACTCCAAAATGTATGAAAATATAATGCTGCTGACATCTAAAATATAATTTCCCCCTCCAGAAATGAGCCCAATATTAATGATTAGTCCATATTATCAGGCAGGTGTGTTATTTAGCGATAATTATTATCACCTGATGTAGCCCACCTGATGCAGCATAGTGGCTATAAATAAATAGTCTGAGGTTTGCTGATTTACCCCATTGGGCTAATCATTAGCTAGATCACAAACTCTAAAGTCTAAACATTAGGCTATCTTATTGCTAGTTATAGCAACATATTGATGACTTGAATGTCCCCCAAAAATAACATTCTACTGGCACTCAGCCAATCAGCAATCATGTACTGTGAATAATGTAGGCCTACCTGATACACCTGACCCGTGTTACATTTAACCCCGGTTGCCACTGCCATGCCCCTGCTAAAAACTCTGGTTCTAAAATGGTGCATTTTACTTTCTTGGATTTGAGAAATAAGTGTAGCCTAGTAACACTAGAAAGCTCAGTGATCCTCCTCTTTTAACAGTGGCCATCAAAACTGCTTTCAAAGGTGTGTTGTAGGCTACAATAACTGGGCATGTGTATTTCTCTCCATGTGCGGCACTTGCAATTTGATAGCGCCTCGAGAAGAATATTATTTTCTCACATAGAATGTGACAGGCTGAACAATTGAATAGGTAAATTATTGTACTATGTGGTTGTCTGATTTTGCTGTTGCTTAGCCTACTCATGTTGTTGACTGTGGAAAATTAAACGTGGACAACAATATTTCATTAGATAATTCAAATAGGCTAATGAAATAGGTGTGTGTGTGTGTGTGTGTGTGTGTGCGTGCATGCATGGTATGTGAGGTTTTGAGCAAAGCCTAAATGATTAGTTAAATAGCAATTCACTTCTTTGTCTCTTCAGATTGTACCATTTAAAAAAAAATTTAAATAAAAAAAACTTTTTTTAAAAAGCTTGCGCTTGTCTTTTCCTACTAGCACTGACTTTGCTGATAACTTCCTTATTGGGGAAAAATGGACTTACCGCGTCTGTGATATGTGGTTGTCTCACTTAAGATGAATACACTAACTATAAGTCAGTCTGTTTATTTTCAATGTGCAATCTGTAGAAACAATGACGGCGTAGTGTGGCGTAGTGTGTTACTGATGGTAGGCTTTGTTACTTTGGTCCCAGCTCTCTGCAGGTCATTCACTAGGTCCCCCCGTGTGGTTCTGGGATTTTTGCTCACCGTTCTTGTGATCATTTTGACCCCACGGGGTGAGATCTTGCGTGGAGCCCCAGATCGAGGGAGATTATCAGTGGTCTTGTATGTCTTCCATTTCCTAATAATTGCTCCCACAGTTGATTTCTTCAAACCAAGCTGCTTACCTATTGCAGATTCAGTCTTCCCAGCCTGGTGCATGACTACAATTTTGTTTCTGGTGTCCTTTGACAGCTCTTTGGTCTTGGCCATAGTGGAGTTTGGAGTGTGACTGTTTGAGGTTGTGGACAGGTGTCTTTTATACTGATAACAAGTTCAAACAGGTGCCATTAATACAGGTAACGAGTGGAGGACAGAGGAGCCTCTTAAAGAATAAGTTACAGGTCTGTGAGAGCCAGAAATCTTGCTTGTTTGTAGGTGACCAAATACTTATTTTCCACCATAATTTGCAAATAAATTCATAAAAAATCCTACAATGTGATTTTCTGGAATTTCTTTCTCATTTTGTCTGTCATAGTTGACGTGTACCTATGATGAAAATTACAGGCCTCTCACATCTTTTTAAGTGGGAGAACTTGCACAATTGGTGGCTGACTAAATACTTTTTTTCCCCACTGTACTTGTGTACTATTGTTTTTACAGATGAACTTGGTACCTTCAGGCGTTTGGAAATTGCTCCCAAGGATGAACCAGACTTTATTTGGATTTTCCCATGATGTCAAGCAAAGAGGCACTGAGTTTGAAGGTAGGCCTTGAAATACATCCACAGGTAAATCTCCAATTGACTCAAATGATGTCAATTAGCCTATCAGAAGCTTCTTAAGCCATGACATCATTTTCTGGAATTTTCCAAGCTGTTTAAAGGCACAGTCAAATTAGTGTATGTAAACTTCTGACTCACTGGAATTGTGATACAATGAATTATAAGTGAAATAATCTGTCTGTAAACAACTGCTGGAAAAATGACTTGTGTCATGCCCAAAGTAGATGTCCTAACCGACTTGCCAAAACTATAGTTTGTTAACAAGAAATTTGTGGAGTGGTTGAAAACCAAGTTTTAATGACTCCAACCTAAGTGTATGTAAACTTCCGACTTCAACTGTATGTGTATATAAACAGTACCAGTCAAAAGTTTGGACACACCTACTCATTCAAGGGTTTTACTTTATTTTTACTATTTTCTACATTGTAGAATAATAGTGAAGAAATCAAAAATATGAAATAACACACATGGAATCATGTAGTAACCAAAAAAGTGTTAAACAAATAAAAATATATTTGAGAATTGAGATTCTTCAAATAGCCACCCTTTGCCTTGATGACAGCTTTGCACACTAAAAATAAAGAAAAACCCTGGAATGTGTAGGTGTGTCCAAACTTTTGACTGGTACTGTATGTGTGTGTATATATATATATATATATATATATATATATATATATATATAGATATATATATATATATATATATATATATAGATATATATATATATATATGCGGGAAAAAAATATGGGGGATTGGAAGTGATGCAGACAATTACATTGATGGAAGTTACAATTATCTGCAATATTAAAGCTGATCTATTCCCTAAAATTTTACAAAATTTATATAAATAACTACAAGTCGGTCTGGATAAGATCGTCTGCTATATTACTAAAATGTAAAATGTTGTGGTGGGTGGGAGATAGGTGTGTGTGTTCTGCATGCTTTGTTCTCTTGACGTGTTGTATCTTGTCCCATTCCACCCTTCTCCAGCTCAGTACAGTCCTCTTGGTATTGTTGTGGGACAATGCTCCTACACAGCTTAAATTGCATTTGACATTTAAAATGAAAATGCAACCATTGTGGTAAAAGCAGGAAATACTGGAATTGGGTTTATGGTCAGATAGAGGTTAGGGTTCGGACTTGTAGCCAAACATAATCCCAAAATGTTTTCCTACTCAGTTGAATTCTCGAAATTTTCCGGCAAACAAAATAGTGACAGGGAGTCAATGACCCCCTCTTAGTGAGGTTCCTAGGTGTTGGGGAAAGGTCATTACAGTACAGATGTGGGACCTTAATTTGACCATTTCTCACAGCAGGAAAATAATCCTGCAACAACGGGAAATGTGAATTATTGTGTGGATTATAATTAATGGACATTTTTATAGGGGTTGATACATTTTTAGTTAGGGCAACAACAAAAATATCTGCAACAAAAGGATGATCAAATGAAGACCCTACACCTACGCCGACATTTGAGTGTGTATGTGTTTATGTTTTGTGGGCCTCAGTGCCAACGCAGTGGCCTTCGAATGCAACACCACCTTCGGTAATGAAGTGTACTCCGTGCTACATCACGCCAAAGCACAAGGTATGTTGTACTGCAGCACATACACACTAATTTTATACAGACAAGCAAAAGCAAAATACACACAAAACACACACACACAGCCACACCACACACATTCCAATGCACAATTGCCTTGCAATAAAGAAGCAAGGTTCACATCATAAAATTATCTCCTATTGCCTTGCATCCACACCCTCTGCCACTCTCTCTCTCTCTGCCTATAGTTTATGATGGTCAGATTACAATGTTATTTAAAGTGCAATGTTCTTAACTGATTATCTACAGTTACATTTAAGTTATTTAGCAGACACTCTTATCCAGAGCAGCTTACAAATTGGTGCATTCAATTTAGGATAGCCAGTGGGACAACCACCACTGGGGGGGGGGGGGGGGGGTATAGAAGGATTACTGTTAGACTATTCCAGGTATTCCTTAAAGAGGTAGGGTTTCAAGTGTCTCCGGAAGGTGGTCAGTGACTCCACTGTCCTGGTGTCATGGGGGAGCTTGTTCCACGATTGGGGTGCCAGAGCAGTGAATAGCTTTGACTGGGCTGAGCGGGAACTGTGCTTCCGTAGAGGTAGGGGGGCTAGCAGGCCAGAGGTGGATGAACGTAGTGCCCTCGTTTGGGTGTAGGGTCTGATCAGAGCCTGAAGGTAAGGAGGTGCCGTTCCCCTCACAGCTCCGTAGGCAAGCACCATGGTTTTGTAGTAGATGCGAGCTTCAACTGGAAGCCAGTGGAGTGTGCGGAGGAGTGGGGTGACATGAGAGAATTTGGGAAGGTTGAACACCAGACGGGCTGCAGCGCTCTGGATAAATTCTGGATCTACGGTGTCTCTGGGAGTAAACTGATCATCCGATAAGAAAGGGTGGGGCTAGTCAAGATGGAGACCCTTAAGTGAACTGGTTTATCATTTTGATTTCCAAACTCAGGCCGGGATTCATTCCAACATAGATTAATAATGACCTGCACACAGCTCAAAACTTTTAATGCAATTTCCCAGACGTTTGTGGGGATTGAGTTGGTTATACACTGCATATGTAGACTCAAGCAGAAATCACCTTTAAAAGTCAATCGCAGTGCACATGTCATTAATCTGAGTTTGTTTGAATCCCGGGCTAAATAGGATTTCATAAATCTTAACAGTCACTCTCTGTTGTCTTAGTGTCTGTCAATGTCAGTGAATGGTGTGCACCTGTCTATGGTGGTGGGGTTATGCTATAGGTTATGCTATGGACACCGTACTTCTCTGTGTTTGTCAATGGAATAGCTGGGTCATTCCACGAAAAGAGTGCCTTTTGCATCCCTTTGATATTTTAAGCAGAAATTGTGTACCAATATTGCATTTTAAAAGCCTGTTGTATTAAATGAAGTGCCCTTTAAAATAGTCCACATAGAGAGTTCAATCAATCAGATTTTTTTATATGAATAAATCAACCCTGTGTCATTTCTAGGAAGATTGTGACCCACTTAATACCAACATTTTCACCATTGTAAAGTCCTAGTTATTTTGTTGCTTTGACAAAGTCATTTCTGAAGATTATTATTTATTTCATGTGATTACTGATTAGTCTGTCCCTCATTTTAAGGTCAACCCTGTTATGTGAACTGAACTCTCGTTTTAATATGGGGAAACTATTCCTTAAAAAAAAAAAATTCTAAAGAAACATTGAACATCTATCTAATAGTAAAATCATAGAGTAAAAGCAGGTGAGCTGGTTCTACTCATTTTGGCCATTTTCTGGTGTTTTGGTGTAGAAAACTGAGCGGGTCGAGCATAAAACATTAACACTGTTACCCATAGATAGACAGGCTATAAATGTTTTAAAGGCCCAGTGCAGTCAAAAACGTGAATGTCCTGTGTTTTATATATATTTCCACACTATGAGGTTGGAATAATACTGTGAAATTGTGAAAATGATGATAATGCTCTTTTACTAGCTGTTTGAAAAGACCGACTGAAATTTTTGCCTGTTTTGGTGGGATGGAGTTTTGGCCTGCCTGGTGACATTACCAGGTGGTAAATTAGTAAATAGACCAATAAGAAAGAGTTCCAAACCCCTCTGCCAATAACAGCTAGTTCTGAGTTTTCCACTCCCCACAGACCACTCCCAGACAGTCCTAGCAAAATTCTTGCTTGAGAAATGGCTCCTTTTTAAGAAGCTATTTTATTTTATTTTAGTCCCTTCTAATTGAAAACAATCACAGTAAGGCGCTTAATTGTTACCCAGAAATGATTTGATATTGAGATAAAAATGGCTGCATTGGACATTTCATTGTAAGCTTGCATTCAATTGCCACTCCCTGTTGCACACAACAAGCTTTCACAAGGGAATTTATGGCTGATTTAAGAAGAAATCATCAACCCTGTTACGGTCAACCCTGTTTCTTTTTTTGGCACTTAATAGGCACTTACTATATATCTTTTTTTTTTATTTAACCTCTTGTATTAAGTTGAACATGTGTTCTTTATGACATACTGTTAAATTTAGGTGAAATTTAAAAAAAAATGTTTTTTTAACCAAGTTGCACTTCTCAAAAAGCACCACATTGGTGGAATGACCCACCTACAGTATGGTTTTGTGTTCCAGGGAAGTCAGTGGGTATCGTGACCACCACTCGCGTCCAGCATGCCTCTACTGCTGCCGCCTATGCCCACTCAGTGAGCCGCAGCGGGTACAGCGACACTGACATTCCCTCTAGTGCCCACAGACAGGGCTGCGTCAACATCGCCACACAGCTGGTGACCAACATTGACATCGATGTAAGTCTTCATAGTATATCTCATGATAGAGGCCATATAGTATCACAGTATTTCTATTCTATATGATCAGTTTAGACTGTATTTCGCTATTACCTGGTGTTGTATTTAAAGCATGTCACACACATGGGTCACCAATGCATCAATCTTTTACCATTCATTTTTAATGGAGTATTCTACTACTGCGGACTGGGTGTACACAGCAGTAATTAGTATCTATCTGGTGCAACAGGGGATCCTGGGTGGGGGGGGGGGCGAATGTACATGACGCCAAAGGGAACACCAGACCCTGAGTACCCCACTTCCTCGTCCCGGAAAGGGGATCGCAAAGACAAGTGGAACCTCATTGACGTGTGGATGAAGGCATTGATTCTGTCCTTGGTTGGCCACTTTGAAGGGGTATGGTGTGAGCCTTTACATGTAAGGGTTTGCTAGTGTTCAAGAACCTGTTGTCTAGTTACAATCCCACAGAACTTCAGCGAGTTCCCTTCTGAAAATGGCAAATTAATTGTCAGGGTCATTTTCATTAGGGCACACGATGGGAAACATTGTCACAAAATTAAATTGAGCATTTCTTATTGAACAAAATCCAGGAAGTTCTTCCCTGTTTCAGTGTGTTTTCTTCTGTGTGTTGCCCACTAAACATGATGATGTAATATATAGCTTAGGTCTTCTCTCTACTACATAATTGTCAGTATAATTGTTAGGCGTAACTGATGTTGTCTTATTTCTGTGATGTCTTTGTTTCAGGACAAGAATTCCCAGTATGTTTGGCACAGGAAGCATGTTGATGAGATCAATATAAAGACTACTGACCGTCTCCTCGGTAAGCTGGTTTTAGCTGGATAAGCTGGAGGGCTTATCAGATCTTACCACTTATCTGGTACTGTATGCCACCCATTCGTGAATGTCACCCATTCTACTGAAGTACAGTTTTGTCTGACAACTGAAAACGTCCTAATATAGATGCCGTACAGTGGGGCTCTGCGTTTTTGTCAACAATATAACTTCACCAGGAAAATGTTACTGTCTCCACAAGTTGAACTGTTTTCCCCAGATTTCAAACGTGTTTCTTTTCTTTTCTTTTCTTACTTACCTGCTCCTTCTCCCTCTTTCTTTTCCTTCTCATGGCGCCAGGTCTTTTTAAGCCAAAGGACATGCGGTTCGAGATTTCCGGAATGCCACACGTGACCCGTCCATCGTCGAGATGACAAACAAGAACATTCGGATCCTCAGCAAGAACCCCAAAGGCTACTTCCTCTTTGTGGAAGATGAGTACCTCCATTTCATCAGAGCACATACACTGAGTATACCAAACATTAGAAAAACCAGCAGCGTTGCAATTCTTGACACAAACCGTTGCGCCTAGCACGTACTACCATACCCTGTTCAAAGGCACTTAAATCGTTTGTCTTGCCCATTCACCCTCTGAATGGCACACACACAATCCATGTCTGATTTGTTTCAAGGATTAAAAATCATTTTATAACCTGTCTCCTCCCCGTCATCTACACTGATTGTAGTGGATTTAACAAGTGACATCAATAAGGGATCATATCTTTCACCTGGATTCACCTGGTCAGTCTAGCAGGTTTTCTTAACGGTTTGTATACTCAGTGTATAACTACTGTAGCATGATATACTACAGTACCCATTATGCTGTATCCTTACCAATACAGATACAGCAAGAAATGCTGAGATGAGGTATTTACCCTGGCTGCCTTCTGTTGAATATTGTTGATATTGTAATTATTGACAGTATGTGGACATGGGGTTGTAATGGCAGCTGAATTGTTTTTCATTAGTTAAAGTGAAGTTCAACTCGATTTTGAAACAATATTGTTTATGAAGGGTCAAGTCCTAACTTGAGAATCTCAGATGTTCATGCAAATTTCACAATTAATGATTCATGCAAATCTGTTACGTGTGCGGATCTCAAGTTAGGATCCAATGATAAAGGAGTAGACAAATGTACAGTGGACATTTTAGGACACACTCAGTCTTATGCCTCACCCCTCCTTGAGTCAATCATCAACTCTCCTTGAGTCAATCGTCACACCTCAACCTTGACACCAAAGGGTCAACTCTGAGTTGAGTTGTTCTTTACGAGGGGGAATTGACCACAGGCACCACGATGGTATTGCCAAGCTGGCACTGACCGAGGTTCTGATGTTTGACCAGGCGGTGCAATGAGCTTCCAGGCCCACTACAGATTCAGACACCCTCACTGTCATCACCGTAGACCACTCCCATGTCTTCACCTTCGGAGGAAACTCCCCCTGTGGAAACTCCATCTTTGGAATGGTCCAAAACACAGTCATAGGCTCATGTGTATACAGACAGTACAGTGCACATTTTAGGACATCCTCAAGCGTTACAAGGATGTCCTAAAATGTACACCATATTTTAACTACAGTCAAGGGGGGCAATGTTTGTTGTTGTCTTTTCGCTTCAATGTGATTTATTTTTGTGTCCAGCATATAATGTAATGTTCCCTGTTCTGTTATGTCAACCATTTTGTGTCAGGTTTGGCACCCAAGAGGGCAGATGATAGGATGCCATTCACCAGCATCCTGTATGCCAACGGTCCTAGTTATGTACATGTGAATGGGATGAGAGGAAACATCACATTTGTGGATTAATGTAAATACAGTACAACTATTATGGTAGTACAGGTGATGGCTGTTGAATGTATGTGTATGTGAATTAGCTTGTGTGTGTGTGTGTGTGTGTCCGTGCATGCATGTGTGTACCTGTGGATGTGCACATGTTCCTTTTTCATACACGTTTTTGTGTAGATTTGTACGTGTGTGTATAAACATGTACACAGATTGCGCTTTAACCACTAAATCTCTCTTTCTCAGACGATGAGCAGTACATACTGCAGTCCCGCTGGACTCTGAGACCCACAGCGGGGAGGACGTGGCCATCTATGCCAAAGGCCCCATGGTCCACCTCTTCCACGGGGTCAAAGAGCAGAACTACATCTCCCACGCCATGGCCTACGGAGTCTGCATTCAGCCCTACACAGACTGCCACCCACATCCACCCGCCTCAGCCGGACACACACAGACCCTCTCTGGGCTGCTTCTCTGTCTGGCCAGCCTCCTCTGGCTCCTGTTCAGATGATGACACACAATCCGACACACACTGGGTACAGTGTCCATATTAGGACAGTCACACGTCCATTGAAGTTGTGTCAGATAGTGGTTTTGGACAGACATTGGGGGAAAATGGGTTCTCGTACTGACTTATCCAGCAAGGATGATAAAATAACGGGGCAGTTCCAGGTTAGACATTTTGCAGTAGTGATGTGCCTCTAGAAAGATATTTCAGCAAATTTGGGGGGTAGTCCTGACAGGGACTTGAACCTGGGTCCAGGGACTGTCAACCCCAACATCTTAGCCAATACGCCAAGAGAACCAAATTGGGTGATGGGTTAAGGTTGTTACACTAATGTGGTTTGCAGTGAAACCTGGCAAGCTGGAACGCCACCAAAATATAGTTCCTAGTGGAAGGAGGGCTTACTGTACACCCCAAGAGATCACTATAGCTGGACTAAGCCAATGAGATGACTGTGGTGACCGAAGATCTGGTGGCTTAAATAGTATGGTCTGGTATCCCAGACACAGATTAAACCTAGTCCTGGACTAAAATAGCATGTTCAATGTGCTTCTTAGACCAAGGCTTAATATGTGAACGGACAATACAGCTCATTATGATTTTATCAAAGGCTTTTACTCTGTTATTAGTTTGATCCCTTGACTTGGTCAATGGCCAAAGGAAGTCAAAGGTTGCTCTATTGTTGTTCGGAGAAAGTTTAGGAAGAAATGCTCGCGCTGAACTGTGTTATGAAAACAGTTTACAAGTAAACAGGATGCTCGGCTATGAAAAGCCAACTGATATTTACTCCTGATGTACTGACCTGTTGCACCCTCTACGGATATGGTTCTTGTCGGGCCCTAGAAATCGAGAACCCATCCCCACCCTTTCTATGTGTTGTCTTGTCTCTTTCCCCCTCCCATAGCAGTAGAGAGTCCATTAGAGGGGTTGGCAGAGTAGACCAGGGCCAAGGGTGGGTCCCATATTGTGTGCAGCACCAGAGCGAGATTATAGTGCCTTCCACCATATCATTTGCAGTGCCTTCCCTTAGAATAACTATCTTGTTGTAGTGCCATATCTGAATAATTCACTGTGTGCAGTGGAGTGAGATTTGCAGTGCCTTTCACCATATTGTTTGCAGTGCTTTCCCTTAGAATAACTGTCTTATTGCAGTGCCATATCAGAATAATTCAGTGTGCAGTGGAGTGAGATTTGCAGTGCCTTTCACCATATTGTTTGCAGTGCCTTCCCTTAGAATAACTGTTTTATTGCAGTGCCATATCAGAATAATTCACAGTGTACAGTGTAGTGAGATTTGTAGTGCCTTTCACCATATTATTGCAGTGCCATATCAGAATAATTCAGTGTGCAGTGTGTTGCAGTGTGTCCCTTTTGCATTCTCGATTGAGCTCAGGTGCATCCTGTTTCCATTGATCATCCTTGAGATGTTTCTACAACTTGATTGGAGTCCACCTGTGGTAAATTCAATTGATTGGACATGATTTGGAAAGATACACACCTGTCTATATAAGGTCCCAAAGTTGACAGTGCATGTCCAAGGTAGGGGAGGGTTTGGCCGGCAGGGATGTGGGATGTTTCTCACGGGGGGCCAGTATGAAAGAAAAAAAAAACATGTATGCATTCACTAACTGTAAGTCACTCTGGATAAGTGTGTCTGCTAAATGACTAAAATGTAAATGTAAAATGTCAGAGCAAAAACCAAGCCATGAGGCCGAAGGAACTGTCTGTAGAGCTCCGAGACAGCATTGTGTCAAGGCACAGATCTGGGGAAGGGTACCAAAAAATGTCTGCAGCATTGAAAGTCCCCAAGAACACAGAGGCCTCCATCATTCTTAAATGGTTTGGAATCACCAAGACTCTTCCTAGACTCTTCCTAGAGCTGGCTGCCCGGCGAAAACGAGCAATCGGGGGAGAAGGGCCTTGGTCAGGGAGGTGACCAAGAACCTGATGGTCACTCTGACAGACCTCCAGAGTTCCTCTGTTGAGATGGGAGAACCTTCCAGAAGGACAACCATCTCTGCAGCATCTCTGCAGCACTCCACCAATCAGGTCTTTATGATAGAGTGGCCAGACGGAAGCCACTCCTCAGTAAAATACACATGACAGCCCACTTCGAGTAGAAAATTGTACTTATTTTTAATAAAAACCAAAGTGTTTCCAGAGTTTTTGTAGAATTAAGATAGACTTTATTGCAATTTAGATAAAGCCAAGGTGGTCTGCAGAGCTTCTAAACTCCCAACACTTGGCCCTCAATTTATATACTGTTCTATTCCTGCACATTTTACATACTTTTTGCGTAATCCCTCCCTCCTTGGTTCCCCCACCACTGTCTCCAAATCTCCATCTTTTGACCGCTCCGCCCACTCTCTTAATTTATGATAGTGCCGAATTCTGACTTCTCTTCCTCCTGTGTAGTCAGATTTTGGAAACAATAGTGGCAGGACCAAGCTGTCTCATGCAAAAAATAACAGAGCCATCTCTTATCATTCAGGAGAAGCCTTGAGGTTATGGAGTGCACACACTCCTGCAGCCTGTCCCAGTTCACACAGTATTCCAGCCACAAATACATTTGCACATAAAACATCCCATCTAACCCATAACACATTATAAAATATATCAATCAATACTTAAACATGGTTTAAACATGTCATGTCCATAACCCATTCTCAACCATATACATTTAAGACATTCCTAACCTGGACCTTGAGCCACTATGGTTTCTTCTTGTGTCTATGGTTATGTGGCTATGTGTGTCAGGTCATAGCGCACAAACAAGTGATAACACTAGTTCTGTTGCTACTCCTATCTTCACACAGCTGCACCCTTGGAAGATAGTTCAAGACAGGATGAACTGAAAAACTGTGATTACTCTGAGGCTCTTTGTCTAGGATGAACTGAAAACCCTGTGGTCATTCTGAGGCTCTTCGTTTTAACTGTGGGACCGGGTTATTTTGAAGCAACGAGAAACAATATAGGTCTATACAGGTCTTATCTGTTCCTGAAGTTTATCTGTTCCATTCCATGTCCTTGACTACACACCCAGACCAGCTGCAGGGAGCTAGAGGGAACCATCCTTTCTCAGAAGCACAGCATTTGCACTAAAGAAATGTCTCTACCATGTTCAAGCATATTATAATATATGTAATGGAAAAATACCTATAGAGCCATTTCATCATGGCTCTGTTTTAACCCTTTAATTGGTTCTTAATCCATAAGCATATAAGGCATATAGGCGTTTCATTCTACAACATGCATAATTCATATAATTGGTTTGTTATGTTGTCTTATAGTCGTTTCATTCTACAACATGCATAATTCATATAGTTTGTTTGTTATGTTGTCTGCCCTTAAGTGAGACAGAGTAGTTAACCAAAAATTCCCAACAGGAGCAGCTCATGGGCACTTAGCGGTAAAGTGCCTTGCTCACGTGCACAACAGCATGAGGTAGTATACAGAGATATGGTATCTGGTAACCCTCTGGCTGATGGATCACTCCCTGCAGATTTCCCCGCAGGCAGCTTGTGGGTTTGAATATCGGCCTGCTTTTCTAACCTTGAAGCTGCTGCTGCCCCTATTAATTTAGCTCTTTCCTCACTCCCTTGCCTTTGTTCAACCATTTGACCTGGCTTATCAACCCTCCCCACTAAGTATTTAATTTATGCTGAACAAAAATATAAACGCAACATGTAAAGTGTTCGTCCCATGTTTCATGAGCTGAAGTATCTTTGTCTGTAATAAAGAAAAAATATTTCTGATTGGCTGGGCCTGGCTCCCCAGTGGGTAGGCCTGGCTCCCAAGTGGGTGGCCCTCGCAGGCAAGAAACAATCAAGTTATTCACTAAACATTAATCTCTCCAGATCCACCAGGTGACATCGCTTCAAGACTTCTGCCAGTGGTCCTCCCAACACCAGTCTACAAGATAGGCAGGAAGACATTCCGACCCAGCTTTAGTGAGACCAGAAAGTCCTTCATTGAATTGCAGCCTGTAAGTTTAAATAGTGGATAGGCATATGGAGATTGATGGGGAAATTAGATTATGGCATTTTGTAAACCTTGAATGAAAGGAACAGCATTCCAAACTCTGTTACACATAACTGCAGACTCCAAGACATTAGGTAGGTTTCCATCCAATTTGCGACAGATTTTCATGCGAATATTGTAAAATCTTCATAAAACAATATGTGCATTTTCTCACCAGAGATGTTTCCAGCAAATTGACTTTTTGCAGATAAAAGGCTGTGCGTAATGACATAGTGCACATAAAAATAACTTTTGCCTTTAAAATACAAGTTAAATGGGTTTCCATCGCATTTTCAATTCTACTGATGGTTTTGTCATAAACTATTGCGTTATATAGCAAATGTGCCCACTCTGGTCTTGGCACAACAGCTTGCACATACAGTGGGGGTAGGCTATCTACATTATGAGCGTATTATGGATAAGAGCGATATTATTTGTATTTGTCAAACGGCAGCCAATCATCGATCATCATGTCACCAGAATAAGACCCTCAATATTTATTGGAAAGGAGTATCAAGCTCATCACCTTGTAAATTCACCATCCTGTGAAGTTCATCATAATTTATTTAATCTGTAACCTAATAAACTGCATGCTTTCCCGAGTTGTAGTGGGAGGACCACACACCATATCATCGCGTGACTCCAAGTTTACTTCGATGTGATGGTTATTATATCAATATTTGCTCTTAAAGGAGTTTCCACCGTCATATCTCGCATAATTAATTTTAACTGCACAAAAAGATCCCACCATGTCGAACGAACAGATTGTATGTAGGCATTTATAAAATTGTACCAGCATTTCATGTTTCCATCAGCCCGGTCATTACTTTTTGAATGTGTCAGGTAATTCATCTGCATTACATGGTTGAATGGAAATGTGGTTAGTGTTGTGTAAATTAACCTATGAGCCCCAGCCCCAAATGAATGGAAGATATAGGCATCAAACAGGGATTGGGTGTTGATTGATGTAAATGGCTATAAAATATACAAAATAAATTGTCAGTGTGCCTCCATGCTTTGCGCAAGTCCTCATATTCTAAAATCTAATTATTTCTCTAACAGGTTGGGACCAACATGGTTGAGTACCTACACCAGCCGGAGGTGACCAGATGCTACCCATTTGTGTTGGCTCTTGGGGACTGCTCACAGGTGTTTACAATCATTAGTGGACCAGCATTGGAGCAAGGTACACTGCTTGGGGCACTGGATGTGTGCTTCAGCCCTATTATGTGTTTGATATCAACTTTCCCACCGTGCCCCAGCATGGGAATTCCTACAGACAACGATGTATCAGCTGCCAGTAATGGAATCCCCCACAGTAAGACTGTTGCGAGCATGTCTTTTTTCGACTGAACAATAGTGGATAAGTATCTTCTCTTGTATGTAGTGTGAGAAGTGATAGGAGGATGCGCAGCCCTCCGGCTGATGTGTTCCTGTGAATTAATAGATCAATAGATGGATGAGCCATGAGTGTCTCATTCCAATGCTAATATATTCTTAAGGCACTATTTATAGCTCTTTTAAATTGACTTTTAGTTAGTTTTTTAATGCATTTGTGCCTGCTTTTTGCCTTCAGTATGGGATGTGGCTCGTTTGCCTTTAGTTCAACTACTGAAGCGTGTTCTGGTACGCTTTCATTCTATCACAACAATTTATTTGAATTACAAATGTTACATTTTGGGGATTGTGAAAAGTGCTTTATGAATGAAATACAGTTATTAAGTAATGAGTCATTAGTCCATGTCCTTAGTAGAGTGACCTTCAAATGTTACACTTGTTTTGTGTAACAATGTTTTAACTCGACTCAAATGTAGACCATTATTTTATGGCAAAACAGCATAGTGTGTGAGTGTGTGTGTGCTGTCACCTAAGATTGCCGAAGCTTGTCAGTGAATGTGAATATCTATGAATTAGCTCTGTCACTGTCTGATAGACAGATCCGTGTTAATACCACTTAAGACAGACAGTGTCACACGCACGCATGCTTTGTTTTTCTCAGATTGCAATATGAGTGTGCACATCAAGTTCAACTGAGGCTTTAGTCTGATGTTTGGACTGTTTGGTTCATGAAATAATATAGATACATTCTAATAATCAATCCTAACTTATGAAATCGTATCTTGTGAAATAATACATATTTAGACAATAGAGCTTTGTTTCAATGTGCTATTTGTGCTATTTGACGTGATGTAAAATCAAATCAAATTGCATTGGTCACATATTTAGCAGATGTTATTGAAGGTGTAGCGAAATGCTTGTGTTCCTAGCTCCAACAGTGCAGTAGTATCTAACAATTCACAACAATACACACAAATCTAAAAGTAAAAGAATGGAATTAAGAAATATGAATATTAGGTTGAGCAATGTCAGAGTGACATTGACTAGAATACAGTAGAATACTGTATATACATATGAAATAAGTAAAACAGTATGTAAACATTATTAAAGTGACTAGTGTTCCATTATTAAAGTGACCAGTGATTCCATGTCTATGTACATAGCGCAGCAGCCTCTAGGTTGAGAACCTAGAGTTCAATGTGTCAAATCGGAGGGCCTGTTGTCTGGACCTCTGGCCGTCTCTATGGGGATGCCACAGGGTTCAATTCTCGGGCCGACTCTATTCTCTGTGTATATCAATGATGTCGCTCTTGCTGCTGGTGACGCTCGGATCCACCTCTATGCGGACGACACCATTTTGTATACATCTGGCCCTTCATTGGACACTGTGTTAACAAACCTCCAAACGAGCTTCAACGCCATTCCGTAGCCTCCAACTGCTCTTAAACACTAGTAAAACTAAATGCATGCTCTTCAACCGAACACTGCTTGCACCCGCCCACCCGACTAGAATCACTACTCTCGGCGGGTCTGACCTAGAAGAATGTGGACAACTATAAATACCTAGGTGTCTGGTTAGACTGTAAACTCTCCTCACAGACTCACATTAAGCATCTCCAATCAAAAGTTAGATCTAGAATTGGCTTCCTATTTCGCAACAAAGCCTCCTTCACTCACGCTGACAAACATGCCCTCGTAAAACTGACTATCCTACCGATACTTGACTTCGGCGATGCCATTTACAAAATAGCCTCCAACACTCTACTCAGCAAATTGGATGTAGTCTATCACAGTGCCATCAGTTTTGTCACCAAAGCCCCATATACTACCCACATTATGCTCTTGTTGGCTGGCCCTCACTACATATTCGTCGCCAAACCCACTGGCTCCAGGTCATCTATAAATCACTGCTAGGCAAATCCCTGTTTTATCTTAGCTCACTGGTCACCATAGCAACATCCACCCGTAGTATGCGCACCAGCAGGTATCTCTCACTGGTCATCCCCAAAGCCAACACCTCCTTTGGCCGCCATTCCTTCCAGTTCTCTACTGCCAATGACTGGAATGAACTGCAAAAATCTCTGAAGCTGGAGACTCTTATCTCCCTCACTAACTTTAAGCGTCAGTTGTCAGAGCAGCTTACCGATCACTGCACCTGTACACAGCCATTCTGAAATTAGCCCACCCAACTACCTCATCCCCATATTGTTATTTATTTTGCTAATTTGCACCCCAGTATCTCTATTTGCACATCATCTTTTGCACATCTATCATTCCAGTGTTAATACGAAATTGTACAGTGGGGAAAGAAAGTATTTAGTCAGCCACCAATTGTACAAGTTCTCCCACTTAAAAAGATGAGAGAGGCCTGTAATTTTCATCATAGGTACACGTCAACTATGACAGACAAAATGAGAGAGAAAAATCCAGAAAATCACATTGTAGGATTTTTAATGAATTTATTTGCAAATTATGGTGGAAAATAAGTATTTGGTCAATAACAAAAGTTTCTCAATACTTTGTTATATACCCTTTGTTGGCAATGACACAGGTCAAATGTTTTCTGTAAGTCTTCACAAAGTGTTCACACACTGTTGCTGGTATTTTGGCCCATTCCTCCATGCAGATCTCCTCTAGAGCAGTGATGTTTTGGGGCTGTCGCTGGGCAACACGGACTTTCAACTCCCTCCAAAGATTTTCTATGGGGTTGAGATCTGGAGACTGGCTAGGCCACTCCAGGACCTTGAAATGCTTCTTACAAAGCCACTCCTTCGTTGCCCGGGCGGTGTGTTTGGGATCATTGTCATGCTGAAAGACCCAGCCACGTTTCATCTTCAATGCCCTTGCTGATGGAAGGAGGTTTTCACTCAAAATCTCACAATACATGGCCCCATTCATTCTTTCCTTTACACGGATCAGTCGTCCTGGTCCCTTTGCAGAAAAACAGCCCCAAAGCATGATGTTTCCACCCCCATGCTTCACAGTAGGTATGGTGTTCTTTGGATGCAACTCAGCATTCTTTGTCCTCCAAACACGGCGAGTTGAGTTTTTACCAAAAAGTTATATTTTGGTTTCATCTGACCATATGACATTCTCCCAATCCTCTTCTGGATCATCCAAATGCACTCTAGCAAACTTCAGACGGGCCTGGACATGTACTGGCTTAAGCAGGGGGACACGTCTGGCACTGCAGGATTTGAGTCCCTGGCGGCGTAGTGTGTTACTGATGGTAGGCTTTGTTACTTTGGTCCCAGCTCTCTGCAGGTCATTCACTAGGTCCCCCCGTGTGGTTCTGGGATTTTTGCTCACCGTTCTTGTGATCATTTTGACCCCACGGGGTGAGATCTTGCGTGGAGCCCCAGATCGAGGGAGATTATCAGTGGTCTTGTATGTCTTCCATTTCCTAATAATTGCTCCCACAGTTGATTTCTTCAAACCATGCTGCTTACCTATTGCAGATTCAGTCTTCCCAGCCTGGTGCAGGTCTACAATTTTGTTTCTGGTGTCCTTTGACAGCTCTTTGGTCTTGGCCATAGTGGAGTTTGGAGTGTGACTGTTTGAGGTTGTGGACAGGTGTCTTTTATACTGATAACAAGTTCAAACAGGTGCCATTAATACAGGTAACGAGTGGAGGACAGAGGAGCCTCTTAAAGAAGAAGTTACAGGTCAGTGAGTGCCAGAAATCTTGCTTGTTTGTAGGTGACCAAATACTTATTTTCCACCATAATTAGCAAATAAATTCATAAAAAATCCTACAATGTGATTTTCTTGAGAAAAACATTCTCAATTTGTCTGTCATAGTTGACGTGTACCTATGATGAAAATTACAGGCCTCTCTCATCTTTTTAAGTGGGAGAACTTGCACAATTGGTGGCTGACTAAATACTTTTTTCCCCCACTGTAACTATTTTGCACTATGGCCTATTTATTGCCTTACCTCCGTAACTTACTACATTCGCACACACTGTATATATATTTTCTGTTGTATTTTTGACTTTATGTTTTGTTTACCCCATATGTAACTCTATGTTGTTGTTTTTATTGCACTGCTTTGCTTTATCTTGGCCAGGTCACAGTTGTAAATGAGAACTTGTTCTCAACTGGCATACCTGGTTAAATAAATGTGAAAAAAAAAAAAAAAAAAAAACGGGTGGTAGCCGGCTAGTGATGGCTATTTAACAGTCTGATGGCCTTGAAATAGAAGCTGTTTTTCAGTCTCTCGGTCCCAGCTTTGATACACCTGTGCTGACCTCGCCTTCTGGATGATAGCGGGGTGAACAGGCCGTGGCTTGTGTGGTTGATGTCTTGATGAACTTTTTGGCCTTCCTGTGACATCGGGTGCTGTTGGTGTCCTGGAGGACAGGCAGTGTGCCCCCAATGATGCGTTGGGCAAACCTCACCACCCTCTGGAGAGCCCTGCGGTTGCGGGTGTTGCAGTTGCCGTACCAGGGGGTGATACAGCACGTCAGGATGCTCTCAATTCTTCACCTGTAAAAGCTTGTGAGGGTCTTAGGGGCCAAGACAAATTTCTTCAGCATCCTGAGGTTGAAGAGGTGCTGTTGCGCTTTCTTCACCTCACTGTCTGTGTGGGTGCACCATTTCAGATTGTCAGTGATGTGTACGCTGAGGAACTTTCTCCACTGTGGTCCCTTCGATGTAGATAGGGGTGTGCTCCCGCTGCTGTCTCCTGAAGTCCACGATCAGCTCCTTCGTTTTGTTGACGTTGAGGGAGAGGTTATTTTTCTGGCACCACTCCGCCAGGGCCCTCACCTCCTCCCTGTAGGCAGTCTTGTCATTGTTGGTAATCAGGCCTACTACTGTTGTCGTCTGCAAACTTGATAATTGAGTTGGAGGCGTGCATGGCCACGCAGTCATGGGTGAACAGGGAGTACAGGAGGGGGCTGAGCATGCACCCTTGTGGGGCCCCTGTGTTGAGGATCAGCATAGTGGAGGTGTTGTTTCCTACCTTCAAGAACTGGGGACGGCCTGTCAGGAAGTCCATGACCCAGTTGCACAGGGCGGGATTCAGATCCAGGGCCCCGAGCTTAATGATGAGCTTGGAGGGTACTATGGTGTTGAAGGCTGAGCTGTAGTCAATGAACAGCATTCTTACATAGTTATTCCTCTAGTTCCGATGGGCATTGTGCAGTGTGATGACGATTGCATCGTCTGTGGATCCATTGGGGCGGTATGCAAATTTAAGTGGGTCTAGGGTGTCAGGTAAGGTGGATGTGATATTATCCTTAAGTAGCCTCTCAATGCACTTCGTGATGACAGAAGTGAGTGCTAAGGGGCGATAGTTATTTAGTTCAGTTACCTTTGCTTTCTTTGGTACAGGAACAATGGTGGTTTTTAAGAGCTTCTGGATATCAGAACAGTGATTACTCACCTCGAACTGCACAAAAAAAGTGTCTTTAACGAGTCTGACGTGAAGGATATACTGTTTCTCCCGGACCAGGCCCAAATCACCGTCATTCACATGAAAACCCGGATAACTGGGTTGGCTGGGTTTTCCGTGCATCGGCAGGACAGAACAGCTACGTCCGGTAAGACGAGGCGTGGTGGTGTGTGTCTACTTGTCAGCTGGTGCGCAATAATATTAAGGAAGTCTCGAGGTATTGCTCACCTGAGGTAGAGTACCTCATGATAAGCTGTAGACCACACTATCTACCAAGAGAGTTTTCATCTATATTTTTTGTAGCCGTCTATTTACCACCACAAACCGATGCTGGCACTAAGACCGCAGTCAACGAGCTGTATAAGGCCATAAGCAAACAAGAAAATGCTCATCCAGAAGCGGCGCTCCAAGTGGCCGGGGACTTTAATGCAGGCAAACATACATCCGTTTTACCTAATTTCTACAACCATGTGCAACCAGAGGGGAAAAAAACTCTAGACCACCACTACTCCACACACAGAGACGCATACAAAGCTCTCCCTCGCCCTCCATTTGGCAAATCTGACCATAATTATATCCTCCTGATTCCTGCTTACAAGCAAAAACTAAAGCAGGAAGTGACTCGCTCAATACGAAGTGGTCAGATGATGCGGATGCTACGCTACAGGACATTTTGCTAGCACAGACTGGAATATGTTCCGGGATTCATCCAATGGCATTGAGGAGTATGCCACCTCAGTCACCAGCTTCATCAATAAGTGCATCGACGACATCGTCCCCACAGCGACCGTACGTACTGTACATATCCCTAGCAAAAGCCATGGATTACAGGCAACATCCGCACCGAGCTAAAAGCTAGATCTGCAGCTTTCAATGAGCGGGACACTAATCCAGACGCTTATAAGAAATCCTGCTATGCCCTCAGACGAAACATCAAACAGGCAAAGCGTCAATACAGGACTAAGATTGAATCCTACTACAGCAGCTCTGACGTTCGTCGGATGTGGCAGGGCTTGCAAATTATTACGGAATACAAAGGGAAACTCAGCCGCGAGCCTACCAGACGGGCTAAATGCCTTTTTATGCTTGCGTCGAGGCAAGCAACACTGAAGCATCCATGAGAGCACCAGCTGTTCCGGATGACTGTGTGATCCCGCTCTCCATAGCCGATTTGAGCAAGACCTTTAAACAGGTCAACATTCACAAGGCCGGGGGGCCAGACGGATTACCAGGACGTGTACTCAGAGCGTGCGCGGACCAACTGGCTTCACTGACATGTTCAACCTCTCCCTGACCATGTCTGTAATACCTACAGTACGTTTCAAGCAGACCACCATAGTCCCTGTGCCTAAGAAAGCGAAAGTTACCTGCCTAAATGACTACCACTCCGTAGCACTCACGTCGGTAGCCATGAAGTGCTTTGAAAGGCTGGTCATGGCTCACATCAACACCATCATCCTGGAAACCCTAGACCCACTCCAATTCGCATACCGCCCCAACAGATCCACAGATGACGCAATCTCAAATGCACTCCCCACTGCCCTTTCCCACCTGGACAAAAGGAACACCTATGTGAGAATGCTGTTCATTGACTGCAGCTCAGCATTTAACACCATAGTGCCAACAAAGCTCATCACTAAGCTACGGACCCTGGGACTAAACACCTCCCTCTGCAACTGGATCCTGGCCAACTTCGGTAGCGTTTTCCTCAAGTTTGCTTTGTTAAAGTCCCAAACTACAATAAATGCGGCCTCAGGATATATGGTTTCCAGTTTGCTCGAAGTCCAGTGTAGTTCCTTGAGGGCCGTCGTGGTATCGGCTTGAGGGGGAATTTTTACGGCTGTTACTATAACCGTAGAGAATTCTCTTGGGAGGTAATACGTTCGGCATTTAATTGTGAGGTATTCTAGGTTGCGTGAACAGAAGGACTTGAGTTCCTGTATGTTATCACAATCACACCATGAGTAGATAATCATGAAACATACACCACTGCCATTCTTCTTCCTGGATAGTTCTTTATTCCTGTCTGCACAATGTACTGATAACCCAGCTGGCTGTATGGACGGGGACAGTATATCCGGCGAGAGCCATGATTCTGTGAAACAGAGTATGTTACAGTACCTGACATCTCTGTGGAAGGAGATCCTCGCCCTGAGCTCGTCTACTTTATTGTCCAGGGACTGACCGTTAGAGAGTAATATACTCGGAAGCGGTGGATGGTGTGCACGCCTCCTGAGTCGGACTAGAAGTCCACTCCGAATACCTCTTCTCCGCCGGCGGCGTCTTGGAGCAGCCTCTGGGATAAGTTCAATTGCCACAAAGGATCCAATTCGGGAAAGTCGTATTTCTGGTTGGAATACGCCGCTCTGATATCCAAAATATATTTCTGGCTGTATGTAATAACACAAAAAACAAAATACTGCAAAATTGCTTAGGCGCTAGAAGCAGAGCTTTCATGTCTGTCGGCGCCATGTTCTGAAATGCAGGCAATAAGAATTAATTATTTGTAATTCAACATTGTATCTTGATTGTGTGTGTAGAAAAGGGAGGGGTGGGATGGTAGAGAAGGCAAAAATATGCAAGCAAAATTGAAATTAGGATGACACTGAAAATAACCCAAGGATTACATAAAAAAATGACCCAGCTGCTCGGTCAATCCCCCAACCCAATGTGCTGGTTTTATGTCTCAACCCAACACACTGGGTTGTTATAACCCAGCAATATAGTCTAATTTACCCAGCAGTTGGGTCAAGGGCTCAGCCAAGGCACTGGTTTAGAAGCAAAACCCAAACCCACTGGGTTGAGTTAACCCAATGCTGTGTTTGCCAATATTGACCCAGTGCAGGGTTGTCGAAATTACCCAAATTGGGTTATTTTTAACCCAGCATTTTTTGGGAGTAACATTTCATTTTGGAAAAATAATATGAATTGCCATATTAGGCATAACTCCATTTCTACCTTATTAAGATTGTTTTCAGTATCCTTATTTTGTTTTGTTTTCTGATTGTTTCAGTGCATGCATTCAACAAGCTTTGGACGAAGGACTTCCAAAGTTCACTCAAAAAGGCATTAGTTCTGAACTGGGTTTGATTTAGTTTTTGTTGTTTTAATTATTAAAATTTTTTAACCTCTACTGGATGGGTGTCCCAAAATCGGGACATTTGTTGCTCAATACAGATAATGTGACTACAATGACGTTGTAAACAAAAGCAAATTTTCACGGACACATACGTCTTATATAGGCAGAAAGCTTAAATTATTGTTAATCTAACTGCAGTGTCCATTTCACAGTAGGTATTACAGCGAAAAAAATACCATACTATTGTTTGAAGATAGTACACAACAAAAAAGTTTCACGGCGACAGGTTTGATACATTCACATCTGAAGGTAAATAATGTTTTTAAATCAGTAATCATGCTCTGATTTGTCATCCTGAGGGTCCCAGAGATAAAATGTGTAGTTGTTTTGTTTGATAAAATCAATTTTTATATCCTAACACGATCCATGTTGTATACAGAGTTTTGCCTGCGACTCGTTCAACTTGCAACAAAATATTTAGACATAATATAAACTCTACACCTTGTTTCACCCAGTCAAGTTCGTTTCTTCTGCGATCTGCGATCCTCAGATACTCAAGAAGGGAAATTATGTGGATATATTGAAGCAACATCTCAAGACATCAGTCAGAAAGTTTAAGCTTGGTCGCAAATGGGTCTTCCAAATGGACAATGACCCCAAAAATACTTCCAAAGGTGTGGCAAAATGGCTTAAGGACAACAAAGTCAAGGTATTGGAGTGGCCATCACAAAGCCCTGACCTCAATCCTATAGAAAATGTGTGGGCAGAACTGAAATAGAGTGTGCGAGCAAGGAGGCCTACAAACCTGACTCAGTTACACCAGCTCTGTCAGGAGGAATGGGCCAAAATTCACCCAACTTATTGTGGGAAGCTTGTGGAAGGCTACCCGAAACGTTTGACCCAGGTTAAACAATTTAAAGGCAATGCTACCAAAGACTAATTGAGTGTACGTAAACTTCTGACCCACTGGGAATGTGATGAAATAAATCAAAGCTGAAATAAATCATTCTCTCTACTATTATTCTGACATTTCACATTCTTAAAATAAAGTGGTGATCCTAACTGACCTAAGACAGGGTATTTTTACTAGGATTAAATGTCAGGAATTGTGAAAAACTGAGTTTAAATGTATTTGGCTAAGATGTATCTAACCTTCCAACATCAACTGTGTATATATATATATATATATATATATATATATATATATATATATATATATGACTTGAGGCATGCAATGCATTTGTATAACCTGTGTGTACGTTATGGTGGTGACATGTTGTGGTGTGAGTTTATTGTTTGCTTACAACCTATGGGGTATAGGATGTTGGGAATAGTGGCATAGGAAAGTCTGAAATGAATTAAATACCCTAACCGTAAGCTATGTTCACTGTCAGCAGCATTTTCCAGTGAGAAATGCTCAGTCTGAAGCCATACGGCTATGGGTTTCACAGCCCTATAATAATGATACAAGTTATATCAGCTTAACTATAGTGATTGTTCCCCATACTTTATATAATCCCCCACCTATTCAAAACGTAGGACCTGGATCCTCCAGTCTGACCCCTTGGCTGTCTCTACCTCCACACCCACCCCGCCCGGCCATCTAGATGTTTGAAGTTAGTGTCTTATTTAGGGAAGCTAATGATCCATCATGTATGACATTCCTGGGAGTGTGTAAACTTTAATTTTGTATTACCATAGCATTTTTGTATGTTCTCTATAGATATGTACTTGAAAATGTATCAATTGACCAATTCGGCCACTTAGGTAAATTTGGCCAAAGTCGGAAGGGACACCTTGGAGTCTTCATAGAAAATATTATGCTGTCTTCTCACTTTTCAAAGAATCAGTCTGAAACGTTGCACACACAAATCTGCCATCTTGTGGACAACATCTAAATTACACCTAAAATCATTTATCTTGCATTTAAAAGATTTCAACATGTTTTTTGGTTTGTATTATCTTTTACCAGATCTAATGTGTTATATTCTCCTACATTAATTTAACATTTGCACAAACTGCAAAGTGTTTCCTTTCAGATGGTATCAAGAATATGCATATCCTTGCTTCAGGTCCTGAGCTACAGACAGTTGGGTATGTCATTTTAGGCGAGAATTGAAAAAAAAGGTCTGATCCTTAAGAGGTTAATGGTCTTTTAACCTTCTATTGGAAAAATGTATTGTTCAATTATCACTTGGCTCATGTAAATCATTCTGTAGTTATCCTTTAAAACATCCGAAGGTCAACATCCCAATAGTGTTCACACTTCTCTCATGTAAATGTTGTAGCTACATTAAAATATACCTTTTTTTATTTGGGATATATCCAGTCTTTGCTATTTTCTTCATTACCATGCTGATGATTTCAAGTTGTATTGCATACATTTTTCTGTTAAAGACTTTGAATACATGTTGTTTAGTATATTTACTACATTTAGTATGTTTATTTTTTTCTCTCTGTGAAGTAAGTTCGTTTAAAGTTATATGATTGTTTATGTCGATACATTTCAATGTTGTTTAACACACTGTAACCAAAACCTGATCTAATTTGCATATTCATACTGAGTTTGCCCTAAACAGAATGTTCGCCACAAGTTTCCCACAATTGTTTGCCAGAAGTTCACAAGTTGCAGCAAATTTACCGCAACAGTTTGCAAAAAACTAATTTGCATGTGAAAATATGAGCTTGCCGCAAATTCGCGGTAAATTTGCCAAAGATTTGCCACAACTGTTAGCCAGAAGCCTGTTTTTTCGGTAAGGGTTCAACACTCCTAACTTATACTTAACAAAAATATATAGGCAACATGTAAAGTGTTTCATGAGCTGAAATAAATTATCGTAGAAATCACAAAAAGCTTATTTCTCTCAAATGTCGTGCACAAATCTGTTTACATCCCTGTTAGTGAGCATTTCTCTTTTGCCAAGATAATCCAGCCACCTGACAGGTGTGGCACATCAAGAAGCTGATTAAATGGCATTATCATTACACAGGTGCACCTTGTACTGGGGACAATAAAAGGCCATTCTAAAATGTGCAGTTGTCACACAACACAATGCTACAGATGTCTCAAGTTTTGAGGGAGCGTGGAATTGGCATGCTGACTGCAGGAATGTCCACCAGAGCTGTTGCCAGAGAATAGAATGTTCATTTCCCTACCATAAGCTGCCTCCAACGTCATTTTAGAGAATTTGGTAGTACGTCCAACCGGCCTCACAACGGCAGACCAATCAATCAATCAATCAAATGTATTTATAAAGCCCTTTTTACATAATCAGATGTAACAAAGTGCTATACAGAAACCCAGCCTAAAACCCTAAACAGCAAGCAATGCAGATGTAGAAGCTCAGTGGCTAGGAACGTGAGAATATTTTATAAAAGTTATTTCAGACATAAGGTTTCACTTATAAAGATGAGTATGATATGTACCTTGGTAGAGTGGTATAACTGACCCATGTACGCTGAGTGGGATTTAAGGAGGAAGGAGAGCAAAGAAACCAATGGAGGTTCTATTTTTGTAAATATTCAAAACAAGTTTTAAAAAATGCATAAAAATACATTAACAAGATCTGCATAAAAATATATATTAATTGTCAAAATCAACAACTAAAAAAATTTATAATGCTATTGTGAGGTACAATCTGAGGATGACAATTAAAATGGTTTCAAAAAGGTCAAAATACAACCTTAACATTTTTGCTAAATGGCAGTTAACTTCAATCAATCAATAAAATTCATCTATAAAGCCCTTTTTACATCAGCAGATATCACAAAGTGCTATACAGAAACCCAGCCTAAAACCCCAAACAGCAAGCAATGCAGATGTAGAAGCACGGTGGCTAGGAATATCTCCCTAGAAAGGCAGGAACCTAGGAAGAAACCTAGAGAGGAAGCAGGCTCTGAGGGGGGGCCAGTCCTCTTCTGGCTGTGCCGGGTGGAAATTATAAGAGTACATGGCCATTAAGGCCAGATTGTTCTTTAAGATGTTCAAACGTTCATAGATGACCAGCAGGGTCAAATAATAATCACAGTGGTTGTAGAGGGTGAAATAGGTCAGTACCTCAGGAGCAGTGGCGGCTCCTGAAAAAATTCTCAGGGGGGGCAATTTTTCTGATGATTTAGGTGACCTACACACATTTTAAAAAAGATATGTCCAGCAACAACATGAAGACAGGGGCAGCATATAAGTCAATACCAGAAGCATTTATTGACTGATCTCAAAAGTGTTGGCTTACCAGGGTTGGTGGAGCCCTCAGTTTCATCTTTGCCTCGCAAAGCTAACTCAAACACTCCGCAAAACTTCACACACTGGATTAGCCGGCTGAGGATGTGGCGGTTCTTGCTAATGTCGTAGTAAATATATTTGTTATAGTGAATATGGAATATGATATGTTGAGTAAAATGTTGTGCTAAGATCTATTTAGGTCAGGAGCTGGTTATAAGTTCTGTTCCTATCCAATAACAATGGACAAAAGGGTCCTATCTTGTCAGCCTTGTCAGTTTCAGTTCTCCAGTAAACTTGTGATTATCAACACTAACCTCATCGTTGTGGCGGCGGACAGCTAGCCTGTATCCCTCATCCAGTTGAGTGGGAATGTTCACTCTCCCCAAAGCAGACAATCTCAAACAGCTATCCATGTGGGTCTTTGACAGCTCATGTTTCTTAATCTTTCCTGAAAGATGGTGCATGTCCGTTACACACCAGTCGCTGTCCAAGCGGTGCTGTCTGCCGTGCCGCCTTCAGGGTGAAAGAGTAAGCAGGGGGTAGCAGAAGACTGCATTAGCTACATCGCAGCCTGCTAGCCAGGTTTTTCGTTCGTACCAATTTTTGGAAAATCCTCGGGTGTAGGACTTCCCCCCTTTAGTAGAAACCTGTTGAATTATTAAATTTGGTCTGGGAGGTCCTAATTGTTTCGTTGCCAATTTATCTTCATTTGTTCGCCGACAAAAAGGAACTTCTTTCAAAGACACAATCGAGTTGCACTGAAGCCTAGCCATTTTCACAGTAGTAGTGAATTGATTGATGAGGCTACCCGCTCTTTTCTTAGTTACGTTCATGGTTATGTTACGTATGACGAAAGCGCGTAAGTGCAAGCCCTCAGAAACCCATAGAGATTGTATTGAAAGCTCTGATATTTGAAAAAAATAGATTTTACATGGGAGTCTATGACAGACTTCTGGGCGATTTTCAACCTGACTGAAATCGCCCCAAAAGGGGGGGGGCCATTTGAAGCACGACTTTAGCCTGATTGGACATTTAGTGGCACTGTGGCAGATCAGACGTCTAGATTACAACACTGATAACTACTGTTGCCGTGATATAATTGATTAGAAAAAAAATCCCTTCCTTTTCCCGTTTGGCAGTGCGTCGCCCATATCGCCCTATTGAACACACCGCCCCTGCTCAGGAGTAAATGTCAGTTGGCTTTTCATAGCCGAGCATTCAGAGGTCGAGACACATCAAATCAAATCAAATTTTATTTACCTCATGCGCCGAATACAACAGGTGTAGTAGACCTTACAGTGAAATGCTTACTTACAAGCCCTTAAACAACAATGCAATAAAAAAAAAGATTTAAAAAAAGTGTTAAGTAACAAATAGAAAATAGCAAATAATTAAAGAGCAGGAGTCAAATAAAATAACAGTAGGGAGGCAATATACAGGGGGTACCGGTACAGAGTCAATGTGCGGGGGCACTGGTTAGTCGAGGTAATTGAGGTAATATGTACATGTGGGTAGAGTTAAAGTGACTATGCATAAATAATAAATAGAGTAGCAGCACCGTAAAAGAGGGGGGTGGGGGGGCAATGCAAATAGTCCGGGTAGCCATGATTAGCTGTTCAGTAGTCTTATGGCTTGGGGGTAGAAGCTGTTAAGAAGCCTTTTGGACCTAGACTTGGCGCTCCGGTACCGCTTGCCGTGTGGTAGCAGAGACAACAGTCTATGACTAGGGTGGCTGGAGTCTTTGACAATTTTTAGGGCCTTCCTCTGACACCGTCTGGTATAGAGGTCCTAGATGGCAGGAAGCTTGGCCCCAGTGATGTACTGGGCCGTACGCACTACCCTCTCTAATGCCTTGCGGTCGGAGGCCGAGCAGTTGCCATACCAGGCGGTGATGCAACCAGTCAGTGTGCTCTCGATGGTGCAGCTGTAGAACTTTTTGAGGATCTGAGGACCCATGCCAAATCTTTTCAGTCTCCTGAGGGGGTATAGGCTTTGTCGTGCCCTCTTCACGACTGTCTTGGTGTGTTTAGACCATGATAGTTTGTTGGTGATGTGGACAGCAAGGAACTTGAAGCTCTCAACCTGTTCCACTACAGGCCCGTCAATGAGAATGGGTGCGTGCTCAGTCCTCTTTTTTTCCTATAGTCCACAATCATCTCCTTTGTCTTGATCACGTTGAGGGAGAGGTTGCTATCCTGGCACCACATGGCCAGGTCTCTGACCTCCTCCCTATACAGTGAGAGAAAAAAGTATTTGATCCCCTGCTGATTTTGTATGTTTGCCCACTGACAAAGAAATGATCAGTCTAGAATTTTAATGGTAGGTTTATTTGAACAGCGAGAGACAGAATAACAACAACAAAATCTAAAAAAACGCATGTCAAAAATGTTATAAATTGATTTGCATTTTAATGAGGGAAATAAGTATTTGACACCCTCTCCATCAGAAAGATTTTTGGCTCCCATGTGTCTTTTATACAGGTAACGAGCTGAGATTAGGAGCACACTCTTAAAGGGAGAACTCCTAATCTCAGCTTGTTACCTTTCGTTATTGTCCCTAGAAATTCTAGGGACAATAACGAGGCCTGCTTCTTGTGACCGTAGCGTACGTGTAGGTATGTACGGCAGGACCAAATCAGTGTCAGTTTACCTAACGTTAGCTAACTTTCTTCTTGTCACTTTCCCCTCCCCTCGTGTGTCACCATTGCATATAAAGAAAACATTTTGAATAATGAAATGATCAATTAAAAGTAAATCGGCGACAACTTGATCAAGCCTATGAATATGCAAAACCATTGCACATTAACAAAGGTAGTTGAGGTTCTTTTTTGAGCAGTGAGATTAATTTCTCCTCCCTTGGCCTTATGTTACTGCTCTGTTCTTCTCAGGTTGAAGCACATCCCACCACATCACCCAGACAGATGTAAAGAACATGTGAACCTCCCGTCCACCAGGAAAATCACCCTATCCCAGGAGTTTAGTCAGTGTGTGACATCACTATGTTAGAAGTAGATCTACACGTAATTCTATCACACAGAATTGTCAGCTCACTGTAACATATGAAGCTCAATCTAAAATACAGATGTCGGTGATTTCTACCCCAGGGTTCTGCACTGCGTAAGTTTTTATTCCTGCCCAGCTAATCCCATTTTAAACTATTTCTTTTTTACAATTTAGACCACAATTAGTTGAATAAGGTGTTAGTGAAAGGCTGGAAGAACTCCTATCATGTGTATAAAAAATTTACATTTACAGTTACGTCATTTAGCTGACGCTCATATTCAGAGCGACTTACAAATTTGTTTTTTTGGGGGGGGGGGGGGGGGGGGGGGTTGGGGTAAGGGGGGGATAGAAGGATTACTTTATCCTATCCCAGGTATTCCTTAAAGAGGTGGGGTTTCAAATGTCTCCAGGAGGTGGTGAGTGACTCCGCTGTCCTGGCGTCGTGAGGGAGCTTGTTCCACCATTGGGGTGCCAGAGCAGCGAACAGTTTTGACTGGGCTGAGCGGGAACTATGCTTCCGCAGAGGTAGGGGAGCCAGCAGGCCAGAGGTGGATGAACGCAATGCCCTCGTTTGGGTGTAGGGACTGATCAGAGCCTGAAGGTACGGAGGTGCCGTTCCCCTCACAGCTCCGTAGGCAAGCACCATGGTCTTGTAGCAGATGCGAGCTTCAACTGGAAGCCAGTGGAGTGTGCGGAGGAGCGGGGTGACGTGAGAGAACTTGGGAAGGTTGAACACCAGACGGGCTGCGGCATTCTGGATGAGTTGTAGGGGTTTAATGGCACAGGCAGGGAGCCCAGCCAACAGCGAGTTGCAGTAATCCAGACGGGAGATGACAAGTGCCTGGATTAGGACCTGTGCCGCTTCCTGTGTAAGGCAGGGTCGTACTCTCCGAATGTTGTAGAGCATGAACCTACAGGATCGGGTCACCGCCTTGATGTTAGCGGAGAATGACAGGGTGTTGTTCAGGGTCACGCCAAGGCTCTTCGCACTCTGGGAGGAGGACACAACGGAGTTGTCAACCGTGATGGCGAGTTCATGGAACAGGCAGTCCTTCCCCGGGAGGAAGAGCAGCTCCGTCTTGCCAAGGTTCAGCTTGAGGTGGTGATCCGTCATCCATACTGATATGTCTGCCAGACATGCAGAGATGCGATTCGCCACCTGGTTATCAGAAGGGGGAAAGGAGAAGATTAGTTGTGTGTTGTCAGCGTAGCAATGATAGGAGAGGCCATGTGAGGATATGACAGAGCCAAGTGACTTGGTGTATAGCGAGAATAGGAGAGGGCCTAGAACTGAGCCCTGGGGGACACCAGTGGTGAGAGAACGTGGTGCGGAGACAGCTTCTCGCCACGCCACTTGGTAGGAGCGACCGGTCAGGTAGGACGCAATCCAAGAGTGAGCCGCGCCGGAGATGCCCAGCTCGGAGAGGGTGGAGAGGAGGATCTGATGGATCACAGTATCAAAGGCAGCAGACAGGTCTAGAAGGACAAGAGCAGAGGAGAGAGAGTTAGCTTTAGCAGTGCGGAGAGCCTCCGTGACACAGAGAAGAGCAGTCTCAGTTGAATGACCAGTCTTGAAACCTGACTGGTTTGGATCAAGAAGGTCATTCTGAGAGAGATAGCAAGAGAGTTGGCTAAAGACGGCACGCTCAATAGTTTTGGAGAGAAAAGAAAGAAGGGATACTGGTCTGTAGTTGTTGACATCAGAGGGATCGAGTGTTGGTTTTTTGAGAAGGGGTGCAACTCTCGCTCTCTTGAAGACGGAAGGGACATAGCCAGCGGTCAAGGATGAGTTGATCAGCGAGGTGAGGTAAGGGAGAAGGTCACCGGAGATGGTCTGGAGAAGAGAGGAGGGGATAGGGTCAAGCGGGCAGGTTGTTGGGCGGCCTGCCGTCACAAGTCGCAAGATTTTATCTGGAGAGAGAGGGGAGAAAGAAGTCAAAGCATAGGGTAGGGCAGTGTGAGCAGGACCAGCAGTGTCATTTGACTTAACAAACGAGGATCGGATGTCGTCAACCTTCTTTTCAAAATGGTTGACGAAGTCATCCACAGAGAGGGAGGGGGGGGGAGGATTCAGCAGGGAGGAGAATGTGGCAAAGAGCTTCCTAGGGTTAGAGGCAGATGCTTGGAATTTAGAGTGGTAGAAAGTGGCCATAGCAGCAGAAACAGATGAAGAAAATGTAGAGAGGAGGGAGTGAAAAGATGCCAGGTCCGCAGGGAGTCTAGTTTTCTTCCATTTCCGCTCAGCTGCCCGGAGCTCTGTTCTGTGAGCTCGCAATGAGTCATCAAGCCACGGAGCTGGAGGGGAGGACCGAGCCGGCCGGGAGGATAGGGGACATAGAGAGTCAAATGATGCAGAAAGGGAGGAGAGGAGGGTTGAGGAGGCAGAATCAGGAGATTGGAGGGAGAAGGATTGAGCAGAGGGAAGAGATGATTGGATGGAAGAGGAGAGAGTAGCGGGAGAGAGAGAGCGAAGGTTGCGACGGCGCATTACCATCTGAGTAGGGGCAGAGTGAGTAGTGTTGGAGGAGAGCGAGAGAGAAAAGGATACAAAGTAGTGGTCGGAGACATGGAGGGGAGTTGCAGTGAGATTAGTAGAAGAACAGCATCTAGTAAAGATGAGGTCAAGCGTATTGCCTGCCTTGTGAGTAGGGGGGGGGCGGTGAGAGGTTGAGGTCAAAAGAGGAGAGGAGTGGAAAGAAGGAGGCAGAGAGAAATGAGTCAAATGTAGACGTAGGGAGGTTGAAATCCCCCAGAACTGTGAGGGGTGAGCCATCCTCAGGAAAGGAACTTATCAAGGCGTCAAGCTCATTGATGAACTCTCCAAGGGAACCTGGAGGGCGATAGATGACAAGGATATTAAGCTTAAATGGGCTAGTGACTGTGACAGCATGGAATTCAAATGAGGAGATAGACAGATGGGTCAGGGGAAAAATTGAGAATGTCCACTTGGGAGAGATGAGGATTCCTGTGCCACCACCCAGCTGACCAGATGCTCTCGGGGTATGCGAGAACACATGGTCAGACGAGGAGAGAGCAGTAGGAGTAGCAGTGTTTTCAGTGGTAATCCATGTTTCCGTCAGCGCCAAGAAGTCGCGGGACTGGAGGGTAGCATAGGCTGAGATTAACTCTGCCTTGTTGGCAGCAGAACGGCAGTTCCAGAGGCTGCCTGAGACCTGGAACTCCACGTGGGTGGTGCGTGCAGGGACCACCAGGTTAGAGAGGCGTTTGTGTAGCCTGTGCGGAGAGGAGAGAACAGGGATAGGCAGAGGCATAGTTGACAGGCTGCCGCAGATGGCTACAATAATGCAGAGGAGATCGGAATGAAAGGAACTAAACATCTGGGAAAGGAGAGAGCGGGGCCTCCCTCACCACAACTCCGAAATATAACTCTCCCAACTTCCACCTCAGAAACTATAATTGTTGTAAACTACAGCGGTTCAATGTTTTCTAGGAATAGACTAACTTAGTTTATTCAGCTAGCTAACTAGGTGCAGTATTATTCCGTGAAAATCGTCCAGGCACTTAGTCATAAGACGCCACAGCCAGCTAGCATGCACAGACACAGGAAAACCAATAAAATATTTATTAAAAATGCCAAGTTTTGATATCTCCCCATGGTTCTGGTTTTGAGGCTTGGGCATCTGGGGCTGCAGTTCATAATTTTACAATGGTGTATTCATTTAATTTAATATATATCCCTGTTTGATATGCATGCATATAATTAAATCGGACATGTTCTCCTTTATAATATGGCAGTGTTTGTTTTGTATCCAATGCATTTAGCTTACATAAGGATGAAGTAGTCTAGGCCTTCTAAACTAGTTGTATTGCATAATATTGCCCATTAGGTGAATATAAAACCAAGTTACTGTATCTTGAACATCAGTGTCATTTAATAATATGCATGGGTGTTTATCACAATGCAAGCCTGCTTATTGGAAATACAACACTAGCAGTCCTAATGCAATGCAATATGTGACTCGTTTCAGGAAACTAGGCATATGTCATGTGTCACTACTTCACAGGAGAGCCATTTGAAAGTAAACTTTTTTTTTTTTTTATCAAAATGTGTTTTTTGGCAAAAAATGCCTTCTGGAACATGTGAACTTTCATGTGCCTTAATAACAAACGTGTATGCCATCTCTAAATATGAATCAAATTGTTAAATTGCAAGCTAGTTGGTTAGGGACAGAAAAAGACAGGAACCTTCCCGCTAGCCATGATTAGCTGAAATAATGGGTGTGCTGGACATGCCGAGAGATGATTTCGGATTGGTCTGCCATGTAGCACGCTTCTGTCTATAACATGAGCTGGTCAGCAATAGGTAATTGTAGGTAATCCTTTCTAACGCTGCTTTAAAAATATATATTTCACATAGTAGAACTGCAAAAGTGTTGCTCTCCACTTTCTGGAGGATCGAATTTTGAAATCAGTGGAATGCCCGGTGGAATTAGAGTATGATAGCTAAGGAGAAAAGTCTGGCGTTTGATTGCAAATATGCAGAGGGAGTCGAAAAGAGAACACACCAAAGGCTGTTGTAGAAAACACCTGTCTCCGGATTACATCTTCAAACTAAGGGCAACCATGGCATCCGTGACAGACAGGGAGAAGCGTCCATCCATGTATACGGGTAAGATAGTCTAGTTAGCTATATTTTCAGATATTACACATTTCTAATTTTGTCAGGAAGTCGTTTTCATTTCAAGTTCAAGCTAACGTTAGGTGTATGATCTGTGCAGTAATATTATTCGTATCTCAGAGCCATTTGCATTGCTATTTATAGCCTAATGTTAGCTAGCTAGCTAACATTGAACCTGGCTGGATAGTTACCTGCAGATTCATGCAGGGTAGTAATGTTAATTGTTTAGCTAGCTACATGTCTAAACAAAAGACTCCACTATGCAAGTAACCATTTCAATAGAAATGTTAATGATGTCACTGTGACAACTGTCGATAGACATAGCTGGTAAATTTGCTCTGGCTATCTACTCCAATTTCAGAGCACTCTCGTCTGAGTGTGCCAGAGCACAGAATAACTGATGAATTTACGAACGCTCAACACCCGTTGAATATGGCCAGTGTCAGGAAACGTTGGCAAAAAAGCGTAATTAAATTGTTGCCAGCAGCACAGTTACAGTCACCAACGCTCTGGATAACATAAAAACAGCCTAACCAGCTCTGCTAGGGCGAGTAAAATGGTCAGAGTGAGCTGTCCTCTCATTTGTTTCTGGAAGTAGCTAGCAAGCTAGCCAACGTTAGCTTGGGTGCTTGACTGCTGTTGTTAGGTCAGAACATTCAGATCAACCCTACTCCTCAGCCAGAGCGTCCAGTGTATGCTCCGAGAGCAAAACGCTCAGATTTCTTTTTTTGGGGGGGATGCCTGTTTTGCATATTATTTTGGCATTAATACGTGTCACATATCAGTTTGCAAACAATGTAATTTATTTGTTATTTTTATGGAGTTTTTATTCAGCATACAAACTTGGTCTCTTTTTTGCTTTCTTGAGTAAGGCAGCTCCAAAATGCAGGTGTTTCAGCCTAGCTCAGTGCTTTCCGTGGTGGTGGGGCAGCCAACAGAAAATACAGAGCGTAGGGGTTGGTAGCGTTCTCTAATTGAGCCGTGATTGGCTCAGTGTGCTGTCACTCATGGGGACACTACGTCACCACCAAATCTAACGGTAGTGCTTGAAAATTCAAGTCCCTTGGGTGCTGCCATAGAGTTACATTAGAAGTGCCCATCCAAGAAGGCTCAAGGTCATTGGCCACAGGTAAAATGAGGTCAAATCACGTTATATCTACAGCAGCTTTGATTGGACTGATCATGTCAACATCATACTTTCAAAATCTTAGCTAGCAAGCTAGCAGTCATCATCATGAATCAAGTCGACAATCTACTGGCAAATCCTTTTTAATCCTTGTCATATGAAGATAAATAACGAAGAGAAATTATAGATAAAACTTATCGGTGCTCATCGGCATTGGATATAAACATTACACAACAAGTTGGAAATCGCAAATTCAATAATGAGTGGTTTGGAAGGAATCAGTGGCTAACTGCAAGCATTGCAAAGCAATCACTAGCCTGCTATTCAGTGGAGGTGGTGTGTGGTCCCAAGTCTGGGTTTAAGGGTCTCTTTTCCAAGCTTAAAAGGATAAACATTCAACATTGGCCCTGGTGTCAATCCAGCATGACTTCTGCCACGCTCAAAACAACTGGAATCTGTGAACTGGGAAATCTGATTTCAGTGAGTTCAAGACCAAAAAAACGAGCTCCGACTGGGAAAATACGTTTTGAACAGTCATACAACTCAGAATTGCAAGTCGGGAACTTGGGCCTCTTTCTAGAGCTCCGACCAGAAGATCACTGATATCATCATGATTCGACCTTGTTTTTTTCCGAGTTCCCAGTTGTCTTGAAAGCACCACAAATCCAGAGAATGCCAGACTTTGATGTCAAAATCTGCCCACGAAGGACCGCTGCGCCACCTTCCTGTTCAAGTGAGCACAGCACAACAAGGTGAGTCCAAAAATGTATTGTATGGTGCTGCATAGATGATGTATTATGCAAGGGAGATATGTATACTGTAGCTAAGAAAGTAATACTAAGTGTATGTTGTGCAGTAAGCTGTTTGTAGCCCATGTGCCTCATCCTAATCATTTGGTCCTGTTTCCCCTCCTAATTTCACCTACTGTTCTGACTTGGTGGTGCACATGTAGCCTATAGCCCAGGGGTGTCAAACTCATTTTAGCTCAGGGGCCACATGGAGGAAAATCTATTCCCAAGTGGGCCGGACCGGAAAAATCATGGTATATATAACTTAAAAACAACAACTTCAGATTGTTTTCTTTGTTTTAATACGATCAACATACAACATAAAGCTGGAGCCTGAGGACAGTGTGTCCAAAATAGTATAAGCACAACATCACTATTAATCATAAAACACGTCAAGTTTATTTGAAAATTCGAAAGAAAAAGAACACACAAACACACAATGCCTCAGTGATTAACAGAACTGTTTCACAGATCACAGAACTATATCAGGGTGTCATTTCTCAGGCAGAAATGTAGATAAAAATAATGAAATCCTGTTCCCCAAACAAGTGCAAGAACCACAGAGTCAAGAATAGGTTAAATATACAAATAAAATAAAAACAATTAAAAACAATAGCACATCAACATATAAACATAAAGCTGGAGCCTGAGGACAGTGTCCAAAAGCACAACATCACTATTAATCATAAAACACCTCAAGTTATTTGAAAGTTCTGAGGACAAAGAACACACAAACACACAATGCCTCAGTGATTCACAGAAGTATATCACAGATCACAGAACTATATCAGGGTGTCATTTCTCAGGCAGAAATGTAGATAAAAATAATGAAATCCTGTTCCCCAAACAAGTGCAAGAACCACAGAGTCAAGAATAGGTTAAATATACAAATAAAATAAAATCAATTAAAAACAATAGCACATCAACATAAAAACATATAAACATAAATCTGAAAGCGTTGCTCAAACTCCCGTAACAGTCCAGTTATTTTATCTTTGAACCGCTTCATGTCTGCCACATGTTGGGTCGCGCACACATTTTTCAGACAGGGGAAGTGAGCTGCATCACCACCGGCAAGTTGCATCTCCCACAATGACAGCTTCAACTTGAAAGAACGTATGCTGTCATAATACTGCGTGACAACTTTGTTGCGCCCTTGCAGCTGTTTGTTCAATTTATTCAGGTGCTCTGTAACATCCACCATAAATGCAAGGTCCGGCATCCATTCTGCGGAATGAAATTCTAACACTGGTTTGCCCTTTTCTTCCATGAACTGTTCAATTTCTTCTCGTAAATCAAAGAAATGCCTCAGCACAGCACCTCGGCTTAACCATCTTACCTCAGTGTGGTATGGCAGGCCATAGATGTGGTCTTTCTCTCTGAGAAGGCTGTCAAACTGACGGTGATTCAGGCTTCTGGATCGGATGAAATTAACAGTTTGGATGACCACCTTCATGACGTTATCCATCTTTAATGACTTGCAACACAAAGCCTCCTGGTGCAAAATACGGTGAAAAGTCAAAAAATCACGTCCTCCATTTGCAGATTGCACTTTCTCTCTGAACTTTGTCACAACGCCTGCTTTTTTCCCGATCATTGAGGGCGCACCATCTGTAGCCAGGCTGAAAGCGCGGGACCAGTCCACTCCGACCCTGTCCAGCGCGCCGACGAGTGCGGTAAAAATATCAGCTGCTGTCGTTGTATCTGTCATCGGCACCAACTCCACGAACTCCTCGGTGACGGTCAATGTGTCATCAACTCCGCGGATGAAAAAATGGCCAGTTGTGCAACATCTGTAATGTCCGTGCTTTCATCAATTGCAACCGAAAACGCAATAAATGACTTTACTTTTTGCTTCAACTGGCTGTCCAAATCCACTGAAAGATCGGAAATCCTGTCTGCAACTGTGTTTCTTGTCAGGCTGATATTTGCAAAAGCCTGCCGCTTTTCAGGGCACACAATCTCCGCTGCCTTCATCATGCATGTTTTTACAAATTCACCCTCACTAAATGGTTTTGAAGCCACTGCGATTTCATTAGCAATGAGGTAGCTAGCTTTCACTGCAGCGTCACTGATGTCTCGGCTGTGAGTAAACACAGACTGCTGTTTCTTCAGACCCGCCAACAGTTCATTCACCTTCTCTCATCTCCGCTGTCCTTGAAAGTTGTCATATTTGTCAGCATGAAGACTCACATAGTGGCGACGAAGGTTATATTCTTTCAGCACTGCAACATGCTCTGAACACACCAAACATACAGCTTTCCCATTCAATTCCGTGATTAAATAGGATGACCATTTTTATTGGAACACTCTGCACTCTGCGTCCACTTTTCTCTTTTTTGACAGAGACGTATTGGGGCAATGAGGGTGCCAAAGCACATAATGTTAAAAGTAGAAGCCGTAATAAATATCGCGGGCAAAACAAAGTAGCTCATTGGCTGCACGTGCATGACCTACTTGCTCTGCCCCGGTATAAACAGTTTGCTTGCTTAACACAATTGCTATTGCGCCATCCAGTGGACGCAATTGGAACAGCAGTTTATTTTATTGAAAAATTGCAGCGCATTTTTATACTTTTTTTTTGTTGTTTTTTTTCAAAATCATCTCGCGGGCCGGATTAAACCCGTTTGCGGGCCTGATTCGTCCCGCGGGCCGTACGTTTGACACCCCTGGTTTAGACTACTGAGATGCAGCCTGGTTGTACTACCATGTTTTAAGATAGACGTCTTGGGATATTAATCTGCATGCTTTTGGTGATTATCACAAGTACATGGCAATTTAAGTGTTTAATCTCTCATTTATTGATCATTTTAAAGAAATCTAATGTTGAGGTATTTTAATAATCCAAACTGTTTTTATTAAATTCTCGCATTTCATTTAAAATATCAGTGGGAAAAATAATCCAACACATGGTTCAAAATCAAGACCACCTGTAAAGAAAGGAACGAAATACAAAACTAAAATTAGTGTCAAATTAAATAAGGACAGTTTGAACAAAATAAACAGTCTCATTGCAGGGTTGAAAATGCTGACCAACCAGAAGTGAAAGGAATACTACGGGGTGATGTCCACATGGCAGGTGAAGAGGAAGAGGGGGCTGGGGGTGCACCTTCTCTACAGGGCTGTGCAGATCTTCCTGGCCGAGGGGGAAAGGCAGCTCAGGCCTCTTGATATCAGGGCGGGACAGTAGTGACCCCCCAGAGGTGAGAGTTGGGTACTGCATCTTCTCAAAACATGCAACAGAAAATGACAAATATTTGTTTACATTTACATTTTTACATTTTAGTCATTTAGCAGACGCTCTTATCCAGAGCGACTTACAGTTAGTGAATACATTTTTTTTTTTTTTTATACTGGCCCCCGTGGGAAACGAACCCACAACCCTGGCGTTGCAAACGCCATGCTCTATCAACTGAGCTACATCCCTGCCGGCCATTCCCTCCCCTACCCTGGACGACGCTGGGCCAATTGTGCGCCGCCCATGAGTCTCCCGGTCGCGGCCGGCTGCGACAGAGCCTGGATTCAAACCAGGATCTAGTGGCACAGTTAGCACTGCGATGCAGTGCCTTAGACCACTGCGCCATTCAGGAGTTTGTTCTTATTGGACAAGGTCAAGATAGCACATCCCGTTTCATTTAGTTTGGGATTGTTCCGTTTCATGACTAGTGAACACGACCATGCCAACAAGAAGGGAGAGACTCATTATAGAGTATGTCTATGGAGAGATGGCACTGGCAGCTAATCTGTCGCTTTATGGCAGGGATTGGACAGGCTTTTGTTCCAGTCCAGCTTTAATACACTTGTTTAAGCAAAATGTGGTCTAAATTGAAGACTGTGTGTGAGTTTAATGAGGTGTGTTAGTGCTGGGTTGGAACAAAAGCCTGCTCACACTGGGTTTGTCCTCCCCTACTGGGAGATGATACGGATGATGATAATCTCTGTTAGACAGACGCACGTAACATAAATGGTAGAAGTGTCTGTCGACAGACTGGGATGTGACGACTAACGAAGAACTTTGTTCCGGTACGCAGATTTTTCGCCACATCATTTGGACAAATCAAGATTTCACAGGGCTCGCATTTTTTTTTTTTTTCGGAAGGGGAGGGGACATTAGGCCCATAGACTTACCCAAAACTGTCCGTTGAGTTTCTGTTTAGAGGGGTGGAGAATTTGGTAGTCTAGTTAGTATCTTTTCAAACACAACTCCCCCAGAACTTAATTGAGCATCTGATGCAATATTTGTCACAGGAACGCCAAAAAGATCATCAAGGACATCAACCACCCGAGCCACGGCCTGTTCACCCCGCTATCATCCAGAAGGCGAGGTCAGTACAGGAGCATCAAAGCTGGGACTGAGAGACTGAAAAATAGCTTTTATCTCAAGGCCAGCAGACTGTTAAATAGCCATCACTAGCGGGCTACCACCCGGTTACTCAACCCTGCACCTTAGAGGCTGCTATGTAATGTTTACATACTGTTTTACTCATTTCATATGTATGTACTGTATTCTGCTGTATTTTAGTCAATGCCACTCAGACATTGCTCATCCTAATATTTCTATATTTCTTAATTCCATTCTTTTACTTTAATATTTGTGTGTATTGTTGTGAATTGTTAGATACTACCGCACTGTTGGAGCTAGGGGGGCCAGTATGAAAAATAAATAAATAACTGTAAGTCACTCTGGATAAGAGCGTCTGCTAAATGACTAAAATGTAAAAAGACTCTTCCTAGAGCTGGCCGCCCGGCCAAACTGAGCAATTGGGGGAGAAGGCCCTTGGTCAGGGAGGTGACCAAGAACCCGACGGTCACTCTGACAGGCCTCCAGAGTTCCTCTGTGGAGATGGGAGAACCTTCCAGAAGGACAACCATCTCTGCAGCACTCCACCGACCAGGCCTTTATGGTAGAGTGGCCAGACGGAAGCCACTCCTCAGTAAAAGGCACATTACAGCCCGCTTGGAGTTTGCCAAAAGTAGCCTAAAGGACTCTCAGACCATGAGAAACAAGATTTTCTGGTCTGATGAAACCAAGATTGAACGCTATTTTGTTGTGTATAAAAAATATTGTGAAAACCAATGTATGTCTATGGTCAAAACACTGGGTAGAAGAAAATCACATTTACACAGGTTTTGAGGATTGTATTGCAGCTTCTGTTTTGTCTAGTGATATATAAAAATTATTTGTTGGGTGATTAATTTAGCAAGATTTCATGTTTTGTCATTTACCTCCGGGTCGAATCAATTTACAAAACACTAAATCTTACTATTTCCCTTTACCTGTTGTGTGACAGCTAAATTTCCAATCTGACCCTCATACCTTCATGGCCACCTAATCATCCCCAGCTTCCAATTGGCTCATTCATCCCCCCTCCTCTACCATGTAACTATTTCCCAGGTTGTTGTTGTAAATGAGAATGTGTTCTCAGTCAACTTACCTGGTAAAATAGGGGTTAAATAAATAAACAAATAAAATATAGTAATATGATAAATGCCTAGGTAAAATTAAGGTTTATTTCAATACCAGTAGCTACAGTGCCTTCAGAAAGTATTCACACCCCTTGACTTTTTTAACATTTTGTTGTTTTACAAATTGGGATTAAAATGGATTTCATGGTATTTTTTTTACGATCTAATGTCAAAGTGGAAGAAAATGAATATTTTATAAAGATTAATTAAAAATAAAACACTAATCTTGATTAGATAGGTATTCAAACCCCTGAGTCAATACATGTTAGAATCACCTTTGGCAGCAATTACAGCTGTTTGGGTAAGTCTACATTTTTAAAAATGTATTAGTCATTTAGCAGACGCTCTTATCCAGAGCGACTTACAGTTAGTGAGTGCATACATTCTTTTTAAAAAATTTCATACTAGCCCCCCGTGGAAATCGAACCCACAACCCTGGCGTTGCAAATGCCATCCTCTACCAACTGAGCTACATCCCTGCCGGCCATTCCCTCCCCTACCCTGGACGACGCAGGGCCAATTGTGCGCCGCCCCATGGGTCTCCCGGTCGCGGCCGGCTACGACAGAGCCTGGAGTCTAAGAGCTTTGCGCACCTGGATTGTACAATATTTGCCCATTATTCTTTTTTAAACTCTTCAAGCTCTGTCAAGTGGGTTGTTGATCATTGCTCGACAGCCATTTTCAAGTCTTGCCATAGATTTTTAAGCAGATTTATGTAAAAACTTTAACTAGGCCACTCATGAATATTAAATGTCGTATTGGTAAGAAACTCCAATGTATATTTGGCCTGCTGAAAGGTGGATTTGTCTCCCAGTGTCTGTTGGAAAGCAGACTGAACCAGGTTTTCCTCTAGGATTTTGCCTGTGCTTAGCTCTATTCCGTTTATTTTTATCATCCCAAAAAAATCCATAGTCCTTGCCGATGACGAGCGTATCCATAATGATGCAGCCACCACCATGATTTAAAATATGAAGAGTGATGTGTTGGATTTGCACAAAACATAATGCTTTCGGGCAAAAGTTCATTTCTTTGCCACATTTTTTTTTACAGTATTACTCCAGTGCCTTATTGCAAACAGTATGCATATTCTGTACATTTTACTCTGTCATTTAGGTTAGTATTGTGGAGTAACTACAATGTTGTTGATCCATCCTGTCTTCTCCTATCATAGCCATTAAATTCTGTAACTTTTAAAGTCACCATTGGCCTCATGTTGAAATCCCTGAGTGCTTTCCTTCCTCTCCGGCAACTGAGTTCGGAAGGACAGCTGTATCTTTGTAGTGATTGGGTGTATTGATACACCATCCAAAGCGTAATTAATAACTTCACCATGCTCAAAGTGATATTCAGTGTCTGCTTTTTATTTTTTTGATCTACCAATAGGTGCTCTCCTTTGCAAGGCATTGGAAGATCTCCCTGGTCTTTGTGGTTGAATCTGTGCACCACTTGACTGAAGAACCTTACAGATAATTGTATGTGTGGGGTACAGAGATGGGCTAATCATAAAAAAATCATGTTAACCACTATTATTGCAGTCCATGCAATTTATTATGTGACTTGTTAAGCAAATGTTACTCCTGAACGTAATTAGGCTTGCCATAACAAAGGGGTTGAATACTTACTGACTCAAGACATTTCAGCTTTAATTATTTTTTATTTTTTTTAAATTCCACATTGTGTGTAGATCATTAGCACAACATCTACATTTAATCGTGCTTTCACAGTGGGGAAAAAAGTATTTAGTCAGCCACCAATTGTGCAAGTTCTCCCACTTAAAAAGATGAGAGAGGCCTGTAATTTTCATCATAGGTACACGTCAACTATGACAGACAAAATGAGAGAAAAAAATCCAGAAAATCACATTGTAGGATTTTTAATGAATTTATTTGCAAATTATGGTGGAAAATAAGTATTTGGTCACCTACAAACAAGCAAGATTTCTGGCTCTCACAGACCTGTAACTTCTTCTCTAAGAGGCTCCTCTGTCCTCCACTCGTTACCTGTATTAATGGCACCTGTTTGAACTTGTTATCAGTATAAAAGACCTGTCCACAACCTCAAACAGTCACACTCCAAACTCCCAGAACCACACGGGGAGATCTAGTGAATGACCTGCAGAGAGCTGGGACCAAAGTAACAAAGCCTACCATCAGTAACACACTACGCCGCCAGGGACTCAAATCCTGCAGTGCCAGACGTGTCCCCCTGCTTAAGCCAGTACATGTCCAGGCCCGTCTGAAGTTTGCTAGAGTGCATTTGGATGATCCAGAAGAGGATTGGGAGAATGTCATATGGTCAGATGAAACCAAAATAGAACTTTTTGGTAAAAACTCAACTCGTCGTGTTTGGAGGACAAAGAATGCTGAGTTGCATCCAAAGAACACCATACCTACTGTGAAGCATGGGGGTGGAAACATCATGCTTTGGGGCTGTTTTTCTGCAAAGGGACCAGGACGACTGATCCGTGTAAAGGAAAGAATGAATGGGGCCATGTATCGTGAGATTTTGAGTGAAAACCTCCTTCCATCAGCAAGGGCATTGAAGATGAAACGTGGCTGGGTCTTTCAGCATGACAATGATCCCAAACACACCTAGCTGATGTTTCGGCGGTGGAACTGCGTTGGAGCTGTCAAATCGGTGAGCTGCTGCTGCTCTTGTGATCCTTGTCACGAAGCTACACCCGTCCCACTCGTGTTAGAAGTTCAGAACAAAAACCTATAAATAAAGTCTATAAAAAAAACTGAACAAGAAAGTATAGGCTACATAGAAAAAATTACGCTCAAATTGAAAAACAAATAATGAGGATTTCTATCAGTCTAATGGAGGTGTAGATTACATCTCACATTCCAGTGTTCGAACTTGTAAACAAGGCTACATGGGATTTCTCTTAATGCTAACCCAAAGGCCGGCAGATGCCGATATTGAGTGGTTTAATCTTAGTGTCCAAAGGGAATCTATGTACATGGCTATACACTCGTATCCCGTGGACCGGTTCGTACATAAAACATTATTCATTCAGGCTGCAAAGGCAGCTATTTCCTCCTTAACTCGATTTAATGGCGAGAAGGCAATAAATAGCGGGGGAAATATACATACTATTTTTGCATACTTTATCTGACTCTGTGCAGCCAATGGCAATGTCCGCTTTAGTTATAATGCCGGGTAGCCTATGCGGAGTCCCCAGAAATCGCTAACATCCGGTTTTCAGGGTACAGTATTTTCAACCTGACTTCAGTATCCCCTGAAAGTGGGAACTCAGCTCAGGCGTCTTTCAACACCTGCTATATTAGGTTAAATGCTGGAAGCCTTGTTGATTTGACAGCTTTAACGCAGTTTCACCTCCGACACAGTCAAAACATCAGCTATGCAGATGTCGGCTAAAGAGGATCTGATTGAATTTGGCACTTATGATCTCTATGGCAGAAACAGACTGGCCCCCAGGCTAAGTGTTTGTGCCAGTGTGCTAACCCTTCCACTGCAGTCAATTGAGGGTTATCTATTGTACTTATCACAGGAGGTTGGTGTCACCTTAATTGGGGAGGACGGGCTCATGGTAATGGCTGGAGCGAAATGAGTGGACTGGTATCAAATAAATCAAACACATGGTTTTCATGTGTTTTATGCCATTCCATTCTCTCCATTCCAGCCATTATTATGAGCCGTCCTCCCTTCAGCAGCCTCCACTGGTACTATTGCACATGGAAACACAAATTTACTTAAAGTAATCAAATTCTAGGCACACTATTAACCATTTGGAATTCTTATGACCTGCCATCCTCCTTTGTTTTCACTGTATATTTGTGTATACATTTATTATATAATGCCTACTAAATACCGTAATCACTAAGGGTGGGGTTGTGGGATGGACTTACTGTTTCTCCAAGACGATTAGTGGGGCTATTGCCTTCAGGACATATTCTGTCCCCGATCTGTCAAACTAGACAAACTTAGTGCTATAATCTAATAGTCTTACAGTAGGCGCATGTGAGCTATATTTGACAGTCGTCCACATCATGAAGGAGTGATGGGCTAAAACAAGTCTTCAGATTTTCAGTTAAAGTTATGTAAACTATGGTGGTCTTTAAACCTTGGTAAGAACTGTCTATGGTTTATTTTTATTTAGCTTTTATTTGTCTCATTGAGATAACATTTGTATATATTTAGCAAGAGAGACCTATAATATCTGCCTTTCAAAATCCTTATGACCCTCAGTCAAAAAAAGAAAGCCACAGAATCATAGCATCATACAGATGGTTAGAAATATCCATTTTATTCCCCCCTCTCCCATACCCACATAAGAAAGCTCCAACAAGCATGAACAAGATTTGATATGATAAAATGTCTACTTACATTCTCCCTACAAGCCTGTGGGGGAAATACATAATATATATACAAGAATCAGCATATCAGGACGATATACCCTCTGACGTTTGGTCGGCGCGGAAATCTGGGACACAGTAGCATTCATTGTTCAGCGAGCTTTTCCACTTAGTTAAACCCACCGACAGCAATGAATGTTGATTGTGACCTTTGCTGCGGTTCGAGGCTGGAGGATTTCTTCGGGAGAGTTTTTCAGAAGGAAAGGATATATTGTTTGTTCGTGTGTGTGTATTTAGGAGGGGGTAGATGTGGAGGGGTGGAGAGGCAGATAGGACCATAGTGTTCATCTTCCTTTTTCTTCTGGTCATACTGAGACTCAGTAGCCGTGTGCATTGTTCGTCAAGCGACAAGGGCTGGCCACAGGGTACACTCAACGGCCGATGGTTTTTGTCAATTTAGCTCAAACTCACCGACAGCGTTGAATGTTCACCGGGGAAAACAGGGCCTGATGGTGAGCCGGGCTGACAGTCTGCTGCTTCGAGATGAGGAGAGATGAGGAGGAGAGCAGTAGGCAAGGCCGGATTACCGAATGGAGGTCGGGGCCCCCCAGATAGCATATGATAGCAAAATGTGTAGAATAGCAGGAAATTAGCTATAAAACTGCAACATTTTCTCTCAGCCTCATGGCAAAATATGAATAGCATGAGATGAGCTAAAAAACAGCAATTTTTTTCTCTATGACCCATGGCAAAAAGTTTAGAATCACAGGAAATTAGCTTTAAAATAGTATTATAAAACTGTACATTCTTTCAACACAAAATGTGTTGAAATGCAGTTTCCCAAAACAGGCCCGCCTGGAGGTCAGTGCCCCGGGCCCTGGCAGCTCGGCCTATCTCTATTGCTCTCTCTCCATCCATCTTATTCTCTCACCTTTATTCTCTCTCTCCATCGTTCTTATTCTCTCTCCCTCTCTATCCCTCTTTTATTATCTCCCTCTTTTATTATCTCTCTCATCCCTCTTTTACTCTCTCTCTCTCTTTCACACTCTCTCATCCCTCTCTCTTTTACTCACTCTCTCTCTTTTACTCACTCTCTCTCTCTCTCTCTTTTACTCACTCTCTCTTTTACTCACTCTCTCTCTCTCTTTTACTCTCTCGCTCTCTCTCTCTTTTACTCTCTCTCTTTAACTCATTCTCACTCTCTCTTTTACTCTCCCTCACTCTCACTCTCTCTTTTACTCTCCCTCACACTCACTCTCTCTTTTACTCACTCTCTCCCTCTCTCTTTTACTCACTCTCTTTCTTTTACTCACTCTCTCTCTCTCTCTTTTACTCACTCTCTTTTACTCTCTCTCTCTCTGACTCGCTCTCTCTTTTACTCACTCTCTCTCCCTTTCTCTCTCTCTCTGTCTCTGTCTTTTTCTCTCTTTCTCGTTTACTCACTCTCTTTCTTTTACTCACTCTCTCTCTCTCTCTGTTTTACTCACTCTGTTTTACTCACTCTCTTTTACTCTCTCTGACTCGCTCTCTCTTTTACTCACTCTCTCTCTTTTACTTTCTCTCTCTCTTTTACACACTATTTTACTTACTCTCTCTCTTTTACTCTCTCTCTCTCTCTCCCTTTTACTCTCTCTCTCTCCCTTTTTCTCTCTCTCTGTCTCTCTTTTTCTCTCTTTCTCGTTTACTCTCTCTCTTTTTTACTCTCCCTCTCTCTCTTTTACTCACTCTCTCTCTCTTTCTTTTACTCACTCTCTCTCTTTCACTCTCTCTCTCCAACTCTCTCTCTTTTACTCTCTCTCTTTTACTCTGTCTCTCTTACTCTCTCTCTCTCTTACTCTCTCTCTCTTATACTCTCATTTACTCTCTCTCTTACTTTCTCTCGCTCTCTTACTCTCTCTCACTCTCTTACTCTCTCTCTTACTCTCTCTCTTACTCTCTCTCACTCTCTTACTCACTCTTACTGTCTCTTTCTCTTTTACTCTCTCTGTTTTACTCCCTCTTTCTTTTACTCTCCCTTTTACTCACTCTCTCTTTTACTCACTCTCTCTTGCTCTCCCTTTTACTCACTCGCTCTTTTTTTCTCACTCTCTCTTTTACTCACTCTCTCCCTCTCTTTACTCTCTCTCTCGCTCTCTCTCTCTCTCTCTATTACTCTCCCTTTTACTCACTCTCTCTCTTACTCTCCCTTTTCTCCCTCTCTCTTTTAATCTCTATCTCTCTCTATTACTCTCTCTCTATCTCTTTTACTCTCTCTCTCTCTCTCTCTCTCACACTCTCTCTCTCTTTTACTCTCCCTCACTCTCTCTCTTTTACTCTCCCTCACTCTCACTCTCTCTCTTTTACTCACTCTCTCTCTCTCTATTTTTCTCTCCCCCTCTTACTCTCTCTCTCTTTTACTCACTCCCCCTCTCTAACTCTCTCTCTTTTACTCTCGTTTACCCTCTCTCTCGCTCTCTTTTACTCTCTCTCACTCTCTCTCTCTTTTACTCTCTCTCTCTTGCTCTATTTTACTCTCTCTCGCTCTCTCTTTTACTCTCTCTCTCTCTTACTCTCTCTCTCTCTCCCCCTCTTACTCTCTTACTCTCGCTCTCTTTCTTTTACTCTCTCTTACTCTCTCGTACTCTCTCTCTCTTTTACTCTCTCTGTCTCTCTCTTTTACTCTCTCTTAACTCTCTCTCTCTTTTACTCGCTCTTTCTCTCTTTTACTCGCTTTTACTCTCTTTTTTACCCTCTCTTTTACTCTCTCTTTTACTCTCTATTACTCTCTCCCTTTTACTCTCTCTCTTACTCTCCCTTTTACTCACACGCTTACTCTCCCTTTTACTCACTCTCTTACTCTCCCTTTTACTCACTCTCTTTTTCTCTCTCTTTTACTCACCATCTCCCTCTTTTACTCTTTCTCTCTCTCTTTTACTTTTTCTTACTCTCGCGCTCTCTTTCACTCTCTCATACTCTCTTACTCTCTCTTTTACTCTCCATTTTACACACTTTTACTCACTCTCTTTTTCTCTTTTACTCACTCTCTCTCTCTTACTCTCCCTTTTACTCACTCTCTCTTTTACTCACTCTCTCTTTTACTCACTCTCTCTTTTACTCACTCTCTCTCTCTTACTCACTCTCCCCCCCTCTCTTTTACTCACTCTCTACCGCTCTCTCACTCTCTCTCTCTTTTACTCACTCTCTCTCCCTCTCTTTTACTCACTCTCTCCTTTACTCTCTCTCTTTCTTTCTCTCTCGCTCTCTCTCTGAGCTAGGACACCACAAAGACAAGGCCATTCTCCCTCATGTCTTAAGTCACTTTTCAGATGCCTCCATTTACCTGTTATAAGAAGATGGCTATTTAATGTTTAGTTTTTATTCTACTTCAATGACTGAAACCATCTCATAAACCATTGCGCATGTGTGTAGAGAGACGAAGGTTTGGAAATTAATGCAGACATCTTCTCTGCTTACCCTTGGTCTCGTCCTCTGGCATAGGTGAGAAATCGAGGGAGAGAAAGAAAGGGAGGCATTAAGAATTCAAACATGCACTTCCATTGGGTTAATAAACCTGAATTTATGAACACGTCCATTTCAAATAAAGGCCCATTTTGTTTTACAGACTGTTCAATGTCCTGATTGCCAATTGTATACTGAGTGGCACCCCCTTTCCCTAATAGAGAGATATAGAGATATAGAGATATAGAGATAGAGAGATAGAGAGATAGAGAGATAGAGAGATAGATAGATAGATAGATAGATAGATAGATAGATAGATAGATAGATAGATAGATAGATAGATAGATAGATAGATAGATAGATAGATAAAGAACTGCAACGCTGCTGGGTTTTTCACGCTCAACACTTTCCCGTGTGTATCAGGAACGGTCCACCACCCAAAGGACATCCAGCCAACTTGATACAACTGTGGGAAGCATTGGAGTCAACATGGGTCAGCATCCCTGTGGAATGCTTTCGACACCTTGTAGAGTCCATGCCCCGATGAAATGAGGCTGTTTTGAGGGCAAAAGGAAGGAATGTTCTAGGAATGGTCTAATATAATATAATTATTCCTAATATAATTATTCAAAGCACTTCACATAGTATCTGTTTATTTGTCTTAGACAAATTTAAAGCAAGGTCATGTACTTCACTTTTTGTTAAACTGTACGCGGAGTAGGAAAACACGTTTGTTTTCACTCTTGGTAGCGGTTGAGGCTTTAGTCATCTTTTAGTCATCTCGAAAGTCCTGACTCATTTGAGTCTTGGTAAACAGCGCACCGTGAGCGCGCTATGGGTGGTTTCTGTGGTAGTCTATCGGCATGTGTTGCTTGCTACCTCAACTGAGTGGCCTTAGCGTCAACGCAACCTGCTGAGTCATGCTAATTGATAGCATCTGAAGTTTCACTATGATGTGGGGGCCTTTCAAAGGCAAGACAGTCATCTGCATTTGTGCCCATGCCACAATCGGTGCATGCACTCTCATGGAATGTGTGTGCCGTTTTTTCAATAATTCATATGAGTAATAATAAAATGTGTTCAGTCATTTAATTTAATCTAAATTTAATGATGAACAGAGTGTGACTGTCTTTCAAGGACATTTTTTCTCACGGGTGGACTGAAAGTGAATAGGAGACTATCTATATATTGACCCTTCTTCATTAGCTAAATTCTCTTGTCTATTCCCTACTGCCAAAAAATGACTAACTCCTAACCAGAGCCATAACCAAAAGTACAGCCAGTCCTTGCTCGAGGGCCACATCAAACTCCCTGACCCCTGGCCCTTTATTAAGCCATTGGACTGACATTGTGTGACATTGTACTCCAAGGTCTTCTCTGTCCAGAGGACGAGCATGACAGAAACTGGTTAGGCCAGGAGTCAGAGAGAACCAGAGAGGGACCCTGAGCTGACGTCCAAGCCCAAATCGGAGTGACGGGGCTGGGCATCACCGCCGCCGGCCCTGGGTGGGTGGTGGGGAAGGGGGAAGTCTACAGTATTTGGGGCTAGGGGGAGGAGGGGGGTAGTCCTTCCCTCAGACGAGCTGGGCTTAATGGCACGAGCAGCTCTGACATTTGACCACTTCATCGTTGTAAGACGATGGTCGAATGGAGACCACTGTGAATGTGCGACTCATTGTAAAGGTTTTGTGTTAGAAGTAGTTTCCGCTATAGTCAAAGCATACAGAACATTGCAATCCAAAATATAAAATAAAATAATTTACGTTATACATAACCTTCTCTACAAATGTCTCCATCGCTGAAAGGGATATGGGAGCCATTCTAAATACGATTTAATCTATTTTTGGATGAATGACAAAGAGAAGACAGAGTGAGAACACATAACAGATAGCCAAATTACAACCACATGTATTGGGACCCTTATCTAAAAACAACAGAAACTCCAGTGACAAATCGCTTGGGGTTATCAAATTACGTAAACATAACAAAAGGGAGCTGTCGGCACATTGTGATCGTAGCAGCGTGTGAATTTTCGCCTATTTTACAACTCAGAGAGCTCCTTTCAACCATGGGGGGGGGGGGGCGCAGCGATGACGCGGGGAACATTTTGTGACAACTGGTTAGGGACGACCAGGCAACACAATACAATACAATACAGGACAGACTGGTTTCCCCGCAGGGCAGCAGGCTACTGGGTCATGTTCATTAGGGAAGCGATTGGACAAGAAAAATGAGAGTTTCTAATTGGACCAGTCCAGGTAGTCCCTCCCAGTTTCAGGCTGTTTTCATCCATTTGGTGCCTAATGAACTGGTGCCTAATGAACATGACCCTGTTGGTGTTACTGACATATGAGACTGGTTGGGCAGTGGGCAACCTTCATACCATGTAGTTATGGGAACTTGTCATCTTTTGGTGTAATTAGTTACATGTGACTATAGTGTAACTACACTAGTAATGAATTTAACAGAGAATTTGGTCAGTTTCTTTTTATTAGGCTACACTATAATAAAACATTTTCATATACCTTATCTGCAGTAGTTACATTCTGGCTACCAAAGTAGTTATATGTTGTATCTACATAATGGCATTAGGGTAAAGTAATTTATTGCAGACAGGTTAGGTTGTCTATCTGAGAAGGAAATTCCTTCCTAGTTTTTTTGTTATATTTACAGGCTGCCAGCAGGTACAGACTGGTTAGCTCAGCTCGTCTGCAGCTCTCTCACACACGCACCCACTATGTGATCTGTTTACCTCCGTCTTAATGCTCACCTTCGGGTGTGTTTGTGTGTGATCTTCTGGCTTCTTCTGTCCCCTCACAGCTGAATGGTTTCTCGAGTTGTTCTGTGACCTGCTGTCATGCACGCACACGCGCAGGAAAAAATTATAAAACACACTGTTACCATTTTGACATTTGAAAAACAGGTTTTTTTCTGGATCAAAAAAGGGGATTAGGGGGTGGGCGTGGCTGGCCCATTGGCGCGGCTGAATTTTCAAGAAAATTATAGAGGCCCCCATCTTGGCGGTGTAGAGAAATGTTCTCATTTTTAGCCCAATTTCCTCCAATTCTAGACATTTCTTTATGGCGCTGAGATATTTATTTGCCATTTTAAAGCTAATTTCCTGCAATTCTACACATTCTACCATGGAGCTGACAGAACATTTTGCAGTTTTAAAGCTAATGTCCTGCAATTCTTTTGCTTAAACATAATAACAAAATCAATATGGCTAAATTCATTGTTTATTTTTTTCATTTTAAAAATTCTCCCTGACTGTCTAGCTTTTATTTTGGTGATCGTTAGTTCTCAAAGATTATATTATTTTAAAATATATATATACACGTCCATCATCTTTTCTACATACTTTATATCTGATTTTAGTCGTTTAAGTTTACACTGAAAGTGTTTTTCCATCCCAAAAATGATTAATAATAAAAAAGTTTTGGACCAGCCCAAGGATTTCAATAGCAGAAAAATACTAAAATACATTTGAAGAAACAGTATAACAGTTATAAGAGCACAGGCAACATATACTACAACAAAGCCACACACACACTCTCTCTCTCTCTCGCTGCACTCAAACACACACACCCTCCATGTGACAGGCTGTGTTTGATGGGGTTGATTACAGTAATTGTGTGGGATCCTGTGGCAGGATGACCATTATGGAGTGGTGAGGACACACACACACACACACACACACAAACAGGGGAGGACAGGCTTTGACACCCGTATCGACTTCCAGCCACTGAGCACTGAACAAACCACAGAGAGAGACTCGCTCAGACCAAAGCCCTACTCAGACAAAACCAAAATGGCAGCAGTTTCCTAGCATCAGGCCTCGTGTGAATAGCACAGAAAGAAAGCCATCCTCCATTTGGGCTCTGGGCTGCTAATCCGCCGCTACTGCTAACTAGAAAGACAGGCAGACCTGTAGCCTAGCAGACTGTATGCATATTTATCACACGGTCTGATCACAGCTGACAGGACTGGGCTGGGCTCTCTCCCTCTCTCAAAACACAGATGAGCTCACACAAACACACACACAGTGGCTCAGGCAGTTAGTCTCACTGTGGTAACTGAGAAGAAGAGGTTCACAAAGTCCTTTATAATGTATCTCATATCATGTATTTCATAGAGTGCCTTTATGGCTACACATGAACCCATCTACACATTAAAGCCATTGCTCATCCATTGTTCATCCATTGTTCAAAAGGGACTACACTTTTAGTATAATGTGCAACAAGACAGTGTCGTCATGGCAAACAAATGTTCCCTTATTCACTCCTAAATTGTCATGACACAGACAAACGTTTCGGTCTAAGCCTTTGTCAATCTACCTACCCCTGAATGAAATATATACTAAAAAGAAACCTTGAATCTCCTTTTTGAGTGCAGACGAGCTACACAATTTTGGAATTCTATTACATTTTGGTCGACAAACCTGTTCTGAGCGCAGTGGTCACACAAACTTTCATAGTCCCTTATTCACTCCTACAATAAGGAATTGGCCTGTTCAACTCAAAAGTTTGTAGTGGGTGCCCTTATTCACTTGTCTATTGCCCCCTATTTAATCCTTCGTTACAGACCTATTCACATAATCCATTCATTCTTTGACAAAAGCCAATATAAGATATGACAAAATGTTTAGTGTTCCACACATAAGTTTGGATAACAGGGCAGTTTTCAGTTCTTTCTAAACCACTCTACACAACGACTATGCACACTGACCCTTTGGTTATGAGGTGGACTGGGTGGACGTTGGAGCCGGTCATTAGAGTGAACACAGGTGATAAGACCATGTCCGGCCAGCTTGGCCACGTCTCCACCCCTGGTCAGCCCACTGACGTGCATGTCAGTGAGAGAGATCTGGGTTGTGCTCTTTAGGGCATGCAACCGAAAACAGAAATGTGCGGTTATTGGACAAGTCTAGGTGGTTCCTCCTTAATTCAGTCAGTTGTTTTGTTTCATATGGTGCCTAATGAACACGACCCTGAGGTAGTACCTTTGGGTCCCACCTGACTCTACAGGAAAGGCCAAGTGTGTGTGTGTGTGTGTGTGTGTGTGTGTGTGTGTGTGTGTCAGTGGAGGCTGGTAGGAGGTGCTATAGGAGGACAGGCTCATTGTAATGGCTGGAATGGAATAAATAGAATGGAGTTTGATCTGTTTGATACCGTTCCATTTATTCCATTCCAGCCATTCCAATGAGCCTGTCCTCCTACAGCTCCTCCCACCAGCCTCCACTGTTTGTGTGTGTGTGTGTGTGTGTGTGTGTGTGTGTGTGTGTGTGTGTGTGTGTGTGTGTGTGTGTGTGTGTGTGTGTGCGTGTGCGTGCATGGATGACGGAGAGAGAACCATCTGTCTGTGAGCAGGAAGGGCCTCACATTGTGTCACAACATCACTTATCAGTCCATTATCAGTCCATTTGACATTATTCATTACCGATGAGAGATGGAAATGGATAGAGTGAGAGAGAGAGACGACAGAAAGAGAGAGACAACGCAGAGAGAGAGAGAGAAGAGATGGAAAACCTGAAAGAGAGAGAAAGACAGAGACAGAAAGCGAGAGAAAGAGACGGATGGACACATAGAAATACAGAGAGAGAAGAGAGAGACTGAGATAGAAATGGAGAGAGGAGAGAGAGGGAGAGGGAGACAGAAATGGAGAGAGAGGGAGAGAGGACTGAAATAGAAATACAGAGAGAGAGAAGAGAGAGAGGACCGAGATAGAAATGGAGAGAAGAGAGAGAGAAAGAGAGAAATGGAGAGAGAGAAAGATGGATGGAGAGTAAAATAGTGAATAATTAAGTATCACTTACAGTGGCTGACATAAACGAGAACATTAATAGTCATCCATTAGCCGTGCCCGTCCTCTCTCTCTCGCTCTCTCTCTGCTCTCATTCTGAGGGCCTTAATAGCTCCACTGTGTTTGTGTGTGTGTGTCTGTGCATGTGCATGTGTGTGTGTGTGTGTGTGTGTACGTACATGTGTGCGTGCATGTTCACACCATGCTCATCTAACCAGCTAACAGAGTCCATTCACCAAATTGATGTGATTTCTGAATCTGCAACAATACTTATAGTACACATATACATTTCAAGCTTTTCATAGTCAATGCTGAAGCTTTAAGTATATTTTAGTATTTACCATTAGCAATGCAATTGTACAGTGATGCTAGCAGCTGGTTGAAGAGAGTCTAGGCCGGTGTAGAATGAAGTTTCCCCTAAACGTTGATCTTGGGTCAGTTTGGCATTTTCCCCACTGATGGTTAAGGTTAGGATTAGGGGAGGGAAAGCTGATCCTAGAACTGTACCTAAAGGAAACATCACCCCAGAGCAGTCCAAGACACAGACAGCATCTCACACACACACTCAGCATGAGCTTACTACAACAGAGTCTGTACTTAACCAAACCATGGCCTCAGGGTATAAAATAATCACACACACATGTCACTGTACTTGTGCACGTGACATAAAACACGGACACACACACACACACTTTAAGACTGAAACCACCCCTAATTATCCCACGGCAGACTTATGATAGTAGGTATACTCTCTCTAATTGGACAGTACAATTGCAGATGTGAATTAACTTGATGAACGTAGATGCACATAAAACAAACACCCCGGAGAGGGAGAAAGAGAGGAAGGGGGCAAAGGGAGTGATAGCGAGAGAGAGAGAGAGAGGAGAAGAGAGAGAGAGAGAGAGAGAGAGAGAGAGAGACTTTCCCATGGTAACTGCAGGCCTAGGATGGCATTTCGTAATCCCGGCGCTCCGGTGTTTGGTCTTGTTGGGAAGTGGAGTAGGGATGTTTTCATAGTGGGTAAATGGAACAGTTGCCTTCTCTGTGTGCGTGTGTGTAAAAGGGCATCAGGGTCTCAGGGTTTCATTAGAGAGTCAGACCGAGAGGATTCACAGCGCTGTACGGGTTTTGACTGACAGCCATTCTAAACTTGAGCACCGCACGCGACAAGAAGTTACCCCCATCCCTGCCGCTAATTGGGCAACTTTTGCAAATTGTTTGTTGTGTGAGTGAGAGAAATGCTGTACATTAAGAGGACTATGTATTTTGAAAGATAAGACGTTGAGGATTATAATAAATACCGCTTTGATGTCATACAAGCAAGCCAAACACCAATGAATCCAAAATGTGCACTTCACATTCCCATATCATAAAACTCATGTCATATTCAGTGACAACGTTTATGATCACTATGTTTGATGTACAGTTACAAGAAGACAGGGCGTCATACCCTGGGTTGTTCTGAACAGAATGAGCCAATGTATGTCTATTGTGAAGAAAAGTCTCTGCGGAATACGCACCTGAATGTACGCATGAGTCCATTCTATGCACAGCAAAATTATGATCTGTTTCTCTGAATTGCCTTGTGAAAGCCTAACACTGTAAGATTGTATTTTATAATTTAGCTAGCTAGTCATGTTGGCAATAGAACATGCTTTCAAATTATGCCCACTTGACCCAGACTGCGATTTATAATGGTCAGTTTTTGGATTGCGTAAACAACAACAGTAATTGTGTGATGGCGGGGATGCAGGGCTGTGTTCCAAACGAAACAACTACAAGTGTGCTTGCTCTAGTTCCTCAATGGCACACCTAGGAGAGCAAAAAAAAAAGCACCATAAAGACTATTCTTTGAGTCATAAAAATGCATTAAAATTACTTAGGAACTGTGCACACCTTGGAGAGCTGTGTGGCTACCTGGAGACACCAGTTAGTCCTCTTACTCAAACCCTTGTAATTTTTTGTCTTATGTTCAGTGTTCGGATTAGTTACTTGAAAAAGTAATGCATTACATATTACTCATTATATTTAACAAAAGTAACGCGTCACTTTACAATATTACTTTGTGTGGAAGGTAACGTGTTATATTACTTTGCGTTACTTTCATGAAAAAACATTTCAAAATCTCACAGTTTCTTTTACTGTCTGAGGGAGTAAGGCGATCCCCGCGTGCTCTAACAAAGAAAGGCTACTTACTAACTCAGGTTTGATCAATAGTTTCTCCTTTCATCTGTGGCACTTATTTTCTGTGCTATTCTACAAGTGCTGCACTATATATGTGTTGCTTAATTAGCCATATATACTGTAAATCAAACATCTGTTCAGATTTCCTATCATTTCATTAAAAATCTTTCTCGTGGCGCCAGTTCTGGTTATAGACCGCACGTACACGGACCCATAGAGATGCAGAGGGCACACTTGCCACTAGACGGGAAAGACCTACAGTGGCAAGAAAAAGTATGTGAACCCTTTGGAATTACCTGGATTTCTGCATAATTTGATCTGATCTTCATCTAAGTCACAACAATAGACAAACACAGTGTGCTTAAACTAATAACACAAATTATTGTATTTTTCTTGTTGATATTAAATACATCATTTAAACATTCACAGTGTAGGTTGGAAAAAGTATGTAAACCCTTAGGCTAACGACTTCTCCAAAAGCTAATTGGAGTCAGGAGTCAGCTAACCTGGAGTCCAATCAATGAGACGAGATTGGAGATGTTGGTTAGAGCTGCCCTGCTCTATAAAAAACACTCACTAAATTTGAGTTTGCTATTCACAAGTAGCATTGCCTGATGTGAACCATGCCTCGAACAAAAGAGATTCAGAGGACCTAAGATTAAGAATTGTTGACTTGCATAAAGCTGGAAAGGGTTACAAAAGTATCTTGATGTTCATCAGTCCACGGTAAGACAAATTGTCTATAAATAGAGAAAGTTCAGCACTGTTGCTACTCTCCCTAGGAGTAGCCGTCCTGCAAAGATGACTGCAAGAGCACAACGCAGAATGCTCAATGAGGTTAAGAAGAATCCTAGAGTGTCAGCTAAAGACTTACAGAAATCTCTGGAACACGCTAACATCTCTGTTGACGAATCTACGATACGTAAAACACTAAACAAGAATGGTGTTCATGGGAGGACTCCACTGAAGAATACACTGCTGTCCAAAAAAAACATTGCTGCACGTCTGAAATTTGCAAAAGAGCACCTGGATGTTCCACAGCGCTACTGGCAAAATATTCTGTGGACAGACGAAACTAAAGTTGAGTTGTTTGGAAGGAACACACAACACTATGTGTGGAGAAAAAAAGGCACAGCACACCAACATCAAAACCTCATCCCAACTGTAAAGTATGGTGGAGGGAGCATCATGGTTTGGGGCTGCTTGCCTGGACAGCTTGCTGTCATCGATGGAAAAATGAATTCCCAAGTTTATCAAGACATTTTGCAGGAGAATGTAAGACTATCTGTCCGCCAATTGAAGCGCAACAGAGGTTGGGTGATGCAACAGGACAACGACCCAAAACACATTAGTAAATCAACAACAGAATGGCTTCGACAATAGAAAATACGCCTTCTGGAGTGGCCCAGTCAAAGTCCTGACCTCAACCCAATTGAGATGCTGTGGCATGACCACAAGAGAGCGGTTCACACCAGACATCCCAAGAATATTGCTGAATAGTTTTGTAAAGAGGAATGGTCTAAAATTTCCTCCTGACCGTTGTGCAGGTCTGATCCGCAACTACAGAAAACGTTTGGTTGAGGTTATTGCTGCCAAAGGAGGGTCAACCAGTTATTAAATCCAATTGTTCACATACTTTTTCCACCCTGGACTGTGAATGTTTACACGGTGTGTTCAATAAAGACATGAAAATGTATAATTGTTTGTGTGTTATTAGTTTAAGCAGACTGTGTCTATTGTTGTGACTTAGATGAAGATCAGATCAAATTGTATGACCAATTTATGCAGAAATCCAGGTAATTCCAAAGGGTTCACATACTTTTTCTTGCCACTGTATATAGGCTTTGCTATCACAGAAGCAATCAATGGCAAAGATCAGAGGTGCACCCTCTATCCATTTCTATGGACAGCAGCTATCATGATATTTCTCCAAACAGCCTTTCTCCGCTCGCTCGAGAACTAAATGAGGAAGTCGAGATCGGATCATGGAAACACGTGCCCTGTAGAGATATGATTATGAAAGTAATGCATGCGTTTTTTGACAAAGTAACTGTAATAATATTAACCAATTTGACACATTACTTTACTCCTAAAAGTAATCGGATTACGTAACGTTTTACTTTTGTAACATGTTACTCCCAATACTGCTTATGTTGCACCTACCCCACATTTTCCAGGAATTTTCTTATCATGTTACTGCATGTATCCCGAGTATTTTCAGATTTCGTTATCAAGAAATGCGGCGAAAAGTACAGTAAATGTAAAATGCACTGAGGGGCCTGAGGGAACCTGAGTGAACAAACAGAGGAGAAACAAGGAGATAAACTCAGGTGTACTGTACAGTGTCACTAATTTAATTAGTCACACACACAGATACAAACACAGACGCATGCACGCACATATCTTAGATTTAGACAAAAAAAAACATTATGATTTATGAACTACGGGGTATGTCTCATTGCAAGGAGTCATTATTGTCATTATTGTACATAGTGAATACTGAGATTCCTGTCTCACAGGAAAGGAAGATGTCAAGACAGCCTGTCAACCAAAACATTAAACGCAAAGTCACACTTTTTTACGTGGGTCCACTCACAACCTCATTCATACTCACATCATCGGTGGTCTACTGCTTTTATGGTGCATTACTCTCAACCTGACTTGACTGCTATGTCTTTCGTGGCACTCACTTAAACAAATGTAACTTAAAGGGATACGTGCTCTACGTACCCAGAGTCAGATGAACTTGTGGATACCATTTTTATGTCTCAGCGTGAAGTATGAAGGAAGTTGGCAGTAGTTTTGCAAGCCAATGCTAACTAGTGCAATAACTGGAAGTTTACTGGTACGGTAGCATTGCTATGCCAGAATCTCACAGTATCCCTTTAAACTCTGACTTTTACCTCATTTATAGAGAATGAGGAGTTTGTGAAACTTGAGTCTTTATTTATTTTACAAATCTCTGACCAGTCGGCCCACAGTAGAACCCAGGGGCCTTTTCAGCCTGTTCGGATGTGTTGTGTAGAACGGATATGATTGTCTGTCATGTAGAATAGGAAATCGTGTCAGCTCTATTCATGACATTTCGATCTGCAACATTCTGAATGTTGCAGATAGAAATCAGGCGTCTGTTCAAGAGGGTGCAATGTTACAGCATGTTCAGATAGAAGTATATCGTGTAGAACCAATATAATTGCATGTCATGTAGAAAAGGGAATCGTGTCAGCTCTATTCAGGACATTTCTATTTACAATGTTCTGAATATTTAGGCTCACTGACAGATAGAAATATATTGTGTAGAATAGATATGATTGTCATGTAGCAAGGGAAATTATGTCACCTCTATTCATGACATTTCTATCTGCAACGTTACAGAACTTTCAGAAATGTATTATCTAGAACAGATATAATTGCCTGTCATGTAGAATAGGGAACTGTGTCAGCTCTATTCATGACATTTCTAGGCTTGCTGAATAGATCCCGGCTGCAGCTGGGAGCATTCAGTCCATTCCTGTGAGATGTCCACGTGCCTGCCATAGCGCAAATACCAGCCAGGCCAACCGGTCACCACTGTGGCCCACAACATTTTCCCCTGGTTAAAAATCCAGATGTACTTTTCAACGTGCCCCAGCCACTAATGCTGGTAATAATACTAACTGTACAATGTCTTTCTTCCTTAATGTAGACCATAGAGGGCAAATAACTCCCTATTGAATAACTATGCCATATCCAAAATAGACGTGGTGGAATAAATCAGCAAAACCTTTCTTTCAATCGTTTTTGAATAAAGATGTACAAGCGGAAGTGCTAAAAACCTTAATCCCAAAAGTCATGGAAAGGTTATGTGCTAAATATGGATTTGATGGTAAAATACAGCACCGGAACTATTTAAATGGTTCTACATTCACAGAGAATGGCAATGATTGAACTTGACTCTGTGAGAAATTGCCTCGATTGTTCATACCTCACTTTGATGTTAAATATGACTGGGATGCAGTTGGCAGTGCTGCTGCAGTGGAGAGCGGGAGGAGAAATTAGGCCTTTATTCCGGTGACTGAATCTCTCTCTCTCGCTAAAACCAGGCACGGCATTCTTCATTAGGACAGGTTCGGCACCGACTCGCCAATTTATTCCCTCATTAGCAGATACATGTGCTGCTCACTACAGTAAAAACATGGGGACCACCCACGCGTTTATGCCCTCTCAAACAACTACGCACAATAAAGAGCTGCTCTCCGGTGACTAAATGAGGGAATTCACATAAATAAAAACGGGGGGACGTTCAAGGAAACGTGCCGTTTGTATGTATGTATGTTCACCAGAAGAAAAAAACTGTGTAATATACAGTGCCTTCAGAAAGTATTCATATGCCTAGACTTATTCCACATTTTGTTGTGTTACAGGCTAAATTCAACATTTTTATTTTATTTACCCATCTACACACAATACCCTATAATGATTTTAGAAATGTTTGAAAATGTCTTGAAAATAAAATTCAGAAATCTCTTATTATTTTCAAAGATTTTCCTGAGTTACAGTTCATATGAGGAAATCAGTCAATTTAAATACATTCATTAGGCCCTAATCAATGGATTTCACATGACAGGGATTACAGAGATGTATCTGTTGGTCACAGATACCTTTTAAAAAAATGGGCTTGACAATGGGCCTCAGGATTGTCACTGTATTTCTGTGCATTCAAATTGCCATCGATAAAATGCAATTGTGTTCGTTGTCCGTAGCTTATGCCTCCCCATACCATAACCCCTCTGCATGGTTTTACCGTAGGGTGTGTAGTAAACCAACCAGTAGAAATGTCTCTGCGTGGTTTTACCACAGCGTCTACAGTAAAGCAACCAGTAGAGACATGGTTTTACCGTAGCGTGTGTAGTAAAACAACCAGTAGAGACATGTCTGTCTAGCTGTAGACCACCCAGAACAGTCATCCAAACATTCCCCCCTCCTCTCACAAGTCCTAATTGTCTCCATCCTCTGGTAGGGCCTTTCTACTTCCAACACATCTAAAATAAAACTAGTCCCACAGTTGTGTGGCAATCATCAGCCATGGGAGGATTTTAGGGCTTTAAGCAATTTACGCCAAAATTAGTACAAAGAATTTTCCCTGGTCAATTCATATGGCAAGGAAAAACTCAAGTCCCCAATTATAGTATGAAATCTGTTCTTATGCATGCTTATTGATGCTGCTTTGTATGCACTAATTATCCATTTAAGTTGCACTGTATAAGAGTGTCTCCTAAACAACAAGTCTTGTAAACGTTACCCATCGACATCAACGTTAAATTCCAGCAGAGGTTCTGTCTTAACTGCTCAGTCTACAGAGGTAGTCAGACTTGAAAAAACACACTGCTAGCGAATCCTTTTGACTTCAAAGAAGCAACTTAAAAAATACATCTATATCAAGCCGTGCTAGACAGAGGAAGACCCGGAAAGAGAGAAGGAAAGGAACAGTGAGAACCCAGACGTCGTAATAAAGGAGTGTCAGTGTTATGAATACACTGCTACATTTCCTTTCAGAGGTTTGTCATTTTAAGATGGTAATATCAGGGGCAGCCGAGTCAAGGGGTATGCAGGACCCGTAGCAATGCCTCTCTGCCAGATCCAAAACTCTTTGATCATCTGCCTGCCTCATTCAGAATGTTTTGTTTCTAAACAAATAGTTTAGAAGCTTCACTAAAGCACGGTGACATTCCGATGCACTGAACAGTACCTGAAAAGACACTGGGGAAAACAAAAGAACGCTTGGGAAAAGGGTTCTTCGGCTGTCCCTGTATGATAACCTTTTTTTGGTTCCAGGTAGAACCCTTTTTGGTTCTAGGTGGAACCCTTTCACTCAATGAATAACCCCCAAAAGCCCTTTGGAAGATGGAACCAATAACCAATACCTTCAGGGAAAGCATAAGAACACTTGTTGGTCCTAGGTAGCACCTTATTTTCTAAGTGTGAAGAAAAGGAGTAGAAAAGAAGGAGGCCAAGAGAGCAGAAGAGAGAGAGAGAAGAACCCCTCCCTCCTTTCCTTCTCCTCGGCACCGAAATGTGCAAAAACCTCCAACCCTGAGGTATTAATCTGTTTCTGTCAGAGGTTAGCGCTGAGGCTATCAAAGGCTGTTTATTCTAGGCAGCGTGGCTAATGACCCATAACCAATGCTAGCAGATCCCAGGCCGCGGGACAAGAGAAGGTAAGTAACCTAATACATTCTGGTGGGAGGGGGCTACATCATCAAGTTAGTCCTGAGGTTATTAGGGCACACAGTAGCAAAACGTTCTGCAATGGAAAACGAAAATAACAGTTTCTTATTGGACAAGTTCAGGTGGTCCCTCCCTGTTTCAGTCAGTTTTCGTCTGTTTGGTGCCTAATGAACATGACTCAGGCATTCATATAGTAGCCCTTCCCAGAGCTACTTATCTTCATACACAGAGCGGGAGACTGAGGAGGGGAGACGGCCATTTTAGCTTCAGTGAACTGGCTCTGATGGGAACCCGGCAGGGGGGCCCACTACGCACCTCTCTCAATTTATTTGATTTGAGGCGAGCTCGACTGGCTCTTTCACAACCCCTAACAGATGACGGATGCGGGAGAATGTGTGTGTGTGTGTGAGAGTGTGTGTGTGCAACGTGACCTCCAGGCCTTCCTTTGACTTACCAGCTGATACACAAAACCTCACAACTAAAATCTCACAACTACGTTCAGTATCAATAATCTCTCCTTCCTCCTGAACTGTGCACTTGTTCAATTCTCCCCACAAATGTAAAATAATTGGATTGGTGTAGGCATTGGTTGGAAGGAGTTTCCATACATCTGTAATTTCCTTTCAAATCCAAGTGAAGTGAACAAGTGCATAATTCAGGAGAAAGGAGAGATTATTGGGACATTTCAATGAAGAGGTTGAGCCACCATCCAAGCCCTGTAGCTCTTTGAAAGCTGAGGAAGGTCATGAGCCAAAGAGAAAATAGGGAGCATTGCTTTGCTTCTATGAAAAATAAATAAATGGTCTCACAAAAAGGTGCTAATAGTAAACAAGGGTCTAAAGAGACTTTCAGGAGCATATTTCGTAGTCTATTATACACTGAACAAAAAGTAAAGTGTTGGTCCCATGTTTCATGAGCTGAAATAAACGATCCCAGACATTTTCAATGTGCACAAAAAGCTTATTTCGCTCAAATTTTGTGCACAAATTTGTTTACATCCCTGTTAGTAAGCATTTCTCCTTTGCCAAGATAAACCATCCACCTGACAGGTGTGGCATATCAAGAAGCTAATTAAACAGCATGATCATTACACAGGTGCACCTCGTGCTGGGGACAAATAAAAGGCCATTCTAAAATGTGAAGTTTTGTCACACAACAATGCCACAGATGTCTCAAGTTTTGAGGAAGCGTGCAAATGGCATGCTGACTGCAGAAATGTCCACCAGAGCTGTTGCCAGGGAATTGAATATTCATTTCTCTACCATAAATCGCCTCCAACGTTGTTTTAGAGAATTTGGCAGTACGTCCAACCGGCCTCACAACCGCAGACCACGTGTAACCACGCCAGCCCAGGACCTCCACATCAGGCTTCTTCACCTGCGGGATTGTCTGAGACCAGACACCCGGACAGCTGATGAAACTGTGGGTTTGCACAACCAAATACTTTTTGCACAAACTGTCAGAAACCGTCTCAGGGAAGCTCATCTGCATGTTCATCGTCCTCACCAGGGTCTTACCTGACTGCAGTTTGGCGTCGTAACCGACTTCAGCAGGCAAATGCTCTCCTTTGATGGCCAATGGCACGCTGGAGAAGTGTGCTTTTCCAGGTTGAATCCCGGGTTTCAACTGTACCGGGCAGATGGCAGACAGCGTTTATGGCCTTTGTGTGGGCGAGCAGTTTGCTGATGTCAACGTTGTGAACAGAGCACCACATGGTGGCAGTGGGGTTATGGTATGGGCAGGCATAAGCTACAGACAACGAACAAAATTGCATTTTATCGATGGCAATTTGAATGCACAGAGATACCGTGACGAGATCCTGAGGCCCATTGCGTGCCATTCAACCACGGCATGTCGCAAGGATCTGTACACAATTCCTGGAAGTTGTAAATGTCCTAGTTTTTCCATGGCCTGCATACTCACCAGACACGTCACTCATTGAGGACGTTTGGGATGCTTGGGATGCTGTGGATCGACAACGTACGTCCTCTGTAGCTCAGCTGGTAGAGCACGGCGCTTGTAACGCCAAGGTAGTGGGTTCGATCCCCGGGACCACCCATACACAAAAATGTATGCACGCACGACTGTAAATCGCTTTGGATAAAAGCGTCTGCTAAATGGCATATTATTATTTATTATTATTAATATCCAGCCATTGAAGAGGAGTGGGACAACATTCCACAGGCTACAATCAACAGCCTGATCAACTCTATCTGAAGGAGATGTGTTGCGCTGCATGAGGAAAATGGTGGTCACACCAGATACTGACTGGGTTTCTGATCACCGGCCCTATTTTTTTTTTAAAGGTATCTGTGACCAACAAATGCATTCCCAGTCATGTAAAATTAATAGATTAGGGCCTATTGAATTTATTTCAATTACAGATTTCCTTATATGAACTGTAACTCAGTAAAATCTTTGAATTTGTTACATGTTGCATTTATTTTTGTTCAATGTACAAACATATTTATGTTTCTGCTCTAAAAAGCAGTTTGTAAATGGAAACGCTCTCTTCTAATGATAATATTCATTATCGCTTTCATTATACAGGCTAAACCGGTAAAGCCCTCAAAAAAAAACATTTAAAAAAATGGATATACTTTCAATGATCATATTCATTATAACTCTTATTTTAGGAGTTGGAGGAACAGAGAACGGAGAGCCGTGCTAATTCTGGATGAACGGAGAGCCGTGCTAATTCATACACTTGTTTATTAAAGAGAGGTCCCCTCATTAAATCTTTCTCTCTCTCACACACACACACACACACACAGAAGCGGAGCTAGCGTGAGGGCCGTGGGTGTGACCGCCCTGGAGATTTTTTAAAGAAAAACATTTTTCAATTATGATGTACCAAACAATAACATTATAAAACATAGTAAATATATATACAGTGCATTCGGAAAGTATTCAGACCCCTTGACTTTTTCCACTTTGTTACGTTACAGCCTTATTCTAAAAGGGACTGAATAAGTAAACACAATACCCCATAATGACAAAGCGAAAACAGGTTTTTAGAAATGTTTTCAAATGTATAAAAAATTAAAAACTGAGATACCTTAGGTAGTCAGACACTTTGCTATGAGACTTGAAATTGAGCTCAGGTACATCCTGTTTCCATTGATCATCCTTGAGATGTTTCTACAACTTCATTGGAGTCCACCTGTGGTAAACTCAATTGATTGGACATGATTTGAAAAGGCACACACCTGTCTATATAAGGTCCCACAGTTGACAGCATATATCAGAGCAAAAAACCAAGCCATGAGGTCGAAGGAATTGTCCGTAGACCTCCGAGACAGGATTGTGTCGAGGCACAGATCTGTAGAAGTGTACCAAAAAATTTCTGCAGCATTGAAGGTCCCCAAGAACACAGTGGCCTCTATCCAGAGTTCCTCTATGGAGATGGGAGAACCTTCCAGAAGGACAACCATCTCTGCAGCACTCAGGACTTTATGGTAGAGTGGCCAGACGGAAGCCACTCCTCAGTAAAAAGGCACATGACAGCCCGCTTGGAGTTTGCCAAAAGGCACCTAAAGGACTCTCAGACCATGAGAAACTGGTCTGATGAAACAAAGATTGAACTCTTTGGGCTGAATGCCAAGCGACACATCTGGAGGAAACCTGGCACCATCCCTACGGTAAAGCATGGTGGTGGCAGCATCATGCTGTAGGGATGTTTTTCCGTGGCAGGGACTGGGAGACTAGTCAGGATAGAGGGAAAGATGAATGGAGCAAAGTACAAAGAGATCCTTGATGAAAACCTTCTCCAGAGCGCTCAGGACCTCAGACTGGGGCGAATGTTCACCTTCCAACAGGACAACGACCCTAAGCATACAGCCAAGAAAATGCAGGAGTGGCTTCGGAACAAGTCTCTGAATGTCCTTGAGTGGCCAAGCCAGATCCCGGACTTGAACCCAATCGAACATCTCTGGAGAGACCTGAAAATAGCTGTGCAGCGACGCTCCCCATTCAACCTGACAGAGCTTGAGAGGATCTGCAGAGAAGAATGGGAGAAACTCCCCAAATACAGGTGTGCCAAGCTTGTAGCGTCACACCCAAGAAGCCTCGAGGCTGTAATCGCTGCCAAAGGTCCTTTAACAAAGTACTGAGTAAAGGGTCTGAATACTTATGTAAATGTGATATTTCAGTTTTTAATACATTTCACACATTTCTAAAAACCTGTTTTTACTTTGTCATTATGGGGTGGTGTGTAGGTTGATGAGGGGGAAAAACGATTTCATCCATTTTAGAATAAGGCTGTAATGTAACAAAGTGGAAAAAGTGAAGGGGTCTGAATACTTTTCGAAAGCACTGTATATTTCTATTGTTGGAGCGGTCACGCAACTATCTTGTCAATATAATAGACAATTTCTGCTGCAGTGGAGAAAGAGTGGAGAGTGCATGCACGCATTTTATATAATCACAGAGCGACAGACATGAAAAATAACAAAGAGCATCGAAAAGGGATTTTGGTGAAATACAATAGCATAATATTATTATACTTGTTGTATTCACCCCTCCTAAAGTTCACAAAAATTCCCTTTTCGTTGCTCTTTGTTATTTTTCATGTCTGCAGTGACTTTTGTGGTTGACAATTGCTCTGTGATGGATTGATTTGGTCTACAGGAATGTCAGATGAACAGAACGTGCGCTCTCTACCAGTCTCCTCAGTCTGCTGCTTTCAATGCTTGCTGTGAACAGGTACCTAGCAAGATGGCTATGTATTTACGAGTGCTAGCTATAATGTAAAAAAAAAAATAGAACACTAATGTCCATGTACATTTTATCAATCCTTTGCTAATGTTGTTGTGATATTAGCTAGCGAACTAGAGGTAATAACAGGGTATTGTGTAAAAACACAATTTTAGGTTTGCTAATGTTGCTTTTTAGCTAGCTAACGTAAAACACACCAGCAGGGTGTTTTACTTTATACTTTATTGTATTTCAATAAAGAATAACTAAATACATAGTTATTACCATCTTATTACCCAGTTATTACCGAGCTGGAATGTAAAGTGCTATCCTCATGCTAATGCAGGACAATGTAAGCTGTAAGCTACAGTTATTGGTAGTTCTTGGTAGTTCTGCAGTCCTAAAATGACACAGACAGAGCTGAAACGCACTGTGCTGTCAGCGTGAGCCCTTATTCAAGGGGGCATCACAGGGAGTCATGTTGTAAGAACAGTCAAAGACATCTTTGGATGAGGATCTAGTCATCTATTGTCAAAAGTGTTGGAGATCTGTAGACAATGGTGTTTGAATGTATACTGAGCATTTGGTTTTATATATAATTATGCCTTAAATAATCAGCAGAAGGCTGCATTTGTACGAGATTTGAAACCAGGCTTTGAGACAGAAGGCAACACCTGAGCTTGTCCAATAAGAAACACTTGTTTTTGTTTTCCGTTGAAAAACGTTTTGCTACGTTTTGCCCTAATGAATAGGACCCAGGGGAGGAAAAGCAAAGTGGGGTTGTTTGCTTGGAAACACTCGCAGGTTTCTTAATGTAAAAAATAAACAAATAAACAAGGAGCTACTCTCTATATCCCTTCCTTAAACTTTTTTAAATCGCCAACCGCCTTTAAAACGAGAGGCCTTTGTTGGACTGGTAGGATGGAAGAGAAGGATTTGTGAGTGAGTGAGTGAGTGAGACAGACAAGGGGAACACAAATGTGAGCGTGGGTAGGGAGGGACTTGCAAATTCTTTCCCAGAAGAAGGCTACAGCAGCTAAGCTACCACAACAGCCAGCTTGAAGCTATAGCGTCAACCTTTTCAACCTCCTACCACCTTTTGTGATGACTTGTTTTGACTTCTTACTCTCCTCTTCTGTGGTAGAAGACAGGCGAAGAGAAGAAGAGGGAAGAAATTACAGCTTTCCGGCATTCTCTTTGTATCTTGGCGTAACCTATAATCTTAGAGCCCCAGTCAGTCTGACCACGCTACAGACTAGCATTTGATTTACTGTATCTTTTAGCCCAGGAGAGGGAAAGACAGAATGCTCTTAGGCTAAGTGGCTCAGACGTCGGCTTGGGAACACTAAAAGACAGCAACACAATGCAGTATCTGTTTTTTCTCTAGGTGTGTTTTGTTGTTTTGCCCTGACAATGAACCTTCCACATACAGTGCCTTCAGAAAGTATTCACACCCCTTGAAATTTTCCACATTTTGTTGTATTACAAAGTGGGATTCAAATGGATTGAATTGACATTGTTTGTCAACGATCTACACAAAATACTCTATAATGTCAAAGTAGAAGAAAAATTCTAACATTTGTAAAACATATGTATGAAAAATAAAACACTAATATATCTTGATTAGATAAGTATTCAACCCCCTGAGTCAATACATGTTAGAATCACATTTGGCAGCGATTACAGCTGTGAGTCTTTCTGGGTCAGTCGCTAAGAGCTTTCCACACCTGGATTGTGCAACAGTTGCCCATTATTCTTTTCAAACTTCTTCAAGCTCTGTCAAATTGGTTGTTGAACATTTTCATGTCTTGCCACAGATTTAAGTCAAATCTGTAACTCGGCCAGTCAGGAACATTCACGGTCTTCTTGTTAATCAACTCTAGTGTAGATTTGGCCTTGTCGTGCTGAAATGTGAATTTATCTTCCAGTGTCTGGTGGAAAGCAGACTGAACCAGGTTTTCCTCTAGGATTTTGCCTGTGCTTAGCTCCATTCCATTTCTTTTTTTATCCTGAAAAATTCCCCAGTCCTTAACGATTCCAAGCATACCCATAACATGATGCAGCTACCACTACGCTTGAAAATATGGAGAGTGGTACTCAGTAATGTGTTCTATTGGATTTGCCCCAAACAACACTGTATTCAGGACAAAAAGTTAATTGCTTTGCCACATGCAGTATTACTTCAGTGCCTTGTTGCAAACAGGATGCATGTTTTGGATATTTTTTTGTTGTTGTCTGTACAGGCTTCATTATTTTCACTCTGTCAATTAGGTTAGTATTGTGGAGTAACTACAATGTTGTTGATCCATTCTCAGTTTTCTCCTATCACAGCCATTAAACTCTGCAACTGTTTCAATGTCACCATTAGTCTCATGGTGAAATCCCTGAGTGATTTCCTTCCTCTCTGCAACGGAGTTAGGCAGGACGCCTGTATCTTCGTAGTGACAGGGTGTGATACACCATCCAAAGTGTAATTAATAACTTCAACATGCTCAAAGGGATATCCAATGTCAACCTTTTTTTTTACCCAGCTACCAATAGGTGCTTTCTTGGAAAACCTCCCTGGTCTTTGTGGTTGAATCGGTTTTAAATTCACTGCTCGACTGAGGGACCTTACATATAATTGTATGTGTAGGGTACAGAGATCAGGTAGTCATTAGAAAATCATATTAAACACTATTATTGCACACAGATTCCATGCAACTTATGTGACTTGTTAAGCAAATGTTTACTCCTGAACTTATTTAGGCTTGCCATAACAAAGGGGTTGAATACTTATTTACTCAAGACATTTCAGCTTTTCGTTTTTAATTAATTTGTAAAAATTTCTAAAAACAGAATTCCACTTTGACATTATGGGGTATTGTGTGTATGCCAGTCACAAACAATCTCAATTGAATCAACTTTAAATTCAGGCTGTAACACAACAAAATGAGGAAAACGTCAAAAGGGTGTGAATACTTTCTGAAGGCACTGTGTATATGTTGTTTTGGAAATATAAGGCCCTCTGAGAGAGCAGTTTTCTTATATTCTCGTGTTATCGGTAAGAAAGGTAAGGTTCAACATCCAATCTGTGACCGAATACTGGATCAAGACCCATTATTACTCAGTACAAAACTACCATAGCATGAGAGAAGATAGATAAGATGGCGATACATGATATTGGTTGCCATTTTATGATTTGATAACAGCTTTTAGGATTCAAATACATATTTTTAAATGGGTAAAACTGGACTTAAAAGTAAAAAAAAATGATGATAATATTAGCACAATTGATGGCTGGTGCCAAGAAAAAAAGCATTTAATGTGAAACACTTCTAAACACGCTGTTATGATGAGTTTCTGGTATGAAGAAGTGCAGGTTGTAAGAGAAAGCAGCAGACACTCAGATGGAAGTTTGACTCAACATTTATTCAGTACTGGATCACATAATAAGATTAACGTTATTTGCCTCTTATCATGTGACTGAATTACATAGACTCTCTCTCAGCCTATATAGTGTACTTCCAGTCTACTTTTGTCTTATCCAGTTGCTAACTATAATTGAGTTGTCACTCAACTACACCCATATCATTCCTTTCCTTGGTTTCGTGTGGCACACTAGTCATGACATTTCATCACGCACCATTCCTAAGATTAGCACCAGTGGCCACCCAATCTATCTTGGCACACTGACCTTCTAGTACTCACTCGAACACACGGCTTTCCTCACTCTCTCATACAATTTACAATCTTTATAATATTGGATCAAACACTCTTCATATCACACGTGAAGGACTGATTTTCTCTGGACTTTTAACTCTGAATCAGGGATAGAGATGAGAGAGGGAAAGAAAGAGTGAGATGAGAGAGGGAGATACAGTGCCTTGCAAAAGTATTCATCCCCCTTGGCGTTTTTCCTATTTTGTTGCATTACAACCTGTAATTTAAATTGATTTTTATTTGGATTTCATGTAATGGACATGTAATAGTCCAAACTGGTGAAGTTTCAAAAAACTCAAAAAAATAAATAACGGAAAAGTGGTGCGTGCATATCTATTCACCCCCTTTGCTATGAAGCCCCTAAATAAGATCTGGTGCAACCAATTACCTTCAGAAGTCACATAATTAGTTAAATAAAGTCCACCTGTGTGCAGTCTAAGTGTCACATGATCTCAGTATATATACACCTGTTCTGAAAGGCCCCAGAGTCTGCAACACCACTAAGAAGGGGCACCACCAAGCAAGCGGCACCATTAAGACCCAGGAGCTCTCCAAACATGTCAGGGACAAAGTTGTACAGATCAGGGTTGGGTTATAAAGAAATATCAGAAACTTTGAACATCCCACAGAGCACGATTAAATCCATTATTAGAAAATGGAAAGAATATGGCACCACAACAAACCTGCCAAGAGAGGGCCGCCCACCAAAACTCACGGACCAGGCAAGAAGGGCATTAATCAGAGAGGCAACAAAGAGACCAAAGATAACCCTGAAGGAGCTGCAAAGCTCCACAGCGGATATTGGAGTATCTGTCCATAGGACCACTTTAAGCCGTACACTCCACAGAGCTGGGCTTTACGGAAGAGTGGCCAGAATAAAAGCAGTTTGGTGTTCGCCAAAAGGCATGTGGGAGACTCCCCAAACACATGGAAGAAGGTACTCTGGTCAGATGAGACTAAAATTGAGCTTTTTGGCCATCAAGGAAAACACTATGTCTGGCTCAAACCCAACATCTCTCATCACCCCTCATCATGCTGAGGGGATGTTTTTCATCGGCAGGGACTGGGAAACTAGTCAGAATTGAAGGAATGATAGATGGCGCTAAATACAGGGAAATTATTGAGGGAAACCTGTTTCAGTCTTCCAGAGATTTGAGACTGGGACGGAGGTTCACCTTCCAGCAGGACATTGACCATAACCATACTGCTAAAGCAACACTTGAGTGGTTTATGGGGAAACATTAAAATATCTTGGAATGGCCTAGTCAAAGCCCAGACCTCAATCCAATTGAGAATCTGTGGTGTGACTTAAATATTGCTGTACACCAGCGGAACCCATCCAACTTGAAGGAGCTGGAGCAGTTTTGCCTTGAAGAATGGGCAAAAATCCCATTGGCTAGATGTGCCAAGCTTATAGAGACATACCCCAAGAGACTTGCAGCTGTAATTGCTGCAAAAGTTGGCTCTACAAAGTATTACGTTTTCAGTTTTTTTGTCTAATTTCTTGTTTGTTTCACAAAAAAAATGTTTTTGACATCTTCAAAGTGGTAGGCATGTTGTGTAAATCAAATGATACAAACCCCCCCAAAATCCATTTTAATTCCAGGTTTTAAGGCAACAAAATTGGAAAAATGCCAAGGGGGGTGAACTTTTGTTGTGGAGTCAGGGATGAGGCAGGTGCTGTGAGAGACAGAATGGAGCGTTCCTCACCTGGCCTCGTATGGCTCAGTGCCTGTCACGCATGCCGTACACACAAAAACACATTCAGAAGACACACACACTTGCACAAAGACACATATTCAGAACACACAAATCAAATCGTATGTCATATGCTTTGTAAACAACAGGTGTAGACCAACAGTGAAATGATTAATTATGGGCCCTTCCCAACAATGCAGATAAAAATAGAAAAATAATAGAAAGATAATAACACAAGGAATAAATACACGAGTAACGATAACTTGGCTATATAAAAACGGTACTAATACCGAGTCGATGTGCAGGGGTACGAGGTAATTGAAGTAGATATGTACAGTTGAAGTTGGAAGTTTACATACACTTAGGTTGGAGTCATTAAAACTCGTTTTTCAACCACTCCACACATTTCTTGTTAACAAACTATAGTTTTGGCAAGTCAGTTAGATCATCTACTTTGTGCATGACACAAGTAATTTTTCCAACAATTGTTTACTGACAGATTATTTCAATTATAATTCACTGTATCACAATTCCAATGGGTCAGAAGTTTACAGAAATTGTACCTGTGGATGAATTTCAAGGCCTACCTTCAAACTCAGTGCCTCTTTTCTTGACATCATGAGAAAATCAAAAGAAATCAGCCAAGACCTCAGAAAAAAAATTACAGACCTCCACAAGTCTGGTTCATCCTTGGGAGCAATTTCCAGACGCCTGAAGGTACCACGTTCATCTGTACAAGTAATAGTACGCAAGTATAAACGCCATGGGACCACGCAGCAGTCATACCGCTCAGGAAGGAGACGCGTTCTGTCTCCTAGAGATAAACGTACTTTGGTGCGAAAAGTGCAAATCAATCCCAGAACAACAGCAAACAACCTTGTGAAGATGCTGGAGGAAACAGGTACAAAAGTATCTATATCCACAGTAAAACGAGTCCTATATCGACATAACCTGAAAGGCCGCTCAGCAAGGAAGAAGCCACTGCTCCAAAACCGCCATAAAAAAGCCAGATTACGGTTTGCAACTGCACATGAGGACAAAGATCGTATTTTTTGGAGAAATGTCCCCTGGTCTGATGAAACAAAAATAGAACTGTTTGGCCATAATGACCATCGTTATGTTTGGAGGAAAAAGGGGAACACGCTTGCAAGCCGAAGAACACCATCCCAACCGTGAAGCACGGGGGTGGCAGCATCATGCTGTGGGGGTGCTTTGCTGCAGGAGAGACTGGTGCACTTCACAAAATAGATTGCATCATGAAGAAGGAAAATTATGTGGATATATTGAAGCCACATCTCAAGACATCAGTCAGGAAGTTAAAGCTTGGTCGCAAATGGGTCTTCCAAATGGACAATGACCCCAAGCATACTTCCAAAGTTGTGGCAAAATGGCTTAAGGACAACAAAGTCAAGGTATTGGAGTGGCCATCACAAAGCCCTGACCTCAATCCTATAGAACATTTGTGGGCAGAACTAAAAAAGTGTGTGCGAGCAAGGAGGCCTACAAACCTGACTCAGTTACACCTGCTCTGTCAGGAGGAAGGGGCCAAAATTCACCCAAATTATTGTGAGAAGCTTATGGAAGGCTACCCGAAACGTTTGACCCAAGTTAAACAATTTAAAGGCAATGCTACCAAATACTAATTGAGTGTATGAAACTTCTGACCCACTGGGAATGTGATGAAAGAAATAAAAGCTGAAATAAATCATTCTCTCTACTATTATTCTGACATTTCACATTCTTAAAATAAAGTGGTGATCCTAATTGACCTAAGTCAGGGAATTTGTACTAGGATTAAATGTCAGGAATTGTGAAAAACCGAGTTAAAATGTATTTGGCTAAGGTGCATGTGACGCCGGAGAAGATGGCTGCCGTTTTAAAGCCCTCTAACCAATTGTACTATTATGTGTGTTTTTCCACGTTATTTGTAATTTATTTTGTACATAATGTTTCTGCCATCGTCTCTTATAACCAAAAAGAGCTTCTGGATATCAGGACAGCGATTACTCACCTCGTATTGGACGAAGAAAAAAAATCTTCAACGAGGCGGCCGCGAAGAATATCCTACAGACACCCGACAAGGTCCAAATCCCCGTCATTCGCATGAGGAAGAGACGGAGATATCGTGGACGTAGGTCGGGGTGCCTTGTAAGGATCCGACGGCGAGCGAGTAAACTGCCTCTCCCATCAATCCTATTAGCCAATCTTCAATCATTTGAGAATAAATGGGATGACCTAAGATTACGGTTATCCTACCAACGGGACATTAAAAACTGTAATATCTTATGTTATCCAGAGCGACTTACAGGAGCAATTAGGGTTAAGTGCCTTGCTATCTATATTTTTCATAGCTGTCTATTTACCACCACAAACAAATGCTGACATTAAGATTGCACTGAATGAGCTGTATAAGGCCATAAGTCAATAGGAAAACGCTCATCCAGAGGCAGAGCTCCTAGTGGCCGGGGACTTTAATGCAGGGAAACTTAAATCCGTTCTACCTAATTTCTACCAGCATGTTAAATGTGCAACCAGAGGAAAAAAAACTCTAGACCACCTTTACTCCACACACAGAGACGCAGACAAAGCTCTCCCTCGCCCTCTCTTTGGCAAATCTGACCATAACTCTATCCTCCTGATTCCTGCTTATAAGCAAAAACTAAAGCAGGAAGCACCAGTGACTCGGTTAATGAAAAAGTGGTCAGATGATGCAGATGCTAAGCTACAGGACTGTTTTGCTAGCACAGACTGGAACATGTTCCGGGATTCTTCAGATAGCATTGAGGAGTACACCACATCAGTCACTGGCTTCATCAATAAGTGCATCGATGATGATGTCCCCACAGTGACTGTACGTACATACCCCAACCAGAAGCCATGGATTACAGGAAACATCCGCACTGAGCTAAAGGGTAGAGCTGCCGCTTTAAAGGAGCGGGACTCTTACCCGGACGCTTATAAGAAATCCCGCTATGCCCTCCGACGAACCATCAAACAGGCAAAGAGTCAATACAGGACTAAGATTGAATCGTACTACACCGGCTCTGACGCTCGTCGGATTTGGCAGGGCTTGAAAACTATTACAGACTGCAAAGGGAAGCACAGCCGCGAGCGGCCCAGTAACACAAGACTTCCAGACGAGCTAAACCACTTCTATTCTCGCTTTGAGGCAAGCAACACTGAAGCATGCATGAGAGAACCAGTTGTTCTGGATCACTATGTGAACACGCTCTCCGTAGCTGTTGTGAGGAAGACTTTTAAGCAGGTCAACATTCACAAGGCCAGATGGATTACCAGGACGTGTACTCCAAGCATGTGCTGACCAACTGGCAAGTGTCTTCACTGACATTTTCAACATGTCCCTGACTGAGTCTGTAATACCAACATGTTTCAAGCAGACCAGCATAGTCCCCGTGCCCAAGGACACTAAGATAACCTGCCTAAATGACTACCGACCCGTAGCACTGACGTCTGTAGCCATGAAGTGCTTTGAAAGGCTGGTCATGGCTCACATCAACACCATTAACCCAGAAACCCTAGACCAACTCCAATTTGCATACCGCCCCAACAGATCCACTGATGACGCAATCTCTATTGCACTCCACACTGCCCTTTCCGACCTGGACAAGAGGAACACCTACGTGAGAATGCTATTCATTGACTACAGCTCAGCATTCAACACCATAGTTCCCTCAAAGCTCATCACTAAGCTAAGGATCCTGGGACTAAACACCTCCCTCTGCAACTGGATCCTGGACTTCCTGACGGGCCGCCCCCAGGTGGTAAGGGTAGGTAACAACACATCTGCCACACTTATCCACAACACAGGGGCCCCTCAGGGGTGCGTGCTCAGTCCCCTCCTGTACTCCCTGTTCACCCATGACTGCATGGCCAGGCACGACTCCAACACCATCATTAAGTTTGCCGACGACACAACAGTGGTAGGCCTGATCACTGACAACGATGAGACATCCTATAGGGAGGAGGTCAGAGACCTGGCCATGTGGTGCCAGGATAACAACCTCTCCCTCAACGTGACCAAGACAAAGGAGATGATTGTGGACTACAGGAAAAAAAAGAGGACTGAGCACGCCCCCATTCTAATCGACGGGGCTGTAGTGGAACAGGTTGAGAGCTTCAAGTTCCTTGGTGTCCACATCACCAACGAACTATCATGGTCCAAACACACCAAGACAGTCGTGAAGAGGGCACGACAAAGCATATTCCCCCTCAGGAAACTGAAAAGATTTGGCATGGGTCCTCAGATCCTCAAAAAATTATACAGCTGCACCATCGAGAGCATCCTGACTGGTTGCATCACCGCCTGGTATGGCAACTGCTTGGCCTCCGACCGCAAGGCACTACAGAGGGTAGTGCGTACGGCCCAGTACATCACTGGGGCCAAGCTTCCTGCCATCCAGGACCTCTATACCAGGCGGTGTCAGAGGAAGGCCCTCAAAATTGTCAAAGACTCCAGCCACCCTAGTCATAGACTGTTCTCTCTGCTACCGCACGGCAAGCGGTACCGGAGTGCCAAGTCTAGGTCCAAAAGACTTCTCAACAGCTTCTACCCCCAAGCCATAAGACTCCTGAACAGCTAATCATGGCTACCCGGACTATTTGCACTGCCCCCCACCCCATCTTTTTACGCTGCTGCTACTCTGTTAATTATTTATGCATAGTCACTTTAACTCTACCCACATGTACATACAGTGGGGAAAAAAGTATTTAGTCAGCCACCAATTGTGCAAGTTCTCCCACTTAAAAAGATGAGAGAGGCCTGTAATTTTCATCATAGGTACACGTCAACTATGACTGACAACTTGAGAATTTTTTTTCCCGAAAGTCACATTGTAGGATTTGTAATGAATTTATTTGCAAATTATGGTGGAAAATAAGTATTTGGTCACCTACAAACAAGCAAGATTTCTGGCTCTCACAGACCTGTAACTTCTTCTTTAAGAGGCTCCTCTGTCCTCCACTCGTTACCTGTATTAATGGCACCTGTTTGAACTTATTATCAGTATAAAAGACACCTGTCCACAACCTCAAACAGTCACACTCCAAACTCCACTATGGCCAAGACCAAAGAGCTGTCAAAGGACACCAGAAACAAAATTGTAGACCTGCACCAGGCTGAGAAGACTGAATCTGCAATAGGTAAGCAGCTTGGTTTGAAGAAATCAACTGTGGGAGCAATTATTAGGAAATGGAAGACATACAAGACCACTGATAATCTCCCTCGATCTGGGGCTCCACGCAAGATCTCACCCCGTGGGGTCAAAATGATCACAAGAACGGTGAGCAAAAATCCCAGAACCACACGGGGGGACCTAGTGAATGACCTGCAGAGAGCTGGGACCAAAGTAACAAAGCCTACCATCAGTAACACACTACGCCGCCAGGGACTCAAATCCTGCAGTGCCAGACGTGTCCCCCTGCTTAAGCCAGTACATGTCCAGGCCCGTCTGAAGTTTGCTAGAGTGCATTTGGATGATCCAGAAGAGGATTGGGAGAATGTCATATGTTCAGATGAAACCAAAATAGAACTTTTTGGTAAAAACTCAACTCGTCGTGTTTGGAGGACGAAGAATGCTGAGTTGCATCCAAAGAACACCATACCTACTGTGAAGCATGGGGGTGGAAACATCATGCTTTGGGGCTGTTTTTCTGCAAAGGGACAAGGACGACTGATCCGTGTAAAGGAAAGAATGAATGGGGCCATGTATCGTGAGATTTTGAGTGAAAACCTCCTTCCATCAGCAAGGGCATTGAAGATGAAACGTGGCTGGGTCTTTCAGCATGACAATGATCCCAAACACACTGCCCAGGCAACGAAGGAGTGGCTTCGTAAGAAGCACTTCAAGGTCCTGGAGTGGCCTAGCCAGTCTCCAGATCTCAACCCCATAGAAAATCTTTGGAGGGAGTTGAAAGTCCGTGTTTCCCAGCGACAGCCCCAAAACATCACTGCTCTAGAGGAGATCTGCATGGAGGAATGGGCCAAAATACCAGCAACAGTGTGTGAAAACCTTGTGAAGACTTACAGAAAACGTTTGACCTGTGTCATTGCCAACAAAGGGTATATAACAAAGTATTGAGAAACTTTTGTTATTGACCAAATACTTATTTTCCACCATAACTTGCAAATAAATTCATTAAAAATCCTACAATGTGATTTTCTGGATTTTTTTTTCTCATTTTGTCTGTCATAGTTGACGTGTACCTATGATGAAAATTACAGGCCTCTCTCATCTTTTCAAGTGGGAGAACTTGCACAATTGGTGGCTGACTAAATACTTTTTTTCCCCACTGTATTACTTCAACTACCTCAACTAGCCGGTGCCCCCGCACATTGACTCTGCACCGGTACCCCCCTGTATATATAGCCTCCCTACTTTTATTTTATTTTACTTCTGCTCTTTTTTTTCTCAACACTTTTTTTTATTTTTTTTATTTTACTTTTTCTATTAAAAATAAAATGCACTGTTGGTTAAGGGCTGTAAGTAAGCATTTCACTGTAATGTCTGCACCTGTTGTATTCGGCGCATGTGGCCAATACAATTTGATTTGATTTTATGTAAACTTCCGACTTCAACTGTATATATAGGTACGGGTAAAGTGACTAGGCAACAGGATAGATAATAAGCAGTAGCAGCAGCGTATGTGATGAGTCAAAAGAGTTAGCGAAAAGGGGGGTTAATGCAGATAGTCCAGGTAGCTTTTTGGTTAACTATTTAGCAGTCTTATGGCTTGGGGGTAAGAAGCTGTTCAGGGTCCTGTTGTAGAGCTCTGCTACCCGACCCGAGCCCGACGGGCCCCGACATTATAAATCGGGTTAGGGCCGGGTAGGGCCTGTTTTTTCATCAATAACTACGGTATGGGCAGGGCTCGGGTATCACTAAATTGATCACTAACATTTTAAGGCTGAGCCATTTGCTCGTGCTCTGCTGTGCAGTACAGTCATATCTGACTAAGCGCATAACATGGTGTCAGAAGTGCTTCAACCTCATCAAATATAAGACAGGAGAGATTATTTCACAGAAAATAATGTTTTTAAAGTTTTGTCGGAGTTTATAGTGACGAAAAGTAGCTAACAGCTAATTGCTCTCTCATGTCTCTTCATTGAGCAGAGCAGCCCAAGCGGAACGTTGCTATGGATACTCACCGACTCAGTGCCGCGATGAGCAAAGCGAGCCGTGTGCAGGGAGCGAGTGACAGAGAGAGTAACAATTAATGGATTTACTAACGGAGAAAGTTATTTCTGATTTTGGGTGTCGGGCCTATCCTGTTGGTTCCAGACATGGTGCATTGGTACCGCTTACCGAGCAGTAGGAGAGAAAACAGTCTATGACTTCGGTGGCTGGAGTCTTTGACAATTTTTAGGGCCTTCCTCTGACACCACCTGGCATAGAGGTCCTGGATGGCAGGGAGCTTGGCCCCAGTGATGTACTTGCAGTCGGACACCAAGCAGTGTTGCAGCCAGTCAAGATGCTCTCAATGCTGCAGCTGTATAACTTTTTGAGGATCTGAGGGCCCATGCCAAATCTTATCAGCCTCCTGAGGGGGAAGAGGCACTGTCGTGCCTTCTTCACGACTGTGTTGATGTGTGTGGACCATGTTAATTCCTCAGTGATGTGGACACTGAGGAACTTGAAGCTCTCGACCCGCTCCACTACAAGAGGGCTCAGGAAGACTCTCTCACTCACACACACACACACACACACACACACCTATCCCCCACCCCGTGTGCAGGTGACTCAGGCGTGCAGGTGACTCAGGCATCCAGGTGACTCAGGCATCCAGGTGGAAGGGAGTTAAATGAGGACACCTCACCCTCCCTCAGCCCTCTCACACGAGGCGCCGTTTGACCTCGGGGCTCTTACCTCTATTCCTCTTTCATCTCACAGCAGTCATCCCTCCTTCCCTCCTTCCTCTGGTTCTGCTCCGGGGCATATTCCATTCCTTCACACCGTGTCAGGGCTGCTTCTCTTCCTCTCCTCCTCTCCGTTTTCCTCTCTCCTCGCAGCTTTCTGATAACCTCTGAAATGTAATAGGACAGAGGCAAAACGATAAAGAAACTGTTCCAGCATATGGAGTCGTCTTCGCAAGGCGAAGCGGAGGGCAGGGAACATTCCATTAAAAACTCAATTAGTCGAGAGAGAGACGTGCCCAAGTTGTTGGATCCACTGGCGTACAACACACGCCCGCCACTGGTTGGATCCCAATCATAACATTAGCGATTCGGTTATCTTTCAAAAAGAATACCGTTATCGTCCTGTAAAAGAATACCACAGTGGATGAGAACATATTTTCAGTGACACCTATTTCTACTCCTACTTTCTACACAAGATTGTGTCCAAAAGCCCAAAGGCATAGTTTTCAAAAGTGAGCAAAGCAGCAAAGCCAGAATACTTAACTGAGCTTGGGCCAAACGGCAACGCATTCCACAGGGAAAACTTGTGTGGAGAGGGAGGGGGGGTTCAGCTAGAGAGGAATCCATGGCTGTTATAATTGTACTCAAGAAATCACTAACAGCTGTGCTCCCATTCAGCTAGCTAGACCCCCTCCCCTTCCCATAATATTTTTTTGAAAGTACAGCTGCACAGATAAAGGAAAGAGGGTTAAGCAAATACTGCACAATGAACAGTGCGGACCTTCCGCGCCTCGCTTCGGGAGACACGGGCAGGAGAGCCCTACTGTTTTGTGTATGTGTGAGAGAAACTCTCACTGCTTGTAGTCTTTATCTCTCTCAATAGACACCCTCTCCATATTTTAATCTCTATTCTACCCCTCCAGCCCAGCCGACCCTCCCCAAAAACCCCAGTGAGGCAGTGACAGTGCTTCTTTGTTCGCCCACCTCTGTCTGTGTTCACGTCGGTTGCGAGGGGAGGCATGCCACGACAGGCACAGGGAGGGAGGGGGAAACTGGGAGGCAGGAGAGGGGCGAGGAGAGAAGGGGGGGGATCTCTCACAGTAATTTTTCAGTATCTCTCTCCCATTCCTCAATTTTTCTGTGAGCTTAGCAATACCAGAGATGGCTTGAGAGATGGGGGCAGCGGTAGGGCGTCCGACCACAATGAACTAACCACTGAGGATCACGAGCCACCCAGACCCCATAGCTGGGCCCTATTTCTTCAAAATACTTTATAGAAGAACATAAAGAAACTCAAACTAAACAATGAAGAGAGAGCAGGAGAAATAAAAACAGGAACTCCACAAGTAGACTTAAGAGGCTACGTGGCTTAAAAACAAAAACAACAAAAAAGTTTCTAGTTTCGGCATTTACCTTTAAAATGTTTTATTTTCACTTAAATAATGTGGCGTGATATTCTGTGCAATCTTGTAATTTCTCCTTGACGCAAAGAATATAGTCTGCCCATTGTGGTCAGTGCGACATAATTTTTGCCTGTTCATTTTCTTAGCAGCTCTTAAAAGGGTTAGCAAACCCATTCCTAAATAGTATAAATAAAGAAATAGAATTACTAGAACAGTCATTCCCATTCAAGTTGACATTCTGCAATATCATTTCTATGCCATATGGTGCCTGCATAGCGTAAATAGTGTTGCCGTCATAGAAATACAATTGCTAGAACGGATAATCCCATTCAAGTCAAGGCTTTGTTATTCTATTTCTATGCTGTATATTGCCTGCAGTACTGTACGTGTCTGGTGGTAATTAGGGAGACTGGACAGCCAAGCACAACTCGTTTTCCCCCTGCCTCACTTTAAAGAGCTGCCTAGCCTCCCAGGCAGCCGCCTAGCCACCCAAGCAATCGGATCATTAACCTCAGCTAATCTACAAACATTATGTTTAGAAAACGCTTTCACAGGCTTAAGCCCTGTGCACAGCCAAAGTGCCTTGCTAATTCAATTGGAGGATATGAGCGTGCGAGACTGACTATGTGTGAGATGGACTGTACACATACGCATACACATTTCTATATTCACACCCCTTGACGTTTTCCACATTTTGTTGTGTTACAGCCTGAATTTAAAATGGATAACATTTAGATTTTTTGTCACTGGCCTACACACAATACACCATAATGTCAAAGTGGAATTATGTTTTTAGAATTTTTTACAGATGAATTAAAAATGAAAAGCTGAAATGTCTTGAGTCAATAAGTATTCAATGCCTTTGTTATGGCAAGCCTAAATAAGTTCAGGAGTAAAAATGTGCTTAACAAGTCACATACACTGCGCAAAAAAATAAAGGGAACACTAAAATAACACATCCTAGATCTGAATGAATGAAATAATCTTATTAAATACGTTTTTCTTTACATAGTTGAATGTGCTGACAACAAAATCACACAAAAATTATCAATGGAAATCAAATTTATCAACCCATCGAGGTCTGGATTTGGAGTCACACTCAAAATTAAAGTGGAAAACCACACTACAGGCTGATCCAACTTTGATGTAATGTCCTTAAAACAAGTCAAAATGAGGCTCAGTAGTGTGTGTGGCCTCCACGTGCCTGTATGACCTCCCTACAACGCCTGGGCATGCTCCTGATGAGGTGGCGGATGGTCTCCTGAGGGATCTCCTCCCAGACCTGGACTAAAGCATCCGCCAACTCCTGGACAGTCTGTGGTGCAACGTGGTGTTGGTGGATGGAGCGAGACATGATGTCCCAGATTCAGGTCTGGGGAACGGGCGGTCCATAGCATCAAGGCCTTCCTCTTGCAGGAACTGCTGACACACTCCAGCCACATGAGGTCTAGCATTGTCTTGCATTAGGAGGAACCCAGGGCCAACCGCACCAGCATATGGTCTCACAAGGGGTCTGAGGATATCATCTCGGTACCTAATGGCAGTCAGGCTACCTCTGGCGAGCACATGGAGGGCTGTGCGGCCCCCCAAATAAATGCCACCCCACACCATGACTGACCCACCACCAAACCGGTCATGCTGGAGGATGTTGCAGGCAGCAGAACGTTCTCCACGGCGTCTCCAGACTCTGTCACGTCTGTCACATGTGCTCAGTGTGAACCTGCTTTCATCTGTGAAGAGCACAGGGCACCAGTGGCGAATTTGCCAATCTTGGTGTTCTCTGGCAAATGCCAAACGTCCTGCACGGTGTTGGGCTGTAAGCACAACCCCCACCTGTGGACGTCGGGCCCTCATACCACCCTCATGGAGTCTGTTTCTGACCGTTTGAGCAGACACATGCACATTTGTGGCCTGCTGGAGGTCATTTTGCATGGCTCTGGCAGTGCTCCTCCTGCTCCTCCTTGCACAAAGGCGGAGGTAGCGGTCCTGCTGCTGGGTTGTTGCCCTCCTACGGCCTCCTCCACGTCTCCTGATGTACTGGCCTGTCTCCTGGTAGCGCCTCCATGCTCTGGACACTACGCTGACAGACACAGCAAACCTTCTTGCCACAGCTCGCATTGATGTGCCATCCTGGATGAGCTGCACTACCTGAGCCACTTGTGTGGGTTGTAGACTCCGTCTCATGCTACCACTAGAGTGAAAGCACCGTCAGCATTCAAAAGTGACCAAAACATCAGCCAGGAAGCATAGAAACTGAGAAGTGGTCTGTGGTCACCACCTGCAGAACCACTCCTTTATTGGGGGTGTCTTGCTAATTGCCTATAATTTCCTCCTGTTGTCTATTCCATTTGCACAACAGCATGTGAAATGTATTGTCAATCAGTGTTGCTTCCTAAGTGGACAGTTTGATTTCACAGAAGTGTGATTGACTTGGAGTTACATTGTGTTGTTTAAGTGTTCCCTTTATTTTTTTGAGCAGTGTAGTAAGTTGCATGGACTCACTGTGTGCAATAATAGTGTTTAATATGATTTTTTAATGACTACCTTTGTTCCCCACACATACAATTATCTGTAAGGTCCCTCAGTTGAGCATTGAATTTCAAACGCAGATTCAACCACAAAGACCAGGGAGGTTTTCCAATGCCTCGTAAAGAAGGGCACCTATTGGTAGATGGGTGAAAAAAAGCAGACATTGAAAATCCCTTCAAGCATGGCAAATGTATTAATTACACTTTGAATGGTGTATCAATACACCCAGTTACTACAAAGATACCGATGTCCTTCCTAACTCAGTTGCCAGTTAAGAAGGACACCGCTCAGGGATTTCACCATGAGGCCAACTTTAAAACAGTTAAGAGTTTAATGGCTGTGATAGGAGAAAACTGAGGATGGATCAACAACATTGTAGTTACTCCACAATACTAACCTAATTGACAGAGTGAAAAGAATGAAGCCTGTACAGAATACAAATATTTCAAAACATGCATCCTGTTTGCAACAAGGCACTGAAGTAATACTGCAAAAAATGTGGCAAAGCAATAAACCCTTTGTCCAAAACAGAAAGTGTTATGTTTGGGGCAAATCCAATACAACACATTACAACGCAGTACCACTCTCCATATTTTCAAGCATAGAGGTGGCTGCATTATGTTATGGATTTGCTTGTAATCATTAAGGACTGGGGAGTTAAGCACAGGCAAAATCCTAGAGGAGAAACTGGTTCAGTCTGCTTTCCACCAGACACTGGGAGATAAATTCACCATTCAGCAGGACGATAATTTAAAAACACAGGGCCAAATCTACACTGGAGTTGCTTACCAAGAAGACCGTAAATGTTCCTGAGTGGCAGTTTTGACTTAAATCTGCTTTAAAATCTATGGCAAGAATTGAAAATGGTTGTCTAGCAATGATCAACAACCAATTTGACAGAGCTTGAAGAATTGTGAAAATAATACATTGGCAAATATTGCACAATACAGGTGTGCAAAGCTCTTAGAGACTTACACAGAAAGACTCACAGCTGTAAACACTGACAAAGCTGATTATAACATGTATTGACTCATGGGGTGTGAATCCTTACAGAAATATCTCATTTACATATTTAGTTTTCAATAAAATGTACAAATATTTATAAAAACGTGTTCACTTAGTCATTAAGGGGTATTGTGTGTAGATGGGTGAGAAAAAATAATTCTGGCTATAACATAACAAAATGTGGAATAAGTGAAATGGTATTAATACTCTCTGAAGCCACTGTATGTGAGTGTTTCAGTGAGTGTATCTGGGCATTTGTATGTGTGCGTGTTTGTGTATTTGCAAGTTTTTATGTGTGTGCGTGACTGCTACTGAAAAACCCCCAGCAGCCTTAATGGTGTCTGCTGCCTCTCCTTCCGAGTCGAGCCCCTGCTGGGATCTGTTCATTAATCAATAGGACAGATGAAGACAGTCTCTCGTTGCGCCATGGGGGAAAATGTTAGTGTGTGTGTGAGAGGGGCCGTCACTCCCTGAGGGAAGGGGTGGCAGACATACAAAGTGTTCCCCACATGTGCAAAGATAATCTGAACATCACCCCATTGATTTTATGATTCGTGGACAGAAATCCTAGCTTTCCTTATCGAATGGGGAGAAAAATGCACAAACTGAAAATGAATTCAGTAAATGAAGTGGTTTCTTATTCATTTGGGGATGAAACCGATTCTTGATGTGATTCATTCAAATGTGAAAATACAGATGCTATGGGTGCATTAGGCAGAGATATGCTTCTAACCTATCGCGCTATTCTGAAAGTCAATCCCTCATCTTTCTAAAACCTCAACCATGGGCCTGCAGTACAAATTAACACATTTCTGATGGTCTATGTATTTTCTTTCTCTTTTAAAAGGTCCTGCGCAGTCAAAATCATGTTTTTCATCAAATTGGATGATATTTGGGTGAAACCAGATCAAAGTAGAATTACCAAATTATGAGAAATGGCTGTTGCTGGTACATTGAAACATGAGAAATGACTGTTGCTGGCAGGATTATTTAGGGCTTCGTGTGACTGTAGAGTGCCAGCAAATACAATAACAAGTTTCCCCTATTCATCAATGGCAAAGATACTTATATGTTTCCCCTTTCATCTGTGTCTGGTGTTAGCTAGTTACTGGCTAGCTAGGTCTTGCCAGCATGGAACAAAAAACTCTGACGCTGTCATCATGTCAACACATCTGTCAGTGCTGCTGCGAACTGAAACAGAGACATGCCAAACAGGAGATATCTTTTTTTTACATAATTGATGCAATTTCAATGTTGTTTGATTTGCTTTGTGTATCAGCAAATTTGCTTGAGATGATCTCACTGCAACACTGCATCCATGTTGCTTGACATAGGCGTTTCAAAGAGCTCAGTCAAGGCGAGCTCATGAATATAACCTCCCCGCCTGCTAAGCCTGTTCTTTCATGCTTACTAATAGATAGAGATGAAAGAAAAGGTGACATTTCTCAAATTCTGAGCATTTTAATCGCATGAAAATATTATGGGTGATATTTTGGTCACTCAAAGACTCTTTTTACTTGGGAAATATATGACCGTGTCGGGACCATCAACAGGAATCCAGACAAATTAATTACATAGAACAGTAATATGAACCATACTTTGTCTGCTTCCCTTGGCCTTAACCCTTCAATGCTTTTAGACCTGCAAGGTGGAAGCAATAATATGGAAGCTCCACCACTACACTGCTTATACCTTTCCAGACCCTTCAGATCTTCTAACATTCAAAGAGTTAGGGCAGGGATGGGGTGGAGAGCAAATTGAGACTGCTCAGTCGGTAACATGTTACTCTTTATAGGCTCACACCACATCTCTGACAGAGACTAGTGATCAGGACCCTAGCCAATGTGTACACAGGTGATTCGGAGGTGTCCCACATGAATGCCTGAGAGTCCTCTAACTGTCAATCTCAGAACAGGGAGTCGTTGTGTGAAGGGGGAGTAGCTTAGGGTTCTCCTGACTCAACTGCCACGTTCCGAGAACAAAGAAGCGTCCGGAAGTGATTCATCAAAACAATTACTCATCTGAGTGTCATTTTTGCTCATCTGTGTATGCAGAAGGTATGCCCTTAGGGAGCTTGGCTTAACCAAGCATGATATTGTGAAATGTGAGCTTGAAAACATTACTCATTTGTTTCTCTTTAAATGACTTGAACTTTCTGAAAAACTTGACAACTTGAGTAATATATATTCTAGACACACCAAGTTATTTATAAAATTATACTTTTTCTTGTAGAAATTGTTTTATTAGCATTTGGTTGAGATGTGCAGTACCATTCAGTCCAGTAGGTATACTACAGTGTGTTGTTTAAAAAAATGCTGTCTCATAATGGCTGTCTCGTAACTTCATTTCCAGTTAATGGTTTTTAAAAGGATTTTCTCAGCTGCAGAAACAGTGCGCTCCCTTATCTTCTACAACTGATCTCGCTACCACAGGAAGCTTGAATTTGAGTTTATTGCAATTTCAAACAAAGAATCTATGCCATTTCCTGGTATTTCAACTTCCACATGAATCTATGCAACAGCACAGAGGCCAATTCTTCAGTAGTCACCTTTTAGAACTCTTTAGGACTACTCATTCGTATGTGCATGTTTAAAAAGTTAATAATTTAGTTGGTAACATTTATCAATGTGCTTCATGTTCTTTTTGTTCATAATATAATGCAATAGAACGTATCTTTCTTTCAAACTTGAGGGTTCCCTATTCTTCTACTAAACATGACTTAACATGACTGTATGTCCAGTGAATGAGCCAATCATCATCATCATCACCATCATATGTGCCAATGAGATTGCCAGTAACTGTTCAGAGGTGAGAATAAACAACCCAACATAGACTTTCTATAGTGTTTCCAACACCAGAGCCCTATACTACGTACATAGTTTGAGGAGTTAGTTAGGTAACTTTGGCCAACTTGAGTTCAACTCAGGATAACCGGTACCACGAAAGTGGCTCACCTTTTAGTCAGGTAAATTTCTATGGCAATGAATCCTTCAGAACTAACCTGTTCCCGGGCAGGCTAATGCAAGGTTAACTCCATTTATCCTGAATGAAGTGTCTGAGCCACCGAGTTGAGGACCAATGAATGAAATCAGATTACCTCCCTCTCGCAAAGATTGCATCATCATCCCCTTCATTTGAGGAAGAGGACTGATTAAATATTTGTTAAATGTTTTTGTTTTTTATATATAGTAAAGTTATCACATTACACATTTAGTACTGAGAGAATGCATTTGAAACTTCACGCACAGTAAAACTTGTATGACTTAATACAATAATTGTATCGATAGTAGTGGGAAAAAAGGTGCTTGTGCATTGATAAGCACACCAAAGCACACCAAAGATAGCATTAACGATAAGTAATAAAATAAAGATGGCACGTCAACAAGCCTATTTCACACCATAGCCTGCTGAATTTCTAAGAAAACTTTTCTTCCATTTTGATTTCAGCACAAATGAAAATGTGACACTGACTCTCCCATTGATTAATGTTTTAGCATTGTCTCAATGAAGAGTTCGGTGTTCGACTAGCCCCAAGCGACATGCACGAGCAGTTACAAGCCTGCTAGAGTTAGCGGTAGGGGTGGGCGATATGAACAAAAATTCATATCACAATATTTTCAACTGTCTGGATGATAACAATATAATATCACGATATACTGTAAAAAAATGTTTTAACATTTTAAAAGCCCTTCAAAGTTAATAAAGGACTAAATATTGCTTTTAACCTTATTGAAACAGAAAGGGGGAATTGCACATTTGTTTTATTATTATTTGTTTTACTTCTGTGGTAATCCTGTGCAAACATGAAACATAAACAAAAGGTATACGAGTTAAATAAATATGCAGTAACATTTTATTTTAAAAAATTGAAAGTTCTCAGGATGTAAACTTTTTCCTGCCAAATATAAGAAGTGCAGTCTTTTTTCAGCATAACACCAGTCATTATGAATTCAAGTTGTAAACCTTTTCAAATTAACTTCAAGCATTAACCAGACAGTCTGTATGTTTCTCAGTTCAGCATGTAGCAATTCACTGCCTCCCTCTTCACAAGTTCCGTGCCAGGAACACGAGCCTATTGACAGTTTCTGGCTTCAATGCTGCCCTGTGGTATGTGACCACATTGCCCCCAGTGCTAAATGCTCTCTTTGGGTTCTTAAGGCAGGTGCTCTACTGGTTTCTTAAAGAAGCTCCCAAGGCTCTTCTTGGACTTCTTTGCTGATTGTGGAGCAGAGGCAGCTTCTTTCTCTCTCTCACTCTGGTCCTCTTCAAAAGAGAAGTCTCCCACGGCTGTGTTCCCTACCAGGAGGGCGTCTGTCTTGGAGGCAGCTCTCACCTTCACCAGCTTCTCAGTGGTCATGTAGGTGGTCTTGAACCTTGGGTCCAGAAAGGTAGCCATGGTGAGCAGCTCATCTGTTTCAGGGTCGGTGTATTTGTCATTCAGATAATTGAGGACCCTTATCTTAATCTCTCAGGTAAGTTTGGCTTCGCCCTCATTTGATTTCAGAACCTCAGTCTTGAACAAATGGGGGATCGGCTTCAGATAGGACACACTCACGTATGTCTCTCCTGACAGGGCATCTGTGAAATCCTGGAGGTGCTGCCGTGATAGATTCATAGACCTCAATGTTTTGCCAGGAGGGTGCAAGGTGCCGTGTTTTTTTGTCTGCTGCCAGGACTTATGTGATGGCCTTTTCCTGCTCCAGGACTCTTTCCATCATCTGCAGTCGAGATCCCCACCTTGTCGGGGATTCCTTGATGAGCTTGTGGAGGGGCAGGCTCAGTTTATCCTGTGCACTTGTCAGGGCCTTCTGCTTCTTCCAACTATAGTAAAATGTGCTGACCACTTTCTTGCACACTCATGTGGCCAGGGAAACCCGAGGTTCGTTTTGGACACTCCTCTCTGCAAAATAAAAAGGTGAAAAAGAATTACATATGAATCACAATTATTCAATAGAAATAACATAGCATCTGCTGTAATTACAATTTACAGCATGGACACTGGACATGACTACACATTTAATCCATCTATAGATTTACAAACAACTGTTGTGATTAAGAGAGCTATGTTGCTTTAGAAAGCGGGATCATTTATTGAGTAGGCTATTTAGTATTGAAAGAGAGGATAGATTCATATATTGAAACCATAGGCTAATGTATCAATTATAAATCAAAGCAATGTAATCCATGTAATGTTTGGATATTGCACACATTTACAAATTACAAAATATTATAGATTTGCATAGCTGTATATATTCGGCTTAACGTATGAGAAGGATCAGGCAGTGTAGTCAGCTATAACTTTAAAACAGAGGAGATAAGGAATACTATAGTTATTCTGCATTTTATGTTGTTGTTTTTAAGTGACGTTATTTTTCTATGTGTTTTGGACGTTGAAACTTACCAATAGCAATGTGTAGCCTGTGTCCGAAACACCCTAGTCTTGTCCATTTGTTCAGCTCCAATGCTTTGTCGGTAGTCATACATACTTGACGCGACTCTTTCAAGCCCCAGGATGAAAGTGCCTCCCTCAGCCCAGCTGCAATTATTTCTCCGGTGTGGACGTCTGGGAAATAAGAGGTTCTGAATGCATTTGCTTTGCAGCTTCCAGTTGTCGTCAATGTAATGAATCGTGAGGCTAATGTATGGCTCTGTGGTCCGGCTTGACCATAAGTCGGCAGTGGTAGAGAAGGCAACTCAGTGGTAGAAGAGGCAACTCTGTCCCGACATTCTGTGTAGAGTTCTGGCAGACATGTTTTGCTGAAGTATTTACGGCTCGGGATCTCGTATTTTGTGTCTAGAGTTCGAATCAACTTTCTGAAATCGTCTTTCTCCACAGTTTGAATTGATTCCATGTCTTTCACTATGTGATACGTAATTGCACTCGTTCTCATTCCACTTCTTGCTCTTCTTGTCAGTTCCAAATGACAGAGGCGGCCCACTTTTTTCGAACCAATTCTTTGTCGTCCTGCAAATCAACCTCAATAGCGTTATTTTCTTTGTCTTCAGTCATCCTCAATGCTTGATTTTCTAACACTTTTGCTAACGAAATGAGTTTACTTCACTAAATGTTCGCTTACTCTGCAGTTGCGCATGCTTGTTTTGTTGACTTTGATTGGCAGGCGTGTAACGTCTATGCTTCTAGTTTTTTTATTTGCTAAAAAAAGGCTATGTTTCTAGTAAAATAAACAATTTGAACTAGCCCACTAGGCTGTATCACTCAACAGAAATTTTGAACGAAACAAAAATACCTTATTTCATACATGAATTTATCCTGATATGCACGATAAGGCAAAATCCATATCATGGCACAAAGTCATACCGGTATTCACATTCATATCGATATACTGCCCACCCCTAGTTAGCGGCAGGCGGATGAGCAATGTCCACCGTCATAGTACGGATGAAGCCTGAGCTAGAATGTGAAGTTAACTGAAGATGGCTAGCTTTAGAAAACCCTGAGTAGATCTAGCTTCAATTGTAGTATACCCCTCCAATCTCAAAAAGTTAATAGACTTGTAAATTCCCTAGCCGAGATGCCCTGATTGCATGGGCACATTGTGCTGACATGCTACAAACCCATACGGCCCAGACAAAGACAAAGGAGGCATGGGTTTCCGGGGGGGGCAGATGACAAACGCAGCTTAAACGCGGCCAGATGTAATCTCAGAGAAAAAATGTATTTGGAGGGGGACTTATTCAGAACGCATTAGAGAGGTGACTGGGGCAAGCACCGAGGGAGTCACCCCTACGCCCCCCCCCCCCCCCTCTCAACAAGCCTAATCAGCCCATACAACCCCCATCCCTAGCCAACTCGACACATCCAGGGCCATTTATGAGGGGGCCGCTAACCAAATGAACGGCCTCCTGGGAGCTGTAGTTTAATTGTCCATCCTCTCCTCTAAATTGAACAAGCTGCCGTACTCACACAAGAGGCTGTGCTGATCTCTTCACTGTAATAGACAGGCACGTTATGTTATACTGCATCGCCAAGTAATATAAAGCTGCGTAGAATGGCCGAAACGGCAGTATCGTCCCATTATACGATCTGCAATTAAGAGAGGTAGACAGCTAAGGCGAGATGCCGAGACAAACGTTTCTAATTACGAGTCTGGTGAAGTCCCACTGAGAATCCCGACTTCATTACACGTAATGGCTCTTCTCAATGCTTGATAGAAGACGCTACTTTTTTATTACATCGCCACTTTATCACGTGCAAACAGTGAGGGTTTGAGGAAGGGAGGGGTGAAGTAAAAAAAGTGTTCGATTTCAGGTGATAAAACTATGTCTCTAAGCGGTACACTGTGGAATGTCTTCCCCTATGGGTGTGATGTAGAATGTATTACCCATTTTGGGCTGTAAATCAGCGGGTGTGGAGCTCACCTGGACACCTCTTTTCTTGAAGTTTCTCATGTCCTCACCATTCCATGCTTTTCCCACCTTCCTCTTCTCCTCTTCACCTTTCCTTTCTTCTGTAGTGTGGCAGTGTTTTCCTTCACAAACTCTGCTATGTCTCTTTTGACAAGGCGTGAGAAGTTGAACATGGGTCTAGTGTAGGTTAGGGGTGAGCGGTATACGAGTATGAACATGAATACCAGTATGACGTTGTGCCATGATATGGATTTTGCCATATCGTGCTCATCATGATAAATTAATAAATGTACGAAATAAGGCATTTGTGTTTGGTTCAACATTTCAGTCCAGTGATACAGCCTAGTGGGCTAGTTCAAATTGTTTATATTTTTCTAAAAACATAGCCTTTTTTAGCAAAGAAAAAAACTAGAAGAATGGACGTTACACACAATCTGCCTGCCAATCAAAGTCAACAAACAAGCATGCGCAACTGCAGAGTAAGCAAACATTTTGTGAAGTAAACTCCTTTCCTTAGCAAAAGTGTAAGCAAGCATTGAGGATGACTGAAGACAATGAAAATAACCCTATTGAGGTTGATTTGCAGGACGACGAAGAATTTGTTCGAAAAAAGGGGGCCTCCTCTGTCGTTTGGATCTGGTTTGGTTTTAAGATATCCAACCTCGACCAACAAACAGTACTGTGTAGGTTGTGGAGACGCATTGTGCTAGCTAAAGGTGGAAACACCAGCAATCTTTTTCACCATCTGAAAACCCTGCATGTGCGCGAATATGAAGAATCTACCAGAATGCGTAGAACAAACCCCCGGAGCAGCAGAGCAAGTCCCAAGACATCTTCAAGTCAGATCCGCACTCAGCTATCACTCAAGGCATCATTCGTTAGTGGTACTCCCTATGACAAGAAGAGCAAGAAGTGGAATGAGATAACAAGTGCAATAACGTATCACATAGCGAAAGAAATGGAACCAATTCAAACTGTGGAGAAAGACGGTTACAGAAAGTTGATTTGAACTCTAGATACGAAATCCCGTGCCGTAAATACTTCAGCAAAACATGTCTGCCAGAACTCTACACAGAATGTCGGGACAGAGTTGCCAACGAAATCCGTAACGCTGCATTCTTCTCTACCAGGTAGCTTAGTGGGTAAGAGCGTTGTGTCAGTAACCTAAAGGTCGCTGGTTCTAATCCCCGAGCCGACTTGGTGAAAAATCTGTCGATGTGCCCTTAAGCAAGACACTTAACCTAATTGCTCCTGTAAGTCGCTCTGGATAAGAGCGTCTGCTAAAATGTAAATGTAAAATGTACCACCACAAGACGATTTCAGAAAGTTGATTCGAACTCTAGACACAAAATACGAGATCCCGAGCCGTAAATACTTCAGCAAAACATGTCTGCCAGAACTCTACACAGAATGTCGGGACAGAGTTGCCTCTTCTACCACTGAGTTGCCTTCTCTACCACTGCCGACTTATGGTCAAGCCGGACCACAGAGCCATACATTAGCCTCACGATTCATTACATTGACGACAACTGGAAGCTGCAAAGCAAATGCCTTCAGACCTCTTATTTCCCAGACGACCACACCGGAGAAATAATTGCAGCTGGGCTGAGGGAGGCACTTTCATCCTGGGACTTGAAAGAGTCGCGTCAAGTATGTATGGCTACCGACAGCGGATCGAACATGGTCAAAGCATTGGAGCTGAACAAATGGACAAGACTAGGGTGTTTAGGACACAGGCTACACATTGCTATTGGTAAGTTTCAACGTCCAAAACACATAGCGCTAGATAGAAAAATAACATAACTTAAAAACAACATAACTTCACTTAAAATGCAGAATAACTATTGTATTCCTTATCTCCTCTGTTTAAAGTTATAGCTGACTACGCTGCCTGATCCTTCTTATACGTTAAGCCGAATATATACAGCTATGCAAATCTATAATATGTGTAATTTGTAAATGTGTGCAATATCCAAACATTACATGGATTACATTGCTTTGATTTATAATTGATACATTAGCCTATGGTTTCAATATATGAATCCATCCTCTCTTTCAATAATAAATAGCCTACTCAATAAATGATCCCGTTTTCTAAAGCAACATAGCTCTCATAATCACAACAGTTGTATGTAAATCTATAGATGGATTACATTTGTAATCAAGTCCAGTGTCCATGCTGTAAATTATTGTAATTACAGCAGATACAATGTTATTTCTATTGAATAATTGTGATTCATATGTAATTCTTTTTCGCCTTTTTATTTTGCAGAGAGGAGTGTCCAAAACGAACCTCGGGTTTCCCTGGTTACAGGTGTGCAAGAAAGTGGTCAGCACATTTTACTATAGTTGGAAGAAGCAGAAGGCCCTGACAAGTGCACAGGATAAACTGTGCTTGCCCCTCCACAAGCTCATCAAGGAATCCCCGACAAGGTGGGGATCTCGACTGCATATGATGGAAAGAGTCCTGGAGCAGGAAAAGGCCATCACACAAGTCCTGGCTGCAGACAAAAAAACATGGTACCTTGCACCCTCCTGGCAAGACATTGAGATCTTTGAATCTATCACGGCAGCACTTAAGCCCCTCCAGAATTGCACAGATGCCTTGTCAGGAGAAACAAACTTGAGTGTGCCCTTTCTGAAGCCGGTCTTCCATTTGTTCAAGACGGAGGTTCTGAAATCAAATGAGATCTTAAGATGAGGGTCCTCAATTACCTGAATGACAAATACACCGACCCTGAAACAGATGAGCTGCTCACCATGGCTATCTTTCTGGACCCAAGGTTCAAGACCACCAAGAAGCTGGTGGAGGTGAAGCTGAGAGCTGCCTCCGAGACAGAAGCCCTCTTGATAGGGAACACAGCCGTGGGAGACTTCTCTCTTGAAGAGGACCAGAGTGAGAGAGAGAAAGAAGCTGCCACTGCACCACAATCAGCAAAGAAGTCCAAATAGTGCACCTGCCTTAAGAACACAGAGACAGGTCATCGAGCAAGAGCTGGACAGCTACACTCCGATGATGGCAGCAGACAGTGAGGCTGATCCTTTGGATTGGTGGAGAGTTCATGCATCCAACTTCCCACAATTGAGTTGTCTGACAAATAAATACTTATGCATCCCTGCCACAAGTTCACCCTCTGAGAGAGCATTTAGCACTGGGGGCAATGAGGTCACATGCCACAGGGCAACTTTGAAGCCAGAAGTGGTCAATAGGCTGGTGTTCCTGGCACGGAACTTGTGAAGAGGGAGGCAGTGAATTGTTACATGGTGAACTGAGAAACATACAGACTGTCTGGTTAATGCTTGAAGTTAGTTTGAAAAGGTTTACAACTTGAATTCATAATGACCAGTGTTATGCTGAAAAAAGACTGCACTTCTTATATTTGTCCCAAAAAATATCTATGTTTTAATTTTCTTCACATCCTGAGTACTTTAAATATTTGTTTTATTTAATTGTACTGCATATTTATTTAACTCATATACCTTTGTTTATGTTTCATGTTTGCACAGGTTTACCACAGAAGTAAAAAAATAAAAAAAATAATGTGCAATGCCCCCTTTCTGTTTCTATAAGGTTAAAAGCAATATTTTGTAATTTATTAACTTTGAAGGGCTCATAAAATGTTTTTTGTTGTTGTTTTTATTTAGTATATCGTGATATTATATTTAATATTGTGATATGAATTTTAGTTCATATTGTCCACCCCTAGTGTAGGTATCGCCCAGCACTACAGGAACTGTGACACAATGTGACATAATCATCTCTCTTTTCGCTACAGGTCAAGTCATCTGTCAATGACTGTGCCTGAGAGGCCAGAAAAAGAACAAAAAACCATGGTTTTCTTTTTCTGTCTTTCAAGGTTGAATTTGAACAACACTCAATTACAATAACAGCCACTCAACTTTCATTTACATTTAAGTCATTTAGCAGACGCTCTTATGATGAGCGACTTACAAATTGGTGCATTCAACTTAGGATAGCTAGTGGGACAACTTAAAAGGCGATACATGCTCCATTTGGAGAAAAGTAACTTTAGCAGTTGGGGTTATAGACCGGAGACGTCTGTAGAAATTAGACTTGTTTGAAAAGAGAGGAAGTCGAGTGGCCATGATCAGCATTTCCCTGGAAAGCGTTCAGCGAATAAATTACTAACCGGCATTTAAATCATGTACCTCTGCACCTGTTCTGCTTTGATAGAGCCACCCAACCGGACAAATACCACTTTCATATAAAATTGTGCAAATTATTTTCTTTAATCTCGGATCGTGGCGGCGTTGCATTTTCTCATCCCCCTCTCTCCTCAAGGCACAGGGAGATAATCTGAGACAAACACTCGTGCCGACTGACACGTTGTCAAATTCAAAACAGGGTGATTTTTTTTTTGCACGTAAAAATAATATAATAATAATAATATAATATGCCATTTAGCAGACGCTTTTATCCAAAGCGACTTACAGTCATGTGCGCATACATTTTTACGTATGGGTGGTCCCGGGGATCGAACCCACTACCCTGGCGTTACAAGCGCCATGCTCTACCAATTGAGCTACAGAGGACCACGAGGTACAGAGGAGAGCGAGGCGAACAGGGCCCTCATTTCCCCAGCAGAGGAGACATGGGAAGGCAGGGGGGATATCGAACCCCACGCATCCTCTCGATGCACACAGTGGGACTTTATTCTGTACGCCTATCAGCATCGCTTACCCCACCTTCACCCCCCGATCCTTCCATCTACCCGTCCATCCATCCGCCTGTACCAAGACTCTTTCAGGTCTGCCACGTCTCAAACAGAACACAGTGGGGCCCCCTATCCCAACATGTTTTGGGTTGCCCATCTCGCTGATCCAATCTTCTAATACTGCCGGTCAGAAGGATATCCGTCTGATAGTGCTGCCCCGAGGCCACGGAGGACCTTTCTGCAAGGCCCCGACTGCGTTATCTGATTCCAGCAGACGGGAAGCAATACTGGCCATGCCAATAGCCCTCTTTGATTCTTAAAGCACATCCCTCTGCTCTGCGCTCCCCTTATTGATCGCTGGCAGGCTTCACTTTGTCTTTCCACGCACTGGGAACGCCGGGAATTATCTATTTGTAACATGAGCTCCAAGATGAGGGGCGACACATAAGTGGACTGGATGATAATCCTCTTTCTCTCTCTGTGGTGAATGTAATTGATTCATCGGTTCTGTTGAGTTTCAGATAGCCCAAGGGTAAGCAGACCCCTCCTTTTTGAAAGGTTTTGGCGTAATCCACACTTGTGGTGCATTCACAAAGAACAATGGCACATGCAGTTGACTGGCAAGTTAAATCCCAGCAATGATGTGTGTGATGGTTCAAAATGACCTACGGTAGACCTACACGTCTGCACATTTCTGTGACCGCCAGCGAACGACAACTGCAAGAAGGTTGGTTTCGAAAGTTAATTTATCAAAACATTTCACCTTAACGAGGCCAAAAGTCTGATTGATCTACATGATCAACACCGTCCCTGTCAACTCCCGGAACTCTATGAAATAGTGTAGAGCATCTGTCTAGCCGCTCTATCCAGATGGAAGGAGAACGTTTGTAAATTGGTTCATTAACCTTACAGCACAACCACTTGGCCGTGCACTGTAGATGGTTCAGTCCATCAGGGCTTTAGTTTTCTATAATAAAGCACATTAATAGCATCAGGAAGCCATATTAATAGCATCAAGAAGCCTTCACTATGGCCCAGGGCTGATTTGCTCTGGCGTTATCAAACAGTGTAATAATTATACATAACAAGCCTCTGATTTATGCTGTTGTGATTATTACACCATGTCATACCATCTGAGTTTTGCTTCCTCCTCTCTGCTTTGACTCTTTACCACGAGACAAAACAATAGCACAAAGGGGAGAAAAGCAATGTGAAAAGGATCCGTGTTTTCACACAGCGTTTCCCCCAGGTTCTCCAGTGTGTGTGAAGAATAAACACGGTGTGTGTGAGCTCGGCTTGCACCTGGAGCAGGGAGGTGCATGCGAAAGGTCAGGGGGCTAAAAAGGACTTGCTCACTCTCCTGAGAAGGCCAGAAAACCCCCGCGGCGGCATCGCACAACATGGGCTTTTTTCCTCTCTCGATCCCCCTCTCCTTCTTTTCTTTCCTCTTTTGGAGAAGCGCAGTAATCCATGACACACTCAACAACCGGCAGCTAAATTATCCTCCCCTTCGCCCCTTTTCAAAAACAATTAACCTCTTCATGGCCGCAGACTTTTCCAAGAAAAGAACACATCGGTAACTGAATGATTCCTGCATTTACATTCCTGACCATGACTTCGGTCCACATAAATCTTGCTACAAAAATCATAAACTGTTGCTTTGTGATTTTCCAATGACATTGGCAGCATGTGTTTTATATTATCATGCAATAAAGATAGCAATTTATTTCAGTACAGATTTATGGAGTATTGATAGACATAAAAAACGTTTCCTATAATTCCCAAATTACTATAGGCAAACAGTTATTCACATAAGCAAATATTAATGTAACATTTTACGACTTACCCCTAATGCAATGCGGTTTTGTGTTAAGACGAATGCTGAATGAAAATGTAAGAGGCAAATAAAAAGAGGCAAAAAATCCAGTGCAACATACATTTCTAAAGGAAACAAAAAAATCACTACTCATTGCTATTTTGCTAAATTCAACCGAGGTAATTCAAATCAATGTTTTTTCCTCAACACTGATCGCAAACAGAATGACAGCTCAATGGCCTACCTACCACACATGGTACATTGCCTACTGGTTGCACCAAAACTATCTAGCTCTTTGAGTATAATATGACTATAAGCCATGTAGCATCCCCCCTCTTTAGCCTTCAATAAACGCTCTTCTCGCTCCTTCGTTTTAGAGGGCCTCCTATTCATCTCCAGGTAGAATGCTTCAAAGTGCGGGAGGAAAAAACAGCTTGTTGCTTCCATTCAGTATTTTATGGCCCCCTTCAAAGGATCATGGCAGAGGAGCTTATATCCCAAATGGCAACCTATTTGTCCCATAGGACTCTGGTCAAAAGTACTGCACTATATGAGGGCTATGGTGCCGTTTGGGACGCATCCGATGAGAGATCTAGGAGTGTCTTTAATGTCACGATACTCAAAGTAGGCTCTGAAAAAACAAACAACTTGTTTTCATCGAGAGCTGCCTTCACATTTTACATAGTCTACCAGACATGTTCCTTACTTTGGCAATTTGATGAGCACATATCAAAATAATTCACCTCTCATTTCCTATAAATTATACATACTCTTATACATCTGCAAAATGTTTGAATATGGAACTTGGTTGTATTATGAATAAATCATATAAAAGTGTCAATTTGATCAATGTAAGATTGTACCTCACATAGAATACAGTGGTCACCCAGAAATGTCCCCAAAAAATGTACATGACGTGAAATGCTGTAGGCCTACTTTTTATTCCACCTCATTGTATACAGAGAAATCCGCACACAGCTCAATAAAGGCATTCTGAGGCGACCCAAGAAGAAAGATTTGACCACAAGAGGGGGAAAAAAAATCTATTAAAGATAAAGGCTTGTCGTTATCAGATTAAACCAGGATGAATTGAAGTTGTAAGAAAATTCTGTATTTGAGGCTAGCTCGACAAAAGCTGCTTTCATCCAAAGACAATCTTTATTATTGAAGTGTTTTCATTAACTCGCTAGTCCTAATGAGAGCTAGGTAAGTAAGCCTTTAGTTCATGTTCTCTCATTAGAAACCTGCATGCTCTAGCTTTCAGCCCCAGGTGATAGACATTCACTATAGCAGTCTGTGGCGAAACAGGTAGAAAATAATCTTCAAAGGCCTGAACATTACCACCAATGTTGTGCTGAAACAGGGACAGGTTCAAATTAAAACAAAATGATCAATTCACGGAGGCAAGCGCATGAGGCGGAAAGGTAAAATAATGCCACGATTTATGCCGTAGAATGAATGAAAGCGAATGTACAGGCTAATAATCCAAGTCAACAAAAAACCTCTGGCTTTTAAAATGAGCCATACTGAGTGTGAATAAGCCCTCGCTCTGTTTGCACGAAAAACACTAGGTGCTATTTAACAATTTTGCAGAGCCTTGCTAAAATAGCACAGCAGAAAACACACACATATAAACCCGCACACACTCGACAGGAACAGTTTCCTTACTCCTGTGTGTGTGTGTGTGCCAGAATCCATATCCATACATAGCGATGCAAACATAGCGTGCTGGCAGGCAGAAGCAGGGGGGGAAATTAAATAAAACAACTGGCTGTGCTCCAGACTGACTGGAACTCTGTTGATCATTATGTCTAGCCTTCAGGTGTCTAGGGCGGCAGCCAGCAGCAGTTGGGGGAGGTTTAGATAACAGAGGAGCCAGACAAAGAGAAAAGAGCATACCACCAGCATCAAGCAGGGAGAAAAAAAAAATTACTTTCTGTGTTGGGTAGCTTTTTCCTCCAGAGAATGGGACAGAAATATTTTATATGTTCTAATTAAAACCATGTGAAGCATTTAAAAACATCAAAACAGCCGGGCCAGTTATTTTCTGATTGTGCTTAAAATCGAGAAAAGCAGCCCTTTTAATGTGACTCAAAATATTATTATGGTAATCAATATTGGGTGGAAAGAATGAGGTCATCATATAAAGTCTCTGAAATTAATTGGAACATGATCCCTCTCAAGGAAAGGCATGTTTGGTAGTGAGAGATTTTTCTTGTAGGCTAGCCTACTGCTGACTTCAGTCTTATTTTCTTATAATTGAGTTTGAAGTCTCAGCACGTGACATATTAGGCTAATGTGTCAGAAAATGTAGCATGGAAATGACATAAATGAGATGGGAGGATGGATGATCCACCCTTTTTCCCCTTCCCTGTTGCAGAGCTTTGCACCTCAAGTGCTCCAGCCTTCTTGTTGGGTTAACTGCCCTCACTCACACACTTAGGGTCAGCGAGTTTGCACTGCCTTTATTTAGGCTGTATGTCATGCCCTGCACGTCACATAGCCTGACATAGACTATATCCAATCAAAAACAGAATCTTGGCTACCTTTTACCAACAGTTGATAACAAATCCAAGGGGAGGTAGACCTACGCCTATATGCGTGAAACTCAAAGTATATGGCTGAATAATAACATTTGACAAATAAATACATTTATCTTAGAGATGAGAGATTTTAACTCACAGCGTGCAAACACAGGACGTGTGGTGCAAGGTGTGGAGAACAAAAACAATTAATCACCATTGATAAGCGTCCATTTCATAAAAAATAAATCTGAATCAAGTAACAATACTTACGGTTCAATTTAGTCATTTTAAAATGATGCATAATCTCCTACGGCTCAGGAATATCCGCGGTCAACAGTCAGGGAAAGTCCGTTCGCGAATGTATGTGGCCGGGAACCTGAAAAACTTCATTTTACAAGTTGTCTTAATTTTTAATAAATTGTTCGCTGTTGTTGACGTCCTACCCCGCCGGTTTCAGATCTTCAGTGATGCCACAATCCCGCGATTGTACACTGTGTGGAAAGGCGTGAGAGAAAGCCAACACGTGAGCTATGAAGACTCGCGCCATTGGTTAGGCAAGCATAAATTGATAAGGCTGGTCTTTGTTCCATTGGACTAGCACGAGAACGGAGAGGCACCTCCTGCGTGAGGCTGGTCTGTGTGCAAGAATGTGTGTGCATTGTGCAGTGGGTATGTGCTATATGGGATCAGTGGGACGTCCCTAACCCCCATTGAAGTTTACATTTAAAATGTTTAAGGTAAGGGTTATGGTTAGTGTAAGAGTAGGGGTTACATTTCGGGTTTAGGGTATGGGCGTCCCAAGGATCCCGAATAGCACTTATCCTGTGCAGTGTTCACAATTTCCAGCAGAGGAAAAGTAACACATTGCTGAAGTAATGGAATGACAAATAATAGTCTAATATTATGTTACTATTAATTTTGGGAAACAAGTCATCTTAGGAAAAGACAGAAGCATGATAGATGAAATAGGCCTACACAAATGTACACAGCAAATTGGCCAGTGTTACCTAGTAGAGATATTTCAGTATAACATTTCTAGTGTTGATTCAGGAGTTAAATTAACTATGTAAAGGCACTTACAGACAGACCACGATAAGCGGCAAAGGTCTCTTCAATGGTAGTAGGGCTTCAGGCAGCAAAACGCAAGCAGTTTTGCAAGCCCAGCGGTTCAGGGTGCTTGCTCCTGTGAGCGGTGTCAGCGCTCAAAGCAGCAAAATATGAAATTAGCTGACAATAACCACAACCGCTGGTCTCTACACAAGGTAAACAGATTTTCTTGCTGTTCAATTGCTGTTTACTGCAGCCCATGTGTAAGACCTTTAAGAGTGAAATTAACACTCAGTGGTGTCAAAAGAACCCCACTTAAAAACCAGTGTTGAGTGTGAGAGTGATTGTTAGTTTTACTCTGTGGAGAGTAAAACATTCCTATCAAACCATGCCAATCATTATCATAATTTCCCAGCATGATCTACTGCAGGTAGATTTTTTAAAGAATTGTTTTTAATATCTATGTTTTTTTGGGGGGGTCGTTTAAAATTCTGACGCAGTTGTCAAGTCAACACGTGTCAATGCTGCTGTGGACTGCATCACAAGAGACATACCAAATGATAGATGTACAGTTGAAGTCGGAAGTTTACATACACTTAGGTTGGAGTCATTAAAAACTTGTTTTTCAACCACTCCACAAATTTCTTGTTAACAAACTATAGATTTGGCAAGTCGGTTAGGACATCTACTTTGTGCATGACACAAGTCATTTTTCCAACAATTGTTTACAGAGAGATTATTTCACTGTATCACAATTCCAGTGGGTCAGAAGTTTACATACACTCAGTTGACTATGCCTTTTAACAGCTTGGAAAATTCCAGAAAATGATGTCATGGCTTTAGAAGCTTCTGATAGGCTAATTGACATAATTTGAGTCAATTGGAGGTGTACCTGTGGGTGTATTTCAAGGCCTACCTTCAAACTCAGTGCCTCTTTGCTTGACATCATGGGAAAATCAAAAGAAATCAGCGAAGACCTCCGAAAAAAAATGTGTAGACCTCCACAAGTCTGGTTCATCCTTGGGAGCAATTTCCAAACGCCTGAAGGTACCACGTTCATCTGTACAAGCAATAGTATGCAATTATAAACACCATGGGACCACGCAGCCGTCATACCACTCATGAAGAAGACGCTTTCTGTCTCCTAGAGATGAACGTACTTTGGTGCAAAAAGTGCAAATCAATCCCAAAATAACAGCAAAGGACCTTGTGAAGATGCTGGAGGAAACAGGTATAAAAGTATCTATATCCACAGTAAAACGAGTCCTATATCAACATAACCTTAAAGGCCGCTCAGCAGAGAAGAAGCCACTGCTCTAAAACTGCCATAAAAAAGCAAGACTACGGTTTACAACTGCACATGGGGACAAAGATTGTACTTTTTGGAGAAATGTCCTCTGGTCTGATGAAACAAAAATATAACTGTTTGGCCATAATGACCATCGTTATGTTTGGAGGAAAAAGGGGGGCGCTTGCAAGCCGAAGAACACCATTCCAACCGTGAAGAACAGCGGTGGCAGCATCATGCTGTGGGGGTGCTTTACTGCAGGAGGGACTGGTGCACTTCACAAAATAGATGGCATCATGAGGAAGGAAAATTATGTGGATATATTGAAGCAACATCTGAAGATATCAGTCAGGAAGTTAAAGCTTGGTCGCAAATGGGTCTTCCAAATGGACAATGACCCCAAGCATACTTCCAAAGTTGTGGCAAAATGGCTTAAGCACAACAAAGTCAAGGTATTGGAGTGGCCATCACAAAGCCCTGACCTCAATCCTATAGAACATTTGGGGGCAGAACTGAAAAAGCGTGTGCGAGGAAGGAGGCCTACAAACCTGACTCAATTACACCAGCTCTGTCAGGAGGAATGGGCCAAAATTCACCCAACTTATTGTGGGAAGCTTGCGGAAGGCTACCCGAAACAATTGACCTAATTTAAACAATTTAAAGGCAATGCTACCAAATACTAATTGAGTGTATGTACACTTCTGACCCACTGGGAAAGTGATGAAATAAATAAAAGCTGAAATAAATCATTCTCTCTACTATTTTTCAGACATTTCACATTCTTAAAATAAAGTGGTGATCCTAACTGACCTAAGACAGGGAATGTTTACTAGGATTAAATGTCAGGAATTGTGAAAAACTGAGTTTAAATATATTTGGGTGCCAGGCCCAGCCAATCAGAATTAGTGTTTCCCCACAAAAGGGCTTCATTACAGATAGAAATACTCCTCAGCTTTTAATTTAACACTGAAAAGTGTGGACCCGTATAGACACTGGACTAATGGTCAGTTTTGATTCAACACTGGAGAATTTGCTGTATAGAATTGTGCAGTATAATTATTAATAGTTCATCTGACATGTGAATATTAGACTATACAATTATTAATCTATTTACCCCTATGATGTTTAACACCATTATAGCTTACCATAATATGCTACTGTTTTTTTATGCAATATTGTTTAAACTAAAGTGTAGCCTCTAGGTTTGTTACAGCACAGCAAAATCAATGGTGTACATTTAATTCAGAAAGTGTTATATGTACACTATTTCCAGTTAACATATGAGTCCCACTGAACTGGTGTAAAAAATAACTAAAAGTGTTAAAGATTTTACTCTGTTGCAGTGTTCCCCATTCAATTCTTAAAGTGTTCAACTAAACTTGATAGTGGTGTTTGCATAGCTCTACTGTAGAATAATACGCAACACCTACAGTGTAAAACATACAGTGCCTTGCAAAAGTATTCATCCCCCTTGGCGTTTTTCCTATTTTGTTGCATTACAACCTGTAATTTAAATTGATTTTTATTTGGATTTCATGTAATGGACATACACAAAATAGTCCAAATTGGTGAAGTGGAATAAAAAAATATATTCTTTCAATAAATTATAAAACATAAATAACGGAAAAGTGGTGCGTGCATATGTATTCACCCCCTTTGCTATGAAGCCCCTAAATAAGATCTGGTCGAACCAATTACCTTCAGATGTCACATAATTAGTTAAATAAAGTCCACCTGTGTGCAATCTAAGTGTCACATGATCTAAGGGCAAGTAACAACACATCTGCCACGCTGATCCTCAACACGGGGGCCCCTCAGGGGTGCATGCTCAGTCCCCTCCTGTACTCCCTGTTCACCCATGACTGCATGGCCAGGCACGACTCCATCACCATCATTAAGTTTGCCGACTACACAATTGTGGTAGGCCTGATCACCGACAACGATGAGAAAGCCTATAGGGAGGAGGTCAGAGACCTGGCCGTGTGATGCCAGGATAACAACCTCTCCCTCAACGTGATCAAGACAAAGGAGATGATTGTGGACTACAGGGAAAAAAGAGGACTGAGCACGACCCCATTCTCATCGACTGGGCTGTAGTGGAACAGGTTGAGAGCTTCAAGTTCCTTGGTGTCCACATCACCAACAAACTATCATGGTCCAAACACACCAAGACAGTCGGGAAGAGGGCACGACAAAGCCTATTCCCCATCAGGAGACTGAAAATATTTGGCATGGGTACTCAGATCCTCAAAAAGTTCTACAGCTGCACCATCGAGAGCATCCTGACTGGTTGCATCACCGCCTGGTATGGCAACTGCTCGGCCTCTGACCGCAAGGCACTAGAGAGGGTAGTGCGTACGGCCCACTACATCACTGGGGCCAAGCTTCCTGCCATCCAGGACCTCTATACCAGACGGTGTCAGAGGAAGGCCCTAAAAATGATCAAAGACTCCAGCCAACCTAGTCATAGACTGTTCTCTCTGTACCGCACGGCAAGCGGTACCGGAGCGCCAAATCTAGGTCCAAAAGGCTTCTTAACAGCTTCTACCCCCAAGCCATAAGACTCCTGAACTGCTAATCATGGCTACCCAGACTATTTGCATTGCCCACCCATCCCACCCCACCCCATTACCCTATTTTACACTGCTGCTACTCTGTATATTATTTATGCATAGTCACTTTAACTCTACCCACATGTACATATTACCTCAATTACCTCGACTAACCGGTGCCCCTGCACATTGACTCTGTACCGGTACCCCCTGTATAAAGCCTCCCTAATGTTATCTTATTTTACTGCTGCTCTTTAATGATTTGCTATTTAATATTTTTTACTTAACAATTTTTCTCCTCTTTTTCTTCTCTTAAAACTACATTGTTGGTTAAGGGCTTGTAAGTAAGTGTTTTACTGTAATTTCTACACCTGTTGAATTCGGCGCATGTGGCAAATAAAATTTGATTTAATTTGATTTGATCTGTCAAATGATCTCAGTATATATGCACCTGTTCTGAAAGGCCCCAGAGTCTGCAACACCACTAAGCAAGGGGCACCACCAAGCAAGAGGCACCATGAAGACCAAAGAGCTTTCCAAACAGGTCAGGGACAAAGTTGTGGAGAAGTACAGATCAGGGTTGGGTTATAAAAAACTATCCAAAACTTTGAAGTTACATTTACATTTTAGTAATTCAGCAGACACTCTTATCCAGAGCGACTTACAGGAGCAATTAGGGTTAAGTGCCTTGTTCAAGGGCACAGACAGATTTTTCACCAAGTCGGCTTGGGGATTAGAACCAGCGACCTTTTGGTTACTGGCACAACGCTCTTAACCACTAAGCTACCTGCCTCCCACACAACTTCCCACAGAGCACCATTAAATCCATTATTAAAAAATGGAAAGAATATGGCACCACAACAAACCTGCCAAGAGAGGGCCGCCCACCAAAACTCACAGACCAGGCAAGGAGGGCATTAATCAGAGAGGCAACAAAGAGACCAAATATAACCCTGAAGGAGCTGCAAAGCTCCACAGCGGAGATTGGAGTATCTGTCCATAGGACTACTTTAAGCCGTACACTCCACAGAGCTGGGCTTTACGGAAGAGTGGCAAGAAAAAAAGCCATTGCTTAAAGAAAAAAATAAGCAAACACGTTTGTTGTTCGCCAAAAGGCATTTGGGAGACTCCCCAAACATATGGAAGAAGGTACTCTGGTCAGATTAGACTATAATTGAGTTTTTTGGCCATCAAGGAAAATGATATGTCTGGCACAAGCTCAAAACCTCTCATCACCCCGAGAACACCATCCCCACAGTGAAGCATGGTGGTGGCAGCATCATGCTGTGGGGATGTTTTTCATCGGCAGGAACTGGGAAACTGGTTAGAATTGAAGGAATGATAGATGGCGCTAAATACAGGGAAATTCTTGAGGGAAACCTGTTTCAGTCTTCCAGAGATTTGAGACTGGAACGGAGCACTAAGCATACTGCTAAAGCAACACTCGAGTGGTTTAAGGGGAAACATTTAAATGTCTTGGAATGGCCTAGTCAAAGCCCAGACCTCAATCCAATTGAGAGTCTTTGGTATGACTTGAAGGAGCTGGAGCAGTTTTGCCTTGAAGAATTGGCAAAAATCCCAGTGGCTAGATGTGCCAAGATTATAGAGACATACCCCAAGAGACTTGCAGCTGTAATTGCTGCAAAAGGTGGCTCTACAAAGTATTGACTTTGGGTGGGGGTGAATATTTATGCACGCTCAAGTTTTCTGTTTTTCTGTCTTATTTCTTGTTTGTTTCACAAGAAAAAATATTTTGCATCTTCAAAGTGGTAGGCATGTTGTGTAACCCAAATGATACAAGCCCCCAAAACATAAATCTTAATTCCAGGTTGTAAGGCAACAAAATAGGAAAAATGCCAAGGTGGGTGAAAACTTTCGCAAGCCACTGTATCACTTGATTTAGAGGAAACTGGACTAATTTTGCTTAGTGCTGGCTCTGTTACACTTTCTCAATGTAAGAAATGAACACCTTTAGTGTTGCAGTAAATCGTTTTGGGGTGTTGTTTTAACACTGTATGGTGTAAAGCCTAATTTACATATTTCCGAGTGTGCCTTTTCTTTTCGAGTGGATTGTAGAGTTACCACCCATGAATGTATTTGTTAGTGACAGAGACGGTTATTTAATTATTTCCTTTAAAAGCCTGTGGCTTTCAGAAAGTGAGTACTTAAGCGAATGCCATCATTGAAATTAAACTCTATATGATTTTGGTTTCTCTTCATTATGCACAACTCTGTGTGGTGGAGGTTTTCTGGGGTTGTGTCCCTTTCTCTACTCTCTTCTATCCTTTTCTTTGGACGGAAAGGTAACAGTGGCTTGACCGCAGCCCAACCTGACTGCCCAGTCCATGGACTGGTGTGTCTGCCCGCTCTGAGGTTTGTCCTTTCTTCCCCTGCCGGAGTAGACCCAAAAACCACCACCACCCACCTGAACAAGATGAACGGGATGAACCAAGGAGTGATGCGCCGCTACAATGTGGTGAGGCTGACGCTAATACCCAAAGAGGAGGCTGCCGAGGATGGAGCCGCCAATCAAAGGGTAACAGCAGGAGCAGCAACGACAACCGCCAGACCAGACACCATGACCTGCCTGGAATTCAGCAGGGCAGTTCTCCAGAGAGGTATGGGCTTTCTGTCATCTGACCTGAACTGCCTGGTGAAACGCCCAGAGCCACAGGAATCATTTGAAGCCAGTTTCAAGAACCCCCAGTTACTAGAACAGTTTTGTTCAAAATGTAGCCCTGTTTAACAGACTCCGAGCATACCCCCTTTCCGACACAGAATCCAATTAGTTACAGTACAGTTTCACAATGAATGCATCCAGGACTACGACATACAAGTTTGGTTAAGCAGTTTCACCACCCTCAAGTCAGTGGCTAGGAGGATCCTGGATGAAGACAACGTCTGGACTGGGGCACGAAAACAACTGGTCCTGTTAAGACTGGAACCAACCGGAGTGGGCAGTGTCCAACACCTCCCCAGCACCATCACACTGGGAATCAACAGAGGCTCGTCCTCTGCTACGGCATGTCCAAACTGTGCAGGAACTGCGGCCAACTGGGCCATCTGGCCGCAGCCTGCACAGCCATCATCTGCAAGATCTGTAAAGACAACCATCCTACCTCAGACTGTACCTCCAAATGCCCCTGCAACCTGTGCGGGAAAGGGGGCCACTTCTTCAGAACCTGCCCCAGTTCTTACGCCGGCAGGGCAAGGGCCAACGCCACCAACCCAACCCCAATAACCCAAATCCCAAACCCACCAATCCTCCACCAGACAACAACAACAAAGACCCAGAACCAGACCTTTCCACAGGCACCGCCCAACCCACCACCCAAGATGTCCCAGAAACGGCCCCCTACCCTGTCACCACCCAAGATGACCCAGAAACAGCCCCCACCCCCACCTCAACCCCCTCCAAACCCCTGCTCAAATGGGAGCCGGTTTTGAGAGAGGCCATATAACTGGAATAACCCCTTGCCTCACAACTCCAGTTCTTAGACGATGACCCAAACTGGATGAAAATGACCAAACAAAAAAAAAACAGACAAACAACAGACCAACAAGAGACCAGAAGACCACCCCAGAACACAAAACCTGACACTAGCAGACACGACACACAAAACCCCCTATCCCCTCTGAGAAACCGTCACCCCCTCCTAGACCCCTCACCATACCACCCCCCCCCCCCCCCCCCCCACAGTCCATTACTTCCTCTGATCACTCCTCTCTTCCCCTTACTGCCCCTGATTCCCCACTCCAACCACAAACTGCCCTTGACCCCCTACCATACCCCCTACTGCACCCGACTCCTCCCCCTGCTCCTTAGCGACCCAGATCCATCCCCCTTAGCCCTCCCCGCCCTCCGAAACGCCTTCACCCCTCCCAGCATACCCCATTCCATCACCAAGCCAGTACAGGGGGCCACCAGGCAGTCAGTGGGGAGGCACGCCAAGACCTGTGAACAGCCACGAACCACCCAACAACACAAACGACCCACTAGAGACCCTCATTCAAATCTACAACGAAATTATCAGACCTGGACCCCCCCGTTTACCCATCATCATGACCCTGACAACACACTCCGAAAAAAAGGACTTTCCCCAGATGGCTGTTCAGGGTTGCCTCTCCACTAGGGAATCCATCTATAGACGGCACAAGGTAAGTACAGATAACTGCCCCACTTGCACTGAACACACCTACCAACTGTTTGTGAGTGCTCCGTGGCCAGGTGGGTCTGGGCCATGTCCATCGGCCACCAGCGCCCAGGCCGATGGACATACCCCTCCCTCTCCATCCCTTTCCCCCTTCCTCACTCTACACTTATCCCTCTCACGGAACCAGAACCAGGAACCATTCATCACCACACCAGAAGAAGCATGGAGGAAGGACTAAAGATCTAGACCTACGCCCGGAGCAAGCAGGCCACTTAGGCTTCCAGGTGCATTTGCTCGCTCCTCAGGTTGTCCTTCCTCCCCTCTGCAGATCCAGTATCAGACCCAGTTCCAGTACCACACCCAGCACCAGAACACTAGAAGAGGTGCAGAGGAGAGACCAAACACCAGACATTCACCCAGAGCAAGCATTGACCTCCGGGTCTAGGGCTCCCTTGCATGTCTGCTTGCTCCTCAGGTTGTCCTTCCTCCCCTCTGCAGATCCAGCACTAGTCCCAGCACCAATCCAGATCCCGGTTTCCAGCACCAGTCTCAGCACCAGACCACCAGAGAAGGTGCAGAGGAGGGACCAGAGATCACATCTTCACTGGAGCGTGCATGCCAAAGGGAAGTACCACCACTGACCTCTGGACTCCCTTGTATGTCTGCTCCTCCCCTCTACAGACCCCAACCCAGCCCCAGTTCCTGGTTCCTGGTTAATTTTTTCCCCAGACCCAGCACCAACCCCTGGTTTCCAGCCCTGGGACCAGCATGATTTCCAACCCCGCCCCAACCCCAACCCAGGTTTTCTCGGTCCCAGCACCAACTCTGGACAGAGCACCGACAACCACTCACCAAGTAAGGACGACTCCAAATCTAACTACACCAACTCCTCAAAGAAACTGTCAAAGAAGAATATATAATTTGTGGACTGACTAACTAATTGACAGACTGATTATTTCTACCTGTTTTTTGATTGAATGCATTTGTTTTTTTCTTGTTCGATTTGATTAAGATGGATTATTTACTTATTGTTTGAATTGTTTATTATTTTGGAATAACCAAATAAATTGACCTCAAATTAAATACTGACAATACATACAGTTGAAGTCGGAAGTTTACATACACCTTAGCCAAATATATTTAAACTCAGTTTTTCACAATTCCTGACATTTAATCCAAGCAAAGATTCCCTGTTTTAGGTCAGTTAGGATCACCACTTTATTTTAAGAATGTGAAATGTCAGAATAATTGTAGAGATAATGATTTCTTTCTGCTTTTATTTCTTTCATCACATCCCCAGTGGGTCAGAAGTTTACATACACTCAATTAGTATTTGGTAGCATTGCCTTTAAATTGTTTAACTTGGGTCAAACGTTTTGGGTAGCCTTCCACAAGCTTCCCACAATATGTTGGGTGAATTTTGGCCCATTCCTCCTGACAGAGCTGATGTAACTGAATCAGGTTTGTAGGCCTCCTTGCTCGCACACAATTTTTCAGTTCTGCCCACAAATTTGCTATAGGATTGAGGTCAGGGCTTTGTGATGGCCACTCCAATACCTTGACTTTGTTGTCCTTAAGTCATTTTGCCACAACTTTGGAAGTATGCTTGGGGTCATTGTCCATTTGGAAGACCCATTTGCGACCAAGCTTTAACTTCCTGACTGATGTCTTGAGATGCTGCTTCAATATATCCACATAATTTTCCTTCCTCATGATGCCATCTATTTTGTGAAGTGCACCAGTCCCTCCTGCAGCAAAGCACCCCCACAGCATGATGTTGCCACCCCCGTGCTTGACGGTTTTGATGTTGTTCTTCGGCTTGCAAGCATCCCCCTTTTTCCTCCAAACATAACGATGGTCATTATGGCCAAACAGTTCTATTTTTGTTTCATCAGACCAGAGGACATTTCTCCAAAAAGTACAATCTTTGTCCCCATGTGCAGTTGCAAACCGTAGTCTGGCTTTTTTATGGCAGTTTTGGAGCAGTGGCTTCTTCCTTGCTGAGAGGCCTTTCAGGTTATGTCAATATAGGGTTCGTTTTACTGTGGATATAGATACTTTTGTACCTGTTTCCTCCAGCATCTTCACAATGTCATTTGCTGTTGTTCTAGGATTGATTTGCACTTTTCGCAGCAAAGTACGTTCATCTCCAGGAGACAGAACGCGTCTCCTTCCTGAGCGGTATGACGGCTGTGTGGTCCCATGGTGTTTATACTTGCGTACTATTGTTTGTAGAGATGAATGTGGTACCTTCAGGCATTTGGAAATTACTCCCAAAGATGAACCAGACATGTGGAGGTCTACAATTGTCTTTCTGAGGTCTTCGCTGATTTATTTTGATTTTCCCATGATGTCAAGCAAAGAGGCACTGAGTTTGAAGGTAGGCCTTGAAATACATCCACAGGTACACCTCCAATTGACTCAAATGATGTCAATTACCCTCTCAGAGGCATTTAAAATCCATGACATCATTTTCTGGAATTTTCCAAGCTGTTTAAAGGCACAGTCAACTTAGTGTATGTAAACTTCTGACCCACTGGAATTTGTGATACAGTGAATTATAAGTGAAATAATCTGTCTGTAAACAATTGTTGGAAAAATTACTTGTGTCAGGCACAAAGTAGATGTCCTAACTGACTTGCCAAAACTATAGTTTGTTAACAAGACATTTGTGGAGTGGTTGAAAAACGAGTTTTAATGAGTTTTAGTGGTGTTAGGAAACACCTTGTTTACAGGCTACATCAGGCCTGCTAGTCACATTATGCTGGCTTGCAAAGTGATGGTAGACAGCACCTTCTGTCTACCAACATTTACTATTGTGTACAGTGAGGGAAAAAAGTATTTGATCCCCTGCTGATTTTGTACGTTTGCCCACTGAAATGATCAGTCTATAATTTTAATGGTAGGTTTATTTGAACAGTGAGAGACAGAATAACAACAAAAAATCCAGAAAAACGCATGTCAAAAATGTTATAAATGGATTTGCATTTTAATGAGGGAAATAAGTATTTGACCCCTCTGCAAAACATGACTTAGTACTTGGTGGCAAAACCCTTGTTGGCAATCACAGAGGTCAGACGTTTCTTGTAGTTGGCCACCAGGTTTGCACACATCTCAGGAGGGATTTTGTCCACTCCTCTTTGCAGATCTTCTCCACGTCATTAAGGTTTTGAGGCTGACGTTTGGCAACTCAAACCTTCAGCTCCCCCCACAGATTTTCTATGGGATTAAGGTCTGGAGACTGGCTAGGCCACTCCAGGACCTTAATGTGCTTCTTCTTGAGCCACTCCTTTGTTGCCTTGGCCATGTGTTTTGGGTCATTGTCATGCTGGAATACCCATCCACGACCCATTTTCAATGCTCTGGCTGAGGGAAGGAGGTTCTCACCCAAGATTTGACGGTATATGGCCCCGTCCATCGTCCCTTTGATGCGGTGAAGTTGTCCTGTCCCCTTAGCAGAAAAAACATCCCCAAAGCATAATGTTTCCACCTCCATGTTTGACGGTGGGGATGGTGTTCTTGGGGTCATAGGCATCATTCCTCCTCCTCCAAACACGGCGAGTTGAGTTGATGCCAAAGACCTCAATTTTGGTCTCATCTGACCACAACACTTTCACCCAGTTCCCCTCTGAATCATTCAGATGTTCATTGGTAAACTTCAGACGGGCATGTACAGTGGGGAAAAACAAGTATTTAGTCAGCCACCAATTGTGCATGTTCTCCCACTTAAAAAGATGAGAGAGGCCTGTAATTTTCATCATATGACAGACAAATTGAGAAAACAAATTCCAGAAAATCACATTGTAGGATTTTTAATGAATTTATTTGCAAATTATGGTGGAAAATAAGTATTTGGTCACCTACAAACAAGCAAGATTTCTGGATCTCACAGACCTGTAACTTATTCTTTAAGAGGCTCCTCTGTCCTCCACTCGTTACCTGTATTAATGGCACCTGTTTGAACTTGTTATCAGTATAAAAGACACCTGTCCACAACCTCAAACAGTCACACTCCAAACTCCACTATGGCCAAGACCAAAGAGCTGTCAAAGGACACCAGAAACAAAATTGTAGACCTGCACCAGTGTGGGAAGACTGAATCTGCAATAGGTAAGCAGCTTGGTTTTAAGAAATCAACTGTGGGAGCAATTATTAGGAAATGGAAGACATACAAGACCACTGATAATCTCACTCGATCTGGGGCTCCACACAAGATCTCACCCCGTGGGGTCAAAATGATCACAAGAACGGTGAGCAAAAATCCCAGAACCACACGGGGGGACCTAGTGAATGACCTGCAGAGAGCTGGGACCAAAGTAACAAAGCCTACCATCAGTAACACACTACGCCGCCAGGGACTCAAATCCTGCAGTGCGAGACGTGTCCCCCTGCTTAAGCCAGTACATGTCCAGGCCCGTCTGAAGTTTGCTAGAGTGCATTTGGATGATCCAGAAGAGGATTGGGAGAATGTCATATGGTCAGATGAAACCAAAATAGAACTTTTTGGTAAAAACTCAACTCGTCGTGTTTGGAGGACAAAGAATGCTGAGTTGCATCCAAAGAACACCATACCTACTGTGAAGCATGGGGGTGGAAACATCATGCTTTGGGGCTGTTTTTCTGCAAAGGGACCAGGACGACTGATCCGTGTAAAGGAAAGAATGAATGGGGCCATGTATCGTGAGATTTTGAGTGAAAACCTCCTTCCATCAGCAAGGGCATTGAAGATAAAACGTGGCTGGGTCTTTCAGCATGACAATGATCCCAAACACACCGCCCGGGCAAATGGCTTCATAAGAAACATTTCAAGGTCCTGGAGTGGCCTAGCCAGTCTCCAGATCTCAACCCCATAGAAAATCTTTGGAGGGAGTTGAAAGTCCGTGTTGCCCAGTGACAGCCCCAAAACATCACTGCTCTAGAGGAGATCTGCATGGAGGAATGGGCCAAAATACCAGCAACAGTGTGTGAAAACCTTGTGAAGACTTACAGAAAACGTTTGACCTGTTTCATTGCCAACAAAGGTATTGAGAAACTTTTGTTATTGACCAAATACTTATTTTCCACCATAATTTGCAAATAAATTCATTAAAAATCCTACAATGTGATTTTCTGGAAAACAAATTCTCATTTTGTCTGTCATAGTTGATGTGTACCTATGATGAAAATTACAGGCCTCTCTCATCTTTTTAAGTGGGAGAACTTGCACAATTGGTGGCTGACTAAATACTTTTTTCCCCCACTGTATATGTGCTTTCTTGAGCAGGGGGATCTTGCGGGCGCTGCAGGATTTCAGTCCTTCACGGCGTAGTGTGTTACCAATTGTTTTCTTGGTGACTATGGTCCCAGCTGCCTTGAGATCATTGACAAGATCCTCCGTGTAGTTCTGGGCTGACCGTTCTCATGATCAGTGCAACTCCACGAGGTGAGATCTTGCATGGAGCCCCAGGCCGAGGAAGATTGACAGTTATTTTGTGTTTCTTCCATTTGCGAATAATCGCACCAACTGTTGTCACCTTCTCACCAAGCTGCTTGGCGATGGTCTTGTAGTCCATTCCAGCCTTGTGTAGGTCTACAATCTTGTCCCTGACATCCTTGGAGAGCTCTTTGGTCTTGGCCATGGTGGAGAGTTTGGAATCTGATTGATTGATTGCTTCTGTGGACAGGTGTCTTTTATACAGGTAATAAACTGAGAGTGTGCTCCTAATCTCAGCTAGTTACCTGTATAAAAGACACCTGGGAGCCAGAAATCTTTCTGATTGAGAGGGGGTCAAATACTTATTTCCCTCATTAAAATGCAAATCAATTTATAACATTTTTGACATGCGTTTTTGTGAATTTTTGTTGTTGTTATTCTGTCTCTCACTGTTCAAATAAACCTACCATTAAAATTATAGACTGATCATTTCTTTGTCAGTGGGCAAACATACAAAATCAGCAGGGGATCAAATACTTTTTTCCCTCACTGTATCTAAAGATGAACTGTGAGTTGCTCTGGATAAGAGCATCTGCTAAATGACTAAAATGTCAAATGTAAATGTTTTACATACAGATCTCATGTTACTGGTGAATTATACAACAAATGAAAATATCATTTGTACAGTTCTTTATTAAAAATGTAGTTACTTGTGCCTCCTGAGTGGCGCGGGGTCTAAGGCACTGCATCGCAGTGCTTGAGGCATCACTACAGACCCGGGTTTGATCCCAGGCTGTGTCACAACCCGGCCGTGACCAGGAGTCGCGTAGGGCGGTGCACAATTGGCCAAGCATCGTTAGGGGAGGGTTTGGCCGGGGGGGCTTTACTTGGCTCATCGTGTTCTAATGACTCTTTGTGGCGAGCTGGGCGCTTTCAGGCAGATTTGATATCCTATGGCAGGGGTAGGCAACCCTGTTCCTAAAGTACTGCAGGATTTTGTTTAAACTGATTGCCTAAATTCAACACAACTGGACTTCCAGGTCAGTTAAATCAAAAACATTAAGTGCCTTTGGCCAGGGGCGCAACTTTCACTGAAATTGCATTTTTCTCCCCAATTTCTATCTTGTCTCATCGCTGCAACTCCCCAACGGACTCGAAAGACGAAGGTCGAGTCATGGGTCCTCCAAAACATGACCCGCCAAAGTGCGCCTCTTAACACCCGCCCGCTTAACCCGAAAGCCAGCTGCACCAAGGTGTCAGAGGAAACACCGTTCAACTGACGACCGAGGTCCGCCTGCAGGTGCCCAGCCCGCCACAAGGAGTCACTAGAGCGCGAAGAGCCAAGCCCTCTCTCTGGAGTGAAGGCAGCAAAACTCAAGGTATGGAGGGAAATAGAGTGTGGGTAATACAGAGACACACATCTTCCACTGCTTGAATGCAGCATTAACAATAGTCGGCAAAGCTTTCGCTTGTTTTCGCCTTCACTTGACTGCTGCCATAATGCGCCATGGGGGTTGTGTAGTCGCTCCCTGATTTTTGTGATGCTTTTTCTCCCCCTTCTCTCTGGCCGGCCTCATTTAAATAGCTCCGAGGCACATAATGCTCATTCCATTTGTCCCGCATCCTCTGAGAAGCCGTCAGAAATATGCTTACATGTTATCACAAAACAAAACGTTGTCATTATTGCACTCAAACGGTCGTTAAACATGTAATGGGTTTTGAGGACAAAATGTGAGCCTTAAGCCAGCCTTTGAACCCTTTTTGCTATATTGTGAAATGTAACCTACACTGTAAAAAATGTGTCTTTGGATCAACCTAAAATTACATCTGGTTACAAGTAAATTAGTTAAGTTTTCTCAAGGGAAAATACTACGTTTGTTGAAACCAAACATAAGATTCAATGCCAACTGTTTTATTTTATTATTACCGAACCTGTAATAATATTTCCAGTTGGTGCAACCTATTTCTTTCAACACTCAACTTAATTTTTCCTTTCCTTAAACCTAATGAATAACAAATACAAACAAATATTTCCTGTAAATACAACTTTTTCTTGCTCCAAGTATATTTTTCACTTTGAAAATACCTATGCAAATTACTTCAACTGGGTTACAATTAATTACATAAATTCCATGTAAATCAAAACATTAAGTTGAACTAGATGGTAACTTTACATGAAGTTGTGGGGCTTACTTTAGCTCTTTAAAAGTATTTTTGTGGTAGTGGAAGAAGTTTAAAAAGTTTTACTTTACTATTTAAGGCAATGCTGTTACATATACAGTGCATTCAGAAAGTATTCAGACCCGTTGACTTTTTCCACATTTTGTTACGTTACAGCCTCATTCTAAAATGGATTAAATAGTTTTTTCCCTCATCAATCAACACACAATACCTCATAATGACAAAGTAAAAACAGGTTTTAAGAAATTTTTGAAAAAACAGAAATACCCTTACATTTACATACAGTTCCAGTCAAAAGTTTGGACACACCTACTCATTCAAGGGTTTTTCTTTATTTGTACTATTTTCTACATTGTGGAATAATAGTGGAGACATCAAAACTATGAAATAAGACATATGGAATCATGTAGTAACCAACAGTGTTAAACAAATCAAAATATATTATATATATTTGAGATTCTTTAAATAGCCACCCTTTGCCTTGATGACAGCTTTGCACACTCTTGGAATTCTCTCAACCAGCTTCACCTGGAATGCTTTTCCAACAGTCTTGAAGGAGTTCCCACATATTCTGAGCACTTGTTGGCTGCTTTTCCTTCACTCTGTCGTCCGACTCATCCCTAACCATCTCAATTGGGTTGAGGTCGGGGGATTGTGGAGGCCAGGTCAACTGATGCAGCACTCCATCATTCTCTTTCTTGGTCAAATAGCCCTTACACAGCCTGGAGATGTGTTGGGTCATTGTCCTGTTGAAAAACAAAATGATAGTCCCACTAAGCCCAAACCAGATGGGATGGCGTATCGCTGCAGAATGCTGTTGTAGCCATGCTGGTTAAGTGTGCCTTAAATTCTAAATAAATCACAGATAGTGTCACCAGCAAAGAACCCCCACACCATAACACCTCCTTCCCCATGCTTTACGGTGGGAACTACACATGCGGAGATCATCCGTTCACCCACACCGCATCTCACAAAAATTTACAATTTGGACTCATCAGACCAAAGGACAAATTTCCACCAGTCTAAAGTCCATTGCTCGTGTTTCTAGGCCCAAGCAGGTCTCTTCTTATTATTGGTGTCCTTTAGTAGTGGTTTCTTTGCAGCAATTTGACCATGAAGGCCTGATTCACACAGTCCCCTCTGAACAGTTGATGTTGAGATGTGTCTGTGACTTAAACTCTGTGAAGCATTTATTTGGACTGCATTTTCTGAGGATGTTAACTCCAATTAACTTATCTTCTGCAGCAGAGGTAACTCTGAGTCTTCCGTTCCTGTGGCGGTCCTCATGAGAGCCAGTTTCATCATAGCGCTTGATGGTTTTTGCCACTGCACTTGAAGATACTTTCAAAGTTCTTGAAATGTTCCGTATTGACTGACCTTCATATCTTAAAGTAATGATGGACTGTCGTTTCTTTTTGCTTATTTGAGCTGTTCTTGCCATAATATGGACTTGGTCTTTTACCAAATAGGGCTAACTTCTGTATACCCCCCCCTACCATGTCACAACACAACTGATTGGCTGAAACGCATTAAGAAGGAAATAAATTCCACAAATTAACTTTTAAGAAGGCACACCTGTTATTTGAAATGCATTCCAGGTGACTACCTCATGAAGCTGGTTGAGAGAATACCAAGAGTGTGCAAAGCTGTCATCAAGGCAAAGGGTGGCTATTTGAAGAATCTCAAATATAAAATATATTTTGAGTTGTTTAACACTTTTGTGGTTACTACATGATTCAATATGTCTTCACAATTTTTCTACAATGTAAAGAAAAACCCTTGAATGAGTAGGTGTGTCCAAACTTTTGACTGGTAGTGTAAGTATTCAGACCCTTTGCTATGAGACTTCGAAATTGAGCTCAGGTGCATCCTTGATCATCATTGAGATGTTTCTACAACTTGATTGGAGTCCACCTGTGGTAAATTCAATATATTGTACTTGATTTGGAAGGCACACACCTTTCTATATTACATTTACATTTACGTCATTTAGCAGACACTCTTATCCAGAGCGACTTACAAATAGGTGCATTCACCCTATAGCCAGTGGGATAACCACTTTACAATATATTTTTTTATTTTTAATTTTTTAATTTTTTTAGGGGGGGGGGGGGGGGTAGAAGGATTACTTTATCCTATCCCAGGTATTCCTTAAAGAGGTGGGGTTTCAAATGTCTCCGGAAGGTGGTGAGTGACTCCGCTGTCCTGGCGTCGTGAGGGAGCTTGTTCCACCATTGGGGTGCCAGAGCAGCGAACCGTTTTGACTGGGCTGAGCGGGAACTATGCTTCCGCAGAGGAAGGGGAGCCAGCAGGCCAGAGGTGGATGAACGCAATGCCCTCGTTTGGATGTAGGGACTGATCAGAGCCTGAAGGTACAGAGGTGCCGATCCCCTCACAGCTCCATAGGCAAGCACCATGGTCTTGTAACAGATGCGAGCTTCAACTGGAAGCCAGTGGAGTGTGCGGAGGAGCGGGGTGACGTGAGAGAACTTGGGAAGGTTGAACACCAGAGGGGCTGCGGCATTCTGGATGAGTTGTAGGGGTTTAATGGCACAGGCAGGGAGCCCAGCCAACAGCGAGATGCAGTAATCCAGACGGGAGATGACAAGTGCCTGGATTAGGACCTGTGCCGCTTCCTGTGTAAGGCAGGGTCGTACTCTCCGAATGTTGTAGAGCATGAACCTGCAGGATCGGGTCACCGCCTTGATGTTAGCGGAGAACGACAGGGTGTTGTCCAGGGTCACGCCAAGGCTCTTCGCACTCTGGGAGGAGGACACAATGGAGTTGTCAACCGTGATGGCGAGATCATGGAACGGGCAGTCCTTCCCCGGGAGGAAGAGCAGCTCCGTCTTGCCAAGGTTCAGCTTGAGGTGGTGATCCGTCATCCATACTGATATGTCTGCCAGACATGCAGAGATGCGATTCGCCACCTGGTTATCAGAAGGGGGAAAGGAGAAGATTAGTTGTGTATCGTCAGCGTAGCAATGATAGGAGAGGCCATGTGAGGATATGACAGAGCCAAGTGACTTGGTGTATAGGGAGAATAGGAGAGGGCCTAGAACTGAGCCCTGGGGGACACCAGTGGTGAGAGCACGTGGTGCGGAGACAGCTTCTCGCCACGCCACTTGGTAGGAGCTACCGGTCAGGTAGGACGCGATCCAGGAGTGAGCCGTGCCGGAGATGCCCAGCTCGGAGAGGGTGGAGAGGAGGATCTGATGGTTCACAGTATCAAAGGCAGCAGACAGGTCTAGAAGGACAAGAGCAGAGGAGAGAGAGTTAGCTTTAGCAGTGCGGAGAGCCTCCGTGACACAGAGAAGAGCAGTCTCAGTTGAATGACCAGTCCTGAAACCTGACTGGTTTGGATCAAGAAGGTCATTCTGAGAGAGATAGCAAGAGAGTTGGCTAAAGACGGCACGCTCAATAGTTTTGGAAAGAAAAGAAAGAAGGGATACTGGTCTGTAGTTGTTGACATCAGTGGGATCGAGTGTTGGTTTTTTGAGAAGGGGTGCAACTCTCGCTCTCTTGAAGACGGAAGGGACATAGCCAGCGGTCAAGGATGAGTTGATCAGCGAGGTGAGGTAGGGGAGAAGGTCACCGGAGATGGTCTGGAGAAGAGAGGAGGGGATGGGGTCAAGCGGGCAGGTTGTTGGGCGGCCTGCAGTCACAAGTCGCAACATTTTATCTGGAGAGAGAGGGGAGAAAGAAGTCAAAGCATAGGGTAGGGCAGTGTGAGCAGGACCAGCAGTGTCATTAGACTTAACAAACGAGGATCGGATGTCGTCAACCTTCTTTTCAAAGTGGTTGACGAAGTCATCCACAGAGAGAGAGGGGGGGGGGGGGGGGGAGGATTCAGCAGGGAGGAGAATGTGGCAAAGAGCTTCCTAGGGTTAGAGGCAGATGCTTGGAATTTAGAGTGGTAGAAAGTGGCCTTAGCAGCAGAAACAGATGAAGAAAATGTAGAGAGGAGGGAGTGAAAAGATGCCAGGTCAGCAGGGAGTTTAGTTTTCTTCCATTTCCGCTCCGCTGCCCGGAGCTCTGTTCTGTGAGCTCGCAATGAGTCATCAAGCCACGGAGCTGGAGGGGAGGACCGAGCCGGCCGGGAGGATAGGGGACACAGAGAGTCAAAGGATGCAGAAAGGGAGGAGAGGAGGGTTGAGGAGGCAGAATCAGGAGATTGGAGGGAGAAGGATTGAGCAGAGGGAAGAGATGATAGGATGGAAGAGGAGAGAGTAGTGGGAGAGAGAGAGCGAAGGTTGCGGCGGCGCATTACCATCTGTGTAGGGGCAGAGTGAGTAGTGTTGGAGGAGAGCGAGAGAGAAAAGGATACAAAGTAGTGGTCGGAGACATGGAGGGGAGTTGCAGTGAGATTAGTAGAAGAGCAGCATCTAGTAAAGATGAGGTCAAGCGTATTGCCTGCCTTGTGAGTAGGGGGGGACGGTGAGAGGGTGAGGTCAAAAGAGGAGAGGAGTGGAAAGAAGGAGGCAGAGAGAAATGAGTCAAATGTAGATGTAGGGAGGTTGAAATCCCCCAAAACTGTGAGGGGTGAGCCATCCTCAGGAAAGGAACTTATCAAGGCGTCAAGCTCATTGATGAACTCTCCAAGGGAACCTGGAGGGCGATAGATGACAAGGATATTAAGCTTAAATGGGCTAGTGACTGTGACAGCATGGAATTCAAATGAGGAGATAGACAGATGGGTTAGGGGAAAAATTGAGAATGTCCACTTGGGAGAGATGAGGATTCCTGTGCCACCACCCCTCTGACCAGATGCTCTCGGGGTATGCGAGAACACATGGTCAGACGAGGAGAGAGCAGTAGGAGTAGCAGTGTTTTCAGTGGTAATCCATGTTTCCGTCAGCGCCAGGAAGTCGAAGGGACTGGAGGGTAGCATAGGCTGGGATGAAGTCAGCCTTGTTGGCAGCAGAACGGCAGTTCCAGAGGCTGCCGGAGACCTGGAACTCCAGGTGTGGGGTGCGTGCAGGGACCACCAGGTTAGAGAGGCAGCAGCCACGCGGTGTGAGGCGTTTGTGTAGCCTGTGCGGAGAGGAGAGAACAGGGATAGGCAGAGGCATAGTTGACAGGCTGTAGCAAATGGCTACAATAATGCAGAGGAGATCGGAATGAAATGAACTAAACATCTGGGAAAGGAGAGAGTAAAAACCAAAACTCCCAAATATAACTATCCCAACTTCACCTCAGAAACTATAATTGTTTCACTGAACCACCCGAATAAAACTCTCCCAACTTCCACTTTAGAAATTAGAATTGTTGTGAACTACAGCGGTTCAATGTTTCAAGGAATAGACTCAACTTACTTTATTCAGCTAGCTAACTATGACGCTATAGCTAACTAGCATGCTAGCATCCAATAACACACAGTTTAGCACCAATACTTGGTTACAACAAACTACCAATAGTGTGTTAACACACTAAACAGATAATTCGTGTCCGTGTCTAGTTCCTTTCATAACGCAGCAATAATTAAACGTTGGCTAGCTAGCACAAATATATTGTATTTAGCTGCTACAGTACAGCTAGCTGGTTGTGTTGGCTAGCTAGCAATGGCTGCTGTGTTGACTTTGTTTGAATAACGGCGGCGCTGCGAACAAATGTAGCTGGCTAAAAGGATATTGTATTTAGTTGCTACCGTTGCTAATAGCTACTCGCCAGCTAGTCCAGGAGGTGAGTTAGCTAGCTAGCTAGCTTCGTGCTACACCCGGCACCGCCGAATACAATGCTAACCTACAATAACTACCCACAACAGCCCACGATGCCTACCTATAATACCTAATAATATACAGCCCACGATGCCTACCTATAATACCTAACTACAATCTAAATACATAGTTTAAGCCTTACTCGACAAAGCCCAAGCTATGTATAAAGCCAAACTTACCCGACGCCAGCTGTCTGGGTGGCAGACTGCAATCAGTAGCTGTAATTAAGTACAGCAGCTACCAACCACCTAACGTTAATGCCTCAGATAATGAGGTTAGAAAAACAGCTGAATGGTAGGTAGCTTCCTGGCCTGATTACAGGTACTCTTAAGCGTGAAATAACATTGGAAACAACTATCCACAGTTGCTAAAAGTTACCAGTAGCTACCCGCTAGCTAGCTAGCTTTGTTGGTCCAGGTAGTGGGTTAGCTAGCCTCGTGCTTCGCCGGGCTCCGCCGAATACAATACTTACCTACAATAATTACCTACAATAACCTACAATAACTACCTAAGTAAACTACCTACAATACCTAACTACAATACCTACCTACAATCTAAATACATGGTTTAAGCTTTACTCAACACCATATAAGAAGCCAAGCTTACCTCCTGCTAGAGAAAACACAACCTCTCCCGACCAGGAACAGCAGCAGTTACCCGTGTACCATGTAAGTCCAAAATACTGGAGTTTAACCAAATAACCATCAAATAACCACCTATATAACCACCTATATAAGGTCCCACAGTTGACAGTGCATGTCAGAGCAAAAACCAAGCCATGAGATTGAAGGAATTGTCCATAGAGATCCGAGACAGGATTTTGTCGAGGCACAGATCTGGAGAAGGGTACCAAAACATTTCTGCAGCATTGAAGGTTCCCAAGAACACAGTGGCCTAAATCATTCTTAAATGGAAGAAGTTTGGAACCAACAAGACTCTTCTTAGAGATGGCCACCCGGCCAAACTAAGCAATCGGGGGAGAAGGGCCTTGGTCAGGGATGTGACGAAGAACCCGATGGTCACTCTGACAGAGCTCCAGAGTTCCTCTGTGGAGACGGGAGAAACTTCCAGAAGGACAACCATCTCTGCAGCACTCCACCAATCAGGCCTTTATGGTAGAGTGGCCAGACGGAAGCCACTCCTCAGTAGAAGGCACATGACATCCACCTTGGAGTTTGCCAAAAGGCACCTAAAGGACTCTCAGACCACGAGATACAAAATGTTCTGGTCTAAATGTCAACCATCGCGTCTGGAGGAAACCTGGCACCATCGCTATGGTGAAGCATGGTGGTGGCAGCATCATGCTGTGGGGATGTCTTTCAGTGGCAGGGACTGGGAGACTAGTCAGGATCGAGGGAAAGATGAACGGAGCAAAGTACAGAGAGATCCTTGATGAAAACCTGCTCCAGAGCGCTTAGGACATCAGACTTGGGCGATGGTTCACCTTCCAATAAGACAAAGACCCTAAGCACACAGCCAAGACAATGCTGGAGTGGCTTCGGGACAAGTCTCTGAATGTCCTTGAGTGGCCCAGCCAGAGCCCGGTCTTGAACCCGATCGAACATCCCTGGAGAGACCTGAAAAAAGCTGTGCATCGACGCTCTCCATCCAACCTGACAGATCTTGAGAGGATCTGCAGAAAAGAATGGGAGAAACTCCCTGAATACAGGTGTGCCAAGCTTGTAGTGTAATACCCAAGAAGACTTGAGGCTGTAATCGCTGCCGAAGGTGCTTCAACAAAGTACTGAGTAAAGGATCTGAAACTTATGTAAATGTCATATTTCAGTTTTACATTTTTTATACATTTGCAAACATTTCTAAAAACCTGTTTTTGCTTTGTCATTATGGGGTATTGTGTGTAGATTGATGAAGGGAAATAACAATTTAATCCATTTCAGAATAAGGCTGTAACGTAACAAAATTTGGAAAAAGTCAAGGGGTCTGAATACTTTTCAAATGCACCGTTGTCAAAGTTAAATGTAGTAAAATAATTGGTCTAATTACTTTGATATACTACTACAGGGGTTCCCAAACTTTTACTGCACACGACCCCAATTTGACACTAGAAAATGCAGGCGACCCCACTTGGAAAAATGATATTCCCTAGTTAATGGTGTATGTTCATATTCACTCAGTTTTAGAATCCGCAGGCTGTCTCAACATAATAATGACATGAAAGCGCATTCTAATAGTTTAAGACGTCCTTAGTTGACACTAAAAGGTTGTATTCTTTACCCATTTGAAGAGGAAAAACGTTATTAATTTGTTTGCTAAGTTCACTGATTTTACCCCAAGTTTGGAACCACTATACTAGATTGTGGGGCAACTAGATCACACATTTCATCAGAAATAACTACATTCAGACTACTACACTTTTATACACTCTCCTACTAGAATACAACAGTATATGCAACTGTAATAGAGCACAGAATAAGAGCACAGAAGACAATGAGGCATTGTTTAAGTTTTAAATAAATAAAGAACATACTTGTTTTCATAACATATTTGGACAACAGTGGGATGTTCATGAAGTCCTCTCTGGGTTGGAGGGGGATCAGTGGGAAGAGGGACCCAATGGCCGGAAAGGGAGAACCCCTTCCCTCTGATCACCTCTGCCCCCAGGGAGGACACACAAGTTAACAGCATAGCATACATGGGGCCCTATAAAATACATGTTTATTTTTGCCTGATTCCATTTTCTCAATTTCCAGGTTTCAGTTTTCAACAGAGCCTAGCATACATCTGAGTCCAGCTGAAAGATAACTTACTAAAGTTAGCTAGCAAGCCACTTAGAGCGTGATAGACATTTCAGTGCAACCCGTATTTGATTGTATTCACTAGGAACCAAATGGGACGAAACGGAGAGGGACCCTGTCCAATAGGAACTTGAATTGTATTATTTAGCTAGGACTCACCATGTTGTTCGCGTTATGTAGTGAAGTCCGAAGCAAAGTGGTGCAGTGTTGTTTTTTTCTCTGATGGAAGTCCGTTCATTGCTAAACATCCTGCAAAGATGGTGAATAAATGAAGATGACGCACAAAGGCCGTTTACAATATGGGGAGAACAAGTATTTGATACACTGCCGATTTTGCAGGTTTTCCTACTTACAAAGCATGTAGAGGTCTGTAATTTTTATCATAGGTACACTTCAACTGTGAGAGACGGAATCTAAAACAAAAATCCAGAAAATCACATTGTATGATTTTTAAGTAATTAATTTGCATTTTATTGCATGACATAAGTATTTGATACATCAGAAAAAAAGAACTTAATATTTGGTACAGAAACCTTTGTTTGCAATTACAGAGATAATACGTTTCCTGTAGGTCTTGACCAGGTTTGCACACACTGCAGCAGGGATTTTGGCCCACTCCTCCATACAGACCTTCTCCAGATCCTTCAGGTTTCGGGGCTGTCGCTGGTCAATACAGAGTTTCAGCTCCCTCCAAAGATTTTCTATTGGGTTCAGGTCTGGAGACTGGCTAGGCCACTCCAGGACCTTGAGATGCTTCTTACGGAGCCACTCCTTAGTTGCCCTGGCTGTGTGTTTCGGGTCGTTGTCATGCTGGAAGACCCAGCCACGACCCATCTTCAATGCTCTTACTGAGGGAAGGAGGTTGTTGGCCAAGATCTCGCGATACATGGCCCCATCCATCCTCCCCTCAATACGGTTTAGTCTTCCTGTCCCCTTTGCAGAAAAGCATCCCCAAAGAATGATGTTTCCACCTCCATGCTTCACGGTTGGGATGGTGTTCTTGGGGTTGTACTCATCCTTCTTCTTCCTCCAAACACGGCAAGTGGAGTTTAGACCAAAAAAGCTTTATTTTTGTCTCATCAGACCACATGACCTTCTCCCATTCCTCCTCTGGATCATCCAGATGGTCATTGGAAAACTTCAGACTAAATTTTTAATATTCAAGTGTTTGCCAAGAGGATATGCTGTAATATATGACACTTCTGTTAACAACGTACTACAAGGGTAGGGGACGTAGGGGTAGGCCATGCTGAACAGGTGGGGCTTTAGGAGGGACTTAAAGAGGACTGAGCACGCCCCCATTTTCATCGATGGGGCTGTAGTGGAACAGGTTGAGACCTTCAAGTTCCTTGGTGTCTACAGCTTATCAGCCGTTTTACGGGCTCCTAACCAACTGTGCTATTCTGTGTGTTTTTTTTCTCGCATTGTTTGTAACTTATTTTGTACATAATGTTGCTGCTACCGTCTCTTATGACCGAAAAGAGCTTCTGGATATCAGAACAGCGATTACTCACCTCGAACTGGATGAAGATATCCGACACGAAGGATATACTGTTTCTCCGAGACCAGGCCCAAATCTATTTGCGTGAAGAAAAGATGGAGGTACAGGGGGCGGAGATCGGGGTGCCTTGTGAGAATTCATTGGCGAGTGGGTAACCCGCCTCTACCATCCGTTCTATTGGCCAACGTGCAATCACTGGAGAATAAACTGGATGAGCTCCGTTCGAGACTATCCTACCAACGGAATATATAAAACTGTAATATCTTATGTTTCACCTAGTCGTGGCTGAACAACGACATGGATAATATACAGTTGGCTTGGTTTTCTGTGCATCAGCAGGACAGAACAGCTACGTCCGGTAAGATGAGGGGTGGTGTTGTGTATCTATTTGTCAATAACAGCTGGTACACAATGTCTAATATAGACCACACTATCTATCAAGAGAGTTTTCCTCTATATTTTTCGTAGCCGTTTATTTACCACCACAAACCGATGCTGGCACTAAGACCGCACTCAACGAGCTGTATAAGGCCATAAGCAAACAAGAAAATGCTAATCTAGAAGCAGCACTCCTAGTGGCCGGAGACTTTAATGCAGGCAAACTTACATCTGTTTTACCTAATTTCTACCTAATTTATACACAGAGACGTATACAAAGCTCTCCCTCGCCCTCCATTTGGTAAATCTGACAATAATTATATAATCCTGATTGCTGCTTACAAGCAAAAACTAAAGCAGGAAGTACCAGTGACTCGCTCAATACGAAAGTGGTCAGATGATGCAGATGATGCAGATGCTACACTACAGGACTGTTTTGCTAGCACAGAATATGTTCTGGGATTCATCCAATGGCATTGAGGAGTATACCACCTTAGTCACCGGCTTCATCAATAAGTACATCGACGACGTCATCTCCACAGTGACCGTACGTACATATCCCAACCAAAAGCCATGGATTACAGGCATCATCCGCACCGAGCTAAAGGCTAGAGCTGCCGCTTTCAAGGAGCGGGACACTAATCCGGACTCTTATAAGAAATCCCGCTATGTCCTCAGACGAACCATCAAACAGGCAAAGCGTCAATACAGGACTACACCGGCTCTGACGGTCATCGGATATGGCAGGGCTTGCAAACTATAACAGACTACAAAGGGAAACCCAGATGCGAGCTGCCCAGTGACACGAGCCTACCAGATGGGGTAAATTACTTTTTATGCTCGCTTTGAGGCAAGCAACACTGAAACATGCATGAGAGCACCAGCTGTTCCAGACGACTGTGTGATCACGCTCTCCGTAGCCGATGTGAGCAAGACCTTTAAACAGGTCAACATTCACAAGGCCGCGGGGCCAGACGGATTATCAGGACGTGTACTCAGAGCGTGCGCGGACCAACTGGCAAGTGTCTTCACTGACATTTTCAACCTCTCCCTGACCGAGTCTGTAATACCTAAATGTTTCAAGCAGACCACCATAGTCCCTGTGCCCAAGAAAGCGAAGGTAACCTGCCTAAATGACTACCGCCCTGTAGAACTCACGTCAGTAGCCATGAAGTGCTTTGAAAGGCTGGTCATGGCTCACATCAACACCATTATCCCAGAAAAACTGGGCACACTCCAATTCGCATACCGACCCAACAGAAGCACAGATGACGCAATCTTAATCGCACTCCACACTTTCCTTTCCCATCTGGACTAAAGGAAAACCTATGTGAGAATGCTGTTCATTGACTACAGCTCAGCATTCAACACCATAGTGCCCACAAATCCCATCACTAACCTAAGAACCCTGGGACTAAACACCTCCCTCTGCAACTGGATTCTGAACTTCCTGACGGGCCACCCCCAGGTGGTAAGGGTAGGCAACAACACATCTGCCACGCTGATCCTCAACACGGGGGCTCCTCAGGGGTGCGTGCTTAGTCCTCTCTTGTACTCCCTGTTCACCCATGACTGCGTGACCAAGCACGACTCCAACACCATCATTAAGTTTGCTGACGACAAAACAGTGGTAGGCCTGATCACCGACAACAATGAGACAGCCTATAGGGAGGAGGTCAGAGACCTGACAGTGTGGTGCTGGGACAACAACCCCTCCCTCAACGTGAGCAAGACAAAGGAGCTAATCGTGGACTAGAGGAAAAGGAGGGCCGAACACGCCCCCATTCACATCGACAGGGCTGTAGTGGAGCGCGTTGAGAGTTTCAAGTTCCTTGGTGTCCACATAACCAACAAACTATCATGGTCCAAACACACCAAGACAGTCGTGAAGAGGGTACGACAATGCCTTTTCCCCCTAAGGAGTCTGAAAAGATTTGGCATGAGTCAAATAGTTCTACAGCTGCACCATCGAGAGCATCCTGACCAGCTGCATCACCGCCTTGTATGGCAACTGCTCGGCATCCAACCGTAAGGCACAACAGAGGGTAGTGCGTAAGGCCCAGTACAAGCTTCCTGCCATTCAGGAACAACAGTTGAAGTTGGAAGTTTACATACACCATAGCCAAATACATTTAAACTAAGTTTTTCACAATTCCTGACATTTAATCCTAGTAAAAATTCCCTGTCTTAGGTCAGTTAGGATCACCACTTTATTTTAAGAATGTGAAATGTCAGAATAATAGTAGAGAGAATGATTTATTTAAGCTTTTATTTATTTATTTCATCACATTCCCAGTGGGTCAGAAGTTTACATACACTCAATTAGTATTTGGTAGCATTGCCTTTAAATTGTTTAACTTGGGTCAAATGTTTCGGGTAGCCTTCCACAAGCTTCCCACAATAAGTTGGGTGAATTTTGGCCCCTTCCTCCTGACAGAGCTGGTGTAACTGAATCAGGTTTGTAGGCCTCCTTGCTCGCACACACTTTTTCAGTTCTGCCCACAAATTTGCTATTGGATTGAGGTCAGGGCTTTGAGATGGCCACTCCAATACCTTGACTTTGTTGTCCTTGAGCCATTTTGCCACAACTTTGGAAGTATGCTTGGTGTCGTGTCACTGTCCATTTGGAAGACCCATTTGCGACCAAACTTTAACTTCCTGACTGATGTCTTGAGGTGTTGCTTCAATATATCCACATAATTTTCCTTCCTCATGATGCCATCTATTTTGTGAAGTGCACCAGTACCTCCTGCAGCAAAGCATCCCCACAGCATGATGCTGCCACCCCAATGCTTCACGGTTGGGATGGTGTTCTTCGGCTTGCAAGCGTGTTCCCCTTTTTCCTCCAAACATAACGATGGTCATTATGGCCAAACAGTTCTATTTCATCAGACCAGAGGACATTTCTCCAAAAAGTACGATCTTTGTCCCCATGTGCAGTTGGAAACTGTAGTCTGGCTTTTTTATGGTGGTTTTGGAGCAGTAGCTTCTTCCTTGCTGAGTGGCCTTTCAGGTTATGTCGATATATTTACATTTTACATTTTCATCATTTAGCAGACGCTCTTATCCAGAGCGACTTGTTTTACTGTGGATATAGATACTTTTGTACCTGTTTCCTCCAGCATCTTCACAAGGTACTTTGCTGCTGTTCTGGGATTGATTTGCACTTTTCGCACCAAAGTACGTTTATCTCTAGGAGACAGAACACGTCTCCTTCCTGAGCGTTATGACGACTGCGTGATCCCATGGTGTTTATACTTGCATACTATTGTTTGTACAGATGAACGTGGTACTTTCATGTCAAGTAAAGAGGCACTGAGTTTGAAGGTAGGCCTTGAAATACATCCACAGGTACACCTCCAATTGACTCAAATGATGTCAATTAGCCTATCAGAAGCTTCTAAATCCATGACATACAGTGGGGAAAAAAAGTATTTAGTCAGCCACCAATTGTGCAAGTTCTCCCACTTAAAAAGATGAGAGAGGCCTGTCATTTTCATCATAGGTACACGTCAACTATGACAGACAAAATGAGAAAAATAAAATCCAGAAAATCACATTGTAGGATTTTTAATGAATTTATTTGCAAATTATGGAGGAAAATAAGTATTTGGTCAATAACAAAAGTTTCTCAATACTTTGTTATATACCCTTTGTTGGCAATGACACAGGTCAAACATTTTCTGTAAGTCTTCACAAGGTTTTCACACACTGTTGCTGGTATTTTGGCCCATTCCTCCATGCAGATCTCCTCTAGAGCAGTGATGTTTTGGGGCTGTCGCTGGGCAACACAGACTTTCAACTCCCTCCAAAGATTTTCTATGGGGTTGAGATCTGGAGACTGGCTAGGCCACTCCAGGACCTTGAAATGCTTCTTACAAAGCCACTCCTTCGTTGCCCGGGCGGTGTGTTTGGGATCATTGTCATGCTGAAAGACCCAGCCACGTTTCATCTTCAATGCCCTTGCTGATGGAAGGAGGTTTTCACTCAAAATCTCACGATACATGGCCCCATTCATTCTTTCCTTTACACGGATCAGTCGTCCTGGTCCATTTGCAGAAAAACAGCCCCAAAGCATGATGTTTCCACCCCCATGCTTCACAGTAGGTATGGTGTTCTTTGGATGCAACTCAGCATTCTTTGTCCTCCAAACACGACGAGTTGAGTTTTACCAACAAGTTCTATTTTGGTTTCATCTGACCATATGACATTCTCCCAATCCTCTTCTGGATCATCCAAATGCACTCTAGCAAACTTCAGACGGGCCTGGACATGTACTGGCTTAAGCAGGGGGACACGTCTGGCACTGCAGGATTTGAGTCCCTGGTGGTGTAGTGTGTTACTGATGGGAGGCTTTGTTACTTTGGTCCCAGCTCTCTGCAGGTCATTCACTAGGACCCCCCGTGTGGTTCTGGGATTTTTGCTCACCGTTCTTGTGATCATTTTGACCCCACGGGGTGAGATCTTGCGTGGAGCCCCAGATCGAGGGAGATTATCAGTGGTCTTGTATGTCTTCCATTTCCTAATAATTGCTCCCACAGTTGATTTCTTCAAACCAAGCTGCTTACCTATTGCAGATTCAGTCTTCCCAGCCTGGTGCAGGTCTACAATTTTGTTTCTGGTGTCCTTTGACAGCTCTTTGGTCTTGGCCATAGTGGAGTTTGGAGTGTGACTGTTTGAGGTTGTGGACAGGTGTCTTTTATACTGATAACAAGTTCAAACAGGTTCCATTAATACAGGTAACGAGTGGAGGACAGAGGAGCCTCTTAAAGAAGAAGTTACAGGTCTGTGAGAGCCAGAAATCTTGCTTGTTTGTAGGTGACCAAATACTTATTTTCTACCATAATTTGCAAATAAATTCATTAAAAATCCTACAATGTGATTATCTGGAGAAAAAAATTCTCAATTTGTCTGTCATAGTTGACGTGTACCTATGATGAAAATTACAGGCCTCTCATCTTTTTAAGTGGGAGAACTTGCACAATTGGTGGCTGACTAAATACTTTTTTTCCCCACTGTATTTTTCTGGAATTTTCCAAGCTGTTTAAAGGCACAGTCAACTTAGTGTATGTAAACTTCTGACCCACTGGAATTGTGATACAATGAATTATTAGTGAAATAATCTGTCTGTAAACAATTGTTGGAAAAATTACTTGTGTCATGCACAATGTAGATTTCCTAACTGATTTGCCAAAACTATAGTTTGTTAACAAGAAATGTGTGGAGTTGTTGAAAAACGAGTTTTAATGACTCCAACCTAAGTGTATGTAAACTTCCGACTTCAACTGTATATACTAGGCGGTGTCAGTAGAAGGCCCAAAAAAATCATCAAAGACTCCAGTCACCCAAGCCATAGAATGTTCTCTCTTCTATCGCATGGCAATCTGTACCGAAGCGCCAAGTCTAGGTCCATAAGCCTCCTTAACAGCTTCTAAGACTGCTGAACAATTATTCAAATGGTCACCCAGACTATTTACATTGACACCTCCTTTGTTTTTACTCTGCTAAGCGTTGTTTATTTTCTATGCATAGTCACTTTACTCCTACATATATGTACAAATTACCTCGACTAACCTATACCCCCGCACACTGACTCGGTACCGGTACCCCTGTATATAGCCTCGTTATTGTTATTGTGTAACTTTTTATTTTATTTTTTACATTCATTTATATAGTAAATATTTTCTTAACTATTTCTTGAACTGCATTGTTGGTTAAGGACTTGTAAGTAAGCATTTCACTGTAAGGTCTACACCTGTTGTATTCATCGCATGTGACAAATACAATTTTATTTTATTTGATACCCCATAATGACAAAGCAAAAATTTATTTTTACAAATTTTTGTTAATTTATTGCAAATAAAACACTGAAATATCACATTTACATAAGTATTCAGACCCTTTACTCAGTACTTTGTTGAAGCACCTTTGGCAGTGATTACAGCCTCTAGTCTTCTTGGGTATGACGCTACAAGCTTGGCACACCTGTATTTGGGGAGTTTCTCCCATTATTCTCTGCAGATCTTCTCAAGCTCTATCAGGTTGGATGGGCACAGCTATTTTCTGGTCTTTCCAAAGATGTTCGATCGGGTTCAAGTCTGGGGTCTGGCTGGGCCACTCAAGGACATTCAGAGACTTGTCCCGAAGCCACTCCTGCGTTGTCTTGGCGGTGTGCTTAGGGTCGTTGTCCTGTTGGAAGGTGAACCTTCGCCCCAGTCTGAGGTCCTGAGCGCTCTGGAGCAGGTTTTCATCAAGGATCTCTCTGTACTTTGCTCCGTTCATCTTTCCCTCGATCCTGACTAGTCTCCCAGTCCCTGCCGCTGAACAACATCCCCACATCAAAATGCTGCCACCACCATGCTTCACCGTAGGGATGGTGCCAGGTTTCCTCCACACGTGACGCTTGGCATTCAGGCCAAAGAGTTTCATCAGCACACATAATCTTGTTTCTCATGGTCTGAGAGTCAAGTGGGCCGTCATGTGCCTTTTACTGAGGAGTGGCTTCCGTCTGGTCACTCTACCATAAAGGCCTGATTGGTGGAGTGCTGCAGAGATGGTTGTCTTTCTGGAAAGTTCTCCCATCTCCACAGAGGAACTCTAGAGCTCTGTTAGAGTGACCATCGGTTTCTTGGTCACTACTGACCAAGGCCCTTCTCCCCCGATTGCTCAGTTTGGCCGGGCGGCCAGCTCTAGGAAGAGTCTTGGTGGTTACAAACTTCTTCCATTTAAGAATGAGGTAGGCCACTGTGTTCTTGTGGACCTTCAATGCTGCAGACAATTTTTGGTACCCTTCCACAGATCTGTGCCTTGACACAATCCTGTCTCTGCGCTCTACGGACAATTCCTGCGACCTGCACTGTTAACTGTGGGACCTTATATAGACAGGTGTGTGCCTTTCCAAATCATGTCCAATCAATTGAATTTACCACAGGTGGACACCAATCAAGTTGTAGAAACATCTCAAGGATGATCAATGGAAACAGGATGCAGCTGAGCTCAATTTTGAGACTCATAGCAAAGGGTCTGAATACTGTGAGTTTCCTATATGCAGCCAAAACAGAAAAATAAATGCGGTCAGAGACCTACTAGAGCAGCACCGCCCCCTCAAGATTCTGAGCCTGCCTGGCAGGGTTGGTCCTACAAAGCCAGAGCCCCCTGATGGCAGAGCATTATTTACAAGGAAGTTCTCTGATTTTTTCCGACATAACATAGGTACAGCAAATCCCCTTATTGTATGTCCCGTGTAGCTCAGTTGGTAGAGCTTGGCGCTTGCAATGCCAGGGTTGTGGGTTCGATTCCCACGGAGGACCAGTATGAAAATGTATGCACTCACTAACTCTAAGTCGCTCTGGATAAGAGCGTCTGCTAAATGACTAAAATGTAAATGTATGGGACACCTTTAAATGTGCCTTTAGAGGCCATGCAATTCAGTACTCATCTTGAAAACAAAAGCAATTTAGGTCAAAAGAGTCCATACTAACAAAGGAAATAGAAGGTCTAACAGAACAGATAGATAGCAATAAAAACTGTAACATAGAGGCTCAGAATAAATGGATTAACTTATTCAAGAAAGATCAAGTGTAATATATTATAAAAAATAAAGCAAACTGGATGGAATATGGAGAAAAATGCACCATATAATTTTTTTATCTTCAACATAGGAATGCTACCAAAAATAATTTACTGAAACTGGTTACAAATGATGGAGTCACCCATGATTCACCAAATTATATTTTGAAGGAGGAAACAAAGTACTTTAAACATATGTTTTTGTTTCAGTCACCTCCATCTCCTCTAACTAAAGCTATTTGTAGAGATTTTTTTCTGTTGATAATGTAAAATTAACAGCCATAACATTTTTTATATGCGTTTTTCTGGATTTTTCTGTTGTTATTCTGTCTCTCACTGTTCAAATAAACCTACCATTAAAATTACAGACTGATCATTTCTTTGTCAGTGGGCAAACGTACAAAATCAGAAGGGGATCAAATACCTTTTTCCCTCGCTGTATGTGATGAGTGTGATAGGAGGAGTCAGGCGTAGGAGTGTAAATCACAGAATACAGAGTTTATTTCTTCGTACACAATTGCGCTGGATAGAGACACACGAAAACAGGCACAAGGGAAACTATCTAACCTGGCAATACACGGTACGGGATACTCCAACAATATACAGGCACAGGGGAAATATCTACCCCAGCAATACAAAGTGCGAGTAGCTCCACATAGCTACACTACTCTCACAAATAACAATCACCCACAAGGACAAGGGGGGCAGAGGGAACACTTATACACAGACTAATGAGGGGATAAGAACCAGGTGTGTGTAATTAACAAGACAAGACAAATGGAATGATGATATATGGAGCGGCAGTGGCTAGTAAGCCGGTGATGACGAACGCCGAAGCCTGCCCGAACAAGGAGGGGAGGCAGCCTCGGCGGAAGTCGTGACAATATATGTATGTATGTATGTATGTTAATGTGTATATATATATATATATATGTGTGTGTGTGTGTGTGTATATATATATATATATATATATATATACAGTGGGGAGAACAAGTATTTGATACACTGCCGATTTTGCAGGTTTTCCTACTTACAAAGCATGTAGAGGTCTGTAATTTTTATCATAGGTACACTTCAACTGTGAGAGACGGAATCTAAAACAAAAATCCAGAAAATCACATTGTATGATTTTTAAGTAATTAATTTGCATTTTATTGCATGACATAAGTATTTGATACATCAGAAAAGCAGAACTTAATATTTGGTACAGAAACCTTTGTTTGCAATTACAGAGATCATACGTTTCCTGTAGGTCTTGACCAGGTTTGCACACACTGCAGCAGGGATTTTGGCCCACTCCTCCATACAGACCTTCTCCAGATCCTTCAGGTTTCGGGGCTGTCGCTGGGCAATACGGACCTTCAGCTCCCTCCAAAGATTTTCTATTGGGTTCAGGTCTGGAGACTGGCTAGGCCACTCCAGGACCTTGAGATGCTTCTTACGGAGCCACTCCTTAGTTGCCCTGGCTGTGTGTTTCGGGTCGTTGTCATGCTGGAACACCCAGCCACGACCCATCTTCAATGCTCTTACTGAGGGAAGGAGGTTGTTGGCCAATATTTCGCGATACATGGCCCCATCCATCCTCCCCTCAATACGGTGCAGTCGTCCTGTCCCCTTTGCAGAAAAGCATCCCCAAAGACTGATGTTTCCACCTCCATGCTTCACGGTTGGGATGGTGTTCTTGGGGTTGTACTCATCCTTCTTCTTCCTCCAAACACGGCGAGTGGCGTTTAGACCAAAAAGCTGTATTTTTGTCCCATCAGACCACATGACATTCTCCCATTCCTCCTCTGGATCATCCAGATGGTCATTGGCAAACTTCAGACGGGCCTGGACATGCGCTGGCTTGAGCAGGGGGACCTTGCGTGCGCTGCAGGATTTTAATCCATGACGGCGTAGTGTGTTACTAATGGTTTTCTTTGAGACTGTGGTCCCAGCTCTCTTCAGGTCATTGACCAGGTCCTGCCGTGTAGTTCTGGGCTGATCCCTCACCTTCCTCATGATCATTGATGCCCCACGAGGTGCGATCTTGCATGGCGCCCCAGACCAAGGGTGATTGACCGTCATCTTGAACTTCTTCCATTTTCTAATAATTGCGCCAACAGTTGTTGCCTTCTCACCAAGCTGCTTGCCTATTGTGCTGTAGCCCATCCCAGCCTTGTGCAGGTCTACAATTGTATCCCTAATGTCCTTACACAGCTCTCTGGTCTTGGCCATTGTGGAGAGGTTGAAGTCTGTTTGATTGAGTGTGTGGACAGGTGTTTTTTATACAGGTAACACGTTTCAAACAGGTGCAGTTAATACAGGTTAATGAGTGGAGAACAGGAGGGCTTCATAAAGAAAAATAACAGGTCTGTGAGAGCCGGAATTCTTACTGGTTGGTAGGTGATCAAATACTTATGTCATGCAATAAAATGCAAATTAATTACTTAAAAATCATACAATGTGATTTTCTGGATTTATGTTTTAGATTCCGTCTCTCACAGTTGAAGTGTACATATGATAAAAAATTACAGACCTCTACATGCTTTGTAAGTAGGAAAACCTGCAAATTTGGCAGTGTATCAAATACTTGTTCTCCCCACTGTATATGCAAGAAAAAGAACATATGGGGGATTGGAAGTGATGCAGACAATTACATTGATGGAAGTTACAATCTATCTGCAATATTAAAGCTGATCTGAATACTCATGGCAACAAGTTATTTCAGTGTTTTGGTTTTTAATACATTTGCAAAAATGTCTAAAAATCTGTTTTCACTTTGTCATTACAGAGTGTTGTTTGTAGATTGATGAAGAAAAAAATTCATTGAATACATTTTAGAATAAGGCTGTAACTTCACAAAATGTGGAAAAAGGCAAAGGGTCTGAATATTTTCCAATTGCACTTTATCTCCCGTTTAGCATGTCTCTTGTTATGCGTTTCACAGCAGCATTGACGGATGTATTGACTTGACAACTGCTTCGGAGTTTTGAAGGACCCTTCCCCCCATTTGTTCCATGCTGGCTGATGACCTAGCTAGCCAGTAACTAGCTAACACCATACACAGATGAAAGGGGAAACGCGTGTTTTTTCCATAGATGAATAGGGGAAACTTTTTATAATATTTGCTGACACCCTACAGTCAAATTTTGGCACAGGTAGAGTAGCTATCTAGCTATATAAACCACACCCCTCAGCGAACATGCCTTCTCCGATGTTGGTTACAAGGCTGTACTTATTTAAATTAGGTAAGAGAATATCATGTTACCATTGGTATATTAAAATTAGAGTTAAGGTGATGTCACCTTTTCCCCTTAATAATCAAATCAAATTGAATTCGTCACATGCGCCAAATACAACAGGTGTAGACCTTTGTCACGATCGTCGTAGGGAATAGACCAAGGCGCAGCGTGATGAACGAACATGTTTAAACTTTATTATCTTTAGTGATAATAGACAACAAAACCAGAAACGACTCGTGAAGTCCACGGTAACAATGACCAACACGGAACAAAAACCCACAAACACAAAGGGAAAACAGACAGTTTAAATATGGCTCCCAATCAGAGACAACCAACGACAGCTGACACTCGTTGCCTCTGATTGGGAGTCACTCTAGCCAACATAGAAATAAACACAACAGAATGAACACACCCTGGCTCAACATATAGAGTCCCAGAGCCAGGGTGTGACAGTACCCCCCCCTAAAGGCGCGGACTGCGACCGCGCCTCAACTTGAACAAAACAGGGGAGGGCTGGGTGGGCATACCTCCTCGGCGGCGGTTCTGGCTCCGGCCTTGCCACCCACCCTCCAATAAACCCCCCATAGCGCCCCTGGTCCAGTCTGGCCCTGCTGGCTGGAGCTGAACTGGACTTAGCAGGAGCGGTTAGCTTCAGCTCCATAGTGGAGCAGTTGACCGGTACCTTACCAGGCACCGGTGACCCAGGCACGGGTTGTGCTGGACTGACGACGCGCACCCCTGGCTTGGTGCGTGGAGGAGGAACGGGCCTTACCAGGCTGACGACGCGCACCCCTGGCTTGGTGCGTGGAGGAGGAACAGGCCGGGCCGGGCTGGCGACGCGCACCGTAGACTTGGTGCGAGTGGCAGGAACAGGCCGGGCCGGGCTGGCGACGCGCACCGTATACTTGGTGCGAGTGGCAGGAACAGGCCGGGCCGGGCTGGCGACGCGCACCGTAGACTTGGTGCGAGTGGCAGGAACAGGCCGGGCCGGGCTGGCGACGCGCACCGTAGACTTGGTGCGAGTGGCAGGAACAGGCCGGGCCGGGCTGGCGATGCGCACCGTATACTTTGTGCGAGTGGCAAGAACAGGCCGGGCCGGGCTGGCGACGCGCACCGTAGACTTGGTGCGAGTGGCAGGAACAGGCCGGGCCGGGCTGGCGACGCGCACCGTAGACTTGGTGCGTGGAGCAGGGACAGGCCGGGCCGGGCTGGCGACGCACACCGTATGCTTGGTGCGTGGAGCATGGACAGGCCGGACTGGGCTGGCGACGCACACCGTAGGCTTGGTGCGTGGAGCAGGAACAGGCCGGACTGGGCTGACGACGCACCCCGTAGGCTTGGTGCGTGGAGCAGGAACAGGCCGGACTGGGCTGACGACGCACCCCGTAGGCTTGGTGCGTGGAGCAGGGACAGGCCGGACTGGGCTGGCGACGCACACCGTAGGCTTGGTGCGTGGAGCAGGAACAGGCCGGACTGGGCTGACGACGCACCCCGTAGGCTTGGTGCGTGGAGCAGGGACAGGCCGGACCGGGCTGGCGACGCATACCGTAGGCTTGGTGCGAGGAGCAGGGACAGGCCGGGTCGGGCTGGCGACGCACACCGTATGCTTGGTGCGTGGAGCAGGGACAGGCCGGACTGGGCTGGCGACGCACACCGTACACTTGGTGCGAGGGGCCGGAACAGGCCGGACCGTACTGGGGACACACACCACTGGCTCTACCTCGGGATCTGGAACGGGCCGGACCGGACTGGTAACACACCCCAGTACCTCTCGCCGTGCCTCTACACCTTCCTTCCCTGCTTTGACCAGTGGCCCCCGTAACCTGGTGGCCTTCTGAATCCGCCCCTTTTCTGCCTCCGTCAGCCCCGTCGTCCATGCCGTGTGCCCCCCCCTAAACATTTTCTGGGGTTGCCTCTCGCCTGTCCGACGTTGACACTGCTGACGCCGCTGCTCCTCTTTCGCCAGGGCCTTTCCCGGCGCTTCCTCCCATGTCCAGTCCAAGTTCTGCCCCGGGACACGCTGCTTGGTCCTTACTTGGTGGGTTTTTCTGTCACGATCGTCATATTGAATAGACCAAGGCGCAGCGTGATGAACGAACATGTTTAAACTTTATTATCTTTAGTGATAATAGACAACAAAACAAGAAACGACTCGTGAAGTCCACGGTAACAATGACCAACACGGAACAAAAACCCACAAACACAAAGGGAAAACAGACAGTTTAAATATGGCTCCCAATCAGAGACAACCAACGACAGCTGACACTCGTTGCCTCTGATTGGGAGTCACTCTAGCCAACATAGAAATAAACACAACAGAATGAACACACCCTGGCTCAACATATAGAGTCCCAGAGCCAGGGTGTGACAACCTTACAGTGAAATGCTTACTTACAAGCCCTTAACCAACAATGCAGTTTTAAGAAAAATAAGTGTTAAGTAAAAATTAAAAACAAAATAACAATGAATCCAAGTGTTTGACATGGGGGAGGGGACCAGTAACTTTATTATCAATGTAGAAGTAACAGTCATTTTTCATTCTTCAGTCATCATAGCTGGTTTCCTTCAAATATCATTCAATTTCATGAAAAACATGATTTTGACTATTCATGACCTTTAAGATTTGCATTTACATTTAAAATGTAAATGAGACATTATAACCACATAGGAGTTAAATTGGTACAGCATTTTCACTAACAAATATAGCCTCTTACAAGGCACGCCTCAAAATATGTTAATGAGCCAAAAACAATAATACGATGCACCCACTAGTGGTCAAAAGGTTTTTGGCACTCCAAAGATACAGTACGGTATTGTATTCTGCAATAGTGTGTGATTGCGGCCCGCAATTCAGGGCATTCCTGCATATGGGCATTCCGGCATCTGCAGGAACGCCACCCCCTCGCACATCCCATTGGTTCCTTTATGAACACCTCCCCTCGAGCATCCCATTGGTTCCTGCATGAATGCGCCCCTCGAGCACCCCATTGGTTCCTGCATGAACGCCCCCTAGCTGTTGTTAGCTAGCTAGCTAGCTAGCCTGCCTGCTGTGTACCGGAGTCTTAGCTAGCTAGCACCCAGTGTCCTAAACGCCTGCCGAACATCTGCCCTCGCTGTCGTTAACAGAACTGTGGGAAAACAGTACCCGACAGGCAGGGGTCGAAGGACACTGTCTACCGGTGTCCTAGCTATCGTTAGCTAGATAGCTACCTATCCCGCCTGCTGTGTACTGGAGTCCTAGCTAGCTACCACCCAGTGTCTTAAATGCCTGCTGAACACGTCATCTTCATGCTTGTGACACTTTTGAATATGGGTCAAAAGGGAAATAAAGGTGTTATCTGAGTTTTTTTGCCCCCACCTCCTGGAGTCCTCCTTGTTAGCTAGCTGGCAACCGGTAGACAGTGTCCTTCGCTCCCGTCAGTCGAACAACTGCCCTCACCCTCGTTAACAGAACTGCGGGAAAACAGTGCCCGACAGGCAGGGGCAAAGAACACTGTCTACTGGTTGCCATTGGGAAACACCATGTGCTAGCTTGCTAGTTAGCTAACACATGGTGTCAGCCCCGCCTGACATGCGGGGGCGAAAGACACTGTCTACCGGTGTCGCTCCTGCTTACCGCTAACACAGCAGGTGGGAGGATAAGGGGACATCGTGTGACAGCTAGCTTGTTAGTGACACTGTGTGCTAGCTTGCCAGTTAACTAGCACGCGGTGTCGCCCCCTCCTCCCACCTGCTATGTACTGGAGAAAACCATGCCCGACAGGCAGGGGCGTTGGACACTGTCTACTGGTTGCCCCCCGCTAGCGCAGGAGGCTGGGGCTACACCTTGTGTTAACTAGTTAGCTTCTTAGTTAGGGACACTATGTGCTAGCTAGCATGCTAGTTAGTTAGCTAGCATATGGTGTCACCCCCGCCTCCCACCTGCTTTGTACCAGACTAGCTGGCTAAACTAGCACACAGTGTCCTTCGCTCCCACCTGCCAAACACCTGCACTCGCCGTCGTTAAGAGAACTGTGGGAAAACAGTGCCTGACAGGCGGGGACGAAGGACACTTTCTACCAGTGTATGGCTAGCTAGCTACGTTGTCGCCCCCTCTCCTTCTTCTGTGGTGTTTATCGGCGGCTGTCATCCAATGTTATTGTGCATTAACGCCACCTACTGTACTTGAGTACCCCCGCCTCCTTCCTTTCCTATCTTAAAAATGGACCAATAGATGGTCCAGATGCAGGAATTCACAAATGCAGGAACCCCCCCGAATTGTGGGCCGCAATTGCACCCTTCTCGTATTCTGTGCGGTGGAATTAGAGTACCATTGGAAATACAGCAATCTTTACAGTTTTCCACTATAGTGCAGTTTAGAAAAATATATGTTATTTATCTTTGTGTAGCATTAGATCAATCAATCAGTCAATGTACACACAAAAACACAGATATTGAAACAAACTATTCTAAAATCAACCTGCTATAGAGCATGCTGGGAAATAATAATGGTGTGCGTGGTTTTGACTGTTTTACTCTACACAGAGTAAAAATGACACCATCCCTACCACCTCTGGTCCACCAACATTGAGTTTCTTTTACACCGCTGAGTGTTAATTTACCTCTTTGTTACACTGAAATGTTACACTGAAAAACCAACACTAGGTAACACTGGACAATTTGCTGGGTACAAATATTCTCATATAGGTACAGTTAAAACATTCTCATACCTATCTTTTTAAACTGAGCATGATATCTTCATGCGTGTGTGTGTGTAGGATTAAAGTTTAAACACTGAGGTAAACACTAATGCTCAAGTCACTATTTAAAATAAAGAATTAATCCAATGAAAAAGTTTATTCAGATTCCTTCTTGCCTTCCAAAGAATAATCTAAGAACCCTTTCTTCCAAAAACGGTTCTTAGGATGAAAACGCTTCTTGATAGAACCCTACCCCTCTGCAATTAACCCTTTTGGAACCCTTTTTTCTAAGAGTGTACTTTCATATTGCTGACAACAGGGGTTTCCAGAGTACCGGAGTCTGAAACTAACTGAGCATTAACACCATCAAGGTTAACTAGACTCTCAAAAGCTTATTTCCTATCAGCCAATTATGCTAAATGTTCTGAAATTTCAGTATAAATATAGGAGAAATAACAAAGAGCAGATTAGTTTACTCTGTGATCTGCCAGTAAGACTGTTTTTCTCTTATCTCGCTCTGTGAGGGGCATTGGTTTTGTCTCCACACCTGCTGTTTGTGGGTTGCTGTTTGTGGGTGTGTTATCCAAACTGAGATGTTGCTACATACTCTAGGTAAAATATATTAAGCTGGATGTGTGGGTTGGGTAAGTGCAGGCCTAGAACCAGTTCGCCCTGGCCCCTAAATGTACCCTTACTCTACATAAAAAGCAAAACTGGCGCGACCTCAGCACTTAGGGGTAACGCACACGCAAGCACACACACACAAACAGTGTCATTATGACTGTACATACAGAGGTACATTCTCTGAGATACAGTGATGTATGACCTATTTTTGCAGAGACAGAATTTGTCTTTCATAATGATGCTTTTGCGTGTGTGTGCGCAGCCTGTGCTTACCAGTATCATACACTTGGATGATGCAGTGCGACATGGCTTACATCTTGAAAGGAAGTGCTATGCTGGTTTCTGGTAAATGCTACTGTCGCACGCTCACTTCAAATATCATTAGCAAGACCAGCATGACAGTGGCCAGTGGCTTCTTCTGCTGATCTAAAATTGCAGGAAAGGGGAACCTTTCGTAACTCTGTGGGTGAAAAATAAGGATTATTGGAGAAGAGGACATGTATTACACTGTAAAAAGTGGGATGACGATGTTGTTCATCTGAAGTGCTTTTACTGATTAGAATGATTGAAAAGTATGCATTGGTTAAACCTATTATAGTCAATTTGTCTGAAATCAAATGACAAATCTGACAGATCAATGTAATTTTTTTAAAATGTAGTGGCGGCAGCCTATCAGAAGTGTTGGAGGCATGGCTTATTGGGGATGTGGCTTTCAGGTTGTTCTTTCTGCCCACCCGACAGACTGAATGTCTTTCTAGTTAATTTGGTCTATTGTAGTCATCATTTAAACTTAACCTTATACACAGCCAGTATCTGCACTTGTTTAATACTTACATAAATTCATGTGATACACTGTAAATTTGGGATGGCACTGTTCTTCATCTGAAGTGCTTTTCTAGAAGTGCTATTCTATTCAATTTGTCTGAAATCAAATGACGAAGTTGATACATCAATGTGTTTTTTAATTGAATGGAAGTTACTAAATTGCTTTCAACACCTCAAGTAAATGCGCATTCCATAGTGGTGGGGGCAGTGTAGAGGCAGCCTATCAGAAGAGGTGGCGTGGCTTATTTGGGCTGTGCCTTTCAGGTTGTTCATTTTAGTCACCCATCAGAGTGAATGTCATTCAAATTAATATGTTCTGTGGTATTCATAGTGTAGGCTCTTGCTTGTACACTACCCACACTGAATCTGTAATGATACTTGCGTAAGTGCATGTGATACTTAGAAACCTGGTCAATGCTTCCATTGAGAAATCACCATTTGGCTGTATTGTGGCCAATACATGTGAAAGTTTTAAGTGAAGATCAGTTTGGAGTCAATGTTTCATGTTAATGAACCACTGTAATTTCTAGGTAATTCCAAAGTGAAAAATCTGTACAGGAAATATTAGATTGCATTTTCATTGACATGGAATTGATGTAATTGCTTGTAACTCAGTTGAAGTAATTTGGATAGGTAGTTCTAAAGTGAAAAATAAACTTGGAGCAAGAAAAAAACAAAAAAAAGGGTTGTATTTACAGGAAATATAAAATTGTATTAATGGGGCTCACGAAGCAAGAGTCCTCACTTTAAATCTTTAACATACTTCTGACTTATTTGTGTTCTTCGTCATACTTCAATTACTTATTATTATTATTCCCACCGCTACTCCTCCTACAGCGTTTATGCAAAACATAAAATTTCTACTTTATAACGTGCAGAGAGGTCTACTTTGAGTTGCTTACATTTTATGTTTGATACTCATCATACTTTAAAAATGCTATGGTGACCAAAATATAACATTTCTGAAACACTGCTGTTCATATAACTTTTAAGATACAAACTCAAAAACCACTTTAAAATGTGCAGAACACTCCAAATTCCAAACCCCAAAATATAATTCTGATAACTATTAAACCTTCTACAATATTTTACAATATTCAAGTACAATATTCAATCAAAGCTATTGGTTGAAGACACTAGAGACACGCCTGACACAGCTCTGAGAGGGTACACCGAACACAAACACTCAGCTGGGCCGGTGCATAGAAAGGAACAGCCGGTGACCTGCCACTGATAACCGATCCAGACATCACCCGCCCCCCTGCGCTTCTCTCTCGATCTCACATTCAACGTGAGACTGACAACAACACAGTTGTGCGGGGGGCTGGTGGGGGCGTCCGCGGCCATGGAGGGAGCATCTGCTCCGGCGGCGCGGGGAAATGTTTGTTCCCCTTGGACTGTCGGCATGCAGCAGTGAAAACTCATTTGAATCTGCTGGGGACTCGCGAGCTATTAAATGTATAATGTTCCTTGTTGTCACGGGGAACGGTCCGATGGATACCTTAATTTGTGAAAAAGGTATTGAACTTGATGCAGCTAAAGAAAGGATTATTACTCTTCATGAACAAATAACAAATTTGACCAAGCGCCTTGAACTGAATAAGGATTCTATGAGAATATCGGCATCTTTAAATACTTCCTATCAAAACATTCAAGAGGATCATTATTTTACATTTACATTTACGTCATTTAGCAGACGCTCTTATCCAGAGCGACTTACAAATAGGTGCATTCACCTTATAGCCAGTGGGATAACCACTTTACAATGTTTTTTTTTGTGTTTTTTTTTGGGACCTTCCTGGACTATGATCAATTTCTGCCACTGCACCCCTCTACTAGCTTGAACCAGAACATGGCTGCTCATTGTTCGACTCCAGGTGAGCGTAAATGGATGCGTGTCGGAACCAGAAAGAAGGAGAATTAATATGGAGAAATAATATGGCTACAGGTTCACCTGCCTCACCTAAAGCCCATTCTGGAGGGAAGCTGCTATAGACCACCAAGTGCTAACAGTCAGTATCTGGATAACGTGTGAAATGCTTGATAATATATGTGATATCAATAGAGAGGTATACTTTCTGGGAGATTTAAATGTTGACTGGCTTTCATCAGGCTGCCCACTCAAGAGAACGCTTCAAACTGTAACTAGTGTAAGCAACCTGGTTCAGGTTATCAATCAACCTACCAGGGTAGTTACAAACAGTACAGGAATGAACTCATCAACATGTATTGATCATATCTTTACTAATGCTGCAGAAATGTGTTTGTTAAGCAGTATCCAAATCCATCGGATGTAGTGATCACAATATAGTAGCCATACCTAGGAAAACCAAAGTTCCAAAGGCTGGGCCTAATATTGTGTATAAGAGGTCATACAAGAAGTTCTGTAGTGATTCCTCTGTTGTTGATGTGAAGAATATTTGTTGGTCTGTGGTGTGTAATGACGAGCAACCAGACTTGGCACTTTATTTTTTATTTATTTATATAACTGTGGGTAGATCAGCTTTAATATTGCAGATAGATTGTAACTTCCATCAATGTAATTGTCTGCATCACTTCCAATCCCCCATTTGTTTGTTTTTCTCGCAAATATATATATATATATATATATATATATATATATATATATACATACAGTGGGGAGAACAAGTATTTGATACACTGCCGATTTTGCAGGTTTTCCTACTTACAGAGCATGTAGAGGTCTGTAATTTTTATCATAGGTACACTTCAACTGTGAGAGACGGAATCTAAAACAAAAATCCAGAAAATCACATTGTATGATTTTTAAGTAATTAATTTGCATTTGATTGCATGACATAAGTATTTGATCACCTACCAACCAGTAAGAATTCTGGCTCTCACAGACCTGTTAGTTTTTCTTTAAGAAGCCCTCCTGTTCTCCACTCATTACCTGTATTAACTGCACCTGTTTGAACAGGTTACCTGTATAAAAGACACCTGTCCACACACTCAATCAAACATACTCCAACCTCTCCACAATGGCCAAGACCAGAGAGCTGTGTAAGGACATCAGGGATAAAATTGTAGACCTGCACAAGGCTGGGATGGGCTACAGCACAATAGGCAAGCAGCTTGGTGAGAAGGCAACAACTGTTGGCGCAATTATTAGAAAATGGAAGAAGTTCAAGATGACGGTCAATCACCCTCGGTCTGGGGCTCCATGCAAGATCTCACCTCGTGGGGCATCAATGATCATGAGGAAGGTGAGGGATCAGCCCATAACTACACGGCAGGACCTGGTCAATGACCTGAAGAGAGCTGGGACCACAGTCTCAAAGAAAACCATTAGTAACACACTACGCCGTCATGGATTAAAATCCTGCAGCGCACGCAAGGTCCCCCTGCTCAAGTCAGCGCATGTCCAGGCCCGTCTGAAGTTTGCCAATTACCATCTGGATGATCCAGTGGAGGAATGGGAGAAGGTCATGTGGTCTGATGAGACAAAAATAGAGCTTTTTGGTCTAAACTCCACTCGCCGTGTTTGGAGGCAGCAGAAGGATGAGTACAACCCCAAGAACACCATCCCAACTGTGAAGCATGGAGGTGTAAACATCATTCTTTGGGGATGCTTTTCTGCAATGGGGACAGGACGACTGCACTGTATTGAGGGGAGGATGGATGGGGCCATGTATTGCGAGATCTTGGCCAACAACCTCCTTCCCTCAGTAAGAGCATTGAAGATGGGTCGTGGCTGGGTCTTCCAGCATGACAATGACCCGAAACACACAGCCAGGGCAACTAAGGTGTGGCTCCATAAGAAGCATCTCAAGGTCCTGGAGTGGGCTAGCCAGTCTGCAGACCTGAACCCAATAAAAAATATTTGGAGGGAGCTGAAAGTCTGTATTTCCCAGCGACAGCCCCGAAACCTGAAGGATCTGGAGAAGGTCTGTATGGAGGAGTGGGCCAAAAGCCCTGCTGCAGTGTGTGTAAACCTGGTCAAGACCTACAGGAAACGTATGATCTCTGTAATTGCAAACAAAGGTTTCTGTACCAAATATTAAGTTCTGCTTTTCTGATGTATCAAATACTTATGTCATGCAATAAAATGCAAATTAATTACTTAAAAATCATACAATGTGATTTTCTGGATTTTTGTTTTAGATTCCGTCTCTCACAGTTGAAGTGTACCTATAATAAAAATTACAGACCTCTACATGCGTTGTAAATAGGAAAACCTGCAAAATCGGCAGTGTATCAAATACTTGTTCTCCCCACTGTATGTACTGCATATACATATACACACATACATATAAATACAGATACATACATACAGTGGGGAAAACAAGTATTTAGTCAGCCACCAATTGTGCAAGTTCTCCCACTTTAAAAGATGAGAGAGGCTTGTAATTTTCATCATAGGTACACGTCAACTATGACAGACAAATTGAGAAAATAAATTCCTGAAAATCACATTGTAGGATTTTTTATGAATTTATCTGCAAATTATGGTGGAAAATAAGTATTTGGTCACCTACAAACAAGCAAGATTTCTGGCTCTCACAGACCTGTAACTTCTTCTTTAAGAGGCTCCTCTGTCCTCCACTCGTTACCTGTATTAATGGCACCTGTTTGAACTTGTTATCAGTATAAAAGACACCTGTCCACAACCTCAAACAGTCACTCTCCAAACTCCACTATGGCCAAGACCAAAGAGCTGTCAAAGGACACCAGAAACAAAATTGTAGACCTGCACCAGGCTGGGAAGACTGAATCTGCAATAGGTAAGCAGTTTGGTTTGAAGAAATCAACTGTGGGAGCAATTATTAGGAAATGGAAGACATACAAGACCACTGATAATCTCCCTCAATCTGGGGCTCCATGCAAGATCTCACCCCGTGGGGTCAAAATGATCACAAGACCGGTGAGCAAAAATCCCAGAACCACACGGGGGGACCTAGTGAATGACCTGCAGAGAGCTGGGACCAAAGTAACAAAGCCTACCATCAGTAACACACAACGCCGCCAGGGACACAAATCCTGCAGTGCCAGACGTGTCCCCCTGCTTAAGCCAGTACATGTCCAGGCCCATCTGAAGTTTGCTAGAGTGCATTTGGATGATCCAGAAGAGGATTGGGAGAATGTCATATGGTCAGATGAAACCAAAATATTTTGGTAAAAACTCAACTCGTCGTGTTTGGAGGACAAAGAATGCTGAGTTGCATCCAAAGAACACCATACCTACTGTGAAGCATGGGGGTGGAAACATCATGCTTTGGAGCTGTTTTTCTGCAAAGGGACCAGGACGACTGATCCGTGTAAAGGAAAGAATGAATGGGGCCATGTATCGTGAGATTTTGAGTGAAAACCTCCTTCCATCAGCAAGGGCATTGAAGATGAAATGTGGCTCGGTCTTTCAGCATGACAATGATCCCAAACACACCGCCCCAAACACACTTCGTAAGAAGCATTTCAAGGTCCTGGAGTGGCCTAGCCAGTCTCCAGATCTCAACCCCATAGAAAATCTTTGGAGGGAGTTGAAAGTCCGTGTTGCCCAGCGACAGCCCCAAAACATCACTGCTCTAGAGGAGATCTGCATGGAGGAATGGGCCAAAATACCAGCAACAGTGTGTGAAAACCTTGTGAAGACTTACAGAAAACGTTTGACCTGTGTCATTGCCAACAAAGGGTATATAACAAAGTATTGAGAAACTTTTGTTATTCACCAAATACTTATTTTCCACCATAATTTGCAAATAAATTCATTAAAAATCCTACAATGTGATTTTCTGGATTTTTTTTCCTCATTTTGTCTGTCATAGTTGACGTGTACCTATGATGAAAATGACAGGCCTCTCTCATCTTTTTAAGTGGGAGAACTTGCACAATTGGTGGCTGACTAAATACTTTTTTTCCCCACTGTATATATACACTACCGTTAAAAGTTTGGGGTCACTTAGAAATGTCCTTGTTTTTGAAAGAAAAGCAAACTTTTGAACGGTAGTGTATATTCTGGTAACATGATGATCAATGCTTGGCTGCTGTTTGACAAATAAAAATAATCTTGCTCTCTTGTCCATAATAATGTAATCATGCAGGCTAGCAGTAGCCTACTTGCGCTGTATCTGCGAGCTGTTGGCTAGAGAGCATGTGACAAGACCAGAGTCGTCACATTAGCTAAATAATGCATTTTTTTGTGACAAAACCATCAGCAGAGTTGAAAATGCGATGGAAACCCTTTTAACTTGTAATTTTTATTCAGTACATGGGCATTTAACTGCAAACGTTATTTTGTTGTGCGCTACATCGTCACACACAACCTTTTATTTGCAACAAGTCATTTTGAGGGAAAATGTGCATATTTTTATCTGTCGCCAATTGGATGGAAATCTAGCTATAGAGGGTTCTAGGAAGAACCCTTTGAAGATAAAAGGGTTCTTACTAGAACCCCTCATAGAGTGTTCTAGGAAGAACCTTTATATGATAAAAGGGTTATTGTTATAACCAGTTTTAGAGGGTTCTAGGTAATGTTCCCTCTATTTTGTTTTGGCACTGAGCAAATTTCAGGTTGTGAAAATTCTGTGCAACTTCCAGTGCGTGTTTACTGTGAAGACTGAGGCTGTACACGCTTTATGTTACAGTTTTAACAGTGGCCTGAGCAAGGCAGTTAACCCACTGTTCCCTGGGCACCGATGACGTGGATGTCAATTAAGGCAGCCCCCCGCACCGCTCTGATTCAGAGGGGTTGGGTTAAATGCGGAAGACACATTTCAGTTGAATGCATTCAGTTGTACAACTGACTAGGTATCCCCCTTTCCCTACTGTGGCTATTTGATCAAAATGTAGGCCTACCAGAGTGGCCTACCATCAAAAACAATGGAGTAAGTGAATCCCATAACATTTTAACATGGAAACAGCTGTTTTATCATTCAGCCTACAGTAGCAGCCAATGTGTGGTGTTGTGACATGTACTGAGTATACGAAGAGGCAGGACGCAGACGCAGGAATTAACAAGGTTAAGGTTTACTTAACAATTAGCAAGATAAATAACAAAGATAGAGTAAATGACACGAAGCTTAACAATCACACACACAACATCATCCAGAACAGTCCAGGGCTAAATAGGGGTGGTGATGAGATGAGGTACAGGTGCGCTGGAGGTGATTAGGGTGTGTTGGGTTTCCATTCCGGTGTTGCCGAGGTGGTGCGCTCAGACCGGTGTCTCAGTAGACCGGCGAATCAGAGCGCCAGAGGGGAGCAACGGGAGGAGACGTGACAGTACCCCCCCGGTAGTGAGGGGGAAGGAGCAGCCGGTATGATACCTCATTTATCCGCCGGAGGACCTTAAATGGCCCCACAAACCGGGGGCTCAGTTTCTTGAGGGCAGGCGGAGAGGGAGGTTTTTTGTGGACAGCCAGACACAATCCCCAGGCTGGAATACAGGGGCCTCACTGCAGTGGCGGTCGGCTTGGTCCTTCTGCCGACGAATGGCCTTCTGGAGATGGACATGGGCGGCGTCCCAGACCTGTCCGGCCCTGTGGAACCACTTGTCGACAGCGGGCACATCGATCTGGCTGGGTGTCCAAGGGGCCAGGGCCGGCTGGTACCCCAGGGCGCACTGGAAGGGAGTGAGCCCCGTGGAGGAGTGAACGAGGGAGTTCTGGGCATATTCTGCCAAGGGAAGAAACCTCGCCCACTCACCCTGCCGGTCCTGACAGTGGCAACGAAGAAACCTCCCCAGCTCCTGGTTCATGCGCTCCACCTGCCCATTCGACTGAGGCCTATACCCGGAAGTAAGTCTGGCTGTGGCCCCGATCTTCTCCAGGAAAGCCTTCCACACTCGGGAGGTGAATTGGGGGCCACGGTCCGAGACGATGTCCTCCGGAAGTCCATAATGCCGGAAGACCTGTTGGAAAAGGACCTCAGCAGAAGGAAGACCAGTTAGTGGCAAAAAACAGCATGATTTGGAGAACCGATCTACGACCACCATGACTGTGGTGAAGCCGTCAGAACGTAGAAGGTTGGTGACAAAGTCTATGGACAGGTGTGACCAAGGTCGCTGAGGCACTGGGAGAGGAACTAGTTTGCCTGCCGGGGCGTTCCGAGGTGTCTTCATTTGGGCACACATGGAACAGGAGTTGACGTAACGGGAGACATCAGAAGCCAAGGTGGCCCACCAGTATTCTTGGGCTAGAGAATGCAGGGTGCGCCGTAAGGGTGGTGTGCGACCAGATCAGCAGGCGGTCACGGACACTGGTAGGTACATACATGCGCCCCGGAGGGGCGTTGGCAGGCGCTGGGTCCTCCTGAGCCGCCAGGCGGATGTCTTCGTCCACATCCCAAACGACACGAGCAACGATGAGAGACGAGGGCAGGATAGGACCCCCCAGATCCTTCCTTTCTCCGATGTGGTGCATCCTGGAGAGTGCGTCGGCCTTCACATTCTGGGATCTGGGCGGTAGGACAGAATGAATTGGAAGCGAGTGAGAAATTAGGCCCACCTGGCTTGACGAGAGTTCATCCATTTCGCTGCCCGTAAGTGCTCCATATTCCGGTGGTCAGTAAGAATCCGGAATGGATGGACTGCGCCCTCCAGCCAGTGTCTCCATTCCTCCAGAGCGAGGACCACTGCCAACAGCTCCCTGTCTCCAACTCCATACTTCCTCTCTGCGGGGGCAAGCTTTTTAGAGAAAAAGGCACAGGAATACATTTTCTCTGGCTTACCGTGCCGCTGGGAGAAGACCGCAACAACACCCTCCTCCGATGCGTCCACCTCCAGGATGAAAGGACGAGATGGATCTGGGTGTTTTAGGATGGGCGCTGTGGTGAACCTCTCCTTCAGCATCTTGAAGGCAGCGTCAGCCTCAGGGTTCAAGGCCAGCTTCTGAGGCCCACCGTTAAGGAGAGAGGTGAGCGGGGCGGCTATGGAGCTGAAGGACCTGATGAAACACCGGTAGAAATTAGCGAAGCCTAGGAAGCTCTGTAGGCCCTTGATGGTGGTGGGAACTGGCCATGACCTGATGGTGTCCGTCTTCACTCCTTCCATGAACACCCCATGAGGACTGATCCGGTATCCCAGGAAGGAGATGGCCTGTTGGTGGAATTCACATTTCTCCCCCTTCACCAACAGGCTGTGTTCTTGGAGGCGGAGTAGGACAGCTCGGATGTCCCTGATGTGCTCCTCGAACGTAGCCGAGTAGATCACGATATCGTCGATGTACACCACCACCTGTCTACTCAGCATGTCCCAAAACACGTCATTGACGAAGGACTGGAACACAGATGGTGTGTTGGCGAGGCCGTAGGGCATGACGCAGTATTCATAGTGGCCTGAGGTGGTGCTGAATGCCGTCTTCCACTCGTCTCCTTCCCCGATTCGGATTAGGTTGTAGGCACTCCTCATGTCCAACTTGGTAAAGTACCAGGCCCCTCGTAGCTGCCATGGAAAGGGGGTAAATGTGACTCTTCGGGGGGTGTTGTCCCTCCAGCAGGGATACACGTAGCCTTTAATGAAGAGAAGACATCGGAGAGATCTGCAAACTCAAGTGGAATGTTGGGCTGGAGGGCGGACTCTGGACTCACCACTGACGTGGAACAACAAACCACCGGCAGGCAGGTCTTCCGGCATGAGGTGAACCAGGCTGTGATCCTCTTGGTGCTCCAATTGATGGTGGGGTTGTGTAGTCTGAGCCAGGGCAATCCCAAGACGATCCGGTGAAGGGGTGATGTGACGATGTGGAATGACAGCCCCTTGTGGTGCTCCGGTAGTGTGGGAATGGTGATTGTGATTGGGAGAGTGACGTGCGTAATGGTGCCTGATCCAAGGGGTTTATTGTCCAGTGAGGTGACGTGTAGCAGAGATGGCAGTGGCACGGTGGGCAACCCCCATTCAGAGACCACCTCCCTATCTATAAGGTTCCCAGCTCATCCGGAATCTATCATTGCAGTAGAAATGGAAGAGAAGGAATAACCAATCACCGTTATGGGAACTAAAAACAATTGTTTTGTGATAGGAGCTGACGTAACACTCATGGAGCGGTGACGGGAGTCATACCGCCTAGATAGGGAGCTGGCAGGAGATCTGTGGTCCGTGGTGGTGTAGGGGGTGCTGTCCACCTCCATGGGTGAGGACTCGGAAGTAGGGCGGCTTCCATAGCTCAGATGGGGTGAGCGTCGAGGCTCCGGGAGGTGTTGGGAACGCCGTCTCTCTCTCAACATGTTGTAAAGACGGATGGACGTGGTGATGAGAGTATCAAGGTCCATCTCGTCGTCCCGACATGCGAGTTCCGTCTTGATGTCCTCCCGTAAGCCTCTCCTGAAGGCCGTGCGCAGAGCACGCTCAATCCAGCCAGAAGATGCCGCCACCATGCGGAAACTCAGAGCGTACTCGGAACGCGGGCCCCTCTCTCTGTTGTAGATGGAGGAGACGCTCACCCCGTCCTTTCCCTCCGTGGGATGATCAAACACCGTCCTGAACCTAGCGAGGAAGGTGGGGTAGGGAAGTGCCACTGCCTCCTCTCCTTCCCAGACTGCCGTGGCCCAATCCAGCGCCTTTCTCTTGAGAAGCGAAATCACCAGTGCTATCCTGGCTTGGTCAGATGGATATTCCCCAGGCTGACGCGCCAGATAAAGGGAAACCTGTAGCAGGAAGCCGCTACATTTAGTAGTTTTACCGTCATGGCGCTCCGGTAGGGCAAGGGTTCCCACAGGAGTGGGTGATAGCACGGGAACAGGTGGATTGGGGGCACTCGCCGCTCCCTGAGGTGGAACCGGAGCGCTGGGCAGATTATGCAGAGTTTGGAGCACTTCCTGCATGGCGGCGTTCAACTGGGCAAGCTGCTGCTGGTGCTGGTCGAGGCACTGGGAAACTCCTGCTGCATTCATTTTCGTTAGGTGTGTGATTCTGTGACGCGTACTGAGTATACGAAGAGGCAGGACGCAGACGCAGGAATTAACAAGGTCAAGGTTTACTTAACAATTAGCAAGAGAAATAACAAAGATAGAGTAAACGACACAAAGCTTAACAATCACACGCAACATCATCCAGAACAGTCCAGGGCTAAATAGGGGTGGTGATGAGTTGATGAGGTGCAGGTGCGCTGAAGGTGATTAAGGTGCATTGGGTTTCCATTCCGGTGTTGCCGAGGTGGTGCGCTCAGACTGGTGTCTCAGTAGACCGGCGAATCAGAGTGCCAGAGGGGAGCAACGGGAGGAGACATGACAGGTGTTCAATGTAAACATTCCATGAAACCTTTGAAAAAAACATGCAGGGCTTGACATTAACCTGTTTATCTACTTGTCCTTTAGACAAGGTGACTGAAAATGTTGTTGTGTTGTTTGATGCAAGAAACCACTTTACAAAATAAAATGCATACCATTATTACAGAGAATCAGACAAATTATGCTACCTTCTCCCTATTGGCTACTTAGCTTATCCAAGCCTGTCTCAAAATACAACAATGCCCCTTTAAGAACAAAAAAAGCTCTTTACCTTTCTCACTTTTCAAAGAAGTCTAGAAATGTACACGTTTTGTGGTCTTGTAAGAAGCAATCACTCGCCTATTGCTGACTACAAATTATCTATAACTGGGCTAATAACTCACTAACTAGCAAAGGATATTAACAAAATGTGCACACGTGGCTACATGCAGCTCTCGCTTTGATCTCAAAACAAGCTCATCTACTCACGACTGCTCATGCTGTAAACACAGTCTAGTTCAAAGTAAATGGCACAGATCCATATATGGCAATTGTCTATTTGCATATAGGCCTACTGCAGCTCTGATTGTTTATGCCGCATTGGTCTGTGTAGATTATGGGCTGAGTCATACGTGTCAATGCAATAGAATTGAATTTCCCTGGGGCGGCAGGTAGCTTAGTGGGTAAGAGCGTTGTGCCAGTAACCGAAAGGTTGCTGGTTCTAATCCCCGAGCCGACTAGGTGAACTGTCAATGTGCCCTTGAGCAAGGCACTTAACCCTAATTGCTCCTGTAAGTCGCTCTGGATAAGAGCGTCTGCTAAATGACGTAAATGTAAATGTAGAATCCTACTCTGATGTTTTCTGCCTACAACAAAATCTCTTGCATAGTTAGTTTTGTTTCGGTATGTTGCATTAAAAGTTGCTAATATTGTGTTGATTTGATCACAATTGCCACAGTAAAGGGAAAGGTTGATAGTGTTAATAGGGAAAACCCTTGATCAGTGTTCACCAACGTTTTCTGAGTTAAGATCACTTTGAGTAAAAATTGTCTACCGCTCAGATTTTTTTTGTATGACTTAAAAAACGTAACCCTTTGCAACATGAACCAATTAAAAACAATGCTGTAGCAATGTGTCACGAACGTTGACTGATGACTCGTGGAACCAAGGCGCAGCGTGATAAGCGTACATTTTTATTTAGTACACAACACACGAACAAAACGAACGATACGTGAAGTCCTGAGCTTACAACAACACAAACCTTTACGGAACAAGATCCCACAAACTAACTGGTGCCAACAGGCTGCCTAAGTATGGTCCCCAATCAGAGACAACGAGCTACAGCTGCCTCTGATTGGGAACCACCCTGGCCAACATAGAACTAAACGATCTAGAACAAAAAACATAGAAAACTAAACATAGAAAATCCACACCCTGGCTCAACATTTAAGAGTCCCCAGAGCCAGGGCGTGACACAATGAGGTTTGTGCAGTAAGCTATAGGCCCAAAACATTACCACCGCATATTGGCTTTGCTTGAATTGCCCTGCCAATGCATTGTTGTTCGGGCAATTTTTTAAAATTATATTTCAAAATCTGAGGTAGACTATACAGTATGATCACACCGGTAATATAACCATTGTTGTATTACTTGTGAGGCACAGCTGAGTGAGCATACATTTAAATCATTTGTTTTTTATTTTACTGGGCTGATGGTGGCTGCATCTGATGGTCAGTCTCAGCGGAGGGAGAGAGCAGCAGACTGAGGGCCACCTCTCCACATCCCTCCGCTCTCCCTTTCCTTCACTGACACTGACCAAAAAGGGCCACCGTCTTCCAGTTGATGGCGAAACTCGAGTCGCACCGCATTATTTCTGTTTCATGCACAAATTCATGTTGTAACTCCTATGAACAGAGAAATATTATTCAATATTAAAAGAGACACAAGCCACTAATAATAACAATAACGGAAGCCTATAGGTACACTTTCCTACTCATTCATTACTGCTGCAGTGCTTGTTGTAGCGCTGAGTGGAAATAGGAAGAACACGCATTTTATGGCTTATAAAAGTGTTGAATACAAAGTGTTGACAGTGCTGAGTAAGAACTTAAACATGACCTCACTCATAATGCAGCTCTTTGCTGTATTCGTTGACAGTCTCTCTCTAGTGATGGTTTTAAACGTTTTGAAATCTCACAGCATCAATTTTGCTGTAGCTTTCTTTTATTGTTGCTATGTTACTGCAGACATGGTAATCTGAACCATCCGATTGGCCAGCAGTAGGCCTATAGACACTCTCGCGGCCCGCCGGGAAGGCAGAGTTTGTACCTTCAGGGCAGCTGAATCGGGTGCACCTACCACCAAGGCAAAACATATATATATATATATATATATATATATATATATATATATAGGAACACAAGGCTTTATCATTGTTTTTTTTCCAGAAATGTTTGGCAATCGACTAGGAATACCTTGGAGATCAACCAGTCGATCACGATCGACCGGTTGTTGTCCACTGCTCTAGAAAGTTGAGTGAAGTTCAATCTCGTGCTTCTCTCTGTGGGCTGATAGTTATTCTGCACTGCAGTCCTGGGGAGCTGCAAGGCAGTCTCGAGCTACTGCGCGCCCGTGTGCACTTTAGTGGGAACAATGGTTCTAGGTAGAACCATGTACAGGGGGTTCTATGAAGAACCCTACATATACATAGAGTGTTCTAGGTTCTACCTAGCACCAAAAAAAGTTCCCCTTTGGGGACAAACCAAAAAACCCTATATGGTTCTACTTAGCACCTTTTTTTTTCTAAGAGTGTATCTGTTCTTTTCCCAATACTTGTGTGGGCCTGAGAGCAATTTAAATAAAAACTGCTGCTATTTAGTACATGAGTTGAGCTGGTACTCATCTGTTATAGAATACTGGCTCTAAAATATGAACATGTAAAATGGGTATCTGCAGCTACAATAACACACTTATTTCATTCCACTTCAAGCACTGCTGCTATTTGAAGTTATTTAGATAATTTCCATGAAAACATTGTATTGACAGATTATTTTGTCAGCACCCTAGAAACTGGATTGTTTACTGTAGCAGAAAAACGTTGATCACCTTGGACTTTTATCAATGGGTATTTTCTAGAACAATTTTGATATGAATGTTTTAATCAGTTAGATATTCCTCGCCAGAGTGCATATGATGACAATATATCGAAACGGTGAAAATGAACGACATGACTAAAGCAGAATAAGATTGGTCTCTATCTTAAAAACAGATTGTTGTGTTTCCTAAATGCCAGCCAGGAGTAAGTCCACCAAATGCTGTGCTTCAGACGAGGGCCCCGAGGGACCTGGACACACACACGCACGCACGCACGCACGCACGCACACACACACACACACACACACACACACACACACACACACACACACACACACACACACACACACACACACACACACACACACACACACACACACACACACACACACACACACACACACACACACACCTCCATCTGTTGTGTGTTGTCCACACACCGAGGGTCACTGTGGACCAAGTCTGCCTGTTTAAAACAAAGCGTCTCCCTTAAGCTTTAAAGACCTATAGGTTTGGCTCCAAAGTCACACTGGGGACTGGCATGGCATCTGTCCCCAAACCATGAGCCAACGGCTGGGGTGATGGAGGGAGGACCAGGTCCTGTAGCCCAGATAAAGACAGCCTCCCCTGGCCATGGCAGTAGGGGACTGGGGGGCATGGTGGACAGGCCTTGGGGTTCAGGTAGACTGCTGATAATAATCCACATGGGTGTGTATGGGTGTGAAAAGCCTTCATCAGAATACCCCATTGGGTTAAGGAAAGACCTGCAGGAGAACGAGGGCTAGGAAAACAAGATTAAAATTAGTCTGTGCTCATTGCTCAGGACTATATCACATTAAGGAAGACATAATCCATCCTCCATTGCACTGCTACTACTTCTACTACAGTATATCATTACCATTTTTCCAGAGAAAATGTTATACTTTGAATGCACTAGCCTTCATGAGTACACTTCTGCTAAGTTTTCTACTAACGCTAATTGGTTTGCTGTAAACAAATGAAGCCATTCTCGTTCATTTAATTTAATATCGGATTTAATAATGTAGTGTTTATTTAACAGGATTTTAATCAAGCCAGTTTACTGTCTCAGCGAACAAGCGCTTTGTTTTTCTGTCCTTATCATTCCACTTGTATGATCAACATTTTCATTTACCAATCAAAGGAGTTAAGGGTCACTTTATTACATGAACCAGTGAGGTGAATCAAATAAATTCTGGACTCATGGTTAGTTCAGGGTACAGTGTATTCTAATTAATAAAATATGATATGCTGTACTGACTGTTCAATTTATATGGCAAATAATTGAATGTATACCTTACAGTTAGTTATACAGGGGATTTGAACATCAAATGATAGCTTATGGGTAATATGAAAAAGTGAATGAGGTAATTCATTTCCCTTATCGTAACAATTAATTGAATAAGACGATAGCTGTGACATATGAAAAATATAAAAAAATGGGAAAGTATTGTAACAATAACCGTACGACGTACACAGAATTATAATTTCTCCCTCAATATCCAGTGATGAAATGCAGTTTGGTTAGATGTCGTTGAATAGTAGACATGGTGCAACGTTCCAGTGAGTGTTCTGTGTCTGTGTGTTTGTGTGTGTGCGCACGCGCAACCCTGAGGATGGGAGCATGTGCTGTTGTGAGGGACTCAGGACTGTATCCAGGTCAGCTATGAGGCCTCAGCTGGAGTACAGGAGGCTACACCTGTCACCGCCCAGGGGCCTCTCTCTCACTCTCTCTCTCTCTCTCCTTCTCTCCATCCATCCATCCATCCATCCATCCCTCTCTTTCTAGCTGGATGTGCAGGAACCCCTCACCCCAGATAGATCCAGGCTGCGTCAGTCAGTCCAGCTCAGCCATGCGTGTCCTACTCTGGGAATTCACTCCGGGAGCTTCTGTTACATCCATCGCTCTCTTTCTCTCCCTCCCTCTCTCCCTGTCTCTCTGTCTGTTATTAACCTCCCACATTGCTATGTCTCTTCCCTCTCTCTCTCTCTCATAGTGACTGCCCTCTCTTTTTCTTTCAACCCCTTCATCTCTTTATCATTGTCTCGTGATGCTCTCTGTCTGTTGTCTCTTCCTCTCCTCTCTCTGTATCTACAGTAACTCTCTACCCACTTCCCTCCTTCTCTCTCTTCTTTCTCCCTCATTCTTACCTAGCTCTCTCTGCCTCTCTCCGGCCTTAGTCACCCCATCCCTCTCAACAGTAGTCCAACAGGAGTGAGTGAATCCGGTGGTGAGGGTGAAAAGAAAATGTGTTGGTTGCAGTAGGAATGTGAAGCCTTGGCTTGTTGATGGAAACCCTGCCATTAGGCCCGGGCCCAGAAAGGTTTAGTCACAGAGCGTAAACAATGGCTCTCCCAAAGGAGGCCACTCACTTCCTGGATGGGATGCTGAGCACACACACACACCGGCAAAATGAGGTCATTGTCATAATTTTCAATACAATCATCATCACGATCATCATCAGCTGTGTCCACATACACAAAAACACACACACACACACACACACACACACACACAAACACATATTCTGTAGAATGAATTCATTACACTTTGTGAAAGACTTGCCCTACCAACTAACCCTGCACCCATTAAAACCTCACCACTATTCCACTACTTTGGCCCTATCTGATCTTCCTCCAGGCCAGCAGCCTGGGAGGACGGGACACTATTGTTCAAAACATCTTGTAACTCTTCTGCAGTAAAATCTCGTACACCCAAGTACTTCTCTGCAGCTGCCACCACAACATCTATCCTCTGTGATTTATCTTCCATTCCTGTGGTACAATTGACAACCATGGCCATGAATGCCAAAAGAACAACCTTACTGAAGCACATGTTATTCCTATCACTCTCTATTGGCCTTGGCCTACTCACAGAGATCCTCTCAGGATCCCTCACCCTGTACCCATCTTCCTCTACTACTCTCTCCACTGCCTCAGCAGTGACATCTTCTGCATTACTCTAATCCTGGCAACCTCAACTTCTCACCGGACACCTCTGATCTCCAGCACCATGGGTACCCCTACAGTTTATACAGACAGTGTCTTCTTTGTTTCACCACGCTCTCCACCAAACGGCGGGCGTCACAAACACCGGGAATCTTCAACTTCAGATGATCCTCCTTAACACTTAATGCCACTCTAGTTATCACTCCTTTCAACGGCTCCCTGATCCGGAGAGGAAAGCAAGTCATGGTTCTTGTCCCCATCCCTCTGGATGGCAGAAATGCAAAATATCTACACGATTCCACTTCGAGTGACTTTCACCGACCCAACATTCCCAAACCTCTTCTCCACCCAACCTGACACCACATATGGATCTGCCAAATGTCTCACTCTCACTGGGCCAAAATCATCTTTGTCAACATCAGGACGATGCTCGAACTCGGTGGTCTTCACCACACCTGCCACCGTAGTTAATTCATCCTCACTCTCGTCACCTTCAGTTTTCTTCTGTAGCTCTTCCAAAAGTTCTGTGTGATCCACCACTTCATATTCACTTAAATCATGTTCCACTTTTCACAAAAGAATCCTGTCTGTCATCTTCTCCTTCATCAGATCTTCCAGAAGGCTTGTGCATTCCCCATTCCATATTTACTTATAATATGTTCCACTTTATGATGTCAAATTCACTAAGCAGTTTACTTTGAAGCAGTGTGCCGATGTGTGCATCACTTTATCAGAAGCACGTGATCAATGACGTCCGAAGCTTTGTTTCGTCGAACAACCACCTGATTACTCAGGTATTGGTTTCGGTAGAAGACAAAATGTTACCCCGCGCTACGGCGTGTGCGACGCCATCTATAATAATTTGGCTGTTCTAAATTATTTTGACCAGCAGGTGCCACTAGTGTACAATGAGTTGTTCAAAGCCTCGAGTAATGAACCTATTTTCGACACAATTGGCTGGAAACTCTCAATGCTTCAGAAAACTTCATTTTCCCCATCACTATCTCCTTTTTTTCCCTGTCCACCATCTTACCCCCACCTCATGGCCACAACACAACCTTCTTTAAGCTATCGGGAACACAATATCATCTATACTTGGCATGTAGGTTTGTCAATTATGGGTGGCACAAATTGCGATATGGGGGAGGGGAATTGGTGTATGCAAATTTAATACTGTAGTATTTACTATAGTTTAAAAAGTGTGGCGTTTTTGTTGATTGTAGTGTTTTTGTGAATTGTAGTGTTGTTGCGGACATTACTGTAGTTTTTACTACAGAGTTTTATTGTGGATAATTCTGTAATATTTATTGTAGTATTCTACAGTATACTACAACATTCTATAGTAAGTACTACACATGATCGAGGGATACTACAGTGTAGTAGAATTCTATAGTAAAATTATTTTTTCATGTGGGTAGGCCTACACAATATACATTTTGGTCTATTTATTTTTCATGGGTATTTTTTTGTTTTAGATTTAACCAGCCAGATGTGGGGTAAATAGACTTATTGCTCCACATATTATATCAGTAGTATGATTAAATGTGTTTGCATAGTAAATATTGAACTTTTAGGGGAAGGATGTTTTAGTCAGTTATGGCATACTATTGTTGTGATACAATTGACATCATTGGCTTATCTGCCTTCAAAGTATTTCTCATTTCATAACAGTTTTATGAAAACACTATACTGTTTTGCAGCATAGTGAAAAGCTTGGCTTGGATAGTGGTCAGATAATTCTGCCGCTCGAAAACTAAACTCAGGAAGCACACTGCTGTGCATCTTAAAGTATAACCATAACAAAACCGCAACGTTTCAACCAGTTCTCCCTGGGTAGAACGCTACCTCAATGTTACCTCAACAACCACGTCGAGCCTAAACACTTCCAAAAGATGCAACGAGGGCCCCATCCACAATTCTCAGACACAATTATGAAAATGTCACATTTTCAAAACAGCAAAAACGCCTTTGAATCCTTACAAAATCAAATAGGCCTGACTTGAGGAATTTAAAAAATTGCAGACAGTAACCTACACACTAACAACGCTAGCACAGTTAGTGTTGTGCTATAGCCGTGGCGAGATCCTCACATCTGTCCAAAATGTGAATTGTAATATCTCCACCTTGCAGGCGGCAGCTGGAGGATGGCTTAGCACTCGCTGCTTTCTTCTCCAGGAGGCTGTGAAGTGAAGTCTGATGGTGTCAGGGCTTTTCCTCTCCACCGAGGGAGTCGAGTATAGAGGGTGAGCCTCTCTGTGTGTGTTTGTGTGTATCCTTAAAAAGGGAACACTGTGAGACACTGATAAGAGCCTGAAAGCAGATATATACTTCCTAGAGTGAACAGCTAGTGGATGCAGATAGACAGAGACAGTAAACACATCACATGCATTAACCTTCTAGGATTTGCACATCGCAGGTGTAAGTGACAGCGACTGGCATTCATTAGCATAATAGGTAGGTAAATGTAAATCTTAATGCAGAATTCTGTAGCGTTAGCGGTAGCCATGCTATGCAAAGCTAACAGCTCCATGTTAGAAGTGCAGATATTTCTGTTGCTGCTTAACCACATTGTAGGTGATATGGCCTAATTTCTTTCCCTTGCAAATTGGATTGACCCCTATCTCAGTGACAAAAAAACTACTGGTTTGAGTCAATCGGTAATAAACAGTGTGTGTGTTAATTTTGTGTTGACTGCAGTCTGCAATTGCAGAACAAACATTTACCTATTTCCCCCTAAAGACACTGCAATTTACTTTTCTGGTTTTCTAACACCATGAATACCAATACTACAATGCATATGTTCTTCCTCTGCAAGGTTTCCCCTCCCTTTTTCTCCCCCTTCTGAAATACAAAGTTGCCAGTCGTTGCCATGACTACGGTTGGAGTTCATAAATCAGCTGCAGAGGGGACTATTCATTCTCTGTAAATTATCTTTTTTTGGGAGAGAGGATAAAGGATTTGGAAAGAGGGTGGAAGGAGGGGGCTACAGACCCTTACCTCTGTACGCCCTGCTAAAACAGATGGTGGATATGAGAGAGAGAGAGAGAGAGAGAGAGAGAGAGAGAGAGAGAGGAGAGAGAGAGAGAGAGAGAGAGAGAGAGAGAGAGAGAGAGAGAGAGAGAGAGAGAGAGAGAGAGAGAGGAGAGAGAGAGAGAGAGAGAGAGAGAGAGAGAGAGAGAGAGAGGAGAGAGAGAGAGAGAGAGAGAGAGAGAGAGAGAGAGAGAGTGTTTTCTGGGCCAACATAAGGAGGCACATTGAACAAAGTGATGACATACAGACAGGCTGCAGACAAGGGAAGCTACCATTCTGTTTATGTCGCGGTCATTTAGTCCCTCATATGCAAACCCAGTGTAAATGGCAAACATTTTGACAAATAATATATATAATTCTGTGATTGACACTATCATCTGTTATCACTATCAGTTCTGTTAGCAGTTCAGTGAGGGAACACTTCATGCGACATCCTGCACACAATCGAAAATGGTTTGCAACATATGAATGTTTTGCAACGAAAAGTAGCGCTTCTTATTGGTCCTGATAGTCACTCCCTGTTTCTGTCCATTTTCTTCCATTTAGTCCCTAATGAACACGACCAGGGTTGGATGATAATAGGACATCATAGCAGCAAAGGCCTCCCTCACCAAACTTTGCTTAGGCTACTACAGAACAGATGCTATGTCAGAAATATAAATAAGCCATAAACCATTATTAATCATGTGGACATAATAAAAAATCCCAAAATGAGGGCACTGTGGGGGCACATTACTATTGATTTATTTTCCCTCCATTTTGAGATGGCAAAACAGACAGGCGGGTAATTGAAGCAAAGACCAATCAAATCCACCTAACAATATCATGTGCCAGGAAATGACAGCCCAGTTTCTCACTAGAGAATGGTGTACCGGTCTGTGCAGGGCTGGGTAGGGGGCGGCGGCTGGATGCTCTTACACACCACCCGGACACACTCTCTCACATACACTGGTGCACCCTTCTACCCCCAAGCCATAAGACTACTAAATAGTTAATCAAATAGCTACCCGAACTGTCTGCACTGACCCTCTTTGCACTAATTATTTTGACTCATCACATATGCTGCTGATACTGTTTATTATCTATTGCCTATTCACTTTACCCCACCTATATGTACGTATCTACCTCAATTACCTCGTACCCCTGCACATCGAATCGGTACTGTTACCCTGTGTATATAGCCAAGTTATTGTTACTCATTGTGTATCTATTCCTTGTGTTATTATTTTTTCTATATTTTTCTCTGCATTGTTGGGAAGGGCCCATAAGTAAGCATTTCACTGTTAGTCTACCTGTTGTTTACGAAGCATGTGACAAATAAAATTGTATTTGACTCACTGGCCCCTCACACACACTAGAATACACACTGGCCTAACACACACTGGCACACACCGACTTCGCCTAACACACACTGGCAAAAACCTTTCTGCCGCACACCACATGCAAACAGACACGCATGCAGGCACACTTATTACGGAGGGACTCACACATACGCACATGCATGCATGCACACACGCATGGACACACGCACACACACTTGAACTCACTCACTCTCTCTCTCACACACATACACACACACCGGCCCCTCTCAGTCCGTGGGCTAGAAGAATGGAGCTAGTGTGCAGCAAGGCAGCCAGTAGCAGACATGAGGGCAGGGCGGTGGTTTACAGGGGTGGGGGCACAGGGAGGGTACGAAGAGGGGGACATGGGTGGAGTGGTGGGGGGACTGAGGTGAGTCAGGGACTGTACATTTGAAATATATTAAAGTAAACAAGTGGTCAAAAATAGAAGTTGTGACCTTTTGGAGACATCACTTGGTAAACTTGAAGATTCTCTTGAAGTCAAGGCTTTGGAGTATACAATGAAAAAAGGCCTCCATTCTTTCAGTGAATGTAGAATACTGTATTAATCTCTAACCCATAATCATGGCTGTAACTCTGCACTGTAAAACCTTTCCTGTTGTTTTACGGTAACTTACAGGAATCCAGTTGCCTGTAAATTACTGTAAGAAAAGGTACAGTACGTTACCATACCATATTTTACGGTATCCAATACTGTTACTGTACCCTTTTGGTAACACTTTACTTGACATCTAGTGTCATAACATGTTATGACAAGGTCATAACCATGTCATAATACAGTATGTCATAACAGCTGAAATAACTTGTCATAACCTATCATAACAGTGCCATGACCCATATATTTACACCTGTTGTGACATATATTGCGTTATTTTATGGCGGGATATGACACCTACATAAGAGTGTCAAAACCCACATTTATTCAAATGTGTTTTTTCCCAGCCAAGAAGTCTGTTTCTTATATCCTTTGTTTGGCAAAAAAACATAATTAAATTGTTGCCAGCAGCACAGTTACAGTCACCAACGCTCTAGATAACGTGAAAACAGCCTAACCAGCTCTGCTAGGGTGAGTAAAATGGTCAGAGTGAGGTGTTCTCTCATTTGTGTCTGGAAGTAGCTAGCAAGCTAGCCAACTTTAGCCAGTTAGCTTGGGTGCTTGACTGTTGTTGTGTGGTCAGAACGCTCGGATCAACCCTACTCCTCTGCCAGAACTCCTGCACAAACGGAAAATCTGACAAAGCTCTGCATTTATGAACACCCAGAGCGCACTCTGGCACTCCAGAGTGAATTTATGAACACACCCTTGGACTAAGAAAATACACTTTATGACACTGTCAAGAATCATTATGACCATCATAATCATATAAGCCAGATAGGTATATCATGTAAATGCCCTTATGTCAGTCATCAGTCAAAAAGAGCTGCTCCTGAGTTCATCCCAGTCATCAGCAACAGAGCATTGGGGAAGGTGTATGTCTGACATCAATGTGTGCACAATTACAATGATTACAATGAAAATGTTATATATTATAAAAATACTCTTGACAAGTAGGCAATGGTGTAATGGAATGTGTAATGGTGTAATGGAATGTTTTGCTTTGTGTGGTAGGTTGTCACGCCCTGACCTATAGAACTCTAGTTAGTTTGGTCAGGGTGTGCATGTTTAGTTCGATGTTGTTGTAGATCTATGTTTAGATCTAGGTTTCTATTTCTACGTTTGGCCGGGTGTGATTCCCAATCAGGCAGCTGTCGCTCGTTGTCTCTGATTGGGGATCATACTTAGGCAGCCAGTTTTCCTGCCTGGGTTGTGGGATCTTGTTTTTGTTTCGGTGTGTTTGGCTTGTTTGTGTATAGCCTTCCGACGTCACGTTTCGTTGCTTTTTGTTGTTTTGTACGTGTTTATCCAGTTTAATAAACATGTTCGCATACCACGCTGCACCTTGGTCTGACCCGTCTCTCAACGTCCGTGACAGAAGATCCCACCAAACGAGGACAAAGCAGCGTGGCCAGGAGCAGACATCCTGGACATGGGAGGAGATCCTGGATGGTAAGGGATCTTGGACATGGGAGGAGATCCAGGCTGGGATGGATCACCGTCCTTGGGAACAGACAGAGGAGGCCCGGGTTAGAGAGGAGCAACAGCGACACCGCCGACGCCGGCCGAGGAGGAAGGCCGAGAGGCAGCCCCAATAAAAAAAAATTGGGGGGCTAAAGGGGTGGTCGGGGAGCGAGAGAGAAGAGCCCCGACCACTGCACCCGGTGGGTTTCCAGTTTGAGTCCCTACGACCATGGGAACAGGAATGGGAACAGTTTTATATTGAGGAGTCGGAGGATGACGACGACGATGAGTTTCTGTTCCCTAACTCGTGGGGGCTCCCGGAGGAGTCCTCACTGGAGGAGGATTGGGCACAGAGAGTAAAGGACTGGTACAGTCGTAGTCCTCCGGCGCCGGTTCCCAGTCCAGTACGGCTCGTCCCTGCTCCTCGCACCAAACCAGTGGTGCGTGTCGCCAGCCCGGTACGCCCCGTACCTGCTCCCCGCACCAAACCAGTGGTGCGTGTCGCCAGCCCGGTACGCTCCGTACCTGCTCCCCGCACCAGACCTGTGGTGCGTGTTTCCAGTCCGGCCCGGCCCGTGCCTGCACCTCGCACCAAGCCAGTGGTGCGTGTTCCCAGTCCAGTACTGCCCGTGCCTGCTCCTCGCACCAGACCTGTGGTGCGTGTCCCCAGTCCGGCCTGGCCCGTTCCTGCTCCTCGCACCAGACCTGTGGTGCGTGTCTCCAGTCCGGCCCGTTCCTCCTCGCACCAGACCATAACCATAACACATATAGAATCGTGTAGTAACCAAAAAAAGTGTTAAACAAATCAAAATATATTTTAGATTTTAGATTCTTCAAAGTAGCCACCCTTTGCCTTGATGACAGCTTTGCACACTCTAGGCATTCTCTCAACCAGCTTCATGAGGAATGCTTTTCCAACAGTCTTGAAGGAGTTCCCAAATATACCGAGCACTTGTTGGCTGTTTCTCCTTCACTCTGCCGTTCAACTCATCCCAAACCATCTCAATTGGGTTGAGGTCGGGTGATTGTGGAGGCCAGGTCATCTGATGCAGCACTCCATCACTCTCCTTCTTGGTCAAATAGCCCTTACACAGCCTGGAGGTGTGTTTTGGGTCATTGTCCTGTTGAAAAACAAATGATAGTCCCAATAAGCGCAAACCAGATGGGATGGAGTATCGATGCAGAATACTGTGGTAGCCATGCTGGTTAAGTTTGCCTTGAATTCTAAATCAATCACAGACAGTGTCACCAGCAAAGCACCCCCACACCATCACACCTCCTCCTCCATGCTTCATGGTGGGATCAACATATGCGGAGATCATCCATTTTCCTACTCTGCGTCTCACAAAGACACGGCAGTTGGGACCAAAAATCTCAAATTTGGACTCATCAACCCAAAGGACAGTTTCCACCGGTCTAATGTCCATTGCTCGTGTTTCTTGGCCCAAGCAAGTCTCTTATTATTATTGGTGTCCTTTAGTAGTGGTTTCTTTGCAGCAATTCAACCATGAAGGCCTGATTCACGCAGTCTCCTCTGAACAGTTGATGTTGAGATGTGTGTATTACTTGAACTCTGTGAAGCATTTATTTGGGCTGCAATCTGAGGTGCAGTTAACTCTAATGAACTTATCCTCTAATGAACTTATGCAGCAGAGGTAACTCTGGGTCTACCTTTCCTGTGGAGGTCCTCATGAGAGCCAGTTTCATCATAGTGCTTGATGGTTTTTGCAACTGCACTTGAAGAAACTTTCAAAGTTCTTGAAATGTTCTGGATTGACTGACCTTCATGTCTTAAAGTAATGATGGACTGACTTTTCTGTTCTTATTTGTGCTGTTATTACCATAATATGGACAAAACGGCTATCCCCCCCACACACACACACACACACACACACACACACACACAGACCTTGTCACAACACAACTGATGGGCTCAAACGCATTAAGAAGGAAATAAATTCCACAAATTAACTTTTAAGAAGGCACACATGTTAATTGAAATGCATTCCAGGTGACTACCTCATGAAGCTGGTTGAGAGAATGCCAAGCGTGTGCAAAGCTGTCATCAAGGCAAAGGGTGGCTACTTTGAAGAATTTCAAATAAAATATATTTGGTTACCACATGATTCCATATGTGTTATTTCAAAGTTTGATGTCTTCACTATTATTCTACAATGTAGCAAATAGTAAAAAGAAAGAAAAACCCTGGAATTAGTAGGTGTGTCCAAACTTTTGACTGGTATTGTACATGTTTTGTAGGTTTTTCCAAATGAAATAAAGCCAGCCCTCGCAAGACATGTATAGCCAGATATAAATGTATGTCATTTTATCAGGAAAAACAGTATAGACATGGAAAAATCCAAAGTTTAACTTCAGATTGCTCTGTTCAAGACCAAATATATCATACTTTGACTAGAATGATGGCTTATTGACTTAAATCGTTGTGCAACATTATGGGTAATCTCTGAGCATTGTGTTTCAGCTGAAAAAAATAATTTTTTGCTGGTGTGGGCTTTGAAGTACTATCAACTTTTATGATGCTGATAAAGATAACACCTTTACAGATGGTCCCTAACTGCACATTCATTCATCTCTCAAGATGCTGAAATAAATAAATAACATTTCTCCACTCCTGTTCCTGAGTCAAAATTTACATTTGGTGTATCATTTTACTGCAATAACTGCTTCATTCTGCAGGAGTTATTATTATTATATTAGTCTATGTGACAGGTTATAGACCTACAGTCAGTGTCCAGATTTCAGTTACTATTCCATTTCACCCATCTGAGAAGTACAGTTCCCTTGACGTGCCATATTTAAAGTCCCGGTCTTGTGGCTGTCCAATTTGTATTGTGCCTCACAATCATCACACATAACATATTTCCCAAACATTAGGCTGCTGTTCTGGCACTCCCTTATCTTTATTTTCAACTCTCCATTTCGCAGCTTTTCTCTTATTGAATTAAACTCCAACATTGTCCTTTTTGCTTCAGTGGATCAACGTTAACTTTTTCTGGCCAAGTTCACAAAGGCATTTGGCAATTGGTGTGTATTTGCCGCACGTACAGTTACCGTAAGCCCTAAAGTTTAGGTTTACGCACTAATGCCAGATAAAACTAATGAAAGAAAAACCTCAATGTAGCCTATAGATATTAATTGCACAAGAATTAAACATTTATGGATTTATTATGCATTGTTTTCTCTTTATTCAATCTGCCCGCCACCCACCCGCCCTTCATCCACAAAATATTTCATTACCCTTAAGCCGCCTGATTTAACTACTGGGCCTGCAGGTTATGAGTCAACCTGGGCATCACTAAACCCCAGGCAATATCAGTAGCCTAGTCAAACTGCGCATTGTGCCCAGCTTCGCACACTGACCAACTCGAGGTAGGCGGCCTGTCACTGATCTTACACATCTGGGCGGCACCTTCAGCATTCAAATGCTAAAATGGCTTGCGCGATATTAGGTTTTATTAGTTGAGTGACAACCTGTGTAATTTGCTAGGTTATTGTTATCTATGCGCACAAAAAAATGGTGTTTTACCAGAATAAAAGTAAGCTACCGGAGACACAACTTTCATCTGGCTATACCTGCTGAACGAGGCTGACAATAGATTTTATTTGCGATTGTTAAGGTTCACTATCAGACAGTATATGAGGTCATTTTTCGATATACGGGGTAAAGTTGATAATTTTACCCCGTTGACAGTAATCACTTTTGCGAGGCGCACTGCATGGCCGAAGCGGGAGGAGAAAAAAAGCTCACTCCTTAAAAACTTCAGAGTTAACTTCAGGTTATGTCGATATTGGACTCGTTTTACTGTGGATATAGATACTTTTGTACCGGTTTCCTCCAGCATCTTCACAAGGTCCTTTGCTGTTGTTCTGGGATTGATTTGCACTTTTCGCACCAAAGTACGTTCATCTCTAGGAGACAGAGCGCATCTCCTTCCTGAGCGGTATGACGGTTGTGTGGTCCCAGTGTGTTTATACTTGCTTACTATTGTTTGTACAGATGAACGTGGTACCTTCAGGCATTTGGAAATTGCTCCCAAGGATGAACCAGACTTGTGGAGGTCTACAATTCTTTTTCTGAGGTCTTGGCTGATTTCTTTAGATTTTCCTGATGATGTCAAGCGGCACTGAGTTTGAAGGTAGGCCTTGAAATACATCCACAGGTACACCTCCAATTGACTAAAAGGATGTCAATTAGCCTATCAGAAGCTTCTAAAGCCATGACATAATTTTCTGGAATGTTCTAAGCTGTTTAAAGGCACAGTCAACTTAGTGTATGTAAACTTCTGACCCACTGGAATTGGATCTGTGTCACGCCCTGGCTCTGGGGACTCTAGTATGTTGAGCCAGGGTGTGAGTTTTCATTTGTTTTCATTCTAGTTTTGTATTTCTATGTTGGCCAGTGTGGTTCTCAATCAGAGGCAACGTGTATCAGCTGTTGCTTGTTGTCTCTGATTGGGACCAATACTTAAGCAGCCAGTTTTCCCACAGTGTTTGTGGGATCTTGTTCCTGTGTAGGTTTTTGTTTTGCACCTTTGGACGTCACGTTATCGTTTGTTGTTTTGTTCGTGTTATCATTCTAATTAATAAAATATGTTCACCTTCCACGCTGCGCCTTGGTCCTCTGTACTCGACGATCGTGACAGAAGATCCCACCAAAACTGGACCAAGCAGCGTGTCCAGGAGCCATCGCCAGGGGAATCTATAGCGGATCTCCTTTGCAACCTCGACTGGGCCAAGCCAAGTGAAGAGCAGAGAGGTTGGACTTTGGAGCAGTGGGGTGAGAGTCTGGCGAGAGATATGGAGGCCTGGTCCACGGGGAGGAGAGACACCCAGAAATGTTTTAGGGGGGGGGCTCACGCCGTGGACGACGGGGCAGCAGGAGGCCGCAATAGAGCGGTCCAGCGGGTTGGCAGAGGAGGCCGCCAGGTTACGGGGGCCGCTGGTCACAAAGGGGAAGGAAAGTGTAGAGGCACGGCGAGAGGTACTGGGGTGTGTTACCAGTCCGGTCCGGCCCGTTCCTGATCCCCGCGTAGGGCCAGTGGTGTGTGTCCCCAGTACGGCCCAGCCTGTTCCTGTCCCTCGCATCGAGCCTGTGGTGAGCGTCGCCAGCCCGGTCCGGCCTGTTCCTGCTTCCCGCATCGAGCCTGTGGTGCGCTTCGCCAGCCCGGTCCGGCCCGTTCCTGCTCCCCGCACCAAGTCAGTGGTGCGCTTCGTCAGCCCGGTCCGGCCCGCTCCTGCTCCCCGCACCAAGTCAGTGGTGCGCTTCGTCAGCCCGGTCCGGCCCGTTCCTGCTCCCCGCACCAAGTCAGTGGTGCGCTTCGTCAGCCCGGTCCGGCCCGTTCCTGCTCCCCGCACCAAGTCAGTGGTGCGCTTCGTCAGCCCGGTCCGGCCCGTTCCTGCTCCCCGCACCAAGTCAGTGGTGCGCTTCGTCAACCCGGTCCGGCCCGCTCCTGCTCCCCGCACCAAGTCAGGGGTACGTTTCGTCAGCTGCTTCACGCCGGAGCTAGAGCAATCCGCTCCACCAGTGTGCAGTCCAGCTCCGGTCAGCAGGGCCAGACCGGACCAGGGGTACTTTGGGGGGTTAGAGAGGGAGTGGGGATCATGCCCGGAGCCGGATCCGCCGCCAAGGCGGAGTGCCCACCCGGTCCCTCCCCTGTGGTGTTTGGTTGGCGCGGTCGGAGTCCGCGCCTTTGGGGGGGGGGGGGTACTGTCACGCCCTGGCTCTGGGGACTCTAGTATGTTGAGCCAGGGTGTGAGTTTTCATTTGTTTTCATTCTAGTTTTGTATTTCTATGTTGGCCAGTGTGGTTCTCAATCAGAGGCAACGTGTATCAGCTGTTGCTTGTTGTCTCTGATTGGGAACCATACTTAAGCAGCCAGTTTTCCCACAGTGTTTGTGGGATCTTGTTCCTGTGTAGGTTTGTGTTTTGCACCTTTGGACGTCACGTTATCGTTTGTTGTTTTGTTCGTGTTATCATTCTAATTAATAAAATATGTTCACCTTCCATGCTGCGCCTTGGTCCTCTGTACCCGACGATCGTGACAATCTGACCCACTGGAATCTGTCTGTAAACAATTGTTGGAAAAATTACTTGTGTCATGCACGAAGTAGATGTCCTAACCGACTTGCCAAAACTATAGTTTGTTAACAAGAAATTTGTGGAGTGGTTGAAAAACTAGTTTTAATGACTCCAACCTAAGTGTATGTAAACTTCCGACTTCAACTGTACACACACAAACAAGTCAGCTCAGACAGATCCAGTTCAGAGGCCCAGCTCATGAGCTCCATCAGCAGCAGATTTTAATTTAGAATGGAAAATAAATGTGTTTATGCAACAAATGTTAGTGCATCAAATCATATCGAACTGAATTGCATCGTATAATTTCAAACTAAAAAGTACCATTCCTGTATCAGAATTGACCCATTGTCTCTAGATACGTATCAAATCATCTTGAAAAGGGAAAGATGCACATCGCTATCATTTACAGCAATTTACTGTAAATAATTAATACTTTATTTTACTGTTAGTTTTATTGTATAATACTGTCAAAACAACAAGAAAGTTTTACAGTGTGTGGTTAGCATGGCATTTGTAATCATTATGTGATTCAAGGTATTGGCACATTCATACTCACTGGTATGGTATGATTACATATTACGTCTTAATGTATCTCTGCCTCTAAGTAGTTACAACACAATACTGTATGTCATTATATTGTATATTCAGTTATATATACACAGTGCATTCGGAAATTATTCAGACCCCTTGACATTTTCCACATTTTGTTACGTTACAGCCTTATTCTAAAATTGATTAAATTATTTTTTTTCCCTAATTCAGAACCATTACTCAGTACTTTGTTGAAGCACCTTTGGCAGCAATTACAGCCTCTAGTCTTCTTGGGTATGACGCTACAAGCTTGGCACACCTCTATTTGGGGAGTATCTCCCATCCTTCTCTGCAGATCCTCTCAAGCTCTGTCAGGTTGGATGGGGAGCGTCGCTGCACAGCTATTTTCAGGTCTCTCCAGAGATGTTCGATCAGGTTCAAGTCTGGGCTCTTGCTGGGCTACTCAAGGACATTCAAAGAGTTGTCCCGAAGCCACTCCTGCGTTGTCTTGGCTGTGTGCTTAGGGTCGTTGTCCTGTTAGAAGGTGAACCTTCGCCCAAGTCTGAGGTCCTGAGCGCTCTGGAACAGGTTTTCAAGAAGGATCTCTGTACTTTGCTCCGTTCATCTCTCCCTCGATCCTGACTAGTCTCCCAGTCCCTGCCGCTGAAAAACATACCCACAGCATGATGCTGCCCCCACCATGCTTCACCTTAGGGATGGTGCCAGGTTTCCTTCAGACGTGATGCTTGGCATTCAGGCCAAAGAGTTCAATCTTGGTTTCATCAGACAAGAGAATCTTGTTTCTCATGGTCTGAGAGTCCTTTCGGTGCCTTTTTGTCAAACTCCAAGCGGGCTGTCATGTGTCTTTTACTGAGGAGTGGCTTCTGTCTGGCCACTCTACCATAAAGGCCTGATTGGTGGAGTGCTGCAGAGATGGTTGTCCTTCTGGAAGGTTCTCCCATCTCCTCAGAGGAACTCTGGAGCTCTGTCAAAGTGACCATCAGGTTCTTGGTCACCTCCCTGACCAACGCCCTTCTCCCCCGATTGCTCAGTTTGGCTGGGCGGCCAGCTCTAGGAAGAGTCTTGGTGGTTCCAAACTTCTTCCAAATAAGAATTATCGAGGCCACTGTGTTCTTGGGGACCTTCAATGATGCAGACATTTTTTGGTACCCTTCCCCAGATCTGTGCCTCGACACAATCCTGTCTCGGAGCTCTACGGACAATTCCTTCGAACTCATGGCTTCATTTCCAATCAATTGAATTTACCACAGGTGGACTCCAATCAAGTTGTAGAAACATCTTAAGGATGATCAATGGAAACAGGATGCACCTGAGCTCAATTTCGAGTCTCATAGCAAAGGGTCTGAATACTTATGTAAATAAGGTGTTTCTGTTTTTTATTTTATTAATTTTTTATTATTTGCAAAAATGTCTAAAAACCTGATTTCGTTTTGTCATTATGGGGTATTGTGTGCACATTGTTTGGAAACAGAGGTGGGCCTCCCAAGAAGGCCACTGTAAATCAGAGGAAGAAGGAGCTGAGTAAATTGTGCTGTGTTTATCAACGATGGCACTGATTTACTCCACAGCACTTTACGGGTGTGTAGTGAAAAGGGGGGGACACAAAGTTCACCGATAGAGTAGATTAGCTGATTAGTGTGCCAGACTGCAACATTTTGATATTCAGATAAGGCATCTCTCTTATTTTGATTGATTGGGACAATCACAGAGATGTCAGATCTATAAGCCAATCCTTGTCATCACTATGGCTGAATATTTTCATCGAGAAGCGTTTTCATGAGGTTTCACGCATAATCTAAAGTGTGTATCATCATGGTGTGGCAAAAGCAGTGGTGAAAATTGACATTTTAGCAGTCTTTCAAAAAGTCCGCAATTGTGCAGACAGTGACGTTTTTCTAACCAAAACTAGATCTCTTCTCTCCTTAGTGAAAATGACTTGACACATGAGCTCACTTCAAGTTTCACTCAGCCCCATAAGGCCATAACTTAGCAAACGCTCTCCCTACCTCCCTCCCTCCACTCCTCCCTCCCTTCCACGTTTAAAAGCGGCGGTGCGTATTTCGTTTGCGACGCTATCGGTTCTGTCTGCTGGCTTGGCACCTGCAAGTTGCAGGCATGTAGCCCCTATCCAACCAGGCAGCAAGGCTGAGCGCAGAGCTAAGGAGGAGGATGAGGTGGAAGTGGTTAAAAACTGTTAAAGCTGTGGTCGAGAAGTTGTAGGCCTCTGTGGCGGATGGTGGGAAACAGTCGTTAGGCAGGGGGGCGGGTGGGAGATTCATCACCCAGCACAGATAGAAGATAGGAGAGAGAAGGAGAAAGAGATCAGTAGAGAGGTACATAGACACTGTAGATACAGCAAGATTTAAAAAAGAGTTAGTGAGAGAGAGAAATAGAGAGAGTAGAAAAGTCAGACACTTTTATTTGACCCTACTCTCTTTTCTGTCAGCTGTTTCTGGTAGAGCACGGCGCTTGTAACGCCAAGGTAGTGGGTTCGATCCCCGGGACCACCCATACACAAAAAATAATAATAATAATAATTATGCACGCATGACTGTAAGTCGCTTTGGATAAAAGCATCTGCTAAATGGCATATTATTATTATTATTATTATTATAAAAGCAGTTTGAATGCCCCTGACACCGTTCTGTGTACAAAGTTTCACTGGAACAAATGTAGTTTACGAATATTCAATCAGGAAGGCTGGTCTGAGTGATCATTTAACTTCATCCAGCATAAAATAATATACTTTGTTTCCTATTGTACAAACATAGTGGGAATGAATACAAAGGTATCATCTAAAATGTCAACAACAAAAAAGGTATCATCATCAGCATAGTGTCTTGTTTCTTCTCCTCTTTCCTATTAGCCATGGGCTGAATGTCATTCACCTATTTACCTTATAGCCTACAGATGTAGGATCTTAATTTGATCACCCTGTTGCAGGAGAACTTGCAGGAAATGTTTAACGTAGTGTATGAGGTTTAAAAAGGCTTCGGAAATGTCTATCAATTATAATCCGCATAATAATTCAAATGTCCTGTTGCTGCAGGATTATTTTCCTGCTGTAGCAAACTGGCTCAAATGAAGATCCTACATCTGTATAAGCATGGCACAATAATGCACATTCCTCAGGCTTGTCGTTTAAACTATGGGCTCACCCTTGCAATTACCACCTTCCTCTCTCTCAACCAATGGGTGTAAATCTTGGGATGTATTCATATGTCAATTTACCCTTGTTCTCTCACTTGCTGTTTTTCAGCAACTGTTTTTCAACGGCGGTCATTGCCTTCCGTGTTGGTTAGTCATGTCAGATGGCGTAATCTCCAGCTGAGGGAGAAGATACGTCCCATGTTCCAGCGATCGATCTATACTCACTCCCAGACGATCCAGGTGAATCGTCCATGACTAGGATTTCCCCGAGAAGAAGTGAGAGAATTGCCATTAGGCAAGTGTGCCCATTTAACTTCTGGGAATCCTGGCCGAAAAAGGCATCACAGTGGTTCCAGGCATGTCCAGCCATGAGCTCCTCCAACTGGCTACTATTAATGTGCTTGGCTCATCTCTGCAACTCCAGACGATGGCATCCCTTTCTCGGGAGAAGAGGTTGTTTCTCCCAGAGGAAGGAAAAGGCTCCAGAAATTGGCTTTGCCAGAGAGGAGGAAACTCCAAGATGCCTGCCTATGGCTGTCTCCGATCAGGCTGGTCCTTCTTCCTCTGCTGCTACGCTGCTGCAGTGCTGCTGCTGTGCTGCTGCTATGGCTACCTCCACCGTCTCCACCCGGCCCCTCTTGCAGCTGGTGCGACCAACGACCCGGTGCTGGCGGCTATCCAGTCCCACCTCTGCACCATGGGCTCTATTGATGCACAGCTCCAGTTATGAGGGGTGAGCCATAGTGTCTCCACGCATGAGGACCACGATCCTTCATGGGAAAGCTGTCAACCTCGTCAGCCTCTTGCTGCCCTACCCAGAGTGTGACTGGAGGGTCGCAGCTTGTGAAGATGTAACAGCCTTCTTTAAAACCTCTGATCTCAGGCTACAGTGTATCATTTCCAACGCAGAGTTTGTGGTAGCATTTAGCATTTGCCACAATGTTTTTTGCTCCATGTTTCCCCCCAGGAGAAGAGAGCTTAATACATTAAATCTCTAAGATTTGCGGCTGTGGTTAGCCGTCATCCTACGTTGATATAAAATATAATTCACTTCAGCTAGCAGATCTGGTTGGATTTATTGTAAATGCTCTTTTTACGCATAGTCTATCGGCTATTCATGGGGAACACTCAACCATATAGGCTCTTTACATTCGGGATTCATATTCACTATCATTAATATTTACTATGGCTGTTTGTTAAACAATATGTTGTCTTGTGTTAAACTTTCTTTTACAGGGAGTTATTTCCAAATATAGCTATTTTCTGCAGGGAAAAGGGTGCATACAGGCTACTGGTATTGGCTCGCAAGTATAATTCATGATTAGCCTATATTTATCTGACGATATTCATCGTTACTCATTGTCACTTCATTCTTAAGTTCTGCACGCAATGCATAGTTATTATAATATAGCTAGCCTTCATTGTAGTGGCTATCGTGCCTGCACAAATCAATCAAATCAAATGTTATTGTCATATGTACAGGATCGACGTGGTGTAGGCTTCACAGTTCAATGAAATGCTTACTGGTGGCAATCTTATTCACTCATCATGGGGCTATGTCTATTTTTATCATGTCATGTTGATCTAGCATGTTGATCTGGTTTGCGGTAGTTTCGCGTGCCAATGCTAAATAGCATTAACGCAATGACGAAGTCTATGGGTATCTACTAGCATGCTAGCAGAACTACCTTTAACTTCTTTCATACTGGACACAGAGACATACAAATAGTATCCACTAGTTCATCTGACTCTGGGGAAATAGATAAATGGCCTCAATGCCAAAATCCCGAAGTATCCCTTTAAGATTGAATGATTGATTGATCGTATACTACACATAGATAAATAACATACATTTCCCTAAACTAATCCAATCTGTAAGTGGTCGGACTTATTTCACCCGGTATTGAGATGGTTGTTCCAGTTTAGATGGTTTAGGTAGTCTCATTTATCAATCTACCTTGGCATTCTAACTGCAAATTATGGATGATTAAAAGTTCCAATCGTTGGATATCCTAACTCTGGCTGGATTCCAATAGGAATTATACAACAACTTTGCAAGCCAACAAACCAGGAGTTTCAGACCACTGTGTTAGGGTAAAAATAGGCAGTCGAAGTATGGTATGGTCAAAAAAAGTTATGTATGGTCATAAATTAAATGTTTATGATAATATGTTCACTTATGCACTCACTTGGTGAAGGCTACAGGACTGAAAGCCATGGGTGGTACAGGTGTCTCTAAAATTCACTTTCAAAGGCACCTTGGGTAATAAGTATGGAAATAAGGTTTTACACCCTACAGCAGGGATCATAATAATAATAATAATAATAATCAACTAGATTCAGCCGCGGGCCGATGTTTTTCTTGAGCGGATGGTGGGGAGGCTGGAACATAATTACAAATTATTTGTAGACTGCAAATTGACCGCAAGAAGCCCAAACAGATATAATATTTGACTAAAACATTTGTTTACATTTGTATACGATCCCTTACAAAAATGAATTTGTTGCTGCAGACTTCCCGCAAGTTTGTGGCAAATTTGCTGCAAACTAAATAGTGTGCCACAAAATGTTGCCAGAAGTTTGCCACTAGTGGGGAATCTGCGACAAACCTTTGGCAACAATTTATTTCCACTAGTAGTAAACAGTTTGCCAGAGGTTCTTTTATGGCAGACAATTCTCTCAAGATTCTGTTTGAATCTGTGGCAGCAACATTTATTGCCACTAGTGGCAAACAGTTTACCAGAAGCCATTTCTGGTGAACACATTAGTTCCAAGACCAGTAACCGTTGATGACCAATCAAGGGGATTAGAAAAATCTGTTGGAAAATGGAAACCAAGCTATCTAGCTAGCAACAGAACCTACAAATGTTGTCCGGTGAGTGTCTAACTTATTAATCCAACTTTAACATTTTATTAGCTAAATTATGCCTAGTTAGCAATGTCATGTTTTATGGGATAGAGTGAAACACATTTTGTTGATAGCAGTTTCAATCTGTCCGAAGTGTGTCAGTGAATGTGAATATCTATTGATTAGCTCTGACACTGTCTGATCAACAGATCTGTGTTAATACCACTTAAGACAGATATTGTCACACGCACGCATGCTTTGTTTTTCTCAGATTGCAATCTTGAGTACGCACATCAATTTCAACTGAGGCTTTAGACTGATGTTTGGACTGTTTGGTTCATGAAATAATATTAATAAATTATAATAATCAATCCTATTTTATGGTATTTTGTGAAATAATACATATTTAGACAATAGGGATTTGTTTGAATATGCTATTTAAAAATATATATATTCTTGTACATTACCTGACATGATGTATGTTCTGAAATGCAGGCAATAGGAAATAATTATTTGAAATTCAACATTGTATCTTGATTGTGTGTGTAGGAAAGGGAGGGGGTGCGATGGTAGAGAAGGAAAAAACATGCAAGCAAAATTGAAATTAGGATGACACTGAAATTAACCCAAGGATTACATTAAAAAAAATCCCAATAATTCATTTTTGAAAAATAATATGAATTGCCATCTCCAAGGTTCACTCAAAAAGGCAATACTTCTAAACTGGGTAGGTTTAGTTTTGGTTTTAATTATTAACATTTTGTTAATGATCTTTTAAACTTCCATTGGTTAATCTATAGCTCAGTTGGTAGAGCATGGCGCTTGCAATGCCAGGGTTGTTGGTTCGATTCCCACGGGGGGCCAGTATAAAACAATTAAAAATAATGTATGCACTCACTAACTGTAAATTGCTCTGCATAAGAGCATCTGCTAAATGACTAAAATGTTTAATGTAAACATCCTAAGGTCAACATCCCCATAATGTTCACATTCCTCTCATGTAAATGTTGTAGCTACATAAAACGATTAAACAATTCATTTGGGAAATATCCAGCCTTTGCTATTTTCTTCATTACCATGCTGATGATTTGAGGTTGTATTGGATTTACTTTTATCTGTTAAAGACATTGAATACATGTTGTTTAGTATATTTACTACATTTGGTATGTTTATTTTTTTCTCTGTGAAGTAAGTTCATTTAAAGTTATGTGATTTGGGTTATGTAGATACATATCAATGTTGTTTAACACACAGTAACCATGAACCTGATCTAATTTGCAGAATGTTCACCACAAGTTTCCCAGAATTATTTGCCAGAAGTTCACAAGTTGCCGCAAATTTACTGCAACAGTTTGCCACAAAACTAATTTGCATGTGAAAATATGAGCTTGCTGCAAATTTGCGGCAAATTAGCCAAAGGTTTGCCACAACTGTTTGCCAGAAGTCTGTTTTTTCAATAAGGGCAGGCCAAATTCGGCCACCAGTTGGGGAACCCTGCCATACAGTGTTAAAACAACACCCACAAACGAGTTACTGTAACACCACAGTTGTTAATTTCCTAACACTGAGAAAGTGTAACAGCATCAGCTCTAATAGTGTTAATTTAAGTTGGTATTTGCAATACCTATGGTGTTAGGGACCCAACACTCTTGAAATGTGTTAGTTTAACACTATTTCGGTGGGTCACATACACACTAAGAAAGTGTTAAGTTTAACACTGTGGGTGTTAAAATTCTGATCTCCAATTTGCTGTGTAGCGTGGCAGCAAAGGAGGTTGGTGGGAGGAGCTATAGGAGGACGGGCTCATTGTAATGGCTGGAATGGAATAAATGGAACAGAGTCAAACGTGGTTTCCATGTGTTTAATATGTTTGATACCGTTCCATTGATTACATTCCAGCCATTGCAATGAGCCAGTCCTCCTATTGCTCCTCCCACCAGCCTCCACTGCGTGGCGGTCATTAGTGTGCTTGGGAAGCAACACACTACTGCTATTTTTCATACTTCAATTACTTATTATTATTCCCACCGCTACTCCTCCTACAACTTTTATGTGAAACATAACCGTTTAACTTTAGAATGTGCATAGGTCTACCTTGAGTTGCTTACATTTTTTTTTTGATACTCATCATACTTTAAAAAATATAATCACTTAAAAATGCTCATTTTACTCGTGACCAAAATATGACATTTTTGGAACATTGCTGTTCATACACCTTTTAAGATACACACTCCAAACCAACTTTAACCTTTTACTGCAGTGGGCTAAATCAGGGTACTTAAAAAAAAAGAAGACACTTGTACCATGTCAAATAGAGTTGAAATGTATTCAATTTTCAGTTTGCATCCATATATTACACTTTATATACGTCACAGAAGACTGAAATATAACAAAACAGTTTGACACCGGATTTTCGTCGTTAATTTTCTTAAATCGTTATTAATGATGAAATGATGAAAAATATAACAATTCAACCATGAGGCCAAAGAAGGCGCTTTTGGTCATTGACTGCAGGAAAGGGCTGCAATGTGCAGAACACAATTACTAAACCAATAAAAATAATTCTACCATTTACAGTGTTCAACTTTTTCCACCTCCAAAAACTCCTGTTAGTTAACAAGGTGTTTCAAAACTACAGTTGAAGTCGGAAGTTTACATACATCTTAGGCAAATACATTTAAACTCAGTTTTTCACAATTCCTGACATTTAATCCTAGTAAAAATTCCCTGTCTTAGGTCAGTTAGGATCACCACTTTATTTTAAGAATGTGAAATGTCAGAATAATAGTAGAGAAAATGATTTATTTCAGCTTTTAATTATTTCATCACATTCCCAGTGGGTCAGAAGTTGACATACACTCAATTAGTATTTGGTAACATTGCCTTTAAATTGTTTAACTTGGGTCAAACATTTCGGGTAGCCTTCCACAAGCTTCCCACAGTAAGTTGGGTGAATGTTGGCCCATTCCTCCTGACAGAGCTGGTGTAACTGAGTCAGGTTTGTAGGCCTCCTTACTCGCACACACTTTTTCAGTTCTGCCCACACATTTTCTACAGGATTGAGGTCAGTGCTTTGTGATGGCCACTCCAATACCTTGACTTTGTTGTCCTTAAGCCATTTTGCCACAACTTTGGAAGTATGCTTGGGGTCATTGTCCATATGGAAGACCCATTTGCGACCAAGCTTTAACTTCCTGAGTTTGAAGGTAGGCCTTGAAATACATCCACAGGTACACCTCCAATTGACTCAAATGATGTCAATTAGCCTATCAGAAGCTTCTAAAGTCATGACATCATTTTCTGGAATTTCCCAAGCTGTTTAAAGGCACAGTCAACTTAGTGTATGTAAACTTCTCACCCACTGGAATTATGATGCAGTGAATTATAAGTGAAATAATCTGTCTGTAAACAATTGTTGGAAAAATTACTTGTGTCATGCACAAAGTAGATGTCCTAACTGACTTGCCAAAACTATCGTTTGTTAACAAGAAATGTGTGGAGTGGTTGAAAAACTAGTTTTAATGACTCCAACCTAAGTGTATGTAAACTTCCGACTTCAACTGTAAACGTAATTGCCTATCAACCCAGCAACCAGTTTTATATGAGCAAGTAACTTGTTTCATAAACTGAATTATGCAAATGTTGTTAACACATTACTCAACACAACTACTCACAACAACTACTGACCACAACCACACAACTACTGACCACACAACTACTGACCACCACCAAACAACTGCCTACCACAAACACGGACCACAATTACTGACCACAACTACTGACTATAACCACACATCTACAACTACTGACCACAACTACCTACCACAACTACTGACCACAACCACACAACTACTGAAACACACAACTACTGACCACAATTACTGACCGCAACGAATGTTACGTTGGCTGTGTGTTGTGTAGCCTATGCGTTCGAGTACAGTAGTCTATGTGTCATGTGTTTTAGAGCGTGTATTAGTTGAAGTGCTTCAGTTCTGACTCACCCACTTTTCCACCGTCCCACCCACAAACAAATTCCTGGCTACGCTACTGACATGAATATGTCTATTTGGGTTGTCCCCGACAAAAAACAATCGTGGTCGACCGAGAGTCATCTGTTCTTTCGACCAATCGATTGGTCTAAATTTTAAAATATATATACACGTGTTTTTATAAAATCAACTATATGCACTGAGCTTGTCTGTTGCTTTAAGCCAGGGGTTCTTGCCAGATCTCAAAATATATTTAAAGGTGCTACATTTGAAATTCTCAGAATGTCTCCCCTTTGTGGAAGCTAAGTGAATTGCAACAGCACTAGGCTGCATTCAAAACAAATCCCATCCCCCATCCTTTAGCATTTTACTTTCGGGTTTTGGTCCACCAGCTTCAAACAGCTGTAAAAACTATATTTTTTGTTATTGAAAATGTAGATAGTACAATGATTCCCTACACTATTCAGTACTTGTTTTTTCCCCCACATAAACGGAAATTGAGCAAACAGTGTAGAATTTTAGCAACCAGGAAATGACAGTGATTTCTACATTGGCCGCTTGATTTCCACTAGACAACAGAGCCACAAAGTCAAAACAGCTTTCCCATTTTAATAATAAATAAATAATAATAATATGCCATTTAGCAGACGCTTTTATCCAAAGCGACTTACAGTCATGCGTGCATAACATTTTTTTGTGTATGGGTGGTCCCGGGGATCGAACCCACTACCTTGGTGTTACAAGCGCCGTGCTCTACCAGCTGAGCTACAGAGGACAACAGATGCCAGCCCGGTGGCAGAAATCAATAAATGAATAACACAGCCATTCACAACACTGGTGGTTAGGTAATACTGTGAAACACTATCATTCCACTATTACTGCAGAAATATTATGGCATTTTCTGAAATTACAATACAAAAATAAAAAGCACCTTTAAAAAAATATATTACTAACAACAGAGTAAACGACTTTTGGCCAAGGGATCTGTGGAATAAGTTTAAAGTGTGTAATACAAGTTAATGTCATATTATTAATCTACAATTTATGTTCATAATCCCCAGCAACATGGGCCCGAGAGGCTCACATGAATATTGGTATCCACCAATTATAGATTTTTCAACTCAATACTATTCCCCACATTTAAAAAAAACATAAATGCACTGTCATTTAATCTTTAAAACTGCGAAGTATTCTGTCTGCCTAATGGCAAAATGTGTAGAATGGCAGGATATTGGCTTTAAAGCAGTAACAACAAAAAAATCTCTGCCCCATGGCATAATGTGTAGAATTGCAGGGAATTAGCTTGAAAACGGCAACATTTTATCTCCGATGCCAATAGGCGGGCCTTTTAAATGTTCTTTCCCCAGGCTTGAGACCTGGTTTGTCCAGCCATTCACTACAGACGTCATAGTAAAACTCCTTGTAGGCTATTTTTATCGCATTGATGAATTTGCTATGACAAAAGGGGTCCCCAGCCCCAAAAGGTTTGAGAACGCCTGTTTTAATCTCACTGTTTGATGAAATCATTAAGACACACAAATGACTCAAGAGAGGGAGACAGAGATTTAAGATAACCACAAGAAAAAACCTGTTCCCGACCCTACTCCTCCCACTGCTGCTGGCCTTTGCAGATTCTGCCGTTACGCTCCTGAAGTTGACGGTTATTGGCTACACCCCAGATAGAAAAACATTTCCACCCACTTGCTATTTTCTGCTTTCCCCTTGCCCAATGCTATAAATTCCTACCGCCAGCGGGCGAGTGTAGTTTGCCGTTCAAGACGTGATTTGCATCTGGCGGGTAGCCCCCACTCATAGGACCGCTATTAGCCCTTGGCAGGTCGCTTTTGCATCTCTGGCATTTAGCCTCTACTCAAAGGACAGCTATACGCCCTAGGCAAGCCATCATGAGTTAATTTGAAAGACAATAGCAAGGAATTTCTCTAATCTCAAATTCGGCAAGCCACCTTCCAGCTAACCACAGTCAGCCATAGGCTGCAAGCTGTTTTTTCTATAAATACCTTACAATCGTTGTGATTTTAATTTGATTTGATTTATTTGCCAATTTAAAAACAATACAACCACACATGTGGACATAATGCATTTAACAATCGGCAGGCTTTTTATTTGAGAGAAACGGTGATGTAGTTCAGTCAATCGACTGCTCTTTCCTCTGCCAGCCTCTAGCAACTTCTAGCTAGCTTTAGAATCTAGCTGACTCGACGGTTAACCCGTCAACTTCTAGTTAATCTTTGTTTTTATTTCAACAATTTGCTATCTGTGATGTGCTAGATACAGTGGGGAAAAAAAGTATTTAGTCAGCCACCAATTGTGCAAGTTCTCCCACTTAAAAAGATGAGAGAGGCCTGTAATTTTCATCATAGGTACACGTCAACTATGACAGACAAATTGAGAATTTTTTTTCCAGAAAATCACATTGTAGGATTTTTTATTAATTTATTTGCAAATTATGGTGGAAAATAAGTATTTGGTCACCTACAAACAAGCAAGATTTCTGGCTCTCACAGACCTGTAACGTTTTCTTTAAGAGGCTCCTCTGTCCTCCACTCGTTACCTGTATTAATGGCACCTGTTTGAACTTGTTATCAGTATAAAAGACACCTGTCCACAACCTCAAACAGTCACACTCCAAACTCCACTATGGCCAAGACCAAAGAGTTGTCAAAGGACACCAGAAACAAAATTGTAGACCTGCACCAGGCTGGGAAGACTGAATCTGCAATAGGTAAGCAGCTTGGTTTGAAGAAATCAACTGTGGGAGCAATTATTAGGAAATGGAAGACATACAAGACCACTGATAATCTCCCTCGATCTGGGGCTCCACGCAAGATCTCACCCCGTGGGGTCAAAATGATCACAAGAATGGTGAGCAAAAATCCCAGAACCACACGGGGGGACCTAGTGAATGACCTGCAGAGAGCTGGGACCAAAGTAACAAAGCCTACCATCAGTAACACACTACGCCACCAGGGACTCAAATCCTGCAGTGACAGACGTGTCCCCCTGCTTAAGCCAGTACATGTCCAGGCCCATCTGAAGTTTGCTAAAATGCATTTGGATGATCCAGAAGAGGATTGGGAGAATGTCAGATGAAACCAAAATATAACTTTTTGGTAAAAACTCAACTCGTCGTGTTTGGAGGACAAAGAATGCTGAGTTGCATCCAAAGAACACCATACCTACTGTGAAGCATGGGGGTGGAAACATCATGCTTTGGAGCTGTTTTTCTGCAAAGGGACCAGGATGACTGATCCGTGTAAAGGAAAGAATGAATGGGGCCATGTATCGTGAGATTTTGAGTGAAAACCTCCTTCCATCAGCAAGGGCATTGAAGATGAAACGTGGCTGGGTCTTTCAGCATGACAATGATCCCAAACACACCGCCCGGGCAACGAAGGAGTGGCTTCGTAAGAAGCATTTCAAGGTCCTGGAGTGGCCTAGCCAGTCTCCAGATCTCAACCCCATAGAAAATCTTTGGAGGGAGTTGAAAGTCTGTGTTGCCCAGCGACAGCCCCAAAACATCACTGCTCTAGAGGAGATCTGCATGGAGGAATGGGCCAAAATACCAGCAACAGTGTGTGAAAACCTTGTGAAGACTTACAGAAAACGTTTGACCTGTGTCATTGCCAACAAAGGGTATATAACAAAGTATTGAGAAACTTTTGTTATTGACCAAATACTTATTTTCCACCATAATTTGCAAATAAATTCATTAAAAATCCTACAATGTGATTTTTCTGGATTTTTTTTCTCATTTTGTCTGTCATAGTTGACGTGTACCTATGATGAAAATTACAGGCCTCTCTCATCTTTTTAAGTGGGAGAACTTGCACAATTGGTGGCTGACTAAATACTTTTTTTCCCCACTGTACCTTGCTTAAGCTTGATGTACAAAAAAAAATCCACTGGGGCTGATATGCTTGATCCATTTTTGCTGTAGCTCTCTGCCCCCCAATTGCTGAATCATTAACCCATATTTTTTAACTGACAATTATATCTGGTACTATGCCAAAGGTTTGGAAGGTGGCCCATGTCCTCCCCCTTCACAAAGGTAGTGACCCTTGTGACCTAAATAATTATCGGCCTATTTCTAAACTTTCTTGCCTAGCTAAAATATTAGAGTCCTTGATTAATTCTCAGCTCAGATATTTCTTATCTTTGAAATGTATTCTAAATGTACATCAGTCGGGTTTTAGACCAGGTCATAGCACTATCTCTGCTGCATCCCTAGTTATAAATGTTGTGGTTAACTGTATGGATAAAAGGCAACATTGTGCTGCCCTCTTCATTGACCTGTCAAAGGCTTTCGATACTGTTGATCACTCATTGCTAATTCAGAGGCTTTCCTCAATTTGCCTAGACCAGGCTGAATGTAATTGGTTTAAAAATGACTTGACAGAATTCAATGTACAGTGCTGCTTGAAAGTATGTGAACCCTACAGGGCTGGTCATTATTTTGCTATAAAATATACAAATAAACATATAAAATCCTTATCTAAACCCCAAGTAAATGACAGAAAAAGACATTCCAAGTAAATGACAGAAAAAATAAAAACAAAGATAATATATTTTCATTGTTTATTTAACAAAAGTGGTTTATTTAACAGAAACTCAGATTTGATGTGTGCAAAAAGTCTCCTATAGCCAGTAATCAGTCTCTGACATCTGTTTTGAGGGATTTTTGCCCACTCCTCTTTACAGAACTCAGCCAATTGAGTGAGGTTTGAGGGGTGTCTGGCATGAACTGCCCGCTTCAGGTCCTGCCACAGCAAAAAATCTGTAATTGCACAAGGGGTTCACATACTTTCAAACAGCACTGTACATCTACTGATGGTGTTAAATCAGGTTTCCTGGATATTACGAAAGTTGTCACACATGGGGTCAATTCTGGGTCTTGTACTTTTTACTGTTTATCAACTTGTCTGTAAAAAATTGTAACCTGCACTTGTATGCCAATGATACTGATGTGTATACTGATGTGTATGCTATTGCCCCCACGGTTGACCAGGCTCTATCTGAACTACAGTATGCCTTCATTGTATTACAGAAAAACTTTATTGACCTGAAATTAGTACTGAATTCAGGTAAAACTAAGTATATGTTGTTCTCTAGAGCTAATAAAAATAAGTCTGATGATTTAAGCATTTTTATTTTGGATGGTGTCCATATTGATCGTGTCCCTGCTTACAAATATCTGGGAATCTGGATAGATGAAAAGCTGTATTTTAAACCCCTAGAGTCAATCTAAGTTATATACCCCAAAAATCCCCATAAAAATCAGTCAGTTTAAGCTAGAGATATGCTTTGTTTGTGTGCATTTAATGCGTGTCAATCCACCGCATCCGACAGTGTCGCACTTCTGCATCTTCGGTGAAAGGTGGCAGAGATGGAGTGGTGTTTGTCAGACCATGAGACGTCCCGAAAATTGGTCTTCTCACGAAAATGTCTGTATTGTCCGAACAGTTTGACCTACCAACTACACTATTTTTTTGAGCAAAGGGCACACTAAAATAACACATCCTAGATCTGAATGAATAAAATAATCTTATTAAATACTTTTTTCTTTACATAGTTGAATGTGCTGACAACAAAATCACACACAAATTATCAATGGAAATCAAATGTATCAACCCATGGAGGTCTGGATTTGGAGTCACACTCAAAATTAAAGTGGAAAACCACACTACAGGCTGATCCAACTTTGATTTAATGTCCTTAAAACAAGTCAAAATTAGGCTCAGTAGTGTGTGTGGCCTCCACGTGCCTGTATGACCTCCCTACAATGCCTGGGCATGCTCCTGATGAGGTGGCGGATGTTCTCCTGAGGGATCTCCTCCCAGACCTGGACTAAAGCATCCGCCAACTCCTGGACAGTCTGTGGTGCAACGTGGCGTTGGTGGATGGAGCGAGACATGATGTCCCAGATGTGCTCAATTGGATTCAGGTCTGGGGAACGGGCGGGCCAGTCCATAGCAGCAATGCCTTCCTCTTGCAGGAACTGCTGACACACTCCAGCCACATGAGGTCTAGCATTGTCTTGCAGTAGGAGGAACCCAGGGCCAACCGCACCAGCATATGGTCTCACAAGGGGTCTGAGGATCTCATCTCGGTACCTAATGGCAGTCAGGCTACCTCTGGCGAGCACATGGAGGGCTGTGCGGCCCCCCCAAAGAAATGCCACCCCACACCATGACTGACCCACCACCAAACCGGTCATGCTGGAGGATGTTGCAGGCAGCAGAACGTTCTCCACGGCGTCTCCAGACTCTGTCACGTCTGTCACATGTGCTCAGTGTGAACCTGCTTTCATCTGTGAAGAGCACAGGGCGCCAGTGGCAAATTTGCCAATCTTGGTGTTCTCTGGCAAATGCCAAACGTCCTGCACGGTGTTGGGCTGTAGGCACAACCCCCACCTGTGAACGTCGGGCCCTCATACCACCCTCATGGAGTCTGTTTCTGACCGTTTGAGCAGACACATGCACATTTGTGGCCTGCTGGAGGTCATTTTGCAGGGCTCTGGCAGTGCTCCTCCTGCTCCTCCTTGCACAAAGGCGGAGGTAGCGGTCCTGCTGCTGGGTTGTTGCCCTCCTACGGCCTCCTCCACATCTCCTGATGTACTGGCCTGTCTCCTGGTAGCGCCTCCATGCTCTGGACACTACGCTGACAGACACAGCAAACCTTCTTGCCACAGCTCGCATTGATGTGCCATCCTGGATGAGCTGCACTACCTGAGCCACTTGTGTGGGTTGTAGACTCCGTCTCATGCTACCACTAGAGTGAAAGCACCGCCAGCATTCAAAAGTGACCAAAACATCAGCAAGGAAGCATAGGAACTGAGAAGTGGTCTGTGGTCACCACCTGCAGAACCACTTCTTTATTGGGGGTGTCTTGCTAATTGCCTATAATTTCCACCTGTTGTCTATTCCATTTGCACACAGCATGTGAAATGTATTGTCAATCAGTGTTGCTTCCTAAGTGGACAGTTTGATTTCACAGAAGTGTGATTGACTTGGAGTTACATTTTGTTGTTTAAGTGTTCCCTTTATTTTTTTGAGCAGTGTATCATGACCAATCTATGGAAAGGGGAGACTCTCACGAACACGATGGTGTGCTCAGGAGACTCGTCTGAGGTCAGTGCCGTCGATGTGCCAACTTCTGTTCGGTAGCATCCGAACCGTTTGGGCTACAAACTAATGGGACCCCACTGTGAAAAGGGGAGATTCTCACGAATGTATATGTCCTAGATTTAGGACAGACTCTTCAAAACCTTGTTTATTATGATTTATTTTTTGACTGTCCTTTTTGCCATTTTTGAATGTGTTATACAATGCGTTCCTAAGGCCCAAATCTATATTTTATCAAAGTGGTCCTACAATTCAAAATCAAAATAGCTAAATGTGCCATAGTATGACCATCTTAAAACAATTCCATATGTCAGCTCCCAGCTGTCTTTTATACAGGTAACTAGCTGAGATTAGGAGCACACTCTTAAAGGGAGTTGTCCTAATCTCAGCTTGTTACCTGTGTAAAAGACACCTGTCCACAGAAGCAATCAATCAATCAGATTCCAAACTCTCCACCATGGCCAAGACCAAAGAGCTCTCCAAGGATGTCAGGGACAAGATTGTAGACCTACACAAGGCTGGAATGGGCTACAAGACCATCGCCAAGCAGCTTGGTGAGAAGGTGACAACAGTTGGTGCGATTATTCGCAAATGTAAGAAACACAAAAGAACTGTCAATCTCCCTCGGCCTGGAGCTCCATGCAAGATCTCACCTCGTGGAGTTGCAATGATCATGAGAACTGTGAGGAATCAGCCCAGAACTACACGGGAGGATCTTGCCAATGATCTCAAGGCAGCGGGGACCATAGTCACCAAGAAAACAATTGGTAACACACTACGCCGTGAAGGACTGAAATCCTGCAGCGCCCGAAAGGTTCCCCTGCTCAAGAAAGCACATATACAGGGCCATCTGAAGTTTGCCAATGGACATCTGAATGATTCAGAGGAGAACTGGGTGAAAGTCTTGTGGTCAGATGAGACCAAAATCGAGCTCTTTGGCATCAACTCAACTCGCTGTGTTTGGAGGAGGAGGAATGCTGCCTATGACCCCAAGAACACCATCCCCACCGTCAAACATGGAGGTGGAAACATTATGCTTTGGGGTTGTTTTTCTGCTAAGGGGACAGGACAACTTCACCGCATCAAAGGGACGATGGACGGGGCCATGTACCGTCAAATCTTGGGTGAGAACCTCCTTCCCTCAGCCAGGGCATTGAAAATGGGTCGTGGATGGGTATTCCAGCATGACATTGACCCAAAACACACGGCCAAGGCAACAAAGGAGTGGCTCAAGAAGAAGCACATTAAGGTCCCGGAGTGGCCTAGCCAGTCTCCAGACCTTAATCCCATAGAAAATCTGTGGAGGGAGCTGAAGGTTCGAGTTGCCAAACATCAGCCTCGAAACCTTAATGACTTGGAGAAGATCTGCAAAGAGGAGTGGAACAAAATCCCTCCTGAGATGTGTGCAAACCTGGTGGTCAACTACAAGAAACGTCTGACTTCTGTGATTGCCAACAAGGGTTTTGCCACCATGTACTAAATCATGTTTTGCAGAGGGGTCAAATACTTATTTCCCTCATTAAAATGCAAAAACCAATTTATAACATTTTTTACATGCATTTTCTGGATTTTTGTTGTTGTTATTCTGTCTCTCACTGTTCAAATAAACCTACCAATAAAATTATAGACTGATCATGTCTTTGTCAGTGGGCAAACGTACAAAATCAGCAGGGGATCAAATACTTTTTTTCCCTCACTGTATGATTGGAGTCTAAATTATGCTAGATAACTGAGAATTCATCCCCCTCTACTTTCTATACTTGAATCCAACCAGATTCTCAATATATTTAATCAACAAAAGTATACATTCTCAGTCATCTGGATCATGTACGATCAAACATCCCAAACCTCTATGGACTTAGTCTGAGTAAAATATCGATACATGACTAACTAATATATATTCACTCTAAATATCTATGTCGGCAAAACCTCAATTATACATAGACCCATCCTTTTAGCCATGCTAACAAGAAAAACATATATAGAAATGCATGTTTACCATCATGACATCATCCAAGAAAATAGATTGATTCATAACAATTTCTAAGTTACATGTAGACTACAATATAGGTAGATGAATATATCCCAATAAAAATAACTTCAGTCTTCATCCTCCCTTTCTTCATTCAGAGGAACCCCAAGCTTTTCTCTGGTCACATAGGGCGCTATCTAATCGACTGAGGTAGCCCGTTTCCACATTTCCAGTCCTGTAAACCTGATATTCAACGTTAGACAATTCCAACCTCACATTCCCAAATCCTCAATCAACATTATCAATGGACTCTACACTTGAATAAGATGATATAGATGAAGAATTTGTACTTTCCCTCCTTGCATTAATATTGACTGATACATCTCTAGCTGTAATCACTTTCATGTTAGTAATCGTTTGTACAGATCTCAAAATCAATCCCAGAAATATGGGAAAACAACACCCCATGACTATGGCTACAATAAGTACTATGGCCACTAGGGGACCTAGAATGCTTGCCATCCATGCTCCTATTGAATTACCACTAAAAAACTTTGAAAAGACTTCAACAGCATTCAAATTGCTATATCCCCCTAATATCTTTGCATCCCTATTCGTATTCCTAATCCCATCCTGTATTTCGCTAATATTTCCCATAGCTTTAGTTCAATTCCCAAGACCTTTCCATTCTGATGGTAAGTATGTGCAACATGTATCTCCCGCTACAATTGCACACACGCCCCCTTGAGCTGCTGTAATAGCATCCAATGCTATGTGATTATCAATTGCATATTGTCTAATGAGTGCCATTTCAGACCCAATTGCTTGAAAACCCATGACGGTTGCATTAGCCACTCTAGCAACATCATGACGCGTCAATGCTATGAGATAATGGTTGGAATATTGTAATTCCGTGTTCACAAAAATAGTCTTAAAAACTAACTGAGTACGTGTAAATATTCTAAAATCTTGAGGCATTGCATAGTATCTAGTAGCCAAATCAATCGGATCCAAATTCCTTAAAAGTACATAACCCATAAATTCTGAATTCTCCCTTCTAAATCATCCCGTAATGTTTTTATGGACAAATTCAACAGGCTGAACCACATAAAGAAGGTTGTTTAAAGTACATACTCCACATATTCCCCTGAATGGTGGAGGAAGATTAGTCCATCTATTATTTCCACAACACCAAAAGAACCCTGAAATCGGTAGGATTCCTAGTTTTGAAAATCGATAGCCTTCTCCCATATCCTCAAACATCATGATACATTGAGAAGCTTTCAAAAACCCAACATCCATTGCTGAAAACTCATCCCTCTGTCGTCCCTTTACACACACATCAAATACCGAAGATGCATTTATCATAGCTGATACTTTAGTGGGTAAAACTGACAAATCACTAGGTACTTGAATTACATGTCTATTATAGAAAATGGGACATCCCGTAACAGATGGAAAATGTTCCGGTATCGTGTATGTGATGAGGTGAGGTAAAACACAGAAATCGTCGAAACGTCAAAACAAAACTAGCACAAGGGAAAAATCCACCTTGGCTACATACAAGGAACGAGTAGCTCAACCAAGCTACTCACTCTCACAATGAACAATCACTCACAAAAGACAAGGGGGCAGAGGGAACACTTATACACAGACTAATGAGGGAATGAGTACCAGGTGTGTGTAATTGACAAGACAAGACAAGACAAGACACATGGAGTGATGATAAATGGAGCGGTAGTGGCTAGTAAGCCGGTGACGACGAACGCCGAAACCTGCCCGAGCAAGGAGGAGGGGCAGCCTCGGCTGAATTCATGACAGTGAATATGGTTGAATGAACCTTATGCAAATCTATCCCATTCTCCTGTCTTACAGAAATGTTAGAATAGATAACATATTGAGACATCTTATGAAGAATCCCATCATTCTTGATTATCATGTTATTAGTTTTGCCTATGTAAATGTTATTTGGCAAAATTATTGGTCTGACTGCTTTTACTCCCATCGAAGGATGTGTGTGCAATACATACTGGTAAGCAAGAATGCATAGTGTTGGCAATCCTTCTGACCCCTGAAGTGGCTCCGCCCAATAAGGAAATAAATACTCAGTTGATTTAGGAATTAGTGAACACTCATAACATGAATTTTGAGTCAATCTTCTAACTTTCTGCTTAAGTGCATTGTACCACAAATTATACGTGATGGGGGTGAATAGAATTTACTTGCGAATCAATATCCTCATAGATAAGAGCTTCCTCCTTCTCTACCACCTCTGTATTATTATCCTCAAGTAAAGTCGTTGGCCAGAAAGGAGCGTCTATACCCCCAAATACCACTTTCCTTGGTATCCAGTAAGGGGTGCAAACACCTTGCCAATATTGTGGAAGGTAGGTATATAAGTGATCTCCACAATACCAAACCATGCAATTAGTTGCCGGCCATGGTAGATTAGTATTAAAAAAACAAACATTTAAAAATAAAAAATCATTTTATTTGGACAACCTTGTGTAATCCCCATTTTATATAGAATTGTATGACTAGCTATCGACGTCACACAGGTTAGAGGTAATGCTTTCTGTTTAGTCCTAATTGCTACTGGTTGCATACTTGCATAAGCCTGCAAATCTCTCTGAACCAAACATTTTGGTATCAACCTTTTCCACAATGCATTACAATATTCTAAGGTGGGTGTGTTAGCACCTGTTGCCGCTACTGACCTAATAAGTATTAATACTTCCTCTCGCTCTACAGATTCATATTCAACCTTGACCCCAGTGAATCCTTCACTTAGAACAACAAAAGTAACATTATTAACATAAAATGGCTTACTCCCTGTAGCTCTGACTGGATAATATAGACGATGCATATCATCCTCAGACACAGGAACGTGCTCCATTACCTCCATTGCTATGTACTCCTCAGGCTTTCTAACCTGTCTATGTGTACGCTCATGCTGTTGGTCATGGTCGCTGATGCTCATGCCTATAGTTGTTGTCCTATACTCATGCTTCAAACTTTCATTCTCAATGTCAGATTCTCTGGAATCGGTATTGCTAACAACCATCTTCTCCCTCAGGTTAGAATTATCAATCAATAGTCCCCCAGAGATAACATTCGTTAGTGTTATCAGGCCTATGATAAATGTTACTGATCCAATATCTCCACTCATCCTTTCCAGGAGTTTGCATCTCGTCCTGGTTCTCTCCATGACTCCTCAAGACAGTCCCTCCTTTCACACCTCTAACACCTATAATAAAAGAAAAACAAATACAAAAAAACAAACAAAGAAATGATAACGATTATAAGAATAATACAACAATATAATGCAGATCGAATCCTAGACATATGTCCTCTCATTTTCATTCCCTCCCAACTTCTCAGAAGTTGGTGTTTGCCTTGCCGGTGTAACCTTAAGCCTGGATGCATGTATCCACTGTGGTTGACCTCTGACCTTAACCGCTGTACATGTTACCAGAAGAACCTACGTTGGACATCCATAACGTGGCTCTCCTTGAATAACCACAGGTTTTAAACTTCGTACCAGAACATAATCGCCTGGCTGAAAATTGTGTATCGGTTTCTCCCCTGGTGAGGGAAGGGAATCAATTACCTGTTGAGAATATTTGGAAACAAAAGAAAACAGATGTTGAACATAATTTTGTTGCAATTCCTGTAGCTATGTTATATCCCCCACTGGATTTTCTTTCATCAAAGCACCTAGAGGAAAAGGTCTAGCCATTAAAACGTAATGAGGAGACAATCCAGTACACGCATTAGGCATTGCTATTATTGATAAGAGTACTAAAGGTAATGCTTCCAACAAATTCATCCCTCTCGATAGATGTATTTTAATAAGCTTATCTTTAATAGTCCGATTTGTTCTTTCCACTTGAGCTGAACTGCGGATTATAAGGAATGTGAAATGTCCAATTAATCCCTAACGCTGCGGATACATTTCTCGTTATTTTGAACGTAAAAGGTGTGCCATTATCGAAATCAATACCAATAGGAATTCCAAACCTAGGAATAACATGTTCCATTAAACACTTCACTACTGTTTGTGCATTCTCTTTTCTTGTCGCAAAAGCTTCTATCCATTTTGAAAATCTATCCACAATTATCAGAAGATATGAATACCCCCTACACTTCGGCATATGTGTAAAATCAATTTGTAATTGCTGAAATGGACCCTCCGGCTTTGGTAAATGTTCCCTTTTAGGTGGATTGAGGCATGGATTACATCTATCACAAATTAAACATCTTTGGATAAATTGTCTAACTTGTTTTTCCAAACATATCGTAAAAAACACCATAAGCTGTCACGCCCTTGTACCCTACATGTGTTACTCCATGAACATAGGATATAACAGAATCATAAGCAAACTTCGGTAACGCAATTCTTTCATCAGTAGATTTCCACAAACCTTGGTCATCCTTTTTACAACCCTTCATTTGCCATAATCTTAATTCATATTCCGTTGCTTGGTTCTGAAAATACCTTAAATTACCACAAGTGAACGGAGGATCCGCTTGACCAGTTAGTTGTATAGCTACCAGTTCCTTTTCCATCCATGGTGGAAAAGATCCATTCAAAGCTGCACCCTGAGCATATTTATCTGCTAAATTATTCCCTTTCGCTATCTCAGAATCTTCCCTAGAATGACCCTTACATTTTATAATAGCAATGTTAGCTGGTAACATCATCGCCTCAATTAAACTTTTAACTAAATCGGCATGCTGAATATGTTTCCCTGCAGTCGTCACAAAACCTCTATTTTCCCAGATTTTACAAAAATCATGTGCCACTGAAAAAGCATATTTTGAATCAGTGTATATGGTGACTGTTTTATTCGCAGCATAAATACATGCTTTGGTTAATGCAATTAATTCTGCAGCCTGAGCTGATGACACTGGTATTTTATATGCTTCAATGCATTCTCCTTCATTATCCACAACTGAAAATCCTGATAATATAGTTCTATCATCTGGTCTCATCGCTGAACCGTCACAATATAAAACCAGATCATTATTCTCCAATGCTGTCTGTTGTAAATCTGCCCTCATGCAAGATGTGGAATTAATGACTTCCATACAATCATGTATGAGATCTTCGTTATCTAGGCCACTTTTAACCCCATGTAATATTGCTTTTAGATTTAAAGCCGGGTTCGTACAGTGGGGAGAACAAGTATTTGATACACTGCCGACTTTGCAGGTTTTCCTACTTACAAAGCATGTAGAGGCATGTCATTTTTATCATAGGTATACTTCAACTGTGATCCAGAAAATCACATTGTATGATTTTTAAGTAAAAATTTGCATTTTATTGCATGACATAAGTATTTGATACATCAGAAAAGCAGAACTTAATATTTGGTAAAGAAACCTTTGTTTGCAATGACAGAGATCATTGTTTCCTGTAGGTCTTGACCAGGTTTGCACACACTGCAGCAGGGATTTTGGCCCACTCCTCCATACAGATTTTCTCCAGATCCTTCAGGTTTCGGGGCTGTCGCTGGGCAATACGGACTTTCAGCTCCCTCCAAATATTTTCTATTGGGTTCAGGTCTGGTGACTGGCTAGGCCACTCCAGGACCTTGAGATGCTTCTTACGGAGCCACTCCTTAGTTGCCCTGGCTGTGTGTTTCAGGTCGTTGTCATGCTGGAAGACCCAGCCACGACCCATCTTCAATGCTCTTACTGAGGGAAGGAGGTTGTTGGCCAAGATCTCGCGATACATGGCCCCATCCATCCTCCCCTCAATACGGTGCAGTCGTCCTGTCCCCTTTGCAGAAAAGCATCCCCAAAGAATGATGTTTCCACCTCCATGCTTCACGGTTGGGATGGTGTTCTTGGGGTTGTACTCATCCTTCTTCTTCCTCCAAACATGGCGAGGGGAGTTTAGACCAAAAAGCTCTATTTTTGTCTCATCAGACCACATGACCTTCTCCCATTCCTCCTCTGGATCATCCAGATGGTCATTGGCAAACTTCAGACGGGCCTGGACATGCGTTGGCTTGAGCAGGGGGACCTTGTGTGCGCTGCAGGATTTTTATCCATGACGGCGTAGTGTGTTACTAATGGTTTTCTTTGAGACTGTGGTCCCAGCTCTCTTCAGGTCATTGACCAGGTCCTGCCGTGAGGTTCTGGGCTGATCCCTCACCTTCCTCATGATCATTGATGCCCCACGAGGTGAGATCTTGCATGGAGTCCCAGACCGAGGGTGATTGACCGTCATCTTGAACTTCTTCCATTTTCTAATAATTGCGCCAAAAACTAACAGGTCTGTGAGAGCCGGAAATCTTACTGGTTGGTAGGTGAACAAATACTTATGTCATGCAATAAAATGCAAATAAATTACTTAAAAATCATACAATGTGATTTTCTGGATTTTTGTTTTAGATTCCGTCTCTCACAGTTGAAGTGTACCTATGATAAGAATTACAGACCTCTACATGCTTTGTAAGTAGGAAAACCTGCAAAATCGGCAGTGTATCAAATACTTGTTTTTGCAGTAGAAATAGTCCAATTTTGAGTTCCGGTCAAAATATGTTTGTAATTGCTACGCCTCTGTCTTGTCATGTGTTGTGTTGTTATATTCAGCAAAATTACATGCACTGTGTGTGAGGTGTGTAATATCATTGGATGCGCTAACACAATAGTTTGGGATTTCTCTACCATTAATGCAGCAGCAGCCACCGCCCTCAAATATGGCGGCATACCTTTAACAATTAATGGTAACATCTTAATACAATACGCAACTGGTCGCATGCTTTCCCCATGCATTTTGAGCTAGAACAGCTGACACAACACATCCATCGTCGGTCACATATAGATGGTATGTTAGATTGTAATCCGGTAAACCCAGTGCCGGAGAATTGCATAAAAGATACTTGATGTGACGAAAAGAGTGTTTCATTTCATCAGTCCACAGAATATCCTCAGGAGCATCCTTCTTCGTTGCTCTGCGCAGTATCGAATCATACACTGCGTATTCAGCCAACCAATGTCTGCAATAATTCACAAGTCTCAAAAAAGATAACCTTTCAGTCTTATTTCTTGGCCTTTCAATGTCTTTGATCGCTTTCACCCTGTCTGGTGACAAAAATCGACATCCATTCCGCAGTATGAACCCCAGATAATTAACAGCCTCCTTACAAAACTGTAGCTTTGCGAGGGATGCTCTGTGACCCCCATTAGCCAAATATGTGAGTAGTGCTATTGAATCCTGCACACACTCGTCCTCGCTTATAGAAGCAACCAGTATGTCATCAACGTATTGTAAAAGCGTGGAATTGCATGGTAGAGACAATTGAGCCATGTGCCTATTTACAGCTGAACTATAGACTGCTGCTGAATCAATAAATCCCATTGGTAGACGACGCCAAATGTATTGTTCCCTCCGAAATGTAAAAGCAAACAACGTCTGTGTGTTTTCGTGTACAGGGATGGAGAAATAGGCAGAACATAAATCAACAACAGTATACCATTTAGAATTAGCAGGCAATGCCATTAATATCGAATTAACATCTGGCACAATCGGTGATATCGGTATTAAGGCCTCGTTAATTTTCCTGAAATCCTGTGTAAATCGATATTTCTTACTGCCTGGTTTTAAAAATTGGGTTTATAGGAGTATTATTCGGGTGACATGCCTTTGTAAACCACTCCTTGTCGTTGTAGACTTTCAATAACCGGACTAATGCCTTCTTCTTTTTCCTTTGATAAAGGATATTGTTTAATAAAGACTGGCTACTTAGTCCCGTGTAGCTCAGTTGGTAGAGCATGGTGTTTTCAACGCCAGCGTTGTGGGTTCGATTCCCACGGGGGGTCAGTATGAAAATTTATGCACTCACTAACTGTAAGTTGCTCTGGATAAGAGCGTCTGCTAAATGACATAAATGTAAATTTGGATTAATCCTAGCCTCATAAGGTGGAACATCAATTAACACAACACGATTAGCATGTAAGGCCCATAACGAAGACGGAACTCCACTTAACACACAGAGGACATACAATTATTTCATTTTCCTTGTCTATACAAATCAATGGTTTAATGTTAATCTGTAAATAGTTTACAAAAAAATTATTTGGCTCCAAACCATAAGACCAGATAATACAACTCTTGTTTCGCTCCTCACCTGTCTGTGAAAACGTTATATATTGATTAAAAGATTCAAACAAATCATCAATATCAGTAAAATCATTCCTCACTGCACATACAAAAGTCACAATATTATTACAAGTATCTTTCCATAATAATAAAAGTCCTTGTGGTGATATGAAAAGATTTTGTGGAATTTCCTGCATTTTGTCTACATCAATTACTTTATCTGAAAAAGGCATATTTACAGTTTTCATGTTAATTATCATTGCTGCCGCGGAGGCATGGCAAGATGATAATATTTTTATCCCCTCCCTAGTAAATAATTTTGTCACTAACTCTGCCTTTAACAATGTCGTTTTAGCACTATATGTACGTTGATTACCATTAGAAAACAATTGATATGCACTATTCGGCGGAATGTGTACCTCAGTGCCATCTGGTGAACAAACAATGGTCGCATTAAGTTTACTTAAAAGGTCTCTTCCCATCAACGCCATAGGAGTTGTAACGCTTATTATAAATGAATATTGAAATTTAATTTTGTCCAAATCAATTTGTAATGCGAGATATATAGGATAAATTTGCGGAATTCCACTAATTCCGATAGAATGGACCTTCTGATTAATTAAAAGACACTTTAAATCTTGTTGCCATAAACATGACAGAGTTGCCCCTGTATCTATTAGAAATATAATTATTTTGTACCAGATACACAAAAACTTAACTGTGGTATTTCCAATGGGGTTATCCGAAATATGCAATTATAGGGCATTGATCATGTATTTAATATTCTCCCTGCCTATCGGTGTGGCACAGTGGGGGAAAAAAGTATTTAGTCAGCCACCAATTGTGCAAGTTCTCCCACTTAAAAAGATGCCAGAGGCCTGTAATATTTATCATAGGTACACGTCAACTATGACAGACAAAATGAGGAAAAAAATTCCAGAAAATCACATTGTAGGATTTTTAATGAATTTATTTGCAAATTATGGTGGAAAATAAGTATTTGGTCAATAACAAAAGTTTCTCAATACTTTGTTATATACCCTTTGTTGGCAATGACACAGGTCAAACGTTTTCTGTAAGTCTTCACAAGGTTTTCACACACTGTTGCTGGTATTTTGGCCCATTCCTCCATGCAGATCTCCTCTAGAGCAATGATGTTTTGGGGCTGTCGCTGGGCAACACGGACTTTCAACTCCCTCCAAAGATTTTCTATGGGGTTGAGATCTGGAGACTGGCTAGGCCACTCCAGGACCTTGAAATGCTTCTTACGAAGCCACTCCTTCGTTGCCCGGGCGGTGTGTTTGGGATCATTGTGCTGAAAGACCCAGCCACGTTTCATCTTCAATGCCCTTCCTGATGGAAGGAGGTTTTCACTCAAAATCTCACGATACATGGCCCCATTCATTCTTTCCTTTACACGGATCAGTCGTCCTGGTCCCTTTGCAGAAAAACAGCCTGTCACGGAATCTGCCGAGGCTGCTCCTCCTCCTTGTTCGGGCAGGCTTCGGCGTTCGTCGTCCCCGGAGTACTAGCTGCCACCGTTGAATGTTTCGATGTTCGTTTGGTCTGTTCTGTTACACCTGTGTCCGTTTGTTCTTGATTATGTGCCTTATAAGTTTCCTGTGGTTGTGTTCGTTAGTTGTGTGTTATTTTAGTTCCTGTCTGTTGGTGGTATCCTGTGCAGTACTCTGGCATTGTTATTTATACGCACTGTGTTGCGTTGTCGTTTTGCCTCCTCGTTAGAGGCACTTTATTTTGTACTGGTTGTGCATCTAGTAAAGTCCTGTTCGACTTAGCTTATGCGTCCTGCGTCTGACTCCTCTCCACGCACCCACACCAACACTGACAGAATAACACACCATCATGGAGTCAGCAGGAGCAACGGCGGCACCCAAGTCCCTCGAGGAAAGGATCAGCAATCAAGACACCATGATCCAGCAACTTGGGGTCGCCATGAACGAGTTGTCCAACACGCTGCGCCGTTTGGTTACGGGCGAGGTGCCCACATCTTCGCACACCTTACCATCACCGTCGGCCAGTCCTCCTCTCCCAGTACCGGAACCCAGCGGCATTCGGCTCTCGCTCCCGAGGGCATATGATGGTACCGCAGCCGGGTGTCAGGGATTCCTCCTGCAGGTGGAACTCTACCTGGCCACCATACACCCGGCGCCCTCGGGATACGAGAGCGTCTCCGCCCTCATCTCCTGTCTCTCCGGCAAGGCGTTGGAGTGGGCTAACGCTGAATGGAAGGGAATAGACGCCGCTACCATCACCTACGCGGAGTTCTCCCGCCACTTCAGGGCAGTGTTCGATCATCCACCTGAGGGGAAGGCGGCTCAACACCCTTTCCTCATTCTGACTGACCACCGTAACCTGGAGTACATCCGGGCAGCTAGGAGACTAAACCCTCGTCAGGCTAGGTGGAACATGTTCCTAACCCGGTTCGTTTTTAAGATCACGTACATCCCAGGGTCCCAGAACGGTAGGGCAGACGCCCTGTCCCGGCGGTATGACACAGAGGAGAGGTCCATTGAGCCTACTCCCATACTGCCGGAGTCTTGTCTGGTGGCTCCGGTAGTGTGGGAGGTCGATACGGAGATCGAAAGGGCGTTACGTGCCGACCCTACTCCCCCCGAGTGTCCTGTGGGGCGGACGTACGTTCCGCTCGAGGTTCGTGACCGACTTATTTATTGGGCTCATACATCACCCTCCTCTGGACATCCAGGTATTGGCCGGACAGTGCACTGCCTTAGCGGGAAATACTGGTGGCCAACGTTAGCTAGGGATGTGAGAGTTTATGTCTCCTCCTGCTCGGTGTGCGCCCAGTGTAAGGCGCCTAGACACCTGCCCAGGGGAAAGTTACATCCCCTGCCCGTTCCGCAACGACCATGGTCCCACCTCTCGGTGGATTTTGTGACCGATCTTCCCCCCTCCCAGGGGAATACCACCATTTTGGTCGTTGTGGATCGGTTTTCCAAGGCCTGTCGTCTCCTCCCAATGCCGGGTCTCCCTACTGCCCTACAGACCGCTGAGGCCCTATTTACCCACGTTTTCCGGTACTATGGGGTCCCCGAGGATATAGTGTCTGACCGAGGTCCCCAGTTCACCTCCAGAGTCTGGGGGGCTTTCATGGAACGCTTGGGGGTCTCGGTGAGCCTTACCTCGGGGTACCACCCAGAGAGCAATGGGCAGGTTGAACGAGTCAACCAGGATGTGGGTAGGTTTCTGAGGTCCTATTGCCAGGGCCGGCCGGAGGAGTGGTCAAGGTATATCCCATGGGCAGAGATGGCCCAGAACTCTCTCCGCCACTCCTCCACCAATCTAACACCTTTCCAGTGTGTTTTAGGGTATCAGCCGGTTCTGGCACCATGGCACGAGAGCCAGATCGAGGCTCCTGCGGTGGATGAGTGGATTCGGCGCTCGGAGGAGACGTGGGACGCTGCACATGTCCATCTGCAGCGGGCCATCCGTCGACAGAAGGCGAGCGCCGATCGCCACCGCAGTGAGGGACCGGTATACGCACCGGGAGATCGAGTCTGGCTCTCGACTCGAAACCTGCCCCTCCGCCTGCCCTGCCGGAAGCTGGGTCGGCGGTTTGTGGGGCCCTTTAAAGTCCTGAGAAGATTGAACGAGGTGTGTTACAGGTTACAACTGCCTATTGATTATAAGAATATTAACCCCTCGTTCCATGTGTCTCTTCTCAGGCCGGTGGTAGCTGGTCCACTCCAAGAAGATGAGATAGGAGAGACCCCTCCGCCCCCATTGGACATCGAGGGGGCTCCGGCGTACAGGGTCCGGACCATCTTGGACTCGAGACGCCGGATGAGTGGTCTCCAGTATCTCGTGGAGTGGGAGGGGTACGGTCCGGAGGAACGGTGCTGGGTGCCTAGGAGGGACATCCTAGATCCATCCCTCCTGACTGAGTTCCACCGTGGTCATCCCACGCGCCCGGGTCCGCGTCCTCCTGGCCGTCCCCGAGGCCGGGGTCGGCGCACGGCTGGAGCCGCACGTCAAGGGGGGGGGGTACTGTCACGGAATCTGCCGAGGCTGCTCCTCCTCCTTGTTCGGGCAGGCTTCAGCGTTCGTCGTCCCCGGAGTACTAGCTGCCACCGTTGAATGTTTCGATGTTCGTTTGGTTTGGTCTGTCTGTTACACCTGTGTCCGTTTGTTCTTGATTATGTGCCTTATAAGTTTCCTGTGGTTGTGTTCGTTAGTTGTGTGTTATTTTAGTTCCTGTCTGTTGGTGGTATCCTGTGCAGTACTCTGGCATTGTTATTTATACGCACTGTGTTGCGTTGTCGTTTTGCCTCCTCGTTAGAGGCACTTTATTTTGTACTGGTTGTGCATCTAGTAAAGTCCTGTTCGACTTAGCTTATGCGTCCTGCGTCTGACTCCTCTCCACGCACCCACACCAACACTGACACAGCCCCAAAACATGATGTTTCCACCCCCATGCTTCACAGTAGGTATGGTGTTCTTTGGATGCAACTCAGCATTCTTTGTCCTCCAAACAGGACAAGTTGAGTTTTTACCAAAAAGTTATATTTTGGTTTATTCTGACCATATGACATTCTCCCAATCCTCTTCTGGATCATCCAAATGCACTCTAGCAAACTTCAGACGGGCCTGGACATGTACTGGCTTAAGCAGGGGGTTGAGGATGTGGACAGGTGTCTTGTATACTGATAACAAGTTCAAACAGGTGCCGTTAATACAGGTAACGAGTGGAGGACAGAGGAGCCTCTTAAAGAAGAAGTTACAGGTCTGTGAGAGCCAGAAATCTTGCTTGTTTGTAGGTGACCAAATACTTATTTTCCACCATAATTTGCAAATAAATTCATTAAAAATCCTACAATGTTATTTTCTGGATTTTTTTTTCTCAATTTGTCTGTCATAGTTGATGTGTACCTATGATGAAAATTACAGGCCTCTCTCATCTTTTTAAGTGGGAGAACTTGCACAATTGGTGGCTGACTAAATACTTTTTTCCCCCACTGTATGTCATTGTCCCCATAAAAGATTACCCGGAGTCTCCTCTCTAGAATTTTTCTGTGGATTAGGGTGCGGTTGGGCAGGATTCCAATTCCCCCTCTCGTATCTCCATATTGCCTTCTCTCCTCATCTCGTAATTGAACAGTACAAGCTCGCCACCAATGTCCCCATTGTTTACAATAATTGCAAGTATCCATGTCTCTGTTAAACCTCCTTCTTCCTCCTCTGGAATTACCATTGGACCTTCCTCTCCCTCGATCATTATTATAAGGTACGAATTGCCCGTTTGTAGGCTGCTGAAATGGTACCATTTTATCCTGCTGTTTGTATTGGGGAAATTGTAGTGCTTGAAATGTACAGTGAGGGAAAAAAGTATTTGATCCCCTGCTGATTTTGTACGTTTGCCCACTGACAAAGAAATCATCAGTCTATAATTTTAATGGTAGGTTTATTTGAACAGTGAGAGACAGAATAACAACAAAATAATCCAGAAAAACGCATATAAAAAATGTTATAAATTGATTTGCATTTTAATGAGGGAAATATGTATTTGACCCCTCTGCAAAACATGACTTAGTACTTGGTGGCAAAACCCTTGTTGGCAATCACAGAGGTCAGACGTTTCTTGAAGTTGGCCACCAGGTTTGCACACATCTCAGGAGGGATTTTGTCCCACTCCTTTTTGCAGATCTTCTCCAAGTCATTAAGGTTTCGAGGCTGACGTTTGGCAACTCGAAACTTAAGCTCCCTCCACAGATTTTCTATGGGATTAAGGTCTGGAGACTGGCTAGGTCACTCCAGGACCTTAATGTGCTTCTTCTTGAGCCACTCCTTTATTGCCTTGGCCATGTGTTTTGGGTCATTGTCACGCTGGAATTCCCATCCACGACACATTTTCAATGCCCTGGCTGAGGGAAGGAGTTTCTCACCCAAGATTTGACGGTACATGGCCCCGTCCATCGTCCCTTTGATGCGGTGAAGTTGTCCTGTCCCCTTAGCAGAAAAACACCCCCAAAGCGTAATGTTTCCACCTCCATGTTTGACGGTGGGGATGGTGTTCTTGGGGTCATAGGCAGCATTCCTCCTCCTCCAAACACTGCGAGTTGAGTTGATGCCGAAGAGCTCGATTTTGGTCTCATCTGACCACAACACTTTCACCAAGTTCTCCTCTGAATCATTCAGATGTTCATTGGCAAACTTCAGACGGGCCTGTATATGTGCTTTCTTGAGCAGGGGGACCTTGCGGGCGCTGCAGGATTTCAGTCCTTCACGGCGTACTGTGTTACCAATTGTTTTCTTGGTGACTATGGACCCAGCTGCCTTGAGATCATTGACAAGATCCACCCGTGTAGTTCTGGGCTGATTCCTCACAGTTCCCATGATCATTGCAACTCCACAAGGTGAGATCTTGCATGGAGCCCCAGGGCCGAGGGAGATTGACAGTTCTTTTGTGTTTCTTCTATTTGCGACTAATCGCACCAACTGTTGTCACCTTCTTACCAAGCTGCTTGGCGATGGTCTTGTAGCCCATTCCAGCCTTGTGTAGGTCTACAATCTTGTCCCTGACATCCTTGGAGAGCTGTTTTGTCTTGGCCATGGTGGAGAGTTTGGAATCTGATTGATTGATTGCTTCTGTGGACAGGTGTCTTTTATACAGGTAACAAGCTGAGATTAGAGCACTCCCTTTAAGAGTGTGCTCCTAATCTCAGCTCATTACCTGTATAAAAGACACCTGGGAACCAGAAATCTTTCTGATTGAGAGGGGGTCAAATACTTATTTCCCTCATTAAAATGCAAATCAATTTATAACATTTTTTACATGCATTTTTCTGGATTTTTTTGTTGTTATTCTGTCTCTCACTGTTCAAATAAACCTACCATTAAAATTATAGACTGATCATTTCTTTGTCAGTGGGCAAACGTACAAAGTCAGCAGGGGATCAAATACTTTTTTCCCTCACTCTATCTAACAGATTTAACTTTGTTCCTACAATACTGTGAAAAGACGTCATACCAGGTAGTCAGCGTGCCTTCTTAAAAGTTAATTTGTGGAATTGCTTTCCTTCTTAATGCGTTTGAGCCAATCAGTTGTGTTGTGACAAGGTGGGGGGGTATACAGAAGATAGCCCTATTTGGTAAAAGACCAACTCCATATTATGGCAAGAACAGCTCAAATAAGCAAAGAGAAACAACAGTCCATCATGACTTTAAGACATGAAGGTCAGTCAGTCCGGAAAATGTCAAGAACTTTGAAAGTTTCTTCAAGTACAGTCGCAAAAACCATCAAGCGCTATGATGAAACTGGCTCTCATGAGGACCGCCACAGGAATGGAAGACCCAGAGTTACCTCTGCTGCAGAGGATAAGTTCCTTAGAATTACCAGCCTCAGAAATTGCAGCCCAAATAAATGCTTCACAGAGTTCAAGTAACAGACAGACACATCTCAACATCAACTGTTAAGAGTGTCTCCCGAGTGGCGCAGCCACTAGAGATCCTGGTTCGAATCCAGGCTCTGCTGTAGCCGGCCGCAACCGGGAGACCAATGGGGCGGCGCACAATTGGCCCAGCGTCGTCCAGGGTAGGGGAGGGAATCGCCGGCAGGGAGGTAGCTCAGTCGGTAGAGCATGGCGTTTGCAACGCCAGGGTTGTGGGTTCGATTCCCATGGGGTATGAAAATTAAAAAGAATAATCTATGCACTAACTGTAAGTCGCTCTGGATAAGAGCGTCTGCTAAATGACGTAAATGTAAGAGTGGACTGTGTGGATCAGGCCTTCATAGTCGAATTGCTAAGAAACCACTACTAAAGGACACCAATAAGAAGAAGAGACCTGCATGGGCCAAGAAACACAAGCAATGGACATTGGAAATGTGTCCTTTGGTCTGGAGTCCAAATTGGAAATGTGTCCTTTGGTCTGGAGTTCCAACTGCCGTATCTTTGTGAGACGCGGTGTGGGTGAATGGATGATCCTAACATGTATTTCCAACGTAAAGCATGGAGGAGGAGGTGTTATGGTGTGGGGGTGCTTTACTGGTGACACTGTGATTTATTTAGAATTCAAGGCACACTTAACCAGCATGGCTACCACAGCATTCTGCAGGGATACGCTATCCCATCTGGTTTGGGCTTAGTGGGGCTATCATTTCTTTTTCCACAGGACAATGACCCAACACACCTCCAGGCTATGTATGGGCTATTTTCCCAAGAAGGAGAGTGATGGAGTGTTGCATCAGATGACCTGGCCTCCACAATCCCCCAACCTCAACCCAATTGAGATGGTTTGAGATGAGTCGGATGGCAGAGTGAAGAAAAAGCAGCCAACAAGTTCTCAGCATATATGGGAACTCCTTCAAGACTGTTGGAAAAGCATTCCAGGTGAAGTTGGTTGAGAGAATGCCAAGAGTGTGCAAAACTGTCATCAACACTAAGGGTGGCTATTTGAAGAATCTCAAATATAAAATATATTTTGATTTGTTTCAAACATTTTTGGTTACTACATGATTCCATATGTGTCATTTCATAGTTTTGATGTCTTCACTATTATTATACCAAGTAAAAAATTGTAAAAATAAAGAAAAACCGTAGAATGAGTAGGTGTGTCCAAACTTTTGACTGGTACTGTACGATTGACCACATCCGGTCTCAGGGATGGCTAACTCTGGAAATTACTTTGGTCTCTACTGAGTTAGGTACATCAGCTTTTAGTTTTCTGGCACCTTATTTGTGGTGAAAATGTTCTTACATTTTACGTTCTTGTGCCTCTAGTGAAAGCTGCTTGAGGACCTTATTACTGATGAATGTGTTTGTTTTTTATGATAATGTTTTTCTTTCTGCTTGCATTTTGTATTCATGTTTTGAGTTTATTTTCTGTAATTGCTGTAATTCAGGGCTCATCTGTAAAAGTGACCTTGGTCTCAGTATGACTCCCTGATAAAATGAAGGTTAAATAAAAAAATGATCATTGAGGATGACAAAAAAAAGGGCGACACAAATCATTTACAGTTTAAGTAGATTAATGATATATTGATTATGCCCAAAAATAGCCTACATTTTTGCCATTGATTTAATATACTGAATATTTGAGGAAATAGAAACAGTTCCTTTCTAGCACACCCACTTGAAGAAAAGTGTTGATCACTATGTACAGTAGGTGGCGGCACCTTTTAAACAATGTTCCCCCACGTGCAGCTCCCTGGGATTTCCGCGTAGAAGAAATATCAGCCCGCGCAGAAAAGCACGAGATTAAACTTCACTCAACTTTCTAGAGTTTTCCACCTTAGTTAACACTATCAATGTTTCAATTTACTGTGGGAATTCGAATCCACGCATTATTAGCCACTTTCAATGCAACATACCGAAAAAAAATTAACTATGCAAGACTTAGTATGCAAAATGAATTATGCAATAGCTTTTGTTGTAGGCAGAATGCATTGGAGTAGGATTCTATTGCGTTGACATGCATGACTCAGCCATACTCTACACAGACCGGTGAGGCATAATCAATCAGAGCTGCAGTAGGCCTATATGCAGATAGACCATTCCCATATATGGATCTGTGCCATTGACTTTGAACTGGACTGTGTTTACAGCATGAGCGGTCGTGAGTAGATGCACTTGTTTTGAGATCAAAGTGAGAGTTGCATGTAGCCATGTGCACATTTGTTCATATCCTTTGCTAGTTAGTTAGTTATTAGCCCAGTTACAGATCATTTGTATTCAGCAATGGGGGTGTGATTGATTCCCACAAGAGCACAAAATGTGTACATTTCTAGACATCTTTGAAAAGAAAGTCCAATAAATAGCTTTTTTTTGTCTTAAAGGGGCAGTGTTGTATCTTGACAGGACAAGTGGATGAACAGGTTAATGTCCAGCCTTGAACACCACACATTGAACACCACAAAACTGGCTGCTACTGTAGGCTGAATGATAGAACAGCTATTTCCATGTTAAAATGTTATTGGATGCATTTTCCCCATTGTATTTGATGGTAGGCCACTCTGGTAGGCCTACATTATAATCAAATAGCCACAGTAGCCTACTTGACCACTCTCTGAAACTGTAACTTAAAGCGAGTACAGTCTCAGTGTTCAAAGTAAACGCACGCTGGAAGTTGCACAGAAATTTCCCAATGTTCAAGTTTGCACTCAGCAGACCTGAAATTTGCTCAGTGCTGATTTTCTATTTTGGTAACATTGCTCTTAAACACCACAGAAGAAGCCAAAAAGCCTCAACATAAAGTTATCTTTGTTACCATCCTCCATCGAGTTTTCAAACCTGTCTTAGATACTTGATAGTAGCCAGTAGCTTTTGGAACTAAAGAACAGTTTAATTGTTTGTATTTATCACCATCGAACATTTTGAAATACTGAACAAAGCAGCAACCATTCAGTCGATATAGATAGATGGAGCACCAATTCGCTAGCATAGATTTTTTATCATGCATGGAGAGACGAGTGCCAGTGGATCATTCGTGGGAGACAATAGACCTCATTAGCTAGCTAAAAAAACTCAAAAAACTCATTTTCTTATCTGTTCATGCACCAGATTGGAATACATTTGTTTGCTCAAGTAAGTAACATTACTGCTTTCCTTCATTTGTGAGTAGTTTTACTTGTGTAACGCTAACATCAAAGAGGACAATAACGCAAGCTAGCTAGCTAGTCTAGCTAGTTAATGTTACTTGGCTAGCTTGCTAACATTAGATGGCTTGCTAACATTAGCTAGCTTGCTATAAACATGAATTTGGCCATTGCTAGTTAGCTAAATTATGAAAAAAAGCTGTTAAGTTGGCTAGTTTGCTATCTGATTGTCCTTGCTAGCCAAGTTACTTAGCTAGCTAGCTTGCTAATGTTAGATCGTTTTCTAGCTAACAACATCTCCTAAGATTGTATGTAGCTACATTCAGAGGAAAAAGCCAATTTATTCATGCTACTCTTGTGTGTCTTTCCATTAGGGCAATGGCCAGCCCCAGCATTGCATTCACCACAGCACCATGTGGATGTGATAGACATGGAGGTATGCAACGTTACAGTCACTTAGCCCAGATGAGACATTGCCTGTCTGTTCTTTCTTGGACAGTATTTGCTTAATTTTAATGTAACATTATTGTTTCAAATAGGGTCAGGAGTGAGACTACAGTAGGCCAACGGTGCCAAGTTTGGGCCGCAGTCATGAAGGTAAGAACATAACTGTTACCAACTTAAATGTAAATAGCAATCAGCAATTGTGGGTTCGATTACAGGCTCAAAATGTCCAGAAATAAATAACTTTCTTCTGAAACTCGTCAGTCTATTCTTGTTCTGAGAAATGAACGCTATTCCATGCGAGAAATTGCCAAGAAACTGAAGATCTCGTACAACGCTGTGTACTACGATGTGAGTAAGACTTTTAAGCAGGTCAACATTCACAAGGCCGCAGGGCCAGACGGATTACCAGGACGTGTACTCCGAGCATGTGCTGACCAAATGGCAAGTGTCTTCACTGACATTTTCAACATGTCCCTGACTGAGTCTGTAATACCAACATGTTTCAAGCAGACCACCATAGTCCCTGTGCCCAAGGACTCTAAGATAACCTGCCTAAATGACTACCGACCCGTAGCACTGACGTCTGTAGCCATGAAGTGCTTTGAAAGGCTGGTCATGGCTCACATCAACAGCATTATCCCAGAAACCCTAGACCCACTCCAATTTGCATACCGCCCCAACAGATCCACAGATGATGCAATCTCTATCGCACTCCACACTGCCCTTTCCCACCTGGACAAGAGGAACACCTACGTGAGAATGCTATTCATTGACTACAGCTCAGCATTCAACACCATAGTGCCCTCTAAGCTCATCACTAAGCTAAGGATCCTGGGACTAAACACCTCCCTCTGCAACTGGATCCTGGACTTCCTGACGGGCCGCCCCCAGGTGGTAAGGGTAGGTAACAACACATCTGCCACACTGATCCTCAACACGGGGGCCCCTCAGGGGTGCGTGCTCAGTCCCCTCCTGTACTCTCTGTTCACCCATGACTGCATGGCCAGGCACGACTCCAACGCCATCATTAAGTTTGCCGACGACACAACAGTGGTAGGCCTGATCACAGACAACGATGAGACAGCCTATAGGGAGGAGGTCAGAGATCTGGCCGTGTGGTGCCAGGACAACTACCTCTCCCTCAACGTGACCAAGACAAAGGAGATGATTGTGGACTACAGGAAAAAAAAGAGGACTGAGCACGCCCCCATTCTCATCGACGGGGCTGTAGTGGAACAGGTTGAGAGCTTCAAGTTCCTTGGTGTCCACATCACCAACGAACTATCATGGTCCAAACACACCAAGACAGTCGTGAAGAGGGCACGACAAAGCCTATTCCCCCTCAGGAGACTAAAAAGATTTGGCATGGGTCCTCAGATCCTCAAAAAATTCTACAGCTGCACCATCGAGAGCATCCTGACTGGTTGCATCACCGCCTGGTATGGCAACTGCTTGGCCTCCGACCACAAGGCACTACAGAGGGTAGTGCGTACGGCCCAGTACATCACTGGGGCAAAGCTTCCTGCCATCCAGGACCTCTATACCAGGCGGTGTCAGAAGAAGGCCCTCAAAATTGTCAAAGACTCCAGCCACCCTAGTCATAGACTGTTCTCTCTGCTACCGCACGGCAAGCGGTACCGGAGTGCCAAGTCTAGGTCCAAAAGACTTTTCAACAGCTTCTACCCCCAAGCCATAAGACTCCTGAACAGCTAATCATGGCTACCCGGACTATTTGCACTGCCCCCCCACCCCATCCTTTTTACGCTGCTGCTACTCTGTTAAGTATTTATGCATAGTCACTTTAACTCTACCCACATGTACATATTACCTCAACTACCTCAACTAGCCGGTGCCCCCGCACATTGACTCTGCAACGGTACCCCCCTGTATATATAGCCTCCCTACTGTCACTTTATTTTACTTCTGCTCTTTTTTTTCTCAACACTTTTTTTGTTGTTGTTTTATTCTTACTTTTTTTGTTTAAAATAAATGCACTGTTGGTTAAGGGCTGTAAGTAAGCATTTCACTGTAATGTCTGCACCTGTTGTATTCGGCGCATGTGACCAATAAAATTTGATTTGATTTGATTTGATTTGACTACTCCCTTCACAGAACAGCGCAAACTGGCTCTAACTAGAATAGAAAGAAGAGTGGGAGGCCCCGGTGCACAACTGAGCAAGAGGACAAATACATTAGAGTGTCTAGTTTGAGAAACAGACACCTAACAAGTCCTCAACTGGCAGCTTCATTAAATAGTACCCGCAAAACACCAGTCTCAACATCAACAGTGAAGAGGCGACTCCGGGATGCTGACCTTCTAGGCAGAGTTGCAAAGAAAAAGCCATATCTCAGACTGGCCAATATAAAGAAAAGATTAAGGTGGGCAAAAGAACACGACACAGGACAGAGGAAGATTGGAAAAAAGTGTTATGGACAGACGAATCGAAGTTTGAGGTGTTCGGATCACAAAGAAGAACATTTGTGAGATGCAGACCAAATGAAAAGATGCTGGAGGAGTGCTTGATGCCATCTGTTAAGCATGGTGGAGGCAATGTGATGGTCTGGGGGTGCTTTGATGGTGTTAAAGTGGGATATTTGTACAGGGTAAAAGGGATCTTGAAGAAGGAAGGCTATCACTCCATTTTGCAACGCCATGCCATACCCTGTGGACGGCGCTTGATTGGAGCCAATTTCCTCCTACAACAGGACAATGACCCAAAGCACAGCTCCAAATTATGCATTAACTATTTAGGGAAGAAGCAGTCAGCTGGTATTCTGTCTATAGTGGAGTGGCCAGCACAGTCACCAGATCTCAACCCTATTGAGCTGTTGTGGGAGCAGCTTGACCGTAAGAAGTGCCCATCAAGCCAATCCAACTTGTGGGAGGTGCTTCAGGAAGCATGGGGTGAAATCTCTTCAGATTACCTCAACAAATTGACAACTAGAATGCCAAAGGTCTGCAAGGCTGTAATTGCTGCAAATGGAGGATTCTTTGACGAAGGGACACAATTATTATTTCAATTAAAAATCATTATTTCTAACCTTGTCAATGACTACATTTCCTATTCATTTTGCTATATTTCCTATTCAAACTCATTTCATGTATATTTTCATGGAAAACAAGGACATTTCTAAGTGACCCCAAACTTTTGAACGGTAGTGTATATATATAAAAAATAAGTGGCGAAAGGCTTGAAGCTGAAAAAGCGCCTTGTCTCCGACTGGCAGCTGTAGTGTCGCTGGTCGGGAGAAGGGCGGGTGGGCTGGGTGAGGAAAATGGAACATGAACAGCAGGAGCAAGGTTGCCAGGTCTAGCTAAAATTTCTTGCCCAATGACTACTCAAAACCCGCTCACAAGGCCTGAAATCTAGCTAGATTGACTTATCATTTCAATAGGCATAGGCTAGGCCTACTGACTAGAATCTGGGTTTATGATTATAATTTAACTTTGCCATGGTTTGGTTAGCTAGATGCAGGTAGCCTATAGCCCCTGATAGGCCTACATCTAATTTCAGATAGCCTACAGTGGCCCAGGCAAGATTGGGCGGCAAGTAGCTTAGTGGTTAAGAGCATTGTGTCAGTAACCGAAAGGTCACTGGTTCTAATCCCCAAGCCGACTAGGTGAAAAATCTGTCGATGTGCCCTTGAGCAAGGCACTTAACCCTAATTGATCCTGTAAGTCGCTCTGGATAAGAGCGTCTGCTAAATGTATTTATATAAAAAATTAAATTAAATAAATCTTGGCCAACAACCTCCTTCCCTCAGTAAGCGCATTGAAGATGGGTCGTGGCTGGGTCTTCCAGCATGACAACGACCCGAAACACACAGCCAGGGCAACTAAGGAGTGGCTCTGTAAGAAGCATCTCAAGGTCCTGGAGTGGCCTAGCCAGTCTCCAGACCTGAACCCAATAGAACATCTTTGGAAGGAGCTGAAAGTCCGTATTGCCCAGCGACAGCCCGAAACCTGAAGGATCTGGAGAAGATCTGTATGGAGGAGTGGGCCAAAATCCCTGCTGCAGTGTGTGCAAACCTGGTCAAGACCTACAGGAAACATATGATCTCTGTAATTGCAAACAAAGGTTTCTGTACCAAATATTAAGTTCTGCTTTTCTGATGTATCAAATACATATGTCATGCAATAAAATGCAAATTAATTACTTAAAAATCATACAATGTGATTTTCTGGATCACAGTTGAAGTGTACCTATGATAAAAATGACATGCCTCTACATGCTTTGTAAGTAGGAAAACCTGCAAAGTCGGCAGTGTATCAAATACTTGTTCTCCCCACTGTACGAACCCGGCTTTAAATCTAAAAGCATTACAAAAAGCATTGCAACATCATTAGGCATTAATATTAATAACTTATTCAGATCAATCAGTCCACTTATTTACATTTACATTTACGTCATTTAGCAGACGCTCTTATCCAGAGCGACTTCCAAATAGGTGCATTCACCCTATAGCCAGTGGGATAAGCACTTTACAATATCTTTTTTTTATTATTATTATTATTATTATTTTTTTTTAGGGGTGGGGGGGGGGGTAGAAGGATTACTTTATCCTATCCCAGGTATTCCTTAAAGAGGTGGGGTTTCAAATGTCTCCGGAAGGTGGTGAGTGACTCCGCTGTCCTGGCGTTGTGAGGGAGCTTGTTCCACCATTGGGGTGCCAGAGCAGCGAACAGTTTTGACTGGGCTGAGCGGGAACTATGCTTCCGCAGAGGAAGGGGAGCCAGCAGGCCAGAGGTGGATGAACGCAATGCCCTCGTTTGGATGTAGGGTCTGATCAGAGCCTGAAGGTACAGAGGTGCCGATCCCCTCACAGCTCCATAGGCAAGCACCATGGTCTTGTAACAGATGCGAGCTTCAACTGGAAGCCAGTGGAGTGAGCGGAGGAGCGGGGTGACGTGAGAGAACTTGGGAAGGTTGAACACCAGACGGGCTGCGGCATTCTGGATGAGTTGTAGGGGTTTAATGGCACAGGCAGGGAGCCCAGCCAACAGCGAGTTGCAGTAATCCAGACGGGAGATGACAAGTGCCTGGATTAGGACCTGTGCCGCTTCCTGTGTAAGGCAGGGTCGTACTCTCCGAATGTTGTAGAGCATGAACCTGCAGGATCGGGTCACCGCCTTGATGTTAGCGGAGAACGACAGGGTGTTGTCCAGGGTCACGCCAAGGCTCTTCGCACTCTGGGAGGAGGACACAACGGAGTTGTCAACCGTGATGGCGAGATCATGGAACGGGCAGTCCTTCCCCGGGAGGAAGAGCAGCTCCGTCTTGCCAAGGTTCAGCTTGAGGTGGTGATCCGTCATCCATACTGATATGTCTGCCAGACATGCAGAGATGCGATTCGCCACCTGGTTATCAGAAGGGGGAAAGGAGAAGATTAGTTGTGTATCGTCAGCGTAGCAATGATAGGAGAGGCCATGTGAGGATATGACAGAGCCAAGTGACTTGGTGTATAGGGAGAATAGGAGAGGGCCTAGAACTGAGCCCTGGGGGACACCAGTGGTGAGAGCACGTGGTGCGGAGACAGCTTCTCGCCACGCCACTTGGTAGGAGCGACCGGTCAGGTAGGACGCGATCCAGGAGTGAGCCGCGCCGGAGATGCCCAGCTCGGAGAGGGTGGAGAGGAGGATCTGATGGTTCACAGTATCAAAGGCAGCAGACAGGTCTAGAAGGACAAGAGCAGAGGAGAGAGAGTTAGCTTTAGCAGTGCGGAGAGCCTCCGTGACACAGAGAAGAGCAGTCTCAGTTGAATGACCAGTCCTGAAACCTGACTGGTTTGGATCAAGAAGGTCATTCTGAGAGAGATAGCAAGAGAGTTGGCTAAAGACGGCACGCTCAATAGTTTTGGAAAGAAAAGAAAGAAGGGATACTGGTCTGAAGTTGTTGACATCAGTGGGATCGAGTGTTGGTTTTTTGAGAAGGGGTGCAACTCTCGCTCTCTTGAAGACGGAAGGGACATAGCCAGCGGTCAAGGATGAGTTGATCAGCGAGGTGAGGTAGGGGAGAAGGTCACCGGAGATGGTCTGGAGAAGAGAGGAGGGGATGGGGTCAAGCGGGCAGGTTGTTGGGCGGCCTGCAGTCACAAGTCGCAAGATTTTATCTGGAGAGAGAGGGGAGAAAGAAGTCAAAGCATAGGGTAGGGCAGTGTGAGCAGGACCAGCAGTGTCATTAGACTTAACAAACGGGGATCGGATGTCGTCAACCTTCTTTTCAAAGTGGTTGACGAAGTCATCCACAGAGAGAGAGGAGGAGGGGGGGGGGGGGGGGGGGATTCAGCAGGGAGGAGAATGTGGCAAAGAGCTTCCTAGGGTTAGAGGCAGATGCTTGGAATTTAGAGTGGTAGAAAGTGGCCTTAGCAGCAGAAACAGATGAAGAAAATGTAGAGAGGAGGGAGTGAAAAGATGCCAGGTCGGCAGGGAGTTTAGTTTTCTTCCATTTCCGCTCCGCTGCCCGGAGCTCTGTTCTGTGAGCTCGCAATGAGTCATCAAGCCACGGAGCTGGAGGGGAGGACCGAGCCGGCCGGGAGGATAGGGGACACAGAGAGTCAAAGGATGCAGAAAGGGAGGAGAGGAGGGTTGAGGAGGCAGAATCAGGAGATTGGAGGGAGAAGGATTGAGCAGAGGGAAGAGATGATAGGATGGAAGAGGAGAGAGTAGTGGGAGAGAGAGAGCGAAGGTTGCGACGGCGCATTACCATCTGTGTAGGGGCAGAGTGAGTAGTGTTGGAGGAGAGCGAGAGAGAAAGGGATACAAAGTAGTGGTCGGAGACATGGAGGGGAGTTGCAGTGAGATTAGTAGAAGAGCAGCATCTAGTAAAGATGAGGTCAAGCGTATTGTCTGCCTTGTGAGTAGGGGGGGACGGTGAGAGGGTGAGGTCAAAAGAGGAGAGGAGTGGAAAGAAGGAGGCAGAGAGAAATGAGTCAAATGTAGACGTAGGGAGGTTGAAATCCCCCAAAACTGTGAGGGGTGAGCCATCCTCAGGAAAGGAACTTATCAAGGCGTCAAGCTCATTGATGAACTCTCCAAGGGAACCTGGAGGGCGATAGATGACAAGGATATTAAGCTTAAATGGGCTAGTGACTGTGACAGCATGGAATTCAAATGAGGAGATAGACAGATGGGTTAGGGGAAAAATTGAGAATGTCCACTTGGGAGAGATGAGGATTCCTGTGCCACCACCCCTCTGACCAGATGCTCTCGGGGTATGCGAGAACACATGGTCAGACGAGGAGAGAGCAGTAGGAGTAGCAGTGTTTTCAGTGGTAATCCATGTTTCCGTCAGCGCCAGGAAGTCGAGGGACTGGAGGGTAGCATAGGCTGGGATGAAGTCAGCCTTGTTGGCAGCAGAATGGCAGTTCCAGAGGCTGCCTGAGACCTGGAACTCCAGGTGTGGGGTGCGTGCAGGGACCACCAGGTTAGAGAGGCAGCAGCCACGCGGTGTGAGGCGTTTGTGTAGCCTGTGCGGAGAGGAGAGAACAGGGATAGGCAGAGGCATAGTTGACAGGCTGTAGCAAATGGCTACAACAATAAACTTATAATTTATACTCATAATCAAATGAATTACCCAAAACAACTTTAGAATGACAATTCTTAGTTAGTTACCTTTTTTCCTTCATTCAAAGTTAAAACTCTCACCTTGGCACATATTGACATGGCCGAATGTATATCTATATTATAATAATTCTAGCATTAACTTCCTCATAACGAGAATTGCAACAGATCAGTATCTTAATGCATTCCTAGTCTAAATTACTATAAATTTAGCAGTGTATAATACCTCCTTAATCAACATACTACCTCACCAAACACACCCTTCCTCTACCGGCATTCAATCTTCTGGCGTCTTCATTATGTTCTTCAGATAGCTTCATAGTTCATCTTGGATTGCCCATGGCAATATCCCAATTCCAATGTCCCACCTGAACCACCTCACCTCTACCCCCATTCTGTTTTGTCCATTTGCCAACCAGTATACCAGCACCATCAGAGATGTTATATTTGAATAAATCTCTATTCATGTGCACTCCAAATTTACTCCTGTCACACTCTTGAGAGAAAAGGCATAAGAGAAAAGAAAAGGCAGTTGATTGCTTCGATTGGATGTTGGTTCTGATTCAGGTCTTCTGGTAGAGGTGATGCTGGACAGGAACATCTTCAACGCCTTTGTTGCTCCTCTTCAGCCGGGTAGAGTTTTTTTTGTGGTTTTTATTGAGGTTCACACCGTTCTAGACTGAATTATCTCTGCTATGCATCAAGACACCATCCGTTGCAGCCTCGAGAATGGACAAATCATAACAATTTAGTTGAGTTCATTTCCAATCCAAAACATCCCTATAAGCATTGACTTTATGACAAGTTATTATGTTTCACCAATCATTCTTAATATAAATTTCTATTACTTGATCCTGCTGCCTGATACATTTTTCCTTGAGGGGTCCCTGTATTCCAAAGACTATCTGTATAAATGCCACATATTTCACATTCTCCCTTGTATACTTCCAAATTCTATAACCCAATTGTTTTATTGTACCACTCCTATATATTTGCTCATAGTCTATTTGACATTACTCTGGCGTTTTCCTTTTCCTTGTTCCTATTCTAACCACTAATTGCTTACCCTTCTCTCCCCATCCTGGTTGATTATAAAATTGTTTATATTTAGGATTTCCTAAATATTACAAATATTCTGCTGGCCAATATGGTCTTTCCGAGTTCCTTATATGACAAAAGTTGTGGTTGAATCATAGCACAGTCCTAGTAACTGTGGAGATGTTGAACTACTGTTAATTATTTAAAACGGAGATGTGGTGCATATTAGACTATTTTCTTTATTTAATTTTTATGCAATATATTGTACTCATCTATACCAATCATTGTTTAACGGCTCCTTCCATTCCCTTTCTTCTGTATTTGGTATGGCTCTAACATGTACAGGGTTTGGTGCACTTTCCCAAGGAATAACTACTCCAACAACACTTCCCCCTGGAAATCTAACACTAAATACTACATCAAATTGTTTTTCTAAGTCTTGGGCTGTTCTCCTTATGTCTATGATTCACCTGTCTCTTTCTTTTATTATCTTAAGGTCACACTACCCCATATGACTTCCCCATACTCTTTGTGCTGGTTCCTCCCACACCAATAATAATTTAACCCTTGTATTTAAATAGTGATCCCTTCCTGTACTTTAGTTATGGTTCCTGCCTGTGCAGAAATATACATTTTAATCCTGTCTATATCCCTTCTATGTCTTGTTCTTCTGCTCTTTACTATTATCAGTACCCCATTCCCCTCATTCTCAGGGAACTAGTCGAGTGCAGAGAAATCAATGATGGGGATATCTGGTGCATCTTGAATGTCTGGAATATCTTGAAGGTCTTGAAGGTCTCGAAAGTCTCGAAGGTCTCGAAGATCTGCCCCTCCGCCGAGGGAATCAGCAAGAACACGTAGCTCATCAGTAATTGCCATGCTGACCCATCTGATTCTCGCCAGCATCCTCAGCTCTCTCATCTCTCAGTCATCGGTTCCCTCACTGGTACAATGGTTTAGATGATACCAGGTCACGCTCCACTCTATCCGTACCGCCGTTGGTGTAACCTGGATGACGATGTATGGTCACTTTAGCTGTTAACCTTCTTCCGTCACTAGGGTCTCCGGATCAGCCAGAGTCCCTCTCAATCTATCGACATCGGTCTGCGAAGAGTGTCCTTCTACCAGCCTACCCATAGGGAAGCTCAGAGTTACTGCTGCAAAGACACACAAGCACAGACAAACACAAAAGACAACAATGCTACCCAATGGGGGCCGTCTTCCTCTCCTGGGGTTGGAACACTCCTATAGTGGGAAACATGGATCTAAGTATCGGTCTCTCCCACTTTTACCATCATTAAGGTAGCCGACAACACCTGGTATGGGCCCCTCCACATAGGGTCTTTCCAGCTCTTTCTTCTGTAGTATTTTGCCATCACATAGTCTCCAGGGCGCAGAAAATACTCAGATTCTCCTACTCAGTTGGGCAGAGTTATCTTCACCCATGAAAAGAAAATCTTAAGAACATTGTTAGGTTAGGTGAGACACAGTATACTACTTATGTCCTCTCATCCATCAAGAGAAGCCTTGAGATTATGAAGCGCACCTCTTCCAGCTTGTTGTAGTCCACTCATTTCATAGACAGACCACTTCTACACCATGCCTCCTATCACAAAAACAAAAAAAGATTTAACCTAACCCATAACACATTATTACTACTGCTCATATCCTTTATACACCTTGCATATTTCCGCACAAAACCATTATAAAACATTTAAACCTCTAAAAGCCCAACTTCCCCCCTTGGACACATGCATCACATCGTGATTCATGTGTTCAAAAAACAAAACAACAACAATATTGCCTATCAAACCAAAAATAATAACTAAACTTAAAATGACAACTTTTGAGCATATCTTTACTTAATTGTATCCCATAACACTATTCAAGGAATACCTCTCCTTCAGGACTAACTCTCTCACTTCATCCTTGTCCTGTTTGGACTAATATATAGGATTTTTTCCAAATTATGAACTTCTTCACAATTATCCTTATTATATCTAACTCCCAATTCAGCATGCCTCTAGGATTTACAGTGTGGGTGATCAGGTCATACTATAAAGCCAGGACAGATTGCAGAGGTCATTGAAATTATTCAATGAATTGTTCCATCCAAAAGTATACTACTCATTAACAACCATCAAAACATTTCATAAATGTTGTATCCCGAGTGTACAGTAAGTCCTTAGTACAGCTCTTTTCAAAATAAATCACCTGTATTTACTTATCCCTCAGTAAATAAAAACCCAAATTACATGTGTTTGCCCCTTTAAGATATTTCACTTCTATCCCGTGAAAAAAAAAAATATATAAAAATCCTATGCAGCTAACATTTCATACTAAGTGGGTTGTTTGTGGTTATTTAAACACTATATAGTAAAACAATAAACAAACAATAAATGGCCAGGCCCTATTTATAGTCTCGGAAAGTATTTCAAAGAAAATAGAAAATCACTCCCCCCTTTTTCCTGGAAGAAAAAGTACACATTTAGTTAGTTTACCTTTTGATACCTCCTAACCAATCCAAACAATCTACATTTCTCCTACTCAGAAAACCCTCAAGAACATCACTTGTGACTGCTCCCTTTCCCGATGAATTCCACAATCCAGTGCACATAAAACGACATAAAGTCCCATAAGATTTCAACCCTGAGGCTTTTCCGTAACCACAAATACAGTCAATTTCCTGTGTAAGGAATCAGTGATATTTTGATCCCAAGTATCTATTAAAATATTGTTTGAGACGTGGGTCTCCTACATCTCCTTCATCATTCATTCTGTAGGGGATTTCCATCAATCCCAGAAAAGACTCCCAACCAAGACACATCAGACATTTATCATGTTTTATTAAGTGGAATATACACCTATAACATAACAAACCCATAACCACGTTCCAGTAATCTAATAATTTCAACCTGTTGCATTGTTTTTAGTCATTTTTTGGTTCACTCTACCTCTATTGTTGTCCTTCTAGCTTTGTATCATTACTGGATTAATGACATATGTGATAACTGTTTCGCATTAGATTGTGCCTTTTTCTGATAATGTTGTAATTGTAGCCTATTGCATTAATTTAGTTTAAAATACAAACTTGTTGTTCAACAAATCTAGAACCTACATTAAGTCAGTACTATCCCATCAGCATAATAGTTAAAACTACCTACAGTCCACTGGTCCATGTAACGAAAACAAATTATCGTTTTAGAATTAATTAACTATTTGCATACATCACTGGTGTCACACAAACTATAGAATAAAGTAATAACAATTAGAATTTGTCAAATAAATGTTTTCCATCCAACTATTCAGACTTGCTTCAAATATCTCTTTTAGCTCGATACAGTCAAGCAAGTACGACTCTCTTTTACCCGAGAACTAGATCATGGCATTAGTAAAGTCTATTCACAACCCAACAATAACTAATAGTATATTTGTATTCATATTATTAAAAGACCTTACTTTCATTCCAGTCTACCTAAACAATTCAAATTATGTCCACAACTCTATCGCAATTGTCAGTCCGCTATTCAAATGTATGTAGCTGTACTTTCTGATTAGACTATAGTCACTCCTCCCTCTTTCCCGTTGAATAAGTGAGTCCTTCAGTCTGAAAAGACTGTCACGGTTTCGGCCGAGGCTGCCTCTCTCCCTTGTTCGGGCAGGTTTCGGCGTTCGTCGTCTCCGGAATTCTAGCTGCCACCGCTGTATGTTTCATGTTCGTTTGCTTTTGTCTGTTTGTTTCCACACCTGTTTCTGTTTTGGCGTAATTAGTGTCCTATAAGTTTCTCGTTGTGTTTGTCTAGTGTTGTGTGTAATTATTTTTCCGTCAGTTGTGTGTATTGCTCGGTTGAGCTTCTCTCCACTGCGCTGGAGTATTTTCGCACCTGCTTGTGCGCAGTTACCATTGTCGCACCTGTTTGTGCGCTGTTACTTTTCGCCTTCGTGCGTATTTTTCGCCTTCGGGCAAAGTTGTCCTTTTGCCTTAGTTTGGGCAGTAATACAAGCCTTTGGAATATCGTTCTGAGTCCTGCGTTTGATTCCACCATTGCACCTACAGCACGCCCTGACAGAATTACACACCATCAATGGAATCAGCAGGAGCCGAAGCAGCCCAGACGAGACTGGAGGCCCAGGTTCGGGACCAACAAGATCAGATCCTGCAGATGGGGACCGCCCTGCAGGAGGTGATTTCCACCCTCCGAGGCTGGGGTACGCCTCCACCGCCTCCCTCCCTGCCAGCACCATCGGCCAGCCCGCCCATTCCAGCGCCGGAACCTCGAGGAGTCCGACTATCTCTCCCGAGGGCCTACGACGGAACCGCGGCTGGGTGTCAGGGATTCCTACTCCAGGTGGAGCTATACCTGGCCACAGTGCACCCGGCACCTTCGGGGCATGAGAGCGTGTCCGCCCTGATCTCCTGCCTGGCCGGAAAAGCGTTGGAGTGGGCCAACGCGGAGTGGAGGAAGATCGACGCCACGACGATTACCTACGACGAGTTCTCCCGCCGCTTCAGGGCGGTGTTTGACCATCCCCCGGAGGGGAAAGCGGCGGGGGAGCGTCTGGTCTTCCTCCGGCAGGGGAGGAGGAGTGCCCAGGAATTCGCTCTCGAATTCCGTACTCTAGCGGCAGATGCAGGGTGGAATGATCGGGCCCTCATCGATCTATACAGATGTAGCCTACGAGAGGACGTCCGTCGGGAGCTGGCTTGTAGGGACACCAGCCTCTCTTTCGACCAGCTGGTCGACATGTCCATCAGGCTGGATAACCTACTGGCTACCCGCGGACGTCCTGCGTAGGGTCCGTCCATTTCACCCTCCAGCGCCTCCGAGCCGTGTCCTATGGAGCTCGGGGGCGCTGGCGCTAGAGAGAGGAGGAGTCGGCAGGCTAGGGGGTCCATCCACTGCACCAACTGTGGTCGGGGAGGACACACCGCGGCTAGGTGCTGGGGATGGCCTCCTAGGGGAGATGACGACAGGTCCCGCACTGGGGATTCCCTCCAGGTGAGTAGGCGCCCCACTCACCCAGAGCTCACTGTTGCCCATTTTTGTATGCCTGTAAGTTTTCCACAGGTAGCACCTCATTCCCAGCATAAGGCGCTGGTAGATTCAGGCGCGGCTGGGAATTTTATTGATAAAAAGTTTTGTTTAGCGTTAGGGATTCCCCTTATTCCTGTTGATGTTCCTTTCCCCGTTCATGCCCTAGATAGTCGTCCGTTGGGTACGGGCTTAATCAGGGAAGTCACGGCGCCACTTAGGATGTGTGCGCAGGGGGATCATCAGGAGATGATTCAGCTGTTCCTGATTGACTCTCCTGCGTATCCGGTGGTGCTGGGCATGCCCTGGTTGAGTACCCATAACCCAGCTATTTCGTGGCAGGAGAGGGCTCTGATGGAGTGGTCTGCTCAGTGTGTGGGTAGATGTTTGGGCGTTTCCGTAGGGGCTACCTCGGTGGAGAGTCCAAACCAGGTGCCCGCATTGCACGTTCCACCTGAGTATGGGGATTTGGCTATTGCGTTTAGTAAGGCGAGGGCGACGCGGTTGCCACCCCATAGGCAGGGGGATTGTGCGATAGACCTCCAGGCAGGAGCTGCGCTCCCACGGAGCCATGTGTATCCTCTGTCTCAGGAAGAGAAGAAAGCTATGGAGATTTACATAGACGAATCTCTGAGACAAGGATACATACGGCCTTCCACTTCCCCTGCGTCCTCGAGTTTCTTTTTTGTGAAGAAAAAGGATGGTGGTTTGCGCCCGTGCATCGATTACCGTGGTCTCAATCAGATTACGGTGAAGTATAGTTATCCACTCCCGCTGATTGCGACCATGACTGAGTCGTTGCATGGGGCGCGTTTCTTCACGAAATTAGATCTCAGGAGCGCGTACAACTTGGTGCGCATCAGGGAGGGTGATGAATGGAAAACAGCCTTTAGTACCACCTCGGGCCATTACGAGTATCTGGTCATGCCATACGGGTTGATGAACGCTCCGTCAGTTTTCCAATCATTCGTGGATGAGATCTTCAGGGACATGCAGGGGCAGGGGGTGGTGGTGTACATTGATGACATTCTCGTGTACTCGCCTACCCGTGTCGAGCATGTGGCCCTGGTGCGTAGAGTGTTGCGGAGGCTGGTGGAGCACGACCTGTATGTGAAGGCAGAGAAGTGTCTGTTTTTCCAGGAGTCGGTCTCCTTTTTGGGTTATCAGTTGTCTGCGTCAGGGGTGAAGATGGAGGTAGACCGGGTGTCGGCCGTGCGTAATTGGCAAACACCAACCACTGTGAAGGAGGTGCAGCAGTTTTTGGGGTTTGCAAATTACTACAGGAGGTTTATCCGGGGTTTTGGACAGGTGGCAGCTCCCATCACGTCTCTGTTGAAGGGGGGTCCGGTGCGTCTGCAGTGGTCGGCTGAGGCGGACAGGGCGTTTGGGAGGCTGAAGGACCTGTTTACCTCGGCCCCGGTGCTGGCGCATCCGGATCCCTCTTTGCCGTTCCAGGTAGAGGTGGACGCGTCGGAGGCCGGTTTAGGAGCCGTGCTTTCACAACGGTCTGGCGCGCCACCTAAACTCCGCCCCTGTGCTTTTTATTCTAAGAAGCTCAGTCCGGCGGAGCGGAACTATGACGTAGGGGACAGGGAGCTGTTAGCCGTGGTACAGGCTCTAAAGGTGTGGAGGCACTGGCTTGAGGGGGCTCAACACCCTTTCCTCATTTTGACGGACCACCGTAACCTGGAGTACATCCGGGCGGCGAGGAGGCTGAACCCTCGCCAGGCAAGATGGAGTATGTTCTTGACCAGGTTTACTTTTAAGATCACGTACATCCCTGGGTCACAGAATGGCAAGGCAGATGCGCTGTCTCGGCGGTATGACACGGAGGAGAGGTCCGTGGAGCCCACTCCCATACTGCCTGAGTCGTGTCTGGTGGCACCGGTAGTGTGGGAGGTCGATGCTGAACTCGAGCGGGCGTTACGCACCGACCCTAGTCCACCACAGTGCCCGGAGGGTCGGAAGTACGTTCCGCTCGAGGTTCGGGATCGATTGATCTATTGGGCTCACACGTCACCCTCCTCTGGACATCCGGGTATCGGCCGGACAGTGCACTGTCTTAGTGCCAAGTACTGGTGGCCCACGTTGGCAAGGGATGTGAGGGTTTATGTTTCCTCCTGCTCGGTGTGCGCCCAGTGTAAGGCGCCTAGACATCTACCTAGGGGTAAGTTTCTACCCCTGCCCGTTCCACAACGACCATGGTCCCACCTCTCTGTGGACTTTATAACAGACCTTCCCCTCTCCCAAGGGAATACTACCATCCTGGTCGTTGTGGACCGGTTCTCTAAGGCCTGTCGTTTGCTCCCCATGCCGGGTCTTCCTACTGCCCTACAAACTGCCGAGGCACTGTTTACCCATGTGTTCCGGCACTACGGGGTACCCGAGGACATTGTGGCTGATCGGGGTCCCCAATTCACCTCCAGAGTCTGGAGAGCGTTTATGGAGCGGTTGGGGGTCTCGGTGAGCCTCACCTCGGGTTACCACCCGGAGAGTAATGGGCAGGTGGAACGCGTAAACCAGGATGTGGGTAGGTTTCTCAGAACATACTGCCAGGACCGGCCGGAGGAGTGGTCAAGGTACGTTCCCTGGGCCGAGATGGCCCAGAATTCCCTACGCCATTCCTCCACTAACCTAACTCCATTTCAATGTGTGTTGGGTTACCAGCCGGTTCTGGCACCCTGGCAGCAGAGCCAGATCGAGGCTCCTGCGGTGGATGAGTGGGCGCGGCGCTCGGAGGAGACGTGGAACGCTGCACACGTCCACCTGCAGCGGGCCCTCCGACGTCAGAAGGCGAGCGCTGATCTCCACCGCAGTGAGGGACCGGTGTACGCACCTGGTGATCGAGTCTGGCTCTCTACCAGAAACCTGCCCCTCCGCCTGCCCTGTCGGAAACTGGGTCGGCGGTTTGTGGGGCCGTTTAAAGTCCTGAGAAGGTTGAACGAGGTATGTTATAGATTACAGCTACCTGTGGAGTATAAGTGTATTAACCCCTCGTTCCATGTGTCCCTTCTCAGGCCGGTGGTAGCGGGCCCACTCCAAGAAAATGAGATCTTGGAGACTCCTCCGCCCCCATTGGACATCGAGGGGGTACCGGCGTACTCCGTGAGGTCCATTTTGGATTCGAGACGTCGGATGGGGGGTCTCCAGTATCTAGTGGAGTGGGAGGGGTACGGTCCGGAGGAGCGGTGCTGGGTGCCGAGGAGAGACATTTTGGACCCGTCGCTCCTGACGGAATTCCATCGGGGGCATCCGACGCGCCCTGCTCCGCGTCCTCCTGGTCGTCCCCGAGGCCGGAGTCGGCGCACGTCTGGAGCCGCGCGTCAAGGGGGGGGTACTGTCACGGTTTCGGCCGAGGCTGCCTCTCTCCCTTGTTCGGGCAGGTTTCGGCGTTCGTCGTCTCCGGAATTCTAGCTGCCACCGCTGTATGTTTCATGTTCGTTTGCTTTTGTCTGTTTGTTTCCACACCTGTTTCTGTTTTGGCGTAATTAGTGTCCTATAAGTTTCTCGTTGTGTTTGTCTAGTGTTGTGTGTAATTATTTTTCCGTCAGTTGTGTGTATTGCTCGGTTGAGCTTCTCTCCACTGCGCTGGAGTATTTTCGCACCTGCTTGTGCGCAGTTACCATTGTCACACCTGTTTGTGCGCTGTTACTTTTCGCCTTCGTGCGTATTTTTCGCCTTCGGGCAAAGTTGTCCTTTTGCCTTAGTTTGGGCAGTAATACAAGCCTTTGGAATATCGTTCTGAGTCCTGCGTTTGATTCCACCATTGCACCTACAGCACGCCCTGACAAAGACGCAGGCTGCTAAATCGTCCAGTCTTATATCACAAAATCAACCCTGACTATTCCATCAATCTAAACAACCCACAACCATAGTTGAACTATACTTAGAAAACCTAGACTCTAATCAGCAATGCAGAATCTATGCTTTATTGAAATGACAAGTAAATCCTCCTTTACTCCAATGGTAATGGTCAGTAGTTTTAGTATCTGGCACATACCACACTTTATCAGAAAATAGCTTTACAGGACTAAGATTTCACAAGCTGGAAGCTTTAACAGTCAACGAGTCAAATCTACATTCATTAATATGGAAACAGATCTAACGAATTCAATCAAATGGATTATGTTCTTTCCCCCTATTATACTAAAATTCCTTTACTATCTCACTTCTGCTTCAAAATGATAGATAGTTCTCATAATGCCTACTCTTATTTCTATCAATGATCTATGTACTTTCTCCCACCCCTCACGTACGTCTACGTTTTTGGGTGTGCAAGTCAGCACCTATAATTTTATCCCTCGTAATAAATTACACTCACATCAAATTAATTATATTCTAATATATTCACATCAAACAAACCATTCATGTTTCTAATGATTCTTTATTACCACAAATCAGTTAATCATAATCTAGTCTCAGCGGAACAACAACTAATTACCCAAATCCTTCCCCTCAGTCATAGAATCCTCCCAGAATCGTATAGGCTGGTCACTATTCACTGATTTTACAAAATTCTATGACAGGCATTGTTGTACGAAACTCCAAGATATCATTTATAAGAAAAGCTTATTATTCAAACTTATATATAATTATCATACACACCTCTATATCTCATCATTCAAACTTCAGAGTGCAACTCATTTACACCATTATACCACTCTCATTCCACATTCACACAATGTTGTTCTCAAATGCTTCTAAGATTATTGTTTGGTCAGAACTTATTTATTATTAATGGGCATTTGACAGTCTCTTTATGTAATAATAATATAATATATCCTGATGTCCACATTTCTTTTGTGTGGAACACCTCATGAATCTCTCCCTTGCTAGTGTTTTTTCTTAGCTTTAAATCACTCAGCTATATTCTTTATGTAATAATAATATAATATCTCCTGATGTCCACTTTTCTTTTGTGTGGAACACCTCATGAATCTTTCCCTTGCTAGTGTTTTTTTCTTAGCTTTAAATCACTCAGCTATATTCTTTATGTAATTATAATATAATATCTCCTGATGTCCACTTTTCTTTTGTTTGGAACACCTCATGAATCTTTCCCTTGCTAGTGTTTTTTCTTAGCTTTAAATCACTCAGCTATATGTGTGTTTCTACCCCTATGAGCATTCACACACCATTCACTCTTCCTCTTCTGGTGCGAGACCGGGTGCATCCTTCCTACAAGGTTACACTTAAGTAACGGTCCAGGAAAGGTGCGCCAACCTTTCTCCACCAAAGACAGAAACTTCAAATGACCTCAAATACAGTTTCTCTCCTCAACACAGAAAATAAGCTATTATCTGCAGGATTTCTTATTATTCTCATTCATACAGATGAGTAGCCACCCGCGCCCAAATGAATCAAATAGTTAAATGACTCACAGTAGGCCAAGCAAACCACTCGTCCACATGAGATGATCAGACCTACTCTATCTAACACTTTCTCTATATTTTGAAGCCTTAGTGGCTGTTTAACTCATTCACCCACTCAGGATGACCGGTGTTAACTCCAATTTTTGGCGTCACCTACTCCGGATGACCTAACTTTTTACCTGATCGCCCCTTTCTGATTCACTTCCCCGACACAAGAAAGATGATTTTATACAGGATTTCTATCTACTATATAGCCCTCTAGGTGATTCACTTCCTCGACACACCCTTACTGGACTTCTATCTTACGCTTTCCTAAGCGACCTGTAAATTCGGCCCTTTCTTCTGACACAGAAAAAAGCGGTATTACACAGGATTTCTGCCTACCTAAGCGGCCCTCTTAAATGATACACTTCCTTGACACGTTTAGAGCGGTATCTGTAGGACTTTGTACCTATTTATTCTCTGATCGTTCAAACAGATGGACAGCCGCCCGTGCCGAAATGACGCAGACAAAGTGATCAGCAAGATTAATCAAATGAATCGACCGAATTGAACAGACGCATCAGATGAGCAGCCGAGCGACCCCGATGACTGAATGTACGAATTGAGCAATCAAATCAAACAGAACGATCAGACCGTCCAGATGAGCACCCTGAATGAGACAGATGAATCATCCAATCAGATGACCTGAACAGACAGTCCAGACAAACAACCGAGTGACATTTGACGGGTACAAGACACGTCAGACAAAACAGTCAAATTAGTCAAACGGATGCAATCACACTGACCGAATGATCAACCCAAACGAAACAGATAATTCACCCCACCCAACCACAATGAATGAACCACACCGACCCAAACAGACCAAGCACCCACTCAGACTGAGCAGATCTACTCTTACTATTTTCTACGTATTGCAACCCTCGAGGCCTTTCTTTTATTTTTTTATTTTATGATTATTATTTTGTTTTGTTTTTTAAAATCCCTTAACATGTATTTTTATATCCAAAAGCTCCCAGTCTCTAATTTTCTGGTTCTTAAATTTGGAGAGACCTACTTGGTATTCTGCAGCTGAGGCCGGTCCCCGGATCGCACCACACAAACTTTATACTAAATAAGTAAGAACTTGGCTTACCTTTTTAAAAGCGGCCACTTTTGTTTGTATGGTCCGTCCAAGCCGTTTCACAACTGCAGATGTCCACCATCTCTGGTCCCTGTTTTCAACTCCTGGCAACGCTCACCATTTATGTCGTAGAAATATTTGACTCAAAAGTAGTCAACTCAAAAATATCTCTCAAGAGACTGCAGCTTGTGAATCCAAAGATTTAGACTTTATTGCACAATAAAGCCGAACTTGCTCCATGGAGCAACTGCTTGCCCTTGGCTTAAAGATCTCCTATTATACACATACAAATGCATAGTCATGCTTACATAGAATACACAGTTACTCCGCCTAAGATAAATGATTAACATCTTTCACCGTCACGCCACCGTTATCTTTCAAAGTCCAATAACACATCTTGTTTACTCTACAAGGGCAACGTGCGCATTCCAGTTGAGGCCTCTTTCACTTATCTCTTTATATTGGTGGCGTGACTCAGACACTTTCTTAAAAAACAATATACATACATTCATTAAAGCATGGTTACACACTGTATTGGCTATATTCCTTATTTAGACATGCATCTGGATTATAAAAATGTCAATCATGTTTACTATATTTTACCTTTGACATTTCCCAACATTTTGCCTTAATGATACATAATTTATTTCTATAGTAGCAGCCATCTTGAAGTGAGGTCATTGGCTCGGCCAGACCTTATATATTTGTATGCCCATATATGGTAGTAAGTCACACCAAAGATTTTCAAGGCACCGATCAATAGCCAAGATACTCAGCTTTCCGCAGGCACCCTGCTTTTGCAGATAGGGGCTACCGTTCTCATACCAGACTGAATTAAAAAATAAATAAATAGGGTCCCCAAATATGGGAACTTCACATTTAAGAGGTTCCATAAGCAAAGTCGGCATTAGAATGCAGTTTTAACCACCTCTGAACTAATATATCTAATGCGCTCTAGAGTGCCTAAAGTCGTTTTCCTGTGCTTTGTCACATTATTTATTGATGTACATCAGTTCTAGCGCATTAATATGTTTTATGGAAAAAGTTTTGGAAATAGGTGTCTCCATAATGTCCATCTAAATAGCCTAACTACACCTGGTAAAAGGTTTGCATGACGTGCGCGCGTGCTGCTCTGTCTCTGCTCACTCACTGTATTGTCACCACATGTTAAGGCTGAGCACTGATACTTAAAGGGATAATCTGCTGTTGGTAGAAAGTAAATGTACACAAACACTGTAAAGCACATGTCAAACTCATTCCACGGAGGGCTGAGTGTCTGCGGGTTTTCGCTGCTCCCTTTTACTTGATTGATGAAATAAGGTCACTAATTAGTAAAGAATGCCCTTCACCTGGTTGCCTATGTCTTAGTTGAAAGGAAAAAACAAAAACCCACAGACATTAGGCCCTCCGTGGAATGAGTTTGACACCTCTGCTGTATAGCTTCAAAACATGGTTACAACTATAATTTTTATATCATGGATGGTCAGTCATTCTGTCTATGTCTTGGGGTCCGAGGACCAAGTTTGGGGAACCAAAGTCTATGAATTTGAGGGTGGTTACATTTCTCCAGCCCCATCCCTTCAGCTTCATAGCAAAACAGTGGTGGTGAGGACACTTTGTTGTTGTTTCAACGACTGATTGCTGCTTTAAGTGCCTATGCATATCCCAATGTTTAGATAGTTACTACTTTGTTACAATATTTATATATTTAAAATGTGTAATGTGCATAAAAACTGAAGCTTGCAGTGGACAAACTTAATGTGACGAACATGGATTACATTTACTCTCAAGGGTGGCCAAAAAGAACGACCTGGAAGCCACACCCCCAATAGGCCACACCTTTGGATTGTCCAACATTGGTTAATTTAACCCTTTGTTCCATACCAACACACAGGTGTGATCATTCTATGGTGGTCCCTGCAACGTACGCTCAAACCAGTGTGATTAGAATACTTATTTAGAACGTCCAGTTTCGATTGACGCAACAGTCAGTGTTTGAGCTGGGCCCACTGTTTTTTCACAGAAACATTTTGCACAAACAAAGTCCTTACAATGTTATGTCCTGAATGTTTATCTTTCAATGCAATGTTCAGACATTCACAGAAGTAGCAACAGAAAAACACAATCATTCAAACTGGAAAATGTAGGCTACATTAGTCCTAGCGCTAACAGAGGAAAGATTGATATAACACAAGCGGTCATATTTAGCTAACTCTCGGCTGACAGAAACCACAATATGAATTAGCTAATAGCAATTACTATTTACAATTCATCGCATCATGGGTGAGCTCACCATTGATCGAAATAATTGAGTAAAACACTTTCAAAACATGTAAAGTAATCTCAAATCAAATCAAATCAAATCAAATCAAATTTTATTGGTCACATGCGCCGAATACAACAGGTGCAGACATTACAGTGAAATGCTTACTTACAGCCCTTAACCAACAGTGCATTTATTTTAAACAAAAAAGTAAGAATAAAACAAAAACAAAAAAGTGTTGAGAAAAAAAGAGCAGAAGTAAAAATAAAGTGACAGTAGGGAGGCTATATATACAATAGAATAAGGTGACAGTAGGGAGGCTATATATACAGGGGGGTACCGTTGCATAGTCAATGTGCGGGGGCACCGGCTAGTTGAGGTAGTTGAGGTAATATGTACATGTGGGTAGAGTTAAAGTGACTATGCATAAATACTTAACAGAGTAGCAGCAGCGTATAAAGTATGGGGTGGGGGGGCAGTGCAAATAGTCCGGGTAGCCATGATTAGCTGTTCAGGAGTCTTATGGCTTGGGGGTAGAAGCTGTTGAGAAGTCTTTTGGACCTAGACTTGGCACTCCGGTACCGCTTGCCGTGCGGTAGCAGAGAGAACAGTCTATGACTAGGGTGACTGGAGTCTTTGACAATTTTGAGGGCCTTCCTCTGACACCGCCTGGTATAGAGGTCCTGGATGGCAGGGAGCTTTGCCCCTGTGATGTACTGGGCCGTACGCACTACCCTCTGTAGTGCCTTGCGGTCAGAGGCCAAGCAGTTGCCATACCAGGCGGTGATGCAACCAGTCAGGATGCTCTCGATGGTGCAGCTGTAGAATTTTTTGAGGATCTGAGGACCCATGCCAAATCTTTTTAGTCTCCTGAGGGGGAATAGGCTTTGTCGTGCCCTCTTCACGACTGTCTTGGTGTGTTTGGACCATGATAGTTCGTTGGTGATGTGGACACCAAGGAACTTGAAGCTCTCAACCTGTTCCACTACAGCCCCGTCGATGAGAATGGGGGCGTGCTCAGTCCTCTTTTTTTTCCTGTAGTCCACAATCATCTCCTTTGTCTTGGTCACGTTGAGGGAGAGGTTGTTGTCCTGGCACCACACGGCCAGATCTCTGACCTCCTCCCTATAGGCTGTCTCATCGTTGTCGGTGATCAGGCCTACCACTGTTGTGTCGTCGGCAAACTTAATGATGGTGTTGGAGTCGTGCCTGGCCATGCAGTCATGGGTGAACAGAGAGTACAGGAGGGGACTGAGCACGCACCCCTGAGGGGCCCCCGTGTTGAGGATCAGTGTGGCAGATGTGTTGTTACCTACCCTTACCACCTGGGGGCGGCCCGTCAGGAAGTCCAGGATCCAGTTGCAGAGGGAGGTGTTTAGTCCCAGGATCCTTAGCTTAGTGATGAGCTTTGAGGGCACTATGGTGTTGAATGCTGAGCTGTAGTCAATGAATAGCATTCTCACGTAGGTGTTCCTCTTGTCCAGGTGGGAAAGGGCAGTGTGGAGTGCGATAGAGATTGCATCATCTGTGGATCTGTTGGGGCGGTATGCAAATTGGAGTGGGTCTAGGGTTTCTGGGATTATGCTGTTGATGTGAGCCATGACCAGTCTTTCAAAGCACTTCATGGCTACAGACGCCAGTGCCACGGGTCGGTAGTCATTTAGGCAGGTTATCTTAGAGTTCTTGGGCACGGGGACTATGGTGGTCTGCTTGAAACATGTTGGTATTACAGACTCAGTCAGGGACATGTTGAAAATGTCAGTGAAGACACTTGCCAGTTGGTCAGCACATGCTCGGAGTACACGTCCTGGTAATCCGTCTGGCCCTGCGGCCTTGTGAATGTTGACCTGCTTAAAAGTCTTACTCACATCGGCTACGGAGAGCGTGATCACATAGTTGTCCGGAACAGCTGGTGCTCTCATGCATGCTTCAGTGTTGCTTGCCTCGAAGCGAGCATAGAAGTGGTTTAGCTCGTCTGGTAGGCTTGTGTCACTGGGCAGCTCGCGGCTGTGCTTCCCTTTGTAGTCTGTAATAGTTTTCAAGCCCTGCCACATCCGACGAGCGTCAGAGCCAGTGTAGTATGATTCAATCTTAGACCTGTATTGACTCTTTGCCTGTTTGATGGTTCGTCGGAGGTCATAGCGGGATTTCTTATAAGCGTCCGGGTTAGAGTCCCGTTCCTTGAAAGCGGCAGCTCTACCCTTTAGCTCAGTGCGGATGTTTCCTGTAATCCATGGCTTCTGGTTGGGGTATGTACGTACGGTCACTGTGGGGACGACATCATCGATGCACTTATTTATGAAGCCAGTGACTGATGTGGTGTACTCCTCAATGCTGTCTGAAGAATCCCGGAACATGTTCCAGTCTGTGCTAGCAAAACAGTCCTGTAGCTTAGCATCTGCGTCATCTGACCACTTTTTTATTAGCCGAATCACTGGTGCTTCCTGCTTCAGTTTTTGCTTATAAGCAGGAATCAGGAGGATAGAGTTATGGTCAGATTTGCCAAATGGAGGGCGAGGGAGAGCTTTGTATGCGTCTCTGTGTGTGGAGTAAAGGTGGTCTAGAGTTTTTTCCCCTCTGGTTGCACATTTAACATGCTGGTAGAAATTAGGTAGAACGGATTTAAGTTTCCCTGCATTAAAGTCCCCTGCTACTAGGAGCGCTGCATCTGGATGAGCGTTTTCCTGTTGATTAATGGCCTTGTACAACTCATTCAGTGCAATCTTAATGCCAGCATTGGTTTGTGGTGGTAAATAGACAGCTATGAAAAATATAGATGAAAACTCTCTTGGTAAATAGTGTGGTCTACAGCTTATCATAAGATACTCTACCTCAGGCGAGCAAAACCTTGAGACTTCCTTAGTATTTGATTTTGTGCACCAGCTGTTGTTTACAAATATACAGAGACCGCCACCCCTCGTCTTACCCGAGTCTGCCGTTCTGTCCTGCCGATGTAGCGTATAGCCTGCTAGCTGAATGTTATCATTGTCGTCGTTCAGCCACGACTCCGTGAAACATAAGATATTACAGTTTTTAATGTCCCGTTGGTAGGATAACCGTAATCTTAAATCGTCCATTTTATTCTCCAAAGCTTGAACGTTGGCTAATAGGATTGATGGGAGAGGCAGTTTACTCGTTCGCCGTCGGATCCTTACAAGGCACCCGGATCTGCGTCCACGATATCTCCGTCTCTTCCTCACGCGAATGACGGGGATCTGGGCCTTGTCGGGAGTCTGTAGAATATCCTTCGCGAACGCCTCGTTGAAGAAAAAGTGTTCGTCCAACGCGAGGTGAGTAATCGCTGTCCTGATATCCAGAAGCTCTCTTTGGTTATAAGAGACGATGGCAGAAACATTATGTACAAAATAAATTACAAATAACGCGGAAAAACACACATAATAGTACAATTGGTTAGAGGGCTGTAAAACGGCAGCCATCTTCTTCCGGCGCTGCCATGTTTGTTTTTTCACGTCAACCAAAGATAAGAAGAGGAGACAAGATGAGTTTGGTCTGTTTGCAGTATGCATGTTGAAGGGGGTGTGTTGTCTACCATCGTTCACTTCCCTTCATTCATTTCCGGAAGATTACTTGAAAGATGAGTGAACCATCCCTTCACCTCATTTTGTTATAAAATGTTTGGTCTTACAGACGTTTACGTGACACCCAGAATGCATTGTATAATGTCAACAAACATGGCGCCACACATAGCTGGCAAATAGCTTAGCATTAGCTCATCATAATCAGTACAACCTTAAAAAAAGTGCAAGAATGCAAGAATCTGAATGCATGATATGTCACCAGTACTTGAAACCGTGAATAAAACCGTGAATAAATTATGCTCCATACATACGGTATGCTGCAGTAGAAAAGACAACAAGATATACAGAAAATAAGGCACTTACTTTGACAGGAATGCACACATGTCCAAAGTTATTATTTGTAAGGAAAATAACAATGAAGGCTATGTGAGCGCCAGCCAGAAAACGTTCCAGGGGGAAAAAGGTTGTGCAAGACTGCACAAATGTCTGCATACTTGATCTGGGGAAACACTGGGGAAGTGCTTGTGGTCTTGTCGAAGAGAGAAGTTTGTCCGGCTCAGTAAAGCCTCAAATATAAATTGTCCGCAACAGTGAAATGGGCTACTTCTATGTGAATTAATGAGGTGGAACACACCTCAATTCAAACTGTTGTTAGACAATAAAACTTGTTAGAAAATAATTTGAAATTCACAAGGTAAAACATAGCCTATAGATAATTAGCAGGCAGCGTGTCTTGTTTTGAGGGCAGCACGGGTTAACTGTCCTTTTGGGTAACAATCACATTTTGGAACATTGAGTGCATTCTGATGTCACACGCATAAAAAAGCTCACACTGGGGCGACCATGAGAGATATTTGGAACTTACACGTGAAAAGGTTAACTATCAGTTGGGTTTTTATTCACTTTCATGCTGGGTTGACCCAGCAGATGGGTCTTTTCTAATGTAATCCATAGGTTATTTTCAGGAGGCGTGGCATTCAGATAGGTATTTTTGGCCACCCGTGAGAGTAAATGTAATTCCTGCTCATAATTTTTGTACACTGTAAATTGAAATTTGTCTTCAATATTCTTGCACATTACATATTTTAATATACAAATGAATAACATTATTTAAATATCATAACAAAGTGGTAACTATTAGTGATGGGAAAACAATGATTTCTGAAGGCTTCGGCGCTTTCACCAAGTTGTGCCGAAAAACTGTTCATTACTTAGAGCTTCATCATCTGTTCACAATGCACATTAGTGACGTCTGCTGGTCAGCAATAAATAGCAGCGTGTGGTTATTATATAGTTTTTTTCCCCCACTGTTTTCATCAAAACTACGTGGCGCAGTGATACGTTTTTGGGTTTAAACAGAATAACCGGAATGGCATTTACTTTCATGAGTGGCCAACACACCCCTACTAAGCCACATCTCCAGTCTTCTGATCTGACCCGGTGGATCATAGCTAAATAACCCAGCATCAACAACTCAACTTAAAGAAAACAATGGGTTGTTTGTGACCCAACTAGCTGGGTCAATATAACCCAACGTGTGTTCTGTCCAATACATACCCAAATTGGGTTGTTTTAAACCAGCATTTTTTTTGTGTAGCGAGTGCCAAACACTGGCCACACATTCTGAAAGATTGATTGTCTATTGAACAATTTCAAAGTAAATGCTGCCTAAAGCCCACACTTCTATGCAAAATATGAATTTCTTTCAATATTTGGTTTATTAATACATGATTGTGTCTATCTCCGCTCTAAAAAATGGTTATAGTAGCTTGACCGACTGGTACTGTCACCCTAGTCCATAGACCACTCCGAAACCTAAAGGACTGGGAAAGGAGGAAAGGTAAAAATGGCCTGATATTACTCCCCACTCCATGGACCAAGCCGGACCACCCCAGCATCCAGAACCAGCACTAGACCAGACCAGACGCAGAGAACATCACCACATCCAGGGCGCGGAGGAAGGAACCCCTTTAAAGATACCAACCTACACCTGGAGCGAGCAGACCACATGGGAGTGCCTCCATTGACCTCCGGGTCACGGGCTTCCAGGTGTGCCTGCTCGCTCTGATCTTGTTCTTCCTCCCTCTGCCGGACCGTAGAAGACCAACGATAAGATCAGACAACATCAAGACCAGACCATAACCAACACGCTTCCAACCCTCCTTCTCCAAATCCAAATCCACACCCCCACCTGAAGATGAATGGGATGAACCCAGAAGTGATGCGCTAATCCCCAACGAGGAGGCTGCCAAGGACAGAGCCACCAATCGACAGGGACAGCACAAGGTACACCACCACCGCCACCGCCAGAAACCATGACCAGCCTGGAATTCAGCAGGGCAGTTCTCCAGAGAGGTATGGGCTTTGTGCCATCTGACTTAAACTGACTGATGAAGCCCCCAGGGCCACAAGAGTTATTCGATGCTAGTATCAAGATCCCCAAGTTACTAGAACAGTTTTGGTTCCAAAGATTCAGCCCTGTTTAATACATTTAGAGCATATCCCCTTTCCAACACAGAATCCAAGGTAGTAACGGTACAGCTTCACAATGAATGCATTCAGGACTATGACATACAAGTTTGGTTAAGCGGGTTTGCCACCCTCAAGTCAATGGCTAGGAGGGTCCTCGATGAAAACAACATCTGGACTGGGGCTCGAAAATGGCTGGTTCAGTTAAGACCGGACCCAACGGGAGTGGGTGGAGTCCAACACCTCCTTTTTTTCCCATGAAGGGTTTAGAGGGAGGGGTAGTTAATGCGACTCCATTGGTCCACTAGCAACCTAATCAATGAGCAGGATAGACGGAGGAGGGTGGCTTTTTTCTGTTGGCTACTTAACCAGACGATCTGATGTCAACACTATGCGCCAAATCTTTACCACTATGCCCGCATGTTTTAAACATGGTGAAACAGTTACCAACCTCAGCGCCAAACTCTGGGCAATAGGTAATTCATATGTTTACCTAACTACACTGAACAAAAATGTAAACACAACATGCAACAATTTCAAAGATTTTGCTGAGTTACAGTTAATGTAAGGAAATCAGTCAATTGAAATAAATGAATTAGGCCTTAATCTATGGATTTCACATGACTGGGAATACTGATATGCATCTGTTGGTCACAGATACCTCTAAAAGAAAGTAGGGGCGTGGATCAGAAAACCAGTCAGTATCTGGTGTGACCACCATTTGCAGCGCGACACATCTCCTTAGCTTACAGTTGATCAGGCTATTAATTGTGGCCTGTGGATATTGGTGGAAAACGGAACACGCTGTCGTCCACATCGATCCAGAGCATCCAAAACATGCTCAATGGGTGACATGTCTGGTGAGCAGGGACACCACTCTGCTAGAAGTGAGGGGGACATAACATGTTGGGGGTCTGATGGTCCTCCCCCAGAATTGTTTTGGCCATCTAAAGCTCATCTCCTGCATTTTTACACAATCCAATATGCCGTCTCTATTTAGAACAAAAAGTAAGCAAACATGCCCACAGTCATCAAGCTAGGTAAGAGATCATGATTAATTATATTTAAGTGATTAATAAGACTGAACTAGATCACAGGTAATTCAAAAATAAAAATGGTGTTGCACCTTTAACAATTGAACAACTCTTGAAAAAATACAGACTTTTGATTGTCTTAATTAAGACAAATTTCAGCCAGAGCCGCCTGCACGCCCGATCCCCACCAGTCTAGTCAATAACTCATCTCTTTCCCAACACAATTTCCTTCCCAGTTCCAACCTTTATTTGTTTTAATTCCCAAGGGAAAGGTTTGTGGAAAAAAACAAAACATATACATCTCAAATATACATTAACACACAAACAGCAAATCCTGTAGAGCTCTTTTTACTTGCACACAATATAGCTGGGTCATCCCGTCCTGTCCCTAAGGGTCTACCACCCTGCTGCGCCCCAACCCAACACACCCCACTCAGCTTTAGGATCTTAGTGAAACATTCATTATTGGTTTCGGGTGTGTTAGGCCAAGGCCAGAGTGACAACCCACAGGACGGCAGACCCCCAGGGTCAGGACTGAGCACCCAGCAGCTATGGATTTAATTTTAAATTTTTAGAGGGATTGCAGCTAGGGATTGCCTAAATAGGTATCTCCCCTAACGTGGGCATGTTTTCAATACAGACTCCTTTAGTCGTACTGTATTCCATATAAGGCATACAGACCTTATGAAAGTTGCCCAGTATACCCTTAATCTTGTAATAAATCAAATCTAGTGATACATAACTTGATATTGTGGGAGGATAACCAACATTCCAATTAATGGCAATGCATTTCTTAGCCGCTATAAATGCTTGGTTACAGAGTTTCTTCAGATAACAGTCTCCAGTGTCAACATTTCCAAGCAAACAAAAACAGGGAGAAGGGAGAATCTGTAGACATGCTGAGATAAAAGTACATACTCTTTGCCAGAATTCAGCCAGCCTTCACAAGACTATAACATATGCAAATATGTCCCCTTTTGTGTTTTACACCTCCAGCAGAGAAATGACATTTCTGAGTGCATGTAATTCAGTTTCACTGGCAAATAGTACGTTCGATGGATGGTCTTAAACTGCAGTAATTTATGTCTGAGATTATATGAACATGACTGGACATTTAAACATATCTGTATCCATTCATCATCATCATTAGCTTCTACCAGATCTTCCTCACATTTTCGTTGTACATCTTTTGTGTCATCGGGAAAAGCCTCTATCAACCCTTGATACAGTTTGGAAATCATCTTTGGAGGTTTGTCAGACTGCTTTAAAATAGCAGCTGGCTTGTCCAGTGTTTGCTGCACAGAGAGAATAAAGTGTTGTGTCATGCGTCAGTGTGTAGCAGTAGGACGGAGTCAGGCGCAGGACACAGAGCTTAGTCAACGACGTACTTTACTTGTCAAAAGTAAATAAACATATCTTCCACGCAGGGAAGAAAATACTGACTCACATGTCAATGTCAACAAAACAACGAACAATCACGCACAACACCATGAGAGAACCAGAGGGTAAAATAGGGAAACAAATTATCATAATTGGAACCAGGTGTGTGCAATATAGACAAAACAAGTAGAACACAGAAACATAGATCAGTGGCAGCTAGTACGAACGCCGAAGCCTGCCCGAGCAAGGAGGAGGAGCAGCCTCGGCTGAATTCGTGACAGTACCCCCACCTTGACGCGCGGCTCCAGCCGTGCGCCGACACCGGCCTTGGGGACGGCCAGGAGGACGCGGAGCAGGGCGAGTCGGATGACGACGGTGGAAATCCCTCAACAGGGAGGGATCGAGGATGTCCCTCCTAGGATCCAAGCACCGTTCCTCCTGGCCGTACCCCTCCCACTCCACGAGATACTGCAGGCCCCCCACCCGACGCCTCGAATCCAGGATGGAACGGACCGAGTACGTCAGTGCCCCCTCGATATCCAGTGGGGGCGGAGGGATCTCCCACACCTCAGAATCCTGGAGCGGACCAGCTACCACCGGCCTAAGGAGAGACACATGGAACAAGGGATTAATACGGTAATCAGGAGGGAGCTGTAACTTATAACAAACCTTGTTCAATCTCCAAAAGCCCTGTCCGCCTCAGCTGACCACTGCAGGCACACCGGTCCCCCCTTCAGCAAGGAGGTAATGGGAGCCGCTACCTGACCAAAGCCCCGGATAAACCTCCGGTAGTAGTTGGCAAACCCTAAGAATTGCTGCACTTCCCTAACCGTGGTTGGAGTCAGCCAATTACGCACGGCTGAAATGCGGTCATTTTCCATCTCCACCCCTGACGCGGACAGGCGGTAGCCTAAGAAGGAGATGGACTGTTGAAAGAACAGACATTTCTCAGCCTTGCCGTACAGGTCATGTTCCAACAGTCGACCAAGCACCTTGCGCACCAGGGACACATGCTCGGCTCGTGTAGCAGAGTATATGAGAATATCATCTATATACACCACTACACCCTGTCCGTGCAGGTCCCTGAAAATCTCATCGACAAAGGATTGGAAGACTGAGGGAGCATTCATCAACCCGTATGGCATGACGAGGTACTCATAGTGCCCAGATGTGGTACTAAATGCCGTCTTCCACTCATCCCCTTCCCGGATACGCACCAGGTTGTACGTGCTCCTGAGATCCAATTTGGTGAAGAAGTGCACCCCGTTTAATGACTCCGTCATACTAGCAATGAGAGGTAGTGGATAACTGTACCGTTATCTGATTTAGACATCGATAGTCAATGCACGGGCGTAAACCTCCATCCTTCTTCACAAAAAATAAACTCGAGGAGGCAGGGGAAGTGGAAGGCCGAATGTATCCCTGTCCCAGAGATTCGGAGACATATGTTTCCATAGCCGCCGTCTCTTCCTGTGACAGAGGATACACGTGACTCCGAGGAAGTGCAGCGCCCTCCCGGAGATTTATCGCACAATCCCCTTGTCGATGAGGTGGTAATTGAGTTGCCTTCCTTTTACAGAAGGCGAAAGCCAAATCGGCATATTCGGGAGGAATGTTCATAGTGGAGACCTGGTTTGGACTCTCCACCGTAGTTGCACCTACGGAAACACCTACACACCACCCTGAGTACTGACGGGACCATCCCTTGAGAACCCTCTGTTGCCACAAAATATTTGGGTCATGAGAGGCTAACCAGGGAAGCCCCAACACCACGGGAAACGCAGGACAATCGATCAGGAAGAGACTAAGCTGTGACCTCCCTAATCAGGCCTGACCCTAAAGAATGACTATCTAAGGCATGTATAGGGAAGGGCACATAAACAGGCACAATAGGGATCCCTAATCTATGTGCAAATAGACTGTCCATAAAATTCCCAGCTGCGCCTGAATCTACGAGCGCCTTATGCTGGGAATGCGGGGAAAACTCAGGAAATTCTATGTGAACACACGTGCGCAACAGGGAGCTCTGGGTGAGTCGGGTGCCTACTCACCTGGGATGGTCCACCAGTGCCCTACCTGCTGCCTCGACTCCCTGAGGAACCTTTCCAGCACCGAACAGCAGTGTGTCGTCTGCGGCCACAGTTGGTGCAGGAAACAGCCCCCCTTCTGGTCACCCTTCGATCAGCACCTCCGAGCTCCATTGGTGTAGGGTCGGGAGTACTGGGGAATGGACTGGACGGACCCTGATCCGGACGTCCGCAGGTGGCCAACAGGTTATCCAGTTGTATTGATATATCCACCAGCTGGTCCAGGTTAAGGGTGGTGTCCCTGCAGGCCAGCTCCCGACGAATGTCCTCCCGTAGGCTGCTTCGGTCGATCAGGGCCCTCTCATTCCATCCCGCGCTGGCTGCCAAGGTCCTGAAGTCCAGTGCGAAGTCCTGTGTGCTCCTCTTCCCCTGTCTGAGGTGGAACAACCGTTCCCCCGCCGCTCTCCCCTCCGGTGGATGATCAAATAGCGCACCGATGCCGCGTCTATTCCTCCCCACTCAGCGTTGGCCCACTCGAACGCTTTCCCCGACAGACATGAGATGAGGGCGGACACGCTCTTGTATCCCGAAGGAGCCGGGTGGATGGTTGCCAGGTAGAGCTCCACCTGGAGCAGAAACCCCTGGCACCCGGCAGTTGTTCCATCATATGCCCTCAGGAGCGAGAGCCGAATCCCACTGGATCCAGGTGGTGAAGGGGTGGACAGCGGTGTGGGGTGAATAGTAGTGGAAGGAGGTGTAGAAACCCCCCCCTCCCCTCTCCCATCGCTCCATAGTCTGTACCACTCGATCCATGGCTGTGCCAAGAGTCTGTAGCATGGTCGAGTGCTGCTGGATGTGTTCCTCCACTGATCCTGGAGGAATGGATGTACCTGCTGACTCCATAATGGGTGTGTGATTCTGTGATGCGTCAGTGTATAGCGGTTGGACGGAGTCAGGCGCAGGACACAGAACTTAGTCAACGACGTACTTTACTTGTCAAAAGTAAATAAATATACACTGCTCAAAAAAATAAAGGGAACACTTAAACAACACATCCTAGATCTGAATGAATGAAATAATCTTATTAAATACTTTTTTCTTTACATAGTTGAATGTGCTGACAACAAAATCACACAAAAATTATCAATGGAAATCAAATTTATCAACCCATGGAGGTCTGGATTTGGAGTCACCCTCAAAATTAAAGTGGAAAACCACACTACAGGCTCATCCAACTTTGATGTAATGTCCTTAAAACAAGTCAAAATGAGGCTCAGTAGTGTTTGTGGCCTCCACGTGCCTGTATGACCTCCCTACAACTCCTGGGCATGCTCCTGATGAGGTGGCGGATGGTCTCCTGAGGGATCTCCTTCCAGACCTGGACTAAAGCATCCGCCAACTCCTGGACAGTCTGTGGTGCAACGTGGCGTTGGTGGATGGAGCGAGACATGATGTCCCAGATGTGCTCAATTGGATTCAGGTCTGGGGAACGGGCGGGCCAGTCCATAGCATAAATGCCTTCCTCTTGCAGGAACTGCTGACACACTCCAGCCACATGAGGTCTAGCATTGTCTTGCATTAGGAGGAACCCAGGGCCAACCGCACCAGCATATGGTCTCACAAGGGGTCTGAGGATCTCATCTCGGTACCTAATGGCAGTCAGGCTACCTCTGGCGAGCACATGGAGGGCTGTGCGGCCCCCCAAATAAATGCCACCCCACACCATAATACAATTATACACACTATAATTTCCACCTGTTGTCTATTCCATTTGCACAACAGCATGTGAAATGTATTGTCAATCAGTGTTGCTTCCTAAGTGGACAGTTTGATTTCACAGAAGTGTGATTGACTTGGAGTTACATTGTGTTGTTTAAGTGTTCCCTTTATTTTTTTGAGCAGTGTATATTCCACACAGGGAAGAAAATACCGATTCACATGTCAATGACAACGAACAATCACACACAACACCATGAGAGAACCAGAGGGTAAAATAGGGAAACAAATTATCGTAATTGGAACCAGGTGTGTGCAATATAGACAAAACAAGTAGAACACAGAAACATAGATTGGTGGCAGCTAGTACTCTGGTGACTCCGAAGTCTGCCCGAGCAAGGAGGAGGAGCAGCCTCGGCTGAATTCGTGACATGTTGTATCTGCAAATATTCACCTCAGCTCTGTCACAGACTAGCCTTCCCTGGCTGCCTGACCCTGCTGAGATGAGGCATGACACAGAATTACCTTGGTGTACATTTATACATTATATTTTCCAAGAATAGAATCAAATGGTTCAATAATTGAAATTACCATTATTCCCAGATCCCAGACTATAGCTTTACGCTTAAGATGCTGTCCTATAACTACTGTAGGTCTACCAATCAATTCAAGATGGAACTTTGTAACATTCACTGACATTGTTAATATACTGCAAAATTCACCTGAGCTCCATAGACTGGTCTTCCCTGGCTGTCTGACTCTGCTGGGGCCCCTGTCACCATCTTATCCTGCTAAGACATGGTGTGCATAGTGTTGTGTACTGACTGTGTGCTAGAGGGCTGCATTAGCACTGATCTGCGGGTCCCGACAGAGATCATTGCGGCATGGTCAACATTTTTCGTTCTGCGGGTGGGAGTGGGTGGTCAGACAGACGACTTTGGGATGAAAATATTTTTGCTGTCCCACAGATTTTTTGGAAACGGTCCTCTTTCTGCTTTGTATGCGTTAGCCTACACTCAGAATTCGCTGCTTCAACTTCAGTAGCCTACCTCTGCTAGTTGGGCGTGAGAGTTCAAGTGCGCCTAATATGTGTGGTCTCATTGAAATAGAGTAGGCTGCCTACATGGGCGGAGAATCACGTGGCAGTTAATTTAAATATGAAATTAACTTAAATATGATTAGACTGTAGTTTACTACAGTGTCTGTAAATAAATATTGATAATAGAAAGAAGTGGAGGGCGCTCAACCAAAGTGAGTCAAAGTGCAATCAAAAAATGTAATCATCAATGAAAAGGAAAAGGCACAACGCGCACATAGGTAATGCTACTATGGTGAGTGAGCATTGCTCCTTTTCATTTTCAATAACTATTGATTACCCATTTATTTGTCTCTGCCTGCAAATCGTCCTCCTAAAAGCTAGGCTATATCCTATGGGCCTATGCAAAACGTAACAAGTGTCCCTGTCATCATTGTTGCTGCTTCAAGTTCAGTAGCCATACATGCGATCAGGTGCAGGTGTGGTCTCAATTAAAGAGAGTAGGCTATAGCCTATGAATGAGCGGAGAAGCACGTGGCAGTTATCTTTCTAAGGAAATGTACTTCCTAAATAGTCCTATGATTAGGCTATAGTTTACTACATTGCCTAGAAATAAATATTGATCACCCATATTTCTCAGTCTGAAAATCTTCCCACTCCTAAAAGGTAGGCTATAAAAATAGCTCAAGCGAAAGTGCAAGTCTCTTCAACTCTGCTCTCTTCAAACTACATCTAGCATATTGGCTGATATAGCCCAGTAATACAGATAGCCTAATATAAGGGCCATGTGAGAATCTCTGGTAATTTAACCTATTTCTTAAGTTATTTTTGCATTTGATATTGCCTATGGGGCACAAAATTGCTGAGATCATGGCTGGCAGGTGACCTGCGTCACATACACCTAAAATAACGTTGCGGGACTATGGTTGGGTTTGGGACCAGTTCTTGCAGTAGCGGGTGGGAGTCAGACAGAAAGCCACTGGGTGCTGGTAGGGTGCGGTATGAAAAGCTGCGGGTGAGGGCGGGAGCGGTATGAAGAAATAGGTACCTTGCAGATCTCTACATTTTACATTTGAGTCATTTAGCAGACACTCTTATCCAGAGCGACTTACAGTTAGTGAGTGCATACATTTTTCATACTGCCCCCCCGTGGGAATCAAACCCACAACCCTGGCGTTGCAAGCGCCATGCTCTACCAACTGAGCTACATGGGACCTGTCAGTTTACCATGACAGTGAAGCCTGTAACGTTAGAGCTGTTTATTACTGTGTCAGTGTGAACAGTAAGGAATTAGCTAGGGAAACGGACAGATCTATAATGTTACATTCCATACTGACTAATGAAAACTCACATTGCACTGAAAAAATGTCAGAATATCGGTGTTCATCGTTTGATTCAGGTCTAGTGTGATTGAGGCAAAAGTAATAGCTAACGTTAGCCAACTTTTGCCAGCTCTCTCTTTAACGGTAAATCAACTGGCAAATGCCAGCCAAGTTCATTTACTTCTGTTGAAATGGGACAAAACAAAGGCTACAAAATATTTCCATACAAACAACAGCTGTTAGTAATAATAACCACCTCATATCGCTATCTATCTGACAAGAGGCTAGAACTGACCTGGCTATGGTAAATACGAGCTAGCATAGCTAATTCATTCACCTCAGTCGAGAGGGGAAGAAACATTAGCTAACGTTACATGTCAGTTACAATACTAGCTCAGCACTGCGAATAAACACTAGTTTCGTTTTTTCTGTTAAGTTAAACAGCAGTTACCTTGCTAGCTACATCAGTCAACTAAAGAGTATCCAGTTTCTGCTCTGCTGGATTTTACAACTTGGTGAAAGAGCGCAACACATACACACTGAACTATGCTCAACTCTCCTGTGCTGGTCAAATCAAATCAAATCAAGTTTTATTTATACAGCAATGTGCCTTACAGGAAAAGACAAATAAAAAACAATGAAAATAAAAGCTGAAGCATTATTACACAACAAATATAAGATAAAAAACTAAAGAATGACACAAACTGAACAACTAAAAAGCCAGCCTTCCAGAAGCTTTGCCTTCATACAGCCTGACAGCCCGCTCTGTGGTGTCCACTCCAGTCCTAAATCCAGCCGACTGCTCTGAGGTGTCTGCATGGTCCTAAAGCACGCCGTTGCCGCTTTTTGTATCAGATTGCAATGATAAAACTGGGGGGGGACAAAAATACAATTTCTGAATGTGGGGGGGACATAACCCCCGTCCCCCGTCCCCGTCCCCGTCCCCCAATGAATGTTGCGCCCCTGCTGGTGAGTATGCAGGCCATAGAAGAACTGGGACATTTTCAGCTTCCAATAATTGTGTACAGATCCTTGCATTATCATGCTGAAACATGAGGTGATGTCGCTGGATGAATGGCACGACAATGGGCCTCAGGATCTAGTCACGGTATCTCTGTGCATTCAAATTGCCATCGATAAAATGCAATTGTGTTCATTGTCCGTAGTTTATGCCTGCCCATACCATAACCCCAGCGCCACCATGGGGCACTCTGTTCACAACGTTGACATCAGCAAACCGCTCACCCACACGACGCCATACACCAGGGTTCTTCAATTCCGGTCCTGGAGGGCCGAAACACCTCTGTTTTTCATCCTCTCCTTCTAATCAGGGGCTAATTCAGACCTGGGACACCAGGTGAGTGCAATTACCTACCAGTTAGAAATAAAAAACTGAAATGTTTCGGCCCTCCAGGACCGGAATTGAAGAACCCTGCCATACACGCTGTCTGCCATCTGCCCAGTACAGTTGAAACCGGGATTCATCCGTGAAGAGCACACTTCTTCAGCGTGCCAGTGGCCAGTGAAGGTGAACATTTGCCCACTGAAGTCGGTTATGACACCAATTTGCATACCGCCCCAACAGATCCACAGATGATGCAATCTCTATCGCAATCCACACTGCCCTTTCCCACCTGGACAAGAGGAACACCTACGTGAGAATGCTATTCATTGACTACAGCTCAGCATTCAACACCATAGTGCCCTCTAAGCTCATCACTAAGCTAAGGATCCTGGGACTAAACACCTCCCTCTGCAACTGGATCCTGGACTTCCTGACGGGCCGCCCCCAGGTGGTAAGGGTAGGTAACAACACATCTGCCACACTGATCCTCAACACGGGGGCCCCTCAGGGGTGCGTGCTCAGTCCCCTCCTGTACTCTCTGTTCACCCATGACTGCATGGCCAGGCACGACTCCAACACCATCATTAAGTTTGCCGACGACACAACAGTGGTAGGCCTGATCACCGACAACGATGAGACAGCCTATAGGGAGGAGGTCAGAGATCTGGCCGTGTGGTGCCAGGACAACAACCTCTCCCTCAACGTGACCAAGACAAAGGAGATGATTGTGGACTACAGGAAAAAAAAGAGGACTGAGCACGCCCCCATTCTCATCGACAGGGCTGTAGTGGAACAGGTTGAGAGCTTCAAGTTCCTTGGTGTCCACATCACCAACGAACTATCATGGTCCAAACACACCAAGACAGTCGTGAAGAGGGCACGACAAAGCCTATTCCCCCTCAGGAGACTAAAAAGATTTGGCATGGGTCCTCAGATCCTCAAAAAATTCTACAGCTGCACCATCGAGAGCATCCTGACTGGTTGCATCACCGCCTGGTATGGCAACTGCTTGGCCTCCAACCGCAAGGCACTACAGAGGGTAGTGCGTACGGCCCAGTACATCACTGGGGCAAAGCTTCCTGCCATCCAGGACCTCTATACCAGGCGGTGTCAGAGGAAGGCCCTCAAAATTGTCAAAGACTCCAGCCACCCTAGTCATAGACTGTTCTCTCTGCTACCGCACGGCAAGCGGTACCGGAGTGCCAAGTCTATGTCCAAAAGACTTCTCAACAGCTTCTACCCCCAAGCCATAAGACTCCTGAACAGCTAATCATGGCTACCCGGACTATTTGCACTGCCCCCCCACCCCATCCTTTTTACGCTGCTGCTACTCTGTTAAGTATTTATGCATAGTCACTTTAACTCTACCCACATGTACATATTACCTCAACTACCTCAACTAGCCGGTGCCCCCGCACATTGACTCTGCAACGGTACCCCCCTGTATATATAGCCTCCCTACTGTCACTTTATTTTACTTCTGCTCTTTTTTTTCTCAACACTTTTTTTGTTGTTGTTTTATTTTTACTTTTTTTGTTTAAAATAAATGCACTGTTGGTTAAGGGCTGTAAGTAAGCATTTCACTGTAATGTCTGCACCTGTTGTATTCGGCGCATGTGACCAATAAAATTTGATTTGATTTGATTTGATTTGAACTGCAATCAAGTCAAGACCGTAGTGAAGACGACGAGCATGCAGATGAGCTTCCCTGAGACGGTTTCTGACAGTTTGTGCAAAGGTTATTCGGTTGTGCAAACCCACAGTTTCATCAGCTGTCCAAGTGGCTGATCTCAGACGATCCCGCAGGTGAAGAAGCCGGATTTGGAGGTCCTGGGCTGGCATGGTTACACGTGGTCTGCGGTTATGAGTCCTGTTGGATATATTGCCAAAATCTCTAAAACGACGTTGGAGGCAGTTTATGGTAGAGGAATGAACATTCAATTCTCTGGCAACAGCTCTTGTGGACATTACTGCAGTCAGCATGCCAATTGCATGCTGCCTCAATATTTGAGACATCTGTGGCATCGTGTTGTCTGACAAAACTCCACATTTTAGAGCGGCCTTTTATTTTCCAAAGCACAAGGTGCACCTGTGTAATTATCATGCTGTTTAATTAGCTTCTTGATATGCCACACCTGTCAGGTGGATGGATTATCTTGGCAAAGGACAAATGCTCACAAAACAGGGATGTAAACAAAATTGTGCACAACATTTTAGGCAAATAAGCTTTTTGTGCATATGAAACATTTCTGGGATATTTTATTTTTGTTCAGTGTAGTTACATGATTTGTCATTAAATATATTAGATAGATACACTTCTCATATCTGTTCATTATTGACCCGTGACAATTTTGAAGTACATTAGCTTAATTGGCTGGCTTAGTTGCCAGACTAGCTAGCCAAATGGAATGAATCGCAAGACTGCATGCCTGTACAGCTAGCCACTGCCAGCTGTAGTGAAAGGTTTATCTGTATGTTTGCCCAGAGTTTGTGTGTGTGTGTGGGAGGATGTATGTGTGTGTGAGAAAGCGAGTGAGAGAGAAAAAACAGCAAAAAATATGGCTATTCCCATACAGTGGCGGCTCCTGAAAAAATTCTCAGGGGGGGCAATTTTTCTGATGATTTAGGTGACCTACACACATTTTAAAAAAGATATGTCCAGCAACAACATGAAGACAGGGGCAGCATATAAGTCAATACCAGAAGCATTTATTGACTGATCTGGGGAGATGGATTCCAGTTTCTGTGACAGATTATAAATAATCTCTGATGCCTTTGTTATATTAGCTTTTGGTTGAATGTACACAACGGTAACAAACAATTGGGGGAACTCACGGGGCAGATAGTAAGGTCGCAGTGACACAGAAAGCAGTTCAATGTCGGGGGTACAGAGTCGCTCTCTTACCAGGATCGATTTTCCCTGTGACTGTCAGATCGCGGTCCGCTCTGACCAGGGTGAAGCCGGCCGGCTCCACTTCTCTGTCCGGGACTCTGTCATCCAGCCAAGTCTCAGTAAATGCCAGCAAACAGGCCTCCCGATATTCGTGTTGGAAGCGCAGATTCGCTGACAACTCATCCGCTTTCCCCCTCAGTGACTGGGCATTAATCAGCAAGGTGGTGGGTAAGGGAAGTTTGTTCTGCTGTATTGGATTCCGCTGCCAGCAGCGTTTTCATTATTTAGTCCGTTCGTAGCGGGTATGTACACAATCAACAAGATCAGTCCAAAACCCACCACTGGAAATCCATGGTTGGCAGAATGTTTGTAAACTAAGTGTACAAATTAAAAACATAAAATAACGCCACTAAGTGTACAAATTAAAAACATAAGATAACGCCACACTGCAGGTCGCAACAGAGACGCTGCTACCCGCTATTTTCTTAGTTACGTTCATGGTTACGTTACGTATGACGAAAGTGCGTAAGTGCAAGCCCTCAGAAACCCATAGAGATTGTATTGAAAGCTCTGAAATTTGAAAAAAATAGATTTTACATGGGAGTCTATGACAGACTTCTGGGAGATTTTCAACCTGACTGAAATCGCCCCAAAAGGGGGGGGGGGGGCATTTGAAGCACGACTTTAGCCTGATTGGACATTTAGTGGCAGTCAGATCAGATTAGAACACTGATAACTACTGTTGCCGTGATATAATTGATTAGAAAAAAAATCCCTTCCTTTTCCCGTTTGGCAGTGCGTCGCCCATATCGCCCTATTGAACACACCGCCCCTGTTCCCATAACAATACCTGAACCCTAGACCCTACAGTGGGGAGAACAAGTATTTGATACACTGCCGATTTTGCAGGTTTTCCTACTTACAAAGCATGTAGAGGTCTGTCATTTTTATCATAGGTACACTTCAACTGTGAGAGACGGAATCTAAAACAAAAATCAAGAAAATCACATTGTATGATTTTTAAGTAATACATTTGCATTTTATTGCATGACATAAGTATTTGATCACCTACCACCCAGTAAGAATTCCAGCTCTCACAGACCTGTTCGTTTTTCTTTAAGAAGCCCTCCTGTTCTCCACTCATTACCTGTATTAACTGCACCTGTTTGAACTCGTTACCCGTATAAAAGACACCTGTCCACACACTCAATCAAACAGACTCCAACCTCTCCACAATGGCCAAGACCAGAGAGCTGTGTAAGGACATCAGGGATAAAATTGTAGACCTGCACAAGGCTGGGATGGGCTACAGGACAATAGGCAAGCAGCTTGGTGAGAAGGCAACAACTGTTGGTGCAATTATTAGAAAATTGAAGTTCAAGATGACGGTCAATCACCCTCGGTCTGGAGCTCCATGCAAGATCTCACCTCGTGGGGCATCAATGATCATGATCAATACTTATGTCATGCAATAAAATGCAAATTAATTACTTAAAAATCATACAATGTGACTTTCTGGATTTTTGTTTTAGATTCCGTCTCTCACAGTTGAAGTGTACCTATGATACAAATTACAGACCTCTACATGCTTTGTAAGTAGGAAAACCTGCAAAATCGGCAGTGTATCAAATACTGTGTTCTCCCCACTGTATATCTTGCCTGATGCCAGCTGGTTGGTTGAGATCATTTCAAATCACACTTTTCATATGTCCTCACAGGCGAAGGGAAGGCACATTATGGAGAGGCTCCTGTACAGATTGTAAAAGGCCATGCAACGCCGGACCGAGTTTGGGAAACCCTGACTTAAAGTGATTTTGTAGTCATTACTCAAACCAATTCCATGCAGGGCTGACTGTCGCTCCTCCCTTCTAACTGAGTGAGGAATTGAGGTCACTGATTAGTAAGGAACTGGTTGTCACCTGGTTGACTAGATCTTAATTGAAAGGAGAAACCAAAAACTGGCAGATACTACGCCCTCCATGGAATGAGTCTGACACCCCTGCTCAAACAAATATAGTTACTGTGACCCTGTAGGGGTCTAGTAACTTGCAAAATTCGAGTAGAAAATCATGGTTGAAGGATTTTCAGGAATCTTCCAACTGGAATTTCTAGAAAACTTGGGAAATGTACCCGAATTTTGCAACCCTACCTGCAAGTCACATTATGCTAGTGATGTTACGTTTGATACCGGAGCGCCGAGGCATGCTTCGAAATCGCTTAGTAGTTAACTTCGAAACAGTGTGCCGATGCGTGTATCACTTTACCAGAAGTACGTCATCAATGACGTCCGAAGCTTCGTTTGATCACATGCTTTTTCAAACCGTGTGTTGTAAAATGCGAGCTCATTGATTTTGCCGTGGTTCTGGTGCTCTCTTCGATTCCAAGCTGCTTTCAAACACCAACCTCTACTGGACACAGTACTTACTTGAAGGCAATAAAGCATGACGTGAGAAGCAAACTTGGTATTCTAACTGATTATAGGCTACTAAAGCCAACGACTTACTGTTGCACCACAGAGTTTTGATGAAAACAGTGGAGAAAGAAAAAGGTGTATCTGATAATCACAAACTGCTATTTATTGCTGACCAACAGATAATTAAGATTGTGAACCGATAATGAAGCTCCGAATAATTAAAACAATTTCGGCACAATTTGGTGAAAGCTCAGAAGCATTCAAAAAGCCTCAGTTTCCCATCACTAAATATGCTGGCTTGCAAAGTGATGTGTAATTCCTATCAAAATCCAGCCAGAGTTAGGATATCAAACAGTTGACATTTTGATTCACCTGCAACCTGCACTCATAATGACTGCCTGGGTTAGGAACAATGTGAGCAGACTACCTAAGCCATTTAAACTGGAACAACCATTTCAGTAACGAGTGCAAAAAATCTAACGATTGGATTAGTTTGAAAAATGTATGTTATTTATCTTTGTGTAGCATAAGGTTAATCAATCAATCACTCAATGTATTGTCTGTATTTGCGTTAAAATCTAGTGGAAAGCCTTCCCAGAAGAGTGGAGGCTGTTAGAACAGAAAAGGGGGGACCAACTCCATATTAATGCCCATGATTCTGGAATGAGGTGATCGACGAGCAGGTGTCCACATACTTTTGGTAATGTAGTGTATTTCCTACAATTTGATTTTGAAATGTTATACAATCAGAAGCCTTTTTTCTCTCTCCCGGAGCGCACATCAAGTGGCTCGCTCATCAGAGCAGCAGGCCCCAGCGAGACAGGTCACAGTGAAACAGGACCAGGGGCTGGGCAGACACTTTCATTACAGGAATCATGAGGATAATGCACTTTACTGTTTGACCAAATCATGGACGTTTTGAAACTTTTGAGTGAGGTGACCATGTAATGAATGTTCAGCTCGCACTGATGCGACCAACAAAAAATTTAACTCGCACAGCCAAGTTAAAGGGTCACAAAAATAGACTAAATGGTCGCAGCCTGGAGCCCTTGACATACAGTGGGGGAAAAAAGTATTTAGTCAGCCACCAATTGTGCAAGTTCTCCCACTTAAAAAGATGAGAGAGGCCTGTAATTTTCATCATAGGTACACGTCAACTATGACAGACAAATTGAGGAAAAAAAATCCAGAAAATCACATTGTAGGATTTTTTATGAATTTATTTGCAAATTATGGTGGAAAATAAGTATTTGGTCACCTACAAACAAGCAAGATTTCTGGCTCTCACAGACCTGTAACTTCTTCTTTAAGAGGCTCCTCTGTCCTCCACTCGTTACCTGTATTAATGGCACCTGTTTGAACTTGTTATCAGTATAAAAGACACCTGTCCACAACCTCAAACAGTCACACTCCAAACTCCACTATGGCCAAGACCAAAGAGCTGTCAAAGGACACCAGAAACAAAATTGTAGACCTGCACCAGGCTGGGAAGACTGAATCTGCAATAGGTAAGCAGCTTGGTTTGAAGAAATCAACTGTGGGAGCAAATATTAGGAAATGGAAGACATACAAGACCACTGATAATCTCCCTCGATCTGGGGCTCCACGCAAGATCTCACCCTGTGGGGTCAAAATGATCACAAGAACGGTGAGCAAAAATCCCAGAACCACACGGGGGGACCTAGTGAATGACCTGCAGAGAGCTGGGACCAAAGTAACAAAGCCTACCATCAGTAACACACTACGCCGCCAGGGACTCAAATCCTGCCATGCCAGACGTGTCCCCCTGCTTAAGCCAGTACATGTCCAGGCCCGTCTGAAGTTTGCTAGAGTGCATTTGGATGATCCAGAAGAGGATTTGGAGAATGTCATATGGTCAGATGAAACCAAAATATAACTTTTTGGTAAAAACTCAACTTGTCGTGTTTGGAGGACAAAGACTGCTGAGTTGCATCCAAAGAACACCTTACCTACTGTGAAGCATGGGGGTGGAAACATCATGCTTTGGGGCTGTTTTTCTGCAAAGGGACCAGGACGACTGATCCGTGTAAAGGAAAGAATGAATGGGGCCATGTATCGTGAGATTTTGAGTGAAAACCTCCTTCCATCAGCAAGGGCATTGAAGATGAAACGTGGCTGGGTCTTTCAGCATGACAATGATCCCAAACACACCGCCCGGGCAACGAAGGAGTGGCTTCGTAAGAAGCATTTCAAGGTCCTGGAGTGGCCTAGCCAGTCTCCAGATCTCAACCCCATAGAAAATCTTTGGAGGGAGTTGAAAGTCTGTGTTGCCCAGCGACAGCCCCAAAACATCACTGCTCTAGAGGAGATCTGCATGGAGGAATGGGCCAAAATACCAGCAACAGTGTGTGAAAACCTTGTGAAGACTTACAGAAAACGTTTGACCTGTGTCATTGCCAACAAAGGGTATATAACAAAGTATTGAGAAACTTTTGTCATTGACCAAATACTTATTTTCCACCAGAATTTGCAAAGAAATTCATTAAAAGTCCTACAATGTGATTTTCTGGATTTTTTTCTCATTTTGTCTGTCATAGTTGACGTGTACCTATGATGAAAATTACAGGCCTCTCTCATCTTTTTAAGTGGGAGAACTTGCACAAATGGTGGCTGACTAAATACTTTTTTTCCCCACTGTAAGTAGTGGTCTGATAGGTTGCAGCAAGCTAACTAGCTAGCTACCATTATCAATATGTTATTACCTGAGCGTACATGAATGAAGCACTTTCAGATGTCTTGAGGTTGGTAGTATTTTTTCCCTGTCAACTTGTGGGTGCAAACGTTGTCTTCTCCCTTGGAAAAGTTGCATTCGGTCTTGTTTGAATCGACACGATAAGTAAAGTGGCTCCAAAAGTTGCCCCTTTTCTACCGGGAGCTTGTACCACCGGGAGAGTGCCTTAATTGCCTTATTTGCATCAATGATTTGTTGCCGCCAGATTGAAGAACGGTTGCCGGGCAGAGAGGTGACTCATGAATGACCTGGGCATGGTGTTTATTTTCCACTGCATTGCAACATTGCAATGAGAAAGCATTACAATTCTGATTGGACCGAACAGATAACACTGAAACGCTCTCAATCTCTCCAAAAACTCTTGTCCGGTCCATTTACTAGTCAGATTTTAGTCACAGAGATAATTTTGTCTCATCTCGTTTTCGTCAACTGAAATGAAAAATATTTTTTCTTTAGTTATAGTTTTTTCTGGGGTCTATTTATTCAGTTATCATCTCATCAATTGCAACTGAAAAATAGGTGTTTGACTAATATTTTAGTCAGTATTTTTGTTGATGTAACTAACACTGATTACATGTAATGGGGATTACGTAATCCGATTACAAAAATGAAGCAACCGTAATCAACCCAGATTACTTTAAAAAAAAAAATTGTAGTCGGATTACAGTTACATTCTTAAAAAAAGCTGATTTACATTCGGGATTACTTCATTTAATATCACGAGGGTCACACTTTATTTAGATAGTCCAGATTTTCTATATGTAGATGACATGTGAGATGGTCATACAATCAACAAACTGTCTGTTGATATGCAACTGCTTGCTAAGGTTACGGTTAGGGTTAGGTTTAGAATTAGGGTTAGGGTAATGGTTAAGGTTAGGGTAAGGGTTAAGTTTAGGTTCAGGATCTTATCATAGGGATATGTCATTTCATACACAGCTTTTGCTCTGATAATAATTCTTTTTTCTGAGTAATCTGAAATTTAAGAAATAAAACATTCTAACTATTCTGCTACCCAGAGCAATCTGCAATTAGCTAATGTACAACAATGGACAAAAGCTTTACAATAATACAAAAAAAACAATGACAAGAAGGGTATACAATACATTATCATTAACATACAATAGATTATGTTCAATCTAAAAAGTAAATTAACACACATTTGGCTCACACAAATGTGTTGTTTCTTCTCCGTCTTATCTTCCCAGCAGATTTTCATAAATGCAGCTATTCGTGCCAATATGAGGGCTGTTTTTATTCAGCTGGGTGCATTGCATGCTGACTTGATATCTCCCAGGCAGAGGCAGTGTCACAAGGATGCAGTGAAGCCTGCTTGATGTGTGTATAGCTCGGCTCTCCTCACCTCTGGGTGTACCGCGCATCCATGGCGTATGGTCTACATGCATGCTCGAGCGTGAGGCAATGCAGCCTCAACCTAGCCACTCTTCAACTTTGTCATTTATCTCCACAGATTTCTGCAGAAAAACATTGTGTGGTGTTTGTATACTGAAAGATTCAACTGCATAGTGCTTGTGTTTATTTTTGATCTCTCATGCAGTCCTTAGGTATGATTAGCCTTTCAAGTTATTTAGATATCAATATTATATTCCTTATTTTTTTAAGACCGGATGGCGATGGCAACATGTTAATGTACATTGAGAAATCCCTCAGTGATAATGAGTTACCTTGATTCAAGGATTTTCATACTGTCAACACATTTTTGTGTGAGGAGTAAAACACAAAGCAGACCTGGCAAAATATCAATAGATTACAAGTACTGAAATTGCTCTCCTTTTTTGCTACTAATTATACAGTGGGGGGAAAAAGTATTTAGTCAGCCACCAATTGTGCAAGTTCTCCCACTTAAAAAGATGAGAGAGGCCTGTAATTTTCATCATAGGTACACGTCAACTATGACAGACAAAATTAGAATTTTTTTTCTAGAAAATCACATTGTAGGATTTTTAATGAATTTATTTGCAAATTATGGTGGAAAATAAGTATTTGGTCAATAACAAAAGTTTCTCAATACTTTGTTATATACCCTTTGTTGGCAATGACACAGGTCAAACGTTTTCTGTAAGTCTTCACAAGGTTTTCACACACTGTTGCTGGTATTTTGGCCCATTCCTCCATGCAGATCTCCTCTAGAGCAGTAATGTTTTGGGGCTGTCGCTGGGCAACACGGACTTTCAACTCCCTCCAAAGATTTTCTATGAGGTTGAGATCTGGAGACTGGCTAGGCCACTCCAGGACCTTGAAATGCTTCTTACGAAGCCACTCCTTCGTTGCCCGGGCGGTGTGTTTGGGATCATTGTCATGCTGAAAGACCCAGCCACGTTTCATCTTCAATGCCCTTGCTGATGGAAGGAGGTTTTCACTCAAAATCTCACGATACATGGCCCCATTCATTCTTTCCTTTACACGGATCAGTCGTCCTGGTCCCTTTGCAGAAAAACAGCCCCAAAGCATGATGTTTCCACCCCCATGCTTCACAGTAGGTATGGTGTTCTTTGGATGCAACTCAGCATTCTTTGTCCTCCAAACACGACGAGTTGTTTTTACCAAAAAGTTCTATTTTGGTTTCATCTGACCATATGACATTCTCCCAATCCTCTTCTGGATCATCCAAATGCACTCTAGCAAACTTCAGACGGGCCTGGACATGTACTGGCGTAAGCAGGGGGACACGTCTGGCACTGCAGGATTTGAGTCCCTGGCGGCGTAGTGTGTTACTGATGGTAGGCTTTGTTACTTTGGTCCCAGCTCTCTGCAGGTCATTCACTAGGTCCCCCCGTGTGGTTCTGGGATTTTTGCTCACCGTTCTTGTGATCATTTTGACCCCACGGGGTGAGATCTTGCGTGGAGCCCCAGATCGAGGGAGATTATCAGTGGTCTTGTATGTCTTCTATTTCCTAATAATTGCTCCCACAGTTGATTTCTTCAAACCAAGCTGCTTACCTATTGCAGATTCAGTCTTCCCAGCCTGGTGCAGGTCTACAATTTTGTTTCTGGTGTCCTTTGACAGCTCTTTGGTCTTGGCCATAGTGGAGTTTGGAGTGTAACTGTTTGAGGTTGTGGACAGGTGTCTTTTATACTGATAACAAGTTCAAACAGGTGCCATTAATACAGGTAACGAGTGGAGGACAGAGGAGCCTCTTAAAGAAGAAGTTACAGGTCTGTGAGAGCCAGAAATCTTGCTTGTTTGTAGGTGACCAAATACTTATTTTCCACCATAATTTGCAAATAACTTCATAAAAAATCCTACAATGTGATTTTCTGGATTTTTTTTCCTCAATTTGTCTGTCATACCTATGATGAAAATTACAGGCCTCTCTCATCTTTTTAAGTGGGAGAACTTGCACAATTGGTGGCTGACTAAATACTTTCTTTCCCCACTGTATACCACAAAATATGTGCAGGATTTCAAATGAATAAACCTATGTTGATCTCACACTTTTTGTTAAATATATAAATACCTGCATTTAATGATCACACATACACAATGTTGTCTATGTGTTTGGATCAAATGTATTTATTTGTAGCATATACAACAACAAATATTACATGTCTCTCTTTGGTAGATGGTATTATAAAGCAGGCAAAGAAAACCACACTGTATTGCCAGGCTAATGCCAGATCCAATCACATCCAACAACTGATGGACAGCATTGACATTTCCTCATCAAAAGTCATTCTGCTTGACTGCATGTAACATCTCAACACTGACCTTTCAAAATGGTCTTTACATTTTTTTCATACATTTTACTTGATAGAAGTTTATGCATGTCTGAACGATAACCAACGTACTTGCCTCAAGTCTGCCATCCATCAAAACCTTCCTTTATCAACCCCATAGCTTCATGCTGGTGATATAATGTACATCAACTGAAAACCCTACACTAAAAAATGCTGGGTTAAAACAACCCAATATGGGTTATTTGGTAACCCAGCGCTCAGTAAATATTTGACAGAACACACGCTGGGTTATTTTGACCCAGCCAGTTGGGTTGTTGGGATTACTAAAACATGGGTAAATGTAATCATCAGTTGGGGTTTTATTAACTTTCACGCTGGGTTGACACAGCAGCTGGGTCTTTTTTAATGTAATCCATAGGTTATTTTTGAGGAGGCGTGGGTTATTAGGGGCAAGGCTTTCAGTATGTTATTTTGGGCCACCCGTGAGAGTAAGTGTCATTCCTGTTGATTGTGTTAAGTTTATACATTGCACTTTTCAACTATCCTTGATTGTTTTTGCACATTAAATATTAAATGAATAACATTATTATATACATGTTGTAACTATTCCAACATTGGGATATGCATAGGCACTTAAATAAATTATGTTAGCTTCATTTGGTATTTTGGTATTTTATTAGGATTCTCTCAACCAGCTTCATGAGGTTGTCACCTGGAATGCATTTCAATTAACAGGTGTGCCTTGTTAAAAGTTCATTTGTGGAAAGTCTTTCCTTCTTCATGTGTTTGAGCAAATCAGTTGTGTTGTGACAAGGTAGGAGTGGTATAGAGCAGATAGCCCTATTTGGTAAAAGCCCAAGTCAAAATTATGGCAATAACAGCTCAAATAAGCAAAGAGAAACGACAGTCCATCATTACTTTAAGATATGAAGGTCAGTCAATCCGGAAAATGTCAAGAACTTTGAAAGTTTATTCTAGTGCAGTCGCAAAAAACATCAAGCGCTATGATGAAACTGGCTCTCATGAGGACTGCCACAGGAAAGGAAGACCAAGAGTCACCTCTGCTGCAGAGGACACGTTCATTAGAGTTACCAGCCTCAGAATTTGCAGCCCAAATAAATACTTCACAGAGTTTAAGTAACAGACACATCTCAACATCAACTGTTCAGAGGAGACTGCGTGAATCAGGCCTTCATGGTCAAATTGCTGCAAAGAAAAAACTACTAAAGGACACCAGTAAGAAGAAGAGACTTGCTTGGGCCAAGAAATACGAGCAATGGACATTAGACCGGTGGAAATCTGTCCTTTGGTCTGATGAGTTCAAATTGGAGATTTCTGGTTCCAACTGCCATGTCTTTGTGAGACACAGAGTAGGTGAACGGATGATCTCCGCATGGGTGGTTCCCACCGTGAAGCATGGAGGAGGAGGTGTGATGGTGTGGGGGTGCTTTGCTGGTGACACTCAGTGATTTATTTAGAATTCAAGGCACACTTAACCAGCTTGGCTACCACAGCATTCTGCAGCGATATGCCATCCCATCTGGTTTGCGCTTATTGGGACTATTATTTGTTTTTTAACAGGACAATGACCAAACACATCTCCAGGCTGTGTAAGGGCTATTTGACCAAGAAGCAGAGTGATGGAATGCTGCATCAGATGACCTGGCCTCCACAATCACCCGACCACAACCCAATTGAGATGGTTTGGGATGAGTTGGACCACAGAGTGAAGGAAAAGCAGCCAACAAGTGCTCAGCATATGTGGGAACTCCTTCAAGACTGTTGGAAAAGCATTCCTCATGAAGCTGGTTGAGAGAATGCCAAGAGTGTGCAAAGCTGTCATCAAGGCAAGGGGTGGCTATTTGAAGAATCTCAAATAAAACATATATTTTGATTTGTTTAACACTTTTTTGGTTACTACATGATTCCAAATGTGTTATTTCATAGTTTTGATGTATTCATTATTATTCTACAATGTAGAAAATAGTACAAATAAAGAAAAATCCTTGAATGAGTAGGTGTGTCTTTTGACTGGTACTGTATACAGCAACACCACCCCCATAAGCATTTCTGTCTCTTCTATAGATGTTATATCCTTGTATTGCTACTGCTGTATCATCAAATGAATTATCTAAGTGAGTCTCAGAAATGGCTAAAATATGAATGTTATCTGATGTTAGCAAGTTATTAATTTCATGAACCTTATTTCTAAGGCTACATATATTCATATGGGCTATTTTCAGCCCTTTCCTGGGTAGCTTATTACAGATAGACATAATATGGAAAAGAGCAAACAAAGCAAGAGAAAAAAATATACATTCAGCAGTCCATTAATTAATTGGTGTGTGTGTGTGTGCTGCGGGGTTGAAGCTACAAACCCATAGGCTTGGCTCTCTCATCCCTTCCAGGCTTCTGGGAGGGAGGGTGGACAATGAGCCTGTCATGCGGATGTAAGCAATGTCCCCACGCACTCTAGCAGCTTTCATGGCTGGGAAAAGTTATTGCCTCTTCTGGCGCATAGCTTCAGGATAGTCCTCGTGAAGGAAATATACGTTCCTCTCAAGTTCTTGGCTCTTTCCAGAACAGGTACCTTGTCCTTGAACCTCATGAACTTGATCACTATTGGGCATGTTACCTGGGCTGGTGGTGGGTTTTCCAGTCCTGTGGGCGCGCTCCACCTCAATCTTCCTATGGTCCATCTTCAATTTCTCAGAGATCATTTCGGTCACTTTGTCCTCAGACTCCGTCCAGGTCTCATGTGGAGATTCTGCAATTCCGTCCACAACTATGTTGTTCTGCCTTGATTGTCCCTCGAGATAATCTGATTTATCTGTTATTGTTATCATGGATTCACACACAGAACTGATGTCCTCTCTCAATTACTTACAGATTGCTGTCATCTTGCAGTACTCCTGTTTCAACTCATTGAGCTGACCCTGGGAGAACTGCAAACTGTGCTTCAGGTCCTGGACCTCTCTTGTCAGGTCGTCCATTATTTTATTAGTTGAATCCACCAGTATTTGAACAAAACACTTGAAGCTATTTTCTTGTTGTAGTAACAATTGCTTGTAGAACTATTTTTGTTTGTTTAAATTATCCTTCACATATGATAGAGAGACACCACTCTCCTCAACGGTACTCCCGCCGGCTTTGGTCTTTGTCATGGTAGCTAGCAACGTAGGTTACGCTGTTACTCGTCGCAGTTCCAGACAGGGCAACTCACAGGGAAGATTGAAAACAACAAACAGCAGGGATGTAGACAGCCACAAACCCGGGACAAACCTCGTCCAGCCACAATGGCTAACCGCGTCGCGGGCTGCGTTTAAGTCCTCAAGAAAACCCCTCTAGCTTGGTAGGCACATAGCTATTACCTAGGCTAGCTGCTACGCCAAATAGCTCCTCAGACACGGCCTTAGTCGGCAGGATCACTGGACAGAGACTAGCAGTCCCAGCAACTGATTCCAACTGCATTGCGGGATCCAAACTAAAAAGTTAGCTAGCTACTAAAAAACTTTCCAATACACTTTCAAAACAACAACCCTTTTAAAAAACAAACCGAGCTCTCCCTCGTTCTGCGTTCAACAGGAAGTGAAAGCTACAAAAGCTACAAAAGTGTCAAGGTTCAACCTTAACATGCGACAACAATACAACATAACATATTAACCCCCCTAATGTCGATGTCCGCGCCCCCGCGGAAATTAAATTAGCATAATAATAACAAATCCCATGTAAATCTGTCAGTTTAAGCTAGAGATAACAGTTTTTGCATTGGATGCGTCTCAATCCACAACATCTGCCTATGTAACACTTCCACACCTGCGGTGAAAGGTGACAGCGCTACAGCGGTGTTTGTCAGACCATGAGACATCCCAAAACTATGTCTTCTCACAAAATCATCTGTAGCATCCGAACGGTTTGGCCTACAAACTATCATGACCCCTCTATGGAAAGATGTGACTCTCACATTTTGCCCACAAGTCTTGGGACTCGTCTGAAGTAAATACAGTCAATCTGCCAACCTCTGTCTGTAGCGTCCGAACAGTAACATGTGACTCGTTTCAGGAGGCATGTGTCGCACATCACTACTTCACAGGAGAGGCATTTGAATGTAAAATTTTTTTTACAAATCTAAAAGCATTTTTTGGCATGAATGCCTTCTAGAACATGTGAACTTTCATGCGCCTTAATAACACACTTCTATGCCATCTGAAACAGCAGAAGGAAGAAGTTGTCCAAGTTTTGAAATCAGTGGAATGCCCGGTGGAAGCAGAATATGATAGTTAAGGAGATGGAGAAAATTCTGATGTTTGATTGGAAATATGCGGAGTCGAAAAGAGAACACACAGAAGGCTGTTATATGAACAGATGGGTTTATTGGTGTTAAAATACACCAGTTATGCTATTTTGGACCTCCAGGCTGCTGATGTCATGCATCCTATCATTTTTGTGTTTATACTTTTTTTAACCCCTTTTTCTCCCCAATTTCATGATATCCAATTGCTATCCAATTACGATCTTGTTCCATCGCTGCAACTCACCAACAGGCTCGGGAAAGGCGAAAGTCGAGTCAAGCATCCTCCGAAACATGACCTGCTAAACCGCGCTTCTTAACACCCGCCCGCTTAACCCGGAAGCCAGCTGCACCAATGTGTCGGAGGAAACACCGTTCAATTGACAACCGAAGTCAGCCTGCAGGGGCTGAGCGCAATGAGCCAAGTAAAGCTCCCCCCGGCCAAACCCTCCCCTAACCCGGATGATGCTGGGACAATTGTGCGCCGCCCTATGGGACTCCCGGTCACGGCCGGTTTTGACACAGCCTGGAATCAAACCCGTGTCTGTAGTGACGCCTCAAGCACTGCGAAGCAGTGCCTTAGACCGCTTCACATGTTTATACTTTTTCATAACGACAATGACAACTTTGATCTCGGACATCAATAGAATGTTCATGATGTCACGCGACAACTGTCTAAAGACATGTCTATTGACGTATTATAAAAACCAGCCTTTCGTCTTGAAACTTTGGATGTTTAGTACATTACCGTACTCACTCTGTTTAGCACATGGCCTCGCATGTGAATCCTTAAAGAGATGGGTGGGGCTAAGGTTTAAGAGGGTGTGAACGATGCTGAATGGGTGTAGAATACGAAGAGCTCTCCAGTAGGTGTACCAAAACATTCATGGACCATTTTCTTAAAAGTGGGGTTTATCAACTTTCAAAGCATAAATAATTCCCCATTGTTCCTCAACTGTAGTGTATGATATACAATTTTCTAGCTCTGAGTGTCTTCTTTTATCTCAAGTAAAAAACACAATTTCAAATTTTGCTACATAACATCAAATCGAGCTTCGACATTATAGAGTATTTTGTGTAGATTGTTGACAAAAAAATGACAGCTAAATCCTTTTTAATCCCACTTTGTAACACAACAAAATGTGGAAAGGGATGTGAATACTTTCTGAAGGCACTCACTCACACACACTACACTGACATTCTCACACAAACCCACACACACACATACACACACACGCATACCGATGCCACACACACACATAAACACACATATACATCTCACAAAAGTGAGTACACCCCTCACATTTTTGTAAATATTTGAGTATATCTTTTCATGTGACAACACTAAAGAAATGACACTTTGCTACAATGTAAAGTAGTGAGTGTACAGCTTGTATAACAGTGTAAATTTGCTGTCCCTCAAAATAACTCAACACACAGCTATTAATGTCTATGCCACTGGCAACAAATGTGAGTACACCCCTAAGTGAAAATGTCCAAATTGGGCCCAATTAGCCATTTTCCCTCCCCGGTGTCATGTGACTCGTTAGTGTTACAAGGTCTCAGGTGTGAATGGGGAGCAGGTGTGTTAAATTTGGTGTCATCGCTCTTACACTCCCTCATACTGGTCACTGGAAGTTCAACATGGCACCTCATGGCAAAGAACTCTCTGAGGATCTGAAAAAAAGAATTCTTGCTCTACATAAAGATGGCCTGGGCTATAAGAGGATTGCCAAGACCCTGAAACTGAGCTGCAGCACGGTGGCCAAGACCATACAGCGGTTTAACAGGACAGGTTCCACTCAGAACAGGCCTCGCCATGGTCGACCAAAGAAGCTGAGTGCACATGCTCAGCGTCATATCTATAGGTTGTCTTTGGGAAATAGACATATGAGTGCTGCCAGCATTGCTGCAGAGGTTGAAGGGGTGGGGGGTCAGCCTGTCAGTGCTCAGACCATACGCCGCACACTGCATCAAATTGGTCTGCATGGCTGTCGTCCCAGAAGGAAGCCTCTTCTAAAGAGGATGCACAAGAAAGCCCGCAAACAGTTTGCTGAAGACAAGCAGACAAAGGACATGGATTACTGGAACCATGTCCTGTGGTCTGATGAGACCAAGATAAACGTATTTGGTTTAGATGGTGTCAAGCGTGTGTGGCGGCAACCAGGTGAGGAGTACAAAGACAAGTGTGTCTTGCCTACAGTCAAGCATGGTGGTGGGAGTGTCATGGTCTGGGGCTGCATGAGTGCTGCCGGCACTCGGGAGCTACAGTTCATTGAGGGAACCATGAATGCCAACATGTACTGTGACATACTGAAGCAGAGCATGATCCCCTCCCTTCGGAGACTGGGCCGCAGGGCAGTATTCCAACATGATAACGACCCCAAACACACCTCCAAGACTACCACTGCCTTGCTAAAGAAGCTGAGGGTAAAGGTGATGGACTGGCCAAGCATGTCTCCAGACCTAAACCCTATTGAGCATCTGTGGGGCATCCTCAAATGGAAGGTGGAGGAGTGCAAGGTCTCTAACATCCACCAGCTTGGTGATGTCATCATGGAGGAGTGGAAGAGGACTCCAGTGGCAACCTGTGAAGCTATGGTGAACTCCATGCCCAAGAGGGTTAAGGCAGTGCTGGAAAATGATTGTGGCCACACAAAATATTGACACTTTGGGCCCAATTTGGACATTTTCACTTAGGGGTGTACTCACTTTTGTTGCCAGCGGTTTAGACATGAATGGCTGTGTGTTGTGTTATTTTGAGGGGACAGCAAATGTACACTGTTATACAAGCTGTACACTCACTACTTTACATTGTAGCAAAGTGTCATTTCTTCAGTGTTGTCACATGAAAAGACATACTCAAATATTTACAAAAATGTGAGGGTGTACTCACTTTTGTGAGATACTGTACATACGTACTTTCACACTCATCATATGCTGCTGCTTCTCTGTTCTCTATTTTACTCTTATTATCTATCCTGATGCCTAGCCACCCCTGCCTTTATGTACATACATTACATGACCAAAAGTATGTGGCACCTGCTCGTCAAATATCTCATTCCAAAATCATGGGCATTAATATGGAGTTGGTCCCCCCTTTGCTGCTATAACAGCCTCCACTCCATGTGAAGGCTTTCCACTAGATGTTGGAACATTGCTGTGAGGATTCATCCCAAAGGTGTTTGATGGGGTTGAGGTCAGGGCTCTGTGCAGGCCAGTCAAATTCTTCCACACCAATCTCGACAAACCATTTCTGTATGTACCTCGCTTTGTGCACGGGGGCATTGAAATGTTGAAACAGGAAAGGGCCTTCCCCAAACTGTTGCCACAAAGTTGGAAGCACAGAATCGTCTAGAATGTCATTGTATGCTGTAGCATTAAGATTTCCCTTCACTGGAACTAAGGGGCCTAGCCTGAACCATGAAAAACAGCCCCATACCAATATTCCTCCTCCACCAAACTTTAGAATTGGCAGTATGCATTCGGGCAGGTAGCATTCTCCTGGCAAACCCAGATTCATCCGTCGGACTGCCAGATGGTGAAGCGTGATTAATCCTTCCAGAGAACGTCTTTCCACTACTCCTGAGTCCAATGGCGGCGAGCTTTACACCACTCCAGCCGACACTTGTCATTGCACATAGTGATCTTAGGCTTGTACGCGGCTGCTCGACCATGGAAACCCATTTCATTAAGCTCCCGATGAACAGTTCTTGTGCTGACGTTGCTTCCAGAAGCAGTTTGGAACTTGGTAGTGAGTGTTGCTACCGAGGACAAAATATTTTTTACATGCTACGCGCTTCAGCACTCGGCGGTCCCGTTCTGTGAGCTTGTGTGGCCTACCAGTTTGCGGCTGAGCCGTTGTTGCTCTTAGACATTTCCACTTCACAATAACAGCACTTACAGTTGACCGGGGCAGCTCTAGCAGGGCAGAAATTTGATGAACTGACTTGTTGGAAAGGTGGCATCCTATGACGGTCAATGAGCTCTTCAGTAAGGCCATTCTACTGCCAATGTTTGTCTATGGAGATTGCATGACAGTGTACTCGATTGTATACATCTGTCAGCAACGGGTGTGGCTGAAATAGCAAAATCCACTAATTTGAAGGGGTGTCCACATACTTTTGTATATATAGTGTATCTACCTCAAATACCTCATACCCCTGCACAGTGATCTGGTACTGGTACTCCAGTACCAGATCACTGTCGGAAGTGTACATACACCTTAGCCAAATACAATTAAAATCAGTTTTTCACAATTCCTGACATTTAATCCTAGTAAAAATTCCCTGTCTTAGGTCAGTTAGGATCACCACTTTATTTTAAGAATGTGAAATGTCAGAATAATAGTAGAGAGAATGATTTATTTCAGCTTTTATTTCTTTCATCACATTCCCAGTGGGTCAGAAGTTTACATACACTCAATTAGTATTTGGTAGCATTGCCTTTAAATTGTTTAACTTGGGTCAAATGTTTCGGGTAGCCTTCCACAAGCTTCCTACAATAAATTGGATGAATTTTGGCCCATTCCTCCTGACAGAGCTGGTGTAACTGAGTCAGGTTTGTAGGCCTCCTTGCTCGCACACGCTTTTTCAGTTCTGCCCACAAATGTTCTATAGGATTGAGGTCAGGGCTTTATGATAACCACTCCAATACCTTGACTTTGTTGTCCTTAATCCATTTTGCCACAACTTTGGAATAATGCTTGGGGTCATTGTCCATTTGGAAGACCCATTTGCGACCAAGCTTTAACTTCCTGACTGATGTCTTGAGATGTTGCTTTAATATATCCACATTATTTTCCTTCCTCATGATGACATCTATTTTGTGAAGTGCACCAGTCCCTCCTGCAGCAAAGCACCCCCATAGCATGATGCTGCCACCCCCGTGCTTCACGGTAGGGATAATGTTCTTCGGCTTGCAAGCGCCCCTTTTTTCCTCCAAACGATGGTCATTATGGCCAAACAGTTCTATTTTTGTTTCATCAGACCAGAGGACATTTCTCCAAAAAGTATGATCTTTGTCCCCATGTGCAGCTGCAAACCATAGTCTGGCTTTTTTATGGCGGTTTTGGAACAGTGGCTTCTTCCTTGCTGAGCAGCCTGTCAGGTTATGTTGATATAGGCCTCTGTAGAATGACTTTGATCCTGAGCTAGAACAACTCAGATTGAGTTGAGTGTCATCCGCATAGCAATGATAGGAGAGACCATGTGAGGCTATGACGGAGCCGAGTGACTTGGTGTATAGAGAGAAGAGGGCCTAGAACTGAGCCCTGGGATACACCAGTAGTGCGACCACATGGTGCAGACACAGATCCTATCCACATCACCTGGTAGGAACGGCCGGCCAGGTAGGATGCAATCCAACAGTGTGCAGAGACGCCAAGCCCTGAAAGGGTGGAGAGGAGGATCGAGGAGTATGAAAACAGAGAGTCAGCTTTGGCAGTGCGGCGAGCCTCTGTGACACAGAGGGGAGCCATCTCAGTTGAGTGACCCGTCTTGAAACCTGACTGGTTAGGGTCAAGAAGATCGTTCTGAGAGAGATAACGAGAGGGATACCGTGTTTTGGGAAAAAAATAATTAAGGAATACCGGTCTCTAGTTTTTGACGTCAGAGGGGTCGAGTGTTGGTTTCTTGAGGAGGGGAGTGACTCTGGCCATTTTGAAGTCAGAGGGGATGCAGCCAGTGGTCAGGGATGAGTTGATGAGGGACGTGAGGAATGGGAGGTCTACAGAAATGGTCTGGAGAAGGGACAAGGTTATGGGGTCGAGCCGGCAGGCTGTCGGGCGGCCGGACATTACTAGTCACAGGATTTCATCTGGAAAGAGAGGGGAGAAAGAGGTCAAGGGTAGTTCAGTGGACTCAGTAGGCTGAGTGAATAAGGAGAGGATGTCGTCAACCTTCTTTTCAAAGTGTTTGACAAAGTCGTCTGTAGAGAGGGAGGAGGGAGGCGGAGGAAGTGGAGGATTAAGGATGGAGGAGAAGTTGGCAAAGAGTTTCCTTGGGTTGTAGGCAGAAGCTTGACAATTTGAGTGATATAAAGTGGCTTTAGCAGCGGATACAGACGAAGAGAAGGGAGAGAGGGGGGAGTGAAAGGATGATAGGTCCTCCGGAAGTATAGTTTTCCTCCATTTTCCCTCAGCTGCTCGCAGCCCTGTTCTGTGAGCTCACAATGCGTCATGAGTCTCTCAGCCATGGAGCAGGAGGGGAGGGCCAAGCTGGCCGGGAGGAAAGGGGACAGTGAGAGTCATAGGATGCAGAAAGGGAGGAGAGTAGGATCAAAGAGGCAGAATCAGGAGACAGGAGGAAGAAGGATTTAGCAGAAAGGAGAGATGATAGGATAGAAGAGAGTAGTGGGAGAGAGAGAGCAAAGATTGAGACGGCTCATGCCCATCTGGGTAGGGGCTGAGTGGGTAGGGTTGGAGGTGAGGGAAAAGGAAAAAAAGTAGTGATCAGAGACCTGAAACAGGGATTGCATTGAGATTAGTAGGCGAACAGCATCTAGACCGCCACTGAAAAAACTGTGGAGACTGAAGTACTAACACTAATTTCTGTTTGCCTAGCAGAGGTCCAGAACACACCTTCCGGCACTAATTGCTGATTGCTTAGGACAGGTGAGACTCGCCCTCCAATGCAGGCACATAACCAAAACAGCAACAATCACACATTTCTCAGCTCCTTAATCCTAGATGATTTGTAAACAATCAGCTGCAAATTATGAGCAATCAGCTGTTCACACACCAAGTAGGCTACTGGGAAGACATACATCACTTAAAGTATATGACCATAGCTAGCAAAAGACAGTACTAGACAACAACAAATTAAGACAAAAATTATACTTATCACTCCAGTAGAGCGCATGAGTCTTCTAGCTAAACACAGAGTGTATAAAACATTAGGAACACCTTCCTAATATTGAGTTGCACCCCCTTTTGCCCTCAGAACAGCCTAAATACGTCGGTGTCGAAAGCGTTCCACAGGGATGCTGGCCCATGTTGACTCTAATGCTTCCCACAGTTGTGTCAACTTGGCTGGATGTCCTTCGGGTGGTGGACCATTCTTTAATCCATTACAGTCGAAACCCTGTCTAAGCTGGGGGAGGGGTAGAGGTTCTACTAAACTATCTGTAATTGTTTTAAAGTCATACCAAGGATTATTTTGCTATTGGATTTTAAATTTTAAGACCCCTTGAAGTATATATATATGTTTAATTAAAATGTGTATTTGGCCTTACTGCTATTAGCTCATACAAATGCATTGAATAACAGATTCACTACATGGAACAACAGATAGTCCCCCCCAAAAATCAAAAGACAGTTTGATCTGAAGTCTCTGTCCTTTATATGAGAGATATAAGAAAGATCATTTTTACATGTACAGTGGGGAGAACAAGTATTTGATACACTGCCGATTTTGCAGGTTTTCCTACTTACAAATCATGTAGAGGTCTGTAATTTTTATCATAGGTACACTTCAACTGTGAGAGACGGAATCTAAAACAAAAATCCAGAAAATCAAATTGTATGATTTTTAAGTCAGTCATTTGCATTTTATTGCATGACATAAGTATTTGATACATCAGAAAAGCAGAACTTAATATTTGGTACAGAAACCTTTGTTTGCAATTACAGAGATCATACGTTTCCTGTAGGTCTTGACCAGATTTACACACACTGCAGCAGGGATTTTGGCGCACTCCTCCATACAGACCTTCTCCAGATCCTTCAGGTTTTGGGGCTGTCGCTGGGCAATACGGACTTTCAGCTCCCTCCAAAGATTTTCTATTGGGTTCAGGTCTGGAGACTGGCTAGGCCACTCCAGGACCTTGAGATGCTTCTTACGGAGCCACTCCTTAGTTGCCCTGGCTGTGTGTTTTGGGTCGTTGTCATGCTGGAAGACACAGCCACGACCCATCTTCAATGCTCTTACTGAGGGAAGGAGGTTGTTGGCCAAGATCTTGCGATACATGGCCCCATCCATCCTCCCCTCAATACGGTGCAGTCGTCATGTCCCCTTTGCAGAAAAGCATCCCCAAAGAATGATGTTTTCACCTCCATGCTTCACGGTTGGGATGGTGTTCTTGGGGTGTACTCATCCTTCTTCTTCCTCCAAACACGGCGAGTGGAGTTTAGACCAAAAAGCTCTATTTTTGTCTCATCAGACCACATTCCCTTCTCCCATTCCTCCTCTGGATAATCCAGATGGTCATTGGCAAACTTCAGACGGGCCTGGACATGCGCTGGCTTGAGCAGGGGGACCTTGCGTGCGCTGCAGGATTTTAATCCATGATGGCGTAGTGTGTTACTAATGGTTTTCTTTGAGACTGTGGTCCCAGCTCTCTTCAGGTCATTGACCAGGTCCTGCCGTGTAGTTCTGGGCTGATCCCTCACCTTCCTCATGATCATTGATGCCCCACGAGGTGAGATCTTGCATGGATCCCCAGACCGATGGTGATTGACTGTCATCTTGAACTTCTTCCATTTTCTAATAATTGCGCCAACAGTTGTTGCCTTCTCACCAAGCTGCTTGCCTATTGTCCTGTAGTCCATCCCAGCCTTGTGTAGGTCTACAATTTTATCCCTGATGTCCTTACACAGCTCTCTGGTCTTGGCCATTGTGGAGAGGTTGGAGTCTGTTTGATTGAGTGTGTGGACAGGTGTCTTTTATACAGGTAACGAGTTCAAACAGGTGCAGTTAATACCGGTAATGAGTGGAGAACAGGAGGGCTTCTTAAAGAAAAACTAACAGGTCTGTGAGAGACGGAATTCTTACTGGTTGGTAGGTGATTAAATACTTATGTCATGCAATAAAATGCAAATTCATTACTTAAAAATCATACAATGTGATTTTTCTGGATTTTTGTTTTAGATTCCGTCTCTCACAGTTGAAGTGTCCCTATGATAAAAATTACAGACCTCTACATGCTTTGTAAGTAGGAAAACCTGCAAAATCGGCAGTGTATCGAATACTTGTTCTCCCCACTGTATTTAACCCCTTATTTTTGGCACTAAACAGTCTTCATATACAGTGCGTTCGGAAAGTATTCAGACCACTTCCCTTTTTCCACATTTTGTTAAATTACAGCCTTATTCTAAAATTGATTAAATAAAAAAATGTACTCATCAATCTACAACCAGTACCCCATAATGACAAAGTGAAAACGAGTTTTTAGGAATTTTTACTCAGGTGCATCCTGTTTCCATTGATCATCCTTGAGATGTTTCTACAACTTGATGGGAGTTCACCTGTGATAAATTCAATTGATTGGACATTATTTGGAAAGGCACAAGTCTATGTAAGGTCCCACAGTTGACATCAGTTGATGTCAGAGCAAAAACCATGCCATGAGGTCGAAGGAATTGTGCGCAGAGCGCCGAGGCAGGATTGTGTCGAGGCACAGATCTGGAGAAGGCTACCAAAACATTTCTGCAGCATTGAAGGTCCCCAAGAACACAGTGGCCTCCCTCATTCTTCAATGGAAGAAGTTTGGAACCACCAAGACTCTTCCTAGAGATGGCCTCCTGGCCAAACTGAGCAATCGAGGGAGAAGTGCCTTGGTCAGGGAGGTGACCAAGAACCCAATGGTCACTCTGACAGTGCTTCAGAGTTCCTCTGTGGAGATGGGAGAACCTTCTAGAAGGACAACCATCTCTGCAGCACTCCACCAATCAGGCCTTTATGGTAGAGGACGCCACTCCTCAGTAAAAGGCACATGACAGAACGCTTGGCGTTTGCCAAAAGGCACCTAAAGGATGCAGACCATGAGAAAACAGATTCTCTGGTCTCATGAAATGAAGATTGAACTCTTTGGCCTGAATGCCAAGCGTCACGTCTGGAGGAAAGCTGGCACCATCTCTACGGTGAAGCATGGTGGTGGCAGCATCATGCTGTGGGGATGTTTTTCAGCGGCAGGGACTGGGAGACGAGTCAGGATCGAGGGAAAGATGAACGAAGCAAAGTACAGAGAGATCCTTCATGAAAACCTGCTCCAGAGCACTCAGGACCTTAGACTGGGGCAAAGGCTCACCTTCCAACAGGACAGCGACCCTAATCACACAGCCAAGACAACACAGGAGTGGCTTCGGGGCAAGTATCTGAATGTCCTTGAGTGACCCAGCCAGAGCCCGGATCTAACATCTCTGGAAAGAAATGAAAATGGCTGTGCAGCAACCTCCCCATCCAACCTGACAGAGCTTGAGAGGATCTACAGAGGAGAATGGGATAAACTCCCCAAATACAGGTGTGTCAAGCTTGTAGCGTCATACCCAAGAAGACTCGAAGCTGTAATCGCTGCCAATGGTTCTTCAACAAAGTACTAAGTAAATGGTCTGAATACTTATGTAAATCTGATATTTCAGGGGTTTTCTTTGCAAACATTTGTAAAAGCCTATTTTTTCTTTGTCATTATGGGGTATTGTTTGTAGATTGATGAGGGGGAAAAAACAATTGAATCCATTTTAAAATAAGGCGGTAACGTAACAAAATGTGGAAAAAGTCAAGGGGTCTGAATACTTTCCGAATGCACTGTATTTGATACCATTCCAACTATTCCGCTCCAGCCATTATGACGAGCCCATCCTTCCCAATTAAAGTGCCCTCAACCTCCTGTGCTACAAGATCATGGTGCTTGCCTATAAAGCAGCAAGGGGAACTGTCCCTCCCTACCTTGAGTCTATGCTCAAATTCTACATCCCAACCCGAGCACTCCATTCTGCCACATCTGGTCTCTTGGCCATCCCACCTCTATGGGAGGTAATCTTCCGCTCCGCCCTGTCAAACCTTTTCTCTCTCCTGGCACCCCATTGTTGGAGCCAGCTTCCCCCTGATGCTAGGACAGCAGAGACCCTGCCCATCTTCTGAAATCGAGTATTCTTCAAAGAGTATTTTAAATACCCCCCCCCCCCCCCCCCCCCGCTGATAACTTATTTATTGAGGAACATGTACTTACTGCGACTGTGACATATTGTTGTCTCTCCTAACTATCTTAAGATTCATGCAGTAACTGTAAGTCACTCTGGATAAGAGCGTCTGCTAAATGACTCAAATGAAAATGTAATTCCTTATCTTACCAGTCCATTGACTGCTTCCAAGATAAGGAAACAAATATTTGTTGTAAAATCACTGAACTAGCCCTTTAAACTTAGGTCATATTACATGAAAATGTGTAGTCATTGTTTAGGAGTATCTTCAAAATGCCGAAAAGATTGGACTGTATGTAACAAATAAGATATTCAGTTTTAACAAATATTTTCAAATTAGTGAAAACATAGGGTAGTGCAAGAACATTCTATTTTTATCAAGAGGGGGTACAAATTCAGGCTGCTTATCCATAACGTGTGACTAATTCCTGGGGATCAAAGGGGGTCCTCTTCGGGACATCCACTGTGGAATATCGATCTCCTTCAGCAGTCAAACCAGGCCCTACCTCCTCCTCACTCTCTATTGGCCTCAGTCTACTCATAATAGTTTGTAGGCCAAACCGTTCAGACGCTACAGACGATTTTATGAAAAGACCGATTTTCGGGATGTCTCATGGTCTGACAAACGCCGTTCTAGCTCAGTCACCTGTCACCGCAGATGTGGAAGTGCGAAATCGGTGGATGCGGTGGCATCCAATGCAAACTGATGGATATTTATGGGGATGTATTATTATTATGCTAATTAGATTTCAACAGGGACATCGACTCTAGGTGGTTAACCTGTCTACTCCCCTTTACCTACACTGATTGAAGTGGATTTAACAAGTGACATCAGTAAGGGATCATATCTTGCACCTGCATTCACCTGGTCAGTCTATGTCAGGGAAATAGCAGGTGTTCCTGATGTTTTGTACAATCAGTGTAGATTGAAGCACACTGAGCTGGAGCTTGAGAAGCTGGACAATAAACAAAAGTACATGTAGTTCTTGCGCTGGACAAAGGTCTTCAACAGAGGCTGAAGCGTCCAGGTCACATCCAACTCAGTCTCCTGAAAGTCAAGAAAAGCCTTCACTCTCCACCCTTAGCACAGCTCCTCTGATGCCCTGAAGCAGGCTTGAGTAGGGGGGAATCAGTGGTCACATTCATCAGGCCACCCCTTGTCACCTATATCTTCTCTGCAGACTCCGTGGGTAGATACTCCTCAAACAACATGTAGCACCCACCTGGGTGAAGCCGGCGTCCGCTAGATTCCGCAAGGGCGCCAAAGGCTCAATAGTCACTACATATACATTATTGGGATAGTCCACCTTGGAGTGAGAGATCCACTCAAAACTATAACAAACCTTGTTGTTTTCCAAGCCAGTGCCATCTCCAGTTTCAAATTAAAACAAAAGCTAGCTAGCTAGCCCACTGGGTTATCTTGACAAAACAAATTAACTTGCCTGTCTTATAACACCGTTGAGTCGATATATAAATAAGCAATAATAACTAAGCTAACAAAATAAAGAGTTGATTAAAAAAATACAATCAAGACAACAAAAACAATAATGTATTCATACATTTACAGGAGCTCTCTGCCTAGGCAAATGTAACAGTGTTGCTTACATCCCTCTCCTTGCCCCAAACTGGGTTTGAACCAGGGACTCTCTGAACACAACAACTGTCACGCACAATGAATCATCCACAGCCTGCAAGGGATACAACTACTTCAGGTTTTCAGAGTGAGTGACATCACCGATTGAACACGACAACCACATAACTGGGCCCACACTATTACTGTACCTCTACCACAGAGGGAAAGGGGGAAGGAAAGTTTGCCTTCAGGAAAATTATTTGAACTGTTATTTATTCCTTTTGAGAAGATGATGTTTTTATCTGTTTGTGTGTTATCTGTTTGTGTGTGGGTTCACGAGCACACCACTGACTCACACAGACAGTTGTAATTAAGGCAGCTAGGCTCTGAGATGGATAAGCAGGAGTTGTGAGCAGGTGTTGTGTGGATGATGTCGATGTGTACAAGCCCCAAAGCACCCGGGTCACGTGACTTGGGTTTAGTCATACAAGAGGCAGTCTAACAGATTAAACTGTTAGAGACCTCGGTAATGAGTTGAACAAGTAGGACAGCTCTCATTACGACTATTTGTTACATTACTGCAGTCCTCTGAGGCAAAAAGGGTTCATTATTTTCTGCATTAGGAATTCCATGGGTAGACACACAGAAATGATTCATTTTCAAGTCCTCTAATGAATTTAGTGGTCAAATGAATGAATGACGTACAAAAAATTGACCACTGTATCATTTATGTTTTAGTTACTCTTGAATATCAGATATTTGTCAACAACACTGGTAATTCTTGCCTTTCATCTATTCAGTATGTTGAAGCTGTGAAGAGAAAAACATGTAAACACAATATGAAAGTCAAGAAAAAATCCCAAGCTGTGGTGTTAACATGAAAAAATGTCAAATGCGGGTTCCAAAAACCACTTGCACTCCTCCTCCTCCTCCTCCTCCTCCTCCTCCTCGTAGGAGTGTGTTTGCCTTTCATATTTACCCATGACTAATCTAACACCCCTACAACTTCTCATGTTTCCCCCCCCATGCACCTTCCCACTCCAACCGCAACAGGGCCAACACTGATTAAACCTGAGAGGAAGAGGCGAAGCGAGAAGGTCGCTTATAGCGTTAAGCAGACCAAGTGATGAGTTCTTGTATGGGGGGCAATGAGAGAGTGCCGAATTTGGTCAAGATAAAAGTTAACTGCTGGGCCTCCCGAGTGGCGCAGCGGTCTAAGGCAAGGCGTCACTACAGACCTGGGTTCGATCCCGGGCAGTGTCACAACCGGCCGTGACCGGGAGTCCCATAGGGTGGCGCACAATTGTCCGGGTTAGGGGAGGGTTTGGCCGGGGGGGCTTTACTTGGCTCATTGCGCTCTTGCGACTCCTTGTGGCAGGCCGGGCACCTGCAGGCTGACTTCGGTCGTCTGTTGAATGGTGTTTCCTCCGACACATTGGGGCGGCTCGCTTCCGGGTTAAGCGGGCGGGTGTTAAGACAATATATATAATAAATTATCAACCCTGCAAGCAATTCAAGACAATATTATTATGGTGGGTGATTATAATACTGTTTTAAATAGCTCAATGGACCGTAAAGGAAATCACACCACAAACAATTACCCACATGCTCTTAAGGAAATTGTGAACGTCATGGATACATTAGAACTAGTAGATATATGGAGGCTTAAATATCCTGATCTAGTGAGATATACATGGCGGAGACTCAATCAAGCTAGTCGTCTTGACTTCTTTCTTATGTCATTCTCGTTGGCACCAAAAGTAAAAAAAAAGTGTTGATAGGGGACAGAATGCGGTCGGACCATCATATAATAGGCATATACATTACTCTTACTGAATTTCCACGTGGGCGAGGATATTGGAAATGTAATCAAAGCCTATTGGATGATCATTTATTTATAATTAGAACAAAGGAATTTATAACTGACTTTTTCCAACATAACATAGGTACAGTGAATCCCCTTATTGTATGGGACACCTTTAAATGTGCCTTTAGAGGCCATGCAATTCAGTACTCATCTCGAAAACAAAAGCAATTTAGGTCAAAAGAGTTTATACTAACAAAGGAAATAAAAAGTCTAACAGAACAGATAGATGGCAATAAAAACTGTAACATAGAGGCTCAGAATAAGTTAGAAGAAAAACAAAAATAAATGGAGAAACTTATTCAAGAAAGATTAAGTGTAATATATTATAAAAACAAAGCAAACTGGATGGAATATGGGGAAAAATGCACAAAATTATTTTTTAATCTTCAACATAGGAATGCTACCAAAAATAACTTAATGAAACTGGTTACAATTGACGGAGTCACCCATAATTCACCAAATGATATTTTGAAGGAAGAAACAAAGTACTTTAAGCATATGTTTTATTTTCAGTCGCCTCCATCTCCTCTAACTGAAGCTAATTGTAGAGATTTTTTTTCTATTTATAATGTCAAATTAACAGCCACACAGAAAGACTCATGTGAAGGTGAAATTACAGAGGAAGAACTTCTGGATGCAATTAAAGACTTTAAGTCTGGGAAAACTCCAGGGTTGGATGGCATACCAGTCGAGGTATCCCAAACCTTTTTTGATATACTAAGAGGACTGTTATTAGCATGTTTTAACCACTCCTATGTAAATGGTAGATTATCTGACACTCAAGAAGAAGGTCTGATCTCATTATTACTGAAACAGGATACAGGTGGAAAATATAAAGATCCAGTCCATTTACAAAATTGGAGGCTCCTTACACTTCAGTGTTGTGATGCAAAAATTCTAGCAAAATGTATAGCGCATAGAATTAAAAAGGTATTGTGGGATATTATTCATTCTAATCAGACAGGTTTTTTACATGGAAGATACATTGGAGATAATATAAGGCAAGTATAGGAAACAATAGAACACTATGGAAAATATGGGAAACCAGGCCTGCTATTCATAGCAGACTTCGAAAAGGCATTTGATAAAGTTCGACTGGGGTTTATATATAAATGCCTGGAGCATTTCAATTTTGGAGAATCTCTTATAAAATGGGTCAAAATCATGTATAGTAACCCTAGGTGTAAAATAGTAAATAATGGTTATTTCTCAGAAAGTTTTAAACTGTCAAGAGGAGTGAAACAAGGTTGTCCACTATCGGCATATCTATTTATTGTGGCCATCGAGATGTTAGCTATTAAAATCAGATCCAATAATAATATCAGAGGATTAGAAATTCAGGGCTTAAAAACAAAGGTGTCATTGTACGCTGATGATTCATGTTTTCTTTTAAATCCACAACTAGAATCCCTCCACAGCCTCATAGAGGATCTAGATACATTTTCTAACCTCTCTGGATTACAACCAAATTATGACAAATGTACTATATTACGTATTGGATCACTAAAAAATAAAAATGTTACATTACCATGTAGTTTACCAATAAAATGGTCTGATGGTGATGTGGATATACTCGGAATACATATCCCAAAGGAAATAAATGATCTCACTTCAATACATTTTAATAGAAAGTTAGCAAAAATAGATAAGATCTTACTACCATGGAAAGGAAAATACCTGTCAAGTTGTGGAAAAATCACCCTGATTAACTCTTTAGTATTATCCCAGTTTACCTATTTGCTTATGGTCTTGCCTACGCCTAGAGAACAGTTTTTTAAATTATATGAGTAAAAAATATTCAATTTTATTTGGAACGGCAAGCCAGACAAAATTAAAAGGGCATATTTATATAATGAGTATGAATTCGGAGGACAGAAATTATTAAATATTAAAGCATTAGACCTATCACTAAAAGCTTCAGTCCTACACAAGTTATACTTAAATCCGAACTGGTTCTCAAGCAAATTAGTAAGATTGTCTCACCCAATGTTCAAGAAAGGCCTTTTTCCCTTTATTCAGATTACAACAACTCATTTGCAGTTATTTGAAAAGGAAATAATCTCCCAAATATCACTATTTCTAAAACAAGCCATTGAAAGTTGGTTGCAATTTCAATTTAATCCTCCAGAAACGACAGAACAAATAATGCAACAAACATTGTGGTTCAATTTAAATATACTAATTGACAAAAAACCTTTATTTTTTGACATAATGTTTAAAAAAGGTATAATCTTCGTAAATGATATCATCGGTAGGACTGGTGGAGTTATGTCGCACATGCAGCTAACAAAAACATATGGAAATGTCTGCTCTACCCAAAATTACAACCAAATAATTGCAGCCTTACCGCAAAAGTGGAAGAGGAAAGTGGAAGGGGGAGAAAGTAAGGAACTTGTCTGTCGGTCTTGCATTAAAGAACATAATTGGTTAAGGAAAACTGTGATAAATAAAAAAGTATATCAGTTTCACTTAAGGACCAAAGGATTGACAGCCGTCCCATAAAGATTGCAAAATAGTTGGGAAGAGATTTTTGACGTACCGATCCCATGGCATAGTGTTTATGAACTGACACGCAAAACGACACCGGATTCAAAAATTAGAATCTTTCAATTTAAATTATTATATAAAATTCTTGCTACCAATAGAATGTTATTTATATGGGGGATACAATCTTCCCAGCTCTGCAGATTTAGCTGTGAAGAGACAGAATCATTAGGTCATTTGTTTTGGTTCTGTCCATTTGTAGCTTGTTTTTGGACACAGGTCCAGGAATGGCTAAAGGATTGCAATATTTACCTGGAGCGAACCTTGCAGATAGCATTACTGGGTGATCTGTAAAGTCATAGTCAATTGATCAATAATATAATAATACTTTTAGCAAATTTTTTTATTTTTAATTCACAATCTGTAGAATTAATGAGAATAGAAAGGTTTAGAACTTTTGTAAAACATCACAGTACGGTTGAAATATATATGGCAAATAGAAATCCTATATGGATGGTGTTAAGAGATAGATGGGAGGTATTGAATAGAGTTGAAGGATGGGACTAATAACAAATAACAACAAATAATAACAAAGATAGCTAATAATGTAAGCATACTGTGTCCATAATAAGTATATAGGTTGTATGTTGGGAGCTTTTGGAAAAGAGCACAGTTAGAAAGATATGGCATATAGAAGCAAACCGGATGGACATCATGAAAATGATCGGAGAGGTTGAGAGTAGAAGAAGTTCAGGAGCAAAAAAAAAATATATATATATATATATATATATATATATATATATATATATATATATATATATATATATATATATATATATACAGTGAGGGAAAAAAATATTTGATCCCCTGCTGATTTTGTACGTTTGCCCACTGACAAAGAAATTATCAGTCTATAATTTTAATGGTAGGTTTATTTGAACAGTGAGAGACAGAATAACAACAACAAAATCCAGAAAAACACATGTAAAAAATGTTATAAATTGATTTGCATTTTAATGAGGGAAATAAGTATTTGACCCCCTCTCAATCAGAAAGATTTCTGGTTCCCAGGTGTCTTTTATACAGGTAACGAGCTGAGATTAGGAGCACACTCTTAAAGGGAGTGCTCCTAATCTCAGCTTGTTACCTGTATAAAATACATCTGTCCACAGAAGCAATCAATCAATCAGATTCCAAACTCTCCACCATGGCCAAGACCAAAGAGCTCTCCAAGGATGTCAGGGACAAGATTGTAGACCTACACAAGGCTGGAATGGGCTACAAGACCATCGCCAAGCAGCTTGGTGAGAAGGTGACAACAGTTGGTGTGATTATTCGCAAATGGAAGAAACACAAAAGGACTGTCAATCTCCCTCGGCCTGGGGCTCCATGCAAGATCTCACCTTGTGGAGTTGCAATGATCATGAGAATGGTGAGGAATCAGCCCAGAACTACACGGGAGGATCTTGTCAATGATCTCAAGGCAGCTGGGACCATAGTCACCAAGAAAACAATTGGTAACACACTACGCCGTGAAGGACTGAAATCCTGCAGCGCCCGCAAGGTCCCCCTGCTCAAGAAAGCACAAATACAGGGCCGTCTGAAGTTTGCCAATGAACATCTGAATGATTCAGAGGAGAACTGGGTGAAAGTGTTGTGGTCAGATGAGACCAAAATCGAGCTCTTTGGCATCAACTCAACTCGCCGTGTTTGGAGGAGGAGGAATGCTGCCTATGACCCCAAGAACACCATCCCCACCGTCAAACATGGAGGTGGAAACATTATGCTTTGGGGGTGTTTTTCTGCTAAAGGGACAGGACAACTTCACCGCATCAAAGGGACGATGGACGGGGCCATGTACCGTCAAATCTTGGGTGAGAACCTCCTTCCCTCAGCCAGGGCATTGAAAATGGGTCGTGGATGGGTATTCCAGCATGACAATGACCCAAAACACACGGCCAAGGCAACAAAGGAGTGGCTCAAGAAGAAGCACATTAAGGTCCAGGAGTGGCCTAGCCAGTCTCCAGACCTTAATCCCATAGAAAATCTGTGGAGGGAGCTGAAGGTTCGAGTTGCCAAACGTCAGCCTCGAAACCTTAATGACTTGGAGAAGATCTGCAAAGAGGAGTGGAACAAAATCCCTCCTGAGATGTGTGCAAACCTGGTGGCCAACTACAAGAAACGACTGACCTCTGTTATTGCCAACAAGGGTTTTTCCACCAAGTACTAAGTCATGTTTTGCAGAGGGGTCAAATACTTATTTCCCTCATTAAAATGCAAATTAATTCATAACATTTTTGACATGCGTTTTTCTGGATAATCTTTTTTGTTATTCTGTATCTCACTGTTCAAATAGACCTACCATTAAAATTAGAGACTGATCATGTCTTTGTCAGTGGGCAAACGTACAAAATCAGCAGGGGATCAAATACTTTTTTCCCTCACTGTATATAATAGAATTATTTTAAAATGAACTGTGTCCATAAGGTGTAGATAGTAAGTATAGGCCGGAAGTAGAGGCCTGGGCATTGTTGTTCACTAATGTACTCCAAGTAGGGAAAGGATGGCGGGGTTGAAAAGTAATAAAGGGGAGTACATATATAAAAAACATGGGGGATTGGAAGTGATGCAGACAATTACATTGATAGAATATACAATCTATCTGCAATATTAAGCTGATCCATCCCCCAATAAAAAATAAAAAAGAAGCGCGGTTTGGTGGGTCATGTTTTGGAGGATGCATGACTCGACCTTCGCCTCTCCCGAGCCCGTTGGGGAGTTGCAGCGATGAGACAAGATCGCAATTGGATATCATGAAATTGGGGAGAAAAAGGGGGTACAAATCCAACAAATAAAAAAAGTGAACTGATATTTTGATAGGTGAGGCTTATTTGATCGAATAGAAGTTTCATAATGCTTAGGTTGTTACAAGTGTATTGATATGTTTTCTACAAAAGATCATTGGCTATGTTTTCTACAAAAGACCATTGGCTAGAATGTTTCTACCTGATCTCGTCTTCTCCCGCCTGCCTTTCGCCTTTGTGGACATGTATTTCCACTGTTAGAGCGGTCAGTTGACCATCTTGTCAATATAATACAGCTCTGGAAAAAATTAAGAGACCACTGCACGTTTTTCTTAAATCAGCATCTCTACATGAATGACAGCCATTCCATTCCAGTGTATGTTGAATTCCAACACAGGCACACCTCATTCTACTGAATTAGGTACTGATTAGGTGATCACATGAACCAAATCTTATTTAACGAGGAATAAAATAAGTATAAAATCCACTGCTGTGGTCATCACTATCCTCTTGCAATAGGACCAGCTGGATGGCAAAAACAGTGCTAATAGTACCTAAAAAGTAATATTAATAAAAAAATAACTATTGACCATGCCAAAAGAGTTGAAAAGGAAAGTTTTGAGTGAGGAAAAGAAGGGTTCAATTCTGGCTTTACTGGCAGAGGGATACAATGAGCGTCAGGTTGCTTCCATCCTTAAAATTTCAAAGACGGCGCTTCATAAGAACAAGGTCAAGCAGCAGACAATGGGGACAACAAAGCTACAGACCGGCAGAGGGCGAAAACAACTCTCTACTGACCGGGATGACCGCCAACTCATTCGAATGTCACTCAACAACCGTAGGATGACATCAAGTGACCTAGAGAGGTCTACAAGCCACAGTGTCTCGCACCCACTGTGGAATTTGGTGGAGGATCGGTGATGACCTGGGGGTGCTTCAGCAAGGCTGGAATTGGGCAGATTTGTCTTTGTGAGGGACGCATGAATCAAGCAACGTACAAGGTTGTCCTGGAAGAAAACATGCTTCCTTTTGCTCTGACATTGTTCCCCAACTCTGAGGATTGGTTTTTCCAGCAGGACAATGCGCCATGCCACACAGCCAGGTCAATCAAGGTGTGGATGGAGGACCACCAGATCAAGACCCTGTCATGGCCAGTCCAATCTCCAGACCTGAACCCCATCTGAACTCTTCCTTAGTTAAAACATTAGTATTGTGTTGTTTAAAAATGAACATGAACGTATTTCTTTGCATTTTTCGAGGTCTGACAACACTGCATATTTTTTGTTATTTTGACCAGTTGTCATTTTCTGCAAATAAATGCTCTAAATGACAATATTTTTATTTGGAATTTGGGAGAAATGTTGTCAGTAGTTTATAGAATAAAATAAAACTGTTAATTTCACCCAAACACATACCTATAAATAGTAAAACCAGAGAAACTTATATTTTTGCAGTGGTCTCTTAATTTTTTCCAGAGCTGTAGATCACCTTTGATTAAACTCTCCTCTGTGGCCAGAGGGGGTCACTGAATAGACTACAACTTCCTGTAGTTTAGGGACAGTGATTAACCAGATGGTATCTTTATGCTCACCAGCCCACCAGCATTATTGACATCTCTACAACTCACTTCCTCCCATTGGGGAGAGCAGAGAAAAAACAAGGGGAGGTTCCTCAAGGTGCCTACTCAAACACACAACCGCAATAAAAGGTTATATTGTAGGCCCACTCCCATTGTGGAATGAGGAGGAGTAGTGGATAGGAACATCATTGCCATAAAACTCTCATGTTTAGAACCAACAGTCCCTTTCTGCGCTGGGCGTTGCCCTTAATTACGATGCTATTGAGACCCCTTGCCTGTAATTACACACCAGCCCTCGTCCGCATGGAGCTCAAAGAGGGCCTCCCCATTTTGCATAAGAATCGCCCTAGCCACATTGTTAAAGTCAGTCTTTGTTTGGCTACATGAGGCGCAGAAACCGAGGATGCTGTTAACGCTCTAAATTCAAAATGGATGAATAATTTATGATGTGGTAATCAATGTTTTGTGAGGCACCTTTCTGAAACTCAAGGACATGGAAGATACAATTGCCTTCATATTGAATGCCTCGATTTAAATGGACTCAATCATGTTTTTTTTAAACAATTATCCATTTCAGAATTATTTCCTGGCTTTAATGTCACGTTGATAAAGATTTGAAGACAGGCGCATGAATACTTAATAGGGGTTTTATTTTCTCCACCCAACACAAAGTACATAATAAACAACGACGGGGACAAAGCCCAAAACAAACACGTATTTATATATATATATACACAGTGGGGAAAAAAAGTATTTAGTCAGCCACCAATTGTGCAAGTTCTCCCACTTAAAAAGATGAGAGAGGCCTGTAATTTTCATCATAGGTACACGTCAACTATGACAGACAAATTGAGAAAATGTTTTCCAGAAAATCACATTGTGGGATTTTTAATGAATTTATTTGCAAATTATGGTGGAAAATAAGTATTTGGTCACCTACTAACAAGCAAGATTTCTGGCTCTCACAGACCTGTAACTTCTTCTTTAAGAGGCTCCTCTGTCCTCCACTCGTTACCTTTATTAATGGCACCTGTTTGAACTTGTTATCAGTATAAAAGACACCTGTCCACAACCTCAAACAGTCACACTCCAAACTCCACTTTGGCCAAGACCAAAGAGCTGTCAAAGGACACCAGAAACAAAATTGTAGACCTGCACCAGGCTGGGAAGACTGAATCTGCAATAGGTAAGCAGCTTGGTTTGAAGAAATCAACTGTGGGAGCAATTATTAGGAAATGGAAGACATACAAGACCACTGATAATCTCCCTCGATCTGGGGCTCCACGCAAGATCTCACCCCGTGGGGTCAAAATGATCACAAGAACGGTGAGCAAAAATCCCAGAACCACACGGGGGGACCTAGTGAATGACCTGCAGAGAGCTGGGACCAAAGTAACAAAGCCTACCATCAGTAACACACTACGCCGCCAGGGACTCAAATCCTGCAGTGCCAGATGTGTTCCCCTGCTTAAGCCAGTACATGTCCAGGCCCGTCTGAAGTTTGCTAGAGTGCATTTGGATGATCCAGAAGAGGATTGGGAGAATGTCATATGGTCAGATGAAACCAAAATAGAACTTTTTGGTAAAAACTCAACTTGTCGTGTTTGGAGGACAAAGAATACTGAGTTGCATCCAAAGAACACCATACCTACTGTGAAGCATGGGGGTGGAAACATCATGCTTTGGGGCTGTTTTTCTGCAAAGGGACCAGGACGACTGATCCGTGTAAAGGAAAGAATGAATGGGGCCATGTATCATGAGATTTTGAGTGAAAACCTCCTTCCATCAGCAAGGGCATTGAAGATGAAACGTGGCTGGGTCTTTCAGCATGACAATGATCCCAAACACACCGCCCGGGCAACGATGGAGTGGCTTCGTAAGAAGCATTTCAAGGTCCTGGAGTGGCCTAGCCAGTCTCCAGATCTCAACCCCATAGAAAATCTTTGGAGGGAGTTGAAAGTCCGTGTTGCCCAGCGACAGTCCCAAAACATCACTGCTCTAGAGGAGATCTGCATGGAGGAATGGGCCAAAATACCAGCAACAGTGTGTGAAAACCTTGTAAAGACTTACAGAAAACGTTTGACCTGTGTCATTTCCAACAAAGGGTATATAACAAAGTATTGAGAAACTTTTGTTATTGACCAAATACTTATTTTCCACCATAATTTGCAAATAAATTCATTAAAAATCCTACAATGTGATTTTTTGGAATTTATTTTCTCATTTTGTCTGTCATAGTTGACATGTACCTATGATGAAAATTACAGGCCTCTCTCATCTTTTTAAGTGGGAGAACTTGCACAATTGGTGGCTGACTAAATACTTTTTTTCAGCCCCCTCCATAGATTTTCTATGGGATTAAGGTCTGGAGACTGGCTAGGCCACTCCAGGACCTTAATGTGCTTCTTCTTGAGCCACTCCTTTGTTGCCTTGGCCGTGTGTTTTGGGTCATTGTCATGCTGGAATACCCATCCACGACCCATTTTCAATGCCCTGGCTGAGGGAAGGATGTTCTCACCCAAGATTTGACGGTACATGGCCCCGTCCATCGTCCCTTTGATGCGGTGAAGTTGTCCTGTCCCTTAGCAGAAAAATAAACCTACCATTAAAATTACAGACTGATCATGTCTTTGTCAGTGGGCAAACATACAAAATCAGCAGGGGATCAAATACTTTTTTTCCCTCACAGTATCTCAGGTTAATTACATTTGTGCTAAATAGCACGTTTTTTGCAAAAATGTAAAATGTCACTGAAGCTGATGTTTTTCTCAATACATTGCATTCAATAGGAAAAGATGAGTGTCACAGGGTTGTTGTTTATCTCAATACATTGCAGTCAATGGGAAATCATTTGTTTCACAGGGTTGACGTTTTTCTCAATACATTGCAGTCAATGGGAAAAGATGAGTGTCACAGAGTTGATACTAATGTAAGTAAATAGCAGTCAATGGGAAAAGATAAGCATCAACCAAATTGAATATTATGTCAATATTTGCAGTCAATGGGAAAAGATGAGTGTCAAAGTGTTGATTTTTATGTCAATAGGAAAAGATGAGTGTCACAGTGTTATTGCCTAAGTGAATAAATTGCATTCAATGGGGGAAGATAAGCATCACAATATGGATACCCTCCTCTCTCTCTCTCTCTCCATCCATCCCTCCCTCTCTCTCATCTTTCTCCCTCCTGTCTCTTTCCCCTCTCCCTCCTCTCTCCCACTTCTTCTTCTTCTTCTTCTTCTTCTTCTTCTTCTTCTTCTTCTTCTTCTTTGGTATTATGGTGTTCCGCAAACAAATGTTAAAGGTGCATGCCGCCACATACTGTGTTGGCTGTGTATCAGCCTACTATTCTGTAGTGTGAATTCATTACACTTTGTGAAAAACACTGCCCTACCATCTAACCCTGCACCCACTTTTTAAACCTCACCACTAATTTGGCCCTATCTGATCCTACTCCAGGCCAGCAGCCTGGGAGGACGGGACACTATCGTTCAAAACATATTGTAAATCTTCTGCAGTAAAATCTCATACACCCATGTACTTCTCTGCAGCTGCCACCATAACATCTATCCTCTGTGATTTATGTTCCATTCCTGCGGTAAAACTGACAATCATGGCCAGGAACGCCAAAAGACCAACTTTACTGAAGCACATGTTATTCCTATCATTCTCTATTGGCCTGCTAACAGGCATCCTCTTAGGATCCCTCACCCTGGACCCCATCTTCCTCTACTACTCTCTTCCCTGCTTCAGCATACGACACCTTCTACACTACTCTTATCCTGACAACCTCAACCTGCCTTACTCTCACTGGACACCTCTGATCTCCAGCACCATGGATACCCCTAAAGTTTACACACACAACTTTTTTCACAGATACACACATTCCTTTGTCTCATGCCCTCCTGCACGCTTCTCACTTCTTGATGCGCCATTCAAGGGTATTGGTGCATAAGTCAATACATCCCATTCAAGGCAAAAGTTGGAAAGAGCTGCAATGGGTAAATTGGTGAAAGACTCAGATGGACAAATAGACAGACAGACAGACAGATAGACAGGCAGGCAGGCAGGCAGGCAGGCAGACATATACTAAGTGTACAAAACATTAGGAACACCTTCCCAATATTGCTCTCAGAACAGCTTCAATTCGTCAGGGCATGGACTCTACAAGGTGTCGAAAGTATTCCACAGAGATGCTGGCCCATGTTGACTCCAATGCTTCCCACAGTTGTGTTAAGTTGGCTGGATGTCCTTTGGGTGGTGGACCATTATTTATACACATGGGAAAACCCAGCAGCGTTGCAGTTCTTGACATACTCAAACCGGTGCACCTGGCACCTACTACCATACGCCGTTCAAAGGCACTTAAATATTTTGTCTTGCCCATTCACCCTCTGAATGGCACACATACACAATCCATGTCTCAATTGTCTCAATCCTTATTTAACCTGTCTTCTCCCTTTCATCTACACTGCTTGAAGTGGATATAACAGGTGACATCAATAAGCGATCATAGCTTTCACCTGGATTCACCTGGTCAGTCTATGTCATGGAAAAAACTGGTGTTTTATACACTCAGTGTATAAACTCACAGACAGACAGACAGACAGACAGGGAGGCAGACAAACTCAGCCCTAAACTGACCCTAGCTTCATGTCCACATTAGGGTTGAATATTTCATATATATATCATGAGAATAAATCACTTTTCTCCCGGGTAATCCGGTATTTCCCGCCAAAACCAGAAGTGTCATTCAAAAGCATATATATAGGCCTATGTCTGGATGCAAGCCTGATGCTACCTGAGCCTGATGAGCCATACATTAAATAAATTTTATGAGCCCTACATTAGACATTTAATGAGCCCAAAAAAGCCCAAATAATTGTGCTGTTATCCAATACATACTGTACAGTATATGATATAGGCTACTGCACATTACCCACGACAGAAAAACATAAAAGCCCATAGCTGTAGCTAGCTACATGCTCTCTTGGGGAAATACATTAAACTAGCTCCAGTACGCTAATCTTTTTGAGTGTAAACTGTATTACTGTAGTGTATTGTATTATACTGTATTATATGGACTGGAATTACGCACATCGTTCAAACCATGATAAAGCAGGGACAGAACATGCGATTCTGGTGCATGACATGCAGCTTACAAAGTAACAAGAATAGGTTAGCGAATTTTATTTTAATTTTGAAATATAATAGGGCCTATTTGTATAATTAGTAGGCTGACGCATACTGTATATACCTTTCATAATATTTATTAGCCTACCTCTTCTTTCTCTCTCTATTGTTGCTTCATTCCTTCCTTACTTTCAACAGTTAAATTAAATATGTTTTGTTGTCCTTATCGTCATCATTTTAATGGCAACCTTGAATAATATAGGACTAGAATTAGATGAAGAAGGCTTTCACTTCTCTTCACGAAGATTGAATGGTTATGGGTCTGAATTTATAACTGCTATAGCCTACTGCCATCATGCATTCACTCTTTTTTCAAACTACCTCTGAGTTCTTTTGGCTGCTGTATTTAACATTCAGCAAACAATTGCTTGCCTCCCTCTTTGAATAGTATATTTATATAAGAAATGCAAAAAAAAATATGTCCAACAAGCTATTCTAGTCTAGCTTTTCCTGCATGGGACTCCAAGAGCTAAGGAGCGTTTTTTAAGGAGAGAGGCCAGCTGGACACAGGTGCGTGCGTATTGCGCAAGAGACAGACGTTAGAAGCCTATTATTCATAACCCATAATTAAAAGGCTAATACCGCATTGAATGTATTACCTGAAAGAGGTAGGCTAGGACATCTATATATAGGGAGTTAGAACAGCGCCGGAGAAGATGGCTGCCGTTTTACAGCCCTCTAGCCAATTGTACTATTATGTGTGTTTTTCCGCGTTATTTGTAATTTATTTTGTACATAATGTTTCTGCCATCGTCTCTTATAACCAAAGAGAGCTTCTGGATATCAGGACAGCGATTACTCACCTCGCATTGGACGAAGATTTTTTCTTCAACGAGGCGTTCGCGAAGGATATCCTACAGACACCCGACAAGGCCCAGATCCCCGTCATTCGCGTGAGGAAGAGACGGAGATATCGCGGACGCAGATCCGGGTGCCTTGTAAGGATCCGACGGCGAGCGAGTAAACTGCCTCTCCCATCAATCCTATTAGCCAACGTTCAATCTTTTGAGAATAAAATTGACGATTTAAGATTACGGTTATCCTACCAACGGGACATTAAAAACTGTAATATCTTATGTTTCACGGAGTCGTGGCTGAACGACAACAATGATAACATTCAGCTAGCAGGCTATACGCTACATCGGCAGGACAGAACGTCTGACTCTGGTAAGACAAGGGGAGGCGGTCTGTGTATATTTGTAAACAACAGCTGGTGCACAAAATCAAATACTAAGGAAGTCTCGAGGTTTTGCTCGCCTGAGGTAGAGTATCTTATGATAAGCTGTAGACCACACTATTTACCAAGAGAGTTTTCATCTATATTTTTCATAGCTGTCTATTTACCACCACAAACCAATGCTGGCATTAAGATTGCACTGAATGAGTTGTACAAGGCCATTAATCAACAGGAAAACGCTCATCCAGATGCAGCGCTCCTAGTAGCCGGGGACTTTAATGCAGGGAAACTTAAATCCGTTCTACCTAATTTCTACCAGCATGTTAAATGTGCAACCAGAGGGAAAAAAACTCTAGACCACCTTTACTCCACACACAGAGACGCATACAAAGCTCTCCCTCGCCCTCCATTTGGCAAATCTGACCATAACTCTATCCTCCTGATTCCTGCTTATAAGCAAAAACTGAAGCAGGAAGCACCAGTGATTCGGTTAATAAAAAAGTGGTCAGATGACGCAGATGCTAAGCTACAGGACTGTTTTGCTAGCACAGACTGGAACATGTTCCGGGATTCTTCAGACAGCATTGAGAAGTACACCACATCAGTCACTGGCTTCATCAATAAGTGCATCGATGATGTCGTCCCCACAGTGACCGTACGTACATACCCCAACCAGAAGCCATGGATTACAGGAAACATCCGCACTGAGCTAAAGGGTAGAGCTGCCGCTTTCAAGGAACGGGACTCTAACCCGGACGCTTATAAGAAATCCCGCTATGACCTCCGACGAACCATCAAACAGGCAAAGAGTCAATACAGGTCTAAGATTGAATCATACTACACTGGCTCTGACGCTCGTCGGATGTGGCAGGGCTTGAAAACTATTACAGACTACAAAGGGAAGCACAGCCGCGAGCTGCCCAGTGACACAAGCCTACCAGACGAGCTAAACCACTTCTATGCTCGCTTCGAGGCAAGCAACACTGAAGCATGCATGAGAGCACCAGCTGTTCCGGACGACTATGTGATCACGCTCTCCGTAGCCGATGTGAGTAAGACTTTTAAGCAGGTCAACATTCACAAGGCCGCAGGGCCAGACGGATTACCAGGACGTGTACTCCGAGCATGTGCTGACCAACTGGCAAGTGTCTTCACTGACATTTTCAACATGTCCCTGACTGAGTCTGTAATACCAACATGTTTCAAGCAGACCACCATAGTCCCCGTGCCCAAGAACTCTAAGATAACCTGCCTAAATGACTACCGACCCGTAGCACTGACGTCTGTAGCCATGAAGTGCTTTGAAAGACTGGTCATGGCTCACATCAACAGCATAATCCCAGAAACCCTAGACCCACTCCAATTTGCATACCGCCCCAACAGATCCACAGATGATGCAATCTCTATCGCACTCCACACTGCCCTTTCCCACCTGGACAAGAGGAACACCTACGTGAGAATGCTATTCATTGACTACAGCTCAGCATTCAACACCATAGTGCCCTCTAAGCTCATCACTAAGCTAAGGATCCTGGGACTAAACACCTCCCTCTGCAACTGGATCCTGGACTTCCTGACGGGCCGCCCCCAGGTGGTAAGGGTAGGTAACAACACATCTGCCACACTGATCCTCAACACGGGGGCCCCTCAGGGGTGCGTGCTCAGTCCCCTCCTGTACTCTCTGTTCACCCATGACTGCATGGCCAGGCACGACTCCAACACCATCATTAAGTTTGCCGACGACACAACAGTGGTAGGCCTGATCACCGACAACGATGAGACAGCCTATAGGGAGGAGGTCAGAGATCTGGCCGTGTGGTGCCAGGACAACAACCTCTCCCTCAACGTGACCAAGACAAAGGAGATGATTGTGGACTACAGGAAAAAAAAGAGGACTGAGCACGCCCCCATTCTCATCGACGGGGCTGTAGTGGAACAGGTTGAGAGCTTCAAGTTCCTTGGTGTCCACATCACCAACGAACTATCATGGTCCAAACACACCAAGACAGTCGTGAAGAGGGCACGACAAAGCCTATTCCCCCTCAGGAGACTAAAAAGATTTGGCATGGGTCCTCAGATCCTCAAAAAATTATACAGCTGCACCATCGAGAGCATCCTGACTGGTTGCATCACCGCCTGGTATGGCAACTGCTTGGCCTCTGACCGCAAGGCACTACAGAGGGTAGTGCGTACGGCCCAGTACATCACTGGGGCAAAGCTCCCTGCCATCCAGGACCTCTATACCAGGCGGTGTCAGAGGAAGGCCCTCAAAATTGTCAAAGACTCCAGCCACCCTAGTCATAGACTGTTCTCTCTGCTACCGCACGGCAAGCGGTACCGGAGTGCCAAGTCTAGGTCCAAAAGACTTCTCAACAGCTTCTACCCCCAAGCCATAAGACTCCTGAACAGCTAATCATGGCTACCCGGACTATTTGCACTGCCCCCCCACCCCATCCTTTTTACGCTGCTGCTACTCTGTTAAGTATTTATGCATAGTCACTTTAACTCTACCCACATGTACATATTACCTCAACTACCTCAACTAGCCGGTGCCCCCGCACATTGACTCTGCAACGGTACCCCCCTGTATATATAGCCTCCCTACTGTCACTTTATTTTACTGTATATATAGCCTCCCTACTGTCACTTTATTTTACTTCTGCTCTTTTTTTCTCAACACTTTTTTTGTTGTTGTTTTATTCTTACTTTTTTTGTTTAAAATAAATGCACTGTTGGTTAAGGGCTGTAAGTAAGCATTTCACTGTAATGTCTGCACCTGTTGTATTCGGCGCATGTGACCAATAAAATTTGATTTGATTTGATTTGATATATACATCTAGAACAGGATTATCTATTTTGAATACAATTTGAATAGAGTTGATGGAGAGAGAGAAAGACTGTAAGAGAGTGCTCCAGCATCCACTGATTTAAAGCAACTATATTTGAGTGATAGGCTGTTTTCAAACTCTGCAGCTGCAATAAAAAAAAAAAACATCTTTACAATTAAATACTAAGGTGACCCCGAAAGCCAGATGGAGATGGGTAAATTAGACGCACATTCTGTCTTTATATTACTGTAGCATAGATTATTCTGCAGCAAATGCAGGCCTACCTGTCACATGGAAAAAAGTTACCATGATGAGATCTACATACATTGTGAACTGCACTCCATACTGAGATGGGCTTTCTGTCCCCACCCTGAGCATTGATGATTCATCATGCAGAGGCCATAGAGAAGACAGATTTAGACATCACATATAATTTAACAGTTCCATTTCACGCCATGCTGTTCACATAAATAATACATTATAATTTACCGTTTTTTTGCAGTTATTTATCCCAGGAAAAGGAAGTGATTTTGGGCGGTAAATCCTGGTAAATCTCGGTAACCGGCTTCCCGCCGTTCAACCCTAGTCCACATCCCAGTTAGCCATAGTCCTAGCCATAACCCTAACCCTATCCCTAGCCTTCCACATCTTGGCTCAGGTCTTGGAGTTAGGGTTGAGCCGGGATGTGGACAAGAAGTTAGTGTTAGGGTTATGGCTAGGGTTAGGGTTGAGCCAAGATGTGGAGATGAAGCTAGGGTTAGGGTTGAGCCGGGAGTTGATATAAAGTTAGGGTTAGGGTTGAGGCCAAGTTTAGGATTGAGCCGGGATGTGGACATTAATCTAGATTTAGGGTTAGGATTACGGTCAGGGTTGAGCTGGGAGTGGACATGAAGCTAGGGTTAGGTTTAGGGACTCAACCCTAGACATAACAACAACCTTAATCCAATTAACAATTAATGAATGTGCCCCTCCCCCCCACTACATGGCAGAAATGTAGGCCTCACTTGAAGCCTGACCTAGAGTTAATGTGCTTTTGAGTGACATCGGCAGAACGGTTGAGGCTAGAAACATCTGACCATGTGAAATTAACTCTTTACAGTAAAAGCTTCCCACAGAGAACAAAGCTTTCTTCCATAGAAAAGCATTACCTACAGCTCCTCCGTAGAACGGTAAATTTTTAACGTACCTTGAATTTCAGCTTCCTGCGATTGAAGGAAGTGACTTAATTGGGGGTCATAAGGGCAGTTTCAAATGTTTTTCTTTTGTGGCCAATTATTATTATTTTGTGTCTTTTTTTTAAATTGGAGGGGTTACAGGTACAATATAGAAATGCATATACACTGAACAAAATTATAAACGCAACATGTTTGTTTCATGAACTGAAATAAAATATCCCATACGTTTTCCATATGCACAAAAAGCTTATTTCTCTCAAATTATGTGCACAAATTTGTTTGTGAGCATTTCTCCTTTGCCAAGCTAATCCATCCACCTGACAAGTGTGGCATATCAAGAAGCTGATCAAACAGCATGATCATTACACAGGTGCACCTTGTGCTGGGGACAATAAAAGGCCACTTTAAAATGTGCAGTTTTGTCACACAATACAATGTCACAGATGTCTCATGTTTTGAAGGAGCGTGCAATTGTCATACTGACTGTCCACCAGAGCTGTTGCCAGATAATTTAATGTTAATTTATCTACCATAAGCTGCTTCCAACATCGTTTTAGAGAATTTAGCAGTACGTCCAACCGGCCTCACAACCGCAGACCACGTGTAACCACGCCAGCCCAGGACCTCCACATGAGGAGGCCGGTTGGTTTAGGAGTATTTCTGTCTGTAATAAAGCCCTTTTGTGGGTAAAAACTCATTCTGATTGGCTGTCCTGGCTCCCCAGTGGGTGGGCCTATGCCCTCCCAGACCCACCCATGGCTGCACCCCTGCCCAGTCATGTGAAATCCATAGATTAGGGCCTAATGAATATATTTCAATTGACTGATTTCCTTATATGAACTGTAACTCAGTAAAATCATTGAGATTGTTGCATTTATATTTTTGTTCAGTATAATTTACAATATTTAGTTCTTATTCACCTGTGAACTGCAACTCAAAAAGAAAAAACATTACAAAAAAAGGTACATAAATAAAAAGTATTGATTACTAAGATCATATAAGGTTTAATCTTCCCAAATTGTACATATTTGTGAACGGGGGACACGGCATAATAAATCTGAAATCAATCGACCCCAAAATATTTTTGACATCCATTGGACACGATGGTCTTGTCGTTCTAGAAACTATGTGCCTTGTTATAAATTGTTAAATTAATTCTGAAGAGGATATTGGTCAATTTGTTTTTGACTGACTTGAAACTTGAAACTGTCTGTTTCTGTCTGTCTGTCTGTCTGTCTGCCTAACTGCCTGCCAGCCTGGCTGCCTGTCTGTCTGTGTGCCTGTCTGTGTCTGTTTGTCTGTCTGTGTCTGCCTGTCTGTCTGACTGCCTAACTGCCTGGCTGCCTGCCTGGCTGCCTGTCTGTCTGTGTGCCTGTCTGTGTCTGTTTGTCTGTCTGTGTCTGCCTGTCTATCTGTCGGCCTGTCTGACTGCCTGCCTGCCTGCCTGCCTGACTGTCTGTATGCCTGTCTGTGCCTGTTTGTCTGCCTGTGTCTGTCTGTCTGTCTGATTATGGGAAGTGACTTAATTGGGGTTCATAGGGGCGGTTCTGAAGGGTTGTAAAGGTTTAATCTTCCCAAATTTGACCTATTTTTGACCGGGGGAACCGGCATATAAAAATTGAAGTCAATCCACCCAAAGGCATTTTTGACTTCCATTAGACACAACGATATTATAAACGTGATCGATAAAAGACAGTACTGCGCAGCCGTCTTCATCGACCTGTCCAAGGCTTTCGACTCTGTCAACCACCGCATTCTTATTGGCAGACTAAATAGCCTTGGTTTCTCTAATGACTGCCTTGCCTGGTTCACCAACTACTTCTCAGATAGAATTCACTGTGTAACATCGGAGGGCCTGTTGTCTGGACCTCTGGCCGTCTCTATGGGGGTGCCACAGGGTTAAATTCTCGGGCCGACTCTATTCTCTGTGTATATCAATGATGTCGCTCTTGCTGCTGGTGACGCTCGGATCCACCTTTATGCGGACGACACCATTTTGTATATATCTGGCCCTTCATTGGACACTGTGTTAACAAACATCCGAACGAGCTTCAACGCCATACAACACTCCTTCCGTAGCCTCCAACTGCTCTTAAACACTAGTAAAACTAAATGCATGCTCTTCAACCAAACGCTGCTTGCACCCGCCCACCCGACTAGAATCACTACTCTCGGCGGGTCTGACCTAGAGTATGTGGACAACTACAAATACCTAGGGGTCTGTTAGACTGTAAACTCTCCTTCCAGACTCAGATTAAGCATCTCCAATCAAAAGTTATATCTAGAATCGGCTTCCTATTTCGCAACAAAGCCTCCTTCACTCATGCTGCCAAACATGCCCTCGTAAAACTGACTATCCTACCGATCCTTGACTTCGGCGATGTCATTTACAAAATGATGGTCGGCCCTCTCTTGGCAGGTTTGTTGTGGTGCCATATTCTTTCCATTTTTTTATAATGGATTTAATGGTGCTCTGTGGGATGTTCAAAGTTTCAGATATTTTTTTATAACCCAACCCTGATCTGTACTTCTTCACAACTTTGTCCCTGACCTGTTTGGAGAGCTCCTTGGTCTTCATGGTGCTGATTGCTTGGTGGTGCCCCTTGCTTAGTGGTGTTGCAGACTCTGGGGCCTTTCAGAACAGGTGGATATATACTGAGATCATGTGACACTTAGATTGCACACAGGTGGACTTTATTTAACTAATTATGTCACTTCTGAAGGTAATTGGTTGCACCACTTTTCCATTATTTATTTTTTTGAATTTTTTGAAACAAGTTATTCTTTTCATTTCACTTCACCAATTTGGACTATTTTGTGTATGTCCATTACATGAAATCCAAATAAAAATCTATTTAAATTACAGGTTTTAATGCAACAAAATATGCAAAACGCCAAGGGGGATGAATACTTTTGCAAGGCACTGTATGTAATAATCAGTATTTACTAAATGCACTCCTGTTGATAGGCTGGATGTATGTTAAGAAGTAAAATATTTGTTTGTTTTCACATATAGTGATAAAAGGAAGGTGTGTAGTGGAAATGCTTAGTGTCCTCTGTGTCTGCAAATGTGTGTCTACATGTAGCGTGTTGTTCCTGATTTTTGTGTTAGGATGTTGTGGTGGAAAATTACAAATTAGACATGTTATGCTGTTTTTTACTTAGATTATTGTCTATTGTTATATGCTTGTGTTTTTCACTGATACAAACTTGTCTTGTGTGACTTAGTGATAAGTCTGAGCGTACAGCCAAGAGCAATTTGGGTGCGACCGCAGAATGTGACACATCCCATTTTTCACTATCTGCAGGAACTTAGCTGTGTAGAAACTTGCAGAAAGGAACAGAGAATAGTGTGTGCTGTGGCAACCGCAGTTAGATGGTTGAGCCCTCGTGCTATCTTAATCTGCACAGACAAGCTAATCTCCTTTTACACGCTATGTTCCCCACCCATGTTTTTACACATCTGCTAACTGCTACATAGACAAAGAGTTTGTACTTTTCTATAAAAGCTGAGACCCAACTCTGTTCGTTGGGCTTTTGACTCTACACTATTGAGTGATTGTTAACTGCTCCAGATGTGCAAATCGTATAATAAAGTTGCTGTTTGAAGAATCTACAGTCTCTCTTCCTTTTGGTTAGAATTTCCACAACAATGTTCTGTGACTGCTCTCAGGGAGAGGACTGATAGAAGAACAACAGAAAGAAGGGAACACATTGTTACTTTGGCCCAATGCCCAGAAACTATGTGTGCAAGGTCATGAACAGCCTATTGCACCCAGAGAGACGCCTACTTTATGCATGAGTAAAAAGAGTGCTGAAGAGGAGCACCCCTTCAGAGATTCTGACAGACTTGTACGTTGAATATTAAGTTCGTTGTAACCTCTCCGGCCGATATCAATAAAGATCTGTTAATTTAACTTTGACCTGGAGTCTTTAGTGGTAATTTCCATGACAGGATTTTGGCATAATTGTTTTTGATTGGCTTTAAACTTTAAACTGACTGTGTCTGTCTGTCTGCCTGCCTGCCTGCCTGCCTGCCTGCCTGCCTGCCTGCCTGCCTGCCTGCCTGCCTGTCTGTCTGTCTGTCTGTCTGTCTGTCTGCCTGCCTGCCTGCCTGTCTGTCTGTCTGTCTGATTACAGGAAGTGACTTAATAGGGGCGGTTTTGAAGGGTTAAAGGGTTTAATTTTCCCATAATTTACATATTTGTGCCCGGGGGAACGTCATGACCTGGCATATAAAAATTGAAGTCGATCGACCCAAAAGCATTTTTGAGCTCCATTGGACACAATGGTCTTGCAGTTCTAGGAACTAAGCGCCTTGTTATGAATTATTAAATTAATTCTGAAGAGGATATTGGTCATATTGTTTTAGATTGACTTGAAACTGTCTGTGTCTGTCTGCTTGCCTGTCTGTTTGTCTGTCTGTCTGCCTAACTGCCTGTGTGTCGACCTACCTGCCTGTCTGCCTTCCTGTCTGTCTGTGTTTGTCTGTGTCTGCCTATCGGTCTGTCTGTCTGCCTGTCTGTCGGCCTGTCTGTGGGAGAGAGGAAGGAGAGAGAGGAAGGAGGGAGAGAGAGATGAGAGGAGGGGGAGGCAGGGAAAGAAGGAGGGAGAGAGAATGGAGGGTGGATGAGGGAGAGAGAAGGGGGAGCGTGAGGGAAGGCGAGAGAGAGGGTGAAGGACGGATGGGGAGAGACAGGAGGGAGAGAAAATGGAGAGAGAGATGAGAGAAGGTAGAGGGTGGGAAATAAGGAGGGAGAGAGAAAGGAGGGGGGAGGAGGGAGAGAGAAAGAAGGGGGAGAGTGAGGGAAGGTGAGAGAAGGGGGAGGAAGAGAGAAGATAATGTAAATGACCCCACAGACAGAGAGTAGTATTTTTCATTGGTCATCATCATCATCTTTTAGCTATAAAAGAGGAGGTAGAGAGTGAGAGAGACAGACTTCAACCCTGTGACACTTATCTTTTCCCATTGACTGCAATGTATTGAGAAATATGTAAACCCTGTGATTTCCCAATGACTGCAATGTACTGGGCAAAACGTGACTGCTGTCAGCTACTGTGACCTTTTACCTTTTTACAAAAACGTGCCGGGATGACGTTTTCCTGTGATATCATATTGGAATGATTCCTACCCTTTTAACAATTTCCATTTTATTTCCAGATTCATTCAAATGAATGGAAATGCCTTAATCTAGGCTAACCTGCACTTCAAATATTTGGTTTGTAAAAATTGCGAAAATATTTTGTGTGTCGGTCGGCTGGCATATTCCTGCTCTGCGCTCACAGAGCAGGCGTTCATCCGCTTTTTTCCTGTCTCTGCTCCGTGTGCTCATCTGCAGGGCAGCTCTGTCTCTGTCCCATATACGGCAGGACCCGACCCAGCTGTCACTGAACATGTCCATCACTCGCATGGCTTTACGGGGATCTCTGCGATGCCTCGAAGCAAATGTGGCTCAGTTGGTAGAGCATGGCACTTGCAATGCCAGAGTTGTGGGTTCAATTCCCATGGGTGACTCGTAAGAAAATGTATGCACTCACTACTGTAAGTCGCTCTGGATAAAGACTTCTGCTAAATGATTAAAATGTAATGTTTGTTGTGCTTTTAGTACGCCTAAAGCTACTTGTGAGGGTTAGACATTTGGGCTTATATGAATTTTATTTACATAAATGTAATTTCTCTTTTTTCATGTAGCATTTGAACATTTTCAGTTAAACGCATAATGAATGTAAAGAATCCTGAAACAACGCAAAATCCATCTCAACATGGAGTGTACTTTTAAACATCCCTAAAACACAATGCTTCCCAATTTGACAATACATGGAAAATCGTCTTCATGCATACTTCAGGATGCTTCATGTTTACCAGATATTCAGAGGATAGGATATGATGGGATAGGATGGAGGAGGACCCTGCCTGGCCACAGCGGCTGTGCTCGCATTGTGCTTTGAGTTACACTGAACAGAAATATAAATACAACATGCAAAACTTTCAAAGATTTTACTGAGTTACAGTTCATATCAGGAAATCAGTCAATGGAAATACATTTACTAGGCCCTAATCTATGGATTTTACATGACTGGGAATACAGATATGCATCTGTTGGTCACAGATACCTTAAAAAAAGGTAGGGGCGTGGATCAGAAAACCAGTCAGTATCTGGTGTGACCCCCATTTGCCTCATGCAGAGCGACACATCGTCACATAGAGTTGATCAGGCTGTTGATTGTCGCCTGTGGAATGTTGTCCCACTCCACTTCAATGGCTGTGCAAAATTGCTGGATATTGGCGGGAACTGGAACACGCTGTAGTACACATCGATCCACAGCATCCCAAACATGTTCAAATGGGAGACATGTCTGGTAAGTATGCAGGGCATGGAAGAACTGGGATATTTTCAGCTTCCATGAATTGTGTACAGATCCTTGCGACATGGGGCCGTGCATTATCATTCTGAAACATAAGGTGATGGCAGTGGATGAATGTCACTACAATGGGCCTCAGGATCTCATTAAGGTATCTCTGTGCATTCAAATTGCCATCGATAACATGCAATTGTGTTCGTTATCCGTAGCTTATGCCTGCCGATACCATAACCCCACCGCCACCATGGGGCACTCTGTTCACAACGTTGACATCAGCAAACCGCTAGCCCACACAACGCCATACACACTGTCTGCAATCTGACCGGTACAGTTGAATTCATCCGTGAAGAGCACACTTCTCCAGTATGCCAGTGAACATCGAAGGTGAGCATTTGCCCACTGAAGTCAGGACGAGCATGCAGATGACCTTCCCTGAGACGGTTTCTGACAGTTTGTGCAGGAATGATTAGGTTGTGCAAACGCACAGTTTCATCAGCTGTCCGGGTGGCTGCTCTCAGATGATCCTGCAGGTGAAGGAGCTGGATGTGGAGGTCCTGGGCTGGCGTGGTTACACATGGTCTGCGGTTGTGAAGCCGGTTGGATGTACTGCCAAATCCTCTAAAATGACATTTGAGGTGGCTTATGGTAGAGAAATGAACATTAAATTATCTGGCAACAGCTCTGGTGGATATTCCTGCAGTCAGCCTGCCAATTGCACACTCCCTCAAAACTTGAGACATCTTGGGCATTGTGTTTTGTGACAAAACTGCACATTTTACAGTTGCCTTTTATTGTCCCCAGCACAAGGTGCACCTGTGTAATGATCATGTTGTTTAATCAGCTTCTTGATATGCCACACCTGCCAGGTGGATGCATTATCTTGGCAAAGGAGAAATGCTCACTAACAGGGATGTAAACACATTTGTGCGCGAAATTTGAGAGAAATACGCTTTTTGTGCTTATGGAACATTTCTGGGATCTTTTATTTCAGCTCATGAAACTACATGTTGTGTTTATATTTTTGTTCAGTATAATATAACAAAGTTGTGCCTTTAAAGCAAATGTGATCTGAAAGGCAGGCAAAGGCGAGGGGACACAGCTGTCTGCGGAGCATGTCTCTTTTAAAGGCTGCCCCTAATGATTGCAGACAGTTGGCAGTTACATAAGGATCACTCCGAGGCCAGTGGGCCATGTGTGGAGGAAGAGCCCCGGCCCTCATAGACATGCAACATGGAGAAGAGGAGGAGGAGGAGGAGGAGGAAGAAGGGGAGGAGGAGGAGGAGGAAGCTGGCCCCAGACCAATAGGGGAGCAGCCAGCAGCACACATGCAGGCTTAGAGACACATGCCAACAGATATGGGGAAATGAGAGAGTGGGGGAAGGAGGAAATAGATACATATGGGGTGAGAAAGAGAAGGGACAAGTAAGAAGTACTGCAAGTAAAACAAAAGCAACCAGAGCTAGTGGGGGGTGAGATTGAGGAGGGAATAGGAAGAGAGGACATTTTGAAAGAAATAGACAGGGAGATGGAGAGGCAAGGATACAGAGGGGAGTGATAGAGAGAATATGAGGGAAGGAAGAGGGAAATTAGACAGACAGCAAGAGGCAAAAGACATGAACAGGGTGACAGGGAACCAAACATAGAGAATGGATGGAGGGAGGGAGGAGAGAGACATTGAAGAGAGAGGGGGAAGGCATATAGCCATACTGTATGTGCAAACTAATGTCAAATTCTGAGTCTTTCTTACCTTTGTCCAGGCAACAACACATACAGTAAGAGGCATGGCAATCTCTAAGTGACACAAGCATAATGTATTGCCACTCTCATTATGAAGATGGCATTCGAAATAAGTAATTCTCATATCAAGAATATTTTTCGCTCTTCTTCCAAATTAACACAATGTCAACTATTTTAATGTTTTAAAAAAATTACATAAAAGGCTATAAGTCACGGGCTTAGGAAATATGTAAGGCTGTAGCATTTGCATATAAGGTCTAAAGGCAAAACACTTTAAAAGGAGGATGTAGATGATATATGAGATGTAGAGAAACACAGATTTATAAGACTGATATCTCTGGCCAAGGCTTTGGATTCTCTGTCAAACCCTAGAGGTAAACAGCTGTCTAGGATAGACACACACACACTCTTACACACATAAATAATACGCACACTCACTCACAGTGTACTCACTCACATGCACACGAGCGCACTCACACACACACGCGTGCACAAATACAGAGTATAACATGTATTCACAACTTGCTTATAATCACTTTCTTTATGTGATCACTGATGAAATCTCCACAGCAATAATGTTGATTAACTGGACGATTTAAATCCTTTGTAATAAAAACATTATTTTATGTAAGATAATAGAAATGTATTTATGAAAAAAAGAAGAAAAAAAAGTGTTCCCCCACTGATAGTGCATGGGCCAGACCAAAAGTTTGTCCACTTTGGGGTGGCAAAGGTTTGATGCTATTAAATTGTTCCCCAAAATCCCCTGATCAAATGTATACTCTATATGATACCTGCTCCAAAAAATAAGCTTTCTATGTTTTTACACCTTTATATGCTTGTCAAAGTTGCGTCAATTCAAATCTGGCATTAGGAACAAAAGAGGTCAACACGACTTCTAAGATATACTAGTTATTTTAATTAATGCAAAAACCTTCAATGGTAAATATGATGTTTCGTATATACGGGCTCTTTGAAATACCTCGCAGGGCACTCCAGAGAACTAAATCCATTGTTTCAGATTGTTCCTCAAATACTCTTACATAGAGAGTTTCCCACCTCTCTGCTGGCCAATCAGAGTAGAGACTTGAGCGTGGTTTAGACTTACTCAGCCTATCCGTTGGCGCACAGGCTAGTCCCCCGCCTTTTAGCGCATCCCTGTTTCCAGGCATACATTCATCATAACAACCTGTCATAGTGAGAAGAGCCAGCTCCCCTAGACACCATTCCTACGTCCAAGGAAGGTTCACAGATCACAAAGAACCAGTATTGTCTAGTATTTGGAGACACAAATCCTCATCTCATTTTACCCCCTAAAACAGCTCTTCACATCAATCACAGCTTGCCAGGTGACACAACCTACATTAGCCCAGTCAAGAATGCATTCTTTCTAAGTTAGTCATCCCAATATAATACATTATCAAGCCTGCAAGCAACTCAAGACAATATTATTATGGTGGGGGATTATAATACTGTTTTAAATAGCTCAATGGACCGTAAAGGAAATCACACCACAAACAATCACCCACATGCTCTTAAGGAAATTGTGAATGTCATGGATACATTAGAACTAGTAGATATATGGAGGCTTAAATATACTGATCTAGTGAGATATACATGGCGGAGACTGAATCAAGCTTGTCGTCTTGACTTCTTTCTTATCTCATTCTCGTTGGCACCAAAAGTAAAAAAAAAGTGTTGATAGGGGACAGAATGCGGTCGGACCATCATATAATAGGCATATACATTACTCTTACTGAATTTCCACGTGGGCGAGGATATTGGAAATTTAATCAAAGCCAATTGGATGATAATTTATTCATAATTAGAACAAAGGAATTTATAACTGACTTTTTCCAACATAACATAGGTACAGCGAATCCCCTTATTGTATGGGACACCTTTAAATGTGCCTTTAGAGGCCATGCAATTCAGTACTCATCTCGAAAACAAAAGCAATTTAGGTCAAAAGAGTTTATACTAAGAAAGGAAATAGAAAATTTAACAGAACAGATAGATGGCAATAAAAACTGTAACATAGAGGCTCAGAATAAATTAGAGGAAAAACAAAAAGAAATGGAGAAACTTATTCAAGAAAGATCAAGTGTAATATATTATAAAAATAAAGCAAACTGGATGGAATATGGGGAAAAATGCACAAAATTCTTTTTTAATCTTCAATATAGGAATGCTACCAAAAAGAACTTAATGAAACTGGTTACAATTGACGGAGTCACCCATAATTCACCAAATGATATTTTGAAGGAAGAAACAAAGTACTTTAAGCATATGTTTTCTTTTCAGTCGCCTCCATCTCCTCTAACTGAAGCTAATTGTAGAGATTTTTTTTCTATTGATAATGTCAAATTAACAGCCACACAGAAAGACTCATGTGAAGGTGAAATTACAGAGGAGGAACTTCTGGATGCAATTAAAGACTTTAAGTCCGGGAAAACTCCAGGGTTGGATGGCATACCAGTCGAGGTATCCCAAACCTTTTTTGATATACTAAGCGGACCGTTATTAGAATGTTTTAACCACTCCTATGTAAATGGCAGATTATCTGACACTCAAGAAGAAGGTCTGATCTCATTATTACTGAAACAGGAAACAAGTGGAAAATATAAAGATCCAGTCCATTTACAAAATTGGAGGCCCCTTACACTTCAGTGTTGTGATGCAAAAATCCTAGCAAAATGTATAGCGCATAGAATTAAAAAGGTATTGTGGGATATTATTCATTCTAATCAGACAGGTTTTTTACATGGAAGATACATTGGAGATAATATAAGGCAAGTATTGGAAACAATAGAACACTATGGAAAATATGGGAAACCAGGCATGCTATTCATAGCAGACTTCGAAAAGGCATTTGATAAAGTTCGACTGGGGTTTATATATAAATGCCTGGAGCATTTCAATTTTGGAGAATCTCTTATAAAATGGGTCAAAATCATGTATAGTAACCCTAGGTGTAAAATAGTAAATAATGGCTATTTCTCAGAAAGTTTTAAACTGTCAAGAGGAGTGAAACAAGGTTGTCCACTATCGGCATATCTATTTATTGTGGCCATCGAGATGTTAGCTATTAAAATCAGATCCAATAATAATATCAGAGGTTTAGAAATACAGGGCTTAAAAACAAAGGTGTCATTGTACGCTGATGATTCATGTTTTCTTTTAAATTCACAACTAGAATCCCTCCACAGCCTCATAGAGGATCTAGATACATTTTCTAACCTCTCTGGATTACAACCAAATTATGACAAATGTACTATATTACATTTTGGATCACAAAAAAAATAAATTTTTACATTACCATGTAGTTTACCAATAAAATGGTCTGATGGTGATGTGGATATACTCGGAATACATATCCCAAAGGAAATAAATGATCTCACTTCAATAAATTTTAATAGAAAGTTAGCAAAAATAGATAAGATTTTATTACCATGGAAAGGAAAATACCTGTCAATTTGTGGAAAAATCACCCTGATTAACTCTTTAGTATTATCCCAGTTTACCTATTTGCTTATGGTCTTGCCTACGCCTAGCGAACAGTTTTTTAAATTATATGAGAAAAAAATATTCAATTTTATTTGGAACGGCAAGCCAGACAAAATTAAAAGAGCATATTTATATAATGAATATGGATTCGGAGGACAGAAATTATTAAATATTAAAGCATTAGACCTATCACTAAAAGCTTCAGTCATACAAAAGTTATACTTAAATCCGAACTGGTTCTCAAGCAAATTAGTAAGATTGTCTCACCCAATGTTCAAGAAAGGCCTTTTTCCCTTTATTCAGATTACAACCTCTCACTTTCAGTTATTTGAAAAGGAAATAATCTCCCAAATGTCACTATTTCTAAAACAAGCCATAGAAAGTTGGTTGCAATTTCAATTGAATCCTCCAGAAACGACAGAACAAATAATGCAACAAATATTGTGGTTAAATTCAAATATACTAATTGACAAAAAAACTTTATTTTTTGACAGATTGTTTAAAAAAGGTATAATCTTCGTAAATGATATCATCGGTAGGACTGGTGGAGTTATGTCGCACATGCAGCTAACAAAAACATATGGAAATGTCTGCCAAAATTACAACCAAATAATTGCAGCCTTACCGCAAAAGTGGAAGAGGAAAGTGGAAGGGGGAGAAAGTAAGGAACTTGTCTGTCGGCCTTGCATTAAAGAACATAATTGGTTAAGGAAAACTGTGATAAATAAAAAAGTATATCAGTTTCACTTAAGGACCAAAGGATTGACAGCCATCCCATATAGATTGCAAAATAGTTGGGAAGAGATATTTGACGTACCGATCCCATGGCATAGTGTTTATGAACTGACACGCAAAACGACACCGGATTCAAAAATTAGAATCTTTCAATTTAAATTATTATATAAAATTCTTGCTACCAATAGAATGTTATTTATATGGGGGATACAATCTTCCCAGCTCTGCAGGTTTTGCTGTGAAGAGACAGAATCATTAGATAATTTGTTTTGGTTCTGTCCATTTGTAGCTTGTTTTTGGACACAGGTCCAGGAATGGCTAAAGGATTGCAATATTTACCTAGAACTAACCTTGCAGATAGCATTACTGGGTGATCTGAAAAGTCATAGTCAATCAATCAATAATATAATAATACTTTTAGCAAAAATGTTTATTTTTAATTCACAATCTGTAGAAGCAATGAGAATAGAAAGGTTCAGAATTTTTGTAAAACATCACAGTACGGTTGAAATATATATGGCAAATAGAAATCCTATATGGATGGTGTTAGGAGATAGATGGGAGGTATTGAATAGAGTTGAAGGATGGGACTAATAACAAATAACAACAAATAATAACAAAGATAGCTAATAATGTAAGCATACTGTGTCCATAATAAGTATATAGGTTGTATGTTGGGAGCTTTTGGGAAGGAGCACAGTTAGAAAGATATGGCATATAGAAGCAAACCGGATGGACACCATGAAAATGATCGGAGAGGTTGAGAGTAGAAGAAGTTCAGGAGCAAACAATATATATATGTATATATATATATATATATATATATATATATATATATATATATATATATATATATATATATATATATATATATATATATATATATATATATATATATATATAATAGAATTATTGTAAAATGAACTCTGTCCATAAGGTGTAGATAGTGAGTATAGACCGGAAGTAGAGGCCTGGGCATTGTTGTTCACTAATTTACTCCAAGTAGGGAAAGGATGGTGGGGTTGATAAGTAATAAAGGGGAGTATATATATATAAAAAAAAACATGGGGGATTGGAAGTGATGCAGACAATTACATTGATAGAAGATACTATCTATCTGCAATATTAAGCTGATCCATCCCCCCCCCCCCCAAAAAAAAAGTTAGTCATCCCATCAATTATAAAAATAATAAATCTCTCACAATCCCCCTTTTCACACCTACTAGGGTGTGATTCAAAAAATAAGAAAACACAGGGTGTCATTCATTATAATACAATACAAACAAAAATAATCACACTATTATTAATAGGCCATAATGATACTAACAAATAAAAACTCTCAGTCCATCTACACCCAACTTGCAAATTGTTACCAGTCACCAAGGAACTTCAAACCATAAAACACAGGATTAATAGAACACAAAACATAAGACTATTAAAACATAAAACACAAACAGAGAAGTATATTTTGGCCCCCTTTAGACACCCTCTAGTGTCACTCCACCAAGCCTGGTAGGTCATGTCCTTAATTCCTTAGGTCGGAGTCCAGGATTGGGCCGTATCTCACCATCTGTTGGGAAACCACCTTCTCCATCTCCTTTCTCACCAAACCTCAGACACAGGAAATAAGACAACATCCACAAAGAACAAGTATACCCATAGAAGCTATAACTTCACCCAGAATAGTTACAACAATAGTTTTCCATTTACCAAATATGTTATCAAACCAACCGTTTATGGAGCTATCAATACCAGATTTCTCAGCCAGTTCGTTCGTCAGCGTAGTTACTCCCCTGAAGCTCTTTTGTCACTGACCCGTCCGGTGCTATATTGTTTGAGGATGAAAATACACCACATATATCCAAACAGAACACAAACTCTGCCCCGCTCAGCCAAAAGCATATCTAAAGCTATTCTATTCTGCCATGTCATTAAGCTAGTTGCCGCTGTCTGCTCAGCTAATCCCTTTAATGCATCACGAGTGTGGTTTATAAATCTTTGCTGGTTATAGTAAATATAATTTATCCAATCTACGTTTTTATTAATTGTTGACCACCAAAAAAGACTTGTTTCAAACTCAGCTGCGATCTGATTCCTAGCTTTGAATTGTTCTGGAACCCCTCGAGGTACTCCTATCCCATCAATATATATATATCCTTTCATCAAAGGATCCTGGGAGGAGGTCCTACTTTCTATGTGACAACTCACCAGTCTCTGACACGTTTGATTGTTTACATATGTAGGTGGATTCACAATCAGTTATCACCACACAACCATCAGATGTCAGCATGGGCCTGGTTTTGGTTCCTAAAATACATAGTCCCAGGATGTACATGGTGACATACATATGGTGATGTCCTTCCCTAAAGTCCCTAGTACTTCCCCTTTCCCTACGTCTAGCTGTCTCCTATGCCTTCGTAGACTGTGCTCAGGTATTATTTTATCAACTTGTGTTAGGTTAACTACTACTTCTGGCTGATCAGGAGGGTCTGAGTGTGTTAGGAATATGGCCCCCACAATCAGACAGCTACCTACCGTCAGGAGACCTGTGAATCCCCACCCTCGCCCTGAGAACATGTCAGACGCCAACCCATTGCTTCACCTTCTACCGAACTCACACAGGGATGATCAGACAGGGTAAGGGAATCTTCGTTAAGGAGCCAACCCCCGAGCCCTAATGGTGATTGGTTCTTTCTCCTAACTCTGTGTTTGTTCATCAGGTGTAACTGGGTTTACCTTTTTGCAGTGTGTGACGTGCACCCAGGTGGATCTAATAGGACTTGATAGGGCCCTTCCCAACAGGCCTGCTTCCAGTTTTTCTTCTTTTAGGGACTGGATCCACACCCAGTCTCCTGGTGAGATAGAGTGGGTCACCTTCTCCTTTAGTTCACCTGTGGGGCACAAAACCTCTAACATACGGGTGTGGTTAATAAACTATCTTCACACATACATGTTGAGCTCTCAATTTCTATTGTTGTTGTTTTTTTGTTTGTTTTTTTTTAAAGTATTTTGTCCTCTCCTTCGTATATGTTTATTATTTAATCCTCTCATTATTAGTTAATCCTATCACTCCCCCTTTTTGACACATGATTTGCCCATGTGTCAATATTACCACCTTCCTAAACCATCCCTTAGGTAATTTATCATCCAATTGCCATGCCTTTCATTTTCGAGATTGTCTTTTGCTTCTTTATTGCTCCTCCCACTTCCTTTGTCTTTTATGGCAGCTAAATTCGACTTTCATCCAGTTCAGAATCAATTAGTAATCCAATCTTCAATCTCTTATCTTGTAAAAACACTCATGTTTAGTTCAAACTCTGTTCTACCCAGGCTCTCCCGGGCTTGACCTGAAGACTGATTGTTGGACATGACAAGTCTATATTTAGGTCACCTAAGTCTTCTGTCTAGCAACAAAGAATAAAAACCTCTATGTTCATGATTAACCCAGTTATATCTAATAGCCCACCAAAAAAAACTCATCATCTTTAAATCACGACCAATGTCATATCCCTCTTTACTCTCTACCATTTGGATAACATCCCTGATGTATGTATGCCTCCTTAGAGTTCCAAATTATTTTACCATGGGCTGCCATTGCCTTCCCATAGATAAGATCACTTAATTTACCCGTATGCAGTACATAATGGAGTACCCAAGCTTTACAGCAGTTTATCATTACCAAAAAGCTCATCATTTGTTTTTTGTTTAACGGTTTTGGCGCTTCAAGTATAGCAGTTTTCCTGGATGAGCTTAACATTCGCCCCTCCTGAGTTATAGTGTGTCCTAGGTAAATGACCTCGCTCTGCCAAAGTTGAATTTCTTTTTGCTCACTTTGTGTCCCTGTTCTGCCAGGAAGGTTAACAATTTGATTGTATCCCTCTTACATCCCTCCTGAGTGGGATTAGCCAATAGAATATCATCTACATAAACTAGCATTTGGCTTCCTTCCCTAGGTTCAAACTTTCCCAAATTCCTAGTTATAGCCTGGGCTAAGATTGTAAGACTTTCCGAGTAGCCTTGAGGCATCCTAGCATAAGTCCATTTCCTTCCCTGAAAAGTAAAGCCAAACCACCCCTGACTATCCGGATGAACTGGGATACTAAAGAAAGCATTAGCTAAATCTATCACTGTAAAACAGGAGTTCTCTGGTTTCAATTGGTTCAGCAATGTATGTGGATCTGGTACACATGGAGCTCTGGGAATTATATTTCTATTAACTCCCTGTAAGTCCATGACCATCCTCCAGTCGGCGCTAGGTGCCGCCTTTTTAACAGGAAATACTGGAGAGTTGCATTGTGCCTCATCTCCAGGAATTATCACCCCTCCCTTAAGTAAATGCTCATATGTAGGTGTTATCTGTCAACCACCGCATTCTTATTGGCAGACTAAATAGCCTTGGTTTCTCAAATGACTGCCTCGTCTGGTTCACCAACTACTTCTCAGATAGAGTTCAGTGTGTCAAATCGGAGGGCCTGTTGTCTGGACCTATGGCAGTCTCTATGGGGGTGCCACAGTGTTCAATTCTTGGGCCGACACTTTTCTCCGTGTATATCAATGATGTCGCTCTTGCTGCTGGTGACTCTCAGATCCACCTCTACGCAGACGACACCATTTTGTATACATCTGGCCCTTCATTGGACACTGTGTTAACAAACCTCCAAACGAGCTTCAATGCCATACAACACTCCTTCAGTAGCCTCCAACTGCTCTTAAACACTAGTAAAACTAAATGCATGCTTTTCAATCGAACGCTGCTGGCACCCGCCCACCCGACTAGAATCACCACTCTCGACGGGTCTGACCTAGAGTATGTGGACAACTACAAATACCTAGGTGTCTGGTTAGACTGTAAACTCAACTTCCAGACTCACATAAAGAATCTCCAATCCAAAGTTAAATCTAGAATCGGCTTCCTATTTCGCAACAAAGCCTCCTTCACTCATGCTGCCAAACATGCCCTCGTAAAACTGACTATCCTACCGATCCTTGACTTCGGCGATGTCATTTACAAAATAGCCTCCAACACTCTACTCAGCAAATTGGATGTAGTCTATAACAGTGCCATCCGTTTTGTCTCCAAAGCCCCATACACTACCCACCACTGTGACCTGTACGCTCTTGTTGGCTGGTCCTCACTACATGTTCGTCGTCAAACCCACTGGCTCCAGGCCATCTATAAATCACTGCTAGGCAAATCCCCGCCTTATCTTAGCTCATTGGTCACCATAGCAGCACCCACCCGTAGTCTGCGCTCCAGCAGGTATATCTCACTGGTCATTCCCAAAGCCAACACCTCCTTTGGCCGCCATTCCTTCCAGTTCTCTGCTGCCAATGACTGGAACGAATTGCAAAAATCTCTGAAGCTGGAGACTCTTATCTCCCTCACTAACTTTAAGCATCAGTTGTCAGAGCACCTTACCGATCACTGCACCTGTACACAGCCCATCTGAAATTAGCCCACCCAACTACCTCATCCCTATATTGTTATTTATTTTGCTCTTTTGCACCCCAGTATCTCTATTTGCACATAATCTCTTGCACATCTAGCATTCCAGTGTTAATACTATTGTAATTATTTTGCATTATAGCCTATTTATTGCCTTACCTCCATAACTTGCTACATTTGCACACACTGTATATATATTTTCTGCTGTATTTTTGACTTTATGTTTTTTACCCCATATGTAACTCTGTGTTGTTTTTATTGCACTGCTTTGCTTTATCTTGGCCAGGTCGCAGTTGTAAATGAGAACCTGTTCTCAACTGGCTTACCTGGTTAAATAAAGGTGAAATAAAAAATAAATAAAAAAAATCCCTTTTATTGCTTCTGGTTTCATAGGATATTGCTTTTGTTATGGTCTATTATCGGATCGAGGAATCACTTGTACTGGAGCTACCCCCTTAATTAGTCCTACATCGGCTGGTCCTTGTGACCATAATTTGAACGGAATTGCTGCTAACTCAGCCTCCTGTTCCTGAGTTAAGAAAATCTCTTCCTGTCATCCGTTAAAACTTATCTCCAAGTGGACCCCGGGCAGGGTTTTTGCTCTCCAATTTAACTTTCTTCTATATCTCCCAGTGGAGTGGCCATACTGATCCCAATTTGGTGTATTCTGCCAGTCAGTAATGTTTTCCCCCTGTTTTATCCATTTACCTAGTGATAACCATTCCTCTGAATGTTCTTTCACTAGGGCAACATGGGGGCTCCACCTTTCTCTGTACAGCCTCTGGCTCTGTGAACCCATTTTAACCCAATTTGAAAAACAACAACCACAAATAGCCAGGCCTCACTTAATTTGGTAGCTCACTTTTATGACCTAAATACTGCCTAACTGAGATGAGCTAATCTCTTTCTCCTGGTTATAATCTAAAGATGGTAGTACACACAAAACATGATACAGATATCCCCAGTCTTAACCCATCAATAATTGTTTGTATCAATCTAATTCCTCATAACTAATCCATTAAACCACTCAAAATTCCTCGAGTATACAATGATTATTTAATTGATTACCCTAACTCTGCTACATGTGATCTCATCTCAAATGATCCATTATCAATTATTTGTTCAACCCCCTAGGAAAATCTGTCTCCTATTCTATTGTTCCTGTCCCCCCTGTTTTACCAATCCAGAACCCACCACAGGCTGGCGCTATTTCCAAGCACAACAGCCAATGCATACTTTCATCCTAACCAAAATAAATGATCGTTCTAAAATTGTCCAACTATTTTGTATTTTCCCGCTAACCCATTTCAGTTCGCTATTCAATTTCTTTAACTGTTCTCTCTGATTAGGCCCTAATTAATAAAACAAATACTTGCTATCGTTGATCAGCATACACTTAATGACATTCCTACCATCTGAACTATGTCCTGTCTCTTACATACATTTACATTTACATTTTAGTCATTTAGCAGACGCTCTTATCCAGAGCGACTTACAGGAGCAATTAGGGTTAAGTGCCTTGCTCAAGGGCACATTTACGTCATTTAGCAGACGCTCTTATCCAGAGCGACTCACCAATTGGTGCGTTCACCCTATAGCCAGTGGGATAACCACTTTACAATTTTGGGGGGGGGGTAGAAGGATTACTTTATCCTATCCCAGGTATTCCTTAAAGAGGTGGGGTTTCAAATGCCTCCGGAAGGTGGTGAGTGACTCCGCTGTCCTGGCGTCGTGAGGGAGCTTGTTCCACCATTGGGGTGCCAGAGCAGCGAACAGTTTTGACTGGGCTGAGCGGGAACTATGCTTCCGCAGAGGAAGGGGAGCCAGCAGGCCAGAGGTGGATGAACGCAATGCCCTCGTTTGGGTGTAGGGACTGATCAGAGCCCGAAGGTACAGAGGTGCCGTTCCCCTCACTGCTCCATAGGCAAGCACCATGGTCTTGTAGCGGATGCGAGCTTCAACTGGAAGCCAGTGGAGTGTGCGGAGGAGGGGGGTGACGTGAGAGAACTTGGGAAGGTTGAACACCAGACGGGCTGCGGCATTCTGGATGAGTTGTAGGGGTTTAATGGCACATCTCCTCCCACTCTCCTGCTCCTTCCTACATTATGGGGGAGGCGCGGGAAACTTCCCTACAATCTTCCTTCTTAGGAAATAATGTCATTCGTACTTGTAACATATTTTCATAGACCTATCTAGAATACTACTAAAGCTATCTTATTCAACTTTTAATACACGTAAAAACTCTCTCTCTCTCCACCCATTCCCTATTGAATAAGTGAGTTTTTTCTATTTAACCCCAAAACACGCTACAAATAGTCCATTCAACATTACCAAACCAAATACTCCATCGTACCCATTCAATCAACACATTAGCAGTGGAATTTACACTCATAAATGCAGATTGTTACTCCATGCCTTGAAATGATACATAGATTTCCACCAATAGCATATTACAATGATTTCTCAACTTACCCTCTAACACAAAATGAAGTTCCCTCACTGTACTACGTTAGCTCTACCATGATAATTAGTTCAATTGAACCCTCCATCTGCTTTGTACTATATTATACATTACGTCTAAAACAACATTACTTATGGTCAGTTTATTCCACCATCACATGATCCAACAACGCCACAATCTTAAACTCATATGGGGCGGCAGGCAGCCTAGTGACCAATAGCGCCGCTCCAACAACCGAGAGGTCGCCGGTTCCAATCCCCGAGCCGACCAGGCGAAAAATCTGCCGATGTGCCCTCGAGCAAGTCACTCAACCCCAATTGCTCCCATAAATCGCTCTGGACAAGAGCGTCTGCCAAATTACCAAAAATGCAAATGTAAATGTTCTCTACTTTCTCACCCATGACGTACGTCTACGCTTGGGTGAGCAAGTTTAGAACATCTCTTGTCAGAAACCCACATGCACCTCTCAAACAATCACCCCGTGTGGTGTTCCCAGCCAACTCCCAGTCTTTCCAGGCTCCAAAAGCCACACTTTCGCTCTCTCCAGCCCCTCCCCTCGCAACTCTATCTCCCGTGTCCTCTAAGGAGCTGTGTTTCTTGTTTTCAATATTCTGCCGTTAATTAAAGTACTTTAGTATATTTATTTAAATGAAATAATTCCCACTTAATTAGTTAAAGTTGGTGCACGTTTATATTTAAACGATAAACCGAATTTTTTCAGTCTAATTGTTTGAAAGCAGCATTCTTACAGTGCCACACATCAAATGGTAAATCAAAACAAATAATCCAAAGTGTTTCAATTATTTAACCAATGGTTGATACGTCAAATTAAACGCCACACATCAAATGGTAAATCGAACGAATAAACCCAAGTGTTTCAATTATTTAACCAATGGTTGTTATATCAAATCAAGCGCCACACCATATTACTTCAATTTACTCATTTAAAACCAGTGTTATGCTATGTCAAACATTAAACATTACAATTCAATTATATCAGTTCAAACGTTTCAGTTTAGTCATACTAGTTATTCATCATTTTACCTTCATATTCCCAATTGTTATTAACGGGTTATACGGTTTAGGCAACCACAAACCCAACAGTTATTCACAAATTATACCGTTTGGACAGCCACAGACGTCTTAATATACAGGTTTATTATTTTTAGTAACCCCTATTCACTATTTTATTTCGTCTGTGATCATTCGCGCACTCATGCATACAACAACACCCAGTGTCTCCCTGATCCTAACCGTATCTAGCCCTCTGATACGTGTCAGTAGCGTAACACTATCTAAAATGTAAGTGCCCGTTATGATCCTAGCCGTATCTCAGTGGATATGTGCCACAACGTTACACTTTGATCAATTAATCCCTGTATCTCACAGTTCCACCATTTGTGGTCCAGAGACTTCAGTATTTTCCTCAGAACCTAGCCATATCTCTCTGGATATGTGTCAAAGGAACAATACTCAACTAAAATTTTGGCGCTCCTCTGATCCTAGCCATATCTCGATGGATATGTGTCAGTAGCCAACGCCCTTAGCCAATAATTCCCTGTGTCTCCAGTTCTCACCCCTGGTGATCCTAGCCTGGGGACTTCAGTATTTTCTCAGAACCTAGCCATATCTCTCTGGATATGTGTCAAAGAAACAATACTCAACTAAAATTTTGGCGCTCCTCTGATCCTAGCCATATCTCGATGGATATGTGTCAGTAGCCAACGCCCTTAGCCAATAATTCCCTGTATCTCCGAACCTTAGCCGTATTATCGCAATTACGGACCTTGCCGGTAGATATCAGTATTGTCTCCTGAACCTAGCCGTATCCCAGTTACGGACCTTGCCGGTAGAACCAATACTCTCTGGTACCATGGTTTAACATCACATTTACCACAGGTTTGCATGTCACAATATTGTGCTTATCTACTCATAATAGTTTCATAATTTAGTTCACTTACATCAGACAGTTGTTTCACAAAATTAATTTGAATAAAGCCAATGTGCAGATCTTTAGTTATTTAACAATAGCTATCTGCTTACCTTCTTTAAGTAGTCCAGACTTTTTGTGAAACACACAGTCCAATGAAAGAGATGACCAAATGGGCCGGACAATACCCAGCGAAGTCCCTTCTACCAGATCACGTCGGAAGTCACCAATTGTCAAAGTTGCGTCAATTCAAATCTGGCATTAGGAACAAAAGAGGTCAACACGACTTCTAAGATATACTAGTTATTTTAATTAATGCAAAAACCTTCAATGGTAAATATGATGTTTCGTATATACGGGCTCTTTGAAATACCTCGCAGGGCACTCCAGAGAACTAAATCCATTGTTTCAGATTGTTCCTCAAATACTCTTACATAGAGAGTTTCCCACCTCTCTGCTGGCCAATCAGAGTAGAGACTTGAGCGTGGTTTAGACTTACTCAGCCTATCCGTTGGCGCACAGGCTAGTCCCCCGCCTCTTAGCGCATCCCTGTTTCCAGGCATACGTTCATCATAACAACCTGTCATAGTGAGAAGAGCCAGCTCCCCTAGACACCATTCCTACGTCCAAGGAAGGTTCACAGATCACAAAGAACCAGTATTGTCTAGTATTTGGAGACACAAATCCTTATCTCATTTTACCCCCTAAAACAGCTCTTCACATCAATCACAGCTTGCCAGGTGACACAACCTACATTAGCCCAGTCAAGAATGCATTCTTTCTAAGTTAGTCATCCCATCAATTATAAAAATAATAAATCTCTCACACGCTGAAGCACCATTTCCATTGGCACTTAGAAGTCAACCCAAGTTGGGCTGGCCTTGGTGGGCTAGCTCAAATTGCATTTCCACTGCCTCCAGAAATTAGAAATGATGCCATGTTGCTAGGTTACCAATATGTGACTGCAGCTGGCTTCACTAATGTTGCTAGCTTGCTAGCAAGATGTTGAAGAATTGAATTCACTCTCACCATGCTGCAACTAACGTTACCCCATACTCCTGCCAGTGCTAGCCAGACGTTAGCTACCTAGTTAAACGGTTAGCATCATTGTTAGCATAACAGGCTAGCTAGCTTAATTCCTACCTTGCTTTCCATGCATTGGCTATTAGCTAGCTTGCTAACCAAGCAAACCATACGACAGGTTTGATATGATGTAGCTAAAATATGGCCGGCTAAAATTCCTGCTAGCTCACGTTAGCTAGCTAGTCAGCTAGCTTGTTTCAACTCTGATTTGCTAGATAACGTTAGGTAGCTAACATTTGAGGGCTGACTGTTCTCGCAAAAATGAATGAAGGATTCGTGTCATGTCTGACTACTGCAGTACTGCTTGTCCACGTGCTAGCCAACAGCAACAAGCCCAGACGAGCTAGCTAAAAGTTGTGTCAGCATCCAGCAGTGATCAGCTTGGTGGTTGCATAGTAATTCTAATCGACCTGGCATCAGTTGTGAAACTGGGCTACACTGGCCCGGGTTTCCCATGACCCAGCTCGAATTTGAGAATTCCATTCAAGCCAGTTCAAATTTGGCCCTACTTTTAAGTGCCAGTGGAAACGGGGCTTGAGTATACTTTCCTAATGTTGAGTTGCACCCCCCTTTTGCCCTCAGAATAGCCTCAATTCGTCGGGGCATGGACTCTACAAGGTGTTGAAAGTATTCCACAGGGATGCTGGCCCATGTTGACTCCAATGCATCCCACAGTTGTGTCAAGTTGGCTGGATGTCCTGAGGGTGTTGGTCAATTCTTGATACACATGGGAAACTGTTGAGACATGGACCTTAATGAAAATCATCATTAGACTTCAAAGTGGCTAAATATGTGAAATTTGGCCCATGAACTATGTGTCAATACATGTTAGAAACAACTTTGTCAAATGTGTCACGATCGTCGAAGGAGGAGGACCAACGCGCAGCGTTCTTTGCAAACATACTTTACTTTATTAAGTATCACACGAACAAAACGATAACGTGAAGTCCTTGGTTAACACACATAAACCAACACAGAACAAGATCCCACAAACACTGTGGGAAAACTGGCTACTTAAGTATGGCTCTCAATCAGAGACAACAAGCAACAGCTGATACACGTTGCCTCTGATTGAGAACCACACTGGCCAACATAGAAATACAATACTAGAATGAACACATAGAACAAAACATATAGACTCTATACACCCTGGCTCAACATATTAGAGTCCCCAGAGCCAGGGTGTGACAGTACCCCCCCCAAAGGCGCGGACTGCGACCGCGCCTAAACATAAACCAAACAGGGGAGGGCCGGGTGGGCATTCCTCCTCGGAGGCGGTTCCGGGCTTGACCACCACCCTCCAACAATCCCCCCGTAGCGCCCCTGGTCCGGTCTGGCCCCGCTGACTGGAGCTGGACTGGACATCGGTGGAGCGGATTGCTTAGGCTCCGATGTGGAGCAGCTGACCGGTACCTGACCAGGCACCGGTGACCCAGGCACGGGTTGTGCCGGACTGACGACGCGCACCCCTGGCTTGGTGCGTGGAGCAGGAACGGGCCGGACCTGGCTGACGACGCGCACCCCTGGCTTGGTGCGTGGAGCAGGAACGGGCCGGACCTGGCTGACGACGCGCACCCCTGGCTTGGTGCGTGGAGCAGGAACGGGCCGGACTGGGCTGACGACGCGCACCCCTGGCTTGGTGCGTGGAGCAGGAACGGGCCGGACTGGGTTGACGACGTGCACCCCTGGCTTGGTGCGTGGAGCAGGAACGGGCCGGACCGGGCTGACGACGCGCACCATTGGCTTGGTGCGGGGAGCAGGAACAGGCCGGACCGGGCTGACGACGCGCACCCCTGGCTTGGTGCGTGGAGCTGGAACAGGCCGGGCCGGGCTGGCGACGCGCACCGTAGGCTTGGTGCGAGGGGCAGGAACAGGCCGGACCGGGCTGACGACGCGCACCGTAGGCTTGGTGCGAGTGGCAGGAACAGGCCGGGCCGGGCTGGCGACGCGCACCGTAGGCTTGGTGCGAGGGGCAGGAACAGGCCGGGCCGGGCTGGCGACGCGCACCGTAGGCTTGGTGCGAGGGGCAGGAACAGGCCGGGCTGGCGACGCGCACCGTAGGCTTGGTGCGAGTGGCAGGAAAAGGCCGGGCCGGGCTGGGAACACGCACTACTAACTTAGTGCGGGGAGCAGGAACGGGTCGGGCCGGACTGGGAACACGCACTACTAACTTAGTGCGGGGAGCAGGAACGGGTCGGGCCGGACTGGGAACACGTACTACTAACTTAGTGCGGGGAGCAGGAACGGGTCGGGCCGGACTGGGAACACGCACTACTAACTTAGTGCGGGGAGCAGGAACAGGTCGGGCCGGACTGGGAACACGCACTACTAACTTAGTGTGGGGAGCAGGAACGGGTCGGGCCGGACTGGGAACACGCACTACTAACTTAGTGCGGGGAGCAGGAACGGGCCGGACCGGACTGGTGACACACACCACTTGCTTGGTGTGAGGAGCGGGACTGGGTTTCTTCATAACCCTCCGCTCCCTCAGCTGCCTACTCAGTTCCTCTCGCCGTGCCTCTACTCTCTCCTTCTCCCTTCTAGCATCCAGTAGCTCCTCCCTCTGACCCACTAACTCCTGCTCTTTCCTTACCAATAGCCCCCTTAACCTGGTGGCCTCCTCTCCCAACCTCCCAATACGCCCTGTGGCTGCCTCCTGCTGCCCCGTCGCCCATGCCGTGTGTCCCCCCCTAACATTTTTTGGGGGTTGCCACTCGTCCATCCGACGACGACACTGTTGACGCCGTTGCTCCTCTCTCCGGCGCGCCTCCACCGTCTCCTCCCACGGACGGCGATCCATCCCGGCCTGGATTTCCTCCCAGGTCCAGGACCCCTGCCCGTCCAATATCTGCTCCCACGTCCAGGCTGTCTGCTCCTGGGCACGCTGCTTGGTCCTATATTGGTGGGATCTTCTGTCACGATCGTCGAAGGAGGAGGACCAACGCGCAGCGTTCTTTGCAAACATACTTTACTTTATTAAGTATCACACGAACAAAACAACAAACGATAACATGAAGTCCTTGGTTAACACACATAAACCAACACGGAACAAGATCCCACAAACACTGTGGGAAAACTGGCTGCTTAAGTATGGTTCTCAATCAGAGACAACAAGCAACAGCTGATACACGTTGCCTCTGATTGAGAACCACACTGGCCAACATAGAAATACAATACTAGAATGAACACATAGAACAAAAGACATAGACTCTACACACCCTGGCTCAACATATTAGAGTCCCCAGAGCCAGGGTGTGACAAGATGTAGTATTATCTAAAATAAGGAGGTACGACAACAAGGTTCTAGCTTCAGCATGTTTACTAGCTTAGTCTGCGCATGTCACTTGAGTGGGTTGAGTCACTGATGTGATCTTTCTGTCCGGTTTGTCGCACCCTCGCGCTCGTGCAGTGGAGGAGATCTTCGTGGGCTATACTCAGCCTTGTCTCAGGGTAGTAGGTTGGTGGTCTGTTGATATCCCTCTGGTGGTGTGGGGGCTGTGCGTTGGCAAAATGGGTGGCATTACATCCTGCCTGGTTGGCCCTTTCCGGGGGTATCGTCGGACGGGGCCATAGTATCTCCCGACCCCCCCGTCTCAGCCTCCAGTATCTATGCTGCAATAGTCTATGTGCCGGGGGGCTAGGGTCAGTCTGTTATACAGTATCTGATGTTATTCTCCTGTCTTATCCGGTGTCCTGTGTGAATGTAAGTATGCTCTCTCTATTTCTCTCTCTCTCCCTCTCTCCCTCCCTCCCCTCCCGGAGGACCTGAGCCCTAGGATCATGCCTCAGGACTACCTTGCTTGATGACTCCTTGCTGTCCCCAGTCCACCTGATCATGCTACTGGTCCAGTTTCAACTTTTTTGCCTGCGACCTGTTGTCGCTGGAGGGGATGGCTGCCGTTTTATGGAGTCTTAACCAACCGTGCTATTTTGTGTGTTTTTTCGCATCGTTTGTAACTCATGTTGTTCATAAAGTTGCTGCTACCGTCTCTTATGACCGAAAAGAGGTTCTGGACATCAGAACAGCGTTTACTCACCTTGAACCGGCCAAATAATTTTTCTTTAATGAGTAGGATGAGAGGGATTTGCTCTAGACACCCGACAGGGCCCTCATCCCCGTCATTCGCAGTAGAAAGAAAAGGAGATATCGCGGAAAGAGATCGGGGTGCCGGCGATGAGTGGCTAATCTGCCTTTGCCATCGATACGATTGGCCAACTTACATTCGCTTGATAAGGAAGTGGACGAACTGCAAGCACATATATCCTACCAACGGGACATTAAAAACTGTAATATCTTATGCTTTACCGAGTCGTAGCTGAACGAAGACATGAATAACATACAGCTGGCGGGTTATACACTTTATCGGCAGGATAGAACAGCAGCCTCTGGTAAGACAAGGGGTGGCGGTCTACGTATATTGGTAAACAACAGCTGGTGCACGTTATCTAAGGAAGTCTCAAAGTTTTGCTCGCCTGAGACAGTGTGGTCTAAAGCTTATCATGAGATACTCTATCTACCAAGACAGTTTTCATCTATATTCTTCGTCGCTGTCTCTTTACCACCACAAACCAATGCTGGCACTAAGACCGCACTCAATGAACTGTATACGGCCATAAGCAAACAGGAAAACACTCATCCAGAGGTGGCGCTCCTAGTGGCTGAGGACTTTAATGTAGGGAAACTTAAATCCATTGTACCTAATTTCTACCAGCATGTTAAATGTGCAACCAGAGGAAAAAAACTCCAGATCACCTTTACTCCACACACAGAGACCCGTACAATGCTCTCCCTCGCCCTCCATTTGGCAAATCTGACCATAATTATATTCTCCTGATTCCTGCTTACAATCAAAAACTAAAGCAGGAAGCACCAGTGACTCGGTCAATAAAATAAGTTGTCAGATGAAGCGGATGCTAAGCTACAGGACTGTTTTGCTAGCACAGACTGGAAAATGTTCCGGGATTCTTCCGATGGTATATTGGGGAGTACACCACATCAGTCACTGGCTTCATCAATAAGTGCATCGATGACGTTGTCCCCACAGTGACTGTACCCCAACCAGAAGCCATGGATTACAGGCAACATCTGCACTGAGCTAAAGGGTAGAGCTGCCGCTTTCAAGGAGCGGGACTCTAACCTGGAAGCTTATAAGAAATCCCGCTATGTCCTCCGACGAACCATCAAACAGGCAAAGCGTCAATACAGGACTATTATTGAATCGTACAACACCGTCTCCGACGCTCGTTGGATGTGGCAGGGCTTGCAAACTATTACAGACTACAAAGGGAAGTACAGCCGCAAGCTGCCCAGTGACATTAGCCTACCAGACGAGCTAAAATACTTCTATGCTCGCTTCGAGGCAAGTAACACTGAAACATTCATGAGAGCATCAGCTGTTCCGGACGACTGTGTGATCACGCACTCTGTAGCCGATGTGGTTAAGACCTTTAAACAGGTTAATATTCACAAGGCCGCAGGGCCAGACAGATTACCAGGATGTGTACTCCGAGCATGCGCTGACCAACTGGCTGGTGTCTTCACTGACATTTTAAACCTCTCCCTGTCTGAGTCTGTAATACCAACATGTTTCAAGCAGACCACCATAGTCCCTGTGCCTAAGAACACTAAGGTAACCTGCCTAAATGACTACCGACCCGTAGCACTCACATCTGTAGCCATGAAGTGCTTTGAAAGGCAACCCTAGACCCACTCCAATTTGCATACCACACCAACAGAACCACTGATGATGCAATCTCTCTTGAGCTCCACACTGCCCTTTCACACCTGGACAAAAGGAACACCTACTGTATGTGAGAATGCTGTTCATTGACTACAGCTCAGCATTCAACACCATAGTGCCCTCAAAGCTCATCACTAAGCTAAGGACCCTGGGACTAAACACCTCCCTCTGCAACTGGATCCTGGACTTCCTGACGGGCCGCCCACAGGTGGTAAGGGTAGGCAAGAACACATTCGCCACGCTGATCCTCAACACGGGGGCCCCTCAGGGGTGCGTGCTCAGTCCCCTCCTGTACTCCCTGTTCACTCATGACTGCATGGCCAGGCACGACTCCAACACCATCATTAAGTTTGCCGAAGACATAACAGTGGTAGGCCTGATCACCGACATAAAAAGGGGAGGACCATCCTCCTCAGTGAATTTCATATATTTTTTTTATAGTGAAACATAAAAAAAAGTTATCCTTTTTAGATAAAACTATACTAAATATATTCACGTCACCAAATAATTTATTAAAACACACACTTTGCAATGAAGGTCTACAGTAGCCTCAACAGCATTCTGTAGGGTAGCAACATGGTGTAGCCGGAGGACAGCTAGTTTCCATCCTCCTCTGGGTACATTAACTTCAATGCAAAACCTAGGAGGCTCATGGTTCTCACCCCCTTCCAAAGACTTACACAGTAATTATGACAACTTCCAGAGGGCGTCCTCCAACCTATCAGAGCTCTCTTATCATCAACTGACAGGTTGTCCACCCAATCAAAGGATCAGATAATTAATCTAGTACTGAAAGCATAAACTACAGCTAGCTAGCATTGCAGTGCGTAAAATGTGGTGAGTAGTTGACTCAAAGAGAGAGGAAGACAATAGTTTAAATCAATTTATTCAGAAATGAAGGAGAAGCAAGAGAGAGAGAACTATATTTAGTATTTTTAGCCTACTCAAAACGCCCGGCTCCAACAGAGAGGGACGCTATGTTACCTAGCGGGCTATGGCTATCCAACACAGGAACTCTTCCAAATCAAGGTAAGTTTTTGGTTTTATTAATTTATTGCCACTGGGACCTGCCGGTGTAACTGATAAACTGCTTGCTAACTGTACACTGTACTGCATGATTGTAGCTGGTTTACTAATGCGTTAGTTCTAGTAGCTATATTGACTTGACGTTAGCTAATATGATGACAAAGATGTAGGCTGTTTGTAACGGTTAGCGGTTATGATATGAAGGTTTGGCTTGGAAAGGTTTTTTCGCCTGGTCACAGAGCGAAGGGAAAAGGTGAGAGGAGGAGAGAGTGTAGATGTGAGACGGAATTATCCAACGATCAAAGGGCTCATGGTGTTTGTATGTGGCTGTTATGAAAGTAGGGGTGTGCCGACATGGCCATACTCGTAATCGTATCCGTAAACTGACAGTTGATAGTCGAATCGGATCGGATGATACTCGTTATCGGAAAAAACAGAAGAGTTTTAATATGCCTAAATAGATGTTGGCAAAATACCTCCCTGCACGTTCTCACTGCAAAAAAGCTGCAGATTAGGAGCAGCGCATGGATGGCTGTGTGTGTATGTGTGTCTGTCTGTGTCTGTGTATCCTCAACTTGGAGCGGGCAGCCAGGTTTACTGGCACTCAGTCAGAATGCGCATTAGTTTTATATTTCTTTCCCTACACTTGCTCCACTTGTTAGATATTATGCACATTGATAGCTTAATAGCAAACTTCCTTGTCATGTGATTTATCATAGTAGCAGGCAGCAGCAATCTAAATGATCAGACCGAAAACATGCGAGGACAAGTGATCGGGTGAAATTATGAAGCGAGTGGACAGAGAAATACAGCTTCACTCTATCCAATCAGAGCAGCAGGATCAACATACAGCCCGCCCTTCTCTTTACAGACTGGCAAACTAGCCAGTTTAGTTATTTAGACCGCACATGACTGACTCAAAGACAGTACAGTATGGTTTACAAACTCTGTGACTGACTGACATGAGAAAGATGCTTGTTGGCACCCGATAATTACTTTTTTTCCGATCACGGATAATTAAAAAAAATACTTGGATAATAATGTTATGCAGAAAATGGCCCATATCTGTTACGATACTCGTTTTGACCGACTACTCAGCACACCCCTATATGAAAGTGAACTGTGTTGGCGTGTGATCAGGGGTGTATTAATTCCACCGATTCTGTTGAAAAACGTTTCTTAAGCGGAAGCAAACGGAACGAAACGGGGATAAACATAACTGAATTTTGAGCAACCCTTCTCCCCCTTTTGTTCCATGCTGGCTGAAGACCTAGCTAGCCAGTAACTAGCTAACACCAGACACAGATGGAAAACTTATACGTATCTTTGCCTTAGATAAATAGTGGAAACCTGTTATTATATTTGCTGATATGCTGTTTTTTTTTATTTATTTTTTATGATGCTAATTTGATTTCCACGGGTGCAGACATCAACTCTATGGGGGTAAAATACAGAAATACATTTGCAAGCAGCCGGCCTGAACAGCAACAACATTCTCAGTAACGGTTACAGAAACGTTTTACTTGCTATGACTGTGATATGTTGTTGTTTGAATGCACTCATTGTAAGTCACTCTGGATAAGAGTGTTTGCTAAATGACCAAAATGTAACAGTACATAGTGAGGGAAAAAAGTATTTGATCCCCTGCTGATTTTGTACGTTTGCCCACTGACAAAGAAATGATCAGTCTATAATTTTAATGGTAGGTTTATTTGAACAGTGAGAGACAGAATAACAACAAAAATATCCAGAAAAACGCATGTCAAAAATGTTATAAATTGATTTGCATTTTAATGAGGGAAATAAGTATTTGACCCCCTCTCAATCAGAAAGATTTCTGGCTCCCAGGTGTCTTTTATACAGGTAAGGAGCTGAGATTAGGAGCACACTCTTAAAGGGAGTGCTCCTAATCTCAGTTTGTTACCTGTATAAAAGACACCTATCCACAGAAGCAATCAATCAGATTCCAAACTCTCCACCATGGCCAAGACCAAATAGCTCTCCAAGGATGTCAGGGACAAGATTGTAGACCTACACAAGGCTGGAATGGGCTACAAGACCATCGGCAAGCAGCTTGGTGAGAAGGTGACAACAGTTGGTGCGATTATTCACAAATAGAAGAAACACAAAAGGCTCCATGCAAGATCTCACCTTGTGGAGTTGCAATGATCATGAGAACGGTGAGGAATCAGCCCAGAACTACACGGGAGGATCTTGTCAATGATCTCAAGGCAGCTGGGACCATAGTAACCAAGAAAACAATTGCTAACACATTACGCCGTGAAGGACTGAAATCCTGCAGCGCCCGCAAGGACCTCGTGCTCAAAAAAGCACATATACATGCCCGTCTGAAGTTTACCAATGAACATCTGAATGATTCAGAGGAGAACTGGGTGAAAGTGTTGTGGTCAGATGAGACCAAAATCTAGCTCTTTGGCATTTTAATTTTTATTTCACCTTTATTTAACCAGGTAAGCCAGTTGAGAACAAGTTCTCATTTACAACTGCGACCTGGCCAAGATAAAGCAAAGCAGTGCGATAAAAACAACACAGAGTTACATATGGGGTAAAAAACATAAAGTCAAAAATACAACAGAAAATATATATACAGTGTGTGCAAATGTAGCAAGTTATGGAGGTAAGGCAATAAATAGGCTATAGTGCAAAATAATTACAATAGTATTAACACTGGAATGCTAGATGTGCAAGAGATTATGTGCAAATAGAGATACTGGGGTGCAAAAGAGCAAAATAAATAACAATATAGGGATGAGGTAGTTGGGTGGGCTAATTTCAGATGGGCTGTGTACAGGTGCAGTGATCGGTAAGGTGCTCTGACAACTGATGCTTAAAGTTAGTGAGGGAGATAAGAGTCTCCAGCTTCAGAGATTTTTGCAATTCGTTCCAGTCATTGGCAGCAGAGAACTGGAAGGAATGGCGGCCAAAGGAGGTGTTGGCTTTGGGAATGACCAGTGAGATATACCTGCTGGAGCGCAGACTACGGGTGGGTGCTGCTATGGTGACCAATGAGCTAAGATAAGGCGGGGATTTGCCTAGCAGTGATTTATAGATGGCCTGGAGCCAGTGGGTTTGACGACGAACATGTAGTGAGGACCAGCCAACAAGAGCGTACAGGTCACAGTGGTGTGTAGCGTATGGGGCTTTGGAGACAAAACGGATGGCACTGTGATAGACTACATCCAATTTGCTGAGTAGAGTGTTGGAGGCTATTTTGTAAATGACATCGCCGAAGTCAAGGATCGGTAGGATAGTCAGTTTTACGAGGGCATGTTTGGCAGCATGAGTGAAGGAGGCTTTGTTGCGAAATAGGAAGCCGATTCTAGATTTAACTTTGGATTGGAGATTCTTTATGTGAGTCTGGAAGGAGAGTTTACAGTCTAACCAGACACCTAGGTATTTGTAGTTGTCCACATACTCTAGGTCAGACCCGTCAAGAGTGGTGATTCTAGTCGGGTGGGCGGGTGCCAGCAGCGTTCGATTGAAAAGCATGCATTTAGTTTTACTAGTGTTTAAGAGCAGTTGGAGGCTACTGAAGGAGTGTTGTATGGCATTGAAGCTTGTTTGGAGGTTTGTTAACACAGTGTCCAATGAAGGGCCAGATGTATACAAAATGGTGTTGTCTGTGTAGAGGTGGATCTGAGAGTCACCAGCAGCAAGAGCGACATCATTGATAGACATGGAGAAAAGTGTCGGCCCAAGAATTGAACCCTGTGGCACCCCCATAGAGACTGCCATAGGTCCAGACAACAGGCCCTCCGATTTGACACACTGAACTCTATCTGAGAAGTAGTTGGTGAACCAGGCGAGGCAGTCATTTGAGAAACCAAGGCTATTTAGTCTGCCAATCAGAATGCGGTGGTTGACAGAGTCGAAAGCCTTGGCCAGGTCGATGAAGACGGCTGCACAGTACTGTCTATTATCAATCGCGGTTATAATATCGTTTAGGACCTTGAGCGTGGCTGAAGTGCACCCATGACCAGCTCGGAAAACGGATTGCATAGCGGAGAAGGTACGGTGGTATTCGAAATGGTCGGTGATCTGTTTGTTAACTTGGCTTTCAAATACTTTCGAAAGGCAGGGCAGGATGGATATAGGTCTGTAGCAGTTTGGATCTAGAGTGTCACCCCCTTTGAAGAGGGGGATGACCGCGGCAGCTTTCCAATCTCTGGGGATCTCAGACGTTATGAAAGAGAGGTTGAACAGACTAGTAATAGGGGTTGCGACAATTTCGGCGGCTAGTTTTAGAAAGAAAGGGTCCAGATTGTCTAGCCCAGCTGATTTGTAGGGGTCCAGATTTTGCAGCTCTTTCAAAACATCTGCTGTCTGAATTTGTGTGAAGGAGAAGCGGGGGGGCATGGGCAAGTTTCAGCGGAGGGTGCAGAGTTGGTGGCCGGGGTAGTGGTAGCCAGATGGAAAGCATGGCCAGCTGTAGCAAAATGCTTGTTGAAATTCTCGATTATTGTAGATTTATCGGTGGTGATAGTGTTTCCTAGCCTCAGTGCAGTGGGCAACTGGGAGGAAGTGCTCTTATTCTCCATGGACTTTACAGTGTCCCAAAACTTTTTGGAGTTAGTGCTACAGGATGCAAATTTCTGTTTGAAAAAGTTTGCCTTTGCTTTCCTGACTGCTTGTGTATATTGGTTCCTAACTTCCCTGAAAAGTTGCATATCGCGGGGGCTATTTGATGCTAATGCAGTACGCCACAGGATGTTTTTGTGCTGGTCAAGGGCAGTCAAGTCTGAGGAGAACCAGGGGCTATATCGGTTCTTAGTTCTGTATTTTTTGAATGGGGCATGTTTATTTAAGATTGAGAGGAAATTACTTTTAAGGAACAACCAGGCATCCTCTACTGACGGAATGAGATCTATATCCATCCAGGATACCTGGGCCAGGTCAATTAGGAAGGCCTGCTCGCTAAAGTGTTTTAGGGAGCGTTTGACAGTGATGAGGGGTGGTCGTTTGACCGCGGACCCGTTACGGACGCAGGCAATAAGGCAGTGATCGCTGAGATCCTGGTTGAAGACAGCTGAGGTGTATTTAGAGGGTATGTTAGTCAGGATGATATCTATGAGGGTACCCATGTTTACGGATTTAGGGTTGTACCTGGTAGGTTCGTTGATAATTTGCGTGAGGTTGAGGGCATCTAGTTTGGATTGTAGGATGGCCGGGGTATTAAGCATATCCCAATTTAGGTCACCAAGCAGTACGAACTCTGAGGATAAATGGGGGGCAATCAATTCACATATGGTGTCCAGGGCACATCTGGGGGCTGAGGGGGGTCTGTAGCAAGCGGCAACAGTGAGAGACTTATTTCTGGAAAGGTGGATTTTTAGAAGTAGAAGCTCAAACTGTTTGGGCACAGACCTGGATAGTATGATAGAGCTCTGCAGGCTATCTCTACAGTAGATTGCAACTCCACCCCCTTTGGCAGTTCTATCTAGACGGAAAATGTTATAGTTGGGGATGGAAATTTCAGAATTTTTGGTGGCCTTCCTGAGCCAGGATTCAGACACTGCTAGAACATCAGGGTTGGCGGAGTGTGCTAACGCAGTGAATAACTCAAACTTAGGAAGTAGACTTCTGATGTTTATGTGCAAGAAACCAAGACTTTTGCGATTACAGAAGTCAGCAAATGATAGCGCCTGGGGAGTAGGAGTGATACTGAGGGCTGCAGGGCCTGGGTTAGCCTCTACATCACCAGAGGAACAGAGGAGGACTAGAATAAGGATACGGCTAAAGGCTTTAAGAACTGGTCTTCTAGTGCGTCGGGTACATAGAATAAAGGGGGCAGATTTCCGGGTGTTGTAGAAAAGATTCAGGGCATTATGTACAGACAAGGATATGGAAGGATATGAGTAAAGTGGGGGTAAACCTAAGCGTTGGGTAACAATGAAAGAGATAGTATCACTAGAGGCATCAATTGAGTCGGTCTCTGCGTGTATGGGGGGTGGGACAAAGGAGCTATCTAAGGCAGGTTTAGCTGGGCTGGGGGATCTACAGTGAAATAGTACAATTAGAAATAACCGAAACAACAATAAGCTAACCATGTTTGGGCTGAGGCTAAACATAAACAGGATGTAGTACCGTAAAAAGGAACAGTCCAGCAGACATCAGCTGTATAGCTGAGTTATCATAAGGTCCGGTGAACAGCAATAGGATAGTTCGGAGGCTGCTTAAGCACTAGCAGGTAAGAGGCCACGGCTAGCGTGTGCTAGCGGGCCGGAGCTAGCAGATGGAATCTTCGTGGTCGACGTCGTCGCAACCACATCAGACGATTTCGTCGGCAGACCAGTCGTGTAGGATCGGCGGGGCTCCGTGTCAACACTAGGTGGTCCCGTCCGGTTGACAGAGAGGTAGATAGCCGGGAGATGGGCCTAGCTCAGGATGATTAGCCAGACCACAGCGTCCATTTAGTTGAAGCTAGCTGGTAGCGATGAATCCGGAGTTAAAGGTCCAGTGATTCAGTGATTCCGGCAGAAAAACTGATATGTTCTGGGTCGATAACGCGCTGTGCAGACTGGCCGAATATCCGGTGATTAATATCCAGTGATTGAATTAATCCCGCAGAAAAAAATTCAATGTTCTGGGTGAAATACCGCTAACTGTGGCTAATAGCAAGTAGCTAGTTAGCTGGCTAGCTAGTTTCAACTGGAGATTCTAGATAAAAGGTAAATCAATAATAGAATCCGTTCCACATTGAGTGAGGCGGGTTGCAGGAAAGTATATTTTGTAGAAGGATGAAAAGTCTGATAGGGAAATATGTACGAAAAATACAAAAAAACAGGTTATTTACAGGCTATTTACAGACACACGACAAAAACAGAACTGCACTACTTCGCCATCTTGGATGCCTGCATCAACTCACCTCGCCGTGTTTGGAGGAGGAGGAATGCTGCCTATGAACCCAAGAACACCATTCCCACCGTCAAACATGGAGGTGGAAACATTAGGCTTTGGGGGTGTTTTTCTGCTAAGGGGACAGGACAACTTCACCGCATCAAAGGGACGATGGACAGGGCCATGTACCATCAAAGCCTGGGTGAGAACCTCCTTCCCTCAGCCAGGGCATTGAAAATGGGTCATGGATGGGTATTCCAGCATGACAATGACCCAAAACACATGGCCAAGGCAACAAAGGAGTAGCTCAAGAAGAAGCACACTAAGGTCCTGGAGTGGCCTAGCCAGTCTCCATACCTTAATCCCATAGAAAATCTGTGGAGGGAGCTGAATGTTCGAGTTGCCAAACGTCAGCCTTGTTGTTATTCTGTCTCTCACTGTTCAAATAAACCTACCATTAAAATTATAGACTTATCATTTCTTTGTCAGTGGGCAAACGTACAAAATGAGCAGGGGATCAAATACTTTTTTCCCTCACTGTACATTTATATTCATACTGAACTAAAATATAAACGCAAAATGCAACAATTTCATTGATTTTACTGAGTTGCAGTTCATATGAGGAAATCAGTCAATTGAAATAAATTCATTAAGCCCTAATCTATGGATTTCACATGACTGGGAATACAGATATGCATCTGTTGGTCACAGATACCTTTAAAAAAATTGACCTCACAATGGGCCTCTGCGGTATTGTGTTGTGTGACAAAACTGCACATTTTAGAGTGGCCTTTCATTGTCCCCAGCATCAGGTGCACCTGTGTAATGATCATGCTATTTAATCAGCTTCTTGATATGCCACACCTGTCAGGTGGATGGATTATTTTGGCAAAAGAGAAATTCTCACTAACAGGGTTGTAAACAAATTTATGCACACAATTTGAGGGAAATAAGCTTTTTGTGCATATATAACATTTCTGGGATCTTTTATTTCAGCTCATGAAACATGGGACCAACACTTTACATGTTGCGTTTATGACACCCCAATGTCCAGTATTTTTATATTTTTATATTTTTATATTACAAAATACTCAGAAGTAATTGAAATACATATTTTAAATACATGTAACAGAAATACTGCCCATCTCTGAAATGTATCTTTGTAGTGATTGGGTGTATTTGTCACGCCCTGACTCTGGGGACTCTTATTTGTTGAGTCAGGGTGTGATTTTCTATGTTGTATTTTCTATGTTTAGATCTATTATGTGTATTTCTATGTTGGCCGGGGTGGTTCCCAATCAGAGGCAGCTGTAGCTCGTTGTCTCTGATTGGGGACCATACTTAGGTAGCCTATTGGCACTAGTGGGTTGTGGGATCTTGTTCCGTGTTAGGTATGTTGTTTGTTCTACCTTGGACTTCACGTTTCGTTTGTTTATTGTTTTGTCGGTTGTTTATTCATTAAAATAAACATGTACGCATATCACGCTGCACCTTGGTCCGTCCCGTCTATAAGCGAACGTGACAGAAGATCCCACCAAACGAGGACCAAGCAGCGTGTCCAGGAGCAGACAGCCTGGACCTGGGAGGAGATCCTGGACGGTAAGGGATCCTGGACTTGGGAGGAGATTCAGGCCGGGATGGATCGCCGTCCTTGGGAGGAGACAGTGGAGGCGCGGTATAGAGAGGAGCAGCGGCAACGCGGAAGGCGTCGGCCGAGGAAGAAGCCAGAGAGACAGCCCCAAGAAAATTTTTTTGGGGGGCTAAAAGGGTGGTTGGCGGAGCCAGTGTTAGAGCAGAGCCAACTCCCCGTACTCACGCGAGGAGGCGTGTGACTGGGCAGGCTCCGTGTTATGCGGAGCTACGTACTGTATCGCCAGTACGCGTGCACAGCCCAGTGCGTCCTGTGCTATCACCACGCACGTGCCGTGCGAAGATGGGCATCCAGCCAGGACGGGGTGTGCCGGCTCAACGCTCCTGGTCTCCAGTACGCCTCCTCGGTCCCGCGTATCTTGCGCCAGTTCTACGAGCTGTATCGCCAGTGCGCGTGCACAGCCCAGTGCGTCCTGTGCTAGCGCCCGGCACGTGTAGTGCGAAAGTGGGCAGCCAGCCAGGACGGGTTGTGCCAGCTCTCCGCTCCAGACCTACAGTCCGCCTTCGCAGTCCGGTCCGGCCCGTTCCTGCCCCTCGCACCAAGCCAGTGGTGCGCGTCACCAGCCCGGCCCAGCCTGTTCCTGTCCCTCGCACCAAGTCAGTGGTGCGCGTCGCCAGCCCGGCCCGGCCTGTTCCTTCCCCTCGCACCAAGTCAGTTGTGCGCATCGCCAGCCCGGTCCGGCCTGTTCCTGCCCCTCGCACCAAGCCAGTGGTGCGCGTCGCCAGCCAGGTCCGGCCTGTTCCTGTCCCTCGCACCAAGTCAGTGGTGCGCATCACCAGCCCGGCCCGGCCTGTTCCTGCCCCTCACACCAAGCCAGTGGTGCGTGTCGCCAGTCCGGCCCGGCCTGTTCCTGCTCCTCGCACCAAGCCAGTGGTGCATGTTTCTAGTCCGGTTCGGCCCGAGCCTGCTCCTCGCACCAGACCAGTGGTGAGTGTGTCCAGTCCGGCACGGCCCGTGCCCGTTCCACCGGTGCCTGGTCCGGCACCAGTCAGCAGCTCCAGTCCGGAGCCAGAGCAGTCCGCTCCACCAGTGCCTGATCCAGCTCCGGTAAGCTGCTCCAGTCCGGAGCCAGAGCAGTCCGCTCCACCGGTGCCTGATGCAGCTCCGGTCAGTTGCTCCACTCCAGCGCCAGAGCAGTCCACTCCACCGGGGTCCAGTCCAGCTCCGGTCAGTGGCTCCACTCCGGAGCCAGAGCAGTCCGCTCCACCGGTGCCTGATCCAGCTCCGGTTACCTGCTCCACTCCGGAGCCAGAGCAATCCGCTCCACCGGGGTCCAGTCCAGCTCCGGTCAGCGGATCCACTCCAGAGCCAGAGCAGTCCGCTCCACCGGTGCCCGGTCCAGCTCCGGTCAGCGGCTCCAGTCCAGACCCAAACGTCAGCCCCTTTCCAGGTTCGGGGTCTCCCACACCAGGGTCCAGACAGGGCTTGGTACTTCGTGGGAGGAAGGAGAGGGGAAGCAGCGCGCCGAGGTCCAGACCAGACCAGCGGCGCAACAGGGAGGCGGAGAGTAAGTGGTCGTCACGCCCTGAGCCGGATCCGCCTCCGAGGCGGAATGCCCACCCGGCCCCTACCCTGTTATGTATTTCTATGTTGGCCGGGGTGGTTCCCAATCAGAGGCAGCTGTAGCTCGTTGTCTCTGATTGGGGACCATACTTAGGTAGCCTATTGGCACTAGTGGGTTGTGGGATCTTGTTCCGTGTTAGGTATGTTGTTTGTTCTACCTTGGACTTCACGTTTCGTTTGTTTATTGTTTTGTCGGTTGTTTATTCATTAAAATAAACATGTACGCATATCACGCTGCGCCTTGGTCCGTCCCGTCTATAAGCGATCGTGACAGTATTGATACAGTACACAATCCAAATTCTTATTAAGAACTAAATCATTGCCGATATTCAGTGTCTGCTTTTTTATTTTACCCATCTACCAACCTGTGCCCTTCTTTATGAGCAATTGGAAAAGGTCCCTCGCCTTTGTGGTTGAATCTGTGCTTGAAATTCACTACTTAACTGCAGGATCTTACAGATAATTGTGTGTGTCGAGTACAGAGATGTGGTAGTGATTCATAAATTATGTTAACCCCTATAATTCCACACAGAGTGAGTCTGTGCAACTGTTTTGTGTTTATGTGGCAAATTATGTTAGGCTTTTCATAACAAAGGGTGTGAATACTTATATAGCGAAGACATTTTAATTATTTATTTTGTATTCATTTGTTAACATTTATAGAATTATTCTCCATAATTTGACATGATGGACTATTTTGTGTAGATCAGTAACAAAACAATCACAATTATATCAATTTCAATCCCAAGTCTTAACACAACAAAATGTGACAAAATCCAAAGGGGGTGAATACTTATGAATACTATCTTAAAGGTCCTGCACAGTCATCCTATTTCCCAAGTAAAAATAGCCTTTGAGTGACCAAAATATCACCCATAATATTTTCATGCAATTAAAATGCTCAGAATTTGTGAAATTGTACCTTTTTCCTCATCTTTAACTATCAGTAAGCCTGAAAGAACAGGCTGAGTGGGTGGAGAGCTTATATTCATGAGTTTGCCTTGACTGACAGCTCTTTGAAACAGCTCTGTCAAGCAACATGGATGCAGTGAGCAGTGTTGCATTGAAATCATCTCAAGCCAATTTGCTGTAAATTTCTTTTTTTATACCCTTTTGGCATGTCTCTTCTTCTTCTTCTTCTTCTTCTTCTTCTTCTTCTTCTTCTTCTTCTTCTTCTTCTTCTTCTTATTCTTCTATGGTATTATGGCGGTCCGCAATCATTCGTTAAAGGTGCCTATTATTCTGGAGTGTGAATTTATTGCACTTTGTGACACAAAAAGGGGAGGGAAAAAGGACGGGGAAAAGGGAAGAAAAATTGCCCTACCAGCTAACCCTACACCCATTAAAACCTCACCACTATTCCACTACTTGGCCCTATCTGATCCTACACCAGGCCGGCAGCCTGAGAGGACGGGACACTATCGTTCAACACACCTTGTAACTCTTCTGCAGTAAAATCTCATACACCCAATTACTTCTATGCAGACCGACTACTCGGCACACCCCTATATGAAAGTGAACTGTGTTTGCGTGTGATCAGGGGTGAATTAATTCCGCCGATTCTGTTGAAAAACATTTCTTAAGCGGAAGCAAACGGAACGAAACGTGGATAAACATAACTGAATTTTGAGCAACCCTTCTCCTCCTTTTGTTCCATGCTGGCTGAAGACCTAGCTAGCCAGTAACTAGCTAACACCAGAAACAGATGGAAAACTTATACGTATCTTTGCCTTAGATAAATAGTGGAAACCTGTTATTATATTTGCTGATATGCTGCAGTCGAATATTGGCACCAGTAAACTAGCTACAGAGCTATGTAAACCACGCCTCTCTGTGAACACTCCTTCTGTGATGTTGGTTACAAGGCTCTACTTATTTAAAATAGGTAAGAGAACAAGATGTTACCATTGGTGTATTAAAAGGAGAGATGTTATGTGATGTCACATAAAGTCCTTATAATCCCGCCTCATGAAGTTTTTGAAGTTTTTGACATGGGAGAGGGGGCCAGTAACTTTATGATCAAACTTAATCAATGTACCAGCAACAGTCATTTTTCATACTTTGGTCATCCTACTTTCATCTGGTTTCATGCAAATATCATCTAATTTGATTAAAACATGATTTGATTGTGCAGGACCTTTAAGATCGTACATACAGTATGTACCTGAAGAGAGTCACTTCAGTGCTTTATGTATTGTCTCTCCCATGTCTTTGCTGTTTACAAGGCTATACAGGTGGGAAGGAGGGTGATTAAAAGTAGGATGACATTCTGTTAGTCTCTTTGTACGGTGGTCTCTCACATTTTTTACATTTACATTTTAGTCATTTAGCAGACGCTCTTATTCAGAGCGACTTACAGTTAGTGAGTGCATACATTTTTCATACTGGCCCCCCGTGGGAATCGAATCCACAACCCTGGCGTTGCAAGCGCCATGCTGTACCAACTGAGCTACACATCACTTTGAACACTTCTGAAGCAGTAAGAAAGACATTGTTTTGTCACATTCTATGACATTTCTCTGTTATTGATTGGCTTGGCTAATTCTAAGCATCTCTCATTAAATCTCATCACTTGTTGTTAACAACGTACAGTATGTATTTGTCTGTGTCCCAAATGGCACCATATTTTCTACATAATGCACTACTTTTGACCCTGGTCAAAAGTAGTGCACTTCATGGTATAGGCTGTCATTTGGGATGCACCCTTGTCTGAATGTATGGGTGGTACAGCACTAGAGGTGCCTCGTGTGCTCCCTAATACAGAACTCCAGGAGGATCTCTAGAGTTCATTATCAGACTTCTCCACTCATCTAAGAGTGGCATCCCGTGGGTCTGTGAATCTGTTGTCAAATATTTATAAATGTCACCTAATCAGGTCTGCCAAATAATGTGGGCGTCTACTGTGACGGTCAAAGTAGTAATGAGCGCTTTGGTCAGAACAAAGACTACTACCTCCTACCCTTCTTCCTCCAGTAAACACAGACACACACACTCACACGCATGGACATACACCCTACCTTCCCTTCCTTCTCCAGTACACAGTAATTTGGAAGGGAAGTTTTCTAAAGATGGAAAATGTATGCTTTTATACAGTAACAGATTCATATGTCATCTTATTATTTTCATGAATAAGGCAAGCTCAGCTGGTTGACACGTGGCATTGATTTGTCTCTACCAGGGATGGGCAATATATATAAAACCTGTTTTTGCTTTGTCATTATGGGGTATTGTGTGTAGATTGATGAGGGAAAAAAACAATTTAATCAATTATAGAATAAGGATGTAACGTATGGAGGACTAAAAGTGCCACAATTAAATAAATAAATACACCATTAAATAATTACTTAAATGTGTCATTAATTAATTAAAATTAGAATTAAATACATAAATGTGTAATTAAATGTATCATTAATTAATTCAAATACCGATTCATTTTATGTAAAATACATATATAATTATTTCACTATTTACATTTACATTTCATGATCCTGCATTGCAGTGATTCATGAATTACTTAAAACTGTCAAACTGACCCATCAAAGTCAGTGGGCGGGGCTAACGCGAATCTAGTCTGATCCATTGCTTTGGTCTGAAGTAGAGTAGGCCAACCTGGATAGAGACAATGGAGGATCTCCGTGAACTTTCCAGGGAGTTGGTTAGAGACATTTTAAATTTAGCAGAGGATGTAGAAGCAGGACCTGCTGACATTATCCGGAATTGATTTGTCTTGGCTTGATGCAGAGGGTAACCAATCAGGCGTTAGGTTCCGCCTACCAACTTTTGATGGGTCAGTTTGACAGTTTTAAGTAATTCAGGAAGCACTCCAACGCAGGACCATGAAATGTAAATGTAAATAGTGAAATTATTATATATGTATTTTACATAAAATGAATCGGTATTTGAATTAATTAATGACACATTTAATAACACATTTATGTATTTAATTCTAATTTTAATTAATTAATGACACATTTAAGTAATTATTTAATGGTGTATTTATTTATTTAATTGTGGCACTTTTAGTCCTCCATAGTAACGTAACAAAATGTGGAAAAAGTCAAGCGGTCTGAATACTTTCCGAATGCTCTGTACATATATGCCGATGCTTGGCATTGTGCATGGTGATCTTAGGCTTGTGTGCGGCTGCTCTGCTATGGAAAACCATTTCATGAAGCTCCCGACGAACAGTTCTTGTGCTGACGTTGCTTCCACAGGAAGTTAGGAACTTGGTAGTGAGTGTTGCATCCGAGGACAGATGATTTTTACACGCTTCAGCACTCGGCGGTCCCGTTCTGTGAGCTTGTGTGGCCTACCCCTTCGCGGCTGAGCCGTTCTTGCTCCTAGACGTTTCCACTTCACAATAACAGCACTTACAGTTGAACGGGACAGCTCTAGCAGGGCAGAAATTTGACAAACTGATTTGTTGGAAAGGTGGCATCCCATGAAGTTGCCACGTTGAAAGTCACTGAACTCTTCAGTGAGGCCATTCTACTGCCAATGTTTGTCTATGGAGATTCCATCGCTGTGTGCTCTATTTTATACACCTGTCAGCAACTGGTGTGGCTGAAATAGCCGAATCCACTAATTTGATACCTTTGTATATATAGTGCATTCGGAAAGTATTCAAACCCCTTCCCTTTTTCCACATTTTGTTACGTTACAGACTTATTCTAAAATGTATTAAATAAATACCAATTACTCATCAATCTACACACAATACCCCATAATGACAAAGCGAAAACAGGTTTTTAATTATTTTTGTAAATGTATGAAAAAAAATACATAAGTATTCAGAGCCTTTGCTATAAGACTTGAAATTGAGCTCAGGTGCATCCTGTTTCCATTGATCATAATAATATAATCATATGCCATTTAGCAGACGCTTTTATACAAAGTGACTTACAGTCATGTGTGCATACATTTTTACGTATGGGTGGTCCCGGGGATCAAACCCACTACCCTGGTGTTACAAGCGCCATGCTCTACCAATTGAGCTACAGAGGACCATCCTTGAGATGTGTCTACAATTTTATTGGTGTCCACCTGTGGTAAATTCAATTGATTGGACATGATTTGGAAAAGCACACACCCGTCTATATAAGGTCCCACAGTTGACAATACAATTTTTTGGGCCTTCCTCTGACACCGCCTGGTATAGAGGTCCTGGATGGCAGGAAGCTTGGCCCCCGTGATGTACTGGGCCGTACGCACTACCCTCTGTAGTGCCTTGCGGTCGGAGGCCAAGCAGTTGCCATACCAGGCGGTGATGCAACCAGTCAGGATGCTCTCGATGGTGCAGCTGTATAATTTTTTGAGGATCTGAGGACCCATGCCAAATCTTTTCAGTCTCCTGAGGGGGAATAGGATTTGTCGTGCCCTCTTCACGACTGTCTTGGTGTGTTTGGACCATGATAGTTCGTTGGTGATGTGGACACCAAGGAACTTGAAGCTCTCAACCTGTTCCACTACAGCCCCGTACAGATATACTGGGCCGTACGCACTACCCTTTGTAGTGCCTTGCAGTCGGAGGCCAAGCAGTTGCCATACCAGGCGGTGATGCAACCAGTCAGGATGCTCTCGATGGTGCAGCTGTAGAATTTTTTGAGGATCTGAGGACCCATGCCAAATCTTTTCAGTCTCCTGAGGGGGAATAGGCTTTGTCGTGCCCTCTTCACGACTGTCTTGGTGTGCTTGTACCATGTTAGTTTGTTGGTGATGTGGACACAGCCTCGTTGATGAGAATGGCTGCGTGCTCTGTCCTCTTCTTCTTTTTCCTGTAGTCCACAATCATCTCCTCAGAGGGTGAATGGACAAGAACAATTATTTAAGTACCTTTGAACGGGGTTTGGTAGTAGGTGCCAGGCGCACCAATTTGAGTGTGTCAAGGACTGCAACGTTGCTGTGTTTTTCACGATCAACAGCTTCCGGTGTGTATCAAGAACGGTCCACCACCCAAAGGACATCCAGCCAACTTGACACAACTGTGGGAAGCATTGGAGTCAACATGTAGAGTCCATGCTCCGATGAATTGAGGCTTTTTTTTAGGCCAAAAGGGGGTGCAACTCAATATTAGAAAGGTGTTGCTAATGGTTTGTACACTCAGTGAAAGTACCTAGAAAGTTTCAACTGAAATTGTCCAAGATGAACTCGCTAACTAGCTGGATAAACAGTGCTGACAATTCCATTTGGGCTAGCTAGCTAAATTATACAGCCAACATTTATCCACAGTTGGATAAACAAATCCTTTGTGTAACCACACTGTAACAGTCAACAGTAAAAAACTCTGAAACATTTAACTACAGCATACTGTAAATTATGGTGCATTGTGAGAAAATTGCTGTATTTCGAATGGTACTGTAATTCCACCCCACAGAATACAATGCCATACCGTATCTTTGGAGCGCCAAAAAACTTTTGACCAGTAGTGGGTAATGGTTTCTGGCTCATTAACATATTTTGAGGCGTGCCTTGTAAGGGCTATATTTGTTGCACCCGTGAGTAAGAATGTACAAATTTAAAGGTAGACTCAGCGATATGACATAGATGCAGAAAGTGGCACATCAAGGTACCGTTGTAAAAGTTTTGCGTCATACAGTATTGCATTTCAGGAAGGGATGAGTCACAAGATGGTGGGTATGCCCAAACTGTTGTCGGACTTGGAGATGGAATCAAGAGAACCCATTGAGGTAAGTATAAAGGCGTGCAGGAAAAAAAGGAAGAAAGTGGAACATATTAAGAGTAAATATGGAGTGTTGCAGAAGGAAATTGAACATAACGAGAGTGAGGATGAATTAACTGCGGTGGCAGGTGCGGTGAAGAATGCCGAGTTTAAGCCTCGTCCTGATGGTGATAAAGATGTTTTTTGCCCAGTGGGAGTTCAGTTTTTGGAGAGAATGTATCCTTGCTTTCTGGCTGATCCATATGTGGTGTCAGGTTGGGTGGAGAAGATGTTGGGGAATGTTGGGTCGATGAAAGTGACTCAAAGTGGAATCGTTTTTGCCATCCAGACGGAGCGTGCGCTCCACACCACGTGACTGGGGACAAGAACTGTGGATTGCTTTCCTCTCTTGAGCAGGGCGCCGTCGAAAGGAGTGATAACTGGTGTGGCATTAAGTGTTGAGGAGGGCCAACTGAAGTTGAAGATTTCCGGTGTCTGTGATGCCCACCGTTTGATGCGACACAGACCCGGTGGAGAGAGCATGGTGAAACAGAGAAGACACCTGTTTGTAATACTGAGTTTTGATGCAGAGTTTTTACCAGATGAAGTCAAGTTAGGATGTGTCAGTTATCCCGTGAGAGCTTTTGTCCCAAACCGATGATGGTGTTTTAGGTGTCAAGCCTAGATGTGAGAAGTGTGCAGGAGGATATGAGACAAAGGAATGTGTAGTATCGGTGGAAAAAGTGTGTGTAAATTGTATGGGTACCCATGTTGCTGGATATCAGATGTGTCCAGTGAGAGAAACGCAGATTGAGGTTGCCAGGATCAGAGTAGTGCAGAAGGTGTCGTATGCTGAGGCATTGAAGAGAGTACTAGAGGAAGATGGGTGGTTTGGAAGGAATCAGTGGCTAACTGCAAGCATTGCAAAGCAATCACTAGCCTGCTATTCAGTGGAGTGGGTGTGTGGTCCCAAGTCTGGGTTTAAGGGTCTCTTTTCCAAGCTTAGAAGGATAAACATTCAACATTGGCCATGGTGTCAATCCAGCATGATTTCTGCCGTGCTCAAAACAACTGGAAACTCAGAACTGGGAAATCTGATTTCAGTGAGTTCATGACAACTGGGAACTCTGAAAAAAACGAGCTCCGACTGGGAAAATATGTTTTAAACGGTCATCCAACTCGGAATTGCAAGTCGGGAACTCAGGCCTCTTTCTAGAGCACCGACCTGAAGATCACTGACGTCATCATGATTCGACCTTGTATTTTTCAGAGTTCCCAGTTGTCTTGAAAGCACCATCAGTCCAGTGAATGCCAGACTTTGATGATAAAGCTTGATTTCAAAATTTGCTCACAAAGGACCTTTCTGTTCAAGTGAGCACAGCACAACACAACAGCAGTACAAAAATGTATTGTATGCTGCTAAATAAATAATGTAATATGCCAGGGAGATATGTGTACTGTAGCTAAGTAATACTAAGTGTATGTTATGTAGTAACCTGTTAGTAGCCCATGTGCCTCACCCTAACATTTTGGTCCCGTTTCCCCTCTTAATTTTGCCTACTGTTCTGACTTGGTGGTGCACATGTAGCCTATAGCCTGTTTCAGAGAAATGTAATCATCAAATACTGTAAGAGCTTTCATTGTTTGCTTATATGCCCCCTTTATTTATACTACGGTTCTGACTTGGTGTACAGGGAGAATACTGTAAGAACGGACCATGTTCTGAATTCTGTCGCGGTACATTTCAAAAGTGCTGAACAAATAGTTATATTGACTATGTCCATCCTAGCTTGCCCATTAATGTATTTTTAGAAATTACGGATTGCCTCTTATCCGCTCGTTGTTCCCTTATGCCATAGTTTGTACATGTCAATTGTCAGTAGAAACCACCTTTATTAAAGCAAGTCAGCCATATCAGCTGTTTTTTTTAAGGCAGTAAATGAGGCTGAATGAACTGTTTCGCTGCCAGACAAGGCTCCGCTGATAGCCAGGTGTAGCAGTGGTAAGGTGTTGGGACTGCTGTTGTAGGCCCTAACAGTGTGTGGGCACCTTTTGTCACCGTTATAGAGCAATTAATGTATTGTTTAGTGTTGTGTAGTGGGTTTGCTGGCATGCATCTAAATGTTGTATTTTTTTTGCCCCACCAATAATTAAATGCTAAAATTGCCACTGACCCACTGCCAGTTTGGAAGACTTTGTTTAGGCCTCTTGATGTACAAGTGATATAAAACACGCTGACTTCGGTCGCTAGCTGTACGGTGTTTCCTCCGACATATTGGTGAGGCTGGCTTCCGGGTTAAGCTAGCAGTGTTTCAAGAAGCAGTGCGTTCTTGGGGACCTTCAGTGATGCAGAAATGTTTTGGTACCCTTCCCCAGATCTGTGCCTCGACACAACCCTGTCTCGGAGCTCTACGGACAATTCCTTTGACCTCATGGCTTGGTTTGTTGAAGTTGTAGAAACATCTCAAAGATGATCAATGGAAACAGGATGCACCTAATCTCAATTTCGAGTCTCATAACAAAGGGTCTGAAAGCTTATGTAAATAAGGTATTTGAGTTTTTGTTTTGTTTATATTAGCAAAAATGTCTAAAAACCTGTTTTTGCTTTGCCATTATGGGGTATTGTGTGTAGATTGATGAGGGGAAAAAAACTATTTAATCAATTTTAGAATAAGGCTGTAATGTAACAAAATGTGGAAAAAATCAAGGGTTCTGAATACTTTCCGAATGCACTGTAAAGAAAATGCATAACAAAACTAATCCAATCTGTTAGTAGTTGGACTTACTGAGATGGTTGTTCCTGTTTAAATGGTTTAGATCAGGGTTGGGCAATTACAGTCCTCAGGCCAAATGCTATTATTGTCACCCTTTTCCCCTAGCTCTCTAGCTAACTAGCCTGACGACTCATCCTAAATTATTCCGCTGGTCTGTCGTTAGCAACATACATTGAAGTCGTTTTATAGTGGCAAAACAAAGTCATCAGCAAATGGATCGTCTCTAACCAATCAGAGTATCAAAGCCAATGACGAATTTTCAAACTGCTGCTTTACCCACGTGTGTTCTGGCCCAATCCATCGGTTTCTGGACCAATCAGACGGCCCCAAATATGTTCACATTCAGTGATGGGTCGGGGAGGTACTCAGAGTAGCTTTCTGATTTCTTCGTGAAACACACCCCTACAACTAATAAGCTACTCATCTGCAACTTGGTTGCATCCAGTTGAAACGTTTAAACTTTAGTGCAACTAGTTGCAAGCAACAGCCAATCAAAGCAAATGCTTTTGTCACATGATCCTGGCATCAGGGCTAGTAAAGGTTTATGTACATGGTATGGAAGTCCATTTTTTTATTATTTTTTTATGAAACCAGTTTCAACTGAAATTGCTCAACATTGCTTGGTTAGCTCATTGCTAGCTAACAGTGATAGCAATTTCATTTAATCCTAGCTAGCTAAATTGTACAGCCAGCATTTTCTCTAAATCTACAAGTAATTTGTGAAATCACAATGTAATGAAGCAGATGACATGGGGTGCGTTTAGAATCCCCAAACAATATGACAGAAGCAGCTTCAATTTGATTGGCTGTTGCATGCTATTTTAATCGTGTTTGAGTTGCTTCATGTAACAGAAAAGTTGCTTGAGATTATGTCACTTACAACCTGCAACTGCAACTAAAATTGTGTGAAAATTGCTTTGTGCAACTCTAGCCTTATGATGGACACAGCTTTGTAGAACCAAAACTGTGTCCATCATTGCTCAACAAACTCAAGAACAAATCCTTTCGGGGCTGCTGCAGTTCGCAAACGATATTGTGCTTATCACCCTCACGGCAGTCATGCTTTCCGCCAAGAATTGTTCACAATCTAGTCCAGTTGTGGCCACAAATAGACATCGTTTAGAGGAATCAATAAATAATCATATTTGTATGCCTAGCAACCACAAATGTACATTGTTTAAAGCAAACTTGTGCAAGTCTCAGTCACAAATGACAGCTCCAATAAGCCCCTTATGGTGAACGAGAATCATGACTCTTCCGAGTTTTCTGTTCGTCTTTCGCCGAAAGGGGGTCCTGCATGCCCCTTAGTGATGAACTAGATGTGAATTAAAGTTTTCCAATTGTTCACCAGTGGGGGTTCTCCGTGCTCTGGGCATTACTGAATCAAATGAACAGAATTAGTCAAAAATATTTGTTCTTTTGACTGAACGAGTCAGTGAAAAGAGCAAAACTTCCCATCACTGCTGCCAAAGTATGGCCTCATGATGAATGTCATGTAGCCCAGTGGTCCTCAAACTGTGGGATGGGCCCCCGAGAGGTCAGCAGGGGAGGCACGGGGTCCCTCCCCCAAAATAAAATGTTATATATATATATATACAGTACCAGTCAAAAGTTTGGACACACCTACTCATTCAATGCTTTTTCATTATTTTTACTATTTTCTATCAAAACTATTAAATAACACATATGGAAATATGTAGTAACCAAAAAAGTGTTAAACATATCAAAATATATGTTATATTTGAGATTCTTCAAAGTAGCCACCCTTTGCCTTGATGACAGCTTTGCACGTTCAAGACTGCTTTTCCAACAGTTCCCACATATGCTGAGCACTTGTTGGCTGCTTTTCCTTCACTCTGCGGTCCGACTCATCCCAAACCATCTCTATTGGGTTGAGGTCGGGTGATTGTGGAGGCCAGGTCATCTGATGCAGCACTCCATCACACCTTCTTGGTCAAATAGCCCTTACACAGCCTGGAGGTGTGTTGGGTCATTGTCCTGTTGAAAAACAAATGATAGTCCCACTAAGCGCAAACCAGATGGGATGGCGTATCGCTGCAGAATGCTTTGGTAGCCATGCTGGTTAAGTGCGCCTTGAATTCTAAATAAATCACAGAGAGTGTCAACAGCAAAGCACCCCCCACACCATCACACCTCCTCCTCCACGCTTCAAAGTGGGAACCACACATGCGGATATCATCCAATCACCTACTCTGCGTCTCAAAAAGACACAGTGGATGGAACCAGAAATCTCTCATTTGGACTCATCAGACCAAAGGACAGATTTCCACCGTTCTAACATCCATTGCTCGTGTTTCTTGGCCAAAGCAAGTCTCTTCTTCTTCTTGGTGTCTTTTAGTAGTGGTTTCTTTGCAGCAATTTGACCATCAAGGCCTGATTCACGCAGTCTCCTCTGAATAGTTGATGTTGAGATATGTCTGTTACATGAACTCTGTGAAGCATTTACTTGGGCTGCAATTTCTTAGGCTGGTAACTCTAATGAACGTATCCTCTGCAGTGAAGGTAACTCTGGGTCTTCCATTCCTGTGGCGGTCCTCATTAGAGCCAGTTTCATCATAGCGCTTGATGGTTTTTGCGAATGCACTTGAAGAAACTTTCAAAGTTCTTGAAATTTTGCGGATTGAGTGACCTTCATGTCTTAAAGTAATGATGGACTGTCGTTTCTCTTTGCTTATTTGAGCTGTTCTTGCCATAATATGGACTTGGTATTTTACCAAATAGGGCTATCTTCTGTATACACCCCCTACATTGTCACAACACAACTGATTGGCTCAAACGCACAAATTAACTTTTAAGAAGGCACACCTATTATTTGAAATGCATTCCAGGTGGCTACCTCGTGAAGCTGGTTGAGAGAATGCCAAGAGAGTGCAAAGCTGTCATCAAGGAAAAGGGTGGCTTTTTTAAGAATCTCAAATATAAAATATATTTTGATTTGTGTAACACTTTTTTGGTTACTACATGATTCCATATGTGTTATTTCATAGTTTTGCTGTCTTCACTAGAACATAGTAAGAATTAAGAAAAATAATTAGTAGGTGTGTCCAAACTTTTTACTGGTACTGTATATATATATATATATATATATATATATATATATATATACAGTTGAAGTCGGAAGTTTACATACACCTTAAGAAAAATACATTTAAATTCCTGACATTTAATCCAAGTAAAATGTCCCTGTTTTAGGTCAGTTAGGATTACCACTTTATTTTAAGAATGTGAAATGTCAGAATAATAGTAAAGAGAATGATTTATTTAAGCTTTTATTCCTTTCATCACATTCCCAGTGGGTCAGAAGTTTACATACACTTAATTAGTATTTGGTAGCATTGCCTTTAAATTGTTTAACTTGGGTCAAACGTTTCGGGTAGCCTTCTACAAGCTTCCCACAATACGTTTTGTGAATTCTGGCCCATTCCTCCTGACAGAGCTGGTGTAACTGAGTCAGGTTTGTAGGCCTCCTTGCTCACACACACTTTTTCAGTTCTGCCCACATATTTTCTTTAGGATTGAGGTCAGGGCTTTGTGATGGCCACTCCAATACCTTGACTTTGTTGTCCTTAAGCCATTTTGCCACAAGTTTGGAAGTATGATTGGGGTCATTGTCCATTTGGAAGACCCATTTGCGACCAAGCTTTGACTTCCTGACTGATGTCTTGAGATGTTGCTTCAATATATCCACATAATTTTCCTTCCTAACGTAATGTGTTACCAATTGTTTTCTTGGTGACTATGGTCCCAGCTGCCTTGAGATCATTGACAAGATCCTCCTGTGTAGTTCTGGGCTGATTCCTCACCGTTCTCATGATCATTGCAACTCCACGAGGTGAGATCTTACATGGAGCCCCAGGCCGAGGGAGACTGGCAGTTCTTTTGTGTTTCTTCCATTTGCGAATAATCACACCAACTGTTTTCACCTTCTCACCAAGCTGCTTGGCGATGGTCTTGTAGCCCATTCCAGCCTTGTGTAGGTCTACAATCTTGTCCCTGACATCCTAGGAGAGCTCTTTGGTCTTGGCCATGGTGGAGAGTTTGGAATCTGATTGATTGATTGCTTCTTTGGACAGGTGTCTTTTATACAGGTAACATACTGAGATTAGGAGCACTCCCTTTAAGTGTGTTCTCCTAATCTCAGATCGTTACCTGTATAAAAGACACCTGGGAGCCAGAAATCTTTCTGATTGAGAGGGGGTCAAATACTTATTTCCCTCATTAAAATGCAAATCAATGTATAACATCTTTGACATGCATTTTTCTGGATTGTTTTGTTGTTATTCTGTCTCTCATTGTTCAAATAAACCTACCATTAAAATTATAGACTGATCATTTCTTTGTCAGTGGGCAAACGTACAAAATCAGCAGGGGATCAAATACGTTCCCCAATGCTGGAAGGGGGGCCTGAGTGAAAAAGTTTAAATCAATCAAAAGTATATTAAAACTGTTGGTAAAACTTGTCAGTAATCAAGTGACTGGCTTTCTTGATGTCTATAGTATTCCCTCTGGTATGCAATCTGGTTTCCGCTCAGGTTATGGATGTGTCACTGCAACCTAAATTATGTCACCATTGCCCTTGATTCTAAGCAATGTTGTGCTTCTATTTTTTTTTTACTTGGCCAAAGCTTTTGATACGGTAGACCATTCCATTATTGAGGGCCGGCTAAGGAGTATTGCTGTCTGAGGGGTCTTTGGTTTGCCTGGTTTGCTAACTACCACTCTCAAAGAGTGCAGTGTATAAAGTCAGAACATCTGCTGTCTCAGCCACTGCTTGTCACCAAGGGAGTACCCCAAGGCTCAGTCCTAGGCCCCACGCTCTTCTCAATTTACATCAACAACATAGCTCAGGTAGTAGGAAGCTCTTTCACAAAATGTATATGCAGATGATACAGTCTTATACTCAGCTGGCCCCTCCCCGGATTTTGTGTTAAATGCTCTACATCAAAGCTTTCTCTACCCTTAATCTTGTTCTGAACACCTCCAAAACAAAGGTCATGTGGTTTGGTAAGAAGACAGCCCCTCTCCCCACCGGTGTGATTACTACCTCTGAGGGTTTAGAGCTTGAGGTATTCACCTCATACAAGTACTTGGGAGTTTGGCTAGACGGTACACTGTCCTTCTCTCAGCACATATCAAAGCTGCAGGCTAAGGTTCAATCTAGACTTGGTTTCCTCTATCGTAATCGCTCCTCTTTCACTCGAGCTACCAAACTAACCCTGATTCAGATGACCATCCTACCCATGCTAGATTACGTAGACGTAATTTATAGATCGGCAGGTAAGGGTGCTCTCGAGGGGCTAGATGTTCTTTACCATTCGGCCATCAGATCTGCCACCAATGCTCCTTATAGGACACATCACTGCACTCTATACTCCTCTGTAAACTGGTGATCTCTGTATACCTGTCGCAAGACCCACTGGTTCATGCTTATTTATAAAAACCCTCTTAGGCCTCACTCCCTCCTATCTGAGATACCTACTGCAGCCCTCATCCTCCACATACAACACCCGTTCTGCCAGTCACATTCTGTTAAAGGTCCCCAAAGCGCACACATCCCTGAGTCACTCCTCTTTTCAGTTTGCTGCAGCTAGCGACTGGACAGTTTTATCTCCATCTCTTCATTCAAAGACTCAATCATGGACACTCTTACTGACAGTTGTGGCTGCTTCGCGTCATGTATTGTTGTCTCTACCTTCTTGCCTTTGTGCTGTTGTCTGTGCCCAATAATGTTTGTACCATGTTTTGTGCTGCTACCATGTTGTGCTGCTGCCATGTTGTGTTGCTACCATGTTGTTGTCATGTGGTGTTGCTACCATGCTGTGTTGTCATGTGTTGCTGCCATGCTATGTTGTTGTCTTAGGTCTCTCTTTATGTAGTGTTCTGGTGTCTCTCTTGTCGTGATGTGTGTTTTGTCCTATTTTTATTTTTAATCCCAGACCCCGGTCCCCGCAGGAGACCTTTTGCCTTTTGGTAGGCCGTCAATGTAAATAAGAATGTATTCTTAACTGACTTGCCTAGTTAAATAAGGGCTAAATAAACATTTTTAAAATTATCAGAAGAATCTGCCCGTCAGTCAATCTGTCCGTAAATCAGTCAGTCCACAATGTGGCTGTATCTTTGTATTGGGGGAGGGGAAGGGGTGGGGTCTGGGCTGGCAGTTGCTGGATGGAGGTGGCAGTTGTGGCTGGTCGGTGCTGTATCCAGGGTTGTTGCTGGTGTTGGGACCGGGAAAAAACTGGGTTGGTGCTGGTGTTGGGGCCGGGACTGGAAGTAGTAATGGTACTGGGACCAGGGCTGGAAAACAGGTGTTGGTGCTGGGTCTGGTGCTGGGAACTAGGGAAAAAACAGGAACCGGCAACTAGGGCTGCTGCAGGTGCTGGGTCGGGATCTGGGTCAGTAGAGGGGAGGAAGCACAACCTGAGGAGCAAGCAGACACTCAAGGGAGCCCCAGACCCAGAGATCAATGGTGGTACTTCCCTGTGGCCTGCTCGCTCCAAGTGAAGGTCTGAGCTTTGGTCCCTCCTCCACGCCTCATCTGGTGCTGGTGCTTGTGCTGGAAACTGGGTACTGGGTGGATACTGGTGCTGGGACTGGTGCTGGATCTGCAGAGGGGAGGAAGAATAACCTGAGGCGCAAGCAGGCACACAAGGGAGCCCTAGACCTGGCGGTCTGTGGTGGCACTCCCCTGTGGTCTGCTCGCTCCGGGGTAAGGTCTGGTGTTTGGTCCCTCCTCGCCTCTTACAGTGTTCTGGTGCTGTGACTGGTGCTGGAACTGGTGTTGGATCTGCAAAGGGGAGGAAATACAACCTGAGGAGAGAGCAGGCATACTTGGAATCCCAGGACCCAGAGGTTGGTGATGGTACTCCCCTGAGACCTGCTCGCTCTGGGTGTAGGTCTAGATCTTTGTTCCTTCCGCCACGCCTCTTCTGGTGTGGTGATGAATGGCTCCTGGTTCTGGTCTGGTTCTGGTTCTGTGAGAGGGATAAGTGTAGAGGGAGGAAGGGGGAAAGGGATGGTGAGGGAGCAGGTGGGAGTGGTGGTGGAGGGTATGTCCATCGGCCTGGGCTGGTGCTGGAGGAGGAGTGATGCGGCGGCAAGGCTGGATTCTGGAGGACAGAGGCCCAGACGCACCCACTCACAAAGAGTTGGTAGGTGTGTTCAGTGTAAGTGTATCCATGGGGGTAGTTCTCTGTAAGTACTTTGTGCCGTTTATGGATGGATTCTCTAGTGGGGAGGCAACCATGAACAGCCATCTAGAGTGTGTCTTTCTTTTCTGAGTGTATTGTCAGGGTGATGGGTTATTGGTTATTGGGGGGTCCCGGCCTGCGTTTGATCATTTTGTTGCAGAGGTGGATGAGGGCATCTAGCGGGTCGTTTGTGTTGTTGGGTGGTTCTTGGCTGTTCAAAGTTCTTGACATGCCTCCCCACTGACTACCTGGTGGCCCTCTGTACTGACTTGGTATGGTGACAGTTTCTGGGACATCTTGGGTGGTGGGTTGGCTGGTGCCTGTGGAAAGTTCTGGGTCTGGGACTGGGTCTTCATTGTTGTCTGGTGGAGGATTGGGGTTAGTGGTATTGGCCCTTGCCCTGCTGGCGTAGGAACTGGGAATGGTTCTGAAGAAGTGGCCCCCTTTCCCACACAGGTTGCAGGGGCGTGTGGTGGTAAAGTCTGAGGTGGGATGGTTGTCTTTACAGATATACTTTTTTGGGGGGGTCATTTAGCAGACGCTCTTATCCAGAGCGACTTACAGTTAGTGAGTTAATATTTTTTATTTTAATACTGGCCCCCCGTGGGAATCGAACCCACAACCCTGGCGTTGCAAGCGCCATACTCTACCAACTGAGCTACATCGTTACAGATGACTGCTGTGCAGGCCCAGTTGGCCACAGTTCTTGCACAGTTTGGGCATGCCGTAGTAGTGGACTCCGCCCACTCCGGATGGGTCCGGTCTTAACTGGTATGTCATAGTCCTGGATGCTCATTGTGAAGCTGTACTGTAACTACTTTGGATTCTGTGTCAGAAAGTGGGTATGCTCTGCTTCTGTTAAACAGGGCTGTATCTTTGCAATTTCTGTATTTTAACCAAAACTGTTCTAGTAACTGGGGGGTCTTGAAACTGGCTTCAAATTATTCCTGTGGAGGGGGTGGAAGTGGCTAGGAAAGGATTTGTCAGACGCAGTGGCGGCTCCTGAAAAAATTCTCAGGGGGGGCAATTTTTCTGATGATTTAGGTGACCTACACACATTTTAAAAAAGATATGTCCAGCAACAACATGAAGACAGGGGCAGCATATAAGTCAATACTGATATACACATTACTTGCTTCAAAAAGGCCTCATGGTTGAATTGGAAATATGTGCACCTGAGCAAGCAGGAGCTTTTGATAGAGGCTACTGAAAACATTGATGCAAGTTATTGGTAATAAGAATTTTTTATAGACTTCCATATTCTGCCCTCTTGTATAGATTTGTGAAAATGAACAGTGATAGACATTTTGCCTGAAAACAGAATTTGAAAATAATTTCTAGAAAAGGTAAACACAGCTATCTGTATGGCTTTGTAAATATGAACAACCATATTCTGGCCAATTGTATAGATTTGTAAAAAAAATTGTTTACTTTAAAAAAAATGAAAAATAACTATTTTAAACAACATCAACTGTGAACTGATTTGGGCGTGTGTGTGTTAAAGAGACAGACAGGGAGGGACAAAGAGAGAGAGAGGCTACATTACTTGTACTGAAACTGTTCTCTTCTCTCTTTCAATGCAGCAAAGCGGTCAATGACTTTCTCATTGAAATCAGGCATGCTGAGGACTAGTTTACTAGTTACTTTTTAGCTTGCTGCATGATCAAATTCAGCTGATGCGCATAGCAATGCACGTAATGGCCTTTCTTGAAATGCTCACGCACCTTTTGCCTTCTCTCGCCTCATCACACTGGCTCCATCGTAAGCTTGCGCAATGAGTTTGACTTTCACGTCGTCGGCAAAAAGACCGTTCAGTCTCTCCAAAAGCACACTGGCGATTGAGACTGAGGTTGATTCCGAGATGGGAAGGAACTCAAAAAAGCGCTCCTGCACTTTGTGGTTGTCTCTTTGATGTGAACTTCTTTCAAAGAGACAATCGAGTTGCACTGAACGCTATAGCCATCTTGATAGTAGTACGTGAATTGATTGATGCTGCTACCCGCTCTTTTCTTAGTTACGTTCATGGTTACGTTACGTATGACGAAAGCGCGTAAGTGCAAGCCCTCAGAAACCCATAGAGATTGTATTGAAAGCTCTGAAATTTGAAAAAAATAGATTTTACATGGGAGTCTATGACAGACTTCTGGGCGATTTTCAACCTGACTGAAATCGCCCCAAAAGGGGGGGGGGGGGGCATTTGAAGCACGACTTTAGCCTGATTGGACATTTAGTGGCAGTGTGGCACTGTGGCAGATCAGACGTCTAGATTACAACACTGATAACTACTGTTGCCGTGATATAATTGATTAGAAAAAAAATCCCTTCCTTTTCCCGTTTGGCAGTGCGTCGCCCATATCGCCCTATTGAACACACCGCCCCTGGTCAGACGGCACAAAGTCCATACCTCCCTAGATTACTGCCCTGCTGAATTCCAGGCGGGTCATGGTTTCTGGTCTGGCGGTTGTTGTTGCTGCTCCTGCTGCTCCCCGGCCATTGGCGGCTCTTTCCTCGGCAGCCTCCGATTTGGGGATTAGCATCAGCCTCACCACTTTGTAGCGGTGCATCGCTCCTGGGTTCATCATAGTTATCTTGTTCAGGTGAGGCACTCAACTGTAGTCTGTTCGCTCCAGGCGTAGGTTGGTATCTTTAAAGGGGTTCCTTCCTCCATGCCCTGATGTGGTGGTATTCTCTGCATCTGGTCTGGTCTCTCATTCTAGTGAACTGCACCAGGGGGGTTGGCGGTCAGCTGGTCCTGGTCTGGATGGTGGTGGCCTGAGGATGGAAAATGGGGAAAAAAGTAGCAGGGGAGGAGGGCTGCAGGCCATGGGTAGAAGCAGTAAAGGCCTGACAGCGCTTCTACTCGCCTCAAGGCCTGCAGTCCATTGTCTCCTCCTCAGGCAGCTAGGCCAGTGCTGGTTCTGGATGCTGGGGGGGGGGGTCCAGGATGGTCTGTGGACTGGGGAGTCAGGTCAAGCCGCGGTCAAGCCACTGTTACCGTTCCTTCTTCCCCAGTTCTTCCAGTGTCGGAGTGGTCCATGGACTAGGGGAACAGCACCAGCCGCGGCCGAGACACTGTTACTAGCACTGTCCCCTAGTCTGTCAAAAGAAAAGACACAAGAGAGAGAAAAGAGGGTAGAGAGAGGGACACATTACGGATAATCTCCACCACACAGGGTTGTGTGTACTGAAGAGAAACCAGAGTTTCATTTCTATGATAAAATAATCAACACTCACTTGATGAAGACTACAGGATTGAAAGCCATTGCATGCAACAATCACTAGCAAACGCAGTCATGAAATATGCAAATAAAGCTTTACACCCTACAGTGTTAAAACAACACCCAAAAACCTTTTTAGAGGTACATTTTTGCCACTTAAAAGGAACAAACGGCTTTGTAATTGTGGTGGTACCCTAAAAAGGCAATTTTTATACCTTTTCCAAAGGTATGCTTTTGTACCTGTACTATCTTGTCCCCTAAGGTACACAATTGCTATTTTAAGGTACAATTATGTACCTATAACTAAAGGTACAAAGGACATACCTTACAGGGTACCACTACAGTGACAAGCGTTTGTACCCCTTTAAGAACAAATCTAAACCTTTATTTCTGAGAGTGTATAGTCAACAGTATACTGTAACTGTATAGTGCTTCACCTCATCCTATGGAAACTATATAGCCTAGATAATTAAATCCCATTGTGAATTATCCGAACCAATATTTGCAGTGTTGATGGGCTGTGAGAATAAAAGCCCCTCTCCATACATCTTAAACAATTACAAAATCAAATCCTGGCAACCCAACGTGCGGGCGTTTTAAAAATGCTACCTCATTTGCATGTGCGGTTTATGAATAATCGGAGCCCGGTGACACGCAAGGTGAGTTTGTGTTCCGTCAATATTGTCACTCTATTTCTAATCATTTGTAAATTCCAAGTGGATTACATTCCGTTTCTGACGTGTTTCAAAAACCCTCCGACTTCCAAAGTTGCGGGAAGGCTTGTCAGACGGCTTTCTAATCTATGAGGGGGATTTGAATAAATCGCTCCCTCACTGCATCTCATCCCCTCAACCTCTCAGAGCATCACACGCCTCATATGGAGGACATCCACTCCTCGAGAGTCACACGCTAAATGAGATTAATTTCAACGTCGTAAACAACTGGGGAATGGATCCCTCGGGGGCCGCTGTCTCTCTGGCATGTTGGAGAAACAAATGTGTTTGAGTGCTGCTTTAAGGTTTCGTCTCTGACAAGCGAGATTCGAGATCTTAATCCAGCCTTTATTTTAGAAACAGTAATAGGGCTGGGAGGGAAATATAATTGTGATATTGTTGCGTTGTCTCTCACTTAATCTCCTCCCCTCAAAACTGGCTGCATTGGGTATGATGGTTTTTAATGAAGTTGAAGTCGGACGTTTACATACACTTAGGTTGGAGTCATTAAAACTCGTTTTTCAACCACTCCACACATTTTTTGTTAACAAACTATAGTTTTGGCAAGTCGGTTAGGACATCTACTTTGTGCATGACGCAAGTAATCTTTCCAACAATTGTTTACAGACAGATGATTTCACTTATAATTCACTGTATCACAATTCCAGTGGGTCAGAAGTTTACATACACTAAGTTGACTGTGCCTTTAAACAGCTTGGAAAATTCCAGAAAATGATGTCATGGCTTTAGAAGCTTCTGCTAGGCTAATTGACATCATTTGAGTCAGTTGGAGGTGTACTTGTGGATGTATTTCAAGGCCTACCTTCAAACTCAGTGCCTCTTTGCTTGACATCATGGGAAAATCAAAAGAAATCAGCCAAGACCTCAGAAAAAGAATTGTAGACCTCCACAAGTCTGGTTCATCCCTGGGTGCAATTTCCAAACGCCTGAAAGTACCACGTTCATCTGTACAAACAATAGTATGCAAGTATAAACACCATGGGACCACGCAGCCGTCATACCACTCAGGAAGGAGACGCGTTCTGTCTCCTAGAGATGAACGTACTTTGGTGCGAAAAGTGCAAATCAATCCCAGAAAAGCAGCAAAGGACCTTGTGAAGATGCTGGAGGAAACAGGTACAAAAGTATCTATATCCACAGTAAAAGGAGTCCTATATCGACATAACCTGAAAGGCCGCTCAGCAAGGAAGAAGCCACAACTCCAAAACCACCATAAAAAAGCCAGACTATGGTTTCCAACTGCACATGGGGACAAAGATCGTACTTTTTGGAGAAATGTCCTCTGGTCTGATGAAACAAAAATAGAACTGTTTGGCCATAATGACCATTGTTATGTTTGGAGGAAAAAGGGGGCTGCTTGCAAGCTGAAGAACACCATCCCAACCATGAAGTACGGGGGTGGCAGCATCATGCTGTGGGGGTGCTTTACTGCAGGAGGGACTGGTGCACTTCACAAAATAGATGACATCATGAGGAAGGAAACTTATGTGGATATATTGAAGCAACATCTCAAGACATCAGTCAGGAAGTTATAGCTTGGTCGCAAATGGGTCTTCCAAATGGACAATGACCCCAAGCATACTTCCAAAGCTGTGGCAAAATGGCTTAAGGACAACAAAGTCAAGGTATTGGAGTGGCCATCACAAAGCCCTGACCTCAATCCTATAGAACATTTGTGGGCAGAACTGAAAAAGCGTGTGCGAGCAAGGAGACCTACAAACCTGACTCAGTTACACCAGCTCTGTCAGGAGGAATGGGCCAAAATTCACCCAACTTATTGTGGGAAGCTTGTGGAAGGCTACCCGAAACAATTTGACCAAAGTTAAACAATTTAAAGGCAATGCTACCAAATACTAATTGAGTGTATGTAAACTTCTGACCCACTGGGAATGTGATGAAAGAAATAAAAGCTGAAATAAATAATTCTCTCCACTATTATTCTGACATTTCACATTCTTAAAATAAAGTGGTGATCCTAACTGACCTAAGACAGGGAATTTTTACTAGGATTAAATGTCAGGAATTGTGAAAAACTGAGTTTAAATATATTTGGCTAAGGTGTATGTAATCTTCCGACTTCAACTGTAGATATAATATGCCATTTAGCAGACGCTTTTATCCAAAGCGACTTACAGTCATCCGTGCATATATTTTTAGGTATGGGTGGTCCCGGGGATCGAACCCACTACGCTGGCGTTATAAGCGCCTTGCTTTACTAATTGAGCTACAGATATCCAATATCATATTGTCATATCAAAAAGTGTTAAACAAATCAAAATATATTTTAGATTTTAGATTCTTAAAAGTAGCCACCCTTTGCCTTGATGAAAGCTTTGCACACTCTTGGCATTTTCTCAACCAGCTTCACCTGGAATGCTTTTCCAACTGTGTTGAAGGAGTTTCCACATATGCTGAGCACTTGTTGGCTGCTTTTCTTTCACTCTGCGGTCCAACTCATCCCAAACCATCTCAATTGGGTTGAGGTCGAGTGATTGTGGAGGCCAGGTCATCTGATGCAGCGCTCCATCACTCTCATTCTTAGTAAAATAGCCCTTGCCCAGCCTGGAGGTGTGTTGGGTCATTGTCCTGTTGAAAAACAAATGATAGTCCCACTAAGCGCAAACCAGATGGGATGGCGTATCGCTGCAGAATGCTGTGGTAGCCATGCTGGTTAAGTTTGTCTTGAATTCTAAATAAATCAGACATTTTTACCAGCAAAGCACCCCCACACCATCACACCTCCTCCTCCATGCTTCACGGTGGGAAGCACACATGCGGAGATCATCCGTTCCCCTACTCTGCGTCTCACATTAACACGACGGTTGGAACCAAAAATCTCAAATTCAGACCAAAGGACAGATTTCCACCGGTTTATTGTCCATTGCTTGTGTTTTTTTTGCCCAAGCACGTCTCTTCTACTTATTGGTGCAATTTTTGAGGCTGGTAACTCTAATGAACTTATCCTCTGCAGCAGAGGTAACTCTGGGTCTTTCTTTCATGTGGCGGTCCTCATGAGAGCCAGTTTCATCATAGCGCTTGATGGTTTTTGTGACTGCACTTGAAGTTTTCCGGATTGACTAACCTTCATCTCCTTAAGTAATGATTGACTGTCTTTTCTCTTTGCTTATTTGAGCTATTCTTGCCGTAATATGGACTTGGTCTTTTACCAAATAGGGCTATCTTCTGTATACCACCCCTACCTTGTCACAACACAACTGATTGGCTCAAACGCATTAAGAAGGAAATTAATTCCACAAATTAACTTTTAAGAAGGCACATCTGTTTATTGAAATGCATTCCAGGTGACTACCTTATGAAGCTGGTTGAGAGAATGCCAAGAGTATGTAAAGCTGTCATCAAGGCAAAGGGTGGCTACTTTGAAGAATCTCCAATATAACATATATTTTGATTTGTTTAACACTTTTTTGGTTACTACATGATTCCATATGTGTTATTTAATAGTTTTGATGTCTTCACTATTATTCTATAATGTAGAAAATAATAAAAATAAAGAAAAACCCTGGAATTTGTAGGTGTGTCCAAACTTTTGACTGGTACTGTATTTCCTCCCCCTTCCACACTTGACAGTCACCATTATCGTGTGACATATTTCAAATCATACCTCAGTGAATAAACTGCTGTACATTTTATTTAATATAATTGAAATCCATTGGTCCAATCTTTCAATGTGCACACCAGAGTAATACAGTATAATACAACTTCAGGCATTTGAACCATAGAAATATAATCTAGTATGGCTATGCTTGGATGTATGTAAGTGGTTCATACTTCCAACTATCCAATCTGGAGTTTATTGTAAGGATACACTGAGGATGGCAGTTTATGTACTATTGATGTGTTTCAGCTATTAAGACGTCTGATTCCGAATACATGAATACCTAAATGCACAAAAAAACATTTCACAAAACAAAAACAGTAAGATGTGAGACTGATGTAATTTAAGCAGGGTTGACCTTAACTCAGACGACCTCTTCCGGTTCGCTCCTCGCAGTTTATTTGCGTTTGTTTGTTGGTCTCCATTTATTTTTGGTGTCATGGTTTGTTTCGGCTTGTTTACAGTTAATAGGATGAAAATGAACAGGCCAAATAGCTGCCCATTCCTAAGCCTGTTTATACTGTACATGCTAATACTGGAATCAACAGGGCTGCTGCCTGGCTGCCTGCCACTCTACAGTAGCTCCCCATATCTGCATGATGATAAATGAGAGAAGATATCAGCTAAATAAAACTGTTACCCCTATGCCTGCTGGGAAAATGTGTATTATTCAACCAACAATGTGTATTATTCAACCAACAATGCAGCGGCGATAACAATGACTACAATGTTCAAATAGTATTACAAATTTTTTTATGCTTTAGTGGTGCTTGTTTGAGCTTGTCTGGCGCAATGGGACCAAAGGAATAGTCCCAAAAGTGCAAACCCCGCCCATCTGGAACTCCAGGCAGACTCAATTAAATGCTCAAACTACACTGAACAAAAATATAATAATGTAAAGTGTTGGTCCCATGTTTCTTGAGCTGAAATAAAAGATCCCCAACATTTTCCGTACGCACAAAAAGCTGATTTCTCTCAAATGTTGTGCACAAATTTGTTTACATCCTTGTTAGTGAGCATTTCTCCTTTGCCAAGATAATCCATCCATGTGACAGGTGTACTGGGGACAATAAAAGGCCAATCTAAAATGTGCAGATTTGTCACACAACACAATGCCACAGATGTCTCAAGTTTTGAGGAAGCATGCAATTGGCATGCTTACTGCAGGAATGTCCACCAGAGCTGTTGACAGATAATTGAATGTTAATTTCTCTACCATAAGCCGCCTCCAATGTCGTTTTAGAGAATTTGGCAGTATGTCCAACCGGCCTCACAACCACAGACCAGATGTAACCACTCCAGCCCAGGACCTCCACATCCAGCTTCTTCACCTGCGGAATCATCTGAGAACAAAAAATGGAAGAAACCATCTCAGGGAAGCTTATCTGCATGCTCGTCATCCTCACCAGGGTCTTGACCTGACTGCAGTTCAGGGTCGTAACCGACTTTAGCGGGCAAATGCTCACCTTCGATGGCCACTGGCATGCTGGAGAAGTGTGCTCTTCACGGATGAATCCCGGTTTCAACTGTACCGGGCAGATAGTAGACAGCGTGTATGGCGTTGTGTGCGCGAGCAGTTTGCTGATGTCAATGTTGTGAACAGAGTGTCGCATGGTGGCGGTGGGGTTATGGTATGGGCAGGCATAAGCTACAGACAACGAACACAATTGCATTTTATCGATGGCAATTTGAATGCACAGAGATACCGTGACAAAGATCCTGAGGCCCATTGTCTTGCCATTCATCCGCCGTCATCACCTCATGTTTCAGCATGATAATGCACAGCCGTATGACGCAATATCCAGCAACTTCGCACAGCCACTGAAGAGGAGTGGGACAACATTCCACAGGCTACAATCAACAGCCTAATCGACTCTATGCGAAGGAGATGTGTCACGCTGCATGCGGCAAATGGTGGTCACACCAGATACAGACTGGTTTTCTGATCCACACCCCTACCTTTTATATAAGGTATCTGTGACCAACAGATGCATATCTTTATTCCCAGTAATGTGAAATCCATTGATTAGGGTCTAATGCATTTATTTTAATTGATTGATTGCCTTATAGCATTGCGTCTTGGTGTTTTCCCCTTTGCTGGCGAAGCCGATTTCTGGAGATTTTCTTCCCTCTGGGAGAAACGACCTCTTCTCCCGAAAAATGGATGCCGTCGTCTGAGAGTTGCTGAGATGAGCCGAGCACATCCGTACCCAGTTGGAGAAGCCCATGGCTAGACATGCCTGGAACCACTGTGATGCCCTTTTCGACCAGGATTCCCAGTAGTTGAGCATCTGTAAATGGGCCCACTTGCCTAATGGCGATTCTCTCACTTCTTCTCAGGGAAATCCTAGTCATGGAAGGATCACCTTGATCGCCTGGGAGTGCATGTAGATCGATCACTGGAACAAGGGTTAGGTTAAATCAGCAAGTGTGGTGAAATCGCTTTATTGCCCCATGCTCATAGGCTAATGTTAATAGGTGAATGACATTCCGCATGCTTGGTAATAGTAAAGGAGGAGGAGAGAAGTGATGCTATGCTGATGATGTAAAGCTGTAAACATATGAATATCCGCTATGCCCGTGGGATATGAAGCGATGTGAAGTATATTGTGCTTACTGGATGAATTTAAAAGTGACAAGCCATTCAGACCAGCCATTCTGATAGAATTTTCATTAACTACATTTGTTCTGTCTCATGTGTAGAGCGTCAATATTTCATTATCATCGCATCCTTGATTAGGCTACTTATTAACGTTACCTTAGACAAAAGGCTTGTTTTTCAATACAGTATATGACTAAATCCCATGTTTTTGCTCATACGTTTCACAAACATCCATGTGCTTTTACGGAGAACGGTTAAAGGAGGTCTATACAACATTGAAGTTTATCGTACATCGTAATTTTTTAAAAAGAGTCTAAGAGCCTTATGAACTTGTCAAATAGCTGTCATGTACCGTCATCGTCATAGCTTTCCTGGTGGCACACACCACCAAAGTGGTTGACTTGAAAATGACAGTGCTCATTAACCGTGAGTTTGAGCCCCCTACGCTTCAAGAATTTTGATTAAGGTAAACACTGTTCACTGCTGGTCCACGCATATGTGACGAAGTAAATGATGATAAGAATGCACATAAAACGTTGTACATGTAAGGGTAGGCCTACACGTCCATTTAATATAACCTATAGTACTCAGCGAGCCCAGGGATTTACTATTTGTCCAGTTGCGGAGGACATTTCACAGCTGTGTTTGAGTGGACTAGCCGAAACTCCCAGATGTGATTAACCATTCACAGATTAGTTCCCCTCCAGTTCCTCTACTCAAAGAGCCCCTGGTTTTATGCCTCTTCCTCCATTAATCAAAAGCCCAACAGGTTTTCCGTAAGACCGTAATTCATCTGCCTTCTAAAAGTTGGCCTTATTTAACCGGTTTTAACGACCCATGGTGACGGCTCGCCAATTGTTGTTGTCTAGTACTGTCTTTTTGCTAGCTAGGGCCATCTACTTTAAGTGCTGTATGTCTTCCCAGTAGCCTACTTGGTGTGTGAACTGTTGACTGTCGACACATCAACCAGGATTAAGGGGCAGGGCAATGTGTGACTTGTTGTTTTGGTAATCAGTGGCTGTATTGGAGGGAGAGTGGTTTCTCCTCTCTTAGGCAATCAGCAATTAGTACCGGGAGGCGTGCTCTTCACCTCTGCTAGGCATTTAGCAATTATTGTCAGTACTTCAGTCTCCCCTGTTTTCTCAGCGGTGGCTGTAAGCAGCGGTCGTGTCAGTGGCAGTCTCGTTGCCGAAACAAAGACGGTTCTGCCGAGTTCTTAGAGGAAGAATCCTTCTAATTTTGTGTACCCTGTGTGCACAACCCATGTGGAATTCCTTGTCTCCCTTCCTGCTCTGTGGCTGAGTGCCTCATTGCGAGCTGACAGAACAGGGCTGAAGGATGATTAGCGAAAATGAAGGATAACTACTCTTCTGGAGGACCTATCATCCTTTCACGCCCTCCTCTCTACCTTATCTTCCTCTGCTAAAGCCACTTTCTATTATTCTAAATGTCAAGCTTTTGCCTCTAACCCTAGGAAACTCCCTCCTTAATCCTGGTTAATCCTCTCCCCCTCCCTCCTACCTCTCTGCGGACGACTTTGTCAACCACTTTGAAAAGAAGGTAGATGATATCTGCTCCTCATTCACTCATCCTATTGAGTCCCCTGGTCCCACTCCCAAAGAACTACCATACGTCTTGACCTCTTTCTCCCCTCTCTCTCCAGATGAAATCCTGCGACTAGTGAGGTCCGGCCACCCGACAACCTGCCCGCTCGAACCCGTCCCATCCTCCCTTCTCCAGACCAACTCTAGAGACCTTCTCCCATTCCTCATTTCCCTCATCAACTCATCCCTGACCACTGACTCATCCCTGACCAATGGCCACAGTCACTCCCCTCAAGAAACCAATACTCGACCCATCTGACATCAAACTACATCCCTTCTTTATTTTCTTTCCAAAACACTTAATCGTGTCTGCCCAACTCTCTCGTTATCTCTCTCAGAACAATCTTCTTGACCCTAACTAGTCAGCCCGCACTGCCAAAGCTGACTCTCTCTCCTCTGTTCTCATCTTCCTAGATCTATCTGATGCATCTGGCAATGTGAACCATCAGATCCTCTTCTCCACCCTCTCAGAGCTGGGTTTCTCGGGCTCTGCACACGCTTGATTTGCGTCCTACCTGGCAGGCCGCTCCTACCAGGTGACGAGGAGCTGTGTCTGCACCACGTACTCTCACTACTGGCTTCCCCCAGGGCTCGGTTCTAGGCCCTCTCCTCTTCTCTCTATACACCAAGTCACTCGGCTCTGTCATAGCCTCACATGGTCTCTCCTATCATTACTATGCTGATGACACTCAACTACATTTCTCCCCTGCAGGTGGAGACACATCTCTGCATGCCTGGCAGACATCTCTGCTTGGATGTCGGCCCACCACCTCAAGCTCAACCTTGACAAGACAGAGCTGCTCTTCCTCCCATGGAAGGCCTGCCTGCTCCAAAACCTCTCCATCATGGGTGACACCTCCACAGTGTCCCCCTCCCAGAGTGCAAAGAACATTGGCATGGTCCTGGACAACACCTTGTTACTCTCTGCAAACATCAAAGCAGTGACTTGCTCATGCAGGTTAATGCTCTACAGCATCCATAGAGTAGACCCTACTACACACAGGAAGCAGAGCATGTCCTAATTTAGGCACTTGTCATCTCCAGTCAGGACTACTGCAATTCGCTGTTGGCTGGGCTCCCCGCTCGTGCCATCAAACCCCTGCAACTTATTCAGAACGCCGCAGCCCGCCTGGTGTTCAACCTTTTCAAGTTTTCCCATATCGCTCCGCACACTCCTCTGACTTCCAGTCGAAGCTCTCATTCCACTACAAGACCATGGTACTTGCTTATGGCACAGCAAGAGGAACTGCCCCTCCCTACCTTCAGGCTACGCTCAAACCCTACACCTCAACCCGAGTACTCCATTCTGCCACCTCTGATCTCTTGGCCCTCCCACCCCTATGGGAGGACAGCTCCCGCTCAGCCTAGTCAAAGCTCTTCTCTGTCCTGGCACCAAAATGGTGCAACCAATTTTCCCCTGAAGCTAGGACAGCAGAGTTCCCTGCCCATCTTCCGAAAACATCTGAAACACTACCTCTTCAAAAAGTATCTTATAGGTTGACTCATTTTCCCTGGCTTTGTAAAGAATACAGCCTGATGAGAGCCCTATGTCCTTGTCCAATTGTGTTCCCACCCTCGAAGGCAGGCTTTTCAAAATGGGGATGGGACTAGTTTCTACAGGTTGACAGGAGCTATGTTACCGTGCACTGATTATCCGAGATCGCTCAATAATAATAATAACATACAGCCTTATTCATTTGAGCTGGAATCCACAGAAGATGAGTTGAGACAGCGAGAACAAGAATTGCTACACCAGCAAGCAGCGGCCGCTGCAGCCACTCTTGATCCTGGGGCGCAAGTTAGCCTCAGTGCATCTCATTAGGAGCAGAACTGGATACATGTTTTGATTATGATGATGATGATGATGATGAAGAGTAAAGGAATCACTTTGGCTTTATGACTTATATTAATCTTAATTTGAGCCAGTTTGCTACAGCGGGAAAATAATCATGCAGCAACAGGAAATGTGAATTATGTGTATCATAATTAATGGCTCAGGGTAGGGGTTGATAAATGTTTATTAGGGCAAATCAAGTCAGACATTTTTAAAGTGGAAATTACAAACTTTGGAAGGGTTCTGAAAAAAGTCTAATAGCTTTTTGTCATTCTCTCAGACGGTACCGCTTGGTGGCCTGCATATTATTTTTGGGGTTTGTTCTATGTGGGGAGAAGCTCGAGGAGATGTGAAAGGTCCTATAACAACAATCTCCCCTTGTATCAAAGTGACTCCGAACACCTCACTGCACCTCCCAAATACACCATATGCAAGTATTCCATTTGTAGAACTATAGTATTTATTATAGGCATTAGTAGTATTTTTCTTCTACTGTATATATGTCTTGCATACAATAAAATAAAAAACGTGACCAGCACTTGACCCCTGAATGTTCCAGGCAGGTTCCAGAATGTTCTTCGGCTGGTGAACCTCGTCTTGTGTTGGGCAATCTGAGCTGGTTTAGCAGGTTTTGGCGCTGTTGCGATGTTGGCAGCGATGTTGGGTTTGGGGATCTGTGACTTTGGCTGCTTGTAGACAACCCTCTAGTCCTTTCTGCGCTCCACAGCCAGGTGGACAAGCCTCTCCCTGAAGTGGTGCATTCTGGGCTTGTACACTTTCTTCACCACCCACTGATGCGACCTCTTGCAGAAGATTTGTTGGTACTGCAAGTCTCCTGGAACGACATGACATGTGGCCCTTGTAGTTCAGTTGGTAGCGCATGGCGCTTGTAACGCCAAGGTAGTGGGTTTGATTCCAGGGACCACCCATACGTTAAATTTATACACGCATGGCTAAGTTGCTTTGGATAGAAGCATCTGCTAAATGGCATATATTATTCTAAGAATGATAATGAGGATGTGTAACCATACAAGAAACCATGTCCATCTGTAAACGAAAAAGGCTACAGTAGACTGGTATGTGTTTTGTCAACCTGGTCTCAGAGCATTTGGTGTTATTCTGTACGTAAAATCCGATACACTCCTTTTAGTATGATATGTTACGTTTCGTATGGTATATTAGTTTGTATATGTCCATCACCTATTTCATTTGATATGTTGTGAATTACAATTCGTATTATAAGTGTAATACCCTTGCTAAAACCAAGTATAGAGTTTATTTGTTATAATTAATTGGTATAAGATTTAAAAGGTGATCTAATTACTCCTGATTTGTAATGTCGTTAATGCATTTCTTTTGAAGCAATGTTTCTTTAATGTACAAGTGAATAGGTTTGTTTACTTTTAAGTTTAAGTTTCCCACGTATCTTGTTAAAGCTTTGACCAATGAGGTAGCTTGTTAAGTTGTAGCCAATAGGAGAGTTGACTGGTTAACAGAAAGGCCTGGGAAGAAAGAGAGAAAAAGGTTGAAAAAAAAGAGAGGAGAGACGTTATCGGTGTTGGTGAAGAAAAACGACTAAAGGAAACGATAAAGAGAGAACAAAAACATACCTATAGAGTTTTGAAGGGAAATCCTGATTTATTTTCTATAAGAGAGTGTTATTATTTTGTTAAGAAAGACCTAGTGGAGACTGAAGCTGCCTTCGCATTGTGGAGACCTTCGACATCCTCGAGGTTAGCCTAGCATCGTGGGAGACTTGGAGAGAATTGCTTGTGACGATCGACGAGTTCGGGTTTCCAAAGGATGTCTGTTGCTGCTACGGAGAACTGGCTGCATTGATAGCTGTGTTTGCTGTAGATCTTGTGAGGACACCTGCACGGAACTGATATACTTTGCTGAGGCATTATCTACGGGTAGTGAGTAACTGCAAATGTGGGGTACTTCGGGACTTTGAGTATGTCGTCATTTTTTTAGCTCCAACGCGCGCCCAGGGTTTAAGCAAGCTTTGGACATGGGTTGGGGAAAAATCATTTATATTTTATTTATTTTGATGTGGTACATTGAAAATGTGATAATATAGATCTTGAACCTTATGTCTGTTGCATTGGTGGAGTAATTCACTGTTTCAGTTTCATTTAATGCATGGGAAAGCATATCCTTTTAATAACAACCAAGTCTATAATCATTTTATCTGAAGTTAATACCCTATTTGTCATTCACCCTAGCGAGTTTACAATAGGGATTCTTATTGGAGATGTCCTTCTCACCTATTATCCCATGCTGTTCAGATATAAGGTAATATCGTGAGAGTCAAATTCGAGCCTGGTGAGAGGGTTACATAAGTTACACTACCGTTCAAAAGTTTGGGGTCACTTAGAAATGTCCTTGTTTTCGAAAGAAAAGCAATATTTTGTCCATTAAAATAACTTCAAATTGATCAGAAATACAGTGTAGACATTGTTAATGTTGTAAATGGCTATTGTAGCTGGAAACTGCTGATTTTTTATGGAATATCTACATAGGCGTACAGAGGCCCATTATCAGCAACCATCAGTCCTGTGTTCCAATGGCATGTTGTGTTTGCTAATCCAAGTTTATCATTTTAAATGGCTAATTGATCATTATAAAACCCTTTTGCAATTATGTTAGCACAACTGTAAACTGTTGTGTTGATTTAAAGAAGCAATAAAACTGGCCTTCTTGAGACTAGTTGAGTATCTGGAGCATAAGCAATTGTGGGTTCGATTACAGGATCAAAATGTCCAGAAACAAATAACTTTCTTCTGAAACTCGTCAGTCTATTCTTGTTCTGAGAAATGAAGGCTATTCCATGCGAGAAATTGCCAAGAAACTGAAGATCTCGTACAACGCTGTGTACTCACTTCACAGAACAGCACAAACTGGCTCTAACCAGAATAGAAATAGGAGTGGGAGGCCCCGGTGCACAACTGAGCAAGAGGACAAATACATTAGAGTGTCTAGTTTGAGAAACAGACGCCTCACAGGTCCTCAACTGGCAGATTCATTAAATAGTACCCGCAAAACACCAGTCTCAACGTCAACAGTGAAGAGGTGACTCCGGGATGCTGACCTTCTAGGTAGAGTTGCAAAGAAAAAGCCATATCTCAGACTGGCCAATAAAAATTTAATATTAAGATGGGCAAAAGAACACAGACACTGGACAGAGGAAGATTGGAAAAAAGTGTTATGGACAGACAAATCGAAATTTGAGGTGTTCGGATCACAAAGAAGAACATTTGTGAGACGCAGACCAAATGAAAAGGAGTGCTTGATGCCATCTGTCAAGCATGGTGGAGGCAATGTGATGGTGTGGGGGTGCTTTGGTGGTGGTAAAGTGGGAGATTTGTACAGGATAAAAGGGATCTTGAAGAAGGAAGGCCATTTTGCAACGCCATGCCATACCATGTGGACGGCGCTTGATTGGAGCCAATTTCCTCCTACAACAGGACAATGACCCAAAGCACAGCTCCAAACTATGCAATAACTATTTAGGGAAGAAGCAGTCAGCTGGTATTCTGTCTATAGTGGAGTGGCCAGCACAGTCACCAGATCTCAACCCTATTGAGCTGTTGTGGGAGCAGCTTGACCGTATGGTACGTAAGAAATACCCATCAAGCCAATCCAACTTGTGGGAGGTGCTTCAGGAAGCATGGGGTGAAATCTCTTCAGATTACCTCAACAAATTGACAACTAGAATGCCAAAGGTCTGCAAGGCTGTAATTGCTGCAAATGGAGGATTCTTTGACGAAAGCAAAGTTTGAAGGACACAATTATTATTTCAATTAAAAATATTTTTTTCTAACCTTGTCAATGACTACATTTCCTACGCATTTTGCTATATTTCCTATTCAAACGTATTTCATGTATGTTTTCATGGAAAACAAGGACATTTCAAAATGACCCCAAACTTTTGAACGGTAGTGTACGAATTTGCAAAACGTATGATATGTTACGAATTCTAGCTAACTGGCTAACGTTAGCTAGGCTAGGGGTTATGGTTAAGGTTAGGGTTAAGTTTAGGAGTTAGGTTAAAGGGTTAGGGGAAGGGTTAGCTAAAAGGGTTAGAGGAAGGGTTAGCTAAAAGGAGTTTGAGGAGTATTTGTCTTGTAGACAGTTTAGTGTATTGGTGATTTTGTTTTCTCAAGAAGGGATTGTGCTTTCATAATGATCTTTGGCTGTCCTGGCTTGTTTTGCATCCCACATTCTCATTATGCTCCAGGATAGCAAGATGTGTCTGCTTCTTCATGCCCAGCAACCCAAAATGCTGCCGCTTTGGGTGTACTTCAGGAGAGCACTGTGGAATGAGTTACAACATTGATCCCCATTCGCAATAGAGATTTACCAGCCAGATCGCTTAAGATTGACTTCACAATTAGACATCTGTCCATGTCCTGAGGACGTTGGTAAATGCCTTCAAAACCGGCCACTAGGGGCAACAGTGAGTGCTATTACCATCAAATAGGCTAGGGCATTGTGAACGGAAGCGGTGGATGGGTGTAATCCCATGACTCCGGATCCGAAGGTTACGCGTTCAATCCCAGTGGTAGACATTTGTTGTTTTTTTGTAAAATTTACCCTATCCCAGACCTTAACCCTTAACCGTTCTGAGTATTTTTCAGTTTTAACCCTATCCCAAACCTTAACCCCTAACTTAACCATTCAGAAAGACTCTGGATCCGAAGGTTGCGTGTTCAATCCAAGTGGTAGATACTAGTTTTCTTGTGTGTTTATTTTACCCTATCCCACACGTTAACCCTTAACCATTTGGAATGAATGCCTAAACCTAATGTTTTAACCCTATCCAAAACCTTAAAATTTGACGCAATCCCATGACTCCGGATCTGAAGGTTGCAGGTTCAAGCCCAGGGGTAGACACATGTTATATTTTTGTTTATTTTAACCCTATACCAAACCTTAACCCTTAAATTAACCATTCAGAATGAATGCCTAAAATTCATGTTTTAACCCTATCCAAAACCTTAACCTTGAAATTTGAAGTTTGGAGAAAAGTGGATAACCGTCAGAATCTGAAGTCAAATTGATAAAACCGTGAGATCTTCTTGGATTTACGGTGGATTCAAACTGAACTCAACATCCAACCCAACCACTACTCACAGCCCTACACCAGTGACTTTGCCACTATTATAGTTCTATGATTTAATTTGCCTCCAAAACAACTGGTTTGGGTCTCAAAGCTAAGTGAGGGTTCAGCTCCTCACAGTTGGTCTAATAGGGAATGGGTGGGGAGAAGAACCCTGACACACACACACACACAATATTGTACAGCTAACCTTGTGGGGTCACACAATTCAGTCCCATTCAAAATCCTATTTTCCCTAACCCCTAACCCTAAACCTAACCCTAACCCTAACTCGTACTCTTAACCTTAACCCAAAAACCTAACCTTAACCCTAACCCTAAACTTAACCCTAGCTCCTAACCCTAACCCTACAACTAACCCTAGCTCTTAATCCTAATCCTTAACATAATTCTAACCCTAACACTAATTCTAACCTTAATCCTAAACCCCCTAGAAATAGCATTTGACCTCGTGAGGACTAACAAAATGTCCCCAGTTAGTCAAAGTTTTGTTTGTTTACTAACACGTCCACACACACACAGTGCCTTCATATTCACACCCCTTGACTTTTTCAACAATTTGTTATGTTACAGTCTGAATTTAAATTGGATTAAGTTTAGATTTGTGTCACTGTCCTACACACAATACCCCATAATGTCAAAGTGGAATTATGTTTTTAGATATTTTTACAAGCTAATTAAAAACGAAAAGCTGAAATGTCTTGAGTCAATACCTCTCCGTTAAGGCAAGCCTAAATAAGTTCTGGAGTAAAAATGTGCTTAACAAGTCACATAGTAAGTTTATGGACTCTGTGTGCAATAATAGTGTTTAACATGATTTTTGAATGACGACCTCATCTCTGTACCCCCTACATACAATTATCTGTAAGGTCCCTCAGTCGAGCAGTGAATTTCAAACACAGATTCAACCACAAAGACCAGGGAGGTTTTCCAATACATCACAAATAATGGCACCTATTGGTAGATGGGTAAAAAAAAGCTGACATTGAACATCCCTTTGAGCTTGGTGAAGTTATTGATTATACATTGGATGGTGTATCAATACACCCAGTCACTACAAAGATACAGGCGTCCTTGCTGACTCAGTAGCCGGAGAGAAAGGAAACCGCTCTGGGATTTCCAACTAGCTCTCACAGTCTCACGTCAGAATTAGAAGTTCATCCATGTTTCTTAAATGTCAAATTTAGATGGTGTTGCAAACGTTACATTTCAAAGAGTTTAAGGTTAAGCTTAGGCATTCACTCCGAATGTTTTAAGTTAGGGTTAAGTTTAGGCATTAACTCAGAATGGTTAAGGTCTGGGATAGGCTTAAAATAAAAATAACTTTCTATTGCTGGATTTGAACTTGCAACTTTGGAATCAAAGGCTGATGCTTACGCCCATCAACCATCCACATCACCCTAGCAAAACTGAAATCTACTTGAAAGTAACAGCGCTCACTGTTTACATTTTACATTTTAGTCATTTAGCAGACGCTCTTATCCAGAGCGACTTACAGTTAGTGAGTGCATAAATTTTCATACTGGTCCCCCCTGGGAATTGAACCCACAACCCTGCCGTTGCAAGCGCCATGCTCTACCAACTGAGCTACACGGGAGCGAAATGGGTTTAACTGTTGCCCCTAGTTGCTGGTTTCCACGTCATCCGACGTCCTCAGACATGGATGGACGTCGAATACTGACTTGTATCATGGGTGACCTGGCCAGAGATTTCACCATGAGGCCAATGGTGACTTTAAAACAGTTACAGAGTTTAATGGCTGTGATAGGAGAAAACAGCATGGATCAACAACATTGTAGTTATTCCACAATACTAACCTAATGGACAGAGTGAAAAGAAGAAAGCCTGTACATAATAAAAATATTCCAAAACATGCATCCTGTTTGCAATAAGGAACTAAATTAAAACGGCAAAAAATGTGGCAAAGAAACTAGCTTTATGTCCTGAATACAAAGCATTATATTTGGGGCAAATAAACACAACACATCACTGAGTACCACTCTTCATATTTTCAAGCATGATGGTGGCTGCATCATGTTATGGGTATGCCTGTCATTGACAAGGATAAAAATAAACAGAATAGAGCTAACCACAGGCAAAGTCCTTGAGGAAAACCTGGTTCAGTCTGCTTTCCAACAGACACTAGGAGAAAAATGCACCTTTCAGCAGGACAGTAAGTATTCACCCCCCTTGGCATTTTTCCTATTTTGTTGCCTTACAACCTGGAATTAAAATGGATTTTGGGGGGGGTTGTATCATTTGATTTACACAACATGCCAAAATATTTTTTATTGTGAAACAAACAAGAAATAAGACAAAAAAACAGAAAACTTGAGCGTGCATAACTATTCACCCCCCCAAAGTCAATACTTTGTAGAGCCACCTTTTGCAGCAATTACAGCTGCAAGTCTCTTGGGGGTATGTCTCTATAAGCTTGGCACATCTAGCCACTGGGATTTGTGCCCATTCTTCAAGGCAAAACTGCTCCAGCTCCTTCAAGTTGGATGGGTTCCGCTGGTGTACAGCAATCTTTAAGTCATACCACAGATTCTCAATTGGATTGAGGTCTGGGCTTTGACTAGGCCATTCCAAGACATTTAAATGTTTCCCCTTAAACAACTCAAGTGTTGCTTTAGCAGTATGCTTAGGGTCATTCATGACTGTCTTGGTGTGTTTGGACCATGATAGTTTGTTGGTGATGTGGACACCAAGGAACTTGACGCTCTCAACCTGCTCCACTGCAGCCCCGTCGATGAGAATGGGGGCGTGCTCTGTCCTTCTTTTCCTGTAGTCCAACATGTGAACCGTAATAAGGCTGAGTTTAGAAAGGCCTTTTCTGATTCATTTTTTCACTAATGCTGATGTGAAAATATCTAATGTGATTGGTCAAAATACCAATTACTGGAAAATATATCAGAATTGAACTGCCTGTAACAAAATATGAAAAATGCCAAAGGGGGTGAATACTTTCGCAAGCCACTGTAGGTCCAAAAGTCTTCTTAACAGCATCTACCCCCAAGCAATAAGACTCCTGAACAGCTAATCAAATGGCTATTTGCATTCGCTGCTGCCACTCTCTGTTTATTTTCTATGCATAGTCACTTTAAATCTACCTACACATATACATATTACCTTAATTACCTTGACTAACCTGTGCCCCCGCACATTGACTCTGTACCGGTACCCCCTGTATATACAGTTATTTTACTGCTGCTCTTTAATGATTTGTTATTTCTTTTTCACTTATCTATTTTTTACTTAACACTTATTTTTCTGAAAACTGCATTGTTGGTTAAGGGCTTGTAAGTAAGCATTTCACTGTAAGCTCTATACCTGTTGTATTCGGCGCATGTGACAAATAACATTTGATTTGATTTGATGTTTTATTCACGATTGGCCGCTCATTAACTATGCAAATGATATGTCAGTTCACACACGCAGACATGCAGCGCACATATGAATGCACTTGTACATGCTAATGAGGTCAGGTTAGTGTGTGTGCGCGATTTGGTCTGGTTAGAAAAAAAGAGTACAAAATAGCTACAAGCGAATAAATATCTGACAGAGCAAAGTTGTAGATTGGGGTGATACTGTGGACTTATATTACTTCCTGGTCTTATGGGAAACTGGTGTATTTGCATATTAGACAAATGCTAATTGGGTAAACCCCCAAGTTATGTATGAGCTAACAACTGGGAGTTAACGATGCAAATAAAACATCTAGATTCTAGAATACTAAGTATAATAGTTTGTGCTGAACCCCACCCACGCACGCACGCATACATGCACAAACACATGCACACGCTTATATACACACACACTGAAAGACACAAAACACCTCTGACATTGAACAAGACCATTGTACAATTACCGAGTAAAGACCACACCATACCATCTGATGTATTCACAATAAGCAGCACACACCATTAAAAAATAAGCAGGAAAGTATAGAATACAGCGCCTCCGTTACAAGAACCTGTCAACCCAGCACATCTCTCTTTATCTCCTTCAGTTTCTGTCTCCGGAGACAAGTTGTGATATCTCTCAACCACAGAGCCAACTCTGGTCAAAAGTAGTGCACTACATAGGGAATAGGGTTCCATTTGGAACGCGGTCTGTCTCACCTCTATCTAATGTCATCAGTGCTGTGGCTGTACACTGAAAATGAGAATGTGTCCAACATGGCACCCTATTCCCTACATAGTGCATTAATTTTGATCAGGGCCAATAGGGCCCATAGTGGGCTATGTAGGGAATAGGGTGCCATTTGAACCGCATTCAAAGTGTTCTCCACTATCAGATGTTCCTCCCGTTTCATACATCTCCTATTGTGAGGCCATACAGTACATTTCAGATATTTAACTTGAAGGGGTGAAGTGTACTGAAATATACTACTCAAGAAGTACTGTTACTTTAATGACAATTTACTCAAGTAGAAGTAAAACGACTGGTGTAAAAAACGACACAAGTAAAAGTAAAAAGTAGCTAATTTATAAAGTACTCTGAGTAAAAGTAATTTAGTTACTTTCAAAATAAAAACATTGACGCTATGGTTACCTGAACATTGTCATACATTATATTTTCCATGCAACAAATTGAAAAAGGAAGAGAAAATTAATGTACTGTATGAACTAAGTTAATTTAGTGTTTGAGTTGCAGCAAGGATACACTACAATTAATATTTGAAAATAAATTTAACATTCAAAGCAATTAAAATGTATTGATGAATTATCAGAAATACAAAATTAAGTACTTAAACACAAAACAACCAATTAACGCTCTTTTCCTCACTCACAAAATCTCTCATTCCCTCAAATCCTCACTCACTCAATCACTAACTTACTCTCACCCATACAAGGCCAACTGGGGACTGCCAGGGCACATTGGACATAGCTAAAGTATTTTATATCAAATTAGCTCTGGAGGCAACAAAAGAACATCTTGGAAATAAAAATGATTGAGCAAACTCCCCTGAAATACAGAAGGGGCTGTAGATGTTGCATTAGATTGATAAACTACAGTGTATTCGGACAGATTCAGACCCCTTGACTTTTTCCACATATTGTTACGTTACAGCCTTATTCTAAAATGGATTAAATAAATGTTTTTCCTCATCAATCTACACAAAATACCCCATAATGACAAAGCGAAAACAGTTTTAGTAATTCATTTTTTTATTAAAAATAAAAAACAGAAATACCTTATTCACATAAATATTCAGACCCTTTGCTATGAGACTCGAAATTGAGCTCAGGTGCATCCTGTTTCCATTGATCATCCTTGAGATGTTTTTACAACTTGATTTGAGTCCACCTGTGGTAAATTAAATTGATTGGACATGATTTGGAAAGGCACACACCTGTCTATATAAGGTCCCACAGTTGACAGTGCATGTCAGAGCAAAAACCAAGCCATGAGGTCGAAGGAATTGTCCGTAGAGCTCAGAGACAGTATTGTGTCGAGGCACAGATCTGGGGAAGGGTACCAAAACATTTCTGCAGCATTGAAGATCCCCAAGAACACAGTGGCCTCCATCATTCTTAAATGGAAGAAGTTTGGGACCACCAAGACTCTTCCTAGAGTTGGCCGCCCGGCCAAACAGATCAATCAGGGGAGAAGGGCCTTGGTCAGGGAGGTGACCAAGAACCCGATAGTCTGACAGAGCTCCAGAGTTCCTCTGTGGAAATGGGAGTACCTTCCAGAAGGACAACCATCGCTGCAGCACTCCACAAATCAGGCCTTTACGGTAGAGTGGCCAGAAGGAATACACTCCTCAGTAAAAGGCACGACAGCCCGCTTGGAGTTTGCCAAAAGGCACCTAAAGGACTCTCAGACCATGAGAAACAAGATTCTCTGGTCTGATGAAACCAAGATTGAACTCTTTGGCCTGAATGCCAAGTGTCACGTCTGGAGGAAACCTGGCACCATCCCTACGGTGAAGCATGGTGGTGGCCGCATCATGCTGTGGGGATGTTTTTCAGCGGCAGGGACTGGGAGACTAGTCAGGATCGAAGAAAAGATGAACGGAGCAAAGTACAGAGAGATCCTTGATGAAAACCTGCTCCAGAGCGCTCAGGACCTCAGACTGGGGCGAAGGTTCACCTTCCAACAGGACAACATCCCTAAGCACACAGCCAAGACAATGCAGGAGTAGCTTCGGTACAAGTCTCTGAATGTCCTTGAGTGGTCCAACCAGAGCCCAGACTTGAACCCGATCAAACATCTCTGGAGAGACCTGAAAATAGCTGTGCAGCGATGCTCCCCATCCAACCTGACAGAGCTTGAGAGGATCTGCAGAGACGAATGGGAGAAACTCCCCAAATACAGGTGTGCCAAGCTTGTAGCGTCATACCCAAGAAGACTCGAGGCTGTAATCGCTGCCAAAGGTGCTTCAACAAAGTACTGAGTAAAGGGTCTGAATACTTATGTAAATGTTATATTTCAGTTTTGACTTCCATTTACCCAGCTCAATGTAACATCGATAGGTTTAGGCAACTACATGATACTAAAATGTTCCCTATATCAATCATAAGGTTGCTACAACCTAGCCTATAAATGGACGTTTACAACGTAGGTGCACAGGTCGAGAGAAATTTGAGTAATCAAGGTGACAGACATTGAGACATTCAATACCGCCTTGCACACTCTTGCCTGCATCTAGCTGATCTAGGGTGTAATCATTAGTCCAACAGTTGCAAACGAGAGTTTGTATTGGACAAATTCAGGTATGTTTATCCCTGTTTCGTTCCGTTTGCTTCCGTTTAAGAAACTTTTTTCAACAGAATCGGCGTAATGAATACACCCCTGATCGCATGCAAACACAGTTCACTTTCATAGAAGGCACATACAAACAGCATGATCCCTTTGATCGTTGTACAATTCCTTCTCACATCTGCAGGTGAGAAAAAAAACTCTCTCTCTCTCTCTCTCTCTCTCTCTCTCTCTCTCTCTCTCTCTCTCTCTCTCTCTCTCTCTCTCTCTCTCTCTCTCTCTCTCTCTCTCTCGTCGGTGTGCATGCCTGGAGTGAGTCTGGAAGCAGGAGCAATTGTGGGAGTGACTGGAATTATTTTCACTCTATTGGCTTTCGGTGTGCGCAAGTGTGGCTGGTTGCAATGGCCACTCGCGGAGGTTTGTAGTTCGAAAAACTTAGTCGGCGGCATGGAGTAAAGATTCCTGCTGCGGCAAGGTGTTCAGTGGAAGAATGTAGCTTAGCAGTGGGCGCTATCATTGGGTATGATAGCATAAAATCAGCCTCAAGGATGAATAGCGCTGTAGTGATATTCTTAGATTCCATTGAAAAGGTGAATACGATAGTTGAGAGTGGTGTTATGTTGCAGGAGACACAGACGTTGGTATTTCCGGCAAAGAAAGTTATACTTTCTAACGTGTCACCATTTGTTAGAAATGAAGTGTTGGAGCGAGAGTTCTCTCGTCATGGTCAACTTGTATCTACAATAAAGCAGGTTCTTTTTGGATGTAAATCTCCTTTGCTGAAACATGTCGTGTCTCATAGAAGACAAGTGCATATGATTTCCCAGCTCTAGCGCTGGTGCGAAGGGATGAACATGCTAAGGGTTCAGGGGAAGGGAGAAGGTGGGAAGATGTGGTTGGAAACGTAGGAAAGGAAACCAATGTGGCTACGGGGGCAATTGTGGTAGATCAGAACAAAGAGGGTGGGGTAACAGTCGGTGAGACTGCGTTTGGGTTCGCTGCGGTGGTGCTGGAAAATGAAATTGAAGTTCAAGAGGAGATTGAAATAATGGAAAGAAGCAGCTGTTTTTAAAATACAGAGGAGTAAGAGGAAAAATGTAAGGGGTGGTGAAGGTTCTAATTCTAAGAGGAAGGTAGAGATTGATAAATCAGTTGAGGATAAACAGGTTGTAGAGATGGTGGAGTTTTATTCTGGGGAGGATAGCGAGAGTGAGTTATCTGACGCGTCACAACAAAATAGCAAGACAAATGGGGTAGAAGGGAAGTATGGGATTGAGAAGGTAAATCAATTTCTGAAGGATTATAGTGTAACAGATTATTTTCCTGAAAGTGAATTGTTTATTGAATCAGCAAAGTTTCTGATGTCAAAAATAACAGGGGGAGGTTTGACAAGCCCTGAAATCGATAGACTCAAGAAAGTGGTCACGAGCGTGACAAGTGATGTAAATTCTAAAGGAAATGAAAGAGTTCAGTCGCAGCCTTAACTCTATAAAGAGATGTGTTTTCTGTCTCTTCCTCTGTATTTCTTTTTCATCCATGAGCAATTTTAATATTTCTTCTTTAAACATAAATGGGGCGAGAGATGTTTAAAAAAGAGCCGTAGTGTATGAGTTAATGAAGGGAAAGGGAAGTGACATACGTTTTCTACAAGAAACGCATAGTAATATGGAAAATGAAGTTATGTGGCAACAGGAGTGGGGGGGAAGTGATGTGTAGTCATAAAAACTCATAAAGTGGGGGTGAGGCCATCCTGTTCTCAAAAGGGTTTTTGCCTTTGTCACATGAGGTTGAAGAGGTAGTTGAGGGGAGGTTATTAAAAGTTAAAGCGAGGTATGAAAACATCACTATGTGTCTGATAAATGTACATGCCCCAGTGGTGGCAGTTGAGAGTGTATGTTTTTTAGAGACATGATCAAATGCCAATGAGAAATGTAATACTGAGGATTATTTATTTCTTGCTGGGGATTTTAACTGCATAGTCAATGATTTAGATAGAAATTACAAAGAACCTCATATAGCCTCAAGGACTTTTTTAAAACGCCTTATTGTAACACATGAACTCTGTGATATTTGGCGGAGTCAACATGAAGCCACGAGACAGTACACATGGGCCCATGTGAGAGAGAACACCATCTCTCTGGCCAGGCTAGATCGTTTTTTTTTTTTTTTTAGCATCAATCTCAGGTCTGTAAATCAAGTGTGATATCCCCAGTGGGATTTTCTGATCATTGTTTAATAACAGAGGTGGTGTTCATTAACGCTGTAAAACCCAAAAGCGCATACTGGCATTTTAATATAACTTTCTTGAGTGATGCTCACTTCAGGAAATGTTTAAGTTTTTTCTGGGAGAGGTGGAGGTCTCAAAAGGCCAGTTTTGTATCCCTTCAACAGTGGTGGGATATAGGGAAAATCCAGATTCAACAATTCTGTAATCAATACATGATGAATGTCACCAAAGACATCACCAGATCAATGAAATCCCTAGAGTCTGAAATAATGGAACTCCTGACGTTGGTTGAGACCACAGGAGATCGAGGCCATACTCAGGCCCTCAATAGGAAAAAAGCTGCATTGGCAGACCTGCTGGGAATCAGAGCACAGGGGGCATTGGTGAGAAGTACGTTTCAGGGAATCTCTGAAATGGATGCCTCATCCAAATTTGTATTTGGGTTAGAGAAAAAGAATTGACAAAGAATAATTATTCATTGTTCAAATCAGCTGTTGGACAGGAGCTCACTAGCCCTAGTGAAATTAGAAAGAGGGCAGTAGAGTTCTATGCTGAGCTCTACAAGTGTGAGTACAAAGAGGATAAAACAGTGACACAGCAGTTCCTTGATGGGCTCCCACAGGTGGCTGCAGAAGCTCAGGTTGAGCTAGAGCAACCATTGTCTTTGCAGGAGCTATAAACTGCATTTAAAGGTATTGATGGCCTTCCCGTTTACTTTTTAAAGTATTTTTGGGCTATGTTGGGAGTGGATTGGTTAGCAGTAGTTAACGATAGTTTGACCGGAGGGTTACTACCAATAAGCTGCAGGAGGGCTGTCCTCACCCTACTGCCAAAAAAGGGTGACCCTAGGGAGGTGAAGAACTGGAGGTCGATGGCTTTATTGTGCACTGATTATAAGATCCTGTCCAAGGCTTTGTCCAACAGGCTGAGGGAGTTGATGGGGCAAATCATACATATGGACCAGTCCTACTGTGTTCCCGGCAGGCAGATACGGGATTAACATTTCTCTAATTCTGGATTTTTTGGACATCTCTAGGACTATTGGGTTGGATGCTGGTCTAATTTCAATTGATCAGGTAAAGGCATTTGACCGAGTTGAACATCAATACCTATGGCACACTTTTGAGGCATTTGTTTTCAGCTCTGGTTTTATTGCCATTATCAGGGTGATATATGGTGATATTGAAAGTGTATTGAAAGTTAATGGTGGCTTGAGTGCTCCTTTTAAAGTGTGTGGAGGTATTAGGCAGGGGTGTTCGTTGTCAGGAATGTTATATGCCATCGCTATAGAGCCACTACTAAATATCATTAGAAGTCGCATTGAAGGGGTGTACCTTTCAGAGGATATTCCTCCTATTCGTCTCTCAGCCTATGTTGATGATGTAGTTATTTTAGTGAAAAATCAAGCAGAGGTTGATAGTTTGAGTCTCATAGTTGATCGGTTTAGGGAAATTTCCTCTGCAAAGGTAAATTGGGAAAGAAGTAGTGCTTTACACATTGGAAAATGGTCTGGAGGGATCATGGCTTTGCCAGGGGGGCTGGAATGGTGTAATGGAGGTTTTAAGTATATTGGAGTGTACCTACGAGATGAGGGGACTATGGAAAACAATTGGAATGGGGTGGTTGAAATGGTGGAAGGGAGGATGAGGAGATGCCGTTGGTTGTTATCTCGTAAGTCATACAGGGGGCACACTATTATTGTTAACAATGTGGTTGCCTCTGCACTGTGTCATCAGTTGTTAGTTTTAGAGCCACCATCTGGCCTTCTGGCTAAGATACAGGCAATTATTTTGGATAAATATCATTGGGTTCCACAAAGTGTTGTGTATTTGTCAAAAGAGGAGGGGGGACAAGGTCTTGTAAATCTTGATAGTAGGGCTGCTGCTTTCCGGTTTCAGTTTATTCAAAGGTTGCTTTATGGACCGGAAAATGTGGTTTGGAGAGGGGTGGCAGGTCTTGAATTACAGCTGGTCGGGGGATTAGGTTTAAAGAAGGCTTTATTTTTGGTTGATAGTAGCCAGATTTCTAGGGCGGGAGTACCTCCGTTTTACAGAGGCCTTCTTAGGGTTTGGAGCATAATGAAGGTGTCCAGATGCACTTCAGCGGAATCAGTGCATTGGCTACTGGAGGAACCTCTGGTGTATGGGGCAAGACTGCATTGTACAACTGCAGCTGTTCCACATTTCTCCAAGATTCTGGTGAAGGGCAAAATCATCACCCTAAAATAGTTCATGGCCATGGCTGGGCCAACCTTAATGGATGGAGGACGGGTGGCTGAACATTTGGGGGTGAGGTCAGAAAGTATTGTCGGACCACTGCTGGGAAGCTGCAGGAAGGCTCTGTCAGCAGAAGAGTGGTTTATGTTTAATAGTCACAAGAAGAAGGTACAAGATGAAAACGTCCCATTTCCAATAAAATGTTTTGTTGATGAAATGAGTTGAATGTACAGTGGGGAGAACAAGTATTTGATACACTGCCGAATTTGCAGGTTTTCCTACTTACAAAGCATGTAGAGGTCTGTAATTTTTATCATAGGTACACTTCAACTGTGAGAGACATAATCAAAAACAAAAATCCAGAAAATCACATTGTATGATTTTTAAGTAATTCATTTGCATTTTATTGCATGACATAAGTATTTGATCACCTACCAACCAGTTAAAATTCCGTCTCTCACAGACCTGTTAGTTTTTCTTTAAGAAGCCCTCCTATTCTCCACTCATTACCTGTATTAACTGCACCTGTTTGAACTCATAACCTGTATAAAAGACACCTGTCCACACACTCAATCAAACAGATTCCAACCTCTCCACAATGGCCAAGACTAGAGAGCTGTGTAAGGACATCAGGGATAAAATTGTAGGCCTGCACAAGGCTGGGATGGGCTAAAGGACAATAGGCAAGCAGCTTGGTGAGAAGGCAACAACTGTTGGCGTAATTATTAGAAAATGGAAGAAGTTCAAGATGACGGTCAATCACCCTCGGTCTGGGGCTCCATGCAAGATCTCACCTCGTGGGGCATCAATGATCATGAGGAAGGTGAGGGATCAGCCCAGAACTACACGGCAGGACCTGGTCAATGACCTGAAGAGAGCTGGGACCACAGTCTCAAAGAAAACCATTAGTAACACACTACGCCGTCATGGATTAAAATCCTGCAGCACACACAAGGTCCCCCTGCTCAAGCCAGCGCATGTCCAGGCCCAACTGAAGTTTGCCAGTGACCATCTGGATGATCCAGAGGAGGAATGGGAGAAGGTCATGTGGTCTGATGAGACAAAAAATAGCTTTTTGGTCTAAACTCCACTCGCCGTGTTTGGAGGAAGAAGAAGGATGAGTACAACCCCAAGAACACCATCCCAACCGTGAAGCATGGAGGTGGAAACATCATTTTTGGGGATGCTTTTCTGCAAAGGGGACAGGACGACTGCAACGTATTGAGGGGAGGATGGATGGGGCCATGTATCACGAGATCTTGGCCAAAAACCTCCTTCCCTCTGTAAGAGCATTGAAGATGGGTCGTGGCTGGGTCTTCCAGCATGACAATGACCCGAAACACACAGCCAGGGCAACTAAGGAGTGGCTCCGTAAGAAGCATCTCAAGGTCCTGGAGTGGCCTAGCCAGTCTCCAGACCTGAACCAAATAGAACATCTTTGGAGGGAGCTGAAAGTCCGTATTGCCCAGCGACAGCCCCGAAACCTGAAGGATCTGGAGAAGGTCTGTATGGAGAAGTGGGCCAAAATCCCTGCTGCAGTGTGTGCAAACCTGGTCAAGACCTACAGGAAACGTATGAAACGATCTCTAATTGCAACCAAAGGTTTCTGTACCAAATATTATGTTCTGCTTTTCTGATGTATCAAATACTTATGTCATACAATAAAATGCAAATTAATTACTTAAAAATCATACAATATGATTTTCTGGATTTTTGTTTTAGATTCCGTCTCTCACAGTAGAAGTGTACCTTTGATAAAAATTACAGACCTCTACATGCTTTGTAAGTAGGAAAACCTGCAAAATCGGCAGTGTATCAAATACTTGTTCTCCCCACTGTATATACAGTTGAAGTCTGAAGTTTACATACACCTTAGCCAAATACAGTGGGGGAAAAAAGTATTTAGTCAGCCACCAATTGTGCATGTTCTCCCACTTAAAAAGATGAGAGAGGCCTGTAATTTTCATCACATGTACACGTCAACTATGACAGACAAATTGAGATTTTTTTTCTCCAGAAAATCACATTGTAGGATTTTTTATGAATTTATTTGCAAATTATGGTGGAAAATAAGTATTTGGTCACCTACAAACAAGCAAGATGTCTGGCTCTCACAGACCTGTAACTTCTTCTTTAAGAGGCTCCTCTGTCCTCCACTCGTTACCTGTATTAATGGCACATGTTTGAACTTGTTATCAGTATAAAAGACACCTGTCCACAACCTCAAACAGTCACACTCCAAACTCCACTATGGCCAAGACCAAAGAGCTGTCAAAGGACACCAGAAACAAAATTGTAGACCTGCACCAGGCTGGGAAGACTGAATCTGCAATAGGTAAGCAGCTTGGTTTGAAGAAATCAACTGTGGGAGCAATTATTAGGAAATGGAAGACATACAAGACCACTGATAATCTCCCTCGATCTGGGGCTCCACGCAAGATCTCACCCCGTGGGGTCAAAATGATCACAAGAACGGTGAGCAAAAATCCCAGAACCACACGGGGGGACCTAGTGAATGACCTGCAGAGAGCTGGGACCAAAGTAACAAAGCCTACCATCAGTAACACACTACGCCGCCAGGGACTCAAATCCTGCAGTGCCAGACGTGTCCCCCTGCTTAAGCCAGTACATGTCCAGGCCCGTCTGAAGTTTGCTAGAGTGCATTTGGATGATCCAGAAGAGGATTGGGAGAATGTCATATGGTCAGATGAAACCAAAATATAACTTTTTGGTAAAAACTCAACTCGTCGTGTTTGGAGGACAAAGAATGCTGAGTTGCATCCAAAGAACACCATACCTACTGTGAAGCATGGGTGTGGAAACATCATGCTTTGGGGCTGTTTTTCTGCAAAGGGACCAGGACGACTGATCCGTGTAAAGGAAAGAATGAATGGGGCCATGTATCGTGAGATTTTGAGTGAAAACCTCCTTCCATCAGCAAGGGCATTGAACATGAAACGTGGCTGGGTCTTTCAGCATGACAATGATCCCAAACACACCGCCCGGGCAACGAAGGAGTGGCTTCGTAAGAAGCATTTCAAGGTCCTGGAGTGGCCTAGCCAGTCTCCAGATCTCAACCCCATAGAAAATCTTTGGAGGGAGTTGAATGTCTGTGTTGCCCAGCGACAGCCCCAAAACATCACTGCTCTAGAGGAGATCTTCATGGAGGAATGGGCCAAAATACCAGCAACAGTGTGTGAAAACCTTGTGAAGACTTACAGAAAACGTTTGACCTGTGTCATTGCCAACAAAGGGTATATAAGAAAGTATTGAGAAACTTGTGTTATTGACCAAATACTTATTTTCCACCATAATTTGCAAATAAATTCATAAAAAATCCTACAATGTGATTTTCAGGATTTTTTTTCCTCATTTTGTCTGTCAAAGTTGACGTGTACCTATGATGAAAATTACAGGCCTCTCTCATCTTTTTAAGTGGGAGAACTGGCACAATTGGTGGCTGACTAAATACTTTTTCTCCCCACTGTACATTTAAACTCAGTTCTTTTTTGTGCCATTATTTGTGTTAGTTCTCTCTCTCTCCCCCTCTCTCTCTTCATTTTTGAAGAAATTAAAGGGGAATTTCACTCTGGCTCTGCCACAGTATAAAGTCATTACTATATTAACAACATTACGTTTTTATCATAAACAGCACAATTATCCAAACCACAAGCTAGAATTGGCACATTTTAATTTCACTGGTAGAATCATGAAGTTTAGACTCCCTGTATATTTGTCTGCTCATAGTGAACCACAAAGTCCGGAATTCATTGCAAATGCTGATGCTGCCCTCTAGGTACAGGGGACGTGCCCACAAACTTGAATAATGGTGCTGTTTACTTCGAACGACCAACTCACAATAAGCTCAGAACTTCTCTAGGCAAGATTGTTTTGAAAACGTTTGTTTTTCACTCACTGCTAGACTGGTAGCGACCTTCAGTAGAGTAAACATGTTTGTTTGTTCATTCTATCGTTGACTGACGTGAGCTTACGTAAGCTAGCTAATGTTTGTTTTTATAATATTTAGTTTTGCTTGTTTGTTTACTATATATATACACTACAAGTCAAAAGTTTGGTCACACCTACTCATTCAAGGGTTTTTCTTTATTTTTACTATTTTTTACATTGTAGAATAATAGTGAAGACATCAAAACTATGAAATAACACATATGGAGTCATGTAGTATCCAAAAAAGTGTTAAACAAATCAAAATATATTTTATATTTGATATTCTTCAAAAAGCCACCCTTTGCCTTGATGACAGCTTTGCACAGTCTTGGCATTCTCTCAACCAGCTTTATGAGGTAGCCACCTGGAATGCATTCAATTAACAGGTGTGCCTTCTTAAAAGTTAATTTGTGGAATTTCTTTCCTTCTTAATGAGTTTGAGCCAATCAGTTGTGTGTTAATATTGAACTCTTTGGCCTGAATGCCAACCGTCACGTCTGGAGGAAACCTGGCACCATACCTACGGTGAAGCATGGTGGTGGCAGCATCATGCTGTGGAAATGTTTTTCAGTGGCAGGGACTGGGAGACTAGTCAGGATCGAGGGAAAGATGAACAGAGCAAAGTACAGAGAGATCCTTGTTGAAAACCTGCTCCAGAGCGTTCAGGACTGGTGCGAAGGTTCACCTTCCAACAGGACAACAACCCTAAGAGGGGGAGGGGGAGGGGTGGGGGGGTTGAGCCAGAGACAGCAGGGGGTCAAACTGTAGAACCCAGGTCCTACATTTTAATATAACAATTTATTTTATCAAACATAGCTATACTACATTTTATCTCTGGGACCCTCAGGATGACATATCAGAGAAAGATTACTGAATTTACGTACATTATTTACCTTCAGAGGTGAATGTATCAAACCAGTTGCCGTGACGAAAGTGTTTTGTTGTTGTGCACTATCCTCAAACAATAGCATGGTATTTTTTAGGTAATAGCTACTGTAAATTGGACAGTGCAGTTAGATTAGGAAAAGTTGGCTGTTACAACGCCATTCTAGTCACATATCGCATATTGAGCAGCAACCATCCCGGTATAGGGACATCGATCCTGTAGAGGTTAAAACTTTCTGAGAAGTAGACATTTTTTGTACTATTTTACACCTAGGGTTACTATACATAACTTTAACCTATTTTATAAGAGATTCCCCAAAATTGAAATATTCCAGGCATTTGTATATAAACTCCAGTCGTACTTTATCAAGCCTTTTCAAAGTCAGCTATGTATACCAGGCCTGGTTTCCCAGATTTTTCATAGTGTTCTATTGTTTTCAGTACTAGTCTTATATTATCTCCACTGTATCGTCCATGTAAAAAACCTGTCTGATTAGGATGAACAATATCTGACAATACCTTTTTAATTCTATGCGCAATGCATTTTTCTAGAATTTTTGCATCACAACACTGACGTGTAAGAGGCCTCCAATTTTTTTAATGGACTGGATGATTATATTTACCACTTGGATCCTGTTTCAGTAATAATGAAATCAGACCTTCTTGTTGAGTGTCTGATAATCTACCATTTATATAGGAGAGCTAGCTGTTACTCTTATTTGGTATTGTGAAGGAAAATGTTATGTTTGTGCTTTTCTAATAACCAATTCGACTGGGTTCATGCAAGTGACTGACTAAACATGCTTGGGAGGAATCCTCACTATCAGAATAAGCAATTTGGCAGTATGCCCACAACCTTGTTTTGAGAACGGAAAGGAATATCTCAGTTTCAAGGTCTCAGCTTGGAGAGAAGAAGCCTCGGGAGGTATTGGTCGGTCACATGCATGAACCAAATGTTAATGATGAATTAATTATGAATAATGAATACGCTAAATCGTGCAAATATAATTTGTCTGTGTAAGCAGTATATAAGAGAACTAATGGGACTGCCCCAAGGGAGCTCACTTCAGATCAGTACTTTATGCATCTAAGTTTGACTGTGACCTCTCCAGCTTGCTGTTAATAAAGAATGATTCATTTAAGATTGACTTCAGGTGTCCCTGGTGGTAATTTCCACGACAATTTGGCATCATGAACTTGATTAATGATTCTGCCTGCAGAGCTTTCCAGTGATGGTCTGCGAGGAAAACCGGTTGCGCATTTTATGAAGTGTGAGGGAAATTCCTGTCTGACCAAAAGACGACGAAGACCCAACCAGACCCTTACTGTGAGCTGCCCAGGAGAAGACACATCATCCGCGAACAATTGAGGGACATGGCAACTGAATTCAGTAAGTCAATTTAAATGAATTTGTATTAAAATAAACCAATATGAATGAAATATAAAACCAATAAAAATAAAGATTTAGAAAAAGGGTACCACTAGTCTTAGAAGAAGGCTAGAGCTAGTCTTTGGAGAAGGCTAGAGTGAGGGCAGGAAGAGCCCCGCTGACAATTGTCTGTAGGCATTTATGGGAGAAGTATTATGTGGTCTGAGAACCACTGATAATAGCACAAGGTGTTATTGTAGGCATTTATGAGAAGTGTCTATGTGGTCGGAGAACCACTGGGAATAACAGAGTGCACAAAGTGCTATTCTATACAGTGTGGAAAAAAAAGTATTTAGTCAGCCACCAATTGTGCAAGTTCTCCCACTTAAAAAGATGAGAAAGGCCTGTAATTTTCATCATAGGTACACGTCAACTATGACAGACAAAATGAGAATTTTTTTCTCCAGAAAATCACATTGCAGGATTTTTAATGCATTTATTTGCAAATTATGGTGGAAAATAAGTATTTGGTCAATAACAAAAGTTTCTCAATACTTTGTTTTATACCCTTTGTTGGCAATGACACAGGTCAAACATTTTCTGTAAGTCTTCACAAGATTTTCACACACTGTTGCTGGTATTTTGGCCCATTCTTCCATGCAGATCTCTTCTAGAGAAGTGATGTTTTGGGGCTGTCGCTGGGCAACACGGACTTTCAACTCCCTCCAAAGATTTTCTATGGGGTTGAGATCTGGAGACTGGCTAGGCCTCTCCAGGACCTTGAAATAATTCTTACGAAGCCACTCCTTCGTTGCCCGGGCGGTGTGTTTGGGATCATTGTCATGCTGAAAGACCCAGCCACGTTTCATCTTCAATGCCCTTGCTGATGGAAGGAGGTTTTCACTCAAAATCTCACGATAGATGGCCCCATTCATTCTTTCCTTTACACGGATCAGTCGTCCTGGTCCCTTTGCAGAAAAACAGCCCCAAAGCATGATGTTTCCACACCCATGCTTCACAGTAGGTATGGTGTTCTTTGGATGCAACTCAGCATTCTTTGTCCTCCAAACACGACGAGTTGAGTTTTTACCAAAAAGTTCTATTTTGGTTTCATCTGACCATATGACATTCTCCCAATCCTCTTCTGGATCATCCAAATGCACTCTAGCAAACTTCAGACGGGCCTGGACATGTACTGGCTTAAGCAGGGGGACACGTCTTGCACTGCAGGATTTGAGTTTTTGGCGGCGTAGTGTGTTACTGATAGTAGGCTTTGTTACTTTGGTCCCAGCTCTCTGCAGGTCATTCACTAGGTCCCCCCGTGTGGTTCTGGGATTTTTGCTCACCGTTCTTGTGATCATTTTGACCCCATGGGGTGAGAACTTGCGTGGAGCCCCAGATCGAGGGAGATTATCAGTGGTCTTGTATGTCTTCCATTTCCTAATAATTGCTCCCACAGTTGATTTCTTCAAACCAAGCTTCTTACCTATTGCAGATTCAGTCTTCCCAGCCTGGTGCAGGTCTACAATTTTGTTTCTGGTGTCCTTTGACAGCTCTTTGGTCTTGGCCATAGTGGAGTTTGGAGTGTGACTGTTTGAGGTTGTGGACAGGTGTATTTTATACTGATAACAAGTTCAAACAGGTGCCATTAATACAGGTAACGAGTGGAGGACAGAGGAGCCTCTTAAAGAAGAAGTTACAGGTATGTGAGAGCCAGACATCTTGCTTGTTTGTAGGTGACCAAATACTTATTTTCCACCATAATTTGCAAATAAATTCATTAAAAATCCTACAATGTGATTTTCTGGATTTTTTTTCCTCAATTTGTCTGTCATAGTTGACGTGTACCTATGATGAAAATTACAGGCCTCTCTCATCTTTTTAAGTGGGAGAACTTGCACAATTGGTGGCTGACTAAATACTTTTCCCCCCTGCTGTATGTATGGGAAGCGGCAAGACTATAGAGTCTATAGAGACTATAGCATTTATGACTAAACTATTGATACTATGGACGCTGTAGGGACTATGATGCTATAGGGACCATAGATCAAATGAAATCAAATGTATTGGTCACTTGCACATGGTTAGCAGATGTTATTGCGAGTGTAGCGAAATGCTTGTTCTTTTAGTTCTGACAGTGCAGTAATATCTAGCAAGTAATATCTAACAGTTCCACAACAAATATCTAATACACACAAATCTAAGTAAAGAAATGGAATAAGAATATATAAATATAAATATATGGATGAGCAATGTCATTGTTAGAGCGGCATAGCCTAAGATGCAATAGATAGTATAGAATAGAGTATATACAGTGGGGAGAACAAGTATTTGATACACTGCCGATTTTGCAGGTTTTCCTACTTACAAAGCATGTAGAGGTCTGTAATTTTTATCATAGGTACACTTCAACTGTGAGAGACGGAATCTAAAACAAAAATCCAGAAAATCACATTGTATGATTTTTAAGTAATTAATTTGCATTTTATTGCATGACATAAGTATTTGATCACCTACCAACCAGTAAGAATTCCGGCTCTCACAGACCTGTTAGTTTTTCTTTAAGAAGCCCTCCTATTCTCCACTCATTACCTGTATTAACTGCACCTGTTTGAACTCATTACCTGTATAAAAGACACCTGTCCACACACTCAATCAAACAGACTCCAACCTCTCCACAATGGCCAAGACCAGAGAGCTGTGTAAGGACATCAGGGATAAAATTGTAGACCTGCACAAGGCTGGGATGGGCTACAGGACAAAAGGCAAGCAGCTTGGTGAGAAGGCAACAACTGTTGGCTCAATTATTAGAAAATGGAAGAAGTTCAAGATGACGGTCAATCACCCTCGGTCTGGGGCTCCATGCAAGATCTCACCTCGTGGGGCATCAATGATCATGAGGAAGGTGTGGGATCAACCCAGAACTACACGGCAGGACCTGGTCAATGACCTGAAGAGAGCTGAGACCACAGTCTCAAATAAAACCATTAGTAACACACTACGCCGTCATGGATTAAAATCCTGCAGCGCACGCAAGGTCCCCCTGCTCAAGCCAGCGCATGTCCAGGCCCGTCTGAAATTTGCCAATGACCATCTGGATGATCCAGAGGAGGAATGGGAGAAGGTCATGTGGTCTGATGAGACAAAAATAGAGCTTTTTGGTCTAAACTCCACTCGCTGTGTTTGGAGGAAGAAGAAGGATGAGTACAACCCCAAGAACACCATCCCAACCGTGAAGCATGGAGGTGGAAACATCATTCTTTGGGGATGCTTATATGCAAAGGGGACAGGACGACTGCACCGTATTGAAGAGAGGATGGATGGGGCCATGTATCGCGAGATCTTGGCCAAAAACCTCCTTCCCTCAGTAAGAGCATTGAAGATGGGTCGTGGCTGGGTCTTCCAGCATGACAACGACCCGAAACACACAGCCAGGGCAACTAAGGAGTGGCTCCGTAAGAAGCATCTCAAGGTCCTGGAGTGGCGTAGCCAGTCTCCAGACCTGAACACAATAGAAAATCTTTGGAGGGAGCTGAAAGTCCGTATTGCCCAGCGACAGCCCCGAAACCTGAAGGATCTGGAGAAGGTCTGTATGGGGGAGTGGGCCAAAATCCCTGCTGCAGTGTGTGCAAACCTGGTCAAGACCTACAGGAAACGTATGAAACGATCTCTAATTGCAACCAAAGGTTTCTGTACCAAATATTATGTTCTGCTTTTCTGATGTATCAAATACTTATGTCATACAATAAAATGCAAATTAATTACTTTAAAATCATACAATATGATTTTCTGGATTTTTGTTTTAGATTCCGTCTCTCACAGTTGAAGTGTACCTTTGATAAAAATTACAGACCTCTACATGCTTTGTAAGTAGGAAAACCTGCAAAATCGGCAGTGTATCAAATACTTGTTCTCCCCACTGTACATATGAGATGGGTAATGCAAGATATGCAAACATTATTACGATAGTATAGAATACAGTATATACATATGAGATGAGTAATGCAAGATATGTAAACATTATTAAAGTGGCATTATTAAAGTGGCCAGTGATTTTCAAGTCTGTATGTAGGCAGCAGTGCCTATTTTGTTTAACCTCTATGGGATCGGTGTCCCATATACGGGACGGTTGAGCTAACATGCGCTAATATGATTAGCTTTCCAGGACATGTCTTATATGGGCAGAAAGCTTAAATACTTGTTAATCTAACTGCACTGTCCAATTTACAGTAGCTACTACAGTGAAAAAATACTATGCTATTGTTTGAGGAGAGTGCACAACAACAACAAAAATTATCACGGCAACTGGTTTGATACATTCACCTCTGAAGGTAAATAATGTACTTACATTCAGTAGTCTTGCTCTGATTTGTCATCCTAAGGGTTCCAGAGATAAAATGTAGCATAGTTTTGTTTGATAAATCCATATTTATATTCAAATGTAGTAACTGGGTTCTACAGTTTGAACCCCTGCTGTCTCTGGCTCCACACCCACCCACCCAGCCATCTAGATGTGTGAAAGTTAGTGTATAAGCCAATTATCCATAATATATGATATTCCTGGGAGTGTGTAAACTTATATTTTGTGTTACCATATCATTTTTGTATGTTCTCTATAGTTATGTACTTTCACCAATTCGGCACATTTGGGCAGACTTGATACAAAATAGTCCAGTATTGCAATGCTTCACTGGATCAATCTGAAACTTTGTACACACAGTGCTGTCATCTAGTGGCCAAAATCTAAGTTGCGCCTAAACTGCAATATTATATTGTGGTCTTTCTCTTGCATTTCAAAGATGATGGAACAAAAAAATATGTTTTTTGTTTGTATTATCTTTTACCGGATCTAATGTGTTATATTCTCCTACATTAATTTCACATTTCACAAGTGTTTCCTTTCAAATGGTATGAAGAATATGCATATCCTTGCTTCAGGTACTGAGCTACAGGCAGTTAGATTTGGGTATGTCATTTTAGGTGAAAATTGAAAAAAAGGGGCCGATCTTTAAGAGGTTAATTAACAGTCTGATGGCCTTGAGATAGAAGCTGTTTTTCAGTCTCTCGGTCCCAGCTTTGATGCACCTGTACTGACCTCGCCTTCTGGATGACAGCCGGGTGAACGGGCAGTTGCTCGGGTGGTAGTTGTCCTTGATTATCTTTCTGGCCTTCCTGTGACATCGGGTGCTGTAGGAGTCCTGGAGGGCAGGTAGTTTGCCCCCGGTGATGCATTGTGCAGACCGCACCACCCTCTGGAGAGCCCTGCGGTTGTGGGTGGTGCAGTTGCCATACCAGGCGGTGATACAGCCCAACAGGATGCTCTCAATTGCGTATCTGTAAAAGTGAGGGTTTTAGGTGACAGGCCAAATTTCTTCAGTCTCCTGAAGTTGACGAGACGCTGTTGCACCTTATTCACCACACTGTCTGTGTGGGTGGACCATTTCAGTTTGTCAGTGATATGTACGCCGAGGAACTTAAAACTTTCCACCTTCTTCACTGCTGTCCCGTCGATGTGGATAGGGAGGGGGTACTCCCTCTGCTGTTTCCTAAAGTCCAAGATCATCTTCTTTGTTTTGCTGACATTGAGTGAGAGGTTATTTTCCTGACACCACACTCTGAGAGCCCTCACCTCCTCCCTGTAGGCTGTCTCATCGTTGTTGGTAATCAAGCCTACTATTGTTGTGTCGTCTGCAAACTTGATGATTGAGTTGGAGGCGTGCATGGCTACGCAGTGATGGGTGAACATGGAGTACAGGAGGGGGCTGAGCACACACCCTTCTGGGGCCCCAGTGTTGAGGATCAGTGAAGTGGAGATGTTATTTTGTAACTTCACCACCTCGGGGCAGCGCATCAGGAAGTCCAGGACTCAATTGCACAGGGCGGGGTTGAGACCCAGGATCTCAAGGATGAGCTTGGAGGGTACTATGGTGTTGAATGCTGAGCTATAGTCAATGAACAGCATTCTTACATATGTATTCCTCTTGTCCAGATGGGATAGGGCAGTGTGCAGTGTGATGATAATTGCATTGTCTGTGGACCTATTGGGGCGGTAAGCAAATTGAAGTGGGTCTAGGGTGACAGGTAAGGTGGAGGTGATATGATCCTTGACTAGTCTCTCAAATCACTTCATGATGACAGAAGTGAGTGCTACGGGGCGATAGTCATTTAGTTCAGTTATCTTTGCATTCTTGGGTACAGGAACAATGGTGGCCATCTTGAAGCATGTGGGGACAGCAGACTGGGATAGGGAGAGATTGAATATGTCCGTAAACACACCAGCCAGCTGGTCTGCGCATGCTCTGAGGACACGGCTAGGAATGCCGTCTGGGCCGACAGCCTTGCGAGGGTTAACACGTTTAAATGTCTTACTCGCGTCGGCCACGGAGAAGAGAGCCCACAGTTCTTGGTGGCTGGCCGCGTCGGTGGCACTGTGTTATCCTCAAAATAGGCAAAGAACGTGTTTAGCTTGTCTGGTAGCAAGACGTTGTTGTCCGCGACATGGCTGGTTTTCCTATTGTAGTCCGTGATTGTCTGTAAACCCTGCCACATACGTCTCGTGTCTGAGCCGTTGGATTGCTATAGGGACTATGGATGCTCTGGGACTATAGATACTGTGGAGACTGTAGAGACTATGACGACTGTACAGACTATAGAGGAACCGCAGAAGATACATAAGGAGTAATAAGGGAGATTACTGAGTGTGTTTGGGAATAGTACAACGTGAATGTGGATGTGAGTTGTGGAGTGTGGAAAGGACGATTTACATTTGGATAATAAGTGGTAAACTGAGTTCAACAAAGGGTTGAAATTTGGATAATAAAAGAGATTGAAAATTGGATAATAAGAGGATTGAAATTTGGAAAATACATTATATTATTACTATTAAGTACTGAGTGAATGAGAGCTGTCAGGGGACTTGCTCTGGTGAGCTGAGTTTTTTTTATCTGTAACATTATCTAGGGGTTCCGTCCACCACTGCCCATCATAGTCTGGGACTATTAGCACAGGGTGTTATTGAGCACGGGGTGTTTTATATGTATAGAAAGTAGCGGCAAGAGAACTGTTGAATATACATATGGTGCAAAGGATGTAATGATAGAAAAGTATACGTGGTCTGAGAACCACTAATAATAGCACAAGGTTATTGTTATTGTAGTCATTTAGGAATCATTGATGATGCATATGGAATGGGTATGACTACCTTAGCCTTACTGACAATTGTCTCTAGGCATTTATGTTGATTTATACCGTTATATAGGGATTCTGTATGTGAAAGGAGAGAGTACTATTTCCGAATATGCTGTTAAATAGAACACTAGTGTAAATATTTAAACCCCTATATGAATAGAACAGTAGTGTACAGGAGGAATTTGTGAAGAAGAGTTTATGGGTTACTAGAGATTTGTGTCAGAGGCTGATGTGGATGCGGTGTTGGAGTCAGGCGCAGGACACAGAAGCTTAGTCGATCCGACTTTAATAGTCACAGAGGAAAAATACAAAACAACGAGCCTCAACAAACAGGAGGCGAGCGATTACGCAAACAGTGCGTAAAGTGCGTAAAGCACGAACAACAAGAAAACAATAAACCTACACCAACGGACAGGCGTACAACAACACACAACTACAAACAAAACCAAAGGAAACTTATAGGTGACATAATCAATACATGATATGAAACAGGTGCACCAACCAGACAAAACCAAACAAACATAGAGAACATCAAACGGTAGCAGCTAGTACTCCGGGGACGACGAACTCCGAAGCCTGCCCGAACAAGGAGGAGGAGCAGTCTCGGCGGAATTCGTGACAGTACCCCCCCCCTTGACGCGCGGCTCCAGCCATGCGCCGACCCCGGCCTCGGGGACGGCCAGGAGGACGTGGAGCAGGGCGCGTAGGATGACTACGGTGGAACTCAGTCAGGAGGGATGGATCTAAAATGTCCCTCCTAGGCACCCAGCACCGTTCCTCCGGACCGTACCCCTCCCACTCCATGAGATATTGTACACCCCCCATCCGACGTCTCGAATCCACGATGGACCGGATTGAGTACGCCGGTGCCCCCTCGATGTCCAGTGGGGGCGGGGGGGTCTCTCTTATCTCACTCTCCTGGAGTGGACCAGCTACCACCGGCCTGAGGAGAGACACATGGAACGAGGGGTTAATGTGATAGTCATTAGGCAGTTACAACTTGTAACACACCTCGTTCAATCTCCTCAGGACTTTAAATGGCCCCACAAACCGCCGGCCAAGCTTCCAGAAGGGCAGGCGAAGGGGCAGGTTTCGAGTCGAGAGCCAGACTCGATCTCCAGGGGCGTAGACTGGACCCTCACTGCGGTGGAGATCGGCGCTCGCTGCAGATGTACGTGTGCAGCGTTCCACGTCTCCTCCGAGCGCCGAAACCAGTCATCCACCGCAGGAGCCTCGATCTGGCTCTGATGCCATGGTGCCAGAACCGGCTGATAACCTAACACGCACTGAAAAGGGGTCAGGTTAGTAGAGGAGTGGCGGAGAGAGTTTTGAGCCATCTCTGCCCAGGGGATATACCCCGACCACTCCTCCGGCCGGCCCTGGCAATAGGATCTCAGAAACCTACCCACATCCTGGTTCACTCTCTCCACCTGCCCATTACTGTCAGGGTGGTAACCCGAGGTAAGGCTAACCGAGACCCCCAAGCGTTCCATGAACGCCCTCCAGACTCTAGAGGTGAATTGGGGACCCCGATCAGACACTATATCCTCGGGAACCCCGTAGTGCCGGAAGACGTGGGTGAACAAAGCCTCAGCGGTCTGTAGGGCAGTAGGGAGACCCGGCATTGGAATGAGACGACAGGCCTTAGAGAATAGTGGTATTCCCCTGAATAGTGGTATTCCCCTGAGAGGGGGGAAGGTCCGTGACCAAGTCCACCGAGAGGTGAGACCACGGCCGTTGTGGAACGGGCAGGGGTTGTAACTTCCCCCTGGGCAGGTGTCTAGGCGCCTTACAATGAGCGCACACCGAGCAGGAGGAGACATAAACCCTCACGTCCCTAGCCAATGTTGGCCACCAGTACTTAACACTAAGTTAGTGCACTGTCCGGCCAATACTTGGATGTCCAGAGGAGGGTGACGTATGAGCCCAATAAATGAGACGATCACGGACCTCGAGCTGCACGTACGTCCGACCCACTGGACACTCTGGGGGAGTAGGGTCGGTGCGTAACGCCCGCTCAATTTCCGCATCGACCTCCCATACCACCGGTGCCACCAGACAAGACTCCGGCAGTATGGGAGTGGACTCAATGGACCTCTCCTCTGTGTCATACCACCGGGACAGGGCGTCTGCCTTACTGTTCTGGGACCCTGGGATGTAAGTGATCTTAAAAATGAACCGAGTCAGGAACATGTTCCACCTAGCCTGACGAGGGTTCAATCTCCTAGCTGCCCGGATGTACTCCAGGTTACGATGGTCAGTCAGAATGAGAAAAGGGTGTTGAGCCCCCTCAAGCCAATGCCTCCACACCTTTAGGGCTTGAACCACGGCTAACAGCTCCCTGTCCCCTACGTCATAATTACGCTCCGCCGGGCTGAGCTTTTTAGAATAAAAAGCGCAGGGACGGAGCTTAGGAGGCGTGCCGGAGCGTTGCGACAGTACTGCCCCAATACCGGCCTCTGACGCATCCACCTCTACCTGGAACGCTAAAGTGGGGTCCGGGTGCGCCAGCACCGGAGCCGAAGTGAACAGGTCCTTCAGTTTACAAAACGCCCTGTCCGCTTCAGCCGACCACTGCAAACGCACAGGGCCCCCCTTCAGCAGGGAAGTAATGGGAGCTGCTACCTGTCCAAAACCCCGGATAAATCTCCGGTAGTAATTGGCAAAACCCAAAAACTGCTGCACCTCTTTAACAGTGGTTGGGGTTTGCCAGTTACGCACGGCTGACACCCGGTCAATCTCCATCTTCACCCCTGACGCGGACAACCGATGACCCAAGAAGGAGATGGACTCCTGGAAAAACAGACATTTCTCTGCCTTGACATACAAGTCATGCTCCAACAGCATACACAACACTTGGCGCACCAGGGCTACATGCTCGGCTCGTGTAGCAGAGTACACTAGGATGTCGTCAATGTACACTACCACTCCCTGCCCATGCAGGTCCCGGAAGATCTCGTCCACAAATGATTGGAAGACTGAAAGAGCATTCATTAACCCGTATGGCATGACAAGATACTCATAATGACCTGAGGTGGTACTAAATGCCGTCTTCCATTCATCTCCCTCCCTAATGCGCACCAAGTTATAAGCGCTCCTGAGATCCAGTTTTGTGAAGAACCGCGCTCCGCGTAATGATTCAGTCATACTCGCAATCAGAGGAAGAGGGTAACTGTATTTCACAGTGATCTGATTGAGACTACGATAATCAATACACGGGCGCAAACCTCCATCCTTCTTCTTCACAAACAAGAAACTCGAGGACGCAGGGGAAGTGGAGGGCCGTATGTATCCCTGTCTCAGGGACTCAGCTATGTATGTCTCCATAGCCGCCGTCTCCTCTTGAGACAGAGGATACACATGGCTCCGCGGAAGTGCCGCACCTGTCTGGAGGTTTATCGCACAATCTCCCTGCCTATGAGGTGGCAAACGCGTCGCCCTCGTCTTGCTGAACAAGAGTGCCAAATCCTCATACTCGGGGGGAATGTGCATTGCGGGCACTTGGTTCGGACTCTCCACCGTGGTCGCCCCAACGGAAACACCTAAACATCGCCCAACACACTGGCCAGACCATTCCTTGAGAGCCCTCTTGTTGCCACGAAATTGTGGGGTCATGGGTGATTAACCAAGGAAGCCCCAGCACTACGGGATATGCAGGAGAGTCAATCAGGTACAACTGAATGATCTCCTCATGACCCCCCTGCGTCTTAATCTTTAGTGGCGCTGTGACCTCCCTAATCAACCCAGATCCCAACGGGCGGCTATCTAGGGCATGGACAGGAAAGGGTGCATCAACGGGCAGGAGGGGAATCCCTAACTTAGAACAAAATTTCCGATCAATAAAATTCCCAGCTGCGCCTGAATCGACTAGCGCCTTATGCTGGGAATGAGATGCAACCTGAGGAAATACCACAGGTATACACAAGTGAACAACAGAGAGCTCTGGGTGAGTGGGGCGCCTACTCACCTGAAATGACTCCCCAGTGCGCGACCTGTTGCCCCGATTCCCTGGAGACCCTCCCCAGCACCTAGCCGCAGTGTGTCCCCCACGGCCACAGCTGGTGCAGGGGACGGCCCCCCTCGGGTTCTCTCACCTTCTCTCTCTAGCGCCAGCACCCCCGAGCTCCATTGGGCTCAGCTCGGAGGTGCTGGGGGATGGAATGGACGGCCCCATCTCGGGACGTCCGCGGGTGGCCAGCAGGGTATCCAGACGGATGGACATGTCCACTAGCTGGTAGAAGGACAGATTGGTGTCCCTGCAGGCCAGCTCTTGACGAACGTCCTCACGCAGGCTACACCGATAGTGGTCGATGAGGGCCCTCTCATTCCACCCCGCATCCGCCGCTAGAGTCCGGAAATCCAGGCCGAACTCCTGTGCGCTCCTCTTCCCCTGTCGGAGGTGGAACAGACGCTCCCCCGCCGCAGGGGAAGTGGAGGGCCGTATGTATCCCTGTCTCAGGGACTCAGCTATGTATGTCTCCATGGCGGCGTCTATTCCCCTCCATTCGGCGTTGGCCCACTCCAACGCCTTGCCGGAGAGACAGGAGATGAGGGCGGAAACGCTCTCGTAACCCGGCTGCTGTGCCATCAAACGCCCTCGGGAGCGAGAGCCGAATCCCACTGGATTCCGGAGCTGGTTTGGTGGGACTGACCGATGGTGGTGGTAATGTAGGAGGAGGTGTGGGCACGCCTCCCCTTTCCCATCGGCGCAGGGTGTTCATCACCTCCTGCATGGCGGAGCCGAGTTGCTGGATCCTGGCGTCCTGGCAGCTGACCCGATCCTCCAGCGACTCGGTCGCCGCCGCTGCTCCTGCTGACTCCATTGTAAAGATGTGTTGTTCTGTCAGAGGCTGATGTGGATGCGGTGTTGGAGTCAGGCGCAGGACACAGAAGCTTAGTCGATCCGACTTTAATAGTCACAGAGGCAAAATACAAAACAACAGGCCTCAACAAACAGGAGGCGAGCAATTACGCAAACAGTGCGTAAAGTGCGTAAAGCACGAACAACAAGAAAACAATAAACCTACACCAACGGACAGGCATACAACAACACACAACTACAAACAAAACCAAAGGAAACTTATAGGTGACATAATCAATACATGATATGAAACAGGTGCACCAACCAGACAAAACCAAACAAACATAGAGAACATCAAACGGTAGCAGCTAGTACTCCGGGGACGACGAACGCCAAAGCCTGCCCGAACAAGGAGGAGGAGCAGTCTCGGCGGAATTCGTGACAATTTGATAAAGTAACAATGGAGAAGAAAATATGTACACTACCGTTCAAAAGTTTGGGGTCACTTAGAAATGTCCTTGCTTGACAGATGGTATCAAGCACCCCTCCAGCATCTTTTCATTTGGTCTGCGTCTCACAAATGTTCTTCTTTGTGATCCGAACATCTCAAACTTCGATTTGTCTGTCCAGAACACTTTTTTCCATTCTTCCTCTGTCCAGTGTCTGTGTTCTTTTGCCCATCTTAATATTTTATTTTTATTGGCCAGTCTGAGATATGGCATTTTCTTTGCAACTCTGCCTAGAAGGTCAGCATCCCGTAGTCGCCTCTTCACTGTTGACGTTGAGACTGGTGTTTTGAGGGTACTATTTAATGAAGCTGCCAGTTGAGGACCTGTGAGGCGTCTGTTTCTCAAACTAGACACTAATGTATTTGTCCTCTTGCACAGTTGTGCGTCGGGCCTCCCACTCCTCTTTCTATTCTGGTTAGTGCCAGTTTGCGCTGTTCTGTGAAGGGAGCAGTACACAGCGTTGTACGAGATCTTCAGTTTCTTGCGTGGAATAGCCTTCATTTCTCAGAACAAGAACAGACTGACGAGTTTCAGAAGAAAGTTATTTGTTTATGGCCATTTTGAGCCTGTAATCGAACCCACAATTGCTTATGCTCCAGATACTCAACTAGTCTCAAGAAGGCCAGTTTTATTGCTTCTTATTCAGCACAACAGTTTTCAGCTGTGCTAACATAATTGCAAAAGGGTTTTATAATGATCAATTAGCCTTTTAAAATGATAAACTTGGATTAGCAAACACAACGTGCCATTGGAACACAGGACTTATGGTTGCTGATAATGGGCCTCTGTACGCCTATGTAGATATTCCATAAAAAATCTGCCGTTTCCAGCTACAATAGCCATTTACAACATTAACAATGTCTACATTGATCAATTTGATGTTATTTTAAATGGACAAAAAAAATGCATTTCTTTCGAAAACAAGGACATTTCTAAGTGACCCCAAACTTTTGAACAGTAGTGTATATACAGCTGCGGAAAAAATTAAGAGACCACTGCAAAAGTATCAGTTTCTCTGGTTTTACTATTTATAGGTATATGTTTGGGTAAAAACAACATTTTTGTTTTATTCTATAAACTACTGACAACATTTCTCCCAAATTCCAAATAAAAATATTGTCATTTAGAGCAATTATTTGCAGAAAATGACAACTGGTCAAAATAACAAAAAAGATGCAGTGTTGTCAGACCTCGAATAATGCAAAGAAAATAAGTTCATGTTAATTTTTAAACAACACAATAGTAATGTTTTAACTTAGGAAGAGTTCAGAAATCAATATTTGGTGGAATAACCCTGATTTTCAATCACAGCTTTCATGCGTCTTGGCATGCTCTCCACCAGTCTTTCACATTGATTTTGGGTGACTTTATGCCACTCCTGGCGCAAAAATTCAAGCAGCTCGGCTTTGTTTGATGGCTTGTGACCATCCATCTTCCTCCTGATCACATTCCAGAAGTTTTCAATGGGGTTCAGGTCTGGAGATTGGGCTGGCCATGACAGGGTCTTGATCTGGTGGTCCTCCGTCCACACCTTGATTGACCTGGCTGTGTGGCATGGCGCATTGTCCTGCTGTAAAAACCAATCCTCAGAGTTGGGGAACAATGTCAGAGCTAAAGGAAGCAAGTTTTCTACCAGGACAACCTTGTACGTGGCTTGATTCATGCGTCCTTCACAAAGACAAATCTGCCCGATTCCAGCCTTGCTGAAGCACCCCCAGATCATCACCGATCCTCCACCAAATTTCACAGTGGGTGCGAGACACTGTGGCTTGTAGGCCTCTCCAGGTCTCTGTCTAACCATTAGACGACCAGGTGTTGGGCAAAGCTGAAAATTGAACTCATCAGAGAAGATGACCTTACTCCAGTCCTCTACGGTCCAATCCTTATGGTCTTTTGCAAACCTCAGCCTGGCTCTTCTTTGCTTCTCATTGATGAAGGGCTTTTTATCTAGCTTTGCACGACTTCAGCCCTGCCCCTAGGAGCCTGTTTCGAACCGTCCTCGCCGTGCACTTCACCCCAGCTGCCATTTGCCATTCTTTTTGTAGGTCACTTGATGTCATCTACGGTTGTTGAGTGACATTCGAATAAGTTGGCGGTCATCCCGGTCAGTAGAGAGTCGTTTTCGCCCTCTGCCGGTCTGTAGCTTTGTTGTCCCCAATGTCTGCTGCTTGACCTTGTTCTTATGAAGTGCCGTCTTTGAAATTTTAAGGATGGAAGCAGCCTGACGCTCACTGTATCCCTCTGCCAGTAAAGCCAGAATTGAACCATTCTTTTCCTCACTCAAAACGTTCCTTTTCAACTCTTTTGGCATCGTCAATAGTTATTTTTAGATTAATATTACTTTTGAGGTACTATTAGCTCTGTTTTTGCCATTCAGCTGGTCCTATTTCAAGAGGATAGTGATGACCACAGCAGTGGTTTTTATACTTTTCCTCGTTAAATAAGATTTGGTTCATATGATCACCTAATCCGTACCTAATTCAGTAGAATGAGGTGTGCTTGTGTTGGAATTCAACAGACACTGGAATGGAATGGCTGTCATACATGTAGAAATGATGATTTTAGAAAAATGTGCAGTGGTCTCTTAATTTTTTCCACAGCTGTATATATATATATATATATATACACACACACAACTTGCACACCCACACGTAGACGTACGTACGTAAGTGGTGTAAAAAGTATTAAGATAAATTAATACTATAATGGGTTACCAGATTTGATAAAGTAACAATGTTTGAATGTATAATGGGTTACTAGAGTTTAACTTGCTAGGGAGAGACTTATTATGGACAGAGCACGCAATCTATAGTGTACTGAAAGACAGTGCCAGCCCAGTTATAGTGAAAGTTGATCCCAGAAAGAGACCAGTCTCGAGAGCTACAGTGAGGGAAAAAAGTATTTGATCCACTGCTGATTTTGTACGTTTGCCCACTGACAAAGATATGATCAGTCTATAATTTTAATGGTAGGTTTATGTTAACAGTGAGAGACAGAATAACAACAACAAAATCCAGAAAAACGCATGTCAAAAATATTATAAATTGATTTGCATTTTAATGAGGGAAATAATTATTTGACCCCCTCTCAATCAGAAAGATTTCTGGCTCCCAGGTGTCTTTTATACAGGTAACGAGCTGAGATTAGGAGCACACTCTTAAAGGGAGTGCTCCTAATCTCAGTTTGTTACCTGTATAAAAGACACCTGTCCACAGAAGCAATCAATCAGATTCCAAACTCTCCACCATGGCCAAGACCAAAGAGCTCTCCAAGGATGTCAGGGACAAGATTGTAGACCTACACAAGGCTGGAATGGGCTACAAGACCATCGCCAAGCAAGTTGGTGCGATTATTCGCAAATGGAAGAAACACAAAATAACTGTCAATCTCCCTCGGCCTGGGGCTCCATGCAAGATCTCACCTTGTGGAGTTGCAATGATCATGCGAACGGTGAGGAATCAGCCCAGAACTACACGGGAGGATCTTGTCATTGATCTCAAGGCAGCTGGGACCATAGTCACCAAGAAAACAATTGATAACACGCCGTGAAGGACTGAAATCCTGCACCGCCCGCAAGGTCCCCCTGCTCAAGAAAGCACATATACAGGCCCGTCTGAAGTTTGCCAATGAACATCTGAATGATTCAGAGGAGAACTGGGTGAAAGTGTTGTGGTCAGATGAGACCAAAATGGAGCACTTTGGCATCAACTCAACTCACCGTGTTTGGAGGAGGAGCTGCCTACGACCCCAAGAACACCATCCCCACCGTCAAACATGGAGGTGGAAACATTATGCTTTGGGGGTGTTTTTCTGCTAAGGGGACAGGACAACTTCACCGCATCAAAGGAACGATGGACGGGGCCATGTACCGTCAAATCTTGGGTGAGAACCTCCTTCCCTCAGCCAGGGCATTGAAAATGGGTCGTGGATGGGTATTCTAGCATGACAATGACCCAAAACACACGGCCAAGGCAACAAAGGAGTGGCTCAAGAAGAAGCACATTAAGGTCCTGGAGTGGCTTAGCTAGTTTCCAGACCTTAATCCCATAGAGAATCTGGATGGAGCTGAAGGTTCGAGTTGCCAGACTCGAAATCTTAATGACTTGGAGAAGATCTGCAAAGAGGACTGGGACAAAATCCCTCCTGAGATGTGTGCAAACCTGGTGGCCAACTACAAGAAATGTCTGACCTCTGTGATTGCCAACAAGGGTTTTGCCACCAAGTACTAAGTCATGTTTTGCAGAGGGGTCAAATACTTATTTCCCTCATTAAAATGCAAATCCATTTATAACATTTTTGACATGCGTTTTTCTGGATTTTGTTGTTGTTATTCTGTCTCTCACTGTTCAAATAAATCTACCATTAAAATTATAGACTGATCATTTCTTTGTCAGTGGGCAAACGTCCAAAATCAGCAGGGGATCAAATACTTTTTTCCCTCACTGTAGAGTAACATTGTTAGGGTAGACTAAAATGAAATCAATGCCTTCCAATGCGGAGAAAGTTATCAAGTTTGTTTTGTTTGTTTTTAAATCTTACAATAGGGGTAAAAGCAGAACATTGTTTGCGAGTGATCCATGTGTATTCACAGTAGTGGATTGGGAGGGTCTTGAGAGTCCTAGTTGAAGGAAACAGATATGGAGACTAGTGAAAGTAACAAAGTGAATGGTAATATTAGTGGCTTTCAGATAGCACTCTAATAATGCAATGTCTTAGTAATTTGAAGAAGTAAATGTTTCAGATCAAGGTCACATGACAAACAGAGGGATTGAGCATTGGGCCGGATATTAAATTAGGGTGACAGGTAAGGTGGAGGTGATATGATCCTTGACTAGTCTCTCAAAGCACTTCATGATGACAGAAGTGAGTGCTATGGGGCGATAGTCATTTAGTTCAGTTACCTTTGCATTCTTGGGTACAGTAACAATGGTGGCCATCTTGAAGCATGTGGGGACAGCATACTGGGATAGGGAGAGATTGAATATGTCCATAAACACACCAGCCAGCTGGTCTGCGCATGCTCTGAGGACATGGCTAGGAATGTCGTCTGGACCGGCAGCCTTGTGAGGGTTAAGATGTTTAAATGTCTTACTCACGTCGGCCACGGAGAAGGAGAGCCCACAGTTCTTGGTTGCTGGCCGCGTCGGTGGCACTGTGTTATCCTCAAAAGCAGGCAAAGAACTTGTTTAGCTTGTCTGGCAGCAAGACGTTGGTGTCCGCGACATGGCTGGTTTTCCTATTGTAGTCCGTTATTGTCTGTAAACCCTGCCACATACGTCTCGTGTCTGAGATATTAAATTAGAGGCCGCCATCTGTTGTTTGGGTTAGAGATAAGCTTCCTGTGGACAAATACATAGCCGCCAGTACTCACAGAACTCAAACAGGCTGTAAGGGACATAGTGGGACATTTGGGACAGAGGGATGAATAATTGAATAAGAGACGTTTTTGACTATTTCCAATTATTATTACTCTTATTATTACTCAATTCTATAGTTTGGGTAGCACCAGTTATTTAAATAAGAAGGTAATGTCATCTAAAACAATAATCTGTTTCCATTTCGTGGAACTCTGTCCAGAATTTAAGTAGATTCAAGTAAATGTTTTTAGTACCGAATATTGAGCTGATAAGCCAGCACCAACTTTTTGAAGGTCGTAGCAGATTTGTTAAACAACATGTTTCATATTTTGACTAGTTGATATCACAGGGACATATGTCAATGCAACAGGTCAAAATAATAAGATTACAAGAGAGTGGCTCTGGGATTGTTTATTTTAGAGGGTAACTATTCTGCTTACCGGGACACTGTATCATCTGATGTGTCTGAAGTATAATTCTGTATACGCATGGTTTTATCAAAACTTCCAGCCCAAGATGCAGTAAGCTCGATTAAGATTAAGAATTCTTAGATTTGACTAAGATGTAGCATAGTGAAAACTAAATTATGTTTATTTTTTCTTTCAGGACTGATGAATATCCATTACTAAGTTTACCAATGATTCGGTATCTCTCCCTTTGAAAGGCTTCCTGAGGCATGTGCCTTAGGAGAGCAGTTATTGAGACTGTGTACTATACAGTATGAAGGTACCCAGATCTGGCTGTTAAGGGAGCTCCCAAATTAAGTAAGGCCTGGACATTTGGTTTGTTTTTACCCTACGTTTTACCACACACGCCAGCACCCACACACAATCAACCCATTAGGAATATTTGTTAGTGGTGTTTAATACTGTGTTTGATTTATTGTGTGGGGTTTTCTTTATTTGATTTTAGTGGGTTTTTCACAGGGTACACAAATAAAGGTCACACAAATGAAATTGTCTGAGTTTTGGTTGCACACATGTCAATTATCTTGATAAGAAATGTACTGAAAAACCCAATGTAAACCTGATACACAAAATGTTTGGAATGTTTGAAATGTCTTTAAATAATGAGTCTGAGGTACAGGGAAAGAAAAGGGAAAGAAACACTCACTTAATGGGGTTGAATGACCTCTGACCAGGGCTGTTGCGGTGACCGTATTACTGCCACACCTGCGGTCACAAGTCATGAAGGCAGTCAAATTCCACATGACCGTTTAGTCACAGTAATTAGGTTTCTCCAAGCTCTGATGCTGCTGCTGGTCATTAATAGCCTACCAAATTTGCTAACTACCTGGTACTCAGCACTCTATAGTCCCTCTAACCACTCTGACATCAATGCAAATGTATTCGAAAATCTAATCAAACATTTAATGAGAGCCCATGAGCTCATGTTGCACAACATTTCTATAAGCTATGAAATTGTGGGAGAAAACTAATAAAAAGATTTGGATCCCATCAGCTTTCTATAGGCTAGGCCTACTATTCAGGGGCTTGCGAAAGTATTCACCCCCCTTGGCATTTTTCCTATTTTATTGCATTACAACCTGGAATTAAATTAGATTTTTTGTGGGTTTGTATCATTTGATTTACACAATATGCCTACCACTTTGAAGATGCAAAATATATTTTATTGTGAAACAAACAAGAAATAAGACAAAAAAACAGAAAACTTTAGCGTGAATAACTATTCACCCCCCCAAATGCAATACTTTGTTGAGCCACCTTTTGCAGCAATGACAGCTGCAAGTCTCTTGGTGTATATCTCTATAAGCTTGGCACATCTAGCCACTGGGATTTTTGCCTATTCTTCAAGGGAAAACTGCTCCAGCTCCATCGAGTTGGATGGGTTCCGCTGGTGTACAACAATCTTTAAGTCATACCACAGATTCTCAATTGGATTGAGGTCTGGGCTTTGACTAGGCCATTCCAAGACATTTAAATGTTTCCCCTTAAACCACTCGAGTGTTGCTTTAGCAGTATGCTTAGGGTCACTGTCCTGCTGGAAGGTGAACCTCCATCCCAGTCTCAAATCTCTGAAAGACTGAAACAGGTTTCCCTCAAGAATTTCCCTGTATTTAGTGCCATCCATCATTCCTTCAATTCTGACCAGTTTCCCATTCCTGCCTATGAAAAACATCCCCACAGCATGATGCTGCCACCATCATGCTTCACTGTGGGGATGGTGTTCTCTGGGTGATGAAAGGTGTTGGGTTTGCGCAAGACATAGCGTTTTCCTTGATGGCCAAAAAGCTCAATTTTAGTCTCATCTGACCATAGTACCTTCTTCCATATGTTTGGGAAGTCTCCCTCATGCCTTATGGTGAACACCAAACGTGTTTGCTTATTTTTTTATCCCACAATTGTCACGGTTTCGGCCGAGACTGCTCCTCCTCCTGGTTCGGGCAGGCTTCGGCGTTCGCCGTCCCCGGAGTACTAGCTGCCACCGTTGAATGTTTCGTGGTGTGATTGCTTTGGTCTGTCTTGTACACCTGTGTCTGTTTGTGTTCTGATTACGTGTCCTATAAGTTCCCTGTTTTGTATTGGTTAGATTGTGTGTTGTTGTCTGCCTTTCGTTCGGAGCTGCGTGTTTGCGCTCTGTTTGTTTTGTTTAGTGTTTACGCATGTTTGCGTAATTCCCTCGCCTCTGTTTTTGTTCGAGGTCGTGTATTGTACTTTTGCACTTTGGACTAGTAAAGTCTGTTGGACGAAGCCTCTGTGTCCTGCGCCTGACTCCTCCACCACATCCACATCGGTTCTTCTGACAGAACAACACACCTACTATGGAGTCAGCAGGAGCAGTGGCGGCACCCAAGTCGCTGGAAGAACGGATCAGCTATCAGGACACCATGATCCGGCAACTTGGGGCCGCCATGGACGAGGTGTCCAACACTCTGCGCCGGTTGGTTACTGGAGAGGTGCCCACGCCTTCTTACACCATCCCATCACCAACGGCCAGTCCTCCTCTCTCAGCACCGGAACCCAGTGGCATTCGGCTCTCGCTCCCGAGGGCATATGACGGTTCTGCAGCCGGGTGTCAGGGGTTCCTCCTGCAGGTGGAACTCTACCTGGCTACTATACACCCAGCGCCCTCGGGATACGAGAGCGTCTCCGCCCTCATCTCCTGTCTATCCGGCAAGGCGTTGGAGTGGGCCAACGCCGAATGGAGGGGAATAGACGCCGCTACCATCACCTACGCGGAGTTCTCCCGCCGCTTCAGGGCTGTCTTCGATCACCCACCTGAAGGGAAGGCGGCGGGGGAGCGTCTGTTCCACCTCCGACAGGGGAAGAGGAGCGCACAGGAGTTCGCACTGGAGTTCCGGACGCTAGCGGCGGATGCGGGGTGGAATGAGAGGGCCCTCATCGACCATTACCGGTGTAGCCTACGAGAGGACGTTCGTCGTGAGCTGGCCTGCAGGGACACCAACCTATCCTTCGACCAGTTGGTGGACATCTCCATCTGTCTCGACACTCTGCTGGCTACCCGCGGACGTCCCGAGTGGGGGTCATCCCTTCCACCCTCCAGCACTTCCGAGCCGATTCCCATGGAGCTCGGGGGTGCTGGCGCTAGAGAGAGGAGGAGAGAGAACCCGAGGGGGGCCACCCCCTGCACCAACTGTGGCCGTGGAGGACACACCGCGGCCAGGTGCTGGGGAGGGTCTCCTGGGAGAGGGGACAACAGGTCACGCACTGGGGAGTCATTTCAGGTGAGTAGGCGCCCCACTTACCCAGAGCTCTCTGTTGGTCACATGAGTATTCCTGTGAGATTTCCACAGGTGGCACCTCATTCCCAGCATAAGGCGCTAGTAGATTCAGGCGCAGCTGGGAATTTTATTGATCGGGCATTTTGTTATAGGTTAGGGATTCCCCTTCGGCCGGTAGAAGCCCCCTTTCCTGTCCACGCCTTAGACAGCCGGCCGTTGGGGTCGGGGCTGATCAGAGAAGTCACAGCACCACTTAAGATGACACGCAGGGGGGTCATGAGGAGATCATTCAGTTTTATCTTTTTGACTCTCCTGCGTACCCCGTGGTGCTGGGGCTTCCCTGGTTAAGCGCCCATGATCCTACCATTGCGTGGCAACAGAGGGCTCTTATGGAGTGGTCTGCCCAGTGTGTAGGGAGATGTCTAGGTGTTTCCTTAGGGGCGACCTCGGTAGAGAGTCCGAACCAAGTGCCCGCAATGCGCATTCCCCCCGAGTATGAGGACTTAGCACTTGTGTTCAGCAAAACGAGGGCAACACGGCTACCACCTCATAGACAGGGGGACTGTGCGATAAATCTCCAAACAGGAGCGGCTCTTCCACGGAGCCGTGTGTATCCCTTGTCTCAAGAGGAGACAGCGGCTATGGAGACTTACATAGCCGGGTCCTTGGCACAGGGATACATACGGTCCTCCACTTCCCCGGTTTCCTCGAGTTTCTTCTTTGTGAAGAAGAAGGACGGGGGTTTGCGCCCGTGTATTGATTACCGTAGTCTCAATCAGATCACGGTTAAGTATAGTTACCCTCTTCCACTGATTGCGACTATGACGGAATCATTACGCGGAGCGCAGTTCTTCACAAAACTGGATCTCAGGAGCGCGTACAATCTGGTGCGCATTAGGGAGGGGGATGAATGGAAAACAGCATTTAGCACCACCTCGGGTCATTACGAGTATCTCGTCATGCCATACGGGCTAATGAATGCTCCTTCAGTCTTCCAATCCTTTGTTGACGAGATTTTCCGGGACATGCATGGGCAGGGTGTGGTAGTGTACATCGACGACATCCTAGTGTACTCTTCTACACGAGCCGAGCATGTAGCCCTGGTGCGCCGAGTGTTGAGAAGACTGTTGGAGCATGACTTGTATGTCAAGGCAGAGAAATGCCTGTTCTTCCAGGAGTCCGTCTCCTTTTTGGGTTATCGGTTGTCCGCGTCTGGTGTGGAGATAGAGGGAGACCGTGTGTCGGCCGTGCGTAATTGGCAAACTCCAACCACTGTAAAAGAGGTGCAGCAGTTCTTGGGTTTTGCTAATTACTACCGGAGGTTTATCCGGGACTTTGGACAGGTTGCAGCTCCCATTACGTCCCTACTAAAGGGGGGTCCGGTTCGTTTGCAGTGGTCAGCTGAGGCGGACAGGGCATTTGTCAAACTGAAGAACCTGTTCACCTCTGCCCCGGTGCTGGCGCATCCGGATCCCTCTTTACCATTCCAAGTTGAGGTAGACGCGTCCGAGACCGGTATTGGGGCAGTCCTGTCACAACGGTCCGGCACGCCACCTAAGCTCCGCCCCTGTGCGTTCTACTCCAAGAAGCTCAGCTCGGCGGAGCGCAATTATGACGTTGGGGACAGGGAGCTGTTAGCTGTAGTCCAGGCCCTAAAGGTGTGGAGGCATTGGCTTGAGGGGGCTCAACACCCTTTCCTCATTCTGACTGATCACCGTAACCTGGAGTACATCCGGGCAGCTAGGAGATTGAACCCTCGTCAGGCTAGGTGGAACATGTTCCTGACCCGGTTTGTTTTTAAGATCACATACATCCCAGGGTCCCAGAACGGTAAGGCAGACGCCCTGTCCCGGCGGTATGACACAGAGGAGAGGTCCATTGAGCCTACTTCCATACTGCCGGAGTCTTATCTGGTGGCTCCGGTGGTATGGGAGGTCGATACGGAAATCGAGCGGGCACTGCGTACCGACCCTACTCCCCCCGAGTGTCCTGTGGGGGCGGACGTACGTTCCGCTCGAGGTTCATGATCGTCTTATTTATTGGGCTCATACATCACCCTCCTCTGGACATCCAGGTATTGGCCGGACAGTGCACTGCCTTAGCGTGAAATACTGGTGGCCAACGTTAGCTAAGGATGTGAGGGTTGATGTCTCCTCCTGCTCGGTGTGCGCCCAGTGTAAGGCGCCTAGACATTTGCCCAGGGGTAAGTTACATCCCCTGCCCGTTCCACAACGACCATGGTCCCACCTCTCGGTGGATTTTGTGACCGACCTACCCCCTTCCCAGGGGAATACCACCATTTTGGTCGTTGTGGATCGGTTTTCCAAGGCCTGTCGTCTCCTCCCAATGCCGGGTCTCCCTACTGCCCTACAGACCGCCGAGGCCCTATTTACCCACGTGTTCCGGCACTATGGGGTCCCCGAGGATATTGTGTCTGACCGAGGTCCCCAGTTCACCTCCAGAGTCTGGGGGGCGTTCATGGAACGCTTGGGGGTCTCGGTGAGCCTTACCTCGGGGTACCACCCAGAGAGCAATGGGCAGGTTGAACGAGTCAACCAGGATGTGGGTAGGTTTCTGAGGTCCTACTGCCGGGACCGGCCGGAGGAGTGGTCTAGGTATATCCCCTGGGCAGAGATGGCCCAGAACTCTCTCCTCCACTCCTCCACCAATTTAACACCTTTCCAGTGTGTTTTAGGGTATCAGCCGGTCCTGGCACCGTGGCACGAGAGCCAGATCGAGGCCCCTGCGGTGGACGAGTGGATTCGGCGCTCGGAGGAGACGTGGGACGCTGCCCATGTCCATCTGCAGCGGGCCATCCGTCAACAAAAGGCGAGCGCCGATCGCCACCGCAGTGAGGGACCGGTGTACGCACCGGGAGATCGAGTCTGGCTCTCGACTCGAAACCTGCCCCTCCGCCTGCCCTGCCGGAAGCTGGGTCGGCGGTTTGTGGGGCCCTTCAAAGTCCTGAGAAGATTGAACGAGGTGTGTTACAGGTTACAACTGCCTATTGAGTACAAAAATATTAACCCCTCGTTCCATGTGTCTCTTCTCAGGCCGGTGGTAGCTGGCCCACTCCAAGAAGATGAGATAGGAGAGACCCCTCCGCCCCCTTTGGACATCGAGGGGGCCCCGGCGTACAGGGTCCGGACCATCTTGGACTCAAGGCACCGGATGAGTGGTCTCCAGTATCTCGTGGAGTGGGAGGGGTACGGTCCGGAGGAACGGTGCTGGGTGCCTAGGAGGGACATCCTCGATCCATCCCTCCTGACTGAGTTCCACCGTGGGCATCCCACGCGCCCGGGTCCGCGTCCTCCTGGCCGTCCCCGAGGCCGGGGTCGGCGCACGGCTGGAGCCGCGCGTCAAGGGGGGGGTACTGTCACGGTTTCGGCCGAGACTGCTCCTCCTCCTGGTTCGGGCAGGCTTCGGCGTTCGCCGTCCCCGGAGTACTAGCTGCCACCGTTGAATGTTTCGTGGTGTGATTGCTTTGGTCTGTCTTGTACACCTGTGTCTGTTTGTGTTCTGATTACGTGTCCTATAAGTTCCCTGTTTTGTATTGTTTAGATTGTGTGTTGTTGTCTGCCTGTCGTTCGGAGCTGCGTGTTTGCGCTCTGTTTGTTTTGTTTAGTGTTTACGCATGTTTGCGTAATTCCCTCGCCTCTGTTTTTGTTCGAGGTCGTGTATTGTACTTTTGCACTTTGGACTAGTAAAGTCTGTTGGACGAAGCCTCTGTGTCCTGCGCCTGACTCCTCCACCACATCCACATCGGTTCTTCTGACAACAATGACTTGCGGATACTGGAGAAAATCACCAATGGAGTGGAAAAGATCTTAAAGGCTGGAGGCTTCTACCTTAAGCCATGGGTCTTATCAGGCCAAAGTGGGAGGTCCGCAACCACAACTGATGCCAGTATCAGTAAGACAACTGTGAGTGTGCCCAAAACGCTGGTGTTACCCAACCAGATGCGGGACGAAGAAAGCAAAGCACTTGGAGTCGGCTATGAACCAGAGACTGACAAACTTCGTGTGATGACCTCCGTAAATTTCTCAAAAAAGAGAGGAAAGATGAGGACAGGAGTCGATTTGCGCGAAAAGGAAGTCAGAGGTAAAACTCCAAACCCATTGACCCGTCGGATGCTGCTAAGCCAGATTGCTGGATTCTACGACCCCATTGGTCTTGCCACACCTGCAAAGCAGAAAGGGGTGATGCTTGTGAGAGAAGCTTACCAAGAAGTGAGTATAAGCAGTCCAGTTAAGGACACTTGGGATGACCCACTCTCACCAAAACTACGGGAGGCTTCCATAAGACTCCTCGAAGAATATGTGAGACTTGCCCAGATCAGGTTCGAAAGAAGCCTCACACCAACCGGAACCATAGGCCATCCAATGGGAGTCACGTTTTCAGATGGGAGTGAGGCTTCCTACGGCGTGGTGCTCTATCTCCGTTGGGAGACGCAGAATGGGGTCGTAGTGAGGCTGGTTGAGTCAAAAGCAAAGCTTACCCCTCTCAACCAGAAAGGAGACGTGATTAAAGCAGAGGTATGTGGTGCTGTCTTTTCGATCCGCCTGAGAAAATACCTTGTAAAGCACTGCCGCATCAAGGTCGCACACTGGGTCCACTTTGTGGATAGCCAAACAATCCTGGGAGCAATTCACAAGGATAGCTATGGCTACCAAACGTTCTTCGCTAACCGCATCAGAGAAATCCAGAAGGCTGGACCAGTGGAAGACTGGAGGTGGATTGAGGGCAACCTGAACATAGCAGACATCATCACAAGGGGAGCAACTCCTGAGGAACTCGATGAAGGGTCAGAGTGGCAACAAGGCCCAGAGTTCCTGAGTTGGCCTGAGGCTGAGTGGCCTGTGAAAATGACCAGTGAGATAGTGACCAGCGTGGCTGATGACGTTAAAAGGTTGCAGAGAAGAGCGTTCTCAGCTGTAGTCACCAGGTCTCAGGCAGAGAAATTCTCAGGCCCAAGCAATACTGATGTTGGGGCAAACTTGCAAGACTCCGCACCGCAACCGCAGATGAAAGACCAAGGTCCAACTCCAGCAGTAGAGAGGCCAAAGAGGAAGCCCTGGGGTGTAGCTCTAGTGCACCTTGTTGGGCCCGAACGATTCAGTAGCTTGTCTAAATTGTGTGGAACAATCGCCTGGGTTCGAAGAGCTGCAGAATCCTGGCTGAGGACAAGCTACCAAGCCTCGAGCTCAGCAAAGTGGGAGGGGAGGGGCCCCAGGCTGTCTGTGGGAGAGAGAACGGCGGCTTTCCAGGAACTAGCCCTTGCGGCCCAAGACGGCGTGAACTTTCAGGATACGACCTTAAACCGCCTTGTTGTGATTAAAGATGACAACAATGGACTCTTACTTTGTGGTGGTAGAGTCCAGTCTTGGAATGAAGACGGAACCGCTGTGCCTTTAATCCCGTTCCGGTCCTGGCTGGGGGCCTTGCTTGCGAGGGAAGCTCACGAAGCGAATCATGAAGGGGTGGCTGCCACACTGCTGCACACTAAAAGAAAGGCCTGGGTTGTGCAAGGTCGGAGGACAGTGAAGAAGGTGGTTAACAGGTGCATCACTTGCAAGAAGCAAAGAGCCCGGCTGTGCCAGCAAGTGATGAGCGCTCTTCCTCAGGAACGTACCAGTAGAGCGAACCCATTCGAGTATACTACACTAGACCTCTTTGGACCCTTTGAAGTGAGGGACGCTGTTAAGAAGAGAACCAAGAAAAAGGTCTGGGGAGTCGTGTATTGTTGCATGACTTCCAGAGCCGTCCATGCTGATCTCGTCGACGACCAGTCTTCTGAGAGCTTTCTTCAGGCCTACTCCCGGTTCACTGCTCTGAGGGGGCATCCCAAAAAGCTATGGTCAGACAGAGGCACAAACTTCGTGGGCGCCAGGCCTGCTCTGAGGGAGCTACACAAGCACCTGGCCTGCTTTCTGGCCACTCTTCCATAAAGCCCAGCTCTGTGGAGTGTACGGCTTAAAGTGGTCCTATGGACAGATACTCAAATCTCCACTGTAGGGCTTTGCAGCTCCTTCAGGGTTATCTTTGGTCTCTTTGTTGCCTCTCTGATTAATGCCCTCCTTGCCTGGTCCGTGAGTTTTGGTGGGCGGCCCTCTCTTGGCAGGTTTGTTGTGGTGCCATATTCTTTCCATTTTTTAAATAATGGATTTAATGGTGCTCCGTGGGATGTTCAATGTTTCTGATATTTTTTTATAACCCAACCCTGATCTGTAATTCTCCACAACTTTGTCCCTGACCTGTTTGGATAGTTCCTTGGTCTTCATGGTGCCGCTTGCTTGGTGGTGCCCCTTGCTTAGTGCTGTTGCAGACTCTGGGGCCTTTCAGAACAGGTGTATATATACTGAGATCATGTGACAGATCATGTGACACTTAGATTGCGCACAGGTGGACTTTATTTAGCTAATTATGTGCCTTCTGAAGGTAATTGGTTGTACCAGATCTTATTTAGGGGCTTCATAGCAAAGTGGGTGAATAAATATGCACGCACCACTTTTCCGTTATTTATTTTTTAGAATTGTTCGAAAAAAGTTATTTTTTTCATTTCATTTCACCAATTTGGACTATTTTGTGTATGTCCATTACATGAAATCCAAATAAAAATCCATTTAAATTACAGGTTGTAATGCAACTATATAGGAAAAACGCCAAAGGGGATAAATACTTTTGCAAGGCACTGTATTTACTATTGAAGTCGGAAGTTTACATACACCTTAGCCAAATACATTTAAACTAAATTCCCTGTCTTAGGTCAGTTAGGATCACCACTTTATTTTATGAATGTGAAATGTCAGAATAATTGTAGAGAGAATGATGTATTTAAGCTTTTATTTCTTTCATCACATTTCCAGTCGTTCAGAAGTTTACATACACTCAATTAGTATTTGGTAGCATTGCCTTTTAAATTGTTTAACTTGGGTCAAACGTTTCGAGTAGCCTTCCACAACTTTCCCACAATAAGTTGGGTGAATTTTGTCCCATTCCTCCTGACAGAGCTGGTGTAACTGAGTCAGGTTTGTAGTTCTCCTTACTCGCACACGCTTTTTCAGTTCTGCCCACACATTTTCTATAGGATTGAGGTCAGGGCTTTGTGATGGCCACTCCAATACCTTGATTTTGTTGTCCTTAAGCCATTTTGCCACAACTTTGGAAGTATGCTTGGGGTCATTGTCCATTTGGAAGACCCATTTGTGACCAATCTTTAACTTCCTGACTGATGTCTTGAGATGTTGCTTCAATATATCCAAATAATTTTCCTTCCTCATGATACCATCTATTTTGTGAAGTGCACCAGTGCCTCCTGCAGCAAAACACCCCCACACATGATGCTGCCACCCCTGTGCTTCACGGTTGTGATGGTGTTCTTCGGCTTGCAAGCATACCCCTTTTTCCTTCAAACATAACGATGGTCATTATGGCCAAACAGTTCTATTTTTGTTTCATCAGACCAGAGGACATTTCTCCAAAAAGTATGATGTTGTGCAGTTGCAAACCGTAATCTGGCTTTTTTATGGCGGTTTTGGAGCAGTGGCTTCTTCCTTGCTGAGTGGCCTTTCAGGCTATGTCGATATAGGACTCATTTTACTGTGGATATAGATACTTTTGTACCTGTTTCCTCCAGCATCTTCACAAGGTCCTTTGCTGTTGTTCTGAGATTGATTTGCACTTTTTGCACCAAAGTACGTTCATCTCTAGGAGACAGAACGCGTCTCTTTCCTGAGCGGTATGATGGCTGCGTGGTCCCATGGTGTTTCTACTTGCATACTATTGTTTGTACTGATGAACGTGGTACCTTCAGGCGTTTTGAAATTGCTCCCAATGATGAACCAGACTTGTGGAGGTCTCCATGTTTTTTTCTGAGGTCTTGGCTGATTTCTTTAGATTTTACCATGATGTCAAGCAAAGAGGCACTGAGTTTGAAGGTAGGCCTTGAAATACATCCACAGGTACACCTCCAATTGACTCAAATTATGTCAATTAGCCTATCAGAAGCTTCTAAAGCCATGACATCATTTTCTGGAATTTTCCAAGCTGTTTAAAGGCACAGTCAACTTAGTGTATGTAAACTTCTGACCCACTGGAATTGTGATACAGTGAATTATATGTCAAATAATTAGTCTGTAAACAATTGTTGGAAAAATTACTTGTGTCATGCACAAAGTAGATGTCCTAACCAACTTGCCAAAACTATAGTTTGTTAACAAGACATTGGTGGAGTGGTTGAAAAACGAGTTTTAATGATTCCAACCTAAGTGTATGTAAACTTCCGACTTAAACTGTATTTCTCAACTTTCCTAATATTAAGCACATTGCTTATATTTACAGTAGCAGTATAGCCTACCTGGCTGGCATGAAAATAAACCACGGGGAAAAGCGTACTCCATTCGCTATTTAAGTGCATAGATTACATGTATTTTTTTTCCCACTGCCCCTGTTTCGATACAGGTGCATGATAATGGTCCATTCTGAATCAAATCAAAGTCACACATATTATTTAGTAAATGTAAAGACAAGATTAAATCAGGAATAGTCTGATGGGTGACAATATTAGCCTATCACTTGTGAAAGATATATTTTCACTTGTGAATGATGCTCAACTTTTTCGAATCATAGTCGCACACCTCATGTAGCCTAGGCCATTGGCCTATATGTTTTAATAAGGTTTGTATCACAAGTGGCCAAATAACTGCCTAAAATTAAGCACATAAATCCGCTTTAGAAGGGGTGTAGAGCTTAACTGGCATATATAAGCAGCTCGTGAGTTTCAAGTTTGGGAAAGATCATTAACACCATTAAAATGCACCTTTATAATAAAAGCATTACATGCATAACTGCATTTGCGGTCACTTTTGATAATGGTGTTTTCCACAAATGGAACATTCACGCTTATAGCCTACTACCATGTGCGCATTGCTGCACTTATGATGTGAAGAAATAGCCTAATAGTTTATCAAGATTTTAAGCTAAACGTTCTGATCTGTTGCGTCAGCCACATTGAATAAAAAAGGGTTTTTATACTAGTGGTTGTATTAATTTGGGATCTATCACATGCCACAACTGTCGCAGACTATGTTTGGAATATTATTTTCTCATACAGATTAGAATAGTTAGACTTTTGTACTATGGAGGATAGTAGATTGACATAGGCTAGTGCTGTTCGTTAGGCCTACTCATCTTGTTGGCTGACGAAAAGTAAATGTGGACAGTTCTTCCAATATCTTCAATATGCACCTCGGAATTGGATAAGGAGGGCGCGCAATTGGGTCCCCGATGTGTCTGTCTTCACTTGTAGCCTGTGAGAAAGACCTGATCAAGTGACAGAGAGCCTTGTGAGTGAGAGGCACTTCGGATTGCGCAGCACACTCAGGAAAAAGGAATGGATTCTTTTAGGGTGCATTATGGCCACAAAGGCGATGGCGCCGTGAAATTCGAGGCATTATCAAATGCATGTCAAATTGTGAATGAGAGACTATTGGAGTGTGTACAGCATGCACAAAAAAAACAAAGCAGAGCTCATGCCTTTCAAGCAACTTTTTTCAAATTATCATTAGAGTCTCATCATTATAGACTACATTATAGACTATATTACACTACATTTTTCTTCATATCATGCTTCTTTAGACCTGTCTAAAATAAATAATGGATTTATTGTGAAGGTATAGGCTATATTACATGGATTTATTCGACTTTATAAAATGTATTGTAGGCTATGTGTGGAAGCCAGGAAATGCTAAATGTGTTTATGTTAATTAACGGTAAGTTATTTGCTTGACAATCACTGGCTGACAACATTTTGTGACCGCCACAGCCCTATCTCTGACCTCTGTTCTGACTTTCTGGTGAGCACTGATCACCCTCACTAGAAAGGCTAGAGACGTTGGATGAGATTTAAATGTAATATATAAACACTGATAATTGTGAAGAAGTTTATAATTTATCAACAGTCCTATGTGTGATTCGGACCACGAGAGAGAGAGAGAGAGAGAGAGCGCTGCCCCTGAATGAGGGAAACCTGTCTTTAGTCTATTTTACTATTACCTTATGGGATACAAGTATTTCCTTATGGAGTTATCAAGGGTTGTAATTCTAATTGTATTTGTTATTCTGATTTGTTTATTTTTTATTTAACCGAAAGTGTTTTTGTTTTGTTTTTGGGGAGGCATGAATCACGATGTGAGTCATGTGTCCAAAGGAGGATAAGGAGTTTAATAAAAATACGTTTATTGTTGTTGTTGTTGTTGTTGTTTTTGTCTCGCTTCAATACAAATCTCACCAGATTGGGTCTGCTGGATGGTCGGGATTTCTCCCTAACTATTAACCCTCTGACTCCCTGACCCTGTAACTCTGCGGTGAGGTTGCCGATATGATGGGGGAGTATAAGCCAATTTGCAAAAATGGTTTCAACTGTGTGTTATTATTCTCTTTGACATTTTTCTTAGACATTTGTATTAAGAATATTGGTAGTAGTAATAATTTGTCAAACACTGAATAATTTGTCATTTCTCACAGTGAATATTTGTCTGGATTTCCTGAATCAGAAATACCCTAAACTAAATTGTTGTTCTGGTCTGTCCTCCCTCGAGGTTATGGCGAAGGTGACCACAGATGGTATCTAGATGCACAGAAGGGATGATTCGACCAAGAACAGTGTGAACCTCATCCCCTCTAACCGGCTGAAGTTATAGCGACAATGGCGTTCATTATGGTCCTTCACCACTTCTACCTGAAACCTGAGTCCGAGCCAGCAACCTGTACACAGCATCCAGTCGAAGCTATCAACTGCCTTTTCTCTCATGCCTTTTCTCTCAAGAGTGCGACATGAGTCCACGTGAAGTGAGCATGGAGAGAGATCCCGTCCAAACTTCTCTCATGCTGCTGGTGTACTGGAAGGAAGATGGACAAGACATAATGGTCCGTAAAGGACAGTGGCAGCTCAGGTGAGAGATTCGTCTTCTTGGGAAAATCTGATTATTCCCCAGATATTGAAATCGGAACATTATCAAGGGCCATCCACTTTGAACATGTGCCATTGGGTGGACGAACTGTAAAGCTATCTGAAGAAGAAAATGAAGAAACACCAGAAGAATGAGTGCCGTGAAGGAGGGGGATGGTCAACCGTGCCCGTAATTAATTTAGTCTTATCCAAATTGTTTATTTGGGGTATCAGGTTGATTGTGGAGGTCTGCACACTGCGAAATGTATAGTATTTTAGACTAAGAATGCATTGAGATACCAATCTGTCATTACCACAAATGGGGGCCGTGATGAGAAAAGTTAATGCTAGAAATATAAGATGAATATACTGTATGTCAATGTAAATGTACATTCTGCCAGTATCAATGTGTGCTAAGTGTGTGCTTAAATTCAAGTGAGAGAACCAACGTGAAGCACCAAAGACTGTTATTCTAAATTTGGGTTGGATAATTTATCAATAGTTCTAATTATGATTTGAAAGGCTTCTAGAGACAGAGCAATGCCCCTAAAATGTGAGGAGAGCCACTAAATTGTAGCTTGGGCTAACCTTGCCCCAATTTCATTCTTAATAAGGTTGGTGTGAAACTGTTATCACATGTGTTCTCTCTTCCCTGTGAAAGTCAATATGCTTTCTAGATGGTGTGGAACATGTGTGATCATTGTTCCAGATGAGGGATTGTTGGAAATTGACTCTTTTTTTGTAACTGACTAATTGACTTGAGTAAGTTTTTAGTATGTTTAAAACTATATAAGTGGGTTAGATGGAATGATGTATGTGCAAATGATAGTATTACCATACTAATTAGATTGTATAACCCAGAATGAAGGGTTTGAAAGGATGAAGTGTCTGGTTTTAAGTGTTCACCACAACCATGTCTTTCCAGGCGACGTGCAGTATCAGCAAATTTTCTGCAAGCGGACCAAACAGTAAGTGGTTAAGAACCCCTACACTACTTTTGGCAGAGTCTTATCCAGCTGGCCATTCACCACAGACAGGACAAGCCCATTGCCATAAGCACAAAGAGTCTCAGCTTCCCCAGATCTGATGAGCTTCCCCAGATCTGATGAGCTTCCCCAGATCAAAAGATCTGATGTGATTAAGACCAAATAGTGGAATAAATACCAGAATTGTGCTGCCTGTGTATATGTAGCGAGTATACAGCATAAAACCATGTAGAACACGGGTCTCCAACCCTGTTCCTTGAGAGCTACCTTCCTGTAGGTTTTCGCTCCAACCCCAGTTGTAACCATCCTGGTTCAGCTTATCAACCAGCTAATTATTAGAATCAGGTGTGCTAGATTAGGGTTGGAGTGAAAACCTACAGGACGGTAGCTCTCCAGGAACAGAGCCCCCACCATAAAATAAATATGAATATTTTCTATCAATCTTTGAAATGTGTCTTCCCTTATGGATTCACATAATATATTAATGTAAGCTGTACAGGGCTCTGTAAGATCAAACATATGCTAGACATTCAGATATCCAAAGAATGTTTGTTTATTTGTCAAATTCTAAAATACAGGGGAGTGTACAATATTTAATTCTAACTCAAGATAACAAGGTATTCAACAAGAATGTTATATGGTAAAAGTAAGATACAAAAAAAAATAGTATGAACAGTGTAATACAGTTCAGTGTGTCCGAGTGTGTCTCAGGTGTAGAGACACACAAGTGCAGAGAACTGTAGCTACAGATTGTTACACAAGATAATGTGATTTACCCAAAGATTTTTGTCGACATCTTGTCTATTCCAATTATTCTCTCGTTGATTTAGACAGGTGGGTGCCCACCCCAAAGTGCTGCATGTCATGATGACAGAGACCTGTCTCGATCAATGAGTGAGAAGACTTGAAATAGACACAATGGCGGTGCACATATTGTTGGATTACTTTATGGAGCAATACAATTATTTATTTAAATAACATAGCATTTTCTAAATTCAAACTGACCCCCTGCAACTGGACACAAACATTTTATGAGACGCTGTGGTCGGGTCCCCGAATCAAGGACGAAGACGACATCGCAAAGGTAGGTCAAAAATTATCTGTGCTACACCAAACAGTACCTATCCTGTAACTCCCAGTAATTGATCATCTTTGGTTAAATCACATTATCTGGTGTAACAATCTGTAGCTAAGACATCTGGTGATCAGCAGATGATGGGAGAGGTGGTCATGATGAAATTGCCATTACAAAGAAACATACAGTAAGTTCAGGGAATACTTGTAAAGCTATGGGAGGAGTGTTGTCATGATCAAACTGCCATTCAGCCCCTCATGAGTCATCTGCTGGAAATCCAGCATAATGTCTAATCCCTCGAAAGGGATACAGTTCACAGGATACAGTTCTGCTACAATGACACATGCCAGCAAAGGAATTCTGTATCTAGAATCCACTCCTGGAAGAAGCCCAGACACCACACAGTATTGTCTGTAAGACAAAAAACTAAAGATATTATACTCTATTGTACAAATTTGAACAACAGTTGAACCATGCCAGCATTACATCAACATTAGGGTAGACTAGTTGAACATGCATACATGTGCACAGGCACAGAGATTACATTTACAACAATATCTAGTATAATAGAAAGAAATATGGCATAACCCTCAACCTTTGCACAGTGACCAGACCGTACAACTGAGCCTAGGTAGGTAGGCAGACAGTATCTACCTATAGCCATGTCTGTCAGGCATGTTTAGGCAAATATTTGTATAGTTAAAACCAGCTTCCGTTTTAGAGATTAACAACAGTAAATCGTTGCATTATTGTTTCTCCTCACTGTTTGCTAGTAAATTTAGCTAGCTTGCTGGATATGCAATACTTATTATTTACATCTGTTTGGAATCCTATCTTGCGTCATGCCTATAATTTTATGAGATTGAAATGCATCCACGGTCATAATCATAACCAATGTCAACCCTCATCAATTTTTTTACACAGAGTAGCTAGCTAGTAACATTATTTACAGTCACAAATGCGAGGTGTGGCACGTAACAACTTAGTAGGTGCCAGGCTAACTAGCTAGCCAACTAACGTTTGCTGGTAAACCTAGCTTTAGGTGGCTGGTTGCAACGTTGTAGCTTGCTGTTTAGCTAGCCATATCTACGACTAAAACGAGAAGAGGTTTTACAATCAAGATACAAAAGATCTCAGATTGTAAAACCTCTTCTGTTTTTAGTCAAAGAGATGGCTACCGGTAGTTGTTCAGATAGCTAACTTAGTAAGCAAGTTACCTAGCTAGCTACCTAGCTAAGTTAGCTAACAGAAACATAATTTAATTTTCCCCGACTGTAACACAATAGTATGTTAGCAAGCAATACACAGTATGGGTTTCAGTAGATAAACTAACATTAGCTACAGTGGGGGAAAAAAGTATTTAGTCAGCCACCAATTGTGCAACTTCTCCCACTTAAAAAGATGAGAGAGGCCTGTAATTTTCATCATAGGTACACGTCAACTATGACAGACAAAATGAGGAAAAAAAATCAAGAAAATCACATTGTAGGATTTTTTATGAATTTATTTGCAAATTATGGTGGAAAATAAGTATTTGGTCAATAACAAAAGTTTCTCAATACTTTGTTATATACCCTCTGTTGGCAATGACACAGGTCAAACGTTTTCTGTAAGTCTTCACAAGGTTTTCACACACTGTTGCTGGTATTTTGGCCCATTCCTCCATGCAGATCTCCTCTAGAGCAGTGATGTTTTGGGGCTGTCGCTGGGCAACACGGACTTTCAACTCCCTCCAAAGATTTTCTATGGGGTTGAGATCTGGAGACTGGCTAGGCCACTCCAGGACCTTGAAATGCTTCTTACGAAGCCACTCCTTCGTTGCCCGGGCGGTGTGTTTGTGATCATTGTCATGCTGAAAAACCCAGCCACGTTTAATCTTCAATGCCCTTGCTGATGGAAGGAGGTTTTCACTCAAAATCACATGATACTTGGCCCCATTCATTCTTTCCTTTACACGGATCAGTCGTCCTGGTCCCTTTGCAGAAAAACAGCCCCAAAGCATGATGTTTCCACCCCCATGCTTCACAGTAGGTGTGGTGTTCTTTGGATGCAACTCAGCATTCTTTGTCATCCAAACACGACAAGTTTTATTTTGGTTTCATCTGACCATATGACATATGACATTCTCCCAATCCTCTTCTGGATCATCCAAATGCACTCTAGCAAACTTCAGACGGGCCTGGACATGTACTGGCTTAAGCAGGGGGACACGTCTGGCACTGCAGGATTTGAGTCCCTGGCGGCGTAGTGTGTTACTGATGGTAGGCTTTGTTACTTTGGTCCCAGCTCTCTGCAGGTCATTCACTAGGTCCCCCCGTGTGGTTCTGGGATTTTTGCTCACCGTTCTTGTGATCATTTTGACCCCACGGGGTGAGATCTTGCGTGGAGCCCCAGATCGAGGGAGATTATCAGTGGTCTTGTATGTCTTCCATTTCCTAATAATTGCTCCCACAGTTGATTTCTTCAAACCAAGCTGCTTACCTATTGCAGATTCAGTCTTCCCAGCCTGGTGCAGGTCTACAATTTTGTTTCTGGTGTCCTTTGACAGCTCTTTGGTCTTGGCCATAGTGGAGTTTGGAGTGTGACTGTTTGAGGTTGTGGACAGGTGTCTTTTATACTGATAACAAGTTCAAACAGGTGCCATTAATACAGGTAACGAGTGGAGGACAGAGGAGCCTTTTAAAGAAGAAGTTACAGGTCTGTGAGAGCCAGAAATCTTGCTTGTTTGTAGGTGACCAAATACTTATTTTCCACCATAATTTGCAAATAAATTCATAAAAAATCCTACAATGTGATTTTCTGGATTTTTTTTCTCAATTTGTCTGTCATAGTTGACGTGTACCTATGATGAAAATTACAGGCCTCTCTCATCTTTTTAAGTGGGAGAACTTGCACAATTGGTGGCTGACTAAATACTTTTTTCCCCAATGTATGTGGCTTGCAGGAAAAACCTAGGCACTTACCTTACTTACCTAGGCACCGTATTTGTCATCTGCCCTCTTGGTGCTGGCATTGGCTGTAGCTGAGCTTCTAACGTTAGCTAAATCCAACTCTTTGTTTCGAATCCTCTTCGCTATATTCCAGTTGAAACATGTATGGTTGAATGTCACCATGTAGCTAATAGATGCTCCATCGTCGAATTGGTGTTGATGAGATAGATCACTTGAAGCCATTGCGTCTAGTCAGTTCTTTCAGTTTTGCCCAAAGGATTTTTGTTAATGTCCGCCTCCTTTTCAAAAAAGCCCGCCTTGGGGGAGGGACGGGGGCCAGAACATGAAGCACCACCCAACATAAGATGTAGTCTTTTAGAGACTGGAAAAAATATATTTAGCAATGATTCCGCCAAAAGGAACATAGTTGAAAGACATCCAATGGCTCTATCCAACAAGGACAACCATATCTACACCCACAAAAACATATAGTGCGATCAGTATAACATAAAGCCTTTGTGAAATGCCACAAAGCAGGACTACATTCATTTTAGATCTCTCCCCCATCAATACACCGGAAGCCGTCATAGGGTGTATCATTCAGCACGCAAAACCCTGACCGGCCTTCCTCCTGGGTAATTATGTGTAAAACACATCTCACTGTCCTAGAAATGCCTCAGACATGATGAAAACAAGCCCAGATTCCCCCAGGGTGAAATTCCCCTTTAACCTTTTCACATTTTAGTTCCAAATATCTCTAACGGTCGCCCCCAGCGTCAGTTTTTTGATGTGCGTGATGTCAGAATGCGCTCACTGTTCCAAAAAGTGATTATTACGACACAGGACAGTTAACCTGCGCTGCCCTCAAATCAAGGCACGCTGCCTGCTAATTATCTATAGGCTCTGTTTCAAATGGTCAATTTCGAATTATTTTCTAACAAGTTTTATTTTCTAACAACAGTTTGAATTGAGGTGTGTCCCGCCTCCTCATTAATTCACATAAGAAGTAGCCCATTTCACTATTGCAGACAATTTATGTTTGAGGCTTTACTGAGCCAGACAAACTTCTATCTTCAACGAGAGCCTAAGCACTTCCCCAGTGTTTCCCCAGATCAAGTATGAAGACATTGCACATCTCTAGTCAGAACAGGCCTTGCACAAACTTTTTCCACCGGCACATTTTCTGGCTTCATTGTTGTTTTCATTAAAAATTGGACATTGGGCATGTGTCACGTCTACTCCCGCTCCTCCCCTCCGGCGTTCGACGTCGCCAGGTTTACTAACCACCGGTTCAGGAGGCTGTCTCCTTCCTAGGCTACCAAATCAGTCTGCAAGTAGTAAAGATGGACGTCAAGAAGGTAGATGCGGTCAGGTCATGGCCAGTCCAAACCACCATAAAGGGGTTACAACATTTTTGGGGGTTTGCCAACTTCTACCGCCGTTTCATCAGGAACTTTAGCTCCATCACCGCCCCTCTCACCTCTCTCCTCAAGGGTGGTCCCCGTAGGTTGGTGTGGAGTCCAGCAGCTGACGAGGCCTTCCACCGTTTCACCTCCGCCCCATTGCTCAAACACCCAAATCCCACAATACCCTTTTTGGTGGAGCTGGACGCTTCAGAGGTGGGCGTGGGGGCAGTTCTGTCTCAACGACAAGGTAATCCACAAAAATGTTATCCGTGTGCGTATTACTCTAAGAAACTGTCACCTGCAGAGAGGAATTACGATGTCAGCGATCGAGAGCTCCTGGCGGTGAACTTGGCATTAGAGGAGTGGAGACACTGGCTGGAGGGTGCCAAGGATCCGTTCATCATCATCATCATTCAGCAAGGAGGCTGAATCCACGCCAAGCAAGGTGGGCCCTTTTATTTACGAGATTTGACTTCACGTTGACCTATCGCCCAGGTTCTCTACGATTCGGGGGAGGTTCCTGTCCAGAGTGCACCCATAATCCCTTCCTCTCGAGTTATAGCCCCTGTGGTCTGGGACGTAGATGTGGACATTCGCCAGGCTCTGGAGAGGGAGCCCACACCCACTACCTGTCCTCCTGAGCGCATCTACGTTCCCATGGGGATAAGGGATCGGCTGCTGACCTGGGCGCACACAGCTGTCGTTGCTGGACATCCAGGTATTTCTCATACTACTCAGTCTATCTCCGAGAAGCATTGGTGGCCTACCTTGGCACAGTACGTTATTCACTGCATCAACTCCTGTTCTGTATGTGCTCAAACCAAATCCCCCGGCACGCTCCAGCAGGGAAACTTTTTCCCCTTCCTGTGCCTCAACGTCCCTGGTCTCATCTATCAATTGACTTTGTCACTGATCTCCCCTTCTCTGACGGTTTCACTACCATTTTGGTGGTTGTGGATAGATTTTCCAAATCCTGTCGTTTCTTCCCTCTCTCTGATCTCCCTACTGCTCGCTAAGGCACTATTTCAGCAGGTCTTCCGGCATTATGGCCTTCCGGAAGACATTGTCTCCAACCGTGGCCCCCAATTCACATCACGGGTATGGAGAGCATTTATGGAGAAATTCGGGGTCACGGTCAGCCTCACTTCTGGATATAGGCCTCAGTCTAATGGGCAGGTGGAGAGGATGAACCAGGAGCTGGGGAGGTTGCTAAGGAGTCACTGCCAGGACCGGCAGGGAGAGTGGTCCCGATTCCTTCCATGGGCGGAGTACGCCCAGAATTCATTAATTCACTCCTCCACCGGGCTGACTCCCTTCCAGTGTGTTCTGGGTTTTCAGCCTGCCCTGGCTCCGTGGACCCCGGGCCAGACCGAAGCTCCTGCGGTGGATGAGTGGTTCAGGTGCACAGAAGAAATGTGGAGCGAGGCTCACGTGAGACTCCAGGGCACCGTCCACCATCAGAAGGAGCAGGCAGACCGCCTCCGTGTTCCATTCAGTGAGACTCCCATGTCCCATCCTGGGGATCGTGTCTGGCTCTCTACCAGGAACCTCCCAATCTGCAAGAAGCTGAGCCCCCGGTTTGTGGGGCCGTTCAAGGTTCTCCGGAGGGTCAACGAGGTGACGTATAGGTTACAACTTCCCAGTAACTACCGTATCTCACCTTCTTTTCATGTCTCCCTTCTCAGGCCTCTGGTTCCTGGTCCCCTGGCTGATGCTGTCCCCGCCTATGCCATCAGATCCCTACTGGACTCCCGACATCGCTGAGGTCAGCTCCAGTACCTGGTGGACTGAGGGGTACGGCCCAGAGGAGCGGTGTTGGGTTCCGTTGGAGAAATTCTGGATCCCAACATCATCCGTGATTTCCATCTTCGCCGACCGGCCCACTCTTCATCCTCGGGGCCGTCCATCTGGCCGGCGTCCTCCTGCGGCTGGAGCCACGCGTCAGGGAGGGGTACTGTCACATCTACTCCCGCTCCTCCCCACTGGCGTTTGACGTCGCCGGTTTACTAACCACCGGTCCTGGTAACCATGATTACGTACACCTGGCGTCAATCATTATGCGCGCCAGCGCTTCATCATGAGGCACTCCTGGACTCCATTACCTCCACTTTATCTGGTACTCCCTTAGGTTCTTTCCCCAGGCAGTATTGTTTCTGTTTTTCATGTCAAGATGCTACTCCTATGTTGTATCGTTCCATGGTCTTTGTTATATTAAACTTACCACCTGCACCTGCTTCTCGACTCCCATCGTCTACGTTGAAGCATGTGTGCATTCCTATCAAAGTAAGTGCCTTATTTTCTGTATATCTTGTTGTCATTTCTACTGTAACATACCGTATGTATGGATCATAATGTATTTACTGTTTTATTCAAGTTTTCTAGTACTGGTGACAAATCATGCATTCCGATTCGTGCATAGATAGTAATGGACACATATGATGTGTGTAAAATAATTTTTTGAAGGTTGTACTGATTATGATGAGCTAATGCTAAGCTATTTGACAGCTATGTGTGGCGCCATGTTTGTTGACATCATACAATGCATTCTGGTTGTCACATAAGCGTCTGTCAGACCAAAGATGTTATAACAAGGGATAGTTCACTCGACTGAATTATGGTGCTTTCAAGACAACTGGGAACTCTGAAAATACGAGGTCAAATCATGACGTCAGTCTTTCTCTCTCTTTGAGTCAACTACTCACCACAGTTTATGCACTGCAGTACTAGCTAGATGTAGCTTATGCTTTCAGTACTAGATTAATTCTCTTATCTTTTGATTGGGTGGACAACATGTCAGTTAATACTGTGAGATCTCTGATCGGTTGGAGGACGTCCCCCGGAAGTTGTCATAATTATTGTGTAAGTCTATGGATGGCGGGTGAGAACCTCCTAGGTTTTGTATTGAAGTAAATGTACTCAGAGGAGGAAGGAAACTAGTTGTCCTCCGGCTACACCATGGTGCTACCCTACAGAGTGCTGTTGAGTCTACTGTAGACCTTCATTGCAAAACAGTGGGTTTTAATCTATTATTTGGTGACGTGAATATATTTAATATAGTTTTATCTAAAAAGGATAACTTTTTTAAATGTTTCACAATTTTTATGCAATTCACTGATTAGATGGTCCTCCCCTTCCTCCTCTGAGGAACCTCCATTGATGTTCATTAGGTTATGTGGGTGCCTTGCCTGTGTGTGTCAGAAAATATGGACTTGCTTCATTCCTTTCCATACATAAAGAAGCTGTCCCTCAAACTGAACACAAGCCTACCTGCCCATGCCACCTGTGATCGTCTTTTTAGCTGTGTTGGACTGCTCTTCATTGCAAAGTGAGGATTGATCAAATATATATAGTGCCTTCGGAAAGTATTCAGACCCCTTGACTTTTCCCTAATTCTGTTAGGTTACAGCCTTATTCTAAAATTGATAAAATAGTTTTTTCCCGTCATCAATCTACGCACAATACCCGTAATGACAAACCAAAAACAGAATTTGAGAAATGTTTGCAATTGTATTAAAAATAGAAAACAGAAACATCACATTTACATAAGTATTCAGACCGTTTAGTCAGTACTTTGTTGAAGCACCTTTGGCAGTGATTACAGCCTTGAGTCTTCTTGGGTATGATGCTACAAGCTTGGCACACCTGTATTTGGGGAGTTTCTACAAAAAAAAAATTGTCTGCCGAGTGGCACAGTGGTCTAAGGCACTGCATCGCAGTGCTAGCTGTGCCTCTAGAGATCCTGTTTCGAATCCAGGCTCTGTCATAGCCGGCCGCGACCGGGAGACCCATGGGGCGGCGCACAATTGGCCAAGCGTCATCCAGGGTAGGGGAGGGAATGGCCAGCAGGGATGTAGCTCAGTTGGTAGAACATGGCATTTGCAACGCCAGGGTTGTGGGTTTGATTCCCACGGGGGGCCAGTATGAAAAATAAAAAAATAATGTATGCACTCACTAACTGTAAGTCGCTCTGGATAAGAGCGTCTGCTACATGACTAAAATGTAAATGTACCATTCTTCTCTGCAGATCCTCTCAAGCTCTGTCAGGTTGGATGGGGAGCATTGCTGCACAGCTATTTTCAGGTCTCTCCAGAGATGTTCGATCGGGTTCAAGTCCGGGCTCTGGCTGGGCCACTCAAGGACATTCAGAGTGCAGCCACCACGGTTCACCGTAGGGATGGTGTCAGGTTTCCTCCAGATGTGACACTTGGCATTCAGGCCAAAGAGTTCAATCTTGGTTTCATCAGACCAGAGAATCTTGTTTCTCATTATCTGAGGGTTTTTAAGTGCCTTTTGGCAAACTCCAAGCGGGCTGTCATGTGGCTTTTACTGATGACTGGCTTCCGTCTGGCCACTATACCATAAAGGCCTGATTGATGGAATGCTGCAGAGATGGTTGTCCTTCTGGAAGGTTCTCCCATCTCCACAGAGGAACTCTAGTGCTCTGTCAGAGTGACCATCGAGTTCTTGGTCACCTCCCTGACCAAGGCCCTTCTCCCCCGATTGATCTGTTTGGCCGGGCGGCCAGCTCTAGGAAGAGTCTTGGTGGTTCCAAACTTCTTCCATTTAAGTATGATGGAGGCCAATGTGTTCTTGGGGACTTTCAAGGCTGCATAAATGTTTTGGTACCCTTCTCCAGATCTGTCTCTCGGAGCTCTACGGACAAATCCTTCGACCTCATGGCTTGGTTTTTGCTCTGACATGCACTGTCAACTGTGGGACCTTATGTAGACCGGTGTGTGCCTGTCCAAATCATGTCCAATGAATTGAATTTACCACAGGTGGACTCCAAGTTGTAGAAACATCTCAAGGATGATCAATGGAAACAGGACGCACCTGAGCTCAATTTCGAGTCTCATAGCAAAGGGTCTGAATACTTATGTAAATACAGTATTTCTGTTTTTTATTTTTAATACATTTGCAAACATTTCTAAACCTGTTTTTTGCTTTGTCATTACGGTGTATTGTGTGTAGACTGCTGAGGATTCGTTTTTATTTAATCAATTTTAGAATAAGGCTGTAATGTAACAAAATGTGGAAAACGTCAACAGGTCTGAAAACTTTCCGAAGGCTATGTATATAGGCTACATGTACAAAGTACAGCTTCTTTATGTATGGAAAGGAATGAAGCAAGTCCATCTTGTCTGACACACAGGCAAGGTACCCATCCAGTTCCTCTGCACCTTGTGACCTTTTGGGCATCAGTAATGAGAATAATTAATCTTCTTCAGATGATTACCTAATATACTTTGTACATGTAGCCTATATATAGTTAAAAAATTCTCACTTTGCAGGGAAGGGCAGTCCAACACAGCTACAAAGACACTCAAAGGCGGCAGAGGCAGGCAGGCCTGTTTTTTAAAATTGATTTATTTCACCTTTATTTAACCAGGTAAACCAGTTGAGAACAAGTTCATATTTACAACTGTGACCTGGCCAAGATAAAGCAAAGGAGTGCGATAAAAAACAACAACACAGAGTTACATATGGGGTAAACAAAACAGGTAGTTGGGTGGGCTAATTTCAGATGGGCTGTGTACAGGTGCAGTGACCGGTAAGGTGCTCTGACAACTGATGCTTAAAGTTAGTGAAGGAGATAAGAGTCTCCAGCTTCAGAGATTTTTGCAGTTCGTTCCAGTCATTGGCAGCAGAGAACTGGAAGGAATGGCAGCCAAAGGAGGTGTTGCTTTGGGGATGACCAGTGAGATATACCTGCTGGAGCGCATACTACGGGTGGGTGTTGCTATGGTGACCAATGAGCTAAGATAAGGCGGGGATTTGCCTAGCAGTAATTTATAGATGACCTGGAGCCAGTGGGTTTGGCGACGAATATGTAGTGAGGACCAGCCAACAAGAGCGTACAGGTCACAATGGTGGGTAGTATATGGGGCTTTGGTGACAAAACGGATGGCACTGTGATAGACTACATCCAATTTGCTGAGTAGAGTGTTGGAGGCTTTTTTGTAAATGACATTGCTGAAGTCAAGGATCGGTAGAATAGTCAGTTTAACAAGGGCATGTTTGGCAGCATGAGTGAAGGAGGCTTTGTTGCGAAATAGGAAGCTGATTCTAGATTTAACTTTGGATTGGAGATGCTTAATGTGAGTCTGGAAGGATAGTTTACAGTCTAACCAGACACCTAGGTATTTGTAGTTGTCCACATACTCTAGGTCAGATCCGCCGAGAGTAGTGATTCTAGTCAGGTGGGCGGGTGCCAGCAGCGTTCGATTGAAGAGCATGCATTTAGTTTTACTAGTGTTTAAGAGCAGTTGGAGGCTACGGAAGGAGTGTTGTATGGCATTGAAGCTCGTTTGGAGGTTTGTTAACAGTGTCCAATGAAGGGCCAGATGTACAGTGGGGAAAAAAAGTATTTAGTCAGCCACCAATTGTGCAAGTTCTCCCACTTAAAAAGATGAGAGAGGCCTGTAATTTTCATCATAGGTACATATCAACTATGACAGACAAAATGAGAATGTTTTTTTTCCAGAAAATCACATTGTAGGATTTTTAATGAATTTATTTGCAAATTATGGTGGAAAATAAGTATTTGGTCAATAACAAAAGTTTCTCAATACTTTGTTATATACCTTTTGTTGGCAATGACACAGGTCAAACGTTTTCTGTAAGTCTTCACAAGGTTTTCACACACTGTTGCTGGTATTTTGGCCCATTCTTCCATGCAGATCTCCTCTAGAGCAGTGATGTTTTGGGGCTGTCACTGGGCAATACGGACTTTCAACTTCCTCCAAAGATTTTCTATGGGGTTGAGATCTGGAGACTGGCTAGGCCACTCCAGGACCTTGAAATGCTTCTTACGAAGCCACTCCTTCGTTGCCCGGGCGGTGTGTTTGGGATCATTGTCATGCTGAAAGACAAAGCCACGTTTAATCTTCAATGCCCTTGCTGATGGAAGGAGGTTTTCACTCAAAATCTCACGATACATGGCCCCATTCATTATTTCCTTCAGTCGTCCTGGTCCCTTTGCAAAAAAACAGCCCCAAAGCATGATGTTTCCACCCCCATGCTTCACAGTAGGTATGGTGTTCTTTGGATGTAACTCAGCATTCTTTGTCCTCCAAACACGACGAGTTGAGTTTTTACCAAAAAGTTCTAGTTTGGTTTCATCTGACCACATGACATTCTCCCAATCCTCTTCTGGATCATCTAAATGCACTCTAGCAAACTTCAGACAGGCCTGGACATGTACTGGCTTAAGCAGGGGGACACGTCTGGCACTGCAGGATTTGAGTCCCTGGCGGCGTAGTGTGTTACTGATGGTAGGCTTTGTTACTTTGGTCCCAGCTCTATGCAGGTCATTCACTTGGTCCCCCCGTGTGGTTCTGGGATTTTTGCTCACCGTTCTTGTGATCATTTTGACCCCATGGGGTGAGATCTTGCGTGGAGCCCCAGATCGAGGGAGATTATCAGTGGTCTTGTATGTCTTCCATTTCCTAATAATTGCTCCCACAGTTGATTTCTTCAAACCAAGCTGCTTACCTATTGCAGATTCAGTCTTCCAAGCTTTGTTTCTGGTGTCCTTTGACAGCTCTTTGGTCTTGGCCATAGTGGAGTTTGGAGTTTGACTGTTTGAGGTTGTGGACAGGGGTCTTTTATACTGATAACAAGTTCAAACAGGTGCCATTAATACAGGTAACGAGTGGAGGACAGAGGAGCCTCTTAAAGAAGAAGTTACAGGTCAGTGAGAGCCAGAAATCTTGCTTGTTTGTAGGTGACCAAATACTTATTTTCCACCATAATTTGTAAATAAATTCATAAAAAATCCTACAATGTGATTTTCTGGATTTTTTTTCTCAATTTTTCTGTCATAGTTGACGTGTACCTATGATGAAAATTACAGGCCTCTCTCATCTTTTTAAGTGGGAGAACTTGCACAATTGGTGGCTGACTAAATACTTTTTTCCCCACTGTATACAAAATGGTGTCGTCTGCTTAGAGGTGGATCTGAGAGTTACACAGAGAAAAGTGCGGTTAAGAGTCGAAAGCCTTGGCCAGGTCGATGAAGACGGCTGCACAGTACTGTCTATTATCGATCGCAGTTATAATATCGTTTAGGACCTTGAGCGTGGCTGAGGTGCACCCATGACCAGCTCGGAAACCGGATTGCATAGCGTAGAAGGTACGGTGGGATTCGAAATGGTCGGCGATCTGTTTGTTAACTTTGGTTTTAAAAACTTTCGAAAGGCAGGGCAGGATGGATATAGGTCTGTAACAGTTTGGATCTAGAGTGTCACCCCCTTTGAAGAGGGGGATGACCGCGGCAGCTTTCCAATCTCTGGGGATCTCAGACGTTACGAAAGAGAGGTTGAACAGGCTAGTAATAGGGGTTGCGACATTTTTGGCTGCTAATTTTAGAAAGGGGGGGGGGGGGGGGGCATGGGAAAGTTGCAGTTGAGGGTGCAGAGCTGGTGACCGGGGTAGTGGTAGCGAGGTGGAAAGCATGGCCAGCCGTAGGAAAATGCTTGTTGAAATTCTCGATTATTGTAGATTTATCAGTGGTGATAGTGTTTCCTAGCCTCAGTGCAGTGGGCAGCTGGGAGGAGGTGCTCTTATTCTCCATGGACTTTACAGTGTCCCAAAACTTTTAGTGCTACAGGATGCAAATTTCTGTTTGAAAAAGCTAGCCTTTGCTTTCCTAACTGCTTGTGTATATCGGTTCCTAACTTCCCTGAAAAGTTGCATATCGCGTGGCCTATTCGATGCTAATGCAGTACGCCACAGGATGTTTTTGTGCTGGTCAAGGGCAGTCAGGTCTGAGGAGAACCAGGGGCTATATGTGTTCTTAGTTCTGCATTTTTTGAATGGGGCATGCTTATTTAAGATTGAGAGGAAAGCACTTTTAAAGAACAACCAGGCATCCTCTACTGAGATCGATATACATCCAGGATATCTGGGCCAGGTCAATTAGGAAGGCCTGCTCGCTAAAGTGTTTTAGGGAGCGTTTGACAGTGATGAGGGGTGGTCGTTTGACCGCGGACCCGTTACGGATAAGGCAGTGATCGCTGAGATCCTGGTTGAAGACAGCGGAGGTTTATTTAGAGGGTAAATTAGTCAGGATGATATCTATGAGGGTGCCCATGTTTACGGATTTAGGGTTGTACCTGGTAGGTTCCTTGAGAATTTGTGTGAGATTGAGGGCATCTAGTTTGGATTGTAGGATGGCCAGGGTGTTAAGCATATCCCAGTTTAGGTCACCAAGCAGTACGAACTCTGAGGATAGATGGTGGGCAATCAATTCACATATGGTGTCCAGGCACAGCTGGGGGCTGAGGGGGGTCTATAGCAAGCGGCAACAGTGAGAGACTTATTTCTGCAAAGGTGGATTTTTAGAAGTAGGAGATCAAACTGTTTGGGCACAGACCTGGATAGTATGATAGAGCTCTGCAGGCTATCTCTACAGTAGATTGCAACTCCACCCCCTTTGGCAGTTCTATCTAGATGGAAAATGTTGTAGTTGGGGATGGACATTTCAGAATTTTTGGTGGCCTTCCTAAGCCAGGATTCAGACACTGCTAGAACATCAGGGTTGGTGGAGTGTCCTAACGCGGTGAATAACTCAAACTTAGGAAGGAGGCTTCTGATGTTAACATGCAAAAAGCCAAGGCTTTTACAGTTACAGAAGTCAACAAATGATAGCGCCTGGGGAGTAGGAGTGATACTGGGGGCTGCAGGGCCTGGGTTAACCTCTACATCACCAGGGGAACAGATGAGGAATAAGGATACAGCTAAAGGCTTTAGGAACTGGTCTTCTAGTGCGTTGGGTACAGAGAATAAAAGGTGCAGATTTCCGGGCGTTGTAGAATAGATTCAGGGCATTATGTCCAGACAAGGATATGGAAGTATATGAGTAAAGTGGAGGTAAACCTAAGCGTTGGGTAACAATGAAAGAGATAGCATCACTGGAGGCACCGATTGAGCCGGTCCCCGCATGTATGGGGGGTGGTAAAAATGAGCTATTTGAGGCAGTTTGAGAGGGACTTGGAGCTCTACTGAGAAATTGTATAATAAGAACTAACTGGAACAGCAATAGGCAAGGCATATTGACATGGGAGAGAGGCATAAAGCAATCACAGGTGTTATTCGCGAGAGCTAAGACAACAACTGGTAATGGCGATGAAAGTTTGGGCTGAGGCTAAACAGATAAAACAGGACAGGGTACCGTGTAATGGCATCAGCTGTGGCATCAGCTGTGCAGCTGAGTGATCATAAGGTCCAGTGAACAGCAATGTGAGTCCGAGAGCAGTTCGAATTGGTGCTACAGCACAGGCGATCAGGAAGCACGGCTGTTGAATTGCGTGTGCTAGCGGGCCGGGGCTAGCAGATAGATCTTCGTGGTCATCGCAACGGGAAGCCTGTTGAAACCACAGACGATTGGATCGGCAGGGCTCCGTGTCGACACTAGGAGGTCCCATCCGGTTGACAGAGAGGTAGATAGCCGGGAGATGGGCCTGACTCGAGGCTAGCTCAAGGCTGATTAGCCAACCACAACATCCATTCGGTTGCAGCTAGCTAGTTGCGATGATCCGTTGTTAAAGGTTAAAACTGTGTTCAGTTTGAGGGACAGATTCTTTATGTATGGAAAGGAATGAAGCAAGCCCATCTTGTCTGGCACACAGGCAAGGTACCCATCCAGTTCCCCTGCACTTTGTGACATTTTGGGCATCAGTGAGGAGAATAAATCATTTTCATAAAAGCTTTGTCTCATCCTCTGTCATTGTGTCATGATGTTGCTTCAGGTAGACCAAACTGAGACTGAAGTGAGTTTCTCAGATGTTCTCAGACCTAAATAGTTTTCTAATGTTGAGATGAGTCCATGTCTAGCTGTACCTATTGTGTAGACTCGCACAGTTATATACACAGTTAGATTTACTGCGTTTCTGGCTTTTAGTTGAACGTTATCCTAATTTACACAGACATATACATTACATAGCAAAAAACCCTACGTCTCATTAAATACTGTATGTCATGACCAAGCAAGCTAACGTTAGCTAGCTTGCTACCTAGCTCACTTGCTGACATTAGCCTAATGTTGTTAGCTAGCCCAGATAACTTACATGGCTAGCTAGCTAGCCACCACCACACATAGTGACATTGATGTGCTAGCCATAACAGCTATCATCATCAGGTGGTGGTTAGCCATGTAGCTAACTTAGCTGCAAGAATAGCTTGCTAAGGTTAGACATTAAGCTAACTCTAACGTACGTAAGTTAGACTATTAGATAGATAGCTATACTAGCTGCTAAAGCCATCCATAGCGAAATGTTTTATAATGCATAGCTAGCTAGATATCTTACCTCTAGAGTGAGCACGATTACGTGCACACAATAATACAATTATTGTGGATAGTCAGACTAATATAATAGTTTGTTTAAAACATTTACAGTGGCTTGCAAAATTATTCACCCCCCTTGGCATTTTTCCTATTTTGTTGCCTTACAACCTGGAATTAAAATGGATTTTTGGGGGGGTTTGTATCATTTGATTTACACAACATGCCTACCACTTTGAAGATGCAAAATATTTTTTGGGGTGAAACAAACAAGAAATAAGACAAAAAAACAGAACTTGAGCGTGCATAACTATTCACCCCCCCCCCCAAAGTCAATACTTTGTAGAGCCACCCTTTGCAGCAATTACAGCTGCAAGTCTCTTGGGGTATGTCTCTATAAGCTTGGCACATCTAGCCACTGGGATTTTTGCCCATTCTTCAAGGCAAAACTGCTCCAGCTCCTTCAAGTTGGATGGATTCCGCTGGTGTACAGCAATCTTTAAGTCATACCACAGATTCTCAATTGGATTGAGGTCTGGGCCATTCCAATACATTTAAATGTTTCCCCTTAAACAACTCAAGTGTTGCTTTAGCAGTATGCTTACGGTCATTGTCCTGCTGGAAGGTGAACCTCCGTCCCAATCTCAAATCTCTGGAAGACTGAAACAGGTTTCCCTCTAGAATTTCACTGTATTTAGCGCCATCCATCGTTCCTTCAATTCTGACCAGTTTCCCCTGCCGAGGAAAAACATCCCCACAGCATGATGCTGCCACCACCATGCTTCACTGTGGGGATGGTGTTCTCGGGGTGATGAGAGGTGTTGGGTTTGCACCAGACATAGCGTTTTCCTTGATGGCCAAAAAGCTCAATTTTAGTCCCAGAGTACCTTCTTCCATATGTTTGGAGAGTCTCCCACATGCGTTTTGGCGAACACCAAACGTGTTTGCTTCTTTTTTTCTTTAAGCAATGGCTTTTTTCTGGCCACTCTTCCGTAAAGCCCAGCTCTGTGGAGTGTATGGCTTAAAGTGGTCCTATGGACAGATACTCCAATCTCCACTGTGGAGCTTTGCAGCTCCTTCAGGTTATCTTTGGTCTCTTTTGTTGCCTCTCTGATTAATGCCCTCCTTGCCTGGTCCGTGAGTTTTGGTGGGTTTAATGGTGCTCCGTGGGATGTTGAAAGTTTCAACAACAAAAAAAATCATAACCCATCCCTGATCTGTACTTCTCCACAACTTTGTCCCTGACCTGTTTGGATAGCTCTTTGGTCTTCATGGTGCCGCTTGCTTGGTGGTGCCCCTTGCTTAGTGGTGTTGCAGACTCTGGGGCCTTTCAGAACAAGTGTGTGTGTATATATACTGAGATCATGTGACAGATCATGTGACACTTACATTGCACACAGGTGGACTTTATTTAACTAATTATGTGACTTCTGGTTGCACCAGATATTATTTAGGGGCTTCATAGCAAAGGGGGTGAATACATATGCACGCACCACTTTTCCATTTTTTTAAACAAGTAATTTTTTAAATTTCACTTCACCAATTTTGACTATTTTGTGTATGTCCATTACATGAAATCCAAATAAAAATCAATTTAAATTACAGGTTGTAATGTAACAAAATAGGAAAATGGCAAGGGGGATTAATACTTTTGCAAGGCACTGTACATGCTTTCCAAGAAGAACAATTTCCCTAATAATCCTGTTTACATGACACATCTGAAATCAGGCTACTTGATGGAAAATCGCCTATCAAAATAAACGCTCTACCACAGTGACCATGGTCATATAATCAAAGTAAGCATACTCTGATTAAAACACCTGGTTTTCTGAGCAATCTTCCAAATTATTAGGAAATGTAAACAGCTTAATCGGCATTCAAGATGTGTATTTCATCTGCGCATGTACCAGTACCAGTAGCGCAAGCCTCCTTCTTAAGTGTGAGAGAAGTGAGTTCGGAAAAACTGAAAGTATGCATCTTAGAAATAGTTTTTACACACAAACTTTATACTGTATGTCCGAACTCAGAATCAAATAGCAAAAATAACATGGTCACTGTCGTAGAGTGTTTATTTTGATTGGACTTTTGATAAATGCAGAAAATCGCCAATCAGGTAGTCTTATTTCACTTATTAGTTCTTATTCCTGTCCATGTAAACAGGAATATTAGGTAAATCGTTCTTCTTGCAAAGCATTTAAACGTTTTAAACAAACTATTATATTAATCTGACTATCCACAATAATCATTTTATTATGTGCATGTGACCGTGCTCAGTGTTTCGTCAAGTTCGAGGCAAAGTGTTTGTAGGCTGTCACCTCTGCCATTCTTGGTAAGCAAAGATTGCATTGCATCAGCTCTCCTGTGCTTGAAGTAGAACTGGTCACAATCTCCTTAGTCTCCATTGTTTTTTCATACACACTGCTTTGATAAAAACCTTTCCTCTCGTTCACGATACGTCTCAAACTAAACCAGCTAAAGTTATTTTTGCCTTTTTAAAAATCTTCCGACCATCATCGTTCACTTTGTATGCACAGCTTGATTTGATATTGTATTGGCGTGGTGCATTAATTTTGATTTGATTGGTCACTGACTAAACAACCATGAGCAGTTATATTTTCAGCTCCTAGGGGCTCTCGCAAACTTTCCATGTCCTCATGATCTACATACTATTATGGACAGCCTACAAAATTGTACTGTAACGGATGGTTTTAAAAAGGTAGCAAAGTACAATACTTCATTTAAAACATACTTAAGTAAAATTACTGACTTTGAAAAAGTACTCGAAAAAGCTACTCAATTACAGTAACAAGAGTATTTGTAATTCGTTACTTCCAACCCTGGATTTAAGGAAATACGCTCACTGACAAATGGTGATATTTAATTTTCTTATATGGATTAAAAAGCAGGTACCATAAGTACTAGATGAATTATAGCCAAAGGGAAAAAAATGATATTGCCTTTTGATTGAGGCTAAAATATCTGTGCAGCATCTGTAGAGCATATGCCTTTTTCTTCTTTTGATTTGAATTATTTTTGTCAACCTACCACCTGAAACCATGGATATTCATATACTGTAGTATGCTCTTCCTGTGGTTCTGACAGTTCAGTATAGTAAATATTCATATGGATAGAGAACAAATGGAGGAGTCTCATGATGGAAAGTGTGTGTGTGCGTTCGTTTGTTAAGCAGCAGACGCCACATTGAGTGGAGAGAGAATAGGAGAGAGAAGAGTGGATTCGGTCACATCTGCCAGAGTGTTGTATGGCAGCCCTCCATCTTGCCTCAGATGAACCCCGGTTTAAGTACAGGCTTTGAGGTTTCTTCCCAGTTCAAAAATAGTCCCTGCTAAATTCTTCTCTTGCAACTCACAGCTACACTGGCTGAATTGTATGGTATGGTTTCAGTGTAAACATTGGCACTTTTTTACACTCTTTTGCAAATGGAACACCATCGTGCCAAAAATATTATTGTGTGTGTGTGTGTGTGTGTGTGTGTGTGTGTGTGTGTGAGTGTGTGTGTGTGTGTGTGTAGGCCTACAGAGCTAACTTCTGTAAATGTCTGCCCTGCCAAATTTCAACTGTGGTCATATATAGGCCAATACTCCTGTCAGCAGGAGCGCTCTCTGCCGAGGGAGAGGTCTCTCATTGAAATTCATATGACAGGAAAATGTCAGGAAAATGGATAGGGTGAACTATCCTAGACAAGCTGTGAAGTGGTACATTTTTTGCAACCTTCCCCTGCTATCATATCCTAGCATTACTCCAATAACAAATGGGCAGCTATTGGAAACCGTAGCACACTATCACTGCATAGTAGAGAGTGAATGGGCTGGAACTAACAGGGTGCCCTTTAACGAAGATGCTTTATGACTGACAATGTGTGACCCAACAGGGGCTTGTATTATAATTAAGATCAGTGATGTGGTGTTGACACCGTTATAATATCATGTCGTATTGACACAGTTCTGGATCTGTGTGTGTGTGTGTGTGGAGGGTTGTGTTTGTATCTTTATATCATTCTCTTTGCATGAGTGTGTGTGTGTGTGTGCCAGAGGAGGCTGGTGGGAGGAGCTATAGAGGACAGCTTATTGTAATGACTGGAATGGAATTAATGGAACGGTATCAAACGGATGAAACATATGGAAAACACGTCTTTGAAGTCGTTCCATTTATTCCATTCCAGCCATTACAATAAGCCTGTCCTCCTATAGCTCCTCTCACCAGTCTCCTCAGGTGTATAGCCCTTTACACACTACCAGGCCCCCAGAAACAAAACGATGCAATCATCAGTATGTGGTGGTGAAGTGCAGCTGCCCCGTTAATGAGATTTTAAAGTGTGCCATAATGCCACTTAAACGGGTCCTACATGGAGAATTATATGCATCATTCAATGATTTTGATTGGTACTCCGGGAGGTAGGAAGGGTGGGGGCTATGGGGGTGGTGTGTGTAAAGAGGGGGGGGGGGGTTGTCTGTTGTATGTTCATTCTGTTATCATGCAACAATGGGCAACCGCTGTGAAGGACTATCATCGCGCTGTAGGACATTTCTCATTCAGTCACATTCATTTCATTTATACAAGTGTTTCGAATGTACAACTTTTATAAAAATGTACTGTGCACAATATTCTGTTTAAATTTTAGTACAGTGACACAGTAAAAGTGATTTTACAATTCGATAGTTCTGCAGTGCACAAAAAATAAATAAATCTGAATCAAAACAGGGAAGGATAGGGCTATTTCTGAATAGGCCCTATAAGAGGAAATCAAGTAACTATACAGCTGATGAATATATCCTTGTGTCTGTGCATATAAAAGAGAGAGCATGCTTGTTGCTAGTTTCCTGGAATTGAAGGCATGGTCTATATCTCAAACGCCACCATATTCCCTCTATAGTGTACTACTTTTGACCAGGGCCCATAGGGCTGTGGTCAAAAGAATTGCAGTATATAGGGAATAGGGTGGCATTTGGAACGCAACTTGATCTCTCATTGAGGTCCTTGGTTGATTAACTGAGGGCAGTCATTTAGGGGTGGAAAGGGACAGTCGGGCAGTTGAGATAGTAGAACAAGGTTACTTGATATCTGGGGGACTTGGGGAGTGTATGAAGAGAGAGTAGAGTGTGTGTAGAGAGGGACGGACTGGGGGGGGGTGAATTTCCTCGTTGTACTGTTTTTGTGTGTGTGTACCACTGGAGAGCCGCTCGTATGCAGAAGGACCAGCTGTGAGTGGTGTGTGTGCGTGTCTGCTTGCATGTGTGTGCATGTGTGTTGTGGGCCTGTCTGAAGACATCTTTTGTAGGAGATATGTATGCTCTTTGTGGGGAAATTGAAAAACATTAGCATGATAAAGAGTGTCTGGGCCTGTCTCGCTGGTCACGTGAAAACATTACTCAATAACCACAAAATGACAGCCAGCCCATTCATGGGTCTGTGCCTCTCTGAGAAAACCAATGGCTATGCCAATATCTGGGACCATTCAATGTGGCTACTTCAATTCCCTGCCTGCCTGGGACTATCAAACACTGCCTTAGAAGGTTTTTTTAGTCCAGTTTGTTTGTGTGTAAAATAATGTGTTATTGTCCCTTTTCTTTGATGTCTTCTCTCTTCCTCTTCTTGCTCTCTCTCTCTCTCTCTCTCTCTCTCTCTCTCTCTCTCTCTCTCTCTCTCTCTCTCTCTCTCTCTCTCTCTCTCTCTCTCTCTCTCTCTCTCTCTCTCTCTCTCTCTCTCTCTCTCTCAACGTCTTCATTCACAACATAGTTTCCAAAACAAAGTTGACTATTTATGTGTACCCCAATCGATCAATAATATAATAATACTTTTAGCAAAAATGTTTATTTTCAATTTACGATCTGTAAAAACAATGAGAATAGAAAGGTTCAGAACTTTTGTAAAACATCACAGTACAGTTGAAAAATATAATAGAAATCCAATATGGATGGTGTTAAGAGATATATGGGAGGTGTTGGATGGAGCTGAAGGACGGGACTAATAACAACAACTAATAACAACAAGATAACTAATGTAAAGCATACTGTGTCCATAATAAGTATATAGGTTATAGGTTGAGAGCTTTTGTGAAAGAGCACAGTTAGAAAAATATGGCATATAGAAGCAAACCAGATGGACATCATGAAAATGATCAGAGGAAGTTCAGGAGTAAAAACAAACAAAATATAATTATTGTAGAATTTGACTGTGTCCATAAAATGTATATAGTATGTATGGGCTGGAAGTAGAGGCCTAAGCGTTGTTGTTCACTAGTTTACTCCAATTGGGGAAGGGGTGGTGGGGTTGGAAAGTAATGAAGGGAAATATATAAGGGAAAGTATATGTGTGTGTGTATGGATGTATGTATATGTGTGTGTGTGTGTATGTATGTGTATATACAGTGGGGAAAAAAGTATTTAGTCAGCCACCAATTGTGCAAGTTCTCCCACTTAAAAAGATGAGAGAGGCCTGTAATTTTCATCATAGGTACACGTCAACTATGACAGACAAAATGAGAAAAAGAAATCCAGAAAATCACATTGTAGGATTTTTTATGAATTTATTTGCAAATTATGGTGGAAAATAAGTATTTGGTCAATAACAAAAGTTTCTCAATACTTTGTTATATACCCTTTGTTGGCAATGACACAGGTCAAACGTTTTCTGTAAGTCTTCACAAGGTTTTCACACACTGTTGCTAGTATTTTGGCCCATTCCTCCATGCAGATCTCCTCTAGAGCAGTGATGTTTTGGGGCTGTCGCTGGGCAACACAGACTTTCAACTCCCTCCAAAGATTTTCTATGGGGTTGAGATCTGGAGACTGGCTAGGCCACTCCAGGACCTTGAAATGCTTCTTACGAAGCCACTCCATCGTTGCCCGGGCGGTGTGTTTAGGATCATTGTCATGCTGAAAGACCCAGCCACGTTTCATCTTCAATGCTCTTGCTGATGGAAGGAGGTTTTCACTCAAAATCTCACGATACATGGCCTCATTCATTCTTTCCTTTACACGGATCAGTCGTCCTGGTCCCTTTGCAGAAAAACAGCCCCAAAGCATGATGTTTCCACCCCCATGCTTCACAGTAGGTATGGTGTTCTTTGGATGCAACACAGCATTCTTTGTCCTCCAAACACGACGAGTTGAGTTTTTACCAAAATATAAAAGTTCTATTTTGGTTTCATCTGACCATATGACATTCTCCCAATCCTCTTCTGGATCATCCAAATGCACTCTAGCAAACTTCAGACGGGCCTGGACATGTACTGGCTTAAGCAGGGGGACACGTCTTGCACTGCAGGATTTGAGTCCCTGGTGGCGTAGTGTGTTACTGATGGTAGGCTTTGTTACTTTGGTCCCAGCTCTCCGTTCTTGTGATCATTTTGACCCCACGGGGTGAGATCTTGCGTGGAGCCCCAGATCGAGGGAGATTATCAGTGGTCTTGTATGTCTTCCATTTCCTAATAATTGCTCCCACAGTTGATTTCTTCAAACCAAGCTGCTTACCTATTGCAGATTCAGTCTTCCCAGCCTGGTGCAGGTCTACAATTTTGTTTCTGGTGTCCTTTGACAGCTCTTTGGTCTTGGCCATAGTGGAGTTTGGAGTGTGACTGTTTGAGGTTGTGGACAGGTGTCTTTTATACTGATAACAAGTTCAAACAGGTGCCATTAATACAGGTAACGAGTGGAGGACAGAGGAGCCTCTTAAAGAAGAAGTTACAGGTCAGTGAGAGCCAGAAATCTTGCTTGTTTGTAGGTGACCAAATACTTATTTTCCACCATAATTTGCAAATAAATTCATAAAAAATCCTACAATGTGATTTTCTGTAGAAAAAAAATCTCAATTTGTCTGTCATAGTTGACGTGTACCTATGATGAAAATTACAGGCCTCTCTCATCTTTTTAAGTGGGAGAACTTGCACAATTGGTGGCTGACTAAATACTTTTTTTCCCCACTGTATATATATATATATATATATATATATATATATATATATATTGCGAGAGAAAAAAACATATGGGGGATTGGAAGTGATGCAGACAATTACATTGATGGAAGTTACAATCTGAAATATTACAGTTGATCTACCCCCAAAAAATAAAAAATAAATTAATAAATACCTCTTACCCCTGCACATTGATCTGGTACTGGTACTCCCTGCATATAGCTCCATTCTTGTGTATTTATTCCTCTTGTGTTACTATTTGTTATTATTATTTTAATTTTTTTACTCTGCATCGTTAGGAATGGCTCGTAAGCAAGAATTTCAGGGTAAAGTCTACACTCCTAGAAGGAAAGGTGCTAAGTAGAACCATACAGGGTTATTCGGTTTGTCCCCATAGGGGAACCCTTTTGGTGCTGTGCAGAACCCTCTATGTAGGGTTCTTCAAAGAAACCCCTGTATATGGTTCTACCTAGAACCCTCTATGAAGGGTTCAGCCTTGAACAGTCTTTGAAGAGTTCTACCGAGAACCCTTTCATCTTTGTACGGTTCTTCCTAGAACCCTCTATGAACGGTTCCACCAGCCTTATTAGCATTACAATTAAATTATTTATGACAATACATGACATATATAATAAGGCCTTTATTTTAAGGGCCTAGTTATACCTAATGATGTTACGTTTCATACTGGAGCTCCGAGGCATGCGTCGAAATCGCTAAGCAGCTAACTTCGAAGCAGTGTGCCAATGCGTGTAACACTTTCTCAGAAGTACGTCATCAATGACGCCCAAAGCTTTGTTTGATCACATGTTTTTTCAACTGTGTGTTTCAAAATGCAAGATCCCATTGATTTCACTGTGGTTCTGATGCTTTCTTCCATTTCAAGCTGCTCTCAAACACCGACCTCTACTGGACACCGTACTTACAGATATAGTTAGGATTTTATACAGAAAGTTTCACTTGACTGGTAGCTTAGCAGGTAGAGTAGGGAACTATGGAACATTCAGTGGTGTGATGGTATGAGATCAAATCCTATTGAAGACACTATTTTGAAAATTGTTTTATGTGAAACTACACTTTCCGCTACAACGTGTTGATAAAAGCCTCGAGTAATTAACCTATTTTTAGCTAGAAACGCTCAATGCTTCATTTCCCCATCACCAGTGTTAGGAATCTCCACATCAGGCCTGCAAGTCACATTATGCTGTCTTACAAAGTGATGTTTAATGCCTATTGGAATTCAGCCAGAGGTAGGCTATCCAACAAGTGGAATTGATAATCACCCGCAACCTGCATTCAGAATGACCACCTGGGTAGTGATGATTGAATACTGAGACTACCTCAATAATCTAAACTGGAATAACCATCTCAGTAACGGGTGCAATAAATCAGATTATTAATAGATTGGATTAGTTTAGAAAACTGTATGTTATTTATCTTTGTGTAACATAAAATGAATCAACCAATCAATGTGCATGCAAAAACATAGATATTACAGTAAAACAAACTATTCAGAAAATCTCCCTGCAATAGAGCATGCTGGGAAATATTGTATCTGGTTCTATGTAGAACCCTTCTTGCCTTCCTAAGAATCATTTTACATTTACATTTACATCATTTAGCAGACGCTCTTATCCAGAGCGACTTCATTCTTGCCTTCCAAAGAACCATCAAAGAACCCTTTCTTCCTAAAAGGGTTCTTCTGATCAAAACGGTTCTTGGTAGAACCCTATCCCTCCACAAATAACCCTTTTGGAGTGTACACCCGTTGTATTCGGCGCATTTGACAAATAAAATTTGATTGATTGATATTGATGTCGTTTTACATTTTGGCAGTGTTGAATTTGTAGCTCTGAAGACATAAAATATTGTATTTCATAATTAATGTGATAATAAAACAGAAATGTTGGAACACAATACCCGCTCTCCAAACTATGGGATGATTTTGAGCTACACATCGCCCTCCAGTGGAAAACAGAGAGAGTACAGTATGAGGCTCTGGTTCATTTAATGCAGCTGTCAAACAGTAATGCTTTTCAGCCTTCCAAATCAACTCATCAAATGTGGTGTGTGTGCGTGCGTGTTCTCGCGCATGCAATTGAGTACACAGCCTGCAGGAAGTAATGCAAATCTATTGAGTACCCAGCCTCCTGAATGGAATACAAATCTATTGACTTCAGTCCACACACTGACTCCTTCAATACTGACTATACCATTACCAACATACTTGACACATTGTATGCCTAACATATTCCTTGGCTAATTCCACCAAGTTGCCAGACACTGTTTGTTTTTGCACATGTTGCTATAGGCCTACTTTGGACCTGTGGTTGTTTCATAAATGCTTGAAAAAGGGTAAATAATCAGTGTGCTTCAAGCGTTCCCAAAAACCCAGGTTTTATGTCACCATCCAGAGTAACAACATCTAAAAGCTTTACCAACAATATTAAATAAGAATTGTCATGTGATTCTGTATTAACCTGTTACATTTACATTGGTATTTAGCTACATTGGTATTCAGTATACAGCTACACATGCTGATACGTTCCTGAAGCTAATTGCACATCAAAGGGAGACATGATGAACTGATAGCTACTTTATTGAGGAAAATGTACTTACTGTGATATGTGGTAGTCCCACCTAGCTATCTTAAGACAAATGCACTAACTGTATGTTGCTCTGGATAAGAGTGTTCGCTAAATCAGGCGTTCCCAAACTCAAGCCCCCATTCCAGCATTGGGGTACAATCCGCGCCCCCCCCCCTACATCTATTTCTATGGGCACAAGCACTGTTCATGACACAAAATGTTCACAGCCATCTTGTTGGCAGAGAGAAAATGTTGCAGGTTTAACCTTTAAAAGTATAAGGTGTTGAGGGGGGTACTAAGCTAACATATGGAATTGTTTTAAGATGGTCATACCATGGATCATTTGGTAATTCGATTATGAATTTTAGGACCCCTTTAGGTATAAAAATAATTGATACATTTGATTTTAAATAAAATATTCAATTTGGCCTTTACTACTATACTCCATAGAAGCACATTGAATAACACATTCATAAATGGCAACAAAGACAGTCAAAAAATTAATCAGAAAGAATATGGTTTTGAAGTGTCTGTCCTATATCTAGGAGAGATTTAAGAAAGCTCAGGAAATATATATATATTTTTTAATACATATTTAACCCCTTATTTTTGTTGGCACAAAACTACCTCCATACTTCCATTTGTTTTGTATGGGTCGTGTCGTGAGAGTCTCCCCTTTCCATAGAGTGGTCATAACAGTTTGTAGGCCAAACCGTTCGGACGCTACAGAATTTGTTGTGAGAAGACCGATTTTCGGGATTGTCTCATGGTCTGACCAACCTAGGTGGATGCGTTGGATTGAGACGCAGCCCATGATATCTCTAACTTAAACTGACTGATTTTGATGGGTATTTATTTATTATGTTACTTAGATAAAACATTTTGCATTTTTAAAGTTCATTTTCTTGCAATTCTATACATTTTGCCATGTCTAATGTATATTCATGTGATATTTGAATGACTCAAACATTACAACAAAATCTATAGGCTAAAAAACCTAGCTAAAAAAACGTTAGCTGACATGGGCTAGGTGATCTGGACATTTCTGAAAAGTTATAAATAGCTCTCTAAGGTAAGCAATGACTGACATGACGAGTAAAACTGATGATGCACTACCAAATTCCGACACTGTACCTTGTGCATTCTACTATTACAACTTTCAAGAGTAAGTTGAAAGCTGGACTGGGGACCCCCATGCCCCACAGCTTGGGAACCACTGCTAAATTAATAAAATGTAAAATGTCAATGTCAATGTTGAAGATAGGTACTGCATATGGCACCCTATTCTTTTATAGTGAACTACTTGTGACCAGGCCCTGCTCACAATTGGTGCTTTATATAGAGGATAGGGTGCCATTTGGGACGCATCCATGGTAGGGATATTTTAGGACCTGCTAGGCCTAGGGTGTTTCCTTCAGCAGGGTGGTGACTGGCTGGTGTAGGCACTAGGCAGAGAGAAATGCTGCCATCTGGTGATCAAAGTCATGTTATAGCAGCTTTGTGGCCTCAGCATGAGCCCATGGCAGAAGGATGAAGTTGATCCTATATAGGCCAGGGATGGGTGACCAATACAAACCCAGAGAATTACCCATCTCAAACTTTGAGCACATTTGACATTGCAGCAGACTACAAATCACCTTGCATCATAAATAACTACTGAACATTATTTGTAAATCAGTCAGTGAGACACAATATACCCATGACACTGTAGATCACGGTTTTGATGCTCTCGAACGTGGCCTTTTGCTCCATCCATAATCTAGCACACCTGATTCTACTAATTCACTTTTCACCAGAACCTTGGCCGAATCAGGGATGTATTCAGTACGTTTTTACATTCTGGAACGTTCAATTGAACGGAAACGATGCTGTACTGAACGACAAGTAGAAAAATAGGGAGGGGTTGGGTTGTGGAACGCTGTCAGCATGGCCACTGCCCATTAACTGACTCACTCATTGCTTCAAGCCACACCTCGCCACACCCACCAAATGGGAACAAACATACCTCAAAGTCTGTTCAAGAACGTAAAAGAATGTTTTGGGGAAATGTGTCGTTCAGTAGAAACCGTTTCGCAACGTAGCAAACGTTCAAGCGAACTGAACGCACCTCAGGTGGGTTACGACAACTAGGTTGGAGCAAAAGCCAGCAGCATACTCAGTACAGTAACTCTCCAAGACGCTGATCTGAGATTAGTGTTGCATTTTACCACCTGGTATTTACATAAGATGTGTAGGATGGTAAAAAGCTGATTTAAGTTTACATTTTACATTTTAGTCATTTAGCAGACACTCTTATCCAGAGCGACTGGCCCCCCCGTGGGAATCAAACCCACAACCCTGGCGTTGCAAGCGCCATGCTCTACCAACTGAGTCTACAGGCAAACCTAGCAACTCAACCACAAACAGCTCAAACCAACTTCCATTATCAAATCAAATCAAATCAAATCAAATCAAATCAAATTTTATTGGTCACATGCGCCGAATACAACAGGTGCAGACATTACAGTGAAATGCTTACTTACAGCCCTTAACCAACAGTGCATTTATTTTAAACAAAAAAAGTAAGAATAAAACAACAACAAAAAAAGTGTTGAGAAAAAAAGAGCAGAAGTAAAATAAAGTGACAGTAGGGAGGCTATATATACAGTAAAATAAAGTGACAGTAGGGAGGCTATATATACAGGGGGTTACCGTTGCAGAGTCAATGTGCGGGGGCACCGGCTAGTTGAGGTAGTTGAGGTAATATGTACATGTGGGTAGAGTTAAAGTGACTATGCATAAATACTTAACAGAGTAGCAGCAGCGTAAAAAGGATGGGGTGGGGGGGCAGTGCAAATAGTCCGGGTAGCCATGATTAGCTGTTCAGGAGTCTTATGGCTTGGGGGTAGAAGCTGTTGAGAAGTCTTTTGGACCTAGACTTGGCACTCCGGTACCGCTTGCCGTGCGGTAGCAGAGAGAACAGTCTATGACTAGGGTGGCTGGAGTCTTTGACAATTTTGAGGACCTTCCTCTGACACCGCCTGGTATAGAGGTCCTGGATGGCAGGGAGCTTTGCCCCAGTGATGTACTGGGCCGTACGCACTACCCTCTGTAGTGCCTTGCGGACCTCAACCAACTTAGTTTGTGTAGGCATTCATTGTAGAATGATAATACAAATAATTAATGTCAATGAGCTGAATGTGAATGAATGCACTACATAGTCATCACAATACTAATTCAATACTAACCCTAATCACAAAACTGTGAATACTTAAATTACTACCCATATTGGTGACACTCTATATTAAGGTCCCTTAATAAACCATTTATAAAAAGTTTGTAAAGAGTTTGCTTATTATTTATTAATCATTATTTCTACATATCTAAATGTCAATAAGCAGTCTCTAAATAGTCAATTACGCATTTATAAACACTATTTAAATTATTTATGAATGATTTATAAAATCATTAATAAGGTGTTTGATCATAGTATGTTCACAATTTGTAAATGATTACTAATGTATTACTATCGTACTTATAAACCAGTTATAAAGGAGTTATTGTCAACTCATAAGATTATTTATAAGGTATTTGATAATGGTTCATTAATGGTTTGACTCACCATTTACATGCATATTTATAAATGTAATTATATAGGTAATGAATGGTATATTTATTGATTGTTAATGAAGCCATTTATAAATGTGAGTACATGCACTTACTAATACCTCAGTGATTGATTTATGAAAGTGTGGACTATATATACTATATAAACATTTATAAATGACTTGTTACTCCCCAAAAGCTGGCCACATTAGTAGACAGTGCCTGATGCTCCACCAATGGCTAAAACTATCCTAAAACATGCTATGGTAAAAGAAGTACACCACACAAGGTATAAGACCATGTTTTAATGGAAAACAGAGCATTTCCAGAATTCCAAGTAATAATATGCACATGAAGTCTGTATGAAGTCAACTAACACACACATTCTTAACCCAGGTCTGACCCACACTATATGTTTGTTCGACAGGGTTAACCTAAGGTGGGTGCTTTGAACATCCACTGATCTTCCAACCACTTTGAACATTTTACAATCTGGCCTTGAGGACAGTTGGAAGATCTGAATTGCATACGCCTGGCATTCTCTCTCCTCTCTCCTTTTCAAAACCCATTGGATGAGAAAGCCAGAGTGCCTCCTCCTCTGACCTTCTCCTCCAATGGGTTTTGAGAAGGAGATGAGAAGAGAGGACGTGAGGAGTATGCAATTGAGATCTTCCGAGTGACTCACAGAGAGAACATGAGGGAGATGAAAGAGAGTGAGAGGGAGCGAGAGAGCAAGGGCTGGTGTATCTAAACTAGAAAATGGAGAATGTCACAGTCAAATTTCTTGATGAGGAAAACCTTGGAAAAAAATCTGCCGGTACAGCCCATCTCACCAATAACAAAATCTCAACAACAACATTTCAACAACATCTCACTTGTCAACATTTCACTTGCACTTCTTCATGGGAAGTTCTCCTGTTGAATTTTTCTCCCCAAAAATGTTTTGCCCTTCACACTCATCACTCTCAATTACATTATTGCACTTGCTTGCAAAAACACAGAGTTTTTAATTGCGAGTGTACATTTTTCATACGTTTTTTAATTGGTCAGGCGAGTCGATTGCCAGTTCGGCAATTGGAGAGTTGAACACAATAGTTTTGCGATCCACAGCCTCCCTCTTGAACGCAGCAGTCATGGTTTTCCTTCTTTGAACGTGTTTCAGCACCTTTCTGTACCTGGCAATCGCCTCTTCAGGATCTCGGGCTGAAATGCATAGGGTAAAATTAGAACAGTATGCACCATAGTAAGAACCGTATACAGATTGACAACACAAGCAAACAAATTATTTTCTTACTTTTCCAATATATATATTTTTTGCATGAATTCATGGTACACTAAAGATTAACATAAACAGCTAACCAACAGTCAACATCTCACAGTTTGGTCCAAATTTGTGTAAAGTATTTTTCTAGTCACAGATTGCAAAGGAAAATTATTTCCATAGCCTATATTTGTTTAATTTACCTCTATGGCGGAATGTTCTCTTCTTTGCTTTCTAGAAAGAAATCACCCAGATGATAATTGTTGCAATTATTACTTCACTGTACCGCAGCCCCCTGACTACCATGGAAAATACACTGAGTGCAGATTCATCACCGTCATGCTTGCACGGCTTAAAATATGTTTCATTGTGCTCCTAAATGTGTTTGTGTGCTTGTACATTTTTCAATTTAGGCACACACATGCGCCTTCTAAAAAATGTCAGCGTGGAGCCCTGCATCTAGCGTCCTTTCTCCTCTTCAAAACCCATTGGATAAGAAAGCCAGAGGTCCCTACCCTTTGACCTTCTCCTCCAATGGGTTTTGAGAAGGAGGCGAGGATGCAGGGAGTATGCAATTGACATTCTCCCATGGAATGAGTTTGATATCTATAGGTCAGAGTGGCTGCTAAATCAGTGGTCCTCAAACCTCTCCTCGGGAGCCCCAGATGTTTCAGAATGACTATGCTAATGACCAAAATGTAATTTAAATGTAAAAAATGTGTGTTTCTGTCTTTAATTTTATATATATATATATATATATATATATATATATATATATATATATACTACCAGTCAAAAGTTTGGACACACCTACTCATTCAAGGGTTTTTCTTAATGTTTACAATTCTTTACATTGTAGAATAATAGTGAAGACATCAAAACTATGAAATAACACATATGGAATCATGTAGTAACCAAAAAAGTGTTAAACAAATCAAAATATATTTTAGCCACTATTTGCCTTGATGACAGCTTTGCACAGTTTTGGCATTCTCTCAACCAGCTTCACCTTGAATGATTTTTCCAACAGTCTTGAAGGAGTTCCCACATATGCTGAGCACTTGTTGGCTGCTTTCCTTCACTCTGCGGTCCGACTCATCCCAAACCATCTCAATTGGGTTGAGGTCGGGGGATTGTGAAGGCCGGTCATCTGATGCAGCACTCCATCACTCTCCTTCTTGGTAAAATAGCCCTTACACAGCCTGGAGGTGTGTTGGGTCATTGTCCTATTGAAAAACAAATGATAGTCCCACTAAGCCCAAACCAGATGGGATGGCGTATCGCTGCAGAGTGCTGTGGTAGCTATTACAGTGAAAAAAATACCATGCTATTGTTTGAGGAGAGTGCACAACAACAACTAAACTTATCACGGCAACGGGTTTGATACATTCACCTCTGAAGGTAAATAATGTACTTACATTCAGTAATCTTGCTCTGATTTGTCATCCTGGGGGTCCCAGAGATAAAATGTAGCATAGTTTTGTTTGATAAAATCCATTTTTATATTCAAATGTAGGAACTAGGATCTACAGTTTGAACCCTTGCTGTCTCTGGCTCCACACCCACCCCGCCCGGCCATCTAGATATGTGAAAGTTAGTGTATAAGCTAATGATCCTATATGTATGACATTCCTGGGAGTGTGTAAACTTACATTTTGTATTACCATGTTCTATAGTTATGTACTTGAAAATGTATCAATTTACCAATTCGACACATTTGGGCATCCTTGATACAAAATAGTCCAGTATTGCAAAGCTTCACTGGACCAATCTGAAACTTTGCACACACACTGCTGCCATGTAGTGGCCCAAATTGCGCCTAAACTACAATATTATATTGTGGCCTTTCTCTAAATAGAAAACGCATGTTTTTTGTTTGTATTATCTTTTACCAGATCTAATGTGTTATATTCTCCTACATTAATTTCACATTTCCATAAACTTCAATGTGTTTCCTTTCAAATGGTATCAATAATATGCATATCCTTGCTTCAGGTCCTGAGCTACAGGCAGTTAGATTTGGGTATGTCATTTTAGGCGAAAATTGAAAAAAAGGTTCCGATCCTTAAGTGTGCCTTCTTAAAAGTTAGTTTGTGGTATTTCTTTCTTTCTTAATGCGTTTGAGCCAATCAGTTGGGTTGTGACAAGGTAGGGGGGTATACAGAAGATAGCCCTATTTGGTAAAAGACCAAGTCCATATTATGAAAAGAACAGCTCAAATAAGCAAATAGAAATGACAGTCCATCATTACTTTAAGACATGAAGATCAGTCAATACGGAAATGTTCAAGAACTTTGGAAGTTTCTTCAAGTGCAGTCGCAAAAACCATCAAGAGCTATGATGAAACTGGCTCTCATGATGACCGCCACAGGAATGGAAGACTCAGAGTTACCTCTGCTGCAGAGGATAAGTTCATTAGAGTTATCAGCCTCAGAAATTGCAGCCAAAATAAATGCTTCACGGAGTTCAAGTCACAGACACATCACAACATCAACTGTTCAGAGGGGACTGTGTGAATCAGGCCTTCATGGTCGAATTGCTGCAAAGAAACCACTGCTAAAGGACACCAATAATGAGAAGAGACCTGCTTGGGCCAAGAAACACGAGCAATGGACATTAGACCAGTGGAAATTTGTCCTTTGGTCTGGAGTCCAAATTTGAGATTTTTGGTTCCAACCGCCGTGTCTTTGTGAGACGTGGTGTGGGTGAACGGATGATCTCCGCATGTGTAATTGCCACCGTAAAGCATGGAGGAGGAGGTGTTATTGTGTGGGGGTGCTTTGCTGGTGTCACTGTCTGTGATTTATTTAGAATTCAAGGCACACTTAACCAGCATGGCTACCACAGCATTCTGCAGCGATACGCCATCCCATCTGGTTTGGGGACTATCATTTGTTTTTCAACAGGACAATGACCCAACACACCTCCAGGCTGTGTAAGGGCTATTTTACCTAGAAGGAGAGTGATAGAGTGCTGCATCAGATGACCTGGCATCCACAATCCCCTGATCTCAACCCAATTGAGATGGTTTGGGATGAGTCGGACGGCAGAGTGAAGGAAAAGCAGCCAACAAGTGCTCAGCATATGTGGGAACTCCTTCAAGACTGTTGGAAAAGCATTCCAGGTGAAGCTGGTTGAGAGAATGCCAAGAGTGTGAAAAGCTGTCATCAAGGTAAAGTGTGGCTATCTGAAGAATCTCAAATATAGAATATATTTTAATTTGTTTAACACTTTTTTGGTTACTACATGATTCCATATGTGTTATTTCATAGTTTTGATGTCTTCACTATTATTCTACAATGTAGAAAATAGTAAAAATAAAGAAAAACCCTTGAATGAGTAGGTGTGTCCAATCTTTTGACTGGTATTGTATACAGGTTAGGTCTAGAAAAAAGCGCCCAGAGGATAAATTATAGTTATTTTAGCCAATACATTTTTTACAACAATTTCACTTACACTGAATATGTTTTTTTTGTTCTGAATTTCATACTTACCGTGCCTTCAGAAATATTCATACCCCTTGACTTATTCCACATTTTGTTGTGTTGCAGCCTGAATTCAAATGGATTAAATATATGTTTTTTCTCACCCATCTACACACAATACCCCATAATGACAAAGTGAAAACATGTTTTTTGAAAGTTGTGCAAATTTATTGAAAATGAAATACAGAAATATCTAATTTACATACAGTGGGGGAAAAAAGTATTTAGTCAGCCACCAATTGTGCAAGTTCTCCCACTTAAAAAGATGAGAGAGGCCTGTAATTTTCATCATAGGTACACGTCAACTATGACAGACAAATTGAGAAAAAAAATCCAGAAAATCACATTGTAGGATTTTTCATGAATTTATTTGCAAATTATGGTGGAAAATAAGTATTTGGTCACCTACAAACAAGCAAGATTTCTGGCTCTCACAGACCTGTAACTTCTTCTTTAAGAGGCTCCTCTGTCCTCCACTCGTTACCTGTATTAATGGCACCTGTTTGAACTTGTTATCAGTATAAAAGACACCTGTCCACAACCTCAAACAGTCACACTCCAAACTCCACTATGGCCAAGACCAAAGAGCTGTCAAAGGACACCAGAAACAAAATTGTAGACCTGCACCAGGCTGGGAAGACTGAATCTGCAATAGGTAAGCAGCTTGGTTTGAAGAAATCAACTGTGGGAGCAATTATTAGGAAATGGAAGACATACAAGACCACTGATAATCTCCCTCGATCTGGGGCTCCACGCAAGATCTCACCCCGTGGGGTCAAAATGATCACAAGAACGGTGAGCAAAAATCCCAGAACCACACGGGGGAACCTAGTGAATGACCTGCAGAGCGCTGGGACCAAAGTAACAAAGCCTACCATCAGTAACACACTACGCCGCCAGGGACTCAAATCCTGCAGTGCCAGACGTGTCCCCCTGCTTAAGCCAGTACATGTCCAGGCCCGTCTGAAGTTTGCTAGAGTGCATTTGGATGATCCAGAAGAGGATTGGGAGAATGTCATATGGTCAGATGAAACCAAAATATAACTTTTTGGTAAAAACTAAACTTGTTGTGTTTGGAGGACAAAGAATGCTGAGTTGCATCCAAAGAACACCATACCTACTGTGAAGCATGGGGGTGGAAACATCATGCTTTGGGGCTGTTTTTCTGCAAAGGGACCAGGACGACTGATCCGTGTAAAGGAAAGAATGAATGGGGCCATGTATCGTGAGATTTTGAGTGAAAACCTCCTTCCATCAGCAAGGGCATTGAAGATGAAACGTGGCTGGATCTTTCAGCATGACAATGATCCCAAGCACACCGCCCGGGCAACGAAGGAGTGGCTTCGTAAGAAGCATTTCAAGGTCCTGGAGTGGCCTAGCCAGTCTCCAGATCTCAACCCCATAGAAAATCTTTGGAGGGAGTTGAAAGTCCGTGTTGCCCAGCGACAGCCCCAAAACATCACTGCTCTAGAGGAGATCTGCATGGAGGAATGGGCCAAAATACCTGCAACAGTGTGTGAAAACCTTGTGAAGACTTACAGAAACGTTTGACCTGTGTCATTGCCAACAAAGTGTATATAACAAAGTATTGAGAAACCTTTGTTATTGACCAAATACTTATTTTCCACCATAATTTGCAAATAAATTCATAAAAATCCTACAATGTGATTTTCTGGAATTTTTTTCCTCATTTTGACTGTCATAGTTGACGTGTACCTATGATGAAAATTACAGGCCTCTCTCATCTTTTTAAGTGGGAGAACCTGCACAATTGGTGGCTGACTAAATACTTTTTTCCCCCACTGTATGCCCTCACTAACTGTTAGTCACTCTGTATAAGAGCGACTGCTAAATGACTTATATGTAAATTTATAAAGAAACACACCTGTCTATATAAGGTCCCACAGTTGACAGTGCATGTCAGAGCAGAAACTATACTTTGAAGTCCAAGGAACTGGCCGTAGAGCTCTGAGAATTGTGATGAGGCCTATATCTGGGGAAGGGTATAAAACTATTTATAGAGTGTTGGAAGTTTTCAAGAGCACAGTGGTCTCATCATTGGGAAATTGAAAAAATATGGAACTACCCAGACTCTGCCTAGAGCTGGCTGTCCGACCAAACTGGGCAACCGGTCAAGAAGGACCTTGGTCAGGGATGTGACCAAGAACCCAATGAGTTCCTTGGCTGAGATGGGATAACCTGCCAGAAAGACGAGTCTTGACAGCATTTTACCAACCTGGGCTTGATGGGAGAGTGGCCAGACGGAAGCCACTCCTGAGAAAAAGGTACATTGCCGCATTCCTGGAGTTTGCAAAAAGTTACGTGAAAGACTCTGAAAGCATACGGCAAAAGATTCTGTGATCAAAAATGTAACTCTTTGGCTTGAATGCGATGATGTTCTGTGCCTGGAGGAAACCAGGCACAGCTCACCAGTCTAACGCCATCCCTATTGTGAAGCATGGTGGTAGCAGCATCATGCTATGGGGATGCTTTTCAGCGGCAGGGAGTGGGAGACTGGTAAGGCTAGAGGGAACAATGAATGGAGCCAAATCCAGGCAAATCCTTGATGAGAACCTGCTTCAGAGTGCAAATGACCTTAGACTGGGGCAAAGATTTACGTTCCAACAGGACAATGACCCCAAGCATACAGCCAAAGCAACACTGGAATGGCATCAGAACAAGAATGTGTTGAGTGGCCCAGCCAAAGCCCAGACTTGAATCCCATTGAAAATCTGTGTAACGATTTGAAGATTGCTGTTCACCGCCGCTCCTCTTCTAATTTAACAGTGCTTGAGATAATCTGCAAATCCAGCTGCAAAGCTGATACAGACATACCCAAGACGACTCGAAGTTGTAATCGCCGCCACATGTGCTTCTATAAAGTATTGACTCAGGGATGTGAATACTTCTGTAAATGAGATATTTCATTTTCAATAAATGTACCTTTTGATTAATTTTTTTACATTTCACTTTGTCATTATGTGTAAATGGGTGACAATCTATTATCATTTTGAATTCAGGCTGTAACACAATGTGGAATACGTCAAGGGGTAGGAATACTTTTTGAAGGCACTGTACATTTCATTGGCATTTCTTTGTCATAATGGCTGTAGGAGACATTTCCAAACCTGAAATGATAAAGAGAAAATGAAGAGTGTCACTTAGGAAATAACATGACTAGCGATTACTTTGATAATCAAATGTTCTGCCGGTTTCATGCACCAAACTTTTTGAAGTAGAAAATTAAAGATAATTAATTCATAAGAAATGCATGGTACGCTATAGCATACTATGTGTACAGTAATTAAATTGCCATGGATAGATTAAATGTAGCAGCCCTGCCCCTGTTTTACAGTCTCACTTTAAATTCAAATACATTTCCATTAAAATTCAATATGCTTTAATGGCATGAATAACAAGGTCAATGTTGCCAAAGCAAAGTGATACAGTATGAAAAATGTATGCACTCACTAACTGTAAGTCGCTCTGGATAAGAGTGTCTGCTAAATGACTAAAATGTAAATACACACAATTATGAAAACAGTGAAAATTCCATTCTTAGTGGCGTAAAGTAAAATAAAAATGATACATTGAAGTCGTTTTTTAAGTAGCCAGCAGATCCGACCCGCTTGCCTACATCTGCACTAGGGTCGGACAGGGTCGGACATTCCTGTGTATATTAAGACACCGCAGAGCCAGCGCGACACATGGCTCGGAAAATGTACCTCAATCCAGGGATGTAAAATGCATTGTACTCCAAATTGTCCCATTATCCCAACTGCTACACCAAGAAGATTGAACACTGGCCTACCTGTCTTATTACACAGTTGTCAGAAGTGGGATAGAACAGGTGGGAGAGTGAGCTTGTCCGCGGTGGTCAACGAACCCTCAGCCTTCTGTCCCGTAGCATTGTGTGCTATACATGCCCAAATTACCACAAACAACCTGTCTGATGGAGTATTGACACCATAAATTAACGAAGGATGAGTAAACCATATAGGTTATAGAGCTTGTTTCGTCCTTTAAAAAAAAGGTACCTGTGGATTCTGTTGAGTACATTTCCAATTATGTATTTCCAGGTTTTTCACAATGTCTGTGGTTCCGACATATTGACATGATGACTGATGACATAGCATGGAGTACAGGAACCTTGTCAAAGCTGGCCCAAAGCGTCAGAGAGGCCTGTGTGATGGAGAAACAGAGAAGACGAAAAGGACAGAACATAGGGGGACAAAGACAGTAAGCTATTAAGTCAGTGAGACTAATTAACAAACATTTCTTAGCGGAGGGAGGGCGGTAGACTCCCAGAACAGTTACTTTAGAATTAGAACCTAGTTGAAGACTTAAAGCTAGAAATTCAAATTGTTTAGGACTGGAAGTAGCCTTTAAAAAATACACAGAAAGGTTACTTTTTGTATACAGTGGGGAAAAAAAGTATTTAGTCAGCCACCAATTGTGCAAGTTCTCCCACTTAAAAAGATGAGAGCGGCCTGTAATTTTCATCATAGAGATTTTCACTATGACAGACAAATTGAGATTTTTTTTCCAGAAAATCACATTGTAGGATTTTTAATGAATTTATTTGCAAATTATGGTGGAAAATAAGTATTTGGTCACCTACAAATAAGCAAGATTTCTGGCTCTCACAGACCTGTAACTTCTTCTTTAAGAGGCTCCTCTGTCCTCCACTCGTTACCTGTATTAATGGCACCTGTTTGAACTTGTTATCAGTATAAAAGACACCTGTCCACAACCTCAAACAGTCACACTCCAAACTCCACTATGGCCAAGACCAAAGAGCTGTCAAAGGACACCAGAAACAAAATTGTAGACCTGCACCAGGCTGGGAAGACTGAATCTGCAATAGGTAAGCAGCTTGGTTTGAAGAAATCAACTGTGGGAGCAATTATTAGGAAATGGAAGACATACAAGACCACTGATAATCTCCCTCGATCTGGGGCTCCACGCAAGATCTCACCCCATGGGGTCAAAATGATCACAAGAACGGTGAGCAAAAATCCCAGAACCACACGGGGGGACCTAGTGAATGACCTGCAGAGAGCTGGGACCAAAGTAACAAAGCCTACCATCAGTAACACACTACGCCGCGAGGGACTCAAATCCTGCAGTGCCAGACGTGTCCCCCTGCTTAAGCCAGTACATGTCCAGGCCCGTCTGAAGTTTGCTAGAGTGCATTTGGATGATCCAGAAGAGGATTGGGAGAATGTCATATGGTCAGATGAAACCAAAATATAACTTTTTGGTAAAAACTAAACTTGTCGTGTTTGGAGGACAAAGAATTCTGAGTTGCATCCAAAGAACACCATATCTACTGTGAAGCATGGGGGTGGAAACATCATGCTTTGGGGCTGTTTTTCTGCAAAGGGACCAGGACGACTGATCCGTGTAAAGGAAAGAATGAATGGGGCCATGTATCGTGAGATTTTTAGTGAAAACCTCCTTCCATCAGCAAGGGCATTGAAGATGAAACGTGGCTTGGTCTTTCAGCATGACAATGATCCCAAGCACACAGCCCGGGCAACGAAGGAGTGGCTTCGTAAGAAGCATTTCAAGGTCCTGGAGTGGCCTAGCCAGTCTCCAGATCTCAACCCCATAGAAAATCTTTGGAGGGAGTTGAAAGTCCGTGTTGCCCAGCGACAGTCCCAAAACATCACTGCTCTAGAGGAGATCTGCATGGAGGAATGGGCCAAAATACCTGCAACAGTGTGTGAAAACCTTGTGAAGACTTACAGAAACGTTTGAACTGTGTCATTGCCAACAAAGGGTATATAACAAATTATTGAGAAACTTTTGTTATTGACCAAATACTTATTTTCCACCATAATTTGCAAAAAAAATCATAAAAATCCTACAATGTGATTTTCTGGAAAAATTTTCCTCATTTTGACTGTCATAGTTGACGTGTACCTATGATGAAAATTACAGGCCTCTCTCATCTTTTTAAGTGGGAGAACCTGCACAATTGGTGGCTGACTAAATACTTTTTTCCCCCACTGTAGATAGCAACACCACCACCTTTGCCCATTCTATCAGCCCTGAAAACTTTAAACCCATCAATAGTAGTTTGTAGGCCAAACCATTTGGATGGTAGAGACGATTTTGTGAGAAGACCGATTTTCGGGAGACTGATTTTCGGGAGACTGATTTTCGGGAGACTGATTTTCGGGAGACTGATTTTCAGGAGACTGATTTTCGGGAGACCGATTCTCCGGTCTGACAAACACCGCTCTAGCTCTGTCACCTTTCACCACAGATGCGGAAGTGCAACATCAATGGATGCGGTGGATTGAGACACATACAATGCAAAAACTAACTAACTTTAAGCATCAGTTGTCAGAGCACCTTACCGATCACTGCACCTGTACACAGCCCATCTGAAATTAGCCCACCCAACTACCTCATCCCTATATTGTTATTTATTTTGCTCTTTTGCACCCCAGTATCTCTATTTGCACATAATCTCTTGCACATCTAGCATTCCAGTGTTAATACTAATTGTAATTATTTTGCACTATAGCCTATTTATTGCCTTACCTCCATAACTTGCTACATTTGCACACACTGTATATATATTTTCTGTTGTATTTTTTGACTTTATGTTTTTTTACCCCATATGTAACTCTGTGTTGTTGTTTTTGTCGCACTGCTTTGCTTTATCTTGGCCAGGTCGCAGTTGTAAATGAGAACTTGTTCTCAACTGGCTTACCTGGTTAAATAAAGGTTAAATAAAAAAATTAAATAAAATAAAAAAACAGATACTGTATCTCTAGCTTAAACTGACTGATTTTTATGGGGAATTTTGTATTATACTTATTAGATTTCCACGGGGGCGCTGACATCGACTCTAGTTAATATAAAGTGTCACCCACACATTGACTACCAACAGAAAGGTATTCTTATGAGCTGTATTATGGTTTTCACAGAAGCAATTTTTGCTGGCTGTAAAATGTCTGTGAGGCCTATAGGTCTGAGGTTTGTGAGGAGTTGTGGCAGGGGAACTAGGTGGAAAGAGGAAGAAGTGGAGGTGGCTTCAGACTGATGACCATGGAGTCGGATGAACCCTGGCTGGCGATGCTACAGCTCTTAACCTTCCCTCTCCTTCACCGTGACAGGGCCCGAATTACAGTAAATGATAGTTATTCACCCGGCCACCGCAAAGTGATTTGACCTGCCAGTGTCTCCCTGGCCTAATGGGGCCCCTCTGGGTGGCCGGGCACCTCCTGGGGACTGACTGAACAAACTCTTTTGGGGAGGGGGTGAATGGGGAAAAGGGAGGGGAGTGGGGGTGGAGGGCTGTCTGATGGAGAAAAATGGGTTAAAGAGGAGAGGAGCCGATGGTCTGTTTGTGGTGGCTGTGTGTGTGTCCCGCTGTCTGAGCATGCGTGCTAGTGAGTGAAGACAGACAGACAGACAGACAGACAGACAGACAGACAGACAGACAGACAGACAGACAGACAGACAGACAGACAGACAGACAGACAGACAGACAGACAGACAGACAGACAGACAGACAGACAGACAGACACACACACACACACACACACACACACACACACACACACACACACACACACACACACACACAAAACAGATACTCGTAAGCACATTCTACAAGCACACACAGAGACTGTATGTACATTGTGCACACAGTAGATACACATGTCCATTCACAGTGCTCAGTTCACACAATGACTACCACAAATGTCTGCAAATCTAAGTCTCTGTTTCTCCACATACTATCAGCTTTTCTCAACTGAAATTACAGCACATGATGAACTCGAAGTCCTGAACCCACAGTATGGACACTTAGCACAGCAGAACAGGATAGAGGAGGAAGGAATAGTACAAAAATGATCGAAGGAGGGAGGAGGGAGGGGATGGTGACCTGGTGGTGACCCCCATTGTGGGGTCAGCCATGTCACTTTTCTAATTTGGAGCTGGTGTCTCAGAGGCGGGCGGAGGTGGTTGGGTGAGGAAAGTGGTGGTGTCTTATTAGCACATAATGGTGTAGGGGGGCAATCTGCTGCCCGTCGGTTCCAAAACACTGAGCCGGGAGCCTGCCTGCAGCGCGGAGCTGGGGGGGAGGGGCTAGATTTACGAGGCCCGCTTGACCATTGACGAGTGCTCAGCCACTGAGAGATGGGACACTTTTAAACCCTCAGCATATCCCTCTTTCTTTTTTGGAGGAGGTGGATGGAGGAAGAGAGGAAGAGGGAGTGTGGGTTGAGGGGATGGGGTAAGGTGTGTGTGTGTGTGTGTGTGTGTGTGTGTGTGTGTGTGTGTGTGTGTGTGTGTGTGTGTGTGTGTGTGCAGGGGGGGACATATTCCCCCACTGATGAAACCAAAAACCCATGTTCCCTGCTGCATTTAAAATGTAATCAAATAAATAATTTTAAAAAGCACAACCCCTGTGTGGTCCCCGCGGAGGTGTATATTTAAGGAAAGACATTGAACCACCTAGTTGGTTGAAGTCATGGGATTTGAAAAATATGATTTAATCCAATTTTTTATCTGCATAGAAGTGGGTAAAATTCTGCTGATTACAGTCAGGGAATTCTAAACCAAGAACATCAAGAGTCTATATTTGTGGGAAATACCTCTATTGACCAAGATAAATCGTATTTGAATATGCTTAAATTATGCACATATCATCACACTTTATTTAACAACGACAGTCTACCTCTGAGTTTGATGGTCAAATAGTGAATTCATTTGTATTTGTTGCAGGGAAGATTTTCTTAACATAAATCTTTCACTAGATGGCAGAAGAGTGCTTGCAACAAGACATAAAATCCAGGAATATTTATTTAATTTTTTCCCAACACACTGTTCCACTAACAGTCCAAATTATTTCCCCACAAATGTACTGAAAGGTTCTGTGTTAAAAATAATTATTGTTATTTATATCACAAACAAGTTGTTAGACATGTTAAGTGTATTTAAAGTACCCTATTTCAGGGGTGTGTTTGTCTCTCAAACTGCCTGTCACTGTTTCTAAATATAGTCACCTTTTAGCCTTTAACACTTATGCTGTGATGAGGAATTTTCCCAAAGCTGAGATGTTCATTAAGACACAGACACACACCACTGATTTCTTACTGGACATAGATCCGATATGATGCTGAAATTCAACACATTATTGAAACGCAATGAAGAAAATTGGAAGTCAAATTGGAATTTCAGTTTCTTCCTGAATAGACTGAATTTAAATGGAATCAACCCCAACCCTGATAAAGATCCAATCTAACAAGTGAATATACTATCTACTTTATATAGACCACAGAGTTTAAAAAACATACAATTCCTAGACAATGTTATATTTATGCCACTGTGCTTGGATTCCCGATACAGTAATACTGGTTTATAGTTCTATACAAGTGTTTTACTGTGATTTTTACTGGTGCTGTGCTGAGGTCACACACATCTACTCACACCTACATCTACACACACACCTCTGATGACCAGAGAGAGAGAAAGAGAGAATCTCCACTGCGTCTCAAATCGAGTCAGAGAAAACAGATCACTAAAATCTATCAAGGCTAAATGTTTGAATAATAATTAATAGGAACATGATTAGCTGCAGTGGAGTAGTTCATGATTTTGACGAGACAATTAGATTTAATTAAAAGAAGAGTTTCCGGTGGGTACAAAATATTTTTTATGATCGACTATGGGTTTTCATTACTTACCTAAATTAATTATATCGGACAATAAAAACCCCCAGGCTTAGAATAAATGCTGAATGAGATTGTCATCCTTCAATATTTCAAAATTGCCTCACTTTTTTCAAACTCAAAACCCTGTGTAGTGGTTTTTACACTCTGACAGTATGTATCCTTACCCTCATCAAATTACAATACATTTCACCAGATAGGAAAGGATTACATTTTTTTATTCAGTGTATAGTACAAACTATCCGCGGTATAGATTTCTTAAGTCTTGAAGGTATACTTGACTGAATAATGTTTTCTCAGGCTCTTTGCACCCATTCCTCAAAATCTTAGATACACAGTGCTTTTGGAAAGTATTCAGACCCCTTGACTTTTTCCACATTTTGTTACGTTACAGGCTTATACTACAATTTTTCCTCATTAATCTACACACGATACCCCATAATGGAAAAGCGAAAACAGGTTTTTAGAATTTCTTGAAAATAAAAAGGAAATAATTTATATACATAAGTATTCAGACCCTATGAGACCCGGAATTGAGCTCAGGTGCTCCCTGTTTCCATTGATCATCCTTTAGATGTTTCTACAACTTGATTGGAGTCCATCTGTGGTAAATGTAATTGATTGGACATGATTTGGAAAGGCACACTCTTGTCTATATAAGGTCCTACAGTTGACAGTGCATGTCAGAACAAAAACCAAGCCATGAGGTCAAAGGAATTGTCCGTAGAGCGCCAAGACAAGATTGTGTCGAGGCACAGATCTGGGGAAGGGTACCAAAAAATGTCTTCACCATTGAAAGTCCCCAAAAACACAGTGGCCTCCATCATTCTTAAATGGAAGAGGTTTGGAACCACCAAGACTCTTCCTAGAGCTGGCCGCCCGGCCAAACAATCGGGAGAGAAGTGCCTTGATCAGGGAGGTGACCAAGAACCCGATGGTCACTTTGAAAGAGCTCCAGAGTTCCTCTGTTTGAGATGGGAGAACCTTCCAGAAGGACAACCATCTCTGCAGCACTCCACCAATCAGGCCTTTATGGTACAGTCGCCAGACGGAAGCCACTCTTCAGTAAAAGGCACATGACATCCTGCTTGGAGTTAGCTAAAAGGCACCTAAAGGACTCTCAGACCATGAGAAACAAGATTCTCTACTCTGATGAACCCAAGATAGAACTCTTTGGCCTGAATGCCAAGCATCACGTCTGGAGGAAACCTGGCACCATCCCTACGGTGAAGCATGGTGGTGGCAGCATCATGCTGTGGGGATATTTTTCAGCGGCAGGGACTGGGAGACTAGTCAGGATCGAGGGAAAGATTAAGGGAGCAAAGAATAGAGAGATCCTTGGTGAAAACCTGCTCCAAGGCGCTCAGGACCTCAGACTGGAGCGAAGGTTCACCTTCCAACAGGACAACGACCCTAAGCACACAGCCAAGACAATGCAGGAGTGGCTTCGGGACAAGTCTCTAAATGTCCTTGAGTGGGCCAGCCAGAGCCCGGACTTGAACCCGATCGAACATCTCTGGAGAGACCTGAAAATAGGTGTGCAGCAACGCTCCCCATCCAACCTGACAGAGCTTGAGAGGATCTGCAGAGATGAATGGGAGACACACCCCAAATACAGGTGTGCCAAGCTTGTAGTGTCATACCCAAGAAGACTCAAGGCTGTAATCGCTGCCAAAGGTGCTTCAACAAAGTACTGAGTAAAGGGTCTGAATACCTTTGTAAATGTGATATTTCATAGTCAGAGTCAGAGCTGAACGGGCTGATAGGAAAAGCGGTTAATATTTGACTTTAGTCCTGTGAATTTTTTTTGTAAACAGTTATCATTTTCAAAGGGATCACAGTCAGAACTTTTTGTCAGCTGGTGCAATTTGGATAAAAAATTTGGGGGTGAAATGAGGTGCCCTAATCAAGATGTTTACCTAGATACACATGCACAATTTGGAGCTTCTACCTTTAGATCACTGTGTGGAGAAACAGATAGCAACACACACACACACATAAACACACTAACAATACTTTTGATGTTCGAAGAGCGTAGCCGTAGCTCTTGAATATAAAATGGGTTGCATCTGTATTGTGATTACTTCAGAAAGGTACACAGGTCTGTGTGTAGTGTGCCGCTGAGAGTGTGTTTCTCTGTGTGTGTGTGTGTGTGTGTGTGTGTGTGTGTCTCTCTGTCTCTGCGTGTGTGATTGTGTGTGTGTGTTTGTGTGTGTGTGTTGATCTCTATTTCTCCACACAGTGGTCTAAAGGTAGATGCTCCAGATTGAATATGTCAAGGATCTGAAGTCACACACGGAGCGCTTCATGATAATATCTGATCCTGTCATGAACTGAACTGTTGTTATTGGTTTCTGCCCAAAAATATTATGATTTCAATTGGTGAATGCATCAGCTGGTTGACACAGACGAGACACACATACACACACGCATGGACACACCCACATGCGTACGCACACACACACCCACACACACACCCACACACACACACACACCCACACACACACAACCTGGTCTGACTCTGTCCGGAAGCTCTCTTTTAACATGGGTCTCCCACCAAATCTCCTTTCTGACTTCAAAGCGCTCAAAGCAACAGTCCACTATAGACAATATCAGAGCTTCCAGAGGTTGCATCCCAAAAAGGCATCCTATTCCCTATATAGTGCACTGCTTTTGACCAGGACCCACAGGGCTCTTTATAGGGAAAAGGGTGTAATTTGGGACACAACCATACTCTCCCAAACAGTATTAATTACCACTTAGTTGGAATGTCTTTGAACCCCAACATGGGAAGACAAAGTGTGTATGTGTGTGTGTGTGTGTGTGTGTGTGTGTGTGTGTGTGTGTGTGTGTGTGTGTGTGTGTGTGTGTGTGTGTGTGTGTGTGTGTGCCTGTGTGTGTGTGTGTGTGTGTGTGTGTGTGTGTGTGTGTGTGTGTGTGTGTGTGTGTGTGTGTGTGTGCATGCATGCATGAGGACGCACATGTGTGTGTCTGTGTTTTTTCCTCCCGTCCGGAGATTTAATGAGATATAGGATATGCACGGAACACGTCAGAGTTGAAAGAATCAGTCACCGGTGGCTAGTGTGCTGATACATCAAGGGTAGCACCTTTACCCTGAAAATGCTAACTCAGGAGGGCAATTAACTCCTCCGCAACAAGGGTCAGAAATTAGTTTACGATTTCTCCCCTGTGGACGCGATGCCGGGCACATAGCAGCGCCTCGGCTTTGCTGATGCGCCCCGTGTGTGTGTGTTTGTGTGAGTAGCGGGGGGGGGGGGGGGGGAAGGGGTGTACCGTGTGTGTGTGTGTGTGTGTGCTGGGAAGCTGGGAGAGGCATGCAGGTAAGGCCCTCCACAGAGTAATTATCCACAACCTCAAGCGAGTTTACACCAAGGTATTGTGGGTGCTTTTGTTTGTTTTAGCGATGTTCTTTTTTTCTCATCCAGTATTTGAATGAAATATCAAAATGCACATCAGTAGCCGGTGTCCAGTGACTACACTTAAAACTGCATCCATCTGCATATTAGGATTGATGTTGGGAAATCTGATCTCTAGACACATATCTCGAGAATTAATATGAGTTTGATAGTTATGCTCTGAGCAGACCCATGCATATGAATAAGCCTTAATGTGCATGTCTGCAACCAATATCAATGTCCGTCAATATAAAACATTTGATATTGTTTTATATTGATTCCCGTGAACTCCAAACTCCCATGAACGTATTAGCTTTAATATTGGAAATCTTTCATGACATATCCTAATCAAATAACCACCAATAAAAATAGTGGCCTGAACTATGATCAGAGCAATTACCTTTCTATTGCATTTCATGAGATCTCAGATTGAAAGGATGCATTGACAAGAGTCAAGAAAAAATATGTGATGATTGAATTCAGATAGAATATCAAATTAACACTCAATATTGATCAGATAAATTATGTAAGGGTTGGAGAGGTACATGATTATAGACTAATAATTTATTATGACTAGGCCTAATATTACCCTCAATTATTGGCACAACAATGGACGTTATCATGAGGCAAGGCACTGAAAAATGTTGACCTAACAAATTAACATCAGACCCCAAAATGCTTTTTATTCAATTATAAATGCCCTTTTGTTATTTTTTTGCCAGTTTTATTGCAATTTTGACTTTTACCCTGAATTCGAGTGGGCCTTACCATTTTATGATGTCGGATAGTAAGCATTTCCTTGCATTGTCTACTCCATATATACTGAACAAAATATAAACGCAACATGTAAAGTGTTGGTCCCATGTTTCATGAGCTGAAATAAAAGATCCCAGAAATGTTCCATAAGCACGAAAAGCTTATTTCTCTAAAATGTTGTGCACTAATTTGTTTACATCCCTGTCAGTGAGCATTTCTCATTTGCCAAGATAATCCATCCACCTGACATGTGTGGCATATCAAGAAGCTGATTAAACAGCATGATCATTACATACGTGCATCTTGTGCTGGGGACAATAAAAGGCCACTCTAAAATGTGCGGTTTTGTCACACAACACAATGCCATAGATGTGTCACGTATTGAGGGAGCATGCAATTGGCATGCTGACTCCAGAGCTGTTGCCAGATCATTTTATGTTAATTTGTCTACCATAAGCCGCCTCCAACATTGTTTTAGAGAATTTGGCAGTACGTCCAACCGGATTCACATCCACAGACCACGTGCAACCACGCCAGCCCAGGACCTCCACATCCGGCTTCTTCACCTGCGGGATCGTCGGAGACCAGCCACCCGGACAGCTGATGAAACTGTGGGTTTGCACAACCGAAGGATTTCTGCACAAACTGTCAGAAACAGTCCTCAGGGAAGCTCATCTGCGTGCTTGTCGTCCTCACCAGGGTCTTGACCTGACTGCAGTTAGGGGTCGAAACTGACTTCAGTGGGAAAATGCTCACCTTCGATGGCCTCTGGCACGTTGGAGAAGTGTGCTCTTCACAGATGAATCTCGGTTTCAACTGTACCGGGCAGATGGCAGACGTGTAGGTGAGAGGTTTGCTGATGTCAACGTTGGGAACAGAGTGCCCCATGGTGGCGGTGGGGTTATGGTTTGGGCAGGCATAAACTACAGACAACGTACAAAATTGCATTTTATCGATGGCAGTTTGAATGCACAGAGATACCGTTACGAGATCCTGAGGCCCATTGTCGTGCCATTCATCCACCGCCATCATGTCAACTTTCAGCATGATAATGCACGGCCACATGTCGCAAGGATCTGTACACAGTTCCTGGAAGCTGAAAATGTGCCAGTTCTTCCATGGCCTGCATACTCACCAACATGTCACCAATTGAGCATGATTGGGATACTCTGGATCGACGTGTACGACAGTCTGTTCCAGTTCCCGCCAATGTCCAGCAACTTCGCACAGCCATTGAAGAGGAGTGGGACAACTTTTTCCACATTTTGAATTTAAAAATTGATTAAATTGAGATTTTGTGTCACTGATCTAAACACAATACCCCATAATGTAAAAGTGGAATTATGTTTTTAGAAATGTTTACAAATTAATAAAAAATGAAAAAATGAAATGTCTTGAGTCAATAAGTATGAACCCATTTGTTATGGCAAGCCTAAATAAGTTCAGGAGTAAAAATGTGATTAACAAGTAATACATAATAAGTTGCAATAGTGATTTTAAAACAGTTACAGAGTTTATTGGCTGTGATAGGAGATAACTGATGATGGATCCACAACATTGTAGTTACTCCACCATACTAACATGAATTACAGAGTGAAAAGGAGGAAGCCTGTACAGAATAAAAATATTCCAAAATATGCATCATGTTTGTAATAAGGCACTAAAGTAATACTGCAAAAAATGTACTTTTTGTTCTGAATACAACAGTGTTATTTTTGGGGCAAATCCAACACAACAAATCACTGAGTACATCACTGAGTACCAGTCTTTTTTATATTTTCAAGCATGATTGTGGCTGCATCATGTTATGGGTATGCTTGTCATGACTATGGAGGTTTTTTTTGGATAAAAATAAACGGAATAGAGCTAAGCACAGGCAAAATCCTAGAGGAAACTTGGTTCAGTCTGCTTTCCAACAGACTATGGGAGACAAATTCACCTTTCAACAGGACAATAACCTAAAACACAAGGCCAAATATACACTGGAGTTGCTTACGAAGACAACATTGAATGTTCCTGAGTGGCCTAGTTACAGTTTTGACTTAAATCGGTTTGGAAATCTATGGCAAGACTTGAAAATGGCTGTCTAGCAATGATCAACAACCAATTTGACAGAGCTTGAAGAATTTTAAAAAGAATAATGTGCAAATATTGTACAATACAGGTGTGCAAAGCTCTTAGAGATTTACCAAGAAAGACTCACAGCTGTAATCTGGGTTAAGCGGGCACGTGTTAAGAAGCGTGGTTTGGCTGGTCATGTTTCGGATGACTCGTCCTTCACCCCCCGAGCCCGTTGGGGAGTTGCAGCGATGAGACAAGAGATGTGTGTATATATATATATATATATATATATATATATATATATATATAGTATTTTGTGTAGATCGTTTACAAAAAAAATGTCAAATAAATTGTATTTCCATTTTGTAACACAACAAAATGTGGAAAAAGTTGAGGGGTGTAAATACTTTCTGAAGGCACTATATACAGAGCAATATGTCTGCAACATCAAACCACAATAAATTCGCATTATGGAATCGCAATACATATAGAATCGTGAGACTTGCAATACATATCGTGTCGGCACCTAAGTATTGTGATTAGATCGTATTGTGAGGTCCCTGGCAATGTCATACAGCTAAGTGGCTAGATTTAGGGTGTCCACCCACTCTGCCAAAAGTGGGTGAAAACGCGATTTTGTAACCGAATACATCTGATAATTCATTTTAATCCCACTTTGGAACACAACAAAATGTGAAAAAAGTCAAGGGGTGTGAATACTTTCTGAAGGCACTGTAGATTATGTTCCACTTTCCAAACGGCATCTTACAAAATTTTATTAAGATAGGCCTTGATAATTTTAGTAGACTTGAACAGTAGCCATTGGCGGAAGGTCTATGAACCCACACACCTCTCTCAACAACCTAATTTGTTTTCTTTCACAGTAAAATTACTCTATTTGACTCTGGCAACAGATAACATTTGGTCCCAGTCTAAAAAGAGTAAAACGTACTCTCGCAGAGGAATTTCTTCTGAGTTGTACATGATCTATTTAGTGTTGATATTTAATACTGCATTATTGCGTTTCACTCTGTACAGTATTAATTGAAAATAACTTTTAGGTTTTTTTTAACTCTGCATTGTTGTTGTAATGTACAGTGAGGGAAAAAAGTATTTGATCCCCTGCTGATTTTGTACGTTTGCCCACTGACAAAGAAATTATCGGTCTATAATTTTAATGGTAGGTTTATTTGAACAGTGAGAGACAGAATAACAACAAAACAATCCAGAAAAACGCATGTCAAAAATGTTATAAATTGATTTGCATTTTATTGAGGGAAATAAGTATTTGACCCCCTCTCAATCAGAAAGATTTCTGGCTCCCAGGTGTCTTTTATACAGGTAACGAGCTGAGATTAGGAGCACACTCTTAAAGGGAGTGCTCCTAATCTCAGCTTGTTACCTGTATAAAAGACACCTGTCCACAGAACCAATAAATCAATCAGATTCCAAACTCTCCACCATGGCCAAGACCAAAGAGCTCTCCAAGGATGTCAGGGATAAGATTGTAGACCTACACAAGGCTGGAATGGGCTACAAGACCATCGCCAAGCAGCTTGGTTAGAAGGTGACAACAGTTGGTGCGATTATTCGCAAATGGAAGAAACACAAAAGCACTGTCAATCTCCCTCGGCCTGGGGCTCCATGCAAGATCTTACCTCGTGGAGTTGTAATGATCATGAGAATGGTGAGGAATCAGCCCAGAACTACACGGGAGGATCTTGTCAATGATCTCAAGGCAGCTGGGACCATAGTCACCAAGAAAACAATTGGTAACACACTACGCCGTGAAGGACTGAAATCCTGCAGCGCCCGCAAGGTCCCCCTGCTCAAGAAAGCACAAATACAGGGCCGTCTGAAGTTTGCCAATGAACATCTGAATGATTCAGAGGAGAACTGTGTGAAAGTGTTGTGGTCAGATGAGACCAAAATTGAGCTCTTTGGCATCAACTCAACTCGCCGTGTTTGGAGGAGGAGGAATGCTGCCAATGACCCTAAGAACACCATTCCACCGTCAAACATGGAGGTGGAAACATCATGCTTTGGGGGTGTTTTTCTGCTAAGGGGACAGGACAACTTCATCGCATCAAAGGGACGATGGACGGGGTCATGTACCGTCAAATCTTGGGTGAGAACCTCCTTCCCTCTGCCAGGACATTGAAAATGGGTCGTGGATGGGTATTCCAGCATGACAATGACCCAAAACACATGGCCAAGGCAACAAAGGAGTGGCTCAAGAAGAAGCACATTAAAGGTCCTGGAGTGGCCTAGCCAGTCTCCAGACCTTAATCCCATAGAAAATCTGTGGAGGGAGCTGAAGGTTCGAGTTGCCAAACGTCAGCCTTGAAACCTTAATGACTTGGAGAAGATCTGCAAAGAGGAGTGGAACAAAATCCGTCCTGAGATGTGTGCAAACCTGGTGACCAACTACAAGAAACGTCTGACCTCTGTGTTTGCCAACAAGGGTTTTGCCACCAAGTATTAAGTCATGTTTTGCAGAGGGGTCAAATACTTATTTCCCTCATTAAAATGCAAATAAATTTATAACATTTTTGACATGCGTTTTTCTGGATTTTTTTGTTGTTATTCTGTCTCTCACTGTTCAAATAAACCTACCATTAAAATTATAGACTGCTCATGTCTTTGTCAGTGGGAAAACGTACAAAATCAGCAGGGGATCAAATACTTTTTTCCCTCACTGTATACTCTCAATATAATCGCAAGAGTTAATCCAACTCCTATGGAGTTAAACTCAGCACTCTTTTGGGGTTTATATGGTCCCATTTGAGGTGTAAAGGTGTAAAGTCTGATTTACATATTTCGTATTTTGTGTCATATTATGTTGGTTTGCAATATGACATGCAATCTTTAGTGTTATCCATTTAAGAGGGAGCAGGGGCAGACTGGGTATAGAAGTCGACTCTGGCCTTTCTAACACACCTGCCCATTTTTTTCCTTGAGGACCCCACACCAGCTCATTTTTTTCTCGAGGCCCCCTCACTTGCCAATTCTTATCTTAAGGCCCCCATTATTAGACAGATATTGTCTCTGGTTACTCTTAATGGAGTTAAAAGTACTCCGTCCCAATCAACTCCAGTTAACACTAACTCCAGAGAGCGCTTAACACTGTTGAGGGTTAAGATAAGTCCAGTAGAGTTAATTTAACTCTTTTGTTTTTACTCTGTTATTTCAACTCTTCTTGATTTTTATTTTGACCCATCCAGTTGGGTTGTGTGAATAATTGCAATAAATTGGTTTGTTGAGATTACCCAAGCATGAGTTAATTTACTTTCATGCTGGCAGTTGGGAACCGTCAGAGCCTTCTAGGCCTTTCCCTGGGTAGAAAAATCTACCTCGCTCAGCCTGCCATTGGCTAGGCCTTCAGAAGCTGGACAGACGGCCTCTACCATTGAACTGTAAAACAAAGGTGTCATTTTATGCTGATGATTCAAGCTTTCTTTTAAATCCACAATTTGGATCCCCCCACAGCCTCATAGAGGATCTAGATACTTTTTCTAACCTCTCTGGATTACAACCAAATTATGATGTGTAGTATATTACATGTTGGATCACTAAACATTTTTAATTTTACATTACCGTGTAGTTTACCAATACAATGGTCTGACGGTGATGTGGACATACTCAGTATACATATCCCAAAATAAATAAATTAAATCACTGCAATACATTTTAATAGAAAGTTAGCAAAAATAGATACTATTTTGCTACCATGGAAAGGAAAATACCTGTTTATTTGTGGAAAAATCACCCTGATTTAACTCTTTAGTCATATCCCAGTTTACCTACAGTGCCTTGCAAAAGTATTTATCCCCCTAAGGGGTTTTCCTATTTTGTTGCATTACAACCTGTAATTTAAGTGGATTTTTATTTGTATTTCATGTAATGGACATACACAAAATAGTCCAAATTGGTGAAGTGAAATGAAAAAAAGTACTTGTTTCAAAAAAATAAAAATAAAAAATAACAGAAAAGTGGTGCGTGCATATGTATTCACCCCCCTTTGCTATGAATTCCCAAAATAAGATCTGGTGCAACCAATTACCTTCAGAAGTCACATAATTAGTTAAATAAAGTCCACCTGTGTGCACACTAAGTGTCACATGATCTGTCACATGATCTCAGTATATATATACCTGTTCTGAAAGGCCCCAGAGTCTGCAACACCACTAAGCAAGGGACACCACCAAGCAAGCGGCACCATGAAGACCAAGGAGCTCTCCAAACAGGTCAGGGACAAAGTTGTGGAGAAGTACAGATCAGGGATGGGTTATAAAAAAATATCAGAAACTTTGAACATCCCACAGAGCACCATTAAATCCATTATTCAAAGATGGAAAGAATATGGCACCACAACAAACCTGCCAAGAGAGGGCATTAATCAGAGAGGCAACAAAGAGACCAAAGATAACCCTGAAGGAGCTGCAAAGCTCCACAACGGAGATTGGAGTATCTGTCCATAGGACTACTTTAAGCCATACACTCCACAGAGCTGGGCTTTACGAAAGAGTGGCCAGAAAAAAGCCATTGCTTGAAGAAAAAAATAAGCTAACACATTTGGTGTTCGCCAATATGGGAGACTCCCCAAACACATGGAAGAAGGTACTCTGGTCAGATGAGACTAAAATTGAGCTTTGTGGTCATCAAGGAAAACGCTATGTCTGGGGCAAACCCAACACCTCTCATCACCCCGAAAACACCATCCCCACAGTGAAGCATGGTGGTGGCAGCATCATGCTGTGGGGATGTTTTTCATCGGCAGGGACTGGGAAACTGGTCAAATTGAAGGAATGATGGATGGCACTAAATACAGGGACATTTTTGAGGGAAACCTGTTTCAGTCTTCCAGAGATTTGAGACTGAGACGCAGGTTCACCTTCCAGCAGGACAATGACCGTAAGCATATTGCTAAAGCAACACTCAGGTGGTTTAAGGGGAAACATTTAAATGTCTTGGAATGGCCTAGTCAAAGCCCAGACGTCAATCCAATTGAGAATCTGTGGTATGACTTAAAGTTTGCTGTACACCAGCGGAACCCATCCAACTTGAAGGAGCTGGAGCAGTTTTGCCTTGAAGAATAGGCAAAAATCCCTGTGGCTAGATTTCCCAAGCTTATAGAGACATACCCCAAGAGACTTGCATCTGTAATTGCTGCAAAAGGTGGCTCTACAAAGTATTTACTTTGGGGGAGTGAATAGTTATGCACGCTCAAGTTTTCAGTTTTTTTGTCTTATTTCTAGTTTGTTTCACAATAAAAATCTACCACATCTTCAAAGTGGTAGGCATGTTGTGTAAATCAAACGATACAAACCCCCAAAATATCAATTTTAATTCCAGGTTTTAAGGCAACAAAATCGGAAAAAAATGCCAAGTGGGTGAATACTTTCGCAAGTCACTGTACAGTGGGGAAAAAAGTATTTAATCATCCACCAATTGTGCAAGTTCTCCCACTTAAAAAGATGAGAGAGGCCTGTAATTTTCATCATAGGTACACGTCAACTATGACAGACAAAATGAGAAAAATATTTTCCAGAAAATCACATTGAATGATTTTTAATTAATTTATTTGCAAATTATGATGGAAAATAAGTATTTGGTCAATAACAAAAGTTTCTTAATACTTTGTTATATACCCTTTGTTGGCAATGACACAGGTCAAACGTTTTCTGTAAGTCTTCACAAGGTTTTCACACACTGTTGCTGGTATTTTGGCCCATTCCTCCATGCAGATCTCCTCTAGAGCAGTGATGTTTTGGGGCTGTCGCTGGGCAACACGGACTTTCAACTCCCTCCAAAGATTTTCTATGGGGTTGAGATCTGGAGACTGGCTAGGCCACTCCAGGACCTTGAAATGCTTCTTATGAAACCACTCCTTCGTTGCCCGGGCGGTGTGTTTGGGATCATTGTCATGCTGAAAGACCCAGCCACGTTTAATCTTCAATGCCCTTGCTGATGGAAGGAGGTTTTCACTCAAAATCTCATGATACATGGCCCATTCATTCTTTCCTTTACACGGATCAGTCGTCCTGGTCCCTTTGCAGAAAAACAGCCCCAAAGCATGATGTTTCCACCCCCATGCTTCACAGTAGGTATGGTGTTCTTTGGATGCAGCTCAGCATTCTTTGTCCTCCAAACACGACGAGTTTAGTTTTTACCAAAAAGTTCTATTTTGGTTTCATCTGACCATATGACATTCTCCCAATCCTCTTCTGGATCATCCAAATGCACTCTAGCAAACTTCAGATGGGCCTGGACATGTACTGGCTTAAGCAGAGGGACACGTCTCGCACTGCAGGATTTGAGTCCCTGGCGGCGTAGTGTGTTACTGATGGTAGTCTTTGTTATTTGGTCCCAGCTCTCTGCAGGTCATTCACTAGGTCCCCCCGTGTGGTTCTGGGATTTTTGCTCACCATTCTTGTGATCATTTTGACCCCACAGCGTGAGATCTTGCGTGGAGCCCCAGATCGAGGGAGATTATCAGTGGTCTTGTATGTCTTCCATTTCCTAATAATTGCTCCCACAGTTGATTTCTTCAAACCAAGCTGCTTACCTATTGCAGATTCAGTCTTCCCAGCCTGGTGCAGGTCTACAATTTTGTTTCTCGTGTCCATTGATAGCTCTTTGGTCTTGGCCATAGTGGAGTTTGGAGTGTGACTGTTTGAGGTTGTGGACAGGTGTCTTTTATACTGATAACAAGTTCAAACAGGTGCCATTAATACAGGTAACGAGTGGAGGACAGAGGAGCCTCTTAAAGAAGTAGTTACAGGTCTGTGAGAGCCAGAAATCTTGCTTGTTTGTAGGTGACCAAATACTTATTTTCCACCATAGTTTGCAAATAAATTCATAATCATAGTTGACGTGTACCTATGATGAAAATTACAGGCCTCTCTCATCTTTTTAAGTGGGAGAACTTGCACAATTGGTGGCTGACTAAATACTTTTTTCCCCCACTGTATGTGTACGGCAGCCCAAAGCTTGGCCAGGCCTGCTTGATTTATTCACAATGTCAGCAAAAAGCATTGCTACTCCTTCACTAGAACGGTCCGTCTACAGAAGACATTATGTCAGGTGATGCTATGTTTTCTGTTATTTTCTAGCTTTTTTGTGTTTGATAAAATATATTGGACAATTGTTGGTCCCTCTGAAGGCCTAGGTCCCATAGTCATGGTTTGCCACTTCATGCTGGGTTGACCTGGCAGCCAGTTACCTGTAAGTTACTGTACAGTAATGTACTGTTAAACCAAAGATTATTTGGAATTTATGGTAACATACTGTACCTTATTTTACAGGTAAAGGTAACTGGCTGCCAGTAAATGACCGTAAAAACAACATGATTTTTGGGGGGTTATTTTCAGGAGGTGTGGCTCATTAGGAGCTTGGCTTTCCGATATATCTTATTGACCACCCGTGAGAGTAAACGTTATTCCTGTTTATCATTTTAGGTTTACATACAGTGGGGGAAAAAAGTATTTAGTCAGCCACCAATTGTGCAAGTTCTCCCACTTAAAAAGATGAGAGAGGCCTGTAATTTTCATCATAGGTACACGTCAACTATGACAGACAAATTGAGAAGAAAAAAATCCAGAAAATCACATTGTAGGATTTTTAATGAATTTATTTGCAAACTATGGTGGAAAATAAGTATTTGGTCACCTACAAACAAGCAAGATTTCTGGCTCTCACAGACCTGTAACTTCTTCTTTAAGAGGCTCCTCTGTCCTCCACTCGTTACCTGTATTAATGGCACCTGTTTGAACTTGTTATCAGTATAAAAGACACCTGTCCACAACCTCAAACAGTCACACTCCAAACTCCACTATGGCCAAGACCAAAGAGCTGTCAAAGGACACCAGAAACAAAATTGTAGACCTGCACCAGGCTGGGAAGACTGAATCTGCAATAGGTAAGCAGCTTGGTTTGAAGAAATCAACTGTGGGAGCAATTATTAGGAAATGGAAGACATACAAGACCACTGATAATCTCCCTCGATCTGGGGCTCCACGCAAGATCTCACCCCGTGGGGTCAAAATGATCACAAGAACGGTGAGCAAAAATCCCAGAACCACACGGGGGGACCTAGTGAAAGACCTGCATAGAGCTGGGACCAAAGTAACAAAGCCTACCATCAGTAGCACACTACGCCGCCAGGGACTCAAATCCTGCAGTGCCAGACGTGTCCCCATGCTTAAGCCAGTACATGTCCAGGCCCGTCTGAAGTTTGCTAGAGTGCTTTTGGATGATCCAGAAGAGGACTGGGAGAATGTCATATGGTCAGATGAAACCAAAATATAACTTTTTGGTAAAAACTCAACTCGTCGTGTTTGGAGGACAAAGAATGCTGAGTTGCATCCAAAGAACACCATACCTACTGTGAAGCATGGGGGTGGAAACATCATGCTTTGGGGCTGTTTTTCCTGCAAAGGGACCAGGACAACTGATCCGTGTAAAGGAAAGAATGAATGGGGCCATGTATTGTGAGATTTTGAGTGAAAACCTCCTTCCATCAGCAAGGGCATTGAAGATGAAACGTGGCTGGGTCTTTCAGCATGACAATGATCCCAAACACACCGCCCGGGCAACGAAGTCAATGTGCCCCCGCACATTGACTCTGCAACGGTACCCCCCTGTATATATAGCCTCCCTACTGTCACTTTATTTTACTTCTGCTCTTTTTTCTCTCAACACTTTTTTTGTTGTTGTTTTATTTTTACTTTTTTTGTAAAAAATAAATGCGCTGTTGGTTAAGGGCTGTAAGTAAGCATTTCACTGTAATGTCTGCACCTGTTGTATTCGGCGCATGTGACCAATAACATTTGATTTTATTTGATTTTATTTGATTTGAAGGAGTGGCTTCGTAAGAAGCATTTCATGGTCCTGGAGTGGCCTAGCCAGTCTCCAGATCTCAACCCCATAGAAAATCTTTGGAGGGAGTTGAAAGTCCGTGTTGCCCAGCGACAGCCCCAAAACATCACTGCTCTAGAGGAGATCTGCATGGAGGAATGGGCCAAAATACCAGCAACAGTGTTTGAAAACCTTATGAAGACTTACAGAAAACGTTTGACCTGTGTCATTGCCAACAAAGGGTATATAACAAAGTATTGAGAAACTTTTGTTATTGACCAAATACTTATTTTCCACCATAATTTGCAAATAAATTTATTAAAAATCCTACAATGTGATTTTATGGGAAAAAAAATCTCATTTTGTCTGTCATAGTTGACGTGTACCTATGATGAAAATTACAGGCCTCTCCCATCTTTTTAAGTGGGAGAACTTGCACAATTGGTGGCTGACTAAATACTTTTTTTCCCCACTGTACTGCAAACAAAAGTTTGCCAATTTTACACATTCTTCTATTCATTTATTACGTATTATAATAAGGGATTCCACCTTATCGTATTCTAACAATGGGATTTAGGTAGGCTTTTATGAGACTAATACACTGCCATTAGCTTCATTGAAACTACAAAAATGTCTATTTGACCTTAACATGCAATAACTATACAACAGGAATATCATTTACTCTCATGGGTGGCTAAAAATACCTATTTGAAAGCCACGCCCCAACTAAACTACGCCTCCAGTCTTCTGATCTGAGTCTGACCTGCTGGGTCATACAGTATCTCAGCAATCCAGCATTTTTTTGTGTAGTAGCCAAACTTAATTTAGACTTGAAGAAGGAACAGAAATGTGAGGACTTGTCATGCGAACAGTAATTAAAACTGCTCCACAACTAGATAGCCTATCCTTACCCCCTTGTTCGTTTTGAACATCATAAATAAGATGACCGGGAATGTGTCGAGAGGGGGTAGAGGGGGCGAGCAGCGGCTGGCGGGGTCGCCATCCATCATGTCTCCTTCGCCCAGTAAGCCCTTGAGTTGGACAACAGGCAGTGGAGGGCCAAGAAATCTGAGCTGTGGTAAGACAAACACATGCTCCTTCCAAAATAACAATGCACTCCTGTGACACTCGCAACCCACCGCCCGTTGCGATTCAAATGTGCGGCATTCTGACATTGTAATGTGCAGCAGGGGTATTGTGTTACTTTGGCTTGCAGTTTGAACTTGGCGGGCTGTTCTTTCAAAATAAGTGGAGGGGGGGGGGTGCACTCGTGTTACAACTTGAGGTGCGCTAGTGTTGCATTGTCTCTGCGGTTTGTCATAAAAGACAAGCTTTCGTGGGAATTGAACTGTAACCAATACTAGAACATTTTCATTATTCTCTGATTTGTGACGCGTCTTCAGAACGTGTAGGCATGTCTTCAGAAGTGGCCTATATCAGAGAACCTAAATGGAACAACTGTAACAGCCAGCAAGTGTAACTGTCAGTTCACAATGCTTGGGACTTGATTTGTTATAGCCTAGCCCCCTTCACTTGTCTTCTGCACTAATCACAATGTGAGTCTTCTCAATACTTTTTTATGAGAAGCACACACAAAATGTAATGTCAATATGTGATAAGGGCAGGATCCATAGCTCTGACTCTAAACTAGAAACACTCCCAGTAGTTCTACAGTTTCTCACAAATGTTGTGCTTTTGAAGAGGAAGTGTTATTTTACATTTACATTTTAGTCAATTAGCAGACGCTCTTATCCAGAGCGACTTACAGTTAGTGAGTGCATTCATTTTTTCATACTGTTATGTCATTCATAATCTCTCATCTGTCAGTAAAATATCATTTTCTGTCAAAGAAGGAAACAGCCTTGAGCAGAACTCTGTGCCCTGCACTAGACCCCAGATGCCAGCCGATGACATGGCAAAGGAGGTAAGGCCGGTAAATCCACCGGCACACGGAGATAGAGTATGTAGGCCTACAGTACGTAATAGGTAGTGTTGATATTTTCCCTTCAATAGGTAGGCCTACACAAGAATGAGTTTTTATTTCAGTATTGGTTAGCTATTAATTGAAATGATATGAGCATTTGTGGTGTATCATTTTGATTGTTAATATTATTTTACTTTTAACTAAGAGTTAACAAACATTATTTTTACGCTTTTTCAACACTATGTGCCCGAATAATTATCAGCAGATACAGTGGGGGAAAAAAGTATTTAGTCAGCCACCAATTGTGCAAGTTCTCCCACTTAAAAAGATGAGAGAGGCCTGTAATTTTCATCATACGTACAAGTCAACTATGACAGACAAATTGAGAATTTTTTTCCAGAAAATCACATTGTAGGATTTTTTATGAATTTATTTGCAAGTTATGGTGAAAAATAAGTATTTGGTCACCTACAAACAAGCAAGATTTCTGGCTCTCACAGACCTGTAACTTCTTCTTTAAGAGGCTCCTCTGTCCTCCACTCGTTACCTGTATTAATGGCACCTGTTTGAACTTGTTATCAATATAAAAGACACCTGTCCACAACCTCAAACAGTCACACTCCAAACTCCACTATGGGTAAGACCAAAGAGCTGTCAAAGGACACCAGAAACAAAATTGTAGACCTGCACCAGGCTGGGAAGACTGAATCTGCAATAGGTAAGCAGCTTGGTTTGAAGAAATCAACTGTGGGAGCAATTATTAGGAAATGGAAAACATACAAGACCACTGATAATCTCCCTCGATCTGGGGCTCCACGCAAGATCTCACGCTGTGGGGTCAAAATGATCACAAGAATGGTGAGCAAAAATCCCAGAACCACACGGGGGGACCTAGTGAATGACCTGCAGAGAGCTGGGACCAAAGTAACAAAGACTACCATCAGTAACACACTACGCACTAGATTTTGAGTGAAAACCTCCTTCCATCAGCAAGGGCATTGAAGATGAAACGTGGCTGGGTCTTTCAGCATGACAATGATCCCAAACACACCGCCCGGGCAACGAAGGAGTGGCTTCGTAAGAAGCATTTCAAGGTCCTGGATGGCCTAGCCAGTCTCCAGATCTCAACCCCATAGAAAATCTTTGGAGGGAGTTGAAAGTCTGTGTTGCCCAGCGACAGCCCCAAAACATCACTGCTCTAGAGGAGATCTGCATGGAGGAATGGGCCAAAATACCAGCAACAGTGTGTGAAAACCTTGTGAAGACTTACAGAAAACGTTTGACCTGTGTCATTGCCAACAAAGGGTATATAACTAAGTATTGAGAAACTTTTGTTATTGACCAAATACTTATTTTCCACCATAATTTGCAAATAAATTCATTAAAAATCCTACAATGTGATTTTCTGGAGAAAAAAATGCTCATTTTGTCTGTCATAGTTGACGTGTACCTATGATGAAAATTACAGGCCTCTCTCATCTTTTTAAGTGGGAGAACTTGCACAATTGGTGGCTGACTAAATACTTTTTTTCCCCCACTGTATTAGTGTTGGGGTGGCAAGAACATTGGTTTGAAAATGTAAAATTGATTTGAGAATTGATTTCGTATTTGTATGGTCCTTTGAACCTCTATTTTTAGAAGACTCACCTTCCTTTTCCTAAGTCGTAAACAATGGGATGTCTGTGGTCTTCACACATACACACACACACAGTGCATTCGGAAAGTATTCAGACCCCTTGACTTTTTCCACATTTTGTGACGTTACAGCCTTATTCTACAATGGATTATATAAATACAAATCCTCATCAATCTACACACAATACCCCATAATGACAAAGCAAAAACAAATAATAAATTTACAGTATTCAGACCCTTTGCTATGAGACTCGAAATTGAGCTCAGGTGCATCCTATTTCCATTGACCATCATTGAGATGTTTCTACAACTTAATTGGAGTCCACCTGTGGTAAATTCAATTGATTGGACATGATTTGGAAAGGCACACACCTGTCTATATAAGGTCCCACAGTTGACAGAGCGTGTCAGAGCAAAAACCAAGCCATGAGGTCAAAGGAATTGTCCGTAGAGCTCCGAGACAGGATTGTGTCGAGGCACAGATCTGGGGAAGGGTACCAAAAAATGTCTGCAGCATTGAAGGTCCCCAAGAACACAGTGGCATCCATCATACTTAAATGGAACAAGTTTAGAACCACCAAGACTCTTCCTAGAGCTGGCCACCTGGCCAAACTGAGCAAATGGGTGAGAAGGGCCTTGGTCATGGAGTATTTCCAGAGTTTTTCTGTGGAGATGGGAGAACCTTCCAGAAGGACAACGACCCTAAGCACACAGCCAAGACAATGCAGGAGTGGCTTCGGGACAAGTCTCTGAATGTCCTTGAGTGGCCCAGCCAGAGCACGGACTTGAACCAGATCGAAAATCTCGGGAGAGACCTGAAAATAGCTGTGCCACGACGCTCCCCATTCAACCTGTCAGAGCTTGAGAGGATCTGCAGAGAAGAATGGGAGTAACTCCCCAAATACAGGTGTGCCAAGCTTGTAGGGTCTGAATACTTATGTAAATGTGTGATTTGTTGTTTTTTAGTTTTTAGTTTTTTGCTTTGTCATTATGGGGTATTATGTGTAGATTGAAGAGGGAAAACAATAATTTAATCAATTTTAGGATAAGGCTGTAACGTAAGAAAATGTGGAAGAAGTCAAGGGGTCTGAATACTTTCCGAATGCACTGAATACATACCTCAGTGGGTGTTTCTTTGCTCAGTGGGCTTTTTACTCTGCCAACTCCCTTCATTTCCCTGTTGTTTGTGTAGATGCATTTTTTTGTGTGAATTGTCTGTAGAATTGTTTTTCTGATTGTGTGTGTATGCGTGGGCATAGGTATGAAGCCTACGTGTGTGTGTGTGTGTGTGTGTGCTTATATATGCATCTGTGTGCCTGTGTGAGTGTGTGTATGTAGTAGCGCGGGTAGTTTAGGGTCCCTGGGCGCCTGGCTGCTGAAGTTCCTCCAGCTGCTCTCGGCAGCCCCTAGATTTACAGGTGCCACTGACCTTTTCATCAGAGGAAGTCTACTCAGCCGGCTGGCTGGCTGCCCCCCGAAACTTCTTCTTCTGAAAGCCAGGGATCTTTTGATGGCTCCATCTTGTAGGCCGGAAGGGGAGGGAGCCATGCAGGAGGCCAGCCAACCACCAGCCTGTGTTTGATTCCCCAGACCTGGGTTGCGTTCATTATGGCACAGTGCACACCGTGCATCTTATAGCACTACATAGATGCTTCACAAATCATCTATAACCGTATATCATGCTTTATAAAGATTCATAATGTGGCATAACTATGTGACATAACCATCCATTTATTTGTTCAAATTTATAAATATTTTATAGAGCATGAAACATGGTTATAGATGATTTTTGACACGTTTCTGCAGTGCTTATGAAGCCTATATGAATGCTTTATGAAGCCTTTGTAAGATGCACTTCAAATAAAGCGGGACCACGTTTAATCACAGAAAACGAAAACAAGCTTTCTTAGTGGATAAGTAGTCCCTCCCTTTTTAAGTCAGTTTTCTTCCGTTTTGTGCCTAATGAACACGACTCCGTACTTGGTTAGGCTTTAGTGAGTAGGTTGGCATTTATTGTCATGACTCTTGACCTGAAAACAGCTCTGCAGAGTGGTCACTAATTTGATTTTAAACCTAACCTTAACCACACTGCTAACCCTATGTCACGCCCTGACTCAAGGGACTCGTATATGTTGAGTCAGGGTGTGTATGTTCTACGTTGTATATTTCTATGTTGATGTTCTAGTATGTCTATTTCTATGTTGGCCGGTGTGGTTCCCAATCAGAGGCAGCTGTCGCTCGTTGTCTCTGATTGGGGACCATACTTAGTCAGCCTTTTGGAACTAGTTAGTTGTGGGATCTTGTTCCGTGTGAGGTATGTTGTTTGTCTACCTTGGACTTCACGTTTCGTTTCATTTGTTGTTTTGTCGTGGTGTGTATTCAATATAAATAAACATGAATGCATATCACGCTGCGCCTTGGTCTGACCCGTTCCTTAACGAACTTGACAGAAGATCCCACCAAACGAGGACCAAGCAGCGTGTCCAGGAGCAGACAGCCTGGACCTGGGAGGAGATCCTGGACTTGGGAGGAGATTCAGGCTGGGATGGATCGCCGTCCTTGGGAGGAGACAGTGGAGGCCCGGTATAGAGAGGAGAAACGGCGCCAACAGTGCCGACGACGGAGACCCGAGAGGCAACCCCAAGAAAATGTTGGGGGGGGGGGGGCACACGGTGTGGACGACGAGGCAGCAGGAGGCCGTTAAAGGGCGGGGCTGCAGGTTAGGAGAGGAGGCCACCATGTTACGGGGGCTATTGGTTCAGAGGGAGCAGGAGTTATTCGGTCAGAGGGAGGCGCTACAGGAGGCTATAAGGGAGAAGGAAAGTGTAGAGGTACGGCGAGAGGAGCTGGTTAGGCAGCAGAAGGAGCGGGGGTTAATAAAGGAACCCAGTCCCGCTTATCGCACCAAGCAAGTGGTGCGTGTCGCCAGTCCGGTCCGACCCGTTCCTGCTTCCCGCACTAAGCCAGTGGTGCGTGTTACCAGTACGGCCCGACCAGTTCCTGTCCCTCGCACCAAGCCAGTGGTGCGCGTCGCCAGCCCGGTCCGGCCTGTTCCTGCCCCTCACACCAAGCCGGTGGTGCGCGTCACCAGCCTGGCCCGGCCTGTTCCTGCCCCTCGCACCAAGCTGGTGGTGCGCGTCGCCAGCCCGGCCCGGCCTGTTCCTGCCCCTCGCACCAAGCCCATGGTGCGCGTCGCCAGCCCGGCCCGGCCTGTTCCTGCCCCTCGCACCAAGCCAGTGGTGCGCGTCGCCAGCCCGGTCCGGCCTGTTCCTCTCACTCGCACCAAGCCAGTGGTGCGCGTCGCCAGCCCGGCCCGGCCTGTTCATGCCCCTCGCACCAAGCCAGTGGTGCGCGTTGCCAGCCCAGCCCGGCCTGTTCCTGCTCCCCGCACCAGACCCGTGGTGCGCGTCGCCAGTCCGGGACGGCCCGTTCCTGCTCTCCGCACCAAGCCAGTGGTGCGCGTCATCAGCACGGTCCGGCCCATTCCTGCTCCCCGCACCAAGCCAGTGGTGCGCGTCGCCAGCCCGGCCTGTTCCTGTCCCTCGCACCAGACCAGTGGTGCGTGTTCCCAGCCCGGCCCGGCCTGTTCCTGCTCCTCGCACCAAGCCAGTGGTGCGCGTCGCCAGCCCGGCCGGCCTGTTCCTGCCCCTCGCACCAAGCCAGTGGTGCGCGTCGCCAGCCCGGCCCGGCCTGTTCATGCCCCTCGCACCAAGCCAGTGGTGCGCGTCGCCAGCCCGGCCTGTTCCTGTCCCTCGCACCAGACCAGTGGTGCGTGTTCCCAGCCTGGCCCGGCCTGTTCCTGCTCCTCGCACCAAGCCAGTGGTGCGCGTCGCCAGCCCGGCCGGCCTGTTCCTGCCCCTCGCACCAAGCCAGTGGTGCGCGTTGCCAGCCCGGCCCGGCCTGTTCATGCCCCTCGCACCAAGCCAGTGGTGCGCGTCGCCAGCCCGGCCTGTTCCTGTCCCTCGCACCAGACCAGTGGTGCGTGTTCCCAGCCCGGCCCGGCCTGTTCCTGCTCCTCGCACCAAGCCAGTGGTGCGCGTCGCCAGCCCGGCCGGCTTGTTCCTGCCCCTCGCACCAAGCCAGTGGTGCGCGTCGCCAGCCCGGCCGGCCTGTTCCTGACCCTCGCACCAAGCCAGTGGTGCGCGTCGCCAGCCCGGTCTGTTCCTGTCCCTCGCACCAAGTCAGTGGTGCGCGTCGCCAGCCCGGCCCGGCCTGTTCCTGCCCCTCGCACCAAGCCAGTGGTGCGCGTCGCCAGCCCGGTCCGGCCTGTTCCTGTCCCTCGCACCAAGCCAGTGGTGCGTGTGTCCAGTCCAGCACGGCCCGTGCCTGTCCCACCGGTGCCTGGTCCAGCACCGGTCAGCTGCTCCACTCCGGAGCCAGAGCAGTCCGCTCCACCGGTGCCTGATCCAGCTCCGGTTAGCTGCTCCACTCCGGCGCCAGAGCAATCCGCTCCACCGGGGTCCAGTCCAGCTCCGGTCAGCGGCTCCACTCCGGAGCCAGAGTAGTCCGCTCCACCGGTGCCTATACAGCTCCGGTCAGCGGCTCCACTCCGGAGCCAAAGCAATCCGATCCACCGTCGTCGGGTCCAGCTCCAGTCAGCGGTTCCAGTCCAGACCCAGACGTCAGCCCCTCTCCAGGTTTGGGGTCTCCCACACCAGGGTCCAGACAGGGCTTGGTACTTCGTGGGAGGAAGGAGAGGGGAAGCAGCGTGCCGAGGTCCAGACCAGACCAGGGGCGCAACAGGGAGGTGGAGAGTAAGTGGTGGTCACGCCCGGAGCCGGATCCGCCTCCGAGGCGGAATGCCCACCCGGCCCCTACCCTGTTATGTTTATGTGGTGCGGTCGGTGTCCGCACCTTTGGGGGGGGGGGGGGGGGGTACTGTCACGCCCTGACTCAAGGGACTCGTATATGTTGAGTCAGGGTGTTGTATATTTCTATGTTGATGTTCTAGTATGTCTATTTCTATGTTGGCCGGTGTGGTTCCCAATCAGAGGCAGCTGTCGCTCGTTGTCTCTGATTGGGGACCATACTTAGGCAGCCTTTTGGCACTAGTTAGTTGTGGGATCTTGTTCCGTGTGAGGTATGTTGTTTGTCTACCTTGGACTTCACGTTTCGTTTCATTTGTTGTTTTGTCGTGGTGTTTATTCAATATAAATAAACATGAATGCATATCACGCTGCGCCTTGGTCCGTCCCGTTCGTCAACGATCGTGACACCCTAATATCTAACTCTACCTTCAAATTACGACCAAAAAGCTAATTTTTGTTTTCATTAATTTGAACAATATAGACAATTTTGACTTTGCAGCTGGCCGAGCTAGCAGAACTCAGTCAGTTCTGCCTCCAGGGCAAGATTCATGACAATAAACGTCACCCTGCCTTTAGCAAGGGTCTGTCCTGTTTGGATGGAGCTTCCAGGCCCCAACAAACTGGACTGGGTTCTGGATCAGCAACATTTACTGTTTGATTTGTGAAACTATCGTGGAGCGATTATTCTGAACTTTTATGCTCGGAGACTGGGGTTAGATGTTATATGGTGTATCTGATGTGATTGTGAATAAATATGTCCTGTGATGTAAAGACAGCAGGTTCACAGTTAGGTTGAATTAAAATGGCAAATGGATTTTTCTCAGGAGAAACTCCTATGGGTGTTCCCTCTTGTTACCAAAAGTTTATCAACAAGGTATGTCAGTTTTGTAATATACAGTATGTCAATGGGTTGGCCCACTGGTGTGATTTAATTAACATTAAATAACATTAAAGGGATAGTTAAGTGATTTTACATATTTAGATATTTGTTTCCTTACCTTGAAACAGAGAAGTGACTGCAATCACTGAACTATCACTTTAAACATGACAACACTGACAAAAATATATTAGGTGTAAGTTCTCACAAAATAATTCAAACACGGTTTAGTTTTTAACGTGTGTCACATAGATTAGTGTAAATAGCTTCCTCTAATAGGCAAAGCCAATTACACCTTAATGTTTGTAATAATGAACTCATGAACCCAGCTCTATAGGAAAAGCTTGAGAGATCGCGATCAATACAGATGGATGTGGAAGTCATTGGGTAATGAGTTGTGTTCAGAACCAGATTCACTGCTCCACAGCCTCTCCAAAGTCTTATTTATTTGCTTGTCAATGGAACTCTACAAAATCCATCTCGCCTGACCGTTTGGCCTAGAGTGCTTATTTAGCAAGGAGTGATATAAGACGTTGAGGGGGGGGGGGGGGGGGGGGGGGGATCTACACTGTTAGAAAAAGAGGTGCTAATTAGAACCAAACTGGGTTCTTCCCCATAGGGGAACCCTTTTTGATGCTAGGTAGAACCTTTTGCAGAGGATTCAATCTAGAACTCACTATGTAGGGTTCTTCAAAGAACCCCCTGTATATGGTTCTACCTAGAACCCTCTATGAAGGGGTTCTTCCTAGAACCCTCTACGAAGGGTACTACCAATAACCATTTGATCAGCTAAAGGTTCTTCCTAGAACCGTCTATGAAGGGTTATACCGAGAACCCTTTTATCTTTGGATTTTATAATTAATTGAACAAGTAGAACCCACCAGACTTGTTAGCCTTTAAAATGTAACAATTTATTACAATACATACACTGGGTGTACAAAACATTAGAAACACCTTCCTAATACTTAGTTGCACCCCCTTTTGCCCTCAGAACAGCCTAAATTCGTAGAGGCATGGACTCTACAAGGTGACGAAAGCCTTCCACAGGAATTCTGGCCCATGTTAATGCCAATGCTTCTCACAGTTGTGTCAAGTTTGCTGGATGTCTTTTGGGTGGTGGACCATTCTTGATACACATGGGAAACCCAGCAGTGTTGCAGTTCTTGACACACTCAAACCGGTGCGCCTGGCACGTACTACCATACACCGTTCAAAGGCACTCAAATCTTTTGGCTTGCCCATTCACCCTCTGAATGGCACACATACACAATCCATGTCTCAATTGTCTCAAGGCTTAAAAATCCTTCTTTAACCTGTCTCCTCCCCTTCATCTACACTAATTGAAGTGGATGTAACAAGTGACATCAATAAGGGATCATAGCTTTCACCTGGATAAACCTGGTCAGTCTATGTCATGGAAAGAGAAGGTGTTCCTAATGTTTTGTACACACAGTGTATATCATAAGGCCTTTGTTTGATGGCCTAGTTATACCCTAACACTTCGTGTTAGGAAGCTCCTGGTTAACAGGACACATCAGGCCTGGAAGTCACATTATGCTGGCTTGCAAAGTGATGTTTAACTCCTATTGGAATCCAGCCAACAAGTTGAATTGTTAATCACCCACAACCTGCATTCAGAAAGACTGCCAGGGTAGGGAAGACTGAATACTCAATCATTTAAACTAAAATAACCATCTCAGTAACAGGTGCAATAAATCCAATTACTAACAGATTGGATTTGTTAGAAAACTGTGTGTTATTTATCTTTTTGTAGCCTAAAATTGATCAACCAATCAATGTACTGTATATGCAAAAACACAGATATTACACTAAAACATTCTGAGAATCTCCCTGCAATAGAGCATGCTGGGAAATATTATATATGGTTCTATGTAGAACTCTTCTTGCTTTCCAAAGAATCCTTCTTGCCTTCCAAATAATATCAAATAACCCAAAAAGGGTAGAACCCTATGTTGGAACCAGTTTTTCTAAGAGTGTAGCTCTTTAAGATGGACATTTACACATTTGTATAACACAACCCCATGCTAATGCCAAATAATTAATCTATGTTATCTAGTCCTATCTGCACACTCTTCATAATGTCGCTATTAGCCGGTAGGGATGGACCCCTTGTCTCTGGGAGCACTGGGGCTGAATGAAGCGAATGGCACCATCGGACATACAGTTGAAGTCGGAAGTTTACATATGCCTTTACACTCAGTTTTTCACAATTCCTGACATTTAATCCTAGTAAAAATTCCCTGTGTTAGGTCAGTTAGGATCACCACTTTATTTTAAGAATGTGAAATGTCAGAATAATAGTAGAGAGAATGATTTATTTCAGCTTTTATTTATTTCATCACATTCCCAGTTGGTCAGAAGTTTACATACACTCAATTAGTATTTGGTAGCATTGCCGTTAAATTGTTTAACTTGGGTCAAACGTTTCGTGTAGCCTTCCACAAGCTTCCCACAATAAGTTGGGTGAATTTTGGCCCATTCCTCCTGACAGAGCTGGTGTAACTGAGTCAGGTTTGTAGGCCTCCTTACTCACACACACTTTTTCAGTTCTGCCCACAAATGTTCTATAGGATGGAGGTCAGTGCTTTGTGATGGCCACTCCAATACCTTGACTTTGTTGTCCTTAAGCCTATTCTTCGGCTTGCAAGCAACCCCCTTTTTCCTCCAAACATAACAATGGTCACTATGGCCAAACAGTCCCCATGTGCAGTTGCAAACCGTAGTCTGGCTTTTTTATGGCGGTTTTGGAGCAGTGGCTTCTTCCTTGCTGAGCGGCCTTTCAGGTTATGTCAATATAGGACTTGTTGTACTGTGCATATAGATACTTTTGTACCTGTTTCCTCCAGCATCTTCACAAGGTCCTTTGCTGTTGTTCTGGGATTGATTTGCACTTTTCGCACACCAAAGTACGTTCATCTCTAGGAGACAGAACGCGTCTCCTTCCTGAGCGGTATGACGGCTGCGTGGTCCCATGGTGTTTATGCTTCCGTACTATTGTTTGTACAGATGAACGTGGTGCCTCCAACTTCAACTGTATGTGAGAGTTGAAGAAGAACTGTACGCGACCTGGGACGAGAGCGATAAAATGTCCAACCTTTCATTCAGATGGGTTCAAAGTCCACTGACCCCGGTGTCCATTAAGGAAAATGTATTTGAGGAATATCTCAACATTATTTAAAAAAGAGTCAAGTGGGGTCAACATGCTATTGATTATAAGTCACGTGCATTTGAGAGTAGACATCAGTTCCCGTATTACTGGACATAGTCGTTTTGTTTTTGCATACTATTAGGCCATTGGAGGAAAGATTGTTCAATGAGAAGTTGATGTAGATACTGTATAGAACAGATATTATCTGTTTTTGTGAGTTAACAAGCTTCCGAAAAAAACTTCTGAAAAACCACACTAAAGAGATTACCACTCTCTTAAACACACTTTTGTGCCATGGTTTGCAAACATAGCATTTGGTTATGAAGTTCATAAGTAGCTATACCTCCAGACTTTACAGAGGGATGTTTCTGTTTGGTTGAAGCGAAGCAACATCATAATGATTGTCATCCTTTTCCTGATCTGGCAAATTTTATCTTCATAAGAAGCCAAACACAAAAGATGAGTTGTGGTTTGGTTTGATATTCATCTTGTTCATCACTGATGAACATTCATATGTCACAGTTTTCATTTGAAATGCCTGTCTTTAAATACATGTTGTTGTTTTTTTGCATAAAAAAAATGTTTATTGATCTTTCTTATATCTCTCAGATATAGGAGAGACACTTTAGAACAAACTTTATTTTACTATTTTTTGGTGACTATCTGTTGTTCCATGTAGTGAATCTGTTACACAATGCATTTGTATGGGCTAATAGCAGTAAGGCCAAAAATATTTATTCATCAAATAATTGTTTTATGTATTTTTTTGATACTTCAAGGAGTCTTAAAATTCTAAACTACAATAGCAAAATTATCCATGGTATGACCTTCTTAAAAAAATTCCATATACAGTGCCTTAGAAGAGTATTCAGACCCCTTTACTTTTTCCACATTTTGTCCGTTACAGCCTTATTCTAAAATTAATTAAATTGTTTTTTTTTTCCCCACATCGATCTACACACAGTACCCCATAATGACAAAGCAAAAACAGGTTTTTAGAAATATTTGCAAAAACAATTATAGAAAAAACTGAAATATCACATTTACATAAGTATTCAGACAATTTACTCAGTACTTTGTTGAAGCACCTTTGGCAGCGATTACAGCCTCGAGTCTTGTTGGGTATGACGCTACAAGCTTGGCACACCTGTATTTGGGGAGTTTCTCCCATTCTTCTCTGCAGATCCTCAAGCTCTGTCAGGTTGGATGGGGAGCGTCGCTGCATAGCTATTTTCAGGTCTCTCAAGAGATGTTAGATCGGGTTCAAGTCTGGTCTCTGGCTGGGCCACTCAAGGACATTCAGAGACTTGTACCAAAGCCACTCCTGTGTTGTCTTGGCTGTGTGCTTAGGGTCGTTGTCCTGTTGGAAGGTGAACCTTCTGTACTTTGCTCCGTTCATCTTTCCCTCTATCCTGACTAGTCTCCCAGTCCCTGCTGCTGAAAGTCATCCCCACAGCATGATGCTGCCACCACCATGCTTCACCGTAGGGATGGTGCCAGGTTTCCTCCTGACGTGACGCTTGGCATTCAGGCCAAAGAGTTCAATCTTGGTTTCATCAGACCAGAGAATCTTTTTTCTCATGATCTGAGAGTCCTTTAGGTGCCTTTTGGCAAACACCAAGCGGGCTGTCATGTGCCTTTTACTGAGGAGTGGCTTCCGTCTGGCAACTCTACCATAAAGGCCTGATTGGTGGAGTGCTGCAGAGATGGTTGTCCTTCTGGAAGGTTCTCCCATCTCCACAGAGGAACTCTGGAGCTCTGTCAGAGTGACCATCGGGCCCTTCCTGACCAAGGCCCTTCTCCCCCGATTACTCAGTTTGGCAAGGGCGGCCAGCTCTAGGAACAGTCTTGGTGGTTCCAATCTTGTTCCGTTTAAGAATTATGGAGGCCACTGTGTTCTTGGGGACCTTCAATGCTGCAGAAATGTTTCGGTACCCTTCCCCAGATCTGTGCCTCGACACAATCCTGTCTGTGAGCTCTAAGGACAATTCTACCTCATGGCTTGACTTTTGCTCTGACATGCACTGTCAACTGTGGGACCTTATATAGACAGGTGTGTACCTTTCCAAATCATGTCCAATCAATTGAATTTACCACGGGTGGACTCCAATCAAGTTGTAGAAACATCTCAAGGATGATCAGTGTAAACAGGATGCACCTGAGCTCAATTTCGGGTCTCATGGCAAAGGGTCTGAATACTTATGTAAATAAGGTATTGGTGTTTTTTATTTTTAATACATTTGCTATCATTTCTAAAACCTCATCAATCTACACATTATTGTGTGTAGATTGATGAGGAAAAAAGTGTATTTAATAAATTTTAGAATAAGGCTGTAACGTAACAAAATGTGGAAAAAGTCAAGGGGACTGAATACTTTCTGAATGCACTATACTTGTGAAAATTGCACCAAAGTGATTGAAAAAAACTGTAATAGGTGAGTCCTATTTAATGAGCAGGAGAGAGTGCATTGAGGCGTGTATTATTTAAGTGATGAATGAAACCTGTCTGTCTGTGTCTGTGTCTGTGACTGTGTTCTGACTCCACCCATAGACATCTTATGTCATTCTCACACCCAGCCATTGCTACTTCTTATCGTGTCCTCAGAAACACCAATCCATTATGTGTGAGGGCATCAAGAGGGGGAAAGTGGTCCCCATGAACACACACATTCTGTGTTTAACAAGATGGCATTGCCTCTGAAGTGGAGCTCTGGAAGCTCTGTCCCTTTTCCTGGTAAACACTACATTAGTTCTGGCCACCTTCCTCCCCTCAACCCTCCTAGCGCCTCTCTCTCTCACACCAGACGTGGGTTCAAAAAATATACTGAGGGTTTGCTCTAGCATGCCTGGAGTGCCAGATGGGCGGATTTACAGATTTGGGACTATTCTATTAGGCCATTAATCCAGGCAAGCGCAATCAAGCACACATTAAGTGTTTGAAATGATTTCGAACAGTATTTGAACCCAGGTTTGCCTATCTCTCTCCCACACACAAAATGGAGATAGTAGCACGGGATGCTCAGGATGGGACGTAACCGCTTTCAGCACTTCCCCGCCTCGACAAAACCCTCTGAAGCCAGCCTGCGTGTTTTATTGCTGGCCGGCGAGTATGAAAACAAACTGACCTGCTCGGCATGGTGCTTTGATCTTCGTTTCCTGGCCATTATTTTACGTCTGCTTCTCACGAACCACTTTTTCTTTCTCTTTCAATTGATTAATATTCACTTCCTCGCACATTTAGTCTGACCCAGACAATACATTGTTATTTAATAGTTGCTCTGGCAGGAAGCTATAAAAAAGCTTTTTAGTCACTGTAATTATTCCCCCAAAATATGAAGTCAACCTATGTAGTAGATGTAAGTCAATCAGGAGGCTAGCTACACAGTATGAGAAAATGACACTAAACCCTTTATAAACCCTTCATAAAGGTAACCTTATTATTGTAAAGTGTTGCCGAGAAACTTAATGCCAAAGGCCGCACAAAAGCAGAACAAAGGCAAAGATTTATATATATATATATATATATATATATTTTTTTTTTTTACAGTCTGTAGGTCATATCCATCAATTAATGAAATATACCCCTTGATTTTGTCTTAAACTACCAGAAAAATAGGACCCCTAACTCAATAGGTTATGTTTTTGTTGTCAAATGAGATAATGAAATGATGTATATCTTTAAAACACATTTTAAAAGTAATGATAATACATTTCACATAATAAAATATTGAATTAAAGACATATATAATTTACATAAGAAGTACAGTATTTTGCAGATGAGCTAATCGCTAGTAGTTGTGACTCCAGTGTACACTCCAAAGGTTCCAAAAGGGTTCTTTGAGGAGGGATATTGTTCTACCAAGAACCCTTTTGATCAAAATAACCCTTTTTGTAAGACATGGGTTCTTTGTAAGGCAAACGGTTCTAACCAGAACCTTTAACATCCTAAGAACCGTTTTTGGAAGAAAGGGTTCTTTGATGATTTTTTGGAAGGCAGGAAGGATTCTTTGGAAGGCAGGAAGGGTTCCACATAGAACCATATATAATATTTCCCAGCATGCAGGGAGATTTTCAGAATTGTTTGTTTTACTGTAATATCTGTGTTTTTGCATTGGTTAATACATTTTATGCCACACAAAGATAAATAACATACAGTTTTCTTAATTAATCCAATCTGTTAGATTTATTGCACCCGTTACTGAGATGGTTGTTCAAGTTTAGATGATTGAGGTAGTCTCCGTATTCAATCTTCCCTACCCTGGCAGTCATTCTAATTCAGGTTGCGGGTGATTAACAATTCAATTTGTTGGATTTCCTAACTCTGTCTGGATTCCAGTAGGAATTACACATCACTTTGCAAGCCAGCATGATGTGATTTGCAGGCCTGATGTGGCCTGTAAACCAGGAGATTCCTAACACCACTGTGTTAGGGTATAACTAGGCCCTCATGATATACTGTATGTAATGTATTGTCATAAATAAATACATTTTGAAGGCTAATAAGGCTGGTGGAACCGTTCATAGAGGGTTCTAGGTAGAACCATATACAGGGGCTTCTTTGAAGAACCCTGCAAAGGGTTCTACCCAGCACCAAAAAGGGTTCCCCTATGGGGAAAACCGAAGAACTGTAGCTTATTTTTTTCTAGTCACCTGGAATGCATTTCAATTAACAGAGGTGCCTTCTTAAAAGTTAGTTTGTGGAATTTCTTTCCTTCTTAATGCGTTTGAGCCAATCAGTTGTGTTGTGACAAGGTAGGGGGGGTATACAGAAGTTAGCCCTATTTGGTAAAAGACCAAGTCCATATTATGGCAAGAACAGCTCAAATAAGCAAAGAGACACGACAGTCCATCATTACTTGAAGACATGAAGGTCAGTCAAAACGGAACATTTCAATAACTTTTTGCAGTCGCAAAAACCATCAAGCACTATGATGAAACTGGCACTCATGAGGACCGCCACAGGAATGGAAGACCCAGAGTTACCTCTGCTGCAGAGGATAAGTTCATTAGAGTTACCAGCCTCAGAAATTGCAACCCAAATAAATGCTTCACAGAGTTCAAGTCACAGACACATCTCAACATCAACTGTTCAGAGGAGACTGTGTGAATCAGGCCTTCATGTGTAAGGGTTGATGTGAGGTGTGACCCAGGTGCGGTGCAGGATAGACAGTAGGCAGTAGGCAGAGATGGTGAAACAAGGATCTTTACTGGTGGTCCCAAAACCAGGATACAAAATAAAGGACTTGTAACGATAAAATAAAGGGGGAGCAAACTGGTCTCCAAAAACAGGCTGACAGCAAACATACGAAATATTAACTACGACTGAAAACAACAATGAAACAGGGAGAACACTTCTCAAGTACCTGTACATACGTCTCGTAATCAGACACTCATTAATACTGTTTGGCATCGAGAAACTAGCAGAGAAAACAGAGCAAGAGAACACAGGGAAGTGTGGGCATAAATACACAGGTGAACAGGTAGACACAGGTGACCCCAATAGGATAATGATTAGTCCAGACTGTGAGTGAGGAGGTGCCTAAGGTTGTCGGAGGATGACACCTAGTGGGTCGCTTCAGAACTGCAACCCCCTCCTGTAGCATCCATGGTTGAATTACTGCAAAGAAACCACTACTAAAGGACACCAACAATAAGAAGAGACTTGCTTGGGCCAAGAAACACGAGCAATGGACATTAGACCGGTGGAAATGTGTCCTTTGGTCTGATGAGTCCAAATTAGAGATTTTTGGTTCCAACCGCCGTGTCTTTGTGAGACGCGGTGTGGGTGAACACATTTGTTTTCCCACCGTAAAGCATGGATGAGGAGGTGTTATGGTGTGGGGGTGCTTTGCTGGTGACACTGTCTGTGATTGATTTAGAATTCAAGGCACACTTAACCAGCATGGCTACCACAGCATTCTGCAGCGATATGCCATCCCATCTGATTTGGGCTTAGTGGGACTATCATTTGTTTTTCAACAGGACAATGACCGAACACACCTCCAGGCTGTGTAAGGTCTATTTTACCAAGAAGGAGAGTGATGGAGTGCTGCATCAGATGGCCTTGCTTCCACAATCCCCCGACCTCAACCCAATTGAGATGGTTTGGGATGAGTCGGACCGCAGAGTGAAGGAAAAGCAGCCAACTAGTACTCAGCATATGTGGGAACTCCTTCAAGACTGTTGGAAAAGCATTCCAGGTTAAGCTGGTTGAGAGAATGCCAAGAGTGTGCAAAGCTGTCATCAAGGCAAAGGGTGGCTATTTGAAGAATCTCAAATATAAAATATATTTTGATTTGTTTAACACTTATTTTGGTTACTACATGATTCCATATGTGTTATTTCATAGTTTTGATGTCTTCACTATTATTCTACAATGTAGAAAATAATAAAAATAAAGAAAAACCCTTGAATGAGTAGGTGTGTCCAAACTTTGGACTGGTATTGTACATATACAACTTCCAAGCTTATGGATTGAGAGGAAAACCTTTTATTCAGACCACCATTTGACATAGATCCAGCAGAAAATAGTGAATGAAAATGACAAAATAAAAAAGGTTAAATTAAATGATGACAGAAGAAGTAAGGGGTTCTGATTCATCTAAGGGACCGGGGTCCATTCTGTGTCTGACCAGTGGGCTGACCACCAGGTCTGTCCCCTTGACCCACTTGCTGTACCAGCTCAGCAGATCTGCAGAAAAAGCCCCACTCTCAGTGGAAACTGCTCAAATTGGGATGCCCTGTCTGAGCCAAGTTGGTGGATGTCATTAAAGGCCCAGCTGCTGAGGGTCATTGTGTGCCCCAGTCTGTGTCCAGGTTGCATTTGATGTATGATCCTGCAGTTTAGTTCATATTTTTGCACTCGTACAGAGGAAAAGTTGAGGGAGTGTGTGTGTGTGTGTGTGTGTTTGTGTGTGTGTGTGTGTGTGTGTGTGCGTGCGTGCGTGCGTGTGTGCGTGCGTGCGTGTGTGCGCATATGCCTTCATGAGTCCGTCTGCTGACTTGTTTCAGAGATCGTTGCAGAAATTGTCAGTGCATAGTGTACCTAAAGTCCTTTGGTTGCTTTTGCTTTTTATGTTGGTCTCTCCTGTCAGTATCAACCAGACATAAACAAATGTCCACCACACAGAGTAAGGTTATACAGTAGCTAACAAATTAAATATTTTTGTTCAGCCAATCAACCCATTGTCTGTCAGTGTGTATTTACCAAGCATCCGCTGGCCTGGTCTCAATATCAGAGAACACTAAGGACCAACGGAGAGATGGGATAGGGGATGCATGCCGTCCCCTCACCATGGCTAGGTTTCTAGTGCCCTTTCAAATAATTTAGCCTGTTTAGGCCATTTAAGCTATTTAACCAGACACAACTAATTGTAAAGTTCCCTTCCATGGGTCCATAAGTCCACAGATGAAAGGGTTGAGGGGGGCATGTGGTCGAGAGACGGGGGGGGGGTGAGGCCAGCCATCGCGTGTTTGAAAAGCAGCAGTTGGGAGTTTGATGACAGAATGGGTCTTTGGGAATTTAGGAGTAGGGCTTGGAGTGTGCTTTTCCCCCTGGATGACAGGTCCAGGAAGGAAGTCTTGGCTTTTTCAAAGGAACCCATTGCCTTTATTTATAATACATAGTTTCATCGGTGGGATTTTCAAAGGGAGGAGGCTTTGTCTTTTTCCGATCCCATAGCGTTTGTTTGGTATTTATTTTCAGTCTCCGACAGTGTATTGGTTTCAGGAGCAATACTAGTCTCGGCCCACGTTCTGAGGACGGGTGCTAACTACAGACAGCTGAAGTGTTATTGTTGGACGTGGAGAGAGTGATGGGGTTTAGGCGATTGTTTCTCGTCTTCTAACTATTTTCCAATATGGTCCACCTAGAGAAGAATAGCGAAAAAAAAAACAAAGGCACGCAGTCCTTGAAACAATTGTACGATGAAAGGTGGTCTCCGGTGCGGCAAACGCATGTGTCTTTCTGTAGAAAATAGCCTTTGTTTTTTTCCTATTGAAATTCCACGTGCGCTGGTTAACTTGGATTAGAACAACTGAAAGACAGTAATGTTGTATTGTATGAGATAACAGATCATTTTGAGGACAGATATACAAATCTGTATAGTTCATCCTTTGATGAAACACAAAGGGGACAGAAAGTTACACACACGTGCGCTCACACGCACACACACACACCTTCTCCATTTGATGTCTGTCCCAGGCCTAGTCACCGGTGGCACCATTAACTACAGTGAGGGAAAAAAGTATTTGATCCCCTGCTGATTTTGTACGTTTGCCCACTGACAAAGAAATTATCAGTCTATAATTTTAATGGTAGGTTTATTTGAACAGTGAGAGACAGAATAACAACAAAAAAATCCTGAAAAACGCATGTCAAAAATGTTATATATTGATTTGCATTTTAATGAGGGACATAAGTAGAGGGTTAAATAGGGAATACAATACAACATAATGGGGAACAGGTGTACACAATCAGGACAAAACAAGTCAAACACCGAAACGTAGATCGGTGGCAGCTAGTACTCCGGGGACGACGAACGCCGAAGCCTGCCCGAGCAAGGAGGAGGAGCAGCCTCGGCTGATTCCGTGACAGTACCCCCCCCCCTTGACGCGCGGCTCCAGCCGTGCGCCGACCCCGGCCCCGGGGACGGTCAGGAGGACGCTCAACATGGAGGGATCTAGAATGTCCCTCCTGGGGACCCAGCACCGTTCCTCCGGACCGTACCCCTCCCACTCCACGAGATACTGCAGGCCCCCGTCCGACGCCTGGAATCCAAGATGGAACGGACTGAGTACGCCGGAGCCCCCTCGATGTCCAACGGGGGCCCTGTCCGCCTCAGCTGACCACTGCAGGCGCACCGGACCCCCCTTTAGCAGAGAGGTAATGGGAGCTGCTACCTGTCCAAAGCCCCGGATAAACCTCCGGTAGTAATTGGCAAAACCCAAGAAGCGCTGCACCTCCTTTACCGTGGTGGGAGTCTGCCAATTACGCACGGCAGAAACGTGGTCAATCTCCATCTCTACCCCTGACGCGGACAACCGATGTCCCAGGAATGAGATGGACTCCTGGAAGAACAGACATTTCTCCGCCTTCGCATACAGGTCATGCTCCAACAGTCTACCAAGCACTCGACGCACCAGGGACACATGCTCGGCTCGTGTAGCGGATTATATTAGAATGTCATCAATATATACCACAACACCCTGTCCATCCCGGAAAATCTCATCCACAAATGATTAGAAGACTGAAGGAGCATTCATTAACCCGTATGGCATGACGAGGTACTCATAGTGACCCGAGGTGGTACTGAATGCTGTCTTCCACTCATCTCCCTCCCTAATGCGCACCAGGTTGTTCGCTCTCCTGAGATCCAATTTTGTGAAGAATCGCGCCCCGTGTAATGACTCCGTCATACTAGCAATCATAGGGAGAGGATAGCTGTATTTGATGGTGATCTGATTTAGACCATGGTAATCAATACACGGGCGTAAACCCCCATCCTTCTTCTTCACAAAAAAGAAACTCGAGGAAGCAGGGGAAGTAGACGGCCGTATGTAACCCTGTCTCAACGATTCGGTGACGTAGGTCTCCATAGCGGCCGTCTCCTCCTGAGACAGAGGATACACGTGACTACGTGGAAGCGCAGCGCCTACCTGGAGGTCTATCGCACAATCCCCCTGTCGATGAGGTGGTAATTGAGTCGCCTTCTTCTTACTGAAGGTGAGAGCCAAATTGGCATACTCAGGTGGAATGTGCAAGATGGGAACTTGGTTCGGGCTTTCCACTGTCGTTGCCCCTACGGAAACGCCTACACACTGCCCAGTACACTGATCAGACCATCCCTGGAGAGCTCTCTGCTGCCATGAAATGTTGGGGTCATGAGCTGTTAACCAGGGAAGCCCCAACACCACGAGAAACGCAGGAGAATCAATCAAATACAAACGTACTATCTCCTCATGACCCTCCTGCGTTTTCATCCGGAGAGGCGCCGTGACCTTCCTAATCAACCCTGACCCCAACGGGCGGCTATCTAGGGCATGAATGGGGAAGGGCACATCAACAGGTACGATAGGAATCCCTAAGTTATAGGTGAACTGGCGATCGATAAAATTCCCAGCTGCGCCTGAATCTACTAGCGCCTTATGCTGGGAGTGAGGAGAAACCTCGGGAAACACCACTTTAATACACATATGATCAGCAGAGAGCTCTGGGTGAGTTGGGTGCCTACTCACCTGGAATGACTCATCAGTGCGTCACCCACTGCCTCGATTCCTAGGAGACCCCCCCCCAGCACCGACCAGCAGTGTGTCCTCTGCGGCCACAGTTGGTGCAGGGGACGGCCTCCCTCCTGGTCTCCCTCCTGGTCTCCCTAGCACCAGCACCCCCGAGCTCCATAGGGGTCGGCTCGGAAGTGCTGGGGAATGGAATGGACGGCCCCGAATCCGGACGTCCGCGGGTAGCCAACAGGGTATCCAGGCGAATCGACATGTCCACCAGTTGATCAAAGCTGAGGTTGGTGTCCCTGCAGGCCAATTCCCGACACACGTCCTCCCTCAGGCTGCATCTGTAGTGGTCGATGAGGGCCCTCTCATTCCATCCCGTGTTGGCAGCTAGCGTCCGGAATTCCAGCGCAAACTCCTACGCGCTCCTCCTCCCCTGTCTAAGGTGGAATAGACGCTCACCCGCCGCTTTACCCTCTGGGGGATGATCGAATACTGCCCGGAAGCGGCGGGTGAACTCTGCATAGCTGACCGTAGCGGCGTCTATCCCACCTCATTCGGCGTTGGCCCACTCCAGCGCCTTGCCAGACAGACAGGAGATGAGGGCGGACACGCTCTCGTATCCCGAGGGTGCCGGGTGAATGGTTGCTAGGTAGAGTTCAACCTGTAGTAGGAAACCCTGACACCCGGCCGCGGTGCCATCATAAGCCCTCGGGAGCGAGAGCCGAATCCCACTGGACTCCGGAGATGGAACGATGGGTATGGCTGATGGTGGTGGTATCGTAGTAGGAGGTGTGGGCAAACCTCCACTCTCCCATCGCCTCAAGGTGTCCATCACCTCTTGCATGGTGGTGCCCAGCTGCTGGATCCTGGCCTCTTGGTGGAATATGCACTCCTCCAGTGATCCCCTTGGCACCGCCGATCCTGCTGACTCCATGATGGTGTGTTATTCTGTCAGAAGGCGACAGTGAAATGCGGTAGGTGAAGTCAAACGCAGGACACAGAGCTTTCTGGAAACGTACTTTACTCGAAAGTAACCAGAGAGGAAAAACAATCTCCAACATAGGAGGAATAAACAACCCGCACACAAACACTGCCGAAGACGAAATACAATAACACACAACACACAATGCACGACAGAGGGTTAAATAGGGGATACAATACAACATAATGGGGAACAGGTGTACACAATCAGGACAAAACAAGTCAAACACCGAAACATAGATCGGTGGCAGCTAGTACTCCGGGGACGACGAACGCCGAAGCCTGCCCGAGCAAGGAGGAGGAGCAGCCTCGGCTGATTCCGTGACACGGTCGATGTCAGGATACTGGATGACTGTCATTCATATTCCATTCAACCAGCTCAATGTAACATCGATAGGTTTCGGCTACTACATGATTTTCGAATTTTCCCTATACCCATAATGAGGTTGCTACAACCTAGCCTATGAAAGTTTGCAATATAGGTGCTTGCAATGCTAGGGTTGTGGGTTTGATTCTGAAGTGGGACCTGTACGAAAGTGTATGCACTCGCTGCTTTAAGTTGCTCTGGATAAGAGCGTCTACCAAAAAGGAATGTATTATCAGAGTCACTTTTTGGTACAGATAATTATCGGACTCAAGTTACAAATGCTGGTAAACACTGAAATACATTTTGTTTAAATGTTTTCACAAAAGTAGCGCACTGTGCCTTTACTAGTCCTGTATTAGCGGACCGATATAGACGTAAATCCCCCCCCCCCCCACACACACACACACACACATATATGCACTGCAGTGCTAGCTAGCTGTAGCTGTAGCTTTCAGTACTAGATTCATTATCTGATCATTTGATTGGGTGAACTACATGTCTGTTCATGCTGCAAGAGCTCTGATAGATTGGAGGACGTCCTCCGGAAGTTCTTATAATTACTGTGTAAGTCTATGGAAGGGGGTGAGAACCACAAGCCTCCTAGGTTTTGCATTGAAGTCAATGTACCCAGAGGAGGACGGAAACTAGCTGTCTTCCGGCTACACAATGGTGCTACCCTACAGAGTGATGTTGAGGCTACTATAGACCTTTATTGCAAAACAGTGTGTTTTAATCAATTATTTGGTGACATGAATATCAGTTGAAGTCGTAAGTTTACATACACTTAGGTTGGAGACATTAAAACTCGTTTTTCAACCACTCCACACATTTCTTGTTAACAAACTATAGTTTTGGCAAGTCGGTTAGGACATCTACTTTGTGCATGACACAAGTAATTTTTCCAACAATTGTTTACAGACAGATAATTTCACTTATAATTCACTGTATCACAATTCCAGTGGGTCAGAAGTTTACATACACTAAGTTGACTCTGCCTTTAAACAGCTTGGAAAATTCCATAAAATGATGTCATGGCTTTAGAAGCTTCTGATAGGCTAATTGACATCATTTGAGTCAATTGGAGGTGTCCCTGTGGATGTATTTCAAGGCCTACCTTCAAACTCAGTGCCTCTTTACTTGACACCATGGGAAAATCAAAAGAAATCAGCCAAGACCTCAGATATAAAAAATTGTAGACCTCCACAAGTCTGGTTCATCCTTGGGAGCAATTTCCAAATGCCTGAAGGTACCACGTTCATCAGTACAAGCAATAGTACGGAAGTATAAACACCATGGGACCACGCACCGTCATACCGCTCAGGAAGGAGACGCGTTCTGTCTCCTAGAGATGAACGTACTTTGGTGTGAAAAATGCAAATCAATCCCAGAACAACAGCAAAGGACCTTGTGAAGATGCTGGAGGAAACAGGTACAAAAGTATCTATATCCACATTAAAATGAGTCCTATATTGACATAACCTGAAAGGCCGCTCAGCAAGGAAGAAGCCACTGCTCCAAAACCGCTTTGAAAAAGCCAGACTACGGTTTGAAACTGCACATTGGGACAAAGATCGTACTTTTTGGAGAAATGTCCTCTGGTCTGATGAAACAAAAATAGAACTGTTTGGCCATAATGACCATCGTTATGTTTGGAGGAAAAAAGGGACTTGCCGAAGAACACCATCCCAAACGTGAAGCATGGGGATGGCAGCATCATGCTGTGGGGGTGTTTTGCTGCAGGAGGGACTGGTGCACTTCACAAAATACAGTGAGGGAAAAATGTGTTTGATCCCCTGCTGATTTTGTACGTTTGCCCACTGACAAAGAAAATATCAGTCTATAATTTTAATGGTAGGTTTATTTGAACAGTGAGAGACAGAATAACAACAAAAAAATCCAGAAAAACGAATGTCAAAAATGTTATAAATTGATTTGCATTTTAATGAGGGAAATAAGTATTTGACCCCCTCTCAATCAGAACGATTTCTGGCTCCCAGGTGTATTTTATACAGGTAACGAGCTGAGATTAGGAGCACACTCTTAAAGGGAGTGCTCCAAATCTCAGTTTGTTACCTGTATAAAAGACACCTGTCCACAGAAGCAATCAATCAATCAGATTCCAAACTCTCCACCATGGCCAAGACCAAAGAGCTCTCCAAGGATGTCAGGGACAAGATTGTAGACCTACAAAAGGCTGGAATGGGCTACAAGACCATCGCCAAGCAGCTTGGTGAGAAGGTGACAACAGTTGGTGCGATTATTCGCAAATGGAAGAAACACAAAATAACTGTCAATCTCCCTCGGCCTGGGGCTCCATGCAAGATCTCACCTTGTGGAGTTGCAATGATCATGACAACGGTGAGGAATCAGCCCAGAACTACATGGGAGGATCTTGTCAATGATCTCAAGGCAGCTGGGACCATAGTCACCAAGAAAACAATTGGTAACACACTACGCTGTGAAGGACGAAATCCTGCAGCGCCCGCAAGGTCCCCCTGCTCAAGAAAGCACATATACAGGCCCGTCTGAAGTTTGCCAATGAACATCTGAATGATCCTCGCCGTGTTTGGAGGAGGAGGAATGCTGCCTATGACCCCAAGAACACCATCCCCACCGTCAAACATAGAGGTGGAAACATTATGCTTTGGGGGTGTTTTGCTGCTAAGGGGACAGGACAACTTCACCGGGGCCATGTACCGTCAAATCTTGGGTGAGAACCTCCTTCCCTCATCACGAGGAAGGAAAATTATGTGAATATATTGAAGCTACATCTCAAGACATCAGTCAGGAAGTTAAAGCTTGGTCGTAAATGGGTCTTCCATATGGACAATGACCCCAAGCATACTTCCAAAGTTGTGGCAAAATTGCTTAAGGACAACAAAGTCAAGGTATTGGAGTGGCCATCACAAAGCCCTGACCTCAATCCTATAGAAAATGTGTGGGCAGAACTGAAAAAGTGTGTGCGAGCAAGGAGGCCTACAAACCTGACTCAGTTACACCAGCTCTGTCAGGAGGAATGGGCCACAATTCACCCAACTTATTGTGGGAAGCTTGTGGAAGGCTACACGAAACGTTTGATCCAAGTTAAACAATTTTAAGGCAACGCTACCAAATACTAATTGAGTGTATGTAAACTTTTGACCCACTGGGAATGTGATGAAAGAAATAAAAGCTGAAATAAATCATTCTCTCTACTATTATTCTGACATTTCACATTCTTAAAATAAAGTGGTGATCCTAACTGACCTAAGACAGGGAATATTTACTAGGATTAAATGTCAGGAATTGTGAAAAACAGAGTTTAAATGTATTTGGCTAAGGTGTATGTAAACTTCTGACTTCAACTGTAGTACTGACTTTAGTACAGTTTTTTCTAAAAATGATAACTTTTTTAAATGTTTCATTATTTTAATTTTTTGGAAATTCACTGAGGAGTATGGCCCTCCCCTTTCTCCTCTGAGGAGCCTCCACTAGTGTGTATCTATTTCTTTGAGTGCAACATTTTGTCTCATCTCATTGATGAATAGATGAGCTCAGAAAAATGACGACAAAAGTAGTTCCTCAGGAAGGTAACTTCGGGTAACTCGACTCATGCGACGCTCCCACACCACCCTGCATAGTGTCGCTTAATTCATTAAGAAAGGGTGACAGTTTCCATGGGGCCCTGGAGAAATCAAACTAGGCAAATTACAGCGTGTGTTATTTGTTAAAGGGGGCTGTTGTTGTTGTTGTCAATGTCATTGTTCTTGCCGAGGTTGATGAATTTATCCCGACACCAGTGTGCATGTGTAACCCTGTCACCCTGCCGATGTGTCTATTCATCACCACGGGGGGTAATTCTGACTGGGGGGGGCGTTGTGGGGGGGGGGGGGGGGGGGGGGGCACCATGTAAACAAGATGGGGATGTCTAATAAAAGGGCGACGCTCTGATGACAAATGGCTGATAATGTCTGGGGACAGAGGCAAAGTGTATTGATCAGCCTTATTACCCAAAGCATCCATCTTGGGAGCAGAGGGAGGGAAGGAGGGATGGAAGGAGGGGGGAAATTAGCTGGACTGATTGCTTCTGGGGCCCTGAACAGAACAAATGGCCCCTTGCTTGTCTATACCCTGGCACACACACACACACACACACACACACACTGGAACACTGGAACACACACACAAAAATACACACGCACACACACATTCAATCACACATACACAAAAGCACACACATGCACACACTCTACCATGCACCTTAGACATTGATGTCTTGAAAATTATATGAAATTCAGGTCTTCTAAGCCCCACAGCTGAGTATGTGTGCATATGGTGGGTGTTCTGCAGTGTAGTCTAAAAATGTTGCTGCACATTGATGTCTAGAAAATTAGGCCATAAGAAATTCAGACTTGTGTAAGCCCCACAGCTATACCCAAGTATGTGGGCATACTGCAGTGACGTCTAAAAAGCTTTGTATTAATTAGCACCTTGGAGAGTAATGTCCATTTCACCACAATAGATAGTAGGCTACTTGGCTGCTACGTTTTGTTTGACACTTTTTTTCTCAATGTGTTCTGGTACCTCAGAGCCCCCCCTCTCGCACTCACTATGTGTTCCGGGACCTCCTGATTTACAAATTAAGCACTGCCCAGCACCCAGCATCAAACAACCCAAATAAGTGACCCAACGCCTGCAACACAGCAGTTGGGTTTACCAAACAACCCAGCATTTTTTAGAGTGTAGATCTTCAACATCTACCAAATGCTGTAATTTAATGCAAGGATTGTCATTATTGTGATTAATAATCTGTGTCTTATGTGTAAGAACAAATGTAAACTGTATAGACTTTAATATTTATATATCAGCTTTTTAAGTTTGTGAATGATTGTAAGACTCATATAATACCATTTATACACACATTCATAATTTTATTTAGCTCTTTTGACTATACCTACTGTACCCTACAATTATCATTTATCATCATTATAATTTCTTTTGAGAGCAATTAATTATACACCTGCGATTACTTAGCTCAATATCTCTCCCCATTAAATCAGCCTCAGAAATGTTTCATGTGTCCATTTATCTGCATGGCTTGGTATTGGATGTGGTGTTGGCTTCAGAGGCTGGCTCCATTCATATTTAATCCAGTGCGATATTGCTTAGCTGATGGCTTGCCAGTAATTCATAACGTTAAGAGTGCCTGTAGTGCATAGACTCTACTGATAGGAAACACAGTTTCTAGGGATTTCCATCTAATTTATAAGTCAACAACCACTGGATTGTTTTTCAATAGCTTTTTTTTCTACCTAATTTGGGGAAAATAGCATAACACGTGACGGTTGGGTACTTTATACCCAAAAAATTGTCAAGTGAAGTATAAACAAATATAAATGTAAGTACATAAAAAAATATATATATATTATTATAATTATACAGTTTCCACAGATTCGACATTAGCAGCTTTTTGTTTTTGGCTCAAGACTTAAAATGACTTTTTCCTGAAGTGCTGACTTTTAAAATGATAGAGGTCTGGTTAGGTCACTGAAAGCCTGCCCATCTAAGCACCGCAAAAATGAGGTCACCTTTTTCTGCTGTTCCACCACAATCTCCCAGAGGTCTTTGCCGGCAGCACTAGACTCCACACACAACCTCGCCTCTCTTTCTCACTGTACAGTATTTCTATATTTACTGTATTCACTACTTAGTACTCTGGTATGAAATACTAGTCATATTCCACCTGGTATTTAACAGAACACTACTATACCAAATTATTAATATTTCCCATGTATTTTCTAACCATACAGGTATCTGAAAAAATTTATTGTTAACATATTACTGTAATTGCATACAAACATCTTCCTTATTATATTCATTCATTTTTCACACCATTTCCCATCACCATTTCCCATCTAACTGAAAGTAAAATCATTAAAGTTATTTTCCCCCTGTATTTTCTGATCATGGTATGATTGGACTGAAATGCCCACGTTCGTTAAACTTATGGCCTGGGGGCCATAGGCTTAATCGATCAATAGCCCTCTCTTCCCTCTACCTTACTGTAAAGGTGCTTAAGTATTTATGAATTAATTGACTCCTCCATCCAAATAAGAGCCCATCATGTGAGCCGTGATGTGGAGGTCACAGGCTCTCTCTGGGTATTGTGGGTAATAAATAGGGCTTTTTTATACTGCAGTGTAGCTGGCAACTACTGCAGCATAACCTATGGTCAAAATGGAAAGATAAGGCCACTCCAATTGTGTGTGTGTGTGTGTGTGTGTGTGTGTGTGTGTGTGTGTGTGTGTGTGTGTGTGTGTGTGTGTGTGTGTGTGTGTGTGTGTGTGTGTCTGTGTGTGTGTGTGTGTTAGTTATTGTCATTTGGGGTCCTGAGTGGCGCCTAGGTGGAGGTGTCACTACAGACCCGGGTTCGATCCCGGGCTGTATCACAACCGGCCGTGATCGGGAGTCCCATAGGGCAGCGCACAATTGGCCCAGCGTCGTCCGAGTTAGGGGAGGGTTTGGCCGGGGGGGGGGGGGCTTTACAAGTGGGCTGTCATTGTAAAAAAGGATTTGTTCTTAACTGACTTGCCTAGTTAAATAAATAATTTAAAAAATGTTTGTGTCTGAGAGTGTATTGTATGTGTGTTACATGTGTATACCCCATTTTCCATCTTTGTGTCCTTTGTAGGGAAGGTGTGTGTGTGTGTCTGTTTGTCCATAAGCACCATTTATTCCGATTAGATTTGTTACTCTTGCATTGATGCTTAGGTGCATGTGTGTGCATGCATGCTTACGTGGGTGGGTGCGTGTGTGCCTGCATGCGCGAGTACGTGTGTGTGGGTGGGTGCGTGTGTGCCTGCATGCGCGAGTGCGTGTGTGTGTGTGTGCGCGCATGCATGTGTGTTGGCCACTCAGACAGATCCATTCTGATTTGGTGAAGGTCATCCTCATTGTCGTGAACGCTGTAATAACTGCACTGACAGATTGCATTGGAGGCTGTATACGTTTAATCTCTGCTGCGTTGCACCAGTGAAAAACCAATCGCCCCAACCCACCCCTGCCCCCAGCACTCAACTAACCTCCAGTCATTATTGGACAACCGAAATATAGAGAATAGCGTTCGAATGAGACTCATGTACAGACATGCACAAGGGAATTTTGCTGCCATTGTAGAATATTATTTGAATATTAGACAAATTAGCCTTAAAGACTCCAGTTCAAGGAAAACATAATCAAATGTGTTTTTCCGGGAAGGATTCGACATATACTCGCAGTCTATACATTAAGTCATCTAAATCATGTGACATCATCCATTTGATTTCGTACGCAGCCCCCGTGTTGAGGGCTCTCTCGACACTTGGGTGGTATCGAGGAGGTAGGCCAGTAGAAGGGGGAAACATGTTGAACAAGCTTCTTCCTCGCCACGGTCTAGCGACTCTGGGAGTAGGATGGGCAACCAACCACCCAGTGAAAACATTGTGGTCCGCAGCCACTTATGACAGAGGGAGAAATTAAAGATGTTATGGGGATCCTTTCTCAGAGTTGGGGGTTGTCTTTCTGCTAAAAACACTCCCTCTAAAATTCACCATATAGCCTCTTTAAAGACCCAGTGCAGTCAAAATTCAGTGTTTTGTATCATATTGTACAACAGCTGATGAAACTAACACTGTAAAAGTGTGAACATTTTTGATCAGTGTTATCTCTTGATAGTTGCTGGTTGAAAAAACAATCTACACAGGACATTCTAATCAGCAGGTTAGCATGGGCGGGAGTTTTGGCTTTCCATGGTGACATCACCATGCGGTAAATTGGTTAATAGACCAATAACAAATAGAGTTCCAAACCTCTCTGCCAATAACAGTTTTCTGTTTTCCCCTCCCCACTCAGATCACTCCCAGACAGTCCTAGCAAAATAATTGCTTGAGAAATAATTTCTTGCTAATTTGAATTGAAATCTATTACAGTAAGGTACTTAATTGTTACCCAGAAATGATTTGATATTAATATAAAAACGCTACGTTTTTTTAAATAAAATCATTTGGAGGTGTCATTCCTGAAACAGGATCCTGAAACAGAATCTGTATTTAGCTCAGAAATCCAGTCAAACAAAAGGAATCGCCTTTTCTTCAAAGGGAATTGCATTTTTCCCTTTTTGGGGGGTTTTGTCTCTTTTTTTATCATTGGGAGAGGTCGTTTTTCTCTTTTGGGACTAGCCACAAGGCCTGCCAGGGTCCAGCTGTGATATTAACTCCTGGTGAATTAGGTGAGACCACACATGTAGCCCTTTAACCCCGACGCAGCATCCAGACGAGAAAAACTCCGATTATTTTTAGGAAAACTCGCTCTCTGAAATTTTGCTTATAGATTTATAGGGTGTTTTCTTCCTAGGAGTAAAACAAATAAATATTGTACATGTACAATCAAGGATCAACTGTTTTTTGTTCCTAGTTTGGCTTTTGTCTCAGAATTCAGCATAAATAGATATCACACAACCATGTTTCTTTTAATAGGAAGTCATGAGTTTTATTTAACTTGTGATCATAGGAAAGATTGAGTATCTCCTGTGTGAGAATGAGAGTGTGTAAGCTTCTCGCTGACTGGAGCACAATAGTAGAGATGGTGGATGAGAACATTTCCCTGATAAAGCATTGATGTCTCATTATCACTTTTCAGTTGGCCTGCCGTCCTCTTTCTACTTGTTTTGTTGTTTGTGCGTGGTGTGTGTTTGTGTATGTGTGTGTACAGTCGTAGTTTGTCTGCATGCGTGGCTATATGTGTGTCTTTGTTTATACTCTCCCGTGCCAACACATGTACACACACACGCGCCACACCCCTGCCGTAGCTTCTTTCATTGATAGTGGTGTGTGTGCGCGTGCGTTCGCGTGTGTGCGCGTGCGCGCGCGTGAGCGTGTGTGTGCGTGTGTGTGAGAGAATGAGGGGAGGTTTCTATGCAACTCCCTCTGGCCTATCTGCATCCTCCTTGGGATGCATCCCATTTCCGTACGACGACTCAAAAATAACCAGGCCCTCTGGTATGTTGTTTCCTCCTCACGGCACACCATGACATCGATCAAGAGTGTTACTGGGCTTCCTATCTCTCCCTGCGACAGACAACCAAGAGGAACTAGCAACAACAAAAAAGAGAGCGAGAGAGTTAGGAAGGCAGCTGGATTGTTTTAGCTGTGGAGATTGTTCTAGAGTGACTCATGCACCTGCTTTGGCCCACTTAGCTAGCACCTGAGAAAAAGGGTAAATACTTCACACAACTTGCCCCTGGAAAACCTGTGTTTACTTTTCTCGATACCTGAAATCAGCCACAGACCTGTGGAAGATATGCTCTGTAAAGGAATTATCTACATTTTCCATGCCAGTCGTTTTACAGAACCAGCAATAGAAATGTTCGAGAAAAAGGTCTGTGACCTTACAGCTTTCAAAGCTTGAGGATGAGGAGGATGATGCTCTCACATCTAATTTCATTCCATTACGAGATAGATTCAGACTTGGGTTCCGGCACCTCTTATAGAATATTGGCTTAAAAGTATTACAGAGTTCCAGCAACTAAATATAAACAGTACCAGGACCCAAAATGAGTACCGGTACCTATTTCAGTCCAAGTCAAGCACTGGAAAAGTTATAATATACTTTATGGAAAAATCTTAGCCATTTAAAAAATATATATATTATTCTGTATTGGCTTTATACATGAGTTTTTCTGCCTGTGTTACTCACACGAGATAAGCTTTACTCTGCCAGTACTCTGAAACACTCAGTAATAATATATGTAGGTGATCCACGTTGGGCCTGCCTCGACGGGCTCTCTCCCCCAGGATGGGAGTCTTGTCTTGGGGCTGATCTAAGGCTTCTCCCACTGGCTGCCGCTGGAGGCTTGGGCTCCCTCCACTATGCTAGCTAGCTCCACAGATATTTCCTGAGGAAAACATATCATCCCAGGCTAGGCCCAGGATGATGAGGCAGCCCAGGCAGCAAGTCGCAATCCACAGCCTCTTTCCCCCTCTCTCTGCCAGACTCCCAGCCACCGAGTCAGTCGGAATCCCAGAAACATACACCCGCCAAACCTGGGTGGAAATCAATACGCTTAATCGCTTTTACGATATGAAAATATTGGACCTTAGGAAAAAAATAATTTAAATCATTGGGTGCTCTTCAACATGTCGGAGACGGGGGAATGTAAATTAAAATACTCAGAGTGATGTTGGCACTTTATGTATATGTACCAGTGGTGGCTGGTGCCACTTTAAATCAGTGGACGGGCTCATAGTTATGGCTAAAATGGAATAAATTGAATGGTATCAAACACATTAAACACATGGTTCCCATGAGTTGGATACCACTCCATTAATTCCATTCCAGCCATTACTATGAGCCATCCTCCCCTCACCAGCCTCCACTGATATGTACAGTGATTTGAATACTCTTTCTCTACACATGTTGGTAACTGAAACGGGTGCTCCTAATGTACAAGAGGTTGATAGGGTTGAAGAGACAGTAGCAACCGCTGTGAATTATAGGTTGAGATGTGAGAAAGAGATATAGTCGTCCTCTCTTGGAGGATAACGGAAGTTGAATTGAAAATGTCCCTGTAATATTATAGAAAATAATTGCTGTACTGGGTTAGATGTTAAAAAGACAGTTCGGCCAAATGAGTTTCCTCAGCTTTAAATGCAGTCAGACTGGGAGAGACTGCAATCCATGCTTGGAAACAAAAATATGTCAATTTAAAGCCTAGGGATGGATAGATAGAACTGACTGAATACTTTTTTACCATTAATAATTGGCTCTGCACGGTTTGCACCTTACGCATTTCATGATTGCAGCAGTGACAACAGCATATGGCATAACAGCACTCTTGACATGGACGTGCTGTTCTGTGAGTTAGAAGGGGCTGACGTAACCCAGAGGAGAAGGGGCAGCCTTTTAAAAAAAAGGGGGGTGGGAGGGTAGCACTCGGTAGTACCCCCTTCTTTCTCCCTAGTCCCCCACCATGCCTGAAGCTTCGTCAACGTCTTTGCAAGCTGCGGCGGAAAAGAAGACATGATGATGTGTTTTATGTTGGGAAGGAGTGACTGGGAAGGAGAGGGGGAGAGCCCTGTGGACTGATAGTAAAACAGGGAGGACATGTTAAACGTATTGATACAGTCGCATCAGGAAATCCCTTACCCCCATGCCTTCTTCACATCCCCCCAGTTTTCATCCACGACAGTAGCAGCAGCTACAGACCCAAGCACATATGGCATGATTTTGTTGAGATGAAACACAAGTCCACAATAAAATTATACTATTTGTATCATTTGTATTCACTCAAATCCGTTATGACGAAAATACCTTTCTTCTTTTGTCGATGATGTTTGGGCTCAAGGAAACAATGTTGGTAGTGAAAAACAAAGAGAAACTCGCATGTGTTACTGTGTTTTTTAACTTTTACAGTAATACCTGCTTACCAGTTTAGATTGAATAGGGTTATTAAGCATTGCATTTAACAATTCACACAACTGCTAAGAAAATGTGTCCTGAGGGCTGCCCTTTGGCATACCTGCTGCTCCTCTTCTCTTTCTCTCTTCAGCCTTCACACCCATCACCACAGCCACCTGCAGCTACTCCACACCACACACACAGATGGACACGGACACATGGACACGTGGACAGACGGACTGCTTGCCAGTGAGAGTGATACTACCTGCACTGATCTGGAGTCTGTTGGAAGTCAAGGTAAACAGGGCCATTATCACTGGGTCTATCTCAGCGCTAGTCAGGCCACTTCACTTATTTTGAGGAATGGCTCTATCGGTCTCTCCCAATCTCACCATTCTCCACCCAGGCAGTAATATTGGCCAGTTGTTGCAATTATTTTTTTGAGATTTGATCCTCTCTCATCCATGATAATTGATAGCTTACATGGATCATAAGTCAGTCGACACACAGGGGATTTGTCAGTAAAAGTTTACAGGCCACAGTGTATGATAACATAGATTCTTAAATTTTCTGAGTATTGTCAGTTTAAAATCTTTTCTCTTTTTAGTTAGTTTGTCCTAATGGAGAGTTTATCAAAAATGTCTGATGAGATACTGAAACGATACTGAAATGGAATTGAAATTATATTGAACTGAAATGATACTGAAATGTTCATCTGAAAATCCCTGAAACCCTGAAAACACATAAACAGATCTGGTGTGCATGAACTTTTGAGGTCTAGTTCAGCTCAACGTCTTCCTCCGCTTCCTGGCTTTAAAATCAGTCATCTGCCTGGCACTTTTCACATACTATTATCAAATCAGCAATGCTCCTTTTATTTTTCTTATGGCCTAAGAGAATGCACAATTCTAGATCTACCTCCTCCGAACAGTGGAAATAGACACTGCGGCAGTGTGTTCTAATGAAATATATGTTGTCAGACACATATCTGTCTCTATAGGGTGGCGTACAGTGCAAAACAAGGCCTCCCGACAGGAAGGGTCGAAAGTCATCTGCTTTGACGGATAGGTTCACATTGGTGTCCCACAGGTTACAGGGGGAGGGGGGGGGTATGTACTGGGGTACTCTCTCTAGGACAGCTATAAGGCCCGGCTGACTGGCCGGCCGGCTGGCCGACTGACTGACTGTTTGGCAGGCTTGTGTCTCGGGGTGCATGTGGCATTTGCAGGAAGCCCAAACTCCAGCAGCAGTAAGGGTGTGGGCTCTCCCTGGCCACATAGATCCAGTTTCCACATTCTTCCTATCGCCACACCTAAATCCTTAATTGTCTGGCCACAGACAAAGTATTTTGGAGACCACACCACTGCAGCCAGCGTTTAGCTGCGGACTCGGCGTATTTAAATTGGTCCCGGACCCAGTCTGTAACTTGATGTTTCGTGCAGGACCGGAGTGAGAACGAGAGGAGAAAAAAGACTGAGAAATCCTTTTCGGAATTTGCGTCTGGCAAGAAAGACTGAGCAAATACATTTTTAAATGTTTTGTTATTTCAATCACCACTATTCTAGAAATGAAAATGGGTGAACTGAGATGTTTTTTTGAAACACTTCGATTTCACTTTAATTTTCGATTTTACACTGTGAAATAGAAATAGAGATATGCTTGTTATTTCTCAAGCATTTTGACACACTGAATGGCTTTTTAATTCTACTATTCTCATTCTGGAAGATCGCCCTGAAATATGAAGGCAGTTATAATCATCTGCCATCCTCTCGAAGAGGAGAGTAGCTTAGTGAAATGAGCACACACACACACAGTCTATTTTGTCTAATGGCATCATTATCGTGCCATCTATTTAAACCGAGCCCTACCATTTTAATTTACAGCGCTGGGGAGTCTATAAAGAAATCCGGTGAGAACATAATTTTCCTGGATGTCAGACGTTTCTTCCCCCACTCCCCTCCTCCTCCCTCTGTTGTTTCTGATCAATAAAGGTCTATTTTCTCCCACATACAAGGTTCCCCATTCAATACAGCTTCCACTGGGTTTAAAAACATAGAAGCATGATCCATTTATTATTGGCTGTTACTATGATTTATCTGCCCAGATACCTACCATTGAAAAAAGGTTCTGTTTATTTCCTGTATATGGTCTTATTGACAGCCATTGGTGGACGGCCAATTCATCATCATGCGAGGTGGCTGTGCAAGATTGGATGCATGACTCCACACAGTGTGGAAAGAGACACATCTTGATCTGCCCTCCATTGCATGGTGGTGTGAATGGGATGGGAAAATATTATATAAATATTGAAATGGAGTAAAGATGCTAGTATTGCAGTAAATATGATAGTATTGTACTGGTACTGCATGTTATTTTTATAGTAATTTAACCTCAAATGTTGTGAAGGTGATTTAAATAGTGCTATTGTTATTGTCTGTAGTAGCAAAGGAGATAGGCTACAGATGCGGTCAAATATATTGGCCTTCTTGTACTTTACAATGGAGTGCAATGGAGCAGAATGTTCTGTTTTCTCTTTTCAAAACTGGTTGAATGGCAATTCTTTCCCCTGTAGGCACCTGCAACTTATCACAGGTGAGATAAATTACATATAAACGTGAATCACTTGCCTCCAACCAAATTAATTTGAATTGTTAATTGTTAATAATAATTTAGTCCAGGCCTTTTTTTACTTTGAAGTTTTGATTTATTTTATTGTTCCTGTGCAGTTGTAAATCAAACAAATACACGTGTGAACACCAAATATTTAAACTTATTTTAGAAGAATTAGTGAATTGTGCAAGGGTACCAATATATTTGGCCGCATCTGTACTTAGGGATAGTACTGTATAGTTAGTAGTAGTGATTGTTGTAGTAGTAGCAATAGTTCTGATATTGAGCTTTGTAATAGCTCAATATGCACATTAGTCCACTTGTCTTATTGAAAACAAACATCCACTCTACATTATTATGGCCACAGCAGATGGACTGAGCTGAACCGTGAAAATTGTGATTTGAATATTTTATAGCATTCATTATTACGCTGACTCAAAAATAGTAATCGATGAGTGTGTGCGTTGGTGTGTGGGAGGGTGTATGTGCGTGTACGGTGAATGAGATGAGACTCAATTGAAGGCAAACAAATGTGTATTCCTAGGGGGATTCAAGGCCATGGTACTTAAAGTGGCCCGTTTTGGATTTTTGTATAATTTTTCTTGTCATATCCTGCTTTTATTCTTGTTTTATATGAGAGGAAATGTGAGAGTGCTGTTGAAACCCCTTTGACTAAACAGAAACTGACCTTTTCTATTGTGCTGTCCTGCAGAAACCAAGAGAAAATAAGCAAACACCTCCCTACTTAAGTTGTTGAATTACCCATACACATGTTGTAAATATTCTGGTGATTTCTTTAAGCCTGTCTGCCAAACATTGCTGTTTCGTTGAAATGTTTCCAATCCAGAGTTCACAATGAAATCTGAATTTTTGTTATGCTCTACATGCCAGTTTATGAATGACACTTTGAAGTGTGTGCCTGTGTGTGATTGTGTGTGTGTGTGTGTGTGTGTGTGTGTGTGTGTGTGTGTGTGTGTGTGTGTGTGTGTGTGTGTGTGTGTGTGTGTGTGTGTGTGTGTGTGTGTGTGTGTGTGTGTGTGTGTGCGTGCGTGCGTGCGTGCGTGCGTGCGTGCGTGCGTGTGTGTGCGTGTGAGTTTGTGTGTGCGTGCACGTGTGTGTGAGACACCCTGTGCGTGTCTCTCAGAATCCTGCCAAACTCTCCAAATGCCAACCGTAGTCTCAAGAGGAGTTCTTTGTCAGGTTGTTGGCTGCTACAGCTCCACATTTGACCACTTTAACTTGGAGGTCTTTTATTAATGTGGTCTATTACAAGCCAACTTTTATATAGCTACGTTCAGACATACATCTCCCGATCAGGGCCTGTTATAAAAATGGTTTGGAGTAGCCTCAGCACCACATTCTATAAATACCACACACGATCCCCCCTGTTGGTCCAACTTCACTTCAATGACTTCATACACACACTTTCCACTGTCGTTTTTTTCTCAAATACCAATTGCATGTAAGCAGATTCCCTGGCCACTGTTACTACTCAGGAGAATACACAGTGCGAGAAAAAGATAGGAACATTTTGATTTTGGGGCCGAAAACATCAGACAGGTTTTTTTTGCAAATCTTTGAGAATATTGATGAAGGGAAAAGGCATGGAGATGGAGATTTCAACGTCTTTCCTAAACTTGCTTACGACAGGATGTTCTCCCTGGTCAGCGGAAAAGATGCGGGAGCCATTTTGTCCAGATGATGAATGGGGAAGGCTGACAGGTCACTTCTCTCACCCCCACTCCTCACCCCCCTCTCCGCGCTCCCTCCCCCGAAAGACACAATTTGTTCCCTCCAGCAGGCGAGAGACGGATCTTCTCGGGGTGACAGATTTATTGGTGTCTGCATGAGGTAAAACGCCTCAAACCCCCGATAACGCTTCGAGACCACTGCAGAGAGAGATTGAACCACCATTTATATCCAGTCGGATCTCCAGTAAAGGGCTTCACCGATATATTTCATCCACAGGGCCTGTATGTGGGGCAGAAATGGATTCCAACACCAAAACATCTCTCCCATCGAAAGCTTCAAAACCAGATACCATTTTTGCATGGGGGACATTTTTTTGCCCTTTTATTTCGGAATAGGTCACATTTTTACAGGAGTTTAAACAGTATTTAGATTTCTCTCTCTTTTTACATTGTACTTTAACCAGCATAAGAAACAGATGTCGGAGATTTCCTTCTGTCTGAGGAAGCTGGAAGCCATTTCACTGTGCCGAAGCAAAGTCCGTCTTGAGGTTTTGGTGATGGCCCACTTCTGAGTTCACAGGTGTCCCCGCCACAAAACCACCTCACACAGGGCCCTCAATTAGGCCATATCCAGGCTTCGCTGAGAGAGGAGCGGCCTACGGGTGGTCCTCAAACACACACACACACACCAGCACACACACACTTAGATCCCCCACCATCACACAATCCCTGCACACACACACACACACATGCACACACACACAGCTGCCTTGCTCTGAAAATATACAGTACAAACCCCTTGCCACCCTCTCAGGCCAAGTCTGTCAGAACGACGAAGGGTTCCTTCCAGACCAATTTAACTCTAGATCCCCCAAACCCCACATGCACCCACCTCCATTCCCCATGTCAGGAGAAAGAACAACTACATTGTGCACAGCAAATTGACCAGTGTTGATTTTTCAGTGTAACATTTCTATTGTTGTTTCAGGAGTTAAATTCATTCTGTACGAGTGAAATTAACCCATTACATTCTAAGCCCTGTATAAGCCGGGGGAGGGGGGGGGGGGGGGGGGGTTCTAGTAAGCTATATAGAATTGTTTTAAGAAAGTCATACCAAGGATAATTTTGCTATTTGATTTTGAATTTTAAGACCCCTTGAAGTATAAATAAAATAGCTGCTATTAGCCCATACAATCGCATTGAATAACAGATTCACTACATGCAACAACAAATAGTCCCCCCCAAAAAATGTAAAGGAAGTTTGTTCTGAAGTGTCTGTCCTAGATCTGAGAGATATAAGAAAGATCAGGAAACCTTATTATATATATTGTATTTAAACACCCTTATTTTTGGCACTTTCATACTTCCATTCATTTTTTTATACGCGTTCTTGAGAGACTCACCTTTCCACAGAGGGGTCATATTAGTGTCCCCTGTAGCTCAGTTGGTAGAGCATGGCACTTGCAACGCCAGGGTTGTGGGTTCGTTTCCCACGGGGGGGGCAGTATGAAAATGTATGCACTCACTAACTGTAAGTCGCTCTGGATAAGAGCGTCTGCTAAATGACTAAAATGTAAATGTAGCCCAAACTGTTCTGACGATTTTGTGAGAAGACTGATTTTCGGGATGTCTCATGGTCTGACAAACACTGCTCTAGATCTATCACCTTTCACCGCAGATGCGGAAGTGGATGCAGTAGCTTAAACTGACAGATTTTTCTAGGGATGTTTTTATTATGCTACTAAGCGGTGTAAAATTACCTGCAGTGTTGATGTTAATAACCAGAGTTATTGTTTTACATGGTGGAGAGTAAAACAGTCCCATCAAAACCATACCCATCATTTTCATATTTCCCAGCATGCTCTACTGCAGGTAGAATTTTTTTGATTTTTTTTAATATCTGTTTTTGCATGTACATTGATTGATTGATTGATTCATCTTATGCTAAACAAAGATAAATAACATAAATGTTTCTAAAGTAATCCAATCAGTTAGTTAGATTTATTGCAACCGTTACTGAAATGGTTGTTCCAGTTTAGGTAGTGTTTTTTATGAAGTCTCTAAACCTCAATCATTCTGATTACAGGTTGTGGGTGAGTAGAAATGCAAATTGTTGGATATCCTCACTCTGGCTGGATTTATTGAAATTTAAGGGGGAGGGGTGGTCCAAAAAAGGGGAGGGTTGTCAAACTTGCTACTACAAGTCTAAATTAAGCTTTAGCTACCGCAGGCCTATGATATGAAGGCAGTGCGCCCTGGCACTCCAACTGACTACCTCAGTTGAACTTGAGGTAAGATAGACCCTTTCAGGCCTACCAGAGTTAGTCCTATAATCGAACAATATAATGCTTATCTTTATACAAAATATTCAGATAAAACATTTGTGAATTACCCTACTTCTGTACGTCTATATCTGTATAGCAGACGCAGTAGCCATCTGACAAAGAAATGCATGTCGGTGTCATAGCATGCCACCGGCATATCTCTATCTCTCTGGGGTTAGGCCTAAGCTTCTCTACCTTTATATAGGCTATATACAGTGGGGAGAACAAGTATTTGATACACTGCCGATTTTTCATGTTTTCCTACTTACAAAGCATGTAGAGGTCTGTAATTTTTTATCATAGGTACACTTCAAGATCTCACCTCGTGGGGCATCAATGATCATGAGGAAGGTGAGGGATCAGCCCAGAACTACACGGCAGGACCTGGTCAATGACCTGAAGAGAGCTGGGACCACAGTCTCAAAGAAAACCATTAGTAACACACTAGGCCATCATGGATTAAAATCCTGCAGCGCACGCAAGGTCCCCCTGCTCAAGCCAGCGCATGTCCAGGCCCGTCTGAAGTTTGCCAATGACCATCTGGATGATCCAGAGGAGGAATAGGAGAAGGTCATGTGGTCTGATGAGACACAAATATCGCTTTTTGGTCTAAACTCCACTTGCCGTGTTTGGAGGAAGAAGAAGGATGAGACAACCCCAAGAACACCATCCCAACCGTGAAGCATGGAGGTGGAAACATCATTCTTTGGGGATGCTTTTCTGCAAATGGGACAGGACGACTGCACAGTATTGAGGGGAGGATGGATGGGGCCATGTATCGCGAGATCTTGGCCAACAACCTCCTTCCCTCAGTAAGAGCATTGAAGATGGATCATGGCTGGGTCTTCCAGCATGACAACGACCCGAAACACACAGCCAGGGCAACTAAGGAGTGGCTCCGTAAGAAGCATCTCAAGGTCCTGGAGTGACCTAGCCAGTCTCCAGACCTGAACCCAATAGAAAATCTTTGGAGGGAGCTGAAAGTCCATATTGCCCAGCGACAGCCCCGAAACCTGAAGGATCTGGAAAAGGTCTGTATGGAGGAGTGGGCCAAAATCCCTGCTGCAGTGTGTGCAAACCTGGTCAAGACCTACAGGAAACGTATGATCTCTGTAATTGCAAACAAAGGTTTCTGTACCAAAAATTAATTTCTGCTTTTCTGATGTATCAAATACTTATGTCATGCAATACAATGCAAATTAACTACTTAAAAATCATACAATGTGATTTTCTGGATTTTTGTTTTAGATTCCGTCTCTCACAGTTGAAGTGTACCTATGATACAAATTACAGACCTCTACATGCTTTGTAAGTAGGAAAACCTGCAAAATCGGCAGTGTATCAAATACTTGTTCTCCCCACTGTATATACACTACCCGGTCAAAAGTTTTAGAACACCTATTCATTCAAGGGTTTTTCTTTATTTTTATTATTTTCTACATTGTAGAATAATAGTGAAGACATCAAAACTATGAAATAACACATCTGGAATCATGTAGTTACCAAAAAAGTGTTAAACAAATCAAAATATATTTTATATTTGAGATTCTTCAGATAAAATCAAATCAAATCAAATTGCATTTGTCACATACACGTGTTTAGCAGATGTTATAGCGGGTGTAGTGAAATGCTTGTGCTTCTAGCTCCGACAGTGCAGTAATATCTAACAAGTAATATCTAACAATTTCACAACATATACCCAATACACACAAAACTAGTAAGGAATGGGATTTAAGAATATATACATATATGGACAAGCAATGACAAAGCGGCATGGACTAAGATACAGTAGAATATTATAGAATAGAATGCAGTATATACATATGAGATGAGAAGTGCAAGATATGTAAACATTATTAAAGTGACTAGTGTTCCATTTCTTAAAGTGGCCAGTGATTTCAATAGGCCTCTAATGTGCTAGTGATGGCTATTTAACAGTCTGATGGCCTTGAGATAGAAGCTGTTTTTCATTCTCTCGGTCCCAGCTTTGATGCACCTGTACAGACCTCGCCTTCTGGATGATAGCAGGGTGAACAGGCAGTGGCTCGGATGGTTGATGTCCTTGATGATCTTTTTGGCCTTCCTGTGACATCAGGTGCTGTATGTGTCTTGGAGGGCGGGTAGTTTGCCCCCGGTAATGCGTTCGGCAGACCACACCACCCTCTGGAGAGCCCTGCGATTGCGGGTGTTGCAGTTGCCGTACCAGGCGGTGATACAGCCCGACAGGATGCTCTCAATTGTGTATCTGTAAAAGTTTGTGAGGGTTTTAGGTGCTACGCCGAATTTCTTCAGCCTCCTGAGGTTGAAGAGGCTCTGTTGTGCCTTCTTCACCACACTGTCTGCATGGGTGGACCATTTCAGTTTGTCGGTGATGTGTACGCCAAGGAACTTGAAGCTTTCCACCTTCTCCACTGCGGTCCCGTCGATGTGGATAGGGGGGTGCACCCTCTGCTGTTTCCTGAAGTCCACGATCATCTCCTTTGTTTTGTTGATGTTGACTGAGAGGTTATTTTCCTGGCACCACACTCCCAGAGCCCTCACCTCCTCCCTATAGGCGGTCTCGTCATTGTTGGTAATCAAGCCTACTACTTTTGTGTCGTCTGCAAACTTGATGATTGAGTTGGAGGTGTGCTTGGCCATGCAGTCTTGGGTGAACAGGGAGTACAGGAGGGGGCTGAGCATGCACCCTTGTGGGGCCCCAGTGTTGAGGATCAGCGAAGTGGAGATGTTGTTTCTTACCTTCAACACTTGGGGGCGGCCTGTCAGGAAGTCCAGGACCCAGTTGCACAGGGCGGGGTTCAGACCCAGGGCCTCAAGCTTAATGATGAGCTTGGAGGGTACTATGGTGTTGAATGCTGAGCTATAGTCAATGAACAGTATTCTTACATAGGTATTCTTCTTGTCCAGATGGGATAGGGCAGTGTGCAGTGTGATGGCGATTGCATCATCTGTGGATCTATTGGGGCGGTAAGCAAATTGAAGTGGGTCTAGAGTGACAGGTAAGGTAGAGGTAATATGATCCTTGACTAGTCTCTCGAAGCACTTCATGATGACAGAGGTGAGTGCTACAGGGCGATAGTAATTTAGTTCAGTTACCTTTGCTTTCTTGGGTACAGGAACAATGGTGGCCATCTTGAAGCATGTGGGATAGCCACCCTTTGCCTTGATGACAGCTTTGCACACGCTTGGCATTCTCTCAACAAGCTTCATGAGGTAGTCACCTGGAATGCATTTCAATTAACAGGTGTGCCTTCTTAAAAGTTAATTTGTGGAATTTCTTTCCTTCTTAATGCGTTTGAGCCAATCAGTTGCATTGTGACAAGGTATACAGAAGATAGCCCTATTTGGTAAAAGACCAAGTCCATATTATGGCAAGAACAGCTCAAATAAGCAAAGAGAAATGACAGTCCTTCATTACTTTAAGGTCAGTCAATACGAAAGATTTCTAGAACTTTTCAAGAATTTCAAAAAACATTTCAAGTGCAGTCGCAAAAACCATCAAGCGCTATGATGAAACTGGCTCTCATGAGGACCACTACAGGAATGGAAGACCCAGAGTTACCTCTGCTGCAGAGGATAAGTTACTTAGAGTTACCAGCCTCAGAAATTGCAGCCCAAATAAATGCTTCACAGAGTTCAAGTAACAGACACATCTCAACATCAACTGTTCAGAGGAGAATGTGTGTGAATCAGGCCTTCATGGTCGAATTGCTGCTTGGGCCAAGAAACACGAGCAATGGACATTATACCGGTGGAAATTTGTCCTTTGGTCTGGAGTCCATTGGACATTTTGGTGTGGGTGAATGGATGATATCCGCATGTGTAGTTCCCACCATAAAGTATGGATGACAAGGTGTTATGGTGTGGGGCTGCTTTGCTGGTGACACTGTCTGTGATTTATTTAGAATTCAAGGCACACTTAACCAGCATGGCTACCACAGCATTCTGCAGCGATACGCCATCTTATCTGGTTTGGGCTTAGTGGGACTATCATTTGTTTTTCAACAGGAAAATGACCCAACACACAACCAGGCTGTGTAAGGGCTATTTGACCAAGAAGGAGAGTGATGGAGTGGTGCATCAGATGACCTGGCCTCCACTATCCCCCGACCTCAACCCAATTGAGATGGTCTGGGATGAGTCGGACGGCAGAGTGAAGGAAAAGCAGCCAACAAGTGCTTAGCATATGTGGGAGCTCCTTCAAGACTGTTGGAAAAGCATTCAAGGTGAATGTCATCATGGCAAATGGTGTCTATTTGAAGAATCTCAAATATAAAATATACGTTGATTTGTTTAACACTATTTTGGTTACTACATGTTTCCATATGTGTTATTTCATAGTTTTGATGTCTTCAGTATTACTCTACAATGTAGAAAATTGTAAAAATAAAGAAAAACCCTGAGTAGGTGTGTCCAAACTTTGGACTGGTAGTGTATGTATTTTTTTAACTGACAAATAAAATAAATAAATCAATTAATCAATCTAAACTGCCAATTGATGAATGGAAAGAGACATCTGTTACAAAACACCAAAAAGTTGACTGAAATTCAGAGACTGTCAAGCCAAGCCTTAGGTACTGGGTAATTCTACAAATTAGAGAGGGATGTATTTTCTGTTTGTCAAGATTGACATAGTCTATTTATTGTGGTGTTGAAAACGCAAACCTTTATATTGAAGTGCCTGAAGTCGGTATGCTTTGTTTATTGTTTGTGCTGTGCATTGGCATAGAAACCTGTTGGTGGAAAATTCATTGCATATATTTTATATAATTATAAATATGGCATCAATATGTTGAAAATCTGATTTCCACCTAAATGATCATTGTCTGCAGCCGTCTCTGATCGTAGTGTAATAAAACAGACAAGGAGAGTGAGCTTGTCTGTGGTGGTCGGCGAACCCTCAACCTTCTGGCCCGTAGCCCTGCGTGGCATCGACCGTGCCACAAAAGCATGCTGAAGTGGCAAAGTCAATATCCCCGTTTATAAACACAGGGTCACTACAGTTATTGTTATTTGTGGTCGGAACCGTTATTTTTAGGAGGGAGTGTGTTCAATTTATTTTACAGTACAAGAGGAGGGTCATGTGAAAATATTTTTCACGTTGGGGAGGGGGGTGCATTTTTTTATGACCAGCCCCTCCCCCCCAGTACATTTTGATCTGTCCCTAGGAATTACACATCACTTTGCAAGCCAGCATAAAGTGACTTGTAGGCCTTATGTAGCCTGTAAACCACTGTGTTAGGGTAAAACTAGGCCAATAAGTAAGGTCTTATGATATAATGTCATGGAGTTAAATTTTAATGATACATTTCGCCTAGGAACTCGCAAGGGTGGATGCAACAGGCCTTTAAAGGAAAGAATTAAACAGCCATGTCTCTGTCACTAACAAATACAGTCATGGGTGTTAACTCTACAATTTCCTGAAAAAGAAAACGCACCTTGAGAAATATGCAAATTAGACTTTACACCATACAGTGTTAAAACAACACCCCAAAATGATTTACTGTAACACTACAGTTGTTAATTTCTTACACTGAGAAAGTGTAACAGCGCCAGCACTAAGCAAAGTGAGTCCAGTTTACTCTAAATCAAGTGTTATGTTTGACACTTTAGGTGTTGCTTATTACTCTACAGTAGAGCTATGCAAACACCACAAACGAGGTCCTTTGAACACTTTAAGAGTAAAATGGGGAACATTGCAACAGAGTAAAATCTATAACACGTTCAAAAGAGTTAGTTTAACACCAGTTCAGTGGGATTCATGTGAACTGAAAATGTTGTATATTTTACACTTTCAGAGTTAAATCTACACCATTGATTTTGCTGTGTGTTTTTAAAATTCTAGATGATATAGACGATTTCGTTTTGCTGTCGCTTAATCAAAGAAGAATCTTCTATATTGGGATAACTTCCAAAACTTTTTCCAAAGGTTGGGTTCGGTGCCATGAAGAGAAGGAAGGAATAGACTTGAGTGAGCCTTCACACAATGCAGATTGATCTGGGCCAAAACAAACAGGAGCCATTCAACCTTAATGACATTTTAATGACATGGTGTCTAAGGCATCACGTTTAAGAATGGCCCTTTAATGCCAATGTTAGAAGGAGCTGTCTGTTCTTGTCTGCGATGCTTTATTCAGAAGCATGATGCAGAGTGAAGGGGATTGGCATTGGAGATCTCTCACAAAGAAGAAGTGTGTGTGTGTGTGTGTGTGTGTGTGTGTGTGTGTGTGTGTGTGTGTGTGCGCGCAAGTGTGTGCAAGTGTGTGTATGTGTGAGTCTGTGCATGAGTGCATGCTTGCGCGGAAGTGTGTGTGTGCATGGATGTGCGTGTGTTGCATGTGTGTGTGTGTGTGTGTGTGTGTGTGTGTGTGTGTGTGTGTGTGTGTGTGTGTGTGTGTGTGTGTGTGTGTGTGTGTGTGTGTGTGTGTGTGTGTGTGTGTGTATGCTTTACTGTAAGTGCTCAAACACTCACAGGGGAGTGAGAATTCTCCCTGGTCACTAGGATTTCACCTTTCGTGACCTGTTGGTCTAATGGGTTAATGATCGGCTTGTGAGTTAGAGTGCCATTATACGTTATGCAAGCTGTATTTAGCACATGGCCATAATACATACACACCCCATTCAAGGGAGAGGAGTCATATCTTGCTCTGCAATAACATAATGTCATTGTATATCTATGGGGTTGCACAAATTATGTGATTGCAAAACATTTTAGAGGTTCAAATTGATAAGTGTAATAATGCTCTATGTAGCTATAATGTCATGTTTAAGATCAAATAAAATCAGTTTATTTGTCGCATACACAGATTAGTAGATGTTAAAGCAGGTGCAGCTCCAGCAGTGCAGTAAATGTCTAACAGTACAATACTAATACACAAATAATCCCAAGAAGAAAAAAAAGAAAAGAAAAAAAGTCAGAGTCCGGAATATATATATATATATGGTGTGTAAAGAGAGTAAGGACAATATTTAAGTAGGAAAAAGGTATGTACAGTAGTAGTTATACATTGATTGTACAAAACAATAAGAACACCTACTCTTTCCATGACACAGACTGACCAGGTGAATCCAGGTGGAAGCTATGATCCCTTATTGATGTCAATCGTTAAATCCACTTCAATCAGTGTAGATGAAGGGGAGGAGACAGGTTAAAGAAGGATTTTTAAGCCTTGAGACAATTGAGACATGGATTGTGTATGTGTGCCATTCAGAGCAATGGGCAAGACAAAATATTTAAGTGTCTTTGAACGGGGTATGGTAGTAGGTGCCAGGCGCACCGGTTTGTGTCAAAAACTGCAACGCTGCTGGGTTTTTCACACACAACAGTTTCCTGTGTGTATCAAGTTCCACCACCCAAAGGACATCCAGCCATGCATTGGAGTCAACACTAGCCTCCCGAGTGGCGCAGTGGTCTAAGGCACTGCATCACAGTGCTAGCTGTGCCACTAGAGATCCTGGTTCGAATCCAGGCTCTGTCGTAGCCGGCCATGACCGGGAGACCCATGGGGCGGCGCACAATTGGTCCAGGGTAGGGGAGGGAATGGCCGGCAGGGTTGTCGCTCAGTTGGTAGAGTGGGTTCGATTCCCACGGGGGGCCAGTATGAAAAAAAAAACGTATGTACTCACTAACTGTAAGTCGCTCTGGATAAGAGCGTCTGCTAAATGACTTAAAGGTAAACATGGGCCAGCATCCCTGTGGAACACTTTCGACACCTTGTAGAGTCCATGCCCCGATAAATTGAGGCTGTTCTGAAGGCAAAGGGGGGGAAATGTCTTGTCATTGGAGGAAACAAGGGTGTTGTCCATTCATTGTTTATCATCACAGACAGGTAAGTTAACATCAACCTTACACTGTAAGCGGGTTACTGTGATTTTGACAGTAGCTTACAGGCAGCTCGGTGGCAAGTGAAATTCTGTATTTCAAATTGCAGCACACCTACTGTAAAATAAGTAAGGTATCAAAGCAAGTACGGTGTAATGACACAGTACGTTACTGTAAAATTGACTGCATTATACTGTAAAAAGGTCAATGCTACCGTAATTGAAATTAATGAATGAATGAATGGCTGAATGAATTAAATTTGTTGAGGGTTTGTATTTGACAATATTTTACTGTAATTACAAGGGATTGGTGCAAGTAGGTTGGCTGCCAGGTGAAGTGTTTACAAACATTACAGCATATTCATATTGATGTTACATTTGATACCGGAGCTCCGAGGCATGCATTGAAATCGCTAAGCAGTGTGCCGATGCCTGTATCACTTTATCAGAAGCACGTGATCAATGACGTCCGAAGCTTCATTTCTTCAAACAAACACCTGATTGGTTTGGTATTGATTTGGTAGAAGAGAAAAAGGCTACACTGCGCATGCGCTGCGGATTGTGGGACGTCATCTATAATAATTTGGCTGCTCTGTGTTGATCAAAGCCTCGAGGGTGGAACCTATTGTCGACACAATTGGCTGGAAAACCTCAATGCTACAGGAAGCTTTGTTTCCCCATCACTGCATAATAATGAATGGTGTTTTATATCACTTGCACTTCTAAAAGCCTTAACAAAGGCAGCGACTACAGGTCAAAACAGACCAAAAGGACATGGCAAAATGCTCAACCATTTAAGGTTTAAGACAATGCCACACCAAATTGTCCCCTATACAATTTAAATTGATGAGGCACTATAACCACATAGGAGTTAAATTGGTACAGCATTCTCACTCACGGGTGCAACAAATATAGCCTCTTACAAGGCACGCCTCAAAATAAATTTTAGGAGCCAGAAACAACAATACTAGTGGTCAAAATATGTTTTGGTGCTCCAAAGATATGGTACTGTATTCTGTGGGGTGGAATTACAGTACCATTCAAAATATAGCAATTATTTCCCTGCCTAAAATATTTTCGCACAATGCACTATAATTTACAGTATGCTGCAGTATAACATTTCAGAGTATTTTACTGTTGATAATACAAATTACAGTTTAATAAAGTTTTTCAGTGTACATCTACCTTATTTGCATCCTTTCCTCCTTACCTGAACCACATACCCTCGATTAAAATGGGGGGACCAGCCATAAATGTCATTCCCTTGTATTGACCTGTCCAAACACAGCTACACTGTTAATGGTTAGGCCCAGTATTTGCCATCCATTAGTATTTGGTTAACTGGCGCAAAGCGAATTTTCGATGACAGAAGGAAGTAAGAAAGTACACACAGCCAGAGGTGAGTACATGGGGCAGCTTACAGCCATGGGTGGTGTGTGTGTGTGTGTGTGTGTTTGTGTGTGTGTGTGTGTGTGTGTGTGTGTGTGTCTGCCGCTGTCTCTCTTGGAGAGGTGTGTAAACAACATGTATTTAGCGGAAAGAACCAGTCAAACCTCGCTGAGTTTGTGTGCACACTGTCTGATAGATATCCACCCTGGGAGTTTATCTGAAGAAAACAATGGTTCTTTAAGTCCCTCTTTAGTCTGAGAGCTATTTTAGCCTCTTAGAGCCGTAAACCACATCTTTCGACCTCCTCACCTCACCTGTCTTCATTGATAGATCGACTCACTGCAATTAACCTTTATTATGGCCCACAGTTGACACTGCTGTTAATATAGGACCTAATTGAAAAGTATCACATTGATTCGGAGGTGTTTGCACATCAAATTGGGGGGGGGTATTTTATCTCATCAATGGTTAATAAGGAGGATATCTTAATGCTTGTGCTCTGTAGACTGGTGGTTAAGAGGCTTTGAGAGGCTCTAAGCAGCCTCTTAACTGTTCTGTGTCATTAGTGTGGTGTTAGATGATACCTTTGCGAGGGCCGGTGGTGAAATAAAAAAGGGCTGCAGCGCGCTTCATTGGGTCCAGGAGTAGAGAGTAGATAGCAGTAAATGTGGTGACCTGGGTCACACAGAGGGGACGGGATCACTCTGTCACAACTGACCACTCACCAACACACACATACACTCTGGCCTGGGGTGTGTGTGTGTGTGTGTGTGTGTGTGTGTGTGTGTGTGTGTGTGTGTGTGTGTGTGTGTGTGTGTGTGTGTGTGTGTGTGTGTGTGTGTGTGTGTGTGTGTGTGTGTGTGTGTGTGTGTGTGTGTGTGTGTGTTTCACAAATGACCTTTCACTCACCTGGTACACAAAACAATCAACTGAGGTCAACTGGATGAAAGAAAGAATACAAAGTTATATAGCTGTAGACAATCCTATTTTGTATTAATACTTTTTAGTTCCTTAAGATAATTATTACATTCATAGAATGATATATCACCAAATCACTGTATCTGTAATCTGTCTGCAATTTTAATATAATGCGTTATAACAACACCATTGTTCCCTTTGATTCTCCAATCAAACATCTAATCTAAACATCCGAGGCAACATAAAGATCACCATCTAAACATATTTGTTGAGATCCTCCCTCCCTCCCACACACACACACACACACACACACACACTAATACAGAGGTTCCCAAACTAGGGGTCGCGACCCCATTTGGGGTCGCCTGATATGAAAATGGAATAGCGGGGGAATTGACAACATCCTGAAAGAAAACAATATATACACAGAAACTCACATCAATACCTTTATTAGATAACACTGTTAAACAAATAATTTATGCTATTGCTAGCAATCAAGAGGCAACTCTCAATGAACGACTCAAAAACTCCCCAGTTTATGCTCTCCAAATGGATGTGAGGGCCAAGATACCCATGCATTGACTTTTGTTTGCTATAAATGTTGGGAGACACTATTCACAAGGAAATATTGTTCTGTATCACGGCACAGGGGATGTTCAGTGTGCTGCGTGGCTATATTGACGTAAAACAGATTACATGTGATCGAATGGTGGGTTCTTGCACAGATGGGGCTCCATTTATGTACTCTAGTTATGAATGTCTCTCTCTGCCATATGGACGCATTTTATGATACACCGAGAGCAACTATGTAACAGACATATTTGGGAAACTGAACGAACTGAACGCAAGCATGCAGGGGAAATACAAAAACATTCTACAGATGAGTGACTGAATCAGGGAAATAATTATTATTGGAGGGAGTCTTTCAAAAGCAAACCATGCCCCCTTCCCTCAGCTGTGCATATTTCTAACAGAAAACAGCATCAGTAAGTGTCCCACACGAGTGATGACTGCTCACCTCCAACGCTTGGAAGAGCACTTTGGGACCTTCTTCCCAATCCGTTTTACTATGAGCTACTATACAGGGGATGTAGCTCAGTTGGTAGAGCATGGCGTTTGCAACGCCAGGGTTGTGGGTTCGATAAAAAATAATGTATGCACTAACTGTAAGTCGCTCTGGATAAGAGCGTCTGCTAAATGACTAAAATGTAAATGTAAAAAATATGATCCTGGCTCAGCTGACATGCAGGTAAGTGAAATCGAACAGCTGATCGGGCTGTCATGTGACATGGAAATCTCCGACTTCCGAGCGTTCAAGACAACTGGGAACTCGGAAATAAACTAGCTCCGACTGAGAAACGTTTGAACGGTCATCCAACTCGGAAGTCCAACTAAGGAACTTGGGCCTCTTTCTAGAGCTCCAACTTTCCGACCTGAAGATCACTGACGTCATGATTTGACCTTGTATTTTTCTGAGTTTCCAGTTGTCTTGAAAGCACCATAAAACTCATGGTACCCTTCACCAGCTCATATCTGTGTGAAGCTGGATTCAGTGCTCTCGTCTGCATTAAAACCAAATATCGATCCAGGTTGGATGTGAGAGCAGAGATGAAGTGTGCACTGTCGACCATGCCCCTGACATTGAGAAGCTCTGAGGCGACCTGCATCAAGCACTCCCATCTCATTAGTGGTCGTGAGATAAGATACATTATGTCAGACTAATTTGCAATTGACTGTCATAGCCCCACATTAAAAGTATGTGATGGTGAATTGAGAAGACGATGGTGAATAAATCAAATCAAATTTTATTTGCCACATGCGCCGAATACAACAGGTGTAGACATTACCGTGAAATGCTTACTTACAGCCCTTAACCAACAATGCATAATTTTTTTAATAAAAAAGTTAAATAAAACAACAACAACAAAAAAGTGTTGAGAAAAAAAGAGCAGAAGTAAAATAAAATAACAGTAGGGAGGCTATATACAGGGGGGGTACCGGTGCAGAGTCAATGTGCGGGGGCACCAGCTAGTTGAGGTAGTTGAGGTAATATATCCATGTGGGTAGAGCGTAAAAAGATGGGGTGGGGGTGGGGGACCTAGACTTGGCGCTCCGGTACCGCTTGCCGTGCGGTAGCAGAGAGAACAGTCTATGACTAGGGTGGCTAGAGTCATTGACAATTTTGAGGGCCTTCCTCTGACACCGCCTGGTATAGAGGTCCTGGATGGCAGGAAGCTTGGCCCCAGTGATGTACTGGGCCGTACGCACTACCCTCTGTAGTGCCTTGCGGTCGGAGGCCGAGCAGTTGCCATACCAGGCGGTGATGCAACCAGTCAGGATGCTCTCGATGGTGCAGCTTTTTGAGGATCTGAGGACCCATGCCAAATCTTTTCAGTCTCCTGAGGGGGAATAGGCTTTGTCGTGCCCTCTTCACGACTGTCTTGGTGTGTTTGGACCATGATAGTTCGTTGGTGATGTGGACACCAAGGAACTTGAAGCTCTCAACCTGTTCCACTACAGCCCCGTCAATGAGAATGGGGGCGTGCTCAGTCCTCTTTTTTTTCCCGTAGTCCACAATTATCTCCTTTGTCTTGGTCACGTTGAGGGAGAGGTTGTTATCCTGGCACCACACGGCCAGGTCTCTGACCTCCTCCCTATAGGCTGTCTCATCGTTGTCGGTGATCAGGCCTACCACTGTTGTGTCGTCGGCAAACTTAATGATGGTGTTGGAGTCGTGCCTGGCCATGCAGTCATGCGTGAACAGGGAGTACAGGAGGGGACTGAGCACGCACCCCTGAGGGGCCCCCGTGCTGAGGATCAGCGTGGCAGATGTGTTGTTACCTACCCTTACCACCTGAGGGCGGCCTGTCAGGAAGTCCAGGATCCAGTTGCAGAGGGAGGTGTTTAGTCCCAGGATCCTTAGCTTAGTGATGAGATAGCCCCAATTACAAAGTAAACGTTGGCTGTTAATTAGATAATATTTTTCACATGGTTGGGGTCGTGATAATTTTCAGATATCAAAAGCGGTCGTGGGCCAAAACAGTTTGGGAACCCCTGCACTAACACAATGCACCGAATATACTGTACATTCTTCACACAGCTGTTTTCGCATTCACAGTCCTTCTCTATGGCACATGAGAAAACTATCATTAACAAGTCAAGTACTAGGCTAACACCCCAGCTCAGGAGATACAGGCTATACTAGGCTATACTGTAAACAGGCTTTCCCATTTCGGGCTCAGACGGAGACTGCTAGACCCTGATAAGGCCTCTGAGCCTACCGTCTCTTCACTGTGATGCAGACCTGGGTTCAAATACTATTTGGAATCTTTCAAGTACATTGTGTTAGCCTGCCTGGAGTGCCAGATGGGTGGGGTTTGCAGTTTTGGAACTGTTCTATTGGTCCATTAAGCCAGGCAAGCTCAATCAAGCACAGACCATGTATTTTACATGATTTCGAATAGTTTTTGAATCCAGGTCTGGCTGTGTTGTTCTTGTTTTCAATGAGGCGCGGAATATACTGTAATCCCGTCTTGTTATGGTTAGAGCCTTAGCCGCCCCAGCCGCACACCTGACAGTAGCTAGCAAGTTGCTGCTATTGTTCCTTCGACCTCTTGAAAAAAGAATCATATAGGAAGCAATGAACAATGACTGTTGCTTAACATGCTAATGGTTCTAACAGTGGTCTTTTTTTATTTTCTCAATGCGTTCTAGTTTGCATGCGGCGGAGGACTCGGCGTCTCGGGGGGACGGAGGAAAACATATGGAATTTAATTAGAATAGGACACAACATAATACATAAAGAAATACGATTATGGCATTTTGCCAGTAGGAGATTAATGTCTACTGTACATGCCGGGAACGGGGGAACTAGAAGTGCAGGGGCGTGGGAATGTAGACTACACCAGTGATAAACATGAGTGTACTGTAGTCTGCGTCCCAAATGGCATGCTATTCCCTATATATTGCACTACTTTTGAAAAGTAAACATTGGCTGTTAATTAGATAATCTTTTTAACATGGTTGGGGTCGTGATACTTTTGAAAAGTAGTACACTAAATAGGGAATAGGGTGTCATTTGGGATGCAGCTAGGTGTCTGAGGAGGGATGCGTGTTGAGAAGCGAGCTACACGGCAAGAGCAGGGTTGGGTAGGTTACTTTCTAAATGTAATCCGTTACAGTTACTAGTTACCTGTCCAAAATTGTAATCAGTAACATAGCTTTTGGATTACCAAAACTCAGTAACGTAATCAGATTACTTTCCGTTACTTTTAGATTACTTTCCCCTTAAGAGGCATTAGAAGAAGACAAAAATGAATATTACCAATTGAACGACATCTATTGCAGGATAAATCAATGTAAGAGTTCACATAGCTGGTCATAAATGGATGTTGCATTTAACTTTAAGGTTTGGTTATGCAGGCTTATTCTAACCCATTGCTTTCTACTACAGATAGTAATATGATTAGGCTATTGTAAGGTTCTGTATTAATTTCCCAGTCAACCTTGTGTTCTTGAACGTAGCCCTGTTTCTTTGTGTTCTTGAACTTAGCCCTGTCTTTCATTTTTGTTCATTGATTTTACCTGTGTTATTTACTCACCTGGTCTCATCAGCTCCTTATTTAGGTCAGTTCATTCTGTTTGTGCCTTGTGAGGTATTGTTCATTTTCACTCTATTAAGCCTTTTCCTAGCTCGTTTGTGAGAACCAGTTATAGCCTTCAGTCCTAGTTTTTGATTATCCTGCCTGTTTGCCTACCAGTGTATGACCATTGCCTGCCTGTGACCACTATTCCTGTCTTCTGCGAAGGCGAAATAAATACCTGCCGCGCACTGCGTGTGAATCTACACCTTATTCTCCCTGAGTATTCATTACAGAACACCTCACCCAAAAAACGGAATGGATTCAGTGGCACTACAGCGGCGGCTAACCCAGCAAGAGGAGTGTATGGACGAAATCTGCCATCTTCTCCACCAACCTATCCCTACTCCTCCTATGCCAGGTATCGTAACCCATAGCCCTCCTTCATTCATATCCATGCCTGGAAAATATGACGGTTCACCTGGGAAATGTCAGGAATTTCTGATGCAATGCAGCAAATACATTGAGCACAACCCCACTAACTTCGCCAGGGTGGATTTTGTTGTCTCTACTCACAGGCAAAGCCCTGGATTGGGCCACCGCCATTTGGCACAGAACTCTGATCCGAGACCCATTTCCACACCCTCTTCAAAGAGGTATTCGTTCACTCTCCTTCCGGTCGTCCTATAGGAGACCTCCTCATAGAACTTCAACAAGGACGCAATTCAGCTGCCGAGTATGCCCTCGAGTTCCGCACCATGGCTGCAGGGAGTGGATGGAGTGAGGCTGCTTTACTTACCGTCTACCGAAGAGGGCTCAACAGGGAACTTCAGGCAGAACTGGCCTGTAGAGGTGACCTTCAGGATTTAAATCAAAACATTCATATGTCCATCTCCATCGACCACCTCATCGCCGACTGTCGATGAACTCTGCCACCCAGGAACCTGAAACCTTCTCTTTCCATGATTCCGTCATCCCGTCCGAGTCTTCCAGAGCCCATGCAGTTTGGCCATGCTCCTCTCCCGTGTATTGAACGTCAAAGGCGGATCCAAGAAGGGCTCTGCATATACTGTGGAGGGAAAGATAATCTACTCAGCCATTGCCCTGTTCGCCCCCCACGGATATGAGAAGAGTCCCTCCGCTGCCATGCAGGTAGGTGTGTCCTTATTTCTAGATATCTCCCAGAAGCAATTCTCCATCCAAGTACTGATAACCGCGAAGGGGGTTACTAAGTACGTAGAGGGCTTGATAGATTCGGGAGCAGCAGGTAATTTTATCGATCACCAGCTAGTACAAGAGCTTGACATTGATCTAACACCTGTCACCCCTCCCTTAAAGATTAACACCCTGGACGGGCAGCCATTGGGCCCGGGCTTCATTACGCACCTGACACAGAGCGTCACCCTCCAGATTGGAGTCTTCCACACCGAAACCATTCAACTCATGGAACTCTCATCCCCCAAACAGCCACTCATCCTCGGACACCCATGGCTTTGTCGTCACGCCCCTGCCATCTCGTGGCAACAAGGTGAACTACTGTCCTGGTCTTCTACCTGCTTCACCAGTTGTCTCAGCCTACCCTGCAGAGCCACCACCATTGAGGACTCTGCCTCTGCAGTGCCACCCACCATACCATCTAAATACGCCCAGTACAGCAATGTCTTCAGCAAAATCAAGGCCTCCACTCTGCCACCACATCGCCCAGGGGACTGTACTATTGATTTACTCCCTGGAGTGTCCCCACCTAAGGGCCGTGTTTACCCTCTATCTATCCCGGAAAATGAGGCAATGGAGAACTACATTGATGAAGCACTCGAAAACGGTTTCATTCGTCCTTCTTCTTCCCCGGCTGCATCAAGCTTCTTCTTCGTTGGAAAGAAGGACGGTGGTCTCCGTCCATGTATTGATTTCCGCTCCCTGAATGACGTCACGGTCAAGAACCGTTTCCCTCTTCCTCTGTTCCCAGCGACTCTTGAACACGTGGGCCGCGCCAACATCTATACAAAACTTGACCTGCGAAGTGCATATAACCTTGTCCGTATACTTGAGGGCAACGAATGGAAGATGGCATTTATCACCGCACGAGGGCACTATGAATACCTGGTCATGCCCTACGGCCTTACTAACGCCCCCGCCGTCTTCCAATCCTTTATGAACACATACAGCATGTACAAAATGTTATTCTATGGCTCCTTGACCATAACCTTTATTTGAAGACTGAAAAGAGCACCTTCCATGTAACCTCAGTAAACTTCCTTGGTTTCATACTGACACCTGGAGGGGTCAGCATGAATGAGAACAAAGTCATCGCCGTCAGTAACTGGCCCAAACCCACCACCGTTAAGGAACTCCAAAGTTTCATTGGGTTCTCCAACTTCTATCGCTGGTTCATTCGGAACTTCAGTTCTACTGCCACTCCCCTTACTGCCCTTACCAGCCAAAATACCCTTCAACAGACTGATACTGCCCTGACTGCTTTCAACAACTTGAAACGACTCTTCACCTCAGCTCCTGTCCTTTGCCAACCTGATCCGACCCTTCCTTTCACCCTGGAGGTGGATGCCTCCAAAGTAGGAGTAGGAGCCATACTCTCTCAGCGAGTGGGAACACCTCCAAAATCACATCCCTGTGCCTTCTTCTCCAGGAAGTTATCCGCCGCTGAGAGAAATTACGATGTGGGGAACAGAGAACTCAACGCCATCAAGCTGGCCCTCGAGGAGTGGAGCCATTGGTTGGAGGGCTACACAACATCCCTTTCTCATCCTAACAGATCATTGTAATCTGGAATATATCAGAGGGGCCAAGAGGTTAAACTCCACTGGGCTCTCTTCTTCACACGCTTCCACTTTCATGTTACTTACATCCCTGGAAAGAAAAACGTAAAAGCTGATGCTCTCTCCCGCCAGTTTGACCCTACACCCATTCTTCCTTCCTCTTGCATTATGGGACCGGTACAGTGGGAGGTTCACTCTGCCATACAAGAAGCCCTAACCTCAGACCCGGCTCCTCCTGAGACAGCAGCTGGGAAGAGTTACGTACCAGCAGCTGTTAGACCCCAACTGATGCAATGGTGTCACACGTCCTTGGGGTCAGGACATCCAGGCATTACACAAACCACCGAACTTCTTGCCCGTAAGTTCTGGTTGTCCTCACTGGCATCCAACATAAGGGATTACGTACTCTCCTGTCCAGTCTGCGCCCAAACTAAATGCCCTCGTCATCTCCTTTCCGGTAAGCTTCAACCTTTGCCAAACCCTCACACACCCTGGTCCCACATAGCTGTTGATTTCATCACAGACCTTCCTGAATCCTCTGGTAACACCACCATCCTTGTCATAGTAGACCATTTTTCAAAAATGTGTCATCTGGTTCCTCTTCCTCATTTACCTAACGCCATGGAATTGGCTGAGTGTATGTTCCAGCAGGTGTTCCGTCTGTATGGAATTCCGAAGGACATCGTCTCTGACCGCGGGCCCCAGTTTGTCTCCCGGGTGTGGCGAGCCTTCTGTGACCGACTGGGGGTCGCCCTCAGCCTCTCCTCCGGGTACCATCCCCAGACCAATGGGCAGACAGAAGGCATGAACCAATAAATAGGGAAGTACCTCCCCCAACAATGTTCTGCCTCTCCACATGACTGGAGTCGGTATATGGCCTTGGCCGAATACGCTCAAAACTCACTCATGCATTCATCCCTCCGCCTTACTCCGTTTCAGTGTGTACTTGGTTACCAACCCCCCATGTTTCCCTGGGAGGCGGAGCCTGGTACTGTCCCAGCTGTCAATGACTGGTTTCGGCATAGTGAGCGGGTATGGGACAGCGCTCACCAGCATCTGCAGGAAGCCTCTAATACCCAGAAATGCTTTGCCGACAGACGTCACCGCCTACGCCACTCTTTCACCCCGGACAGCATGTGCGGCTCTCTACCAGAGACATCCGGCTCCACCTCCCCTGCAAAAAGTTCTGTCCTCGCTTCTTTGGTCCCTTCAAGATAACCCATCGCATCAACCCTGTCACGTACCGCCTCCAGTTACCCCGTCAGTATAAAATCTCCTCCTTCCATGTGTCTCTGTTAAAACTGGTCACATACAGTCCTCTTCATCCTCCAGTCTCAACCCGCGGTGCGCCCCCACCGTTGGACGACGGAGGGGAACGTGCCTACGCCATTCAGGCCATCCTTGATTCCAAACGCCTGAGAGGTCGCATCCACTATCTAGTGGACTGGGAAGGTTATGGGCCTGAAGACCGGTCCTGGGTTCCCGACCAGGACATCCTCGACCCAGAGATGATTCAGGCATTCCACCGTAACCGTCCGGATCATCCTGCTCTCCGACCTCTGGGTCGACCCCCGAACAGACTCACTGGACATCAGCCTCGACGCAGAACATCGGTTCAGACCACAACCTTGTCGAACCAGCCTGCCGGACCTCGCCTCCGAGAAAGGCGGCCGCCTCTGCTCCCCCACCCGCCCGCCCGCTCCACCCTCCGGTGCCGTTGGGTCGTCAGGAGCCTCCCTTGGGGGGTGGGGGGGGGCGGGGGGTTAAGGTTCTGTATTTATTTTCTTAGTCAACCTTGTGTTCTTGAACGTAGACCTGTTTCTTTGTGTTCTTGAACATAGCCCTGTCTTTCATTTTTGTTCATTGATTTCACCTGTGTTAGTTACTCACCTGGTCTCATCAGCTCCTTATTTAGTTCAGTTCATTCTATTTGTGCCGTGTGAGGTATTGTTCATTTTGACTCTACTAAGCCTTTTCCTAGCTCGTTTGTGAGAACCAGTTTTAGGCTTCAGTCCTAGTTTTTGGTGTATAACCATTGCCTGCCTGTGACCACTGTTCCTGTCTTCTGTGAAGGCGAAATAAACACCTGCCGCGCTCTGTGCATGAATCTACACCTTTTTCTCCCTGAGTATTCATTAAATGAAAAAAATCATTAATCTTTACTATATATTGAAAACCAAAGTCTATCAGATTTCCAGTCATTCCAATTAATTTAATACCCCTTGATCTTCATGAATAGGACATTGAAATATAGAAATATAGATTTGCCAAATTGTTTTACCTGAGCATAACCCAAAAACAAAGGATTTATTAGCCTCCTCTGTTTAGGATTTTGTTGTCATGGAGGACTGTTTGGACTCATTGCTTCGATTTGAAAAAGAAATGCTGCTCTCATAGAATGGCATGCTTTGAGCACTACTGAAAAGTGCTATTTGCATTTGAAAAAATATTGCCATATGCTGCATTTGCAATAGGCCTATTGTTTACGTTTTAGTTTGACACTTTGATATCTCGATAATCTACAGCTGTTTAGGCTGTCCATCAAACATCTGCGAGTTTGAGCATGTGTCCGTTAGCCCTTAGGAAATAAAAATTAGGAGTCAGCATGAATTAGATTGAGAATAAAAGCCCCACTCGTGGTTTTCTTAAATTAAACTTGTCTTTGACATTTTAGAGCACAATACCACGAAGGAGTTTAGATAGGACAAACTCCCTCAAACTTTTATAGGCTGGGATCTGCACTATGCAGCTGTTGCAAGAGCGCATTTTTCACTGGCTGTCCACTGGTTGCAAAAACAAAGATTGATAGGCAGCTTAAACTTCTTCAATTCAACCATTATTGGGTTAAAATACACATATACAGTTGAAGTCAGAAGTTTACATACACCTTAGCTAAATACATTTAAACTCAGTTTATCACAATTCCTGACATTTAATCCTAGTAAAAATTCCCTGTCTTAGGTCAGTTAGGATTTGCACTTTTCGCACCAAAGTACGTTCATCTCTAGGAGACAGAACGCGTCTCCTTCCTGAGCAGAATGACGGCTGCGTGGTCCCATGGTGTTTATACTTGCGTACTATTGTTTGTACAGATGAATGTGGTACCTTCAGGCGTTTGGAAATTGCTCCCAAGGATGAATCAGACTTGTGGAGGTCTACAATTTTTTTTCTGAGGTTCTGATTTATTTTGATTTTCCCATGAAAGAGCTGTTTAAAGGCACAGTCAACTTAATGTATGTAAACTTCTGACCCACTGGAATTGTGATACAGTGAATTATAAGTGAAATAATCTATCTGTAAACAATTGTTGGACAAATTACTTGTGTCATGCACAAAGTAGATGTCCTAACCGACTTGCCAAGTCTATAGTTTGTTAACAAGAAATTTGTGGAGTTGTTGAAAAACGAGTTTTAATGACTCTATCCTAAGTGTATGTAAACTTCCGACTTCAACTGTACATTTGTGAACAGCCATCCACAACCACAATCCGTAAGGCTCAAATAGCTAATGAGAGAGCAGCAGTGCGCTATGTAGCACCACTGCTGTCGTCTTTAACTCCAAGCGTGGATAATCTTCGGATGCCAACATTAGTCACACCATTAGGAGACATAGCTTGGACTATAGCCTACAAAAGCCTATTCCTGCTCTTTTCTCGCGATCCACTGAACGTATAGGTGTGTCATCATAGTGGACTCTGACTTGTGGTCAGACTCGCTCAGGTGGAACAAATTTAAACGTGCACCTTTTTTCAACACTGTTTTGAATGTCATTGAGAAAACAGAAAGTTGTTCCAAATAAAAACAGCAAACATCATTTCTGAATTAAAAGTAATCCTAGAGGTAATCATCTAGTTTTTCAAAAGTATCTGTAATATGATTACAAAATTTTAGCTGGTAATGGTCCTGGATTACAGTTTCAGATTTTTTGTAATCAGTTACATGTAACGGATTACATGTTATCCGTTGAGGTTATTACAAGCTTAATTCTGTTGATCTACGTGTGTGCATGCACGTGGGTGGAGTGGGATTTTTGAAGTAGTGGACACCTTTTGGTAACATGATATCCTCGCCGGTCCCATTCCCATTTACAAGGGGGCAAAAGTGAAGTGCATCATTCTCTGTTTAGAGGTGAGTAAAGGACTCCCTCTAGTATAACTACTTTTTCCAGAACCCATTCTTTCAAATAGATAGCCAGCTGAGGCAAAATGGTTATTAAAACCACCACAAATGTCATTTGTGTCTGTTATGGGACCAGAGGCTGTCATAACCTGCTGGGGCAATGATGGGGTGGAGTTGTTTCAAAATATTTGATCACTTTCAAGAATTCTGCTGGATTTCTACCACTCTCAGATACACAATTCAAGAAGTATGTTGACTTTGCTTTTCTAACCAGACTAAGACATCTATTTCTCAAATGTCCGAAGGACTGCTAGTCAGAGGTAGAATCAGTCAATCTAGCCTTAGCCCAAGCTAAGTTTCTTTCATGAACATTTTCTGACAATTCATGTGTGAACCATGGGTTAGATCTGTCCTTTACTCTTAATCTCTTATATGGGGCATGCTAAACCAAGAGGTAAAACATTTAAGGGCCTGATCCGAATCAGAGATAGAAGATACACCCTACCAATCATACAACACCATACAGGAAATGTTGCTCATTGAAAGTTCAAAAATGTCTCTTTGTAATAATGCGTGGACACGATTTAGCTAGTTTAGTATCTCTAATGCAGGCAATGGGACAATGGTCACTGAGCTCGTTAGCAAAGATTCCATTGGCTGTAAACTTAAGAGGGGCGTACATATGAGCACGATATCCAAAAGAGTTGGGCATTATTACGAAGGCCCACATTCCGGACAAGATATTCAAATAGCTTGGGGACAGATGTGGTAATATACACAGCAACATTCAAGCTGTTCTTTATTAACATGGTGACACCCCCAACTCTGCCAGCTGTGTCAGATCAATAAACATTACAGTGCATTCGGAAAGTATTCAGACCCCTGGACTTTTTCCACATTTTGTCACATTACAGCCTTATTTTAAAATTGATTAAATACATTTTGTTCCACACCAATGTACACACAATACCCCATAATGAAAACAGGTTTCTTCTAAATTTTTCAGCGGCAAGGACTGGGAGAATAGTCAGGATCGAGAGAAAGATGAACGGAGCAAAGTACAGAGAGATCCTTGATGAAAATCTGCTCCAGTGCGCTCAGTACCACAGACTGGGGCGAAGGTTCACCTTCCAACAAGACAACAACCCTAAGCACAAAGCCAAGAGAATGCAGGAGTGGCTTTGGGACAAGTCTCTGAATGTCCTTGAGTGTCCCAGCCAGAGCCCGGACTTGAACCCGATCGAACATCTCTGGAGAGACCTGAAAATAGCTGTGCAGCGACACTCCACATCCAACCTGACAGAGCTTGAGAGGATCTGCAGAGATGAATGGGAGAAACTCCCAAAATACAGGTGTGCCAAGCTTGTAGTGTCATACCCAAGAAGACTCGAGACTGTAATCGCTGCCGAAGGTGCTTCAACAAAGTGCTTCAACAAAGTCTTACGTAAATGTAATATTTCAGTTTTTTTGTTTTCAATAAATTTGCTAAAATTTTGAAAAAACGGTTCTTGCTTTGTCATTATGGGGTATTGTGTGTAGATTGATGAGGGGACAAAATAATTTAATCAATTTTAGAATAAGGCTGTAACGTAACAAAATGTGGAAAAAGTCAAGGGGTCTGAATACTTTCCGAATGCACTGTATCCATTCAGAGACACATCAGAGTCTGGCACAGACCTTTTTAACCAAGTCTCAGTAATTATCAAAATGTCCGCTTTAGTTTGAGAAGCAAGAATTACAATAAGACAAACATTTACATGAACCAGTCCAAGGCCACAGCTGCGGGATTTCAGATCAGACAGAGTCTCTAACACAAACATGCTATAAACAGTAGGTAACCCTTTATATGAATTTGCCATGGGGTTGGCTTAAAATGGTATAGATACAAGATTGCTTAGAACTGTGCCATTTGCTCTATGCCTCAAACGAGAACATGGATTAATACAAGACTCAATGAGGGATACCTGTTTCGGGCAAGGACTGATATCCAATCACTTTCTTAGTACCTTTTCAGTGTTAGCACTCAGCATCCAAGCTCCTCTCCTGTTCGGGTGCAGACCGTCCCTTTTAAGGAACTGCAGTTGCTCCCAAAACAGATCAAAATTGTCAAAAAAATGTAACGCTTTTTCAGAGCAGAATAGTGCAAATAGCCGGGAGACGCTATCAATTCCATGACCGTGTGTTGGGATAGGGCAAGAAAAAGATATCTTCTTGCTGTAGCCAATAGTCTGTATTCGAAGTCCCGTCTCAACTCAGCCCATTGCCGCAGCTTGATGTCATTTGTTCCAGCATGCACAATCATTGTGTGCAACTCCGGGTTTTGGTCTTGAATGACCGTAAGCTCCCAAGTGATGTCACGCACTCTGGCACCAGAGAAGCAGAATGTCTTTGCTCCATCAACCACCACATCCCTTACAATGGAACTCCCAGTGATGGCTATCTTGGGAGGGGGAGTTTGTGGATTTCCAGGTGCATGGCACAGCGAGGAGCACCGTTGCCTAGAAGGAGGGGGTGTGCCTCAGAGGGGGGGGGGGGGCCTCGGAGAAAGGAGGTGTTGCAGGGGGCGACGAGGGCCTCCGTTGGCTCGGTGATCCAAAGTCGCGGAAGTTCGGTGGTGAGGCAGTCGGTGAGGCAGGGGGCACGGTCGGGCTACCAGCTGAAGGCTGACCAGACGGGTGGACATGGGTAGAGGGACTGATGTTGTCACCCTGTTGTTTGATGTTGGCGATCACTTGCCTGGCATCAGGGTCGGAGTATGTGAGCAAAGTTGAGCGGTCGGAAATCCCGCTCATCGCTCATGGAGCGGTGCTTGCGCACTCCTCGGTGCCCCACGTCCTTTCCAACCACTCAGCTAAAAACCGCTCCATGCTCACAGGGAAAAAAACTGACGCTCCAAATTTGCTCCATTCATTAAAATCACAATTTAACCAACATCCATCTATTTTTGTGACTACCTGGACCTACCATTTGGTTTTGAAATATTGAAACCAAACCATATGATTTGAATGAAAAGTATTTTAATAAACATGAAAAGGTGAATGTAAGAAGCGCTCGTCATTTCAAATAGGCTACATGTCACATTAAACAGCATATAAACACTCTAAATAGGTCAGGAGCCAGACAGGGAGCCTAAGAAGGAACGGAAATTAATTATTTAGGCTATTTTATTTCAATTATTTCAAGGCAATAGCCTACAAAGAAATACATTGTGAAGCATTTGCGAGTGCGACACACTAGGATGGTAGGGAGTCAGAACATTTTGTTGTATTAAATCTTTATAGTCTATAAATTGTGCATATAGGCTGTGACTTACTTAGAATTAAATACAAATTAAACAAAAAATGCCTTATTAGGCTCAGTGCCTTTGAATTCATTTTTAGAAACACCAGTTTGGCTAGAGTCTATGTCTTCAGGCTCATGCGATGGTGCCTGGAGAGCTGGCCAGCAGTGGAGAATATATACTCTCTGCGCTTGCAGAGCGACTGGGGATGCTAAACACTATTTTGGCCACTCTTGCCAGGCTGGGCAGGGATGCAGATATCTATATTTTTTTCTATAGGTAGGCCTAAAGGTTTTTAGGCAAAATAACCCAATCAAAATGGAAAGCTCCTTGAAAGTTGGAATATACCAGGCCTATTCGGCCAAAATCAATGATGGCCTATTGTTTAGATAATATAACAAAAATTAAGGAAACTTTTAAGAGATCTGATTTTTAGATTACAGTTTTTTACAATCACTTTGGCACTAATTTCAGAACCTTGATGTCATTTTTCAAAACTCTAGACACAAAACTCACAACCAATTATCAAAATGCACATTTTTCAAAACTCTAACAACTTTGTTCAATTGCTTGGATACAATACACATAAAACTAAGATCATTTGTTCATTTAACAAAAGTCACCTGTTCAATATGACACAACTTAACATCAAAGTACTACTATTTCAAAAGGCAATTCACACATTACATTTCAGATGAGTGTCTATTCATTTCATTACAATTATCCAACTATCAATTGATACAACTGCTCAAAATGATAAGTAACTGTTGCATTGCTCTTAATGCATAGTTGCATGGAAACAGACAAACAATATTCCATGTTTAGATCATGAAAGTTTCAAAGTAACGAGATTCATTGTCACCAATTAGCGTGGAGCATGAACCAATTAGACTACATTATCTATGGATGTAATATTTCATCATCATTCTTTATCATACACCGTTTCTATGGTCCCCTTGTAACCTTCCTTGATGAGCTCGATCAGGCCTGTAGAGCTGGTGGCGTGACCTATGTCATTGTGTGGGATAATGTCAGGTTCCACCATGCTCATATGGTGCAAGCATGGTTTCAGGCCCATGCACAATTTATCACCCTGTATTTACCCCCATACTCTCCTTTCCTTAACCCGATTGAGGAATTTTTCTCCACATGGAGATGGAAGGTTTATGATAGGCGCCCTCATGAACAAGTCACTCTTCTCCAGGCCATGGATGAGGCATGCAATGACATCACGGCAGACCAGTGTCAGGCCTGGATTCGCCATGGCCAAAGGTTTTTTCCAAGATGTTTGGCTAATGAAAACATCCATTGTGATGTAGATGAGAACCTGTGGCCAAAACCACAAGACAGAGTTGATGAAAATGTAGAAGTACAGTAATCACTCCTATGTTTTGCTTTTTACAGTACAAGCAAGCAAGTTGAGGAACACTGCATTTGATGTTTTACAGTACTGTATTGTTTTTCATCAATATATTTCAGATTTTGTTCAATGATTCCACTGGGTCTGTAGTATTCTCTCTACTACTGCAGTACTTTTACAGGGATGTATTTACATGTAGTACCATAATGAAACATGTATCACCTGTTTTGTACTACAATATTTAATGATCGTACGAACAATGACACAGTGAAACTATCGGTTGCTTGTGTGTGGGTGATCTAAATTAATGTTTCATTGGTATTTCACAATAAATTTGTTTTTTGAACCAATGATTGTGCAAGTGCAAGATTTCTTTAAAGATATGAATGCACAATGCAATGTTTTGAACATTGGACAGCCTGTGTTACAAGTGATGACCGTTTTCAGTTTTGTGTCTAGAGGTTTGAAAAATTACGTCAAGGTTCTGAAATTAGTGCCAAAGTGATTGTAAAAAACTGTATAAATACTTTGCTACAATGACACACTTAATTAGCTACCCACCTCATTCATTTCATTTAGCATGTGAATGTATTAAGTACCCCATCATGCTTTCGGGATATGTGTATTTTTAGATTGAACAATGATTCTTTAGTTGTGGACATTACATCATCGCACTCCCTCTCTTGCTCTTGGTCCTCATCTTTGTAAGTCACCTTGATTTTGCACCTGCATCCCCTGAGCTCGTGAAGTGAGTGCTACTGGTGCGCTATTGGAGCCGACACTCCAGCCTTTGGGAAGCTCGCTCTGCGCTCCAGTCAAATAGGGCACACTCTGCTCCACTCCAGCTCCGCTCCGCTCACATCCTCTGATCGGGTCTCTGGGACCAGAGCGGGTTCCTGGTGGCGGACAGTCCACTTCCAGCAGTGCAAAGCTGTTTGCCAGGTGGAGCGGATCCTGCAAGGCAGGAAATAACCACCCAGGTGGCTGCTCCCTTGGGCCCTTTCGCCTAACCACCTCGGCCCAGTCTCTGTGGTGAAGTGGAGTTGAACAAGCCACCTGCTCTGAGATGTGGGACAGATCAACTTCGCCCAACTCTCCACCACCCTGGGCAAGACAGATGTTCTGTGCCGAGATATGTTTAGCCTGGGCTCTAGCTACGGTACATTGGTGAACTCGTCACCGAGACTCTCCTTCTGCTTCAGCTCATCAGATAGCCTCTGAATGTCCTTCTGCAGCAGCTCGATATCATCCATCATACGGTCACACCAAAATCACTTTTTACAGACATACCCCTGTTCCGTATGCGCTCGGTCTTCCACTCTGTCCCTCTGGTTAGTTAACATTTCACAGCGGTAGCAATGGACAGTCAATGGTTGGCCATTGATATCCATTGGATAGCCGTTGGTAGCCATGATGCTAAAAACAAAGCAGGCTAGCCACAGCTAGCAGCGCTAGCTTAAAGTTTAAAAAAGTCCTGTAAGGCATGCGTTCCTTGAAGAGCAAAAAACAGGTTACAAAAACAAACAGAAAGATTACTGCATCGGTCTGGACCTGTACAGGCTGTCGGTTGATACACTCAAGTAATTAAAGTATAAAATAGCCTATAAATGAAGATAAAATTGCTCACAGACGAGTTTAACTACTCGCTCCAAACACAACTTGCTACACGTCTTCCCAGAATGCTCTGTGTGAGTGTGTGTGTGTGTGTGTGTGTGTGTGTGTGTGTGTGTGTGTGTGTGTGTGTGTGTGTGTGTGTGTGTGTGTGTGTGTGTGTGTGTGTGTGTGTGTGTATGTGCAGGCGTTCCTGCATTTGAGCATGTGCATGCAGATGTGTGTCTCTGAGCGTCTGCATTTGCGTGTCTGCGTGTGTGTGTTCCTGAATTTGAGAGGGTGCATGCAGACGTGTGTTTGTGTGTGTAAGTGCCTGCTTGCTTGAGTGTGTGTGTGAGTGTGTGTGTGATGTAAATCTTCTAGGTAAGCAAAGCGCTCTCACTGTGTTCCTTTGGCGTTATCAGCAGACGTCCACTTATGATAGTCAGGACACGGAGAGAGGGGTCAGTTGTACCAGAGGCGACTAAGCAACTTCGGGTCACAGGGCGCCTTTCTTCAGTCAATAGGGCAGCCTTTGTTTGGCCACTTGTCCCACAAGGGTTTATCTCTTGACCTTCAATGTAAACGCCATGTTGTTGACAGACTTAACATCTCGTTTGGTCAGAAACGACTGATTTTACAGACCCTCTTACCACAATGAACACAGGTGACAATGGAATGGAGAATGGACCCCCTATAGGACAAGAGTGATTTTAAATAGAATCAATGTTTATAACTGCTAATCAGATATGTTGTGTAAAACGAGGAAGAGTTGGGTATTTGTTTGGTATATTATATCTTGGGTATATTGAAGACAATGTTTCAGATTTTTTGCGGAAGCTCCATTTTACTCCACCTCCAAACACAATTAGAACAGGTTATCAATTGAGTTGCCTGGTTAAAGGATGGTTAAAGATGCACTCCCGCTATTCTTGAACTTTTGCACCAAGTGGGGCTGTGGGCCTTTCCTCTTTTGTTCTCTATTGCTCCTCTATCGTTCCTCAAGCAAGGGGGGAGGCCGATGGTATAACAATATAATAATCACGACTTCCCATCAGCCCAACTCCTTGAATGCCCTACTCCTTGAAGTTTGCAGTTGTGTCTAAAAAAACACTATTTTGCTCAAAATATATATTTTTTACCCTTTATTTAGTGTGTGTACTTTACTGTATTTATACAACAGGAAAAGTTCAAAAATCACTGGAGGATGTCTTTAAAATAAGAATAAACCTTGACTTGTGTTGGTTGATACTGTAATGACCCTAACCCAACACCTACTGACCTCATCAAGAGGATCTCATGTCTTGGCCTAACAGCTAACATGTTGGGTTGACAGTTGCAAGGCCTGGGTTCACGCCCCGGTCAGGACTACCCCCTGACTTCACTACAATACTTTGTCCACTCACCTACTGATACAGTATTTCAACTGAGAACGACACAATGGATGCTGATCTTGGACTGTATTTTTGGAAGCAACTGAATGTTTATATTGTCCAGCGGATGAAGAGAACGAGCGGAGTGATCTGGTTTCCTGGATATGAGGCGCTAGGAGCAGTTGATTAGACTTTAATGATGCTGGGCAGTGTTGTTGGACTCAGGCCATTATAATTAGTTCCTTATCAGATCGGGAAGGTCTATGGAACCTGCTGCAGGGTTTGGTGTAAGCACGTGTTGCCCCCTGCCAGATAGGAAAGTAATGTGTCCCAGGAGATAGTTTGGGTTTTTCATCCCCTTCTTTCATTTGTATCTGGAATAATTTCGGAGCCCAGAGCCAAATATCGCTAGCTAGCTACTTGATTTGATGCTTGGGGTGAAGTTGTTCAAGTCTGAACTGACAGGAACAGCAGATTAGTCTCTACCCCTCTCAAAGTCTATGCCAAAGCTCGCCCCCAGCCCCTCCCCTTCCGAAAGTCCACCTGTGTTTTCAGTCCATGCTTAAAATCACCGCCTCGACTTCAAGCAAGACCTCTGGGAATTCAGGATTTTGACAAAAGTGACACTAATCCAGTGAATTGGAGGATTCTCCCCCGTTTCTCAGTTCAGCAAGTATCACCGACAGACATTAACACTATCTGGGTCGAGTTCCTTAAAAGCCTTTGCAAATCCCATTGTTGGGATTTTTATTTATTTTTTATTTCACCTTTATTTAACCAGGTAAACCAGTTGAGAACAAGTTCTCATTTACAACTGCGACCTGGCCAAGATAAAGCAAAGCAGTGCGATAAAAACAACAACACAGTTACATATGGGGTAAAACAAAACAAAGTCAAAAATACAACAGAAATACAATTAATATACAGTGTGCAAATTTAGCAAGTTATGGAGGTAAGGCAATAAAATAGGCTATAGTGCAAAATAATTACAATTTAGTATTAACACTGGAATGATGTGCAAGAGATGATGTGCAAATAGAGATACTGGGTACAAATGAGCAAAATAAATAACAATATAGGGATGAGGTAGTTGGGCGGGCTAATTTCAGATGGGCTGTGTACAGGTGCAGTGATCGGTAAGGTGCTCTGACAACTGATGCTTAAAGTTAGTGAGGGAGATAAGAGTCTCCAGCTTCAGAGATTTTTGCAATTTGTTCCAGTCATTGGCAGCAGAGAACTGGAAGGAATTGCGGCCAAAGGAGGTGTTGGCTTTGGGGATGACCAGTGAGATATACCCGCTGGAGCGCAGACTACGGGTGGGTGTTGCTATGGTGACCAATGAGCTAAGATAAGGCGGGGATTTGCCTAGCAGTGATTTATAGATGGCCTGGAGCCAGTGGGTTTGGCGACGAATATGTAGTGAGGACCAGCCAACAAGAGCGTACAGGTCACAGTGGTGGGTATTATATGGGGCTTTGGAGACAAAACGGATGGCACTGTGATAGACAACATCCAATTTGCTGAGTAGAGTGTTGGAGGCTATTTTGTAAATGACATCGCCGAAGTCAAGGATCGGTAGGATAGTCAGTTTTACGAGGGCATGTTTGGCAGCATGAGTGAAGGAGGCTTTGTTGCGAAATAGGAAACCGATTCTAGATTTAACTTTGGATTGGAGATTCTTAATGTGAGTCTGGAAGGAGAGTTTACAGTCTAACCAGACACCTAGATATTTGTAGTTGTCCACATACTCTAGGTCAGACCCGTCTAGAGTAGTGATTCTAGTCGGGTGGGCGGGTGCAAGCAGCGTTCGGTTGAAGAGCATGCATTTAGTTTTACTAGTGTTTAAGAGCAGTTGGAGGCTACTGAAGGAGTGTTGTATGGAATTGAAGCTCGTTTGGAGGTTTGTTAACACAGTGTCCAATGAAGGGCCAGATGTATACAAAATGGTGTCGTCTGCGTAGAGGTGGATCTGAGAGTCACCAGCAGCAAGTGCGACGTCATTGATATACACAGAGAAAAGAGTTGGCCCAAGAATTGAACCCTGTGGCACCCCCATAGAGACTGCCATAGGTCCAGACAACAGGCCCTCCGATTTGACACATTGAACTCTATCTGAGAAGTAGTTGGTGAACCAGGCGAGGCAGTCATTTGAGAAACCAAGGCTATTTAGTCTGCCAATAAGAATGCGGTGGTTGACAGAGTCGAAAGCCTTGGCCAGGTCAATGAAAACGGCTGCACAGTACTGTCTATTATCGATCGCGGTTATAATATCATTTACGACCTTGAGCGTGGCTGAAGTGCACCCATGACCAGCTCGGAAACCGGATTGCATAGCGGAGAAGGTACGGTGGGATTCGAAATGGTCGGTGATCTGTTTGTTGACTTGGCTTTCAAAAACTTTTGAAAGGCAGGGCAGGATGGATATGGGTCTGTAACAGTTTGGATCTAGAGTGTCACCCCCTTTGAAGAGGGGGATGACCGTGGCAGCTTTCCAATCTCTGGGGATCTCAGACGTTACGAAAGAGAGGTTGAACAGGCTAGTAATAGGGGTTGCGACAATTTCGGCGGCTAGTTTTAGAAAGAAAGGGTCCAGATTGTCTAGCCCAGATGATTTGTAGGGGTCCAGATTTTGCAACTCTTTTAGAACATCAGCTGTCTGGATTTGTGTGAAGGAGAAGCGGGGGGGGCATGGGCAAGTTGCAGCGGAGGGTGCAGAGCTGGTGGCCGGGGTAGTGGTAGCCAGGTGGAAAGCATGGCCAGCCGTAGCAAAATGCTTGTTGAAATTCTCGATTATTGTAGATTTATCGGTGGTGATAGTGTTTCCTAGCCTCAGTGCAGTGGGCAGCTGGGAGGAAGTGCTCTTATTTTCCATGGACTTTACAGTGTCCCAAAACTTTTTGGAGTTAGTGCTACAGGATGCAAATTTCTGTTTGAAAAAGTTAGCCTTTGCTTTCCTAACTGCTTGTGTATATTGGTTCCTAACTTCCCTGAAAAGTTGCATATCACGGGGGCTATTTGATGCTAATGCAGTACGCCACAGGATGTTTTTGTGCTGGTCAAGGGCAGTCAAGTCTGAGGAGAACCAGGGGCTATATCTGTTCTTAGTTCTGTATTTTTTGAATGGGGCATGTCTATTTAAGATTGAGAGGAAATTACTTTTAAAGAACAACCAGGCATCCTCTACTGACGGAATGAGATCTATATCCATCCAGGATACCTGGGCCAGGTCAATTAGGAAGGCCTGCTCGCTGAAGTGTTTTTGGGAGCGTTTGACAGTGATGAGGGGTGGTCGTTTGACCGCGTACCCATTACGGACACAGGCAATAAGGCAGTGATCGCTGAGATCCTGGTTGAAGACAGCGGAGGTGTATTTAGAGGGTAAGTTAGTCAGGATGATATCTATGAGGGTACCCATGTTTACGGATTTAGGGTTGTACCTGGTAGGTTCGTTGATAATTTGTGTGAGATTGAGGGCATCTAGTTTAGATTGTAGGATGGCCGGGGTGTTAAGCATATCCCAATTTAGGTCACCAAGCAGTACGAACTCTGAGGATAGATGGGGGGCAATCAATTCACATATGGTGTCCAGGGCACAGCTGGGGGCTGAGGGGGGTCTGTAGCAAGCGGCAACAGTGAGAGATTTATTTCTGGAAAGGTGGATTTTTAGAAGTAGAAGCTCAAACTGTTTGGGCACAGACCTGGATAGTATGATGGAGCTCTGCAGGCTATCTCTACAGTAGATTGCAACTCCACCCCCTTTGGCAGTTCTATCTAGACGGAAAATGTTATAGTTGGGGATGGAAATTTCAGAATTTTTGGTGGCCTTCCTAAGCCAGGATTCAGACACTGCTAGAACATCAGGGTTGGCGGAGTGTGCTAACGCAGTGAATAACTCAAGCTTAGGAAGGAGGCTTCTGATATTTATGTGCAGAAAACCAAGACTTTTACGGTTACAGAAGTCAACAAATGATAGCTCCTGGGGAGTAGGAGTGATACTGGGGGCTGCAGGGCCTGGGTTAGCCTCTACATCACCAGAGGAACAGAGGAGGACTAGAATAAGGATACGACTAAAGGCTTTAAGAACTGTTCTTCTAGTGCGTTGGGTACATAGAATAAAGGGGGCAGTTCTCCGGGCGTTGTAGAAAAGATTCAGGGCATTATGTACAGAAAAGGATATGGAAGGATATGAGTACAGTTCAGGTAACCCTAAGCGTTGGGTAACAATGAAAGAGATAGCGTCATTGGAGGCATCGATTGAGCCGGTCTCGGCGTGTATGGGGGGAGGAACAAAGGAACTATATGAGGCAGTTTGAGAGGGACTAGGGGTTCTACATTGAAATGGTATAATAAGAACTAACCCAAACAGCAATAGGCAAGGCATAATTGACATGGGAGAGAGGCATAAAGCAGTCACATGTGTTATTAGAGAGAGCTAAGACACAACTGGAAATAGCGATAACGTTTGGGCTAAGACTAAACAGAATAAACAGGACAGAGTACCGTGTAAAGGAACAGTCCAGCAGGCATCAGCTGTGCAGCTGAGTGATCATAAGGTCCAGTGAACAGCAATATGTGAGTCCGAGAGCAGTTCAAATTGGTGCTTCAGCACAGCTAGCAGGGAGCACAGTTGTGGTTTGCGTGTGCTAGCGGGCCGGGGGTGGCAGATGGATCTTCGTGGTCGTCGCAACGGGAAGCCTGTTGAAACCACATCAGACTATTTCGTCGGCAAACCAGTCGTGTTGGATCGGCGGGGCTCAGTGTCAACACTAGGAGGTCCCGTCCGGTTGACAGAGAGGTAGATAGCCGGGAGATGGGCCTGAGGCTAGCTCAAGGCTAACTGGTGCTTGCTATAGGGCAATGGTAATCAGCCAACAACAGGTTGCAGCTAGCTAGCTGGTTGTGATGATCCGGCGCTAGGGTCCAGTGATTCCGGCAGAAAGTCCAATAAGCTCTGGGTCGATAGCACGCTGGGTCGATAGCACGCTGTGCAGACTGGCCGACGAATTGTCCAGGCTAGCTAGAGCTGGCTGGTGGATAGTGTAGGCCACGGACAATGGTGAAGACGCTAACGGTGACTAATAACAGGTAGCCACTATTTTCAGCTTACGGTTCTTGATGAAAGTTATAAAGAAATAATAGAATCCTTTCCACGTTGGGTGAGGCGGGTTGCAGGAAAGTATATTTAGTTAAAGAATGAAAGTAAAAAATTGAGAAATATAGACAAAAAACAAGAAACGGGATATTTACACAGGACGAAAAATAAAAGCGACCGCACTGCTACGCCATCTTGGAAACAGAGATAGGGATAGGTACCACCTTATTATAATATGTAATAAATAATCTTGATACTCTAGAAGGATGATATTTGCAGTATCTAAACTTAACACGATAAGCAGGAATGACATTTACTCTCACGGGTGGCCAATAATATATATCTGAAAGCCACTCCCCTAATAAGCCACACCTCCTGAAAATAACTGATGTTTAAATTAACCCATGTTTGGGTAATCCCCAACAACCCAACATATTGGGTTATTCACGCAACCCAACTGGCGGGGTAAAAACAACCTAGCATGTGTTCTATCCAATATTTACCCAGCACTGGGTTACCAAAGAACCCAAATTATGTGTTTTTTTAGAGTGCACATGGGAGAAAATCATCCTAAAATCTCATAAGAATTTTTTTTTACTATTTAAATTTGTCTTACGGTCATGTTATATTATATGTTATATTATTATTATATAATATTCCATTTTGTTATGTAGAATACTATCATTATGTGATCTTGCAGACATTGATTCAGCTTTGATCTAACTTTATTATACAAGCACCATTCACTAGTAGACTGTTCTCTATTAGAGCAGAAGTAGAGAATCCTGCACATGCGCGGAAGCTTCGGGACCTTTCCCAGTGGGTTAGTGTCAGGAAGAGGCGTCCAGAAAAGTTGGATCCGCAGCCACTTTGTTTATTTTATGACATTATGATTATGGATCATACTCAAATTGCAACCTTTGTAAGAATTAGTTCTATTTCATCTTTTATTTAGAGACAACTCAAGCCACATTCTTGAAAGGGCCAATATCCTATCTTGAAATACAATTTGAGTGCCCAACTCTTGCATTGACATCAATGCATGGATGACATTAAAGTTGAAGTTACACATTCATCTCTTCCATGAATAAAAAGACTAGGCATGATAAGGAAGGGTGATTTTAGTGTAAAAAAGCCAAACGTCTTAACAAAAATGTAAAACTCTAATGTGGAGGGGAATTAGTTCAAAGGTTGCCTTTGTAGAATCGCCACTCCAGCATATCCTTTTGATCTCGCTTTTACCAACTCTTCCTGCCTACACACCGTCAACTCTCTCTCTCTCTCTCTCTCTCTCTCTCTCTCTCTCGCTCTCTCTCTCGCTTCTTAACTCAGTACATGGCATGGCACAGAACTAAATTATTCCATACATATTAAATAAATGTATAGTCTAACAATAGGTATTATGACTGCGTTCTTTTCGGATTGCACACTTAAAGGGGGATAAAAGGGCACTTTTCACGATCACTGAAACAATGAAAAAATATATATATATATATACTGAATGGACTCAAGGCCCAGCACGTTTTAACTGCCCCAGAACCTGCCCTGCTAGGGGTGTCGACAGGGGCATTAAATTGAGAAAGATGGATAGATAGACAGATTGTTTCAGATGTACATCTCTCTCTCTCTCTCTCTCTCTCTCTCTCTCTCTCTCTCTCTCTCTCTCTCTCTCTCTCTCTCTCTCTCTCTCTCTCTCTCTCTCTCTCTCTCTCTCTCTCTCTCTCTCTCTCTCTCTCTCTCTCTTTCGTTAATCATTCCAGCAAAGATCTGCCAGTGACCCCTTATCTGTGTCACTTTATAACCGGCCCTTATCAACCACCTGACTACCCCAGGACCAATCCCGGCCCAGCAGTTTGAATACTGTTGATTAGCGCTTCAGAGATAGGAGGCCGCTCTAGTTTAACGCAGGTCACTACATGGATTGGATGGGGGGGCAGGCACTGTGTGTGTGTGTATAAGGGGGGTGTTTGAAAGTGGGGAGGGATGGAGAGGGAGGGAGGGAGGGAGGTTTGTTTCCCAGGGAGAGTTCACTTTACATTTTTGACATTTTAGTCATTTAGTAGACGCTCTTATCCAGAGCGACTTACAGTTACATTTATTTTTCTACAGAGGACCTGACTGGTGCAGGTGAGTAATGACTGATGTGTTGTAACATGGCTCCGTGTACAAATGTTCAGACAATGTATTGCTATGTTTTTATATGTATAAAATAGTCATTTAGGTTAAAGATAAGGAATGACAATTTCAGGAACTGAATTTAACAGATTGTTGCAAATGAGGTAACTTCAACGTGTGGTTTAGTGTGCAACAGGTCGGGCACCATCATCGATAGGCTACAGCTTGCATTTGTTTCAGGAAAATATCTGACAAGATGATGAGCTTTTCAACAGTGCTTAGTATTCAAAGTTTAGTAGATTTTTTTAAGTAAATAATTGGTGCATTCCAATCGATATATAACAGGCAAAAGCATTCCAGCAATCTGACTGAAACGAGTTGCCCAACACTTTACAGTCAAAGCGTTATATGAGGCTATTGTGTTTTACAACTTTGCTCTGACATTTTGATGTGTTTTTAGACGTACGTGTGTAAGTGTACAGTTTAAATGTTAATTCTCTAGATGAAATAATTGCAGAGTAGCCTTATGATCGGAAATGATCAACATTAAACACTAAAACTGAAAAGTTTAAATTATATGGTAATTTGGGGTATTATCAACAGTAAAATACTCTGAAATGTTTTACTGCAGCTTACTGTAAATTATGGTGCATTGTGGGAAAATGTTGTGGGCGGGGAAATAATTGCTGTATTTCGAATAGTACTGTAATTCCACCCCACAGAATACAGTACCATTCTGTTTTCTTTGCAGTGCGAAAAACCTTTTGACCACTAGCGGGCGCATGGTATTGTTGTTTCTGGCTCATTAACATACCAATTTACCAATTTAACTCCTATATGGTTATAGTGCTCCATCAATTTTTATAGGGGACAGATTGGAGTGGCATCAAGACTTGAACCTTAAATGGTTGAGCAGTTTGCCATGTCCTTTTGGTCTATTTTACCCTGTAGTCGCTGCCAGTTTGGAAGCCTTTATTAAGGCCTCTAGAAGTGCAAGTGATATAAAACACTAAATATACATTAATGTGTAAACACTTTACCTAGCAGCCAACCTGCTTGCACCAATCCCTTGTAATTACAGTAAAATACTATGAAATACAAATGAATTCATTTCGATTAAGGTAGCATTTACTTTTTTAAAGTATAATCCAGTCAATTTTACGGTATTGTACTGTGTCATTACACCGTATTTATATTACAGTAGGTGTACTGTAATATGAAATACAGAATGTTACTTCCCATTGAGCTGCCTGTAAGGTACTGTCAAATTCACAGTAACCCCTTTACACTGTAGGCTATCACCGCATGAACAATATGCATGAGAAATTCAACTAAATTCAAGTTATTTAGAATGATAAAACACCATAATTCCAACAATTATTAGTAGTATTGCCTATTTGATAGTTTGGAAATAATTATTACATTGTAATTTATGTAAGAAAATATAATTATATTTGAATTAAAAGATAATGTCTAATGGATAGGGTATAATGAAATCAGTGTGTTTGTGTGTGTGTGTGTGTGTGTGTGTGTTCGTGTGCATGCATGTGTATTTGTGTTTGTATTTGTACTCTCCCTGGGGTCCATCAATATTAAAGCAGTTATAAACAATTTCAAATATTACATTACAACACTTTACCCAATACATTTAGTGTGTTCCCTTAGACCATTACTCCACTATCACATATTTACAATACAACATCCATGTGTACGTGTGTAGAGTGCGTGTCTTATCAGGTGTATGTGTGTCTGTGCCTGTGTGTGTGTCTCTTCACAGTCCCCGCTGTTCCATAAGGTGTATTTTTATCTGTTTTTTAAATCTTATTCTACTGCTTGCATCAGTTACCTGATGTGAAGTAGAGTTTTATGTAGCCATGGCTCTATGTAGTACGGTGCGCGTCCCATAGTCTGTTCTTGACTTGAGGATTGTGAAGAGACCTTTGGTGGCATGTCTTGTGGGGTATACATGTTTGTCCGAGCTGTGTGCTAGTAGTTTAAACAGACACCTCGGTGCATTCAGCATGTCAACACTTCTTACAAAAACAAGTAGTGATGAAGTCAATCTCTCTTCCACTTTGAGCCATGAGTTCATGCATTCATGATTACAATAAATTAAGTATTACTTAAAATGTTTATGTGGTACTTACTCATAACTAAATGAGAAGTCACATCAACTTACTCTTGAAAGTTGTAATAGTAGAATGCACAAGGTGCAATTTCGAAATTGGGTAGTGCATAATCAGTTTTCCTCTTGTCATGTCAATCATTGCATACTTTAGAGAGCTATTTATATACTGAACAAAAATATAAACGCAACATGCAACAATTTCAAGATTTTACTGAGTTACAGTTCATATAAGGAAATCAGTCAATTAAAATAAATAAATTAGGCCCTAATCTATGGACTTCACATGACTGGGCATGGGTGCAGCCATGGGTGGGCCTGGGAGGGCATAGGCCCACCCACTTGGGAGTCAGGCCCAGCCAATCAGAATGAATTTTTTCCCAAATAAGGGCTTTATTACAGACAGAAATACTCCTCAGTTTCATCAGCTGTCCGGGAGGCTGGTGTCAGACGATCCCGCAGGTGAAGAAGCCGGATGTGGAGGTCCTGGGCTGGCGTGGTTTCACGTGGTCTGCGGTATTTAGTCTGGTTGAACGTACTGCCAAATTCTCTAAAACGACGTTGGAGGCGGCTTATGGTAGAGAAAGTAACATTCAATTCTCTGGCAACAGCGCTGGTGGACATTCCTGCAGTCAGCATGCCAATTGCACGCTCCCTCAAAACTTGAGAGATCTGTGGCATTGTGTTGTGTGACAAAAGTGCACATTTTAGAGTGGCCTTTATTGTCCCCAGCACAAGGGGCACCTGTGTAATGATCATGGTGTTTATTCAGCTTCTTGATATGCCACACCTGTCAGGTGGATGGATTATCTTGGCAAAGGACAAATGCTCACTAACAGGGATGTTAACAAATTTGTGCAAAAAAATTGAGAGAAATAAGCTTTTTGTGCGTATGGAACATTTCTGGGATCTTTTATTTCAGCTCATGAAACATGGGACCAACATGTTGCGTTGATATTTTTGTTCAGTATAACTTGTCAGATATATATCCAGATCAACTAGCCCATGTCAGCTAACGTTTTTTAGCTAGGTTCTTTAGCCCATAGATTTTGTAGTAATGTTTGAGTCACTCAAATATCACAATACTGGAAGGGGGGCCTGAGTGAAAAAGTTTGAGAACCCCTGACCTAGACAAGCAGGTGAGGGGAGTTCCTTAATTTATCAATCAAGTACAAGGGAGCACCAAAAACCTTCAGACACTCGGCCCTCCATGGAACGAATTTGACACATGTGCCCGACATGGTCACAGTGACTCTATTGGTTTGAGTAATGTGAGTAATGACTACAAAACCACTTTAAGTAACTGTACTCAGCAGTGGAGGCTGGTGAGAGGAGCTATAGGAGGACAGACTCATTGTAATGGCTGGAATGGTAAAAATGGAACGGAATCAAAGGTGTGGTTTCCATATGTTTGATATGTTTGATACCGTTCCATTAATTCCAGCCATTACAATGAGCCCGTCCTCCTATAGCTCCTCCCACCAGCCTCCTCTGGTACTCAGATATATTAAACACAACAGGTTTCCTCAAAGGTTTTGAGTAATGACAGCACATTGGAGTTTAGAGTGTAGGCCTACATGAATTGATACTTCCCGTCCTGTATTGATTTCTGCAAATATTAAGGAGAGAAATTAGATCATTTATACAGGTAATTGAGAAAGTTTGGTAGCCTATTTAAAAAACGCAAATACCTTTTGCCTTAAGCAATATAGCATATTATAACTTTGCAACTTTTTAAAATGCCAATATTTTGCCAAAGACATGCCAACATGTTTTGGGATATTAGCCTAAAACAAGGAACATTTTGGTCAAATGTACAGTTTGGTCACAATTGCATCGGATGGATATAGACAATATTTTAGAATTTATGCATCCAAGCCTAAAACGAATATGGCATTTGGTCTCAGTAAAATGGCACGTTTGCGCTCATTGTTTTCCAGTAATGTATCGTCTACCTGTTTCTTATAAAAACCCTAATTAGAACGAATAAGTTATAACTCATTACTATTATCATAACGACATACTATACCACCTTGTGTAGGCTATTTATCTTCTGCTCCTCTGTGTCTAAGCTCGTTTTTAACATTCACTCATTCCCCTGCTTTTATTAAAGTCTGTCATAAACCGTATAAACAGCTGTGATTTGGACAGCGTGTGGAAAACGGGTTAGAAGTGATGTTGCCAATCTCCGCACGCGATTGGAGCTAACGGTGTGATGTCAGAGTCCATGAGCCCCTGATTGGCGCGAGGCAGCGGTGTCAGTGTGGAGTAAACAAAGCAGCAAGGAGCGGTCTGAACTTCACATCCCACTACATCACAGATAGACCGAGTCCGACTTTACGCGAAGGAGGGGCAGGCGTGACAGTCTTTGCCATCCAGCCCGAAAGTTCCTGACAGTTCGCTAACTCCACTTTTAAGAACCTTGTCAAAAGACGTGGAAAGGCCAGTGATAGATGTATCGTTGTCCGGGTAGATTTGTTATTTTCATTACAGAGAGCGAGCTAAAGAGAGAGAGAGAGAGAACTCGAAATCAGTGCGCTCCACTCCTCAACTTCGCGGCGAAACCATGCTCATATACTAGGTTCAGCTTGCTCCGTATTACAATTTATGCAAGAGCACTATTCAGAATTAATTTACATTGGTCTCGCCGTTGCAGGCTACCCACCGGTATGTAGCCTAAACATACAATGTCCGTTTAAACCGAGCCCGCTGCATTTGAGCCACACAGTGAGCGCGCAGGATTTGGGAAGTCACTTTTCTCCGGTGTGTGTGTGAGAGAACCTGTGGTGACCCTCTCCCGTCCAGGTGGTCCACCGGACGGAGCTGAGTCTCCCGCTCAGCCCAGCGGAGCTGTCATGCTGCCCAAAGCCGACACGGAATCTCTGGGACTCGTTCGATCGCATGGAGAACAGGGGCACATGCAAAGGAATATGCAAGGTAAGAGATTGAGACCGATTTACGCAATATTGTAGATCGCATGTCCCTTGTGCCTTATCACAAGCGCGAATCGTGTCATTTGTGCACAATAACAGGCGAAAGACCTGGTAGTGTTAGACAGAAAGAGACAACAAACTCGTCTTGCCTCTCGCGCTTATTCTGTTTTCAAGTTGACATAGTTCACGTATTTGCTGACAATATTAGGGTCTATGCAGGGACGGTCAAGATGTTGCACTTGCGAATTCGCCCTACCCAAATTCGATCCGAAGGATCAGCGTTGCTATCACCGACTTTCTCCAAATAGTGCATGCCAAATGATTGCATTGTGCACTCTATTAATTCATTAAAATCCCAATTCACTTAGTCAGATATCATTCGGTTTAATTAATAGTTTTTTATTCCGCCATATTACGAAATTAAAGGCCACAGTTTATCTATCATATAGCCAAAGTCATCTGATGGTATTTTACTAGGCTAATGAGTAAACCATCCGAAAGCTCACCCGATATCTACCATTTGCGTAATATGCATGATCTGATTCGCCAGCAGTTGTTGAAACCTGAAAAATGTGAATTCCCAAAATGTCACTAACTCTGGGCTATTATCTTTAAACCTCGATTTCACCACCATGCAAAATTATGTCAGTGATATTAAAATAACTGTTTTATTTTGGATAAAATATTTTATTTAACGTCACGTTTTTGTCAAAAGTTGAAAGTTGATATAAAAAAGGGTGATACATGTAGAACCTTTACTCCAGAATGCAAATGAAAGCGTGTAAATCAGATAGCTTACTATTTGTGTCAGAGTAGGAATAGTCCTAAAACAAAAATGTTTTTCTGGCAAAAGTAGGCCTATGTAATTATTGAAAAATACCCAGTTGGGTTAGATACATTTTACTTGGATACATTTTTGTTCAGTTTACAAATTGTCACCTATAACCGGTTGTTGCAATTTAGTTTTGGTGTTACTTCTCATAATGCTAGACTAGTGCTTGCTTGAATTTCCCAAAGTTTGATAAGCTATGGAAATATAATATCTCTTTTCGATGAGAATTTGAGGCCTATCGAATTAATATCTGTAAATCCCTTTCATTTTGCCAATTACATATTTCAATTTTATTTAAAATCAAGTCTCATGTGGTTTTGATAAAAAAAACATCTGATAATGGAACACAACCCTCAAGGCATGAGGGCTAGAATTTCTATCTGATATTCTGCTAGATTTTGCACGGGTAGTTTCTCTGTGTGAGTGCACAAGCAAATGCCTCTCTCCAATTCATTTAAACATATATTTAAAAATATCAACATTTTAACTGGATATAGTTTTGAGGCTGCACGTGCTTAAGAAACCCGAGGTAAGATTCGATAGCTTAGGTGTATCCTTAGGTTACAGAAAAGCTGTCTGAACTTGGCAAAAATCCGAACGGCTCAGAGTTGGCAAACAACTTGGGCTATCCATGGGTTCTGCTCTCCTGTCATGAAAATACGAGGCCTGACAATTTCATATCTAAGGGAATTTTCGTGCAGGCAGATATGTTTGTAATATAGTAAGTAATAGGTTACATTATCAGTTAATGCTCTAATAACAGTAAAAAAAAAAAAAAGTGCACTGCAGAACTACAAAACACAAGAGGACTTTTTGCCTTTCAACTTAATATTCAGCGCTTATAAACGCTGAGAGATCAAAGGGTCAATGGAGAAAAAATTCAGCAGGCACAGGCAGAAAGATTCGATTGCAATTGAAAGTTTGCCTACATTATTTTATATAGAAAATAAGACTAATATCCGCAAAATAATTTATTTTTGGAATTCATTGAGATTTTTCTGTTTGATGTTTGCCACTTTTTATAAGAACAATAAATCATTTTGTAACCATTGTAAATGTCAGTCAAGCTGTTTGCTTAGCACTGTCATATATCCGCTCATCAATGCAACGATTGGCTTCAGTATTCATGCGCGTAAAATGTAGGCTAAGCAGGGGCTTATGGAAAGTCAATACAAATGTAGGCCTATACATACAGATAGGAACAATAGCGATTCAATGAGAGCATTTGTAAGTTCAATTTCAGAATCAGTTTTGTATTTTTATTTCGCCTGTTAGAGGGAAAGGTTACACTGTATGTCTTCATTTGTCTGTGGGCGGTAACATTTTCTCCTCGAATCCCTAACTCTATTTTACCATTTCCCGGATGAATTCACAACTTAAAATCATGAATATTTATGAAGCTCAGTTTCATATATTTGCCCTGTCTGCGACTGGCGAGCAAGAGTGAGTGCTGCAAAGAGGGATACATAGGTATATTTTCTTTCAGCTCCATTAAATAACATTATTCCTTCAAAAATGACTGTTTTGTCAAATGTCCTTTTTGATAAAGCTTTAAAATTAAAATTAAAATTATATTCGACATTTTATGGATGTCAAAAAATATTCCATAACCTAAGGTCATTGTAAAGTTATTCAGATGTATACGTTAAAGATGACTGCATTAGGCAGAGATGGCATTTCAAAATAAACAGTCTTCTTTGTGTGCTCATGTGTGTATTTTGTCTATTGCAGCCCCACACTATAAAATGATGGACTACTCTTATGACGAAGACTTGGATGAGATGTGTCCTGTTTGTGGCGACAAGGTTTCTGGATACCATTATGGGCTACTCACCTGCGAAAGCTGCAAGGTTTGTTCTTATTTTTTCCTACCCCTTTTCTACCCTTTCATCAGATTGTCTATCTGTGATTCTCTTGAACATAGCCTATAAGCAGCTAACTTCTACATTTGTTTGCTTTATGAAGTTTCAAGTAGCCTATTTTTTTTTTTTTTTTTTTAAATCTCTAAACGTCAATTTGTGTATAGCTAGCCATTCTGTATATGCGGTACATATTTCTTCCTATGCTGACATTATTTAAAACAGGTGTTATAGATTTTAGCCGTTTTCTGACCTTGAGATGTTACATGTTTGCTTTGAGGATACCTTCCGTAGCAACATTGCTTCAAATGAGATCTCAAATGAGTGTCTTCAGCGAAATCATCTTGTATTTGCGATAAGCTGTGGCAAATGTTCCACCAGCACAGTTCTAAATGGGATCTGTGTTTCAGGAACAGATTTGGGGTGTAATTTGTGTACTATGTAGTTATTTCAACGGAAGCTGTGTTTTGGACTGGAAAAAGATTGGGTTTGGAGCGTTTTTATCGTTTCTCGCCAGTCTACCACACTGCCGTGGGTCTGAGATGGGTGGTATCAGGACTCAATGTCTAAACGCACACAAAGTAATACAGTGTTAGTCTGCTTTAAACCTGTACAGACACGCACACACACGCGCACACACACATACATAGGCACATGCAAGCGGACACAAACATACACACACACACACACGCAGGCAAGCAGAATGGATGCACACATGCACGTGCACACACACGCACACACAATCACAGACTTGAAAATGAGTGCAATAAATTTAAACTGGTCTGCATTAGTCTCTTCCCATAACCGCTGTTAGACACAGAAACTGTGGGAAAAGTCTAGCTTTGGATAAAGACACAGATACAGTGTACAGACACACAAATACATCATAGGCCACATACTGTACACAAAACACAAATGAGAAGTTGGGACACCCTGGACACTGAAGTGATATCTTGCGGTTTTACGCAAATTGAGTTGTTGGTATCCACGCTCTGTTTGGGGCCTTACGTGTTTATAGAACGCGCATATACTCAATGGAAAATTGGGAAAAACTAAATCAAAATTACATTGATGCGTGTTTGTCTGGCTGAAGTCAGTAGACTGTCTGTCCACTGTATCTAGTTTCTGGTCTAGTGCGGTTTTATTTTTATGTCACGAGACTGCATCAAGCAATGCAGATTGTACATTAATTCTATGTTTGGAATTTGGTGAAATATTGATCGTTTTACTTTTAAATGGGCAGGTTTAGGGGATTCTCCTGCTGGTATGGATCGGGAATACGTTAATACCTTTTTCCCATTAGATTTTTCCTGCTGCTGCTGAAAATTAATTCAATGGTGCAAGTAGAACGGTGTAATCCCGGATCTGTAAATTATGGATATAATTTATTGGATTTTTTACTCTAACGCTCATATTTTTAAATAATTGAGTTGAGAGATAGATAGAGGAGATTTACAAGTAAATTCTGAAGTCTTCATAGGTAGTGTAAGTATGAATACCAATGTATAGTAGTTCTTAAAGTATTATATGGCTGGAATTGCAACAGGTTGCTTCATGAAAATACTGATCACATATCTGATTATGTTACTCATAATATTGTAATAACACTCTATGTTTAAACTCATAATGAGAACAGAAGTATATTCTATACTTTTCATCAAACACTAATTCAAGTATAAGTAACATGGCAATCATATTCATGCATCTGTCTCAAGACTTACCCGAAGTACATATTTATGTATGGGGAAAATTATTGCTTTCATGTGGGTAAAAATTCAGCATTAACACTGAAAATCAGTAGGGTGATGTTAGCATGTTAATCGCATAAGAATAATAATTAGTATGTGCTATACCAAGTAGGCTATATCAGATTTAGGGTTTTCTGCTTTGTTAGGGTTTTAAGCTTTCTTCAGTGTAAACATTTGATATCAGCATTTTCACTATTCAGTTCAGTTTAATTGAGTACCAGACATTGAACTGTGAAGCCCAATTCTCATATCATTGTCATGAACAGGAGCTGGTGTCAAGAAATGTTGTATTTGTGTGTGTGTGCCCTCAAGTCTGTTTGGGATAATTTATGTGTATTTATGGCTGGAATTATGTGTATAAATAGTCAGTTTATCATGCACACACAATTATATTTGTTTTGTGTGAATATAGTTTTGGTTGTGTTTTCTGTGCCTCCTTTCTGTGATTCCTTTAGTGTTCATACCACTGTGTATATGCCTGTGCCTGTGATTGCTTCCCATTGTATGCCTGCGTGTGTGTGCGGCACGCTCTAGTATGTGTGTGTGTGAATAGAGCAATTACAAACGTTGGGGTCATAAGTGTTGACATCTTAGTTCTTGCCTCTCCACAGGGCTTCTTCAAGCGCACGGTTCAGAACAACAAGCGGTACACATGTATAGAGAACCAGAGTTGCGCCATCGACAAGACACAAAGAAAACGCTGCCCTTACTGCCGCTTCCAGAAGTGCCTCACCGTCGGTATGAAGCTGGAAGGTAAGGACAGCTCTTGTTAATAAGATTATAAAACAATAAGACAAGGTCATAGTATAGGACAACTAAATTAGGGTCAGGGTTTGACTTACGTTGGTGCATGACAGACTTGTGTTCAAGTAGTATTTGTTTCTCTTTCAAAAACTTTGAGGGTTTTGATAAAATTTTGCAGAGTGCCAGATGTTCGGGTTTTGCACTTTTGGGACTACTCCATTGGTTCCATTGCGCCAGGCGAGTTCAGTCACACCCAGCTAAAGTATTTGAAAGAAAACTAATACTATTTGAGCCCAGAGTCTGGTGCACAGACCACGCTTCTTGGAGTGGGAATTTAGCATGGGCACCCAAATAATCAGTAAAGATGTGGAAATTCTCCAGTCCACTATCTTTGGCTCCCTAGAGTTAATTGGAACGCTACAGCCCTATTCAAACAAAACTGTTATGTGGAAGTTTTGGGGCAAAGGAAAAACAAACACGTTTGAATGTGTATCTCCTATGGTTTTCAAAGGTTTCTACTGTTGTTGTATAGAAATAGATTGAGGTAGAAGTTGCCCTAAACCACAGATCACGGATGAGATACTCCTACCCCAATCCTAACTTTTACCAGGTTAGGATTAGGGGGATGAACAAATATCTGACCCTGTATCAGTGATGAGGGCCAAATTCGACCTACTCTGTAGAGATAATCCAAACATGTCCTGCAGGTACACAGAGGGGCGAGAAGTGAAAAGCAACATTGTCTTGTCTTACCCCTGACACTGTTATCTACCTTTATTTTGCTTGGGCCCTCAGTCTTTAGCCTAAACCTTTCCTTGTTGAATCACCACCTTCATAAAACCATCCCATATTCGTGTGTACCTTTAAGCATTTTTAAGATAGCAGTTCTTTTTTTGGAGTCTTTTCCTCTTAGCCCGCAGGAGTGTGGTTTTAATTACTATTAATTGTGAATGGCCGCGGGGCAGAATTTCCACGCCTGTCATTTTACAGCTTACTACGGCGTGATTTGTTTTCATACGGTAGCAGCTGGGCGGAGGGGCCCTGCAGCGCTCTGTCTACTCCAGCCCAGGGGCAGAGCCGGGCAGGCAGGCGGGTGGACAGGCAGGGAGGCAGTGTGGAGAGTTGCCACAACCTGTAAAGAGCACAGAGCTAGAAACCTGATCTTCCAGACACAGCTTTCCAGTAAACACATAAATATATTATAAATATATTCAGATGGACCAAAAAAAGGTGTTTACAGCTAGACCCATTCAGTCCTTAATTTTGGGCTGATAAAAAATAAAAAATAAAATGTCGAATTGCAGTTAAATCCATTTTTAAAAGGTAGGATAATTTTTGGGTTTGTTTGTTTTGCTTGTCGGAAGTTGTTCCTGTTTACCGATAAGTCAATAGACCTAGTCGATATCCAGTACAGTGTTGGGCTGGGGCTGTAAATAGAGGTGAAAATACAGGCAGTCATATCTGAGTGACACAGACAGTATCCTGAGTCTGACATGTCTGCCATAGAGAGATTCAGTCCCTGTTATCTGGACTGATAAAAGCATGGCGACGCCTATCTATCCTGGAGGAAAAGGAGTCTAAAACATAATGCCGCCGTGAGATATCCTTTTGTTGTATATTTATGTCCATGATAGATGGTTTACCTTTGGCCTAATGTGCGGTCAGGGCTCATGATCTGATTTCAGATTCACTTTTCCTGTTGTTGTGTCTTTCCTGTTTAGTGTGAATGGGCAATGTACAGATTACACTCTTATTTTCCCTTGAAAAAGTGCATTGGCACAGGTATTTTGACATTGATGAGTGTTAAAATGAGTTAACATGTTTTAAAACATATTAGTGTTAAAATGTACCATACTTACTAAAATCAGAAATTCATCTAATTTGGATCAATTACTTTGTTAAGTATGGTGGGAATTGTTAATTCTTGTTTTATTTCCCAACGCTAAATTGTCAGTAAATACAGTTGAAGTCGGAAGTTTACATACACCTTAGCCAAATACATTTAAACTCAGTTTTTCACAATTCCTGACATTTAATCCTAGTAAAAATTCCCTGTCTTAGGTCAGTTAGGATCACCACTTCATTTTAAGAATGTGAAATGTCAGAATAATAGTGGAAAGAATTATTAATTTAAGCTTTTATTTCTTTCATCACATTCCCAGTGGGTCAGAAGTTTACATGCACTCAATTAGTATTTGGTAGCATTGCCTTTAAATTGTTTAACTTGGGTCAAACGTTTCGGGTAGCCTTCAACAAGCTTCCCACAATAAGTTGGGTGAATTTTGGCCCATTCCTCCTGACAGAGCTGGTGTAACTGGGTCAGGGCTTTGTGATGGCCACTCCAATACCTTGACTTTGTTGTCCTTAAGCCATTTTGCCACAACTTTGGAAGTATGCTTGGGGTTGATTTGGAAGACCCATCTGCGACCAAGCTTTAACTTCCTGACTGATGTCTTGAGATGTTGCTTCAATATATCCACATAATTTTCCTTCCTCATGATGCCATCTATTTTGTGAAGTGCACCAGTCCCTCCTGCAGCAAAGCACCCCCACAGCATGATGCTGCCACCCCTGTGCGTCACGGTTGGGATGGTGTTCTTTGGCTTGCAAGCAACCCCCTTTTTCCTCCAAATATAACGATGGTCATCATGGCCAAACAGTTCTATTTTTGTTTCATCAGACCAGAGGACATTTCTCCAAAAAGTACGATCTTTGTCCCCATGTGCAGTTGCAAACCGTAGTCTGGCTTTTTTATGGCGGTTTTGGAGCAGTGGCTTCTTCCTTGCTGAGCGGCCTTTCAGGTTATGTCGATATTGGACTCGTTTTACTGTGAATATAGATACTTTTGTACCTGTTTCCTCCAGCATCTTCACAAGGTCAGAAGTTCTGGGATTGATTTGCACTTTTCGCACCAAAGTACGTTAATCTCTAGGAGACAGAACGCGTCTCCTTCCTGAGCAGTATGACGGCTGCGTGGTCCCATGGTGTTTATACTTGCGTACTATTGTTTGTACAGATGAATGTGGTACGTTCAGGCGTTTGGAAATTGCTCCCAAGGATGAATCAGACTTGTGGAGGTCTACATTTTATTTTATCAGTCTATCATTTTAATGGTAGGTTTATTTGAACAGTGAGAGACAGAATAATAACAAAATAATCCAGAAAAACACATGTCAAAAATGTTATAAATTGATTTGCATTTTAATGAGGGAAATAAATATTTGACCCCTCTGCAAAACATGACTTAGTACTTGGTGGCAAAACCCTTGCTGGCAATCACAGAGGTCAGACGTTTCTTGTAGTTGGCCACCAGTTTTGCACACATCTCAGGAGGGATTTTGTCCCACTCCTCTTTGCAGATCTTCTCCAAGTCATTAAGGTTTCGAGGCGGATGTTTGGCAACTCGAACCTTCAGCTCCCTCCACAGATTTTCTATAGGATTAAGGTCTGAAGACTGGCTAGGCCACTCCAGGACCTTAATGTGCTTCTTCTTGAGCCACTCCTTTGTTGCCTTGGCCGTGTGTTTTGGGTCATTGTCATGCTGGAATACCCATCCACGACCCATTTTCAATGCCCTGGCTGAGGGAAGGAGGTTCTCACCCAAGATTTGACAGTACACGGCCCCGTCCATCGTCCCTTTGATGCGGTGAAGTTGTCCTGTCCCCTTAGCAGAAAAGCACCCCCAAAGCATAATGTTTCCACCTCCATGTTTGACGGTGGGGATGGTGTTCTTGGGGTCATAGGCAGCATTCCTCCTCCTCCAAACACGACGAGTTGAGTTGATGCCAAAGAGCTCGATTTTGGTCTCATCTGACCACAGCACTTTCACCCAGTTCTCATTCAGATGTTAATTGGCAAACTTCAGACGGGCCTGTATACGTGCTTTCTTGAGCAGGCGGACCTTGTGGGCGCTGCATGATTTCAGTCCTTCACGGCGTAGTGTGTTACCAATTGTTTTCTTGGTGACTATGTTCCCAGCTGCCTTGAGATCATTGACAAGATCCTCCCGTGTAGTTCTGGGCTGATTCCTCACCGTTCTCATGATCATTGCAACTCCACGAGGTGAGATCTTGCATGGAGCCCCAGGCCGAGGGAGATTGACAGTTATTTTGTGTTTCTTCCATTTGCAAATAATCGCACCAATTGTTGTCACCTTCTCACCAAGCTGCTTGGCGATGGTCTTGTAGCCCATTCCAGCCTTGTGTAGGTCTACAATCTTGTCCCTGACATCCTTGTAGAGCTCTTTGGTCTTGGCCATGGTGGAGAGTTTGGAATCTGATTGATTGATTGCTTCTGTGGACAGGTGTCTTTTATATAGGTAACAAACTGAGATTAGGAGCACTCCCTTTAAGAGTGTGCTCCTAATCTCAGCTCTTTACCTGTATAAAAGACACCTGGGAGCCAGAAATCTTTCTGATTGAGAGGGGGTCAAATACTTATTTCCCTCATTAAAATGCAAATCAATTTATAACATTTTTGACATGCGTTTTTCTGGATTTTTTTGTTGTTGTTATTCTGTGTCTCACTGTTCAAATAAACCTACCATTAAAATTATAGACTGATCATTTCTTTGTCAGTGGGCAAACGTACAAAATCAGCAGGGGATCAAATACTTTTTTCCTTCACTGTATACTTTATAGTAAGTACTGTTCAGTCATTTAAACAAAACATATTATCCCATTTAGATTCTCACTGTAACATGCAATATCGCTGTTAAGGAAAAACATAACTTTTTTCTGCAGTGCAGGTTTGATTGAACCCTTGCCAAATCCTAATATTTCCACATAGATAAACGGAATTGTCTCCCGTGTGTTTGTGTTTTCCCGCCGCTCTCCTTTTTTTCCTCCTCCCTTTCTCCCTGCCCTGTCTTGTTTCCCTTTCTACCTGGACGGAACGGAAGCCAGTCTCCTGTCCCATTACTTATGCATAGGTATCATAGGTATTCATGTGTGTGCGTGGGGTAGCGCGCATCCAGAGTGGGGACCGGGCAGACATGACAAACAGGGTGTCAGAACCCGGCCAGGGGAACCATTAATATGCTGCTGCCCGACAGGGATCCACACCTACGCTCACTTAATATTCCTGTATATTAAACACTCATAAATCAGACCATAAGCAGAGCCCTTTGTGCCGCAGCGGGCCGGGCCCGGGATGGAGTGTAGAGTGTGTGTGTGTGTGTTTGTACCTCAGCCCCAGCCTTATACTATAATCCTATACTCTTAACTTATACCACAGCCCCTGCTCCAGCCCTATACCTCAGCTCCTGCCTTATACAGTACAGTATGCTCCCCAGTATCAAACCCCAATCCCAACCCCAGCTAGCCCTAAACCCCAATCCCCCAGCTAAGGCCCCATCCCTGAGCCCCATCCCAGATTAATCTGTACAACATGCATGTAAATAACCTTGTTTAATTAGACACAAAAAAAACTGCTATCAAAAATGCTCCAGTATTCATGATGTGAGTCCCAGGTTCAGACCTAATTGTGTTTTCCCAAAAGGGCCGACTATTAATTTTCAGCTCATTAATTACCCTGTTGCTCTGAGTCATTAATGGTTAAAGTCGCTACAATAATGTATAATGGATACACGGGATCCACGTTCCAAATGTTTTCCTTTATAGTGCACTACTTTTGACCAGGGCCCATAGTGCACTATATACAGTGGGGAAAAAAAGTATTTAGTCAGCCACCAATTGTGCAAGTTCTCCCACTTAAAAAGATGAGAGAGGCCTGTCATTTTCATCATAGGTACACGTCAACTATGACAGACAAATTGAGAAAAAATAATCCAGAAAATCACATTGTAGGATTTTTAATGAATTTATTTGCAAATTATGGTGGAAAATAAGTATTTGGTCACTTACAAAAAAGCAGGATTTCTGGCTCTCACAGACCTGTAACTTCTTCTTTAAGAGGCTCCTCTGTCCTCCACTCGTTACCTGTATTAATGGCACCTGTTTGAACTTGTTATCAGTATAAAAGACACCTGTCCACAACCTCAAAAAGTCACACTCCAAACTCCACTATGGTCAAGACCAAAGAGCTGTCAAAGGACACCAGAAACTAAATTGTAGACCTGCACCAGGCTGGGAAGACTGAATCTGCAATAGGTAAGCAGCTTGGTTTGAAGAAATCAACTGTGGGAGCAATTATTAGGAAATGGAAGACATACAAGACCACTGATAATCTCCCTCGATCTGGGGCTCCACGCAAGATCTCACCCCGTGGGGTCAAAATGATCACAAGAACGGTGAGCAAAAATCCCAGAACCACACGGGGGGACCTAGTGAATGACCTGCAGAGAGCTGGGACCAAAGTAACAAAGCCTACCATCAGTAACACACTACTCCGCCAGGGACTCAAATCCTGCATTGCCAGACGTGTCCCCCTGCTTAAGCCAGTACATGTCCAGGCCCGTCTGAAGTTTGGGAGAATGTCATATGGTCAGATGAAACCAAAATATAACTTTTTGGTAAAAACTCAACTCATCGTGTTTGGAGGACAAAGAATGCTGAGTTGCATCCAAAGAACACCATACCTACTGTGAAGCATGGGGGTGGAATCTTCATGCTTTGGGGCTGTTTTTCTGCAAAGGGACCAGGACGACTGATCCGTGTAAAGGAAAGAATGAATGGGGCCATGTATCGTGAGATTTTGAGTGAAAACCTCCTTCCATCAGCAAGGGCATTGAAGATGAAACGTGGCTGGGTCTTTTAGCATGACAATGATCCCAAACACACCTCCCGGGCAACGAAGGAGTGGCTTCGTAAGAAGCATTTCAAGGTCCTGGAGTGGCCTAGCCAGTCTCCAGATCTCAACCCCATAGAAAATCTTTGGAGGGAGTTGAAAGTCCGTGTTGCCCAGCGACAGCCCCAAAACATCACTGCTCTAGAGGAGATCTGCATGGAGGAATGGGCCAAAATACCAGCACCAGTGTGTGAAAACCTTGTGAAGACTTACGGAAAACGTTTGACCTGTGTCATTGCCAACAAGGGGTATATAACAAAGTATTGAGAAACTTTTGTTATTGACCAAATACTTATTTTCCACCATAATTTGCAAATAAATTCATAAAAAATCCTACAATGTGATTTTCTGGATTTTTTTTTCTCATTTTGTCTGTCATAGTTGACATGTACCTATGATGAAAATTACAGGCCTCTCTCATCTTTTTAAGTGGGAGAACTTGCACAATTGGTGGCTGACTAAATACTTTTTTTCCCCACTGTACAGTATATATATATTTTTTGTGTGTCACTTAGCCAGGCTCTTCTTCTAGGTGCCACTGTCTGCGGACCCTCTGTGCTCCCCTTACCTCTCTCTCTGATCAGTGCTGCGTCAGTGTGTGATACCCTCTGTACTGTGTCTGCGGCCCCTGTGCTCTCCCCTCTAAGCCTCTCTCGGCCCCTTTCTCAGATCACCGCCACTGTGACAGACACTGCTGTGACAGAGACCATTAAAACTACTCCCAAGGCAGCTGTTGGTCCAGCCCCCTTCTAATCACTTAATGTATTTCAATACCTACTCCCTACTAGAGATATTAGAGGCCTGAGTGCCTGACGGTGTGTCCGCCCTGACCCAGTATTGTGGGGGGGGGTCCCGCCTGGTTCACTCTCCCACTGAGCCCAGCCTAGCCAGTCTGCTGCCTGCTCTACTCCACCACAGGCCGGGCATAAGAGATACCTAATTAAGCATAAATAATTAACAGGGGGGCACCCGAGAGAGAGAGGCAGAGAGACATTCTTCCCCCTTGGCATGCATGGTTCAGATCATACATGGTCCGCCGTGCACCATGGAGACAGTCTCATTCATTAGCCTGAATGAAGCCGTGATCCTCGGAATCTTGGGATCATTCGGGATTCTGCTGGGGTTTTCATATGATGTTTTGGGATCATTAGGAAATGTAACATTCTTGTCATGTTTGTACTCCGGTTAGATTTTCAGTGTTAACACTTTTCAGTGTTTTGAATTAGTGTAATTCTTTGTGTTAACACTTTTTAGTGTTTTGAATGAATGTCATTTTCAGTGCTAACACTTTCCAGTGTTTTAAATGAGGGTAAATCATTTTCAGTGTAAACACTTTTCAGTGTTTTGAATGAGTGTAGGCCTAAATAATGTTGATTTTGACCTCACTCTGCTAATTTGGACTGACGGTATGCTTGGAGAAATGACTAATAGCCTTGTTGTCTGGTACGTATCAGTATTACATAGGTTCATAATAGTTACTGTTTCAGGTCAATGAGTAACTAGCGTTTACAACTTGTCAAGCTGAGTGACAAGGCTGTATTTCCCTGCTCTGAGACATCCGAGTTCTCGAGTGCAAAGGTCAACACAAAGTTTAGTAGTCATTGATGAAATCTATGTCCTTGAACCAAGTTCTTTTTTTAGTTTTTTTTCCTTTTATGCATGAACTGTAAGATGAAAGGGGAGATCTGTGTTAAATGGCCATTGTTGATATCTCTATGATTCATCAATGCTAATAGTTTGGTGTGGGTTCTTGTCAAGAACACATGGGAGTCATGAATGACATTTGCTCAGAGGTTTCAAACTCCTGGCCCATGAGCTGCCTCTTTGTGGCCCGCGGGCCGGAAGTTTCAGAACACTGGCTTAAATAGACTGCAATACATTTTTATTTAATTAGTTTATCAATATTGCTAATATATTTTTCTCTCCTTCCCCCTGCAACTCCCGCCAGGATAATGTGTTCCTAGTCAGCTTACCTGCTAAAATAAATGGAAATACATGTAGATGTTATCATGTCACTAACGTCCTCTTCTTCTGTCCTTCCTCTCCTGTCTGTCTGTCTCCGTCAGCTGTGAGGGCGGACCGCATGCGCGGCGGCCGCAACAAGTTCGGCCCCATGTACAAGCGCGACCGGGCGCTCAAGCAGCAGAAAAAGGCACTGATCCGCGCCAACGGCCTGAAGATCGAGGCCATGACCCAGGTGATGCAGGCGGTGCCGACCGACCTCACCATCTCCTCGGCTATCCAGAACATCCACCAGGCAGCTTCCAAGGGACTGCCGCTCAGCCACCACGGTCACCCGCACCACGCCGCCCTGCCCCACACAGACTACGACCGCAGCCCCTTCGTCACGTCGCCCATCAGCATGGCCATGCCCCCCCATGCCGGTTCCCTCCAGGGCTACCAGGCGGCCTACGGCCACTTCCAGAGCACCCGCACCATCAAGTCCGAGTACCCGGACCCGTACACCAGCTCGCCCGAGTCCATCATGGGCTACAACCCGTATATGGACGCGTACCAGACGGGCTCGCCGCCCAACTTCCCGCACCTCATCGTGGAGCTGCTGAAGTGTGAGCCTGACGAGCCCCAGGTGCAGGCCAAGATCCTGACCTATCTGCAGCAGGAGCAGGCCAGCCGGGGGAAGCACGAGAAACTCAACACGTTCGGCCTTATGTGTAAGATGGCCGACCAGACGCTGTTCTCCATTGTGGAGTGGGCCCGGAGCAGCATCTTCTTCCGCGAGCTCAAGGTACGTGGGGTCACTACACACAGACACCATGTTGAATTTTACACACACTCACACTGTATACTGTATGTCTGTTTTAATTGATCATGTGCATCATTCAGAAGGTTTAACGTGCATATAGACAAACACTAGTCAAACACATAAACAGTACATCTGTATTGTATATACAGTACATTGGTTTTCTATATTTTCACAATGTTTCACATAAATCATTTTTAGTGGTTGCTAAACTACTGATGATGTGAATGAAATTAGATATGTTGGTTAGCTAACTACAATATACAACAAGTCATGCATATTACACATATCAAACTCGGTCATATACATGTATTATATCTTGACATTTTTTCTGATGAATAGACAATATAATCGTTATACCTACCCTCTTTCTGTGGCCTTGCATAATGCTCCTGCATTTTGTCCAAGCGTTCAATGTTACAACCCAATGTTGTTATCCAAAATTGACAGTTTAACACACACACACACACACACACACCCCTGTGAACTCACTCCTCGTCAAACCCACCCTAATATTTATCTTCACCCGCCTTTAATCTTTCCCTTTTATGTGTCCGCTCGAAACTAATGCAATGTGTACGAAGCTGAGAGGGAGGGCTACGGTGTAGCTTTAGCCGTCTATCTCTCATCCTGATCAAAATTCAGTAGCCAGCCCTATTTACACGCTGTGACACATTTCGGGTATGGGTTAGGAAAACTTTGACTGGCCGCCTTCAGGCTCTTTTCATTCAAAGCAGCGGGATGCCCTGCTCTTGGATTTGATTTGGATTTTGGATTTAATGTGCCCTTTTTCCCTGTATCATCTTTGAGATCTAAGTAGGCAGGGACTGTATGAAAATATTGAAATACAAATAAAATATGATCATAGGCCCACAATGCATGCATCACAGCGGCAGAGGTCAATGGAAAATACTTGAAAAATGCAGTCCATATGTCCCTATTATTATTAATGATAATGAATTAATGAATTATGATATTGATATTCTCATCCTATCAACCCATTTAGTAGTAATGCATGCTTAATTGAAGTATTACAATTTCATTGATATGTTATCGAACTCTGTTCCGAAAGCTCCGCTTTCAGTGAGGATACTGCAGTAGACAGTTTTCCTGGCCAGTTTGGAGCCAAAGTAAAGTTTGGTTGACATACTTTGTAGTGATTTGTCAACCAATCACTAACAGCTGCCCACCAAAACAACCCTAGATGGCCAACGATGAGTCTTCCTGTAAAAACCTGATTATTCCTCATTTTTTTGTCCCTGAGAGGAACGGGGAATGTTTCCAGCGTGGTTTCGTTTGCTCCGAGGTTTATTTGTTCAGTAGAGAAGGTTAATATGCGGAGAGCAACATGAAAAGGCTCTGATGAGTCTGTGTGGATCACCTGTTTTTCTTTAATTCGCTTTCTCTGCCCCCTCTCTTATCTCACTCTTTTGTCTGTTTACTCCGTAGCCAAAGGCATGACTGCATATTAATGTACTAGGGCCCCCATTGCAGTCGTCTGAATTTTTAGGGGAGGGAAATAGAAATGAAATATTCAACACAATCCAATTCTGTATTCGGGGCAAGAGCTCTCAAAAACACGTTGACATTTATTACGCAGCCAATCCCTATTGACATTGTCTATATCTGAATTAGCATCAAATAAAAATGTTTTATTGTACAGTACTTCACTGAATACATGGAATGGAGAGTCGGGTGTGGTTGTACATGTTCTTTTGTCCATTTAAGCCACTGAATGATCATTGTGCAGTGAGTGGAGCAGCATACCTCTCCAAACTCTCCATTCGAATTCAATTACCTATATCCACTTGTAGATGTCGCCCCTCGTTCACTTCAGAATGAAATATCATTATGTCCAAGCTAATGTCTGTCCATATTACTCATAGACTTAATTGGAACAGAGCCTCGGGTGTTAAAATTGTGGAGAACGACCCCCGGTAAATGTGGGGGCTAATTCCTGTACCCATATTCCTGTATCCGCCACCCCTTCTGGAGTGGGACGGGGGCACGTGGTAACAGGCGGGGCCACGGAGTGTGGGGGGGCGGGGGGTGCATTTTTTACACTACCTCATCTAGCTACTCTAGTTTAGACTAAAGCAGCTTGCCTAGCAGGGCTGAAGAATTATGTGCTAGCAGGCAGGCACTGACAGCTTTCACTGTACTCTAGACCCCACCCTCCTCTTGTTTCTAATTAGTAGATACTTGTTCAGCTATTGTTGAGCATAAAGCTTAGTGGTGGTGATTGGAGAATAGCCCTGTGTAGGCCCTGCATTGTTTCCACAAGCGCTGGCAAATTGGAGCTCTGCTAAGCTAAGGCAGCTACTGAGACAGTAGGCAGAGAGGCTTTGTGGGATGTTGCCCCCCTGCATTTTGGCCTTTTCAACACACTGACCCACACATGCTACTGTAGGAAGATAGATGTCTAAATTTACTTGTACTGTGTTTTCATACTTTTTCAATTATTTAAAATTGTGTTTTCAGACAAATTTTCTGGTGATTTGACTCAATCTGTGTTCATCAGTGTCAGAATCATAAAATGTGTGTATGCGTGTGTCCATGTGCATTTCTGCAATTCACCATATCTCAGTGAGACATTCAAATACTACTACTGGTGAACTCTGTAGACCGCTACATCTAATATATAAATAATTTCAAAATGAGGACGAGAGCGGGCGATAAACACAGGAAATACACATGGAATAAAAGCTGGTCTGAGACCCCGGCTCCGAGGGCACTATAAATACCCTTCCCTCTACAGGCCCCTATCATTAGCTTGGTAAGAATAAAATAATTTCTCTGGTAATGGAGCCAAGTGGTGAGAAGCTTCTGCCAAAAGTGTTTAAAGATTTAGTTTCCATAAGTTGGACCTGGTTACAGGAGTCATAAATATTTAGCCTTTAGATATCACTGAATAGAGGAGCCCATTGTGTTGTTCTGCAACTGAGCAGCCGGAGAAGAAAGACACTTGGCCAAGAATCGTTTCACAATTCTCACACCTTTGGATTAGATCTTTAACTGTACTTTTATGTATCTTTTTTGGTTCCAGCCCTACCTACCTCAGTCTTAACTCGTTTCACATTCAGACTTTTTGAAGCCAGGTGTCCTGGTTTGGTTATTACTGTAGTAAATGGTAATATGAGCGGGGAAAGCATGGAGTTTTGGGAAGAGTGGCTTTTTACATGTGAATGTCATTTTGGTAGCAAGTGTGTGTGTGTTTTAGCAGTAGCGTCCCTCCCTATTATTGCTGGGCTCGCTCTGGGCACAGAGGGAAACAGATGTGTGGCTCACTGTGGCTAGCTGTCACTGAGGAGGTGGCACAGCAGGGTTAGCGTGTGTCTGTGACACTCCTCCCATAGCCTGGCAAGCCTTTATGCCAGGCACCATTTAATAAACACCCAATCACACCAACCTGTGGCATGTAATGGTAATAAATTACTAATTGACAAACGCAGTCCCTCCCGCTTAAGAGCTGGTTCCAACCAATCATTAGCCAGACTATTAGTGTGTCTATTCTCAGGGCCAAACTGCCATTGGGTTCACAGGAACGATCAGACTTACTCATGCTGCGTGTGTGTGCATGTGTGCATGCGTGCGTCTGTGTGTGTTTACTATATGTGTGGCTTTGTAAATGTGTTTCTGTGTACATGTCAGTTTGTCTGTGTCTGTGCGTGCATGCATGTGTGTATGTCAGTTTGTCTGTATGTGCATGAGTGTGTGAAAATGTATGCACTCACTAACTGTAAGTCGCTCTGGATAAGAGCGTCTGCTAAATGACTAAAATGTAAATGTAAATTGTGTGTGTCTGCCATTTGCCGCTCTGCCCATGAGCTGAGGAATGATTCATACCGGGGTCCATGGAGAGAACCACCTCGGCTCCTGGGCCTTTCCTCCATTGTTCCAGGGAGAGGATGCGTGAGCCACGCTTTTCCTCTAGCTCCCACCAACACAATGGGACCGAATTAAGTCTCCAATTGTGGTTATTGATTCATATGTTTCTATTATGTTTCTATTATTCCTCCCAGCTTCTAGTCGTGTTTTTATCCCCTGATACTTATACCCCCACTATTATTACGCTATTATTCCACCACAGAATAATTGTGTTGTGACAAGACAACTTACTTGTTTATACTACAGTTAAAATGAACCCGACACACGCACATGCACGCACACACAAACACGCACTGTAACATAACAAATAGATTTAGTCCATCGACCTGATAAAACTCAACTGGGCAAAGCCTATGACGCTTTGACATGTGGCGCCAATATTTATTTTAGTCCTTTCACATTTGTTCTGGGACAGCTTGGGCTTCAGGGTTCCTCTCCTCCGAGGTAATGACGATGACAATACCAGACCTGCCGTTAAGTGAGGGGGGACTGTATTAGGGCCTTGTTTCTGGGCCCATACCCAGCTGTGCTGCCCTGGTCCTTATTGGATTAGCAGCTGGAGAGGAGAGGAGAGGAGAGGAGAGGAGAGGAGAGGAGAGGAGAGGAGAGGAGAGGAGAGGAGAGGAGAGGAGAGGAGAGGAGAGGAGAGGAGAGGAGAGGAGAGGAGAGGAGAGGAGAGGAGAGGAGAGGAGAGGAGAGGAGCCTCAGTCTGCCTCTTGACTTTACGACTTGTTTTTGACTTAAATGCTCCATTCAATCAAACAAGTATTGCAGTGTTAATACAGTATTATGTAGACATATTATTTTATGTGGTTGAATTAAATTGTTGAATGGTTTTGTTTTGGGTACTGGAGACTTAAAGATCGCTCCAATTAATTTAGTCAACTGGGCACAGTTTTGATTTACATTTGGTTGATTTGTCAACTAAAGTCAATTCAACATGATATCAACAAAACATGTCACCATTTCATTGGATTTAGATTAAAAGTTGAGTGAAAAAAAGAAAAAATTCCCTTACGTTGATGACTTTTTGCAAATCCAATCAGTTTTCTACATTGATTCAATGTTATCACATAGATGTATTTATTTTATGACGTGGAAACAACATTGATTCAACCAGTTTTTGCCCAGTGGGTAAAGATGTATACACATAAAATGTAAGCAACAGCAATATTTACTCTAAGCTATGAATGGTCTACCACTACCCTGTCACTATGTGAAAGAAGAGAGATAGAATCGCCAAAAACATTTATCCAATTGAAAAATATATATCAGCAATGGAATTATTTACAGTGCTTACTCTGTGTACTGCCGTTCATACGTCCCTCTATAGTCTACAGGGCATAGATGTGTGTGTGTGTGTGTGTGTGTGTGTGCAGTGTGTTTGTGAACATACATTTTTTATAGCGTGTACGTCAGTCAATCTCGCAGGACGACAGTCAGAATCCCGGGGGTTTTATAACGTACCTGAATATTCTCAATTTATAGATTTACCTGAGTGTATAATGTACTGATCTGATGCTTTCCCACAAAGCTGCATAATTTCACCAGCCATAAATATTACATGAATTTACTTTTGTGAAATTGCAGCCTTTTTCTACAACCTCTCCCCAATCGACCCCTCCTCTCTCCTCTCTCCCCTCACACTGCAACCTCTCGGAGCAGTCCAATTTCAAGGTGCAGGCGGGACACACACACACCCTGATTGTGTTTTTTTACACCCCATAACCGGGGGAAATTAATAAGGCGTTTTAGGTGTGATCTGTGAACTCGAGGGGTGAAAGGCAGGATGGAGGTGAAGGGGGGTCGGATTTATATCTACAACCCCTCACCCACATCCCCGCCATCCCACTGCCATCCCCAAGCCATACGTCCCACCCCCCACTCTCCCTCTCGTTGCGCTCTTGTCACTGAGGTCAGCTCTGACAAACTGCGTGCGCGCCACTGGCGTCCCAGCTGGCAGAGATTTGTAACTGTGTCCCTGGTCCATTGCATTTGAATTATTCCACAGGCTAGCCCCCCGTCTCTCTTTCTCTTTCTCTCTCTCTCTCCCTCTCTCTCTCTCTCTATCGCTTTACATTAGTGCCCCAGAGAGAGGGAAAGAGAGAATGAGTGAAAGGGAGAAAAAGAGAGAGAGAGTCAAAAAGAGGGAGAGCGAGAGAGTGATGGAGAAGAAAAAAGGAGGGAGGAGGGGGAAGATGAACAAGGGCCGGGGAGAGGCACACCAAGGGCAGGGGTGCATGGTGAAGGACAAGGGGGGAAACAGGTGGAAGGTTAATGGGCCTGGACCGGATCCACCAGACGCTCAGGCTTGATATATGGGCCCTGGGCCTGGTGCAGGCATAGGTTTTCAAAGATATATTATTTCATTTGAGGAGCAGCATTCTCGGTCCCTGCATTTGTCCACTGATAGATGATATCCCCCCGCCGTGCCCCGCCAGGCAGCCACAATTGGAGATGGCGTGTGAGTTTTTGTAAGGGCCTGCTCCTGTACATATTTTTTTTGCTCTCTCTCTCTCTCTCTCTCTCTCTCTCTCTCTCTCTCTCTCTCTCTCTCTCTCTCTCTCTCTCTCTCTCTCTCTCTCTCTCTCTCTCTCTCTCTCTCTCTCTCTCTCTCTCTCTCTCTCTCGCTCGCTCGCTCTCTTTCTCTCTCTCTCTCTCTCTCTCTCTCTCTCTCACTTCCCACTCTCTCTCTCACTAAACTTCACTCTTGCTCACTCACTCTAGTTCCCCCCCCCCTCTCTGTCCACCCTCCCCACCCTCTCTCTTGTCTCTGTCCCAGGCTGAAGTCTGCTGGCAGCCTGTTTTTTTAAGCTGCTATTTTAGTGGTAACAATATCTGTTTGATCAGGGCAGGATGGAGCGCGAGGAGGGTCACAAAGGCCTATTTTCAGTCATAAATGATTGAACAACGGGCAAAAAAATACTCTCTCTTCCATAAATACTGAAAAAGCACCGTATTTTAGCTTTCCGATAATTCCAATATATGCCGAAATTGTTCTTTTTCTATATAGTGTCAGCGCTTAAAGAAAAAAATGCTCCGGATAAAATTATGGATTTTAGACAGAGAGCGTATAGACATCTGCCAAGCAAGGTTCTCAAAATGGAACCATTTAAAGTCTTGAGCTACTACAAGAATCCAGGATATACACACAATTACATCGACATTTGACAGATCACTCACGCCGTTTATTTACTGCTGAACCATGTCTGTGTTTTTTCATGCCTAGTCGCTTTAGAGTCGCTTTAGCCCCATTTGACCATTGACAACCACTATGGACCGCTCTTTCCCCCTGTCTGTCCTGTTTGACCATTACTTCCCAATGTCGGTCCTCCCTCGGTCCCTGGACACCAATAGCCCCGGCCCAGAAGACAAGTCTGGACAAGTCCAGAACGTAGCATCCTAGAGCCCCGGTAGTCCTCTGAGACTCTCCCCGGGACCGGAAGGAAGCGGAGGCACTTGTTAAAAGGAAAGATTTAGGGCCGGCAATCCCCACAGACGGGTGGAGAACGAGACATCGGGGAGAGCTTCGAGGATTCGCTGAGTCTGCTCATCCACTTGTTGCTTTGATGGTGGATAAAAGGCTGTCATGAACTACAAGTTCCTGGAGGAGAGGCTGATAGACTCATCCGCCTCAGACTCTTCTCTTCCGCGCTTGCCGTTTTCCCCCCTCCTCCTTCCTTTCGTTCTCTTCCTCTTCGACTGGCAAAGGAATATGCAAAGGAAGAAGTGGAAAAAAGAATCATCCCCCCACACACACAATTTCAGAAGTGAAACATTGCAGAATTCGCTGATACTCATCTGCCCCGAATCTTCTGCGGTCTCGCTGTTCCCCCCCTCCTCCTTTTCCTCCTCCTCTTCCTCCTTGTACTCTTCAACTGCTTCTTTAGGAAAGGAACAAAAATATAATGTTCCCCCCACTCGCAATTTTTCCAAAGTTTAACATTGCGGATTGGAATTCGCATTTGTGAGCACTTTGGCTTCTCTGTTAGTGTAAGTGAAGAGAGCAGGTCCATGTTAAGTCTTATTTATGGATGATCAGGGTAAGAGCCTTTTTAATGGCAGGTCAGGGTGCTGGTTAAGGTGTGGAGTCTGCGGACGCTCTGCAATGCTGTTAGCGCAGGGGCCCACACTCTGCTCCTGTGCAGTTTCACGACGCCGCCCACGACTAGACGTGCAAAATCAGCGGGCAAGCGAGTGGTGGTGAAATGGGAAAACATAGTGGATACTGGGAGTTGATTTAGCCGGCTAGCCTGCTAACAAATCAACTCAACGGCTCTGACGCTAACGCTAACTCGGCCGGCGTCTCCATCTACAACACCCCTAGATTTTACTTCTCCACCTTTCACTCAGCCGTGACTATTGTTATGAGCCGACATTAAAAACAATAGCGCATACGGAGGGAACACACTTTCCAGAGTGTCATCCATCAAAAGACTTGGCAAGAACATATTGCTCAGTGTTCACAAGAGCTGAGAGAAAACAAGTGGCTTCCAGTAAAGCATTGTTATCTGCAGGTCAACTGGTAATGTGTTGTCACAGGCAATACATATACACACCAAGCGCTAGTATTTACTCCCTGAACACTCAAGAGTTTCCTTTAGGTCAAAGGGGCTAAGGTGTGGCTCTGGCATCATGTTGCCCTGCCCCTGCCATCTCCAAACTAAACTCACTACACAAAGCCATGTGGTCACTTCAAGGGATTTATAGACTTTATAATAACGTTCATGAAAAAGCCCTTATAATTGCTTAAATACATGTTTATAAAATGCTTATGAATAAATTCAATACTCATTTTCAATTGTATTTACACTATTTATAAATAATGTATGAATGCTTAGTCATGAAAGTTATTATGAAGTGTTACTGACGTTTCTATCCCTCACATAGGCCTTGTTTTCCATACACTTGTTTTCCATCTAAAGATACATCTCATGTATCTCAATATGTCCGACATGCGTAACTACAACAGGGCCTTGTCTCTCTCCTACAATCATGATTCAGGCTTTATAAAAGGAAGATTGCAGGTCTCACTCTCCATTGTTAGCCCTTAAGTATCTGCTTGTAATCTGGGGTGCTGGCTGGAGGTTGGCTGGCTGGCTGAGGTCTGCCGCCCTCGTCACACAACCTGTCAACAGTTGTCCTCGACGTCTATTTTTGCTGCTTATTTATGGTTGGCTATTCTGGACACAGTGGACAGAGGGGTCTCGCTGAGAGAGAGAAATAGAGAAAGAGAGAGAAAGAGAGAGAGGGAGAGAGAGAGACCAAAGACAATAGATAAGCAATGGGATGAAAGGATACAGAGAGCGTGCAGGCTTACAACGGGGGGTGGGGTCGGGGGGAACTTATATTTAACCAACGTAGGGGTGATTAGATTTGTACTCTGATGAATGACATGTGGGTTCTGGAGACTTGAGCATTAGTTACGACGGGCGAGAAATTCACGAGGCTCACCATGCACCCTTAAAATCTCTTTAGCATCACGGACCGCTATAGTAGGACAAAACCACCTGTTCGTTATAATGTTTCTTTCTTTCTTTTTCTTTCTTTCTCTCTCTCTATTTCTCTCTCTATTTCTCTCTCTATTTCTCTCTCTCTCTGTCTCTCTCTCTCTCTCTCCTTAACTCAGCACCTGGCATGGCGCAGAACTAAATTATTCCATACATATTAAATAAATATATAGTCTAATAATAGTTATTATGACTGCGTTCTTTTCGGATTGCGCACTTAAAGGGGGATAAAAGGGCACTTTTCATGATCACTGAAACAATGAAAAATAAAAAACAAATATTCAGAATGTACTCAAGTCCCAGCACTTTTTAACTGCCTCAGAACCTGCCCTTCTAGGGGTGTCGACAGGGGCATTAAATTGAGAGAGGTTGATAGATAGACAGATTGTTTCAGTGGTACACACACGCGCACGCAGGTACACACACACACACACACACACACCACACAGACACACACAGACAGACAGAAGAACTGTAGCGGCCTTCAGTCTCTCAATAGAGTTATGTAAGGGTGATACACACAAACAAACACACTCTCCCTGATACATTCATCACAATGGTCTGTTGATAAAGAAGGCTTTTCACTATCCACAAGAGATACAACCTTTCACAGCCTAGTCATTCAATTTCATCTCACTAATTGTTTGTGTTTAGATCACACATCCATAGATCAATTCGTTTAATTCAGATGTTAATTTCATATCAAAGCCCCAATCAAAGTGGGTTTCTGAGTGGCCCCAGCTGTGAGGTGCCAGAGTCAGACAGTCTGTTAGTACTAATGGGAATGTATGTCTCCTCTTCAGACTGAGAGAAGCATCTGTCTGTGCATTTTAAAACACTCTTGTCTACTCAACGAGGCTGGGGAAGTGTATCTCCTCTGGACTGCATTATAAAGGAGACTAGTCTATACCCATGTACCTGCGTGTGTGTGTGTCATTTCCCACACAAACACTCATATACATACACACACACACACACACACACACACACACACACACACACACACACAATATCGACAGCCCTCCTTACCATAAAGTAGCCTATAGCCATAAATCGTAGAATCAAGTCAAACAAGGAATGGAATGAAAATCAAATGAGCCACAGATCACTCAGGGATCGGCTGCTCAGGCTTAATGCAGAGTATTGCCTGCTAGATTGAGCACTGTGGAACAGATCAATACTACCCAGCCCCTTAGTCTTACAGAGCACAAACTCATTTCACATTTGGAAGTCATTATTTTCTCACTGTATTTCAGTTTGGAGGGAGTTTGGTTGGGGGGTGGCGGGGATGAAATCGGAGTGTGTTTGTGGGGGGGATTAAGGGGTGTGTGTGTGTGTGTGTGTGTGTGTCTCAGAGAGGGTTACTTTTGGACGCTCCTGCTCCCCTGGCTTCATGTATATTAGGAGTTAATTTGAGTAATTGATTACGCCTCTCTGTTTTTGATAATTAGTTGATAGCTTCTTAGCTTTAAGCCCTCAAGATCCCATGCAGCAAACTCCGAGGCAATTTTATTTAATGTATTATGAACGTATCAACAACAGTGCTCATAGTGGTCTACACCATGCACTTAGCTGACTATTTTAACTCCAGAAATGAAGCAGCTGTACCAACTGTGTTTCTTTCTCATTACCTCATTTTTGTGTGGATGTTGCCTTGTGTTTGCCTGGTCCCAGATCTGTTTGTGCTGTATAGCCGTGGCATACCACTGTGGCATGCCACCAGATCTGGGACCAGGCTACAAACAGTTTGCCTTCTCTAAAATGCATTCCTGCTCAATGCTGAACATTTGATTCTACGTTATCATATCCTGACATGATATCCCAGCAATCAAAGATGTCTAGAATATTTTATTTGGTAGTGCTTTACAATAACTCCACGTAATAAAGCATTTATAATGGATTAGTAAATCGTTTATTTATTATTTAATAATCATTACTCCAATCATAAGATGTTTAATATAGGTCCTTATAAACCATTTACTAATCATTAGCCCTTTGACGCGTACAATCACATATTTGTGATAATTGTTGAGTGGTCCCTGCAGCATACCATCGCAAAATATGTGATTGGAACAGTAGCAACCAGAACATATGATGCAACAAACGTGTCTAAACGGCATTGTTGTCTGAAAAGCATCTAAAAAATGTTTTTTACTGATGGGAAATAAAGGTATTCACAACTTTTTTCCTCAGTTTCACCTTTTATTGTAAAAGATAAATGAGAATTTCAGCATCCAAGCATCACACGGAACACACCCACAGCCAAACTCAGCTGAATTCTTTATGATGTCAGCCATGTTTGTTTATGTTTGACAAGCGAAAGCTCCCTAATCCCAGAATGCCAATCACTATAAGACGCAAATAAACAAAGTCAAAGTCAAAGATGGCTGCGCCCATTGCCCGAAAAATATGAAGTTTGGCCACTTTTTAACAGTGTATACAAGAACCGGAGCACATGACTTGACAAGTCGTTTACAGTTTTTGAAAAATCACATGGCAAATAAAATTTCATCACCTCATAGATCTTCACCCCAAATACAAGCATATTGCCTAGCCTAATCGTAGTGTGAAAGCTGAACAGGGTTGCCAGATTTGGTTGAAACCTTTTTAGGGGGGTTTGTGGGATGGTTCATTTAATATGTGGTGGATTTCAAGTCCATGGCGGGTAGAAATGGGGAAGGTATCATGGGGGGATATGATGCAGGAAATATTACTATGATGGGGGATTTATCAATAAATGGGGGGCAAACACAGTAGAAGTTTATAAACTAAATAAAAATTAAACACTGGAAGGGGGTTCTGAGCTGGCAACCATGAGTAACGATAGTTACAATCTAAATCAGTCGATTGAACCATTCCTTCACCTTGTTTTGTCATCTTTGGTCTGACAGACATTTAAGTGACCAGAATACATTGTATGATGTCAACAAACATAGCGGCACACATTATTGGCATTTAGCTTAGCATTTACTCATCATAATCAGTACAACCTTCCAAAAGGTATTTTACACACATCATATCAATCTATACAAGAATCGGAATTCATTATTTGTCACCAGTACTTGAAAATGTGAATAAAACACTAAATACATTATGCTCCATACATACATACATTTTAATCTATTTTAGGGCTATCCAGTTGACGCCAGTGTACCCCACTGGTTTAATTTAAGAAGTATGGTGAACCTCAAACTAGTCAACAATAAATACACCATATAAATATGTCTATTGAAATTCATGACTAGCATCTCTCTGGTCAGTTCCTCTCTTGCCTTATTGATTTTTCATATCTTTCATATGCTTATTCATTGGGGAAAAAGGAATACATAAGTTGGGATACCTGATTTGGTCTGCGAATCCCTGTCTGAAATCTGAGAGGAAGGGTTCGTTACTTTCTTTAGTGACCTTGAAAACAACAAGACACTCTCCCAACCATACACACCAAAGAGATAGTTTGTATTTACCTCTTCTCTGTGTCAGCCAACTGTCCTTGTAGTTCGCTCTTTTAACTGTTTGTATGTAGCTAGTACGGACAACTAGTACGGACAACTGCTGTCCGTCATGTATCCAATTAATTCAGTGTCTGTTTTGGATGTGTGGAATCTTTGACTGAGCCCCATTAAAGATACACTATGCAAGTTTAGTTGCTAATTGTTTACGTAGAATTTGGGCTTGAATGTTGGCAGTATGATTCATATACATATGTATAATATACTATTATGATTTCTTAATTCATTAAACCACACAAACCCTTAGTTTTGGGCCTTAGTTTTATGCTTTTGCCTATTGGTGTGGGGAGGTGCGTCCCTTTCTGATAAAAGTTCTGTTTTCCCTCTTTAATGCTAGAATCCTTAGTTGCTACACCCACTTTTGGACTTATACATTAATAATATACAGTGAGGGAAAAAAGTATTTGATCCCCTGCTGATTTTGTACGTTTGCCCACTGACAAAGACATGATCAGTCTATAATTTTAATGGTAGGTTTATTTGAACAGTGAGAGACAGAATAACAACAAATAAATCCAGAAAAAACGCATGTCAGAAATGTTATCAATTGATTTGCATTTTGATGAGGGAAATAAGTATTTGACCCCTCTGCAAAACCTGATTTAGTACTTTGTGGCAAAACCCTTGTTGGCAATCACAGAGGTCAGACGTTTCTTGTAGTTGGCCACCAGGTTTGCACACATCTCAGGACGGATTTTGTCCCACTCCTCTTTGCAGATCTACTCCAAGTCATTAAGGTTTCGAGCCTGACGTTTGGCAACTCGAACCTTCAGCTCCCTCCACAGATTTTCTATGGGATTAAGGTCTGGAGATTGGCTAGGCCACTCCAGGACCTTAATGTGCTTCTTCTTGAGCCACTTCTTTGATGCCTTGGCCGTGTGTTTTGGGTCATTGTCATGCCGGAATACCCATCCACAACCCATTTTCAATGCCCTGGCTGAGGGAAGGAGGTTCTCACCCAAGATTTGACGGTACATGGCGCCGTCCATCATCCCTTTGATGTGGTGAAGTTGTCCTGTCCCCTTAACAGAAAAACACCCCCAAAGCATAATGTTTCCACCTCCATGTTTGAGGATGGGGATGGTGTTCTTGGGGTCATAGGCAGCATTCCTCCTCCTCCAAACACGGCGAGTTGAGTTGATGCCAAAGAGCTCGATTTTGGTCTTATCTGACCACAACACTTTCACCCAGTTCTCCTCTGAATCATTCAGATGTTCATTGGCAAACTTCAGACGGGCCTGTATATGTGCTTTCTTGAGCAGGGGGACCTTGCGGGCGCTGCAGGATTTCAGTCCTTCACGGCGTAGTGTGTTACCAATTGTTTTCTTGGTGACTATGGTCCCAGCTGCCTTGAGATCATTGACAAGATCCTCCCGTGTAGTTCTGGGCTGATTCCTCACCGTTCTCATGATCATTGCAACTCCACGAGGTGAGATCTTGCATGGAGCTCCAGGCCGAGGGAGATTGACAGTTAATTTTGTGTTTCTTCCATTTGCGAATAATCGCACCAACTGTTGTCACCTTCTCACCAAGCTGCTTGGCGATGGTCTTGTAGCCCATTCCAGCCTTGTGTAGGTCTACAATCTTGTCCCTGACATCCTTGGAGAGCTCTTTGTCCTTGGCCATGGTGGAGAGTTTGGAATCTGATTGATTGATTGCTTCTGTGGACAGGTGTCTTTGATACAGGTAACAAGCTGAGATTAGGAGCACTCCCTTTAAGAGTGTGCTCCTAATCTCAGCTCGTTGCCTGTATAAAAGACACCTGGGAGCCAGAAATCTTTCTGATTGAGAGGGGGTCAAATACTTATTTCCCTCATTAAAATGCAAATCAATTTATAACATTTTTGACATGCGTTTTTCTGGATTTTTTTGTTGTGATTCTGTCTCTCACTGTTCAAATAAACCTACCATTAAAATTATAGACTGATCATTTCTTTGTCAGTGGGCAAATGTACTAAATCAGCAGGGGATCAAATACTTTTTTCCCTCACTTCCCCCATTGATTCTTGAAGAATACAACTTACAAATGCCTCTTGAACTTAGTTCAACTGTCGTACCCCATCAGAACTCAAAATATATAGTATGTAAACAATGTCCGCTAACATGGCTAACAATAGCAAAAAATGGCTAACAATAGCTAAAAATGGCAGATATCCCTCCATCAGAGATGCATCTATAATTTCTCCAGCAGATCCGTATCAGTGCTGAGGCGTGATGAGGTGAGGTCCGCACAGGAAGGACCTTATTAGAGCAGGATTAGCGGCACTTCTTTTTCTTTGCCATTGGGCATAGGATAGGAGGGGAGGAAGGGGTTGGGGTGGGAGGCTAATCGAACACAGTGTGTTCTATAGTTCAGGGGTCAGCTTCCTGAGTCTGTTAATGTGGTCACCATGGGAACTTATCAATCTCCATGCCTCAGCAGTATCGATCACAATCCGACGCTCTGTGAGACACACACACATACGCTCCCCCCCCCTTTCCCCGGCCACTCAGAAAGGCAGACGGTCTGCTTTACCCCAAGTAGCCAGTCAGAAGCCTCAGCCACTGCTTCTTTATTCCGTTATCTTAATAATGTATAGGCCTATACATTTATATATATATATATATATATATATATATTTATATATGCATATATTTACACTTAACTTGTTGCCTTGTAAAAAGTCAACTTCAATGTGAAAGTTCTGCGGTTTTCCATGGTACAGAGAAAATGTGTGAAGGCTAGAACAGATAAAACAACATAGTCTGAGGGGGGCTGAGTTATCATTTCTCTGGCCCATTGTGTAGGCTTAGTTTGGACATTGGTATTTCTATTGCTGTTTAGAGACATAATATCTGTATAGGGTTTCTGTGTGGTCAGGTGATAGGCCTGCATACATTGGCTAAGTTACCTGATATAAAATCTAGATCTAAGTGACTTCTAAACAGGTGCAAGAGGGAGGAAAAAGTGCAAGCATGTGTGTTCTACCTACCATACGCCCCCCTCTATTCCACACTGTATTTCTGTAGACTGACCGGTCTGGCACCAAGACTAGAATGGACAGACAGACAAACAGACAGAGAATTGGAAGCAATTGCCAATGACCGAGAATCAATGCTTCAGATACAAACAGACTGTACGGAACAGAACAAATCCTCCATCCTGTGCAATATTACAACCACATCCACTGTATAAAGGGTGGCAGGTAGCCTATCAGTTAGAGCATTGGGCCAGTAACTGAAAGGTTGTTGGTTCGAATACCCAAGCCGACAAGGTGAAAAATCTGTCGATCTGCCCATGAGCATGTCAACTTCGTCAGATCCAGCACCACATCAACAAATGTGAAAATTGTGCATTTCTATGTTTTATAGTAAAAAAGATTGATGAAGATGAGTGTTTTGTAGTATAAAAATGAAGATACGCGTTTCCAATGACATCATCAACCAATTAGTAGACAATTAGTAGGCAATGCCTACTCATAATTGGTTAAAATCACATGATGCACACCGATGATGTCATTGGTATGTATCTTCCTCAATCTTTTTTTCCACAAAACATAGAAATGCGCCATTTTCAGGTTGATGTTGGGGTGGTGCTGGAGATGATGAATATGTCCCTTTAACCCTAATTTGCTCCAGGGGTGCTGTACTACTATGGATGTACCTGTAAAACAACGCATTTCACTCCACCCATCTTGTGTATGTGAAAATAAAAACATATACACTACATGACCAAAGGTATGTGGACACTTGCTCATTGAACATCTCATTCCAAAATCATGGGCATTAATATGGAGTTGGTCCCCCTTTTGCTGCCATAACAGCCTCCACTCTTCTGTGAAGGCTTTTCACTAGATGTTGTAACATTGCTGTGGGGACTTGCTTCCATTCAGCCACAAGAACATTAGTGAGGTCGGGCACTGATGTTGGGCGATTAGGCCTGGCTCGCAGTCGGCGTTCCAATTCATCCCAAAGGTGTTCGATGGGGTTGAAGTCAGGGCTCTGTGGTGGCTTCTTCCACATCGATCTCGACAAACCATTTCTGTATGGACCTCGCTTTGTGCACGGGGGCATTGTCATGCTGAAACAGGAAAGGGCCATCCCCAAACTGTTGCCACAAAGTTGGAAGCACAGAGTCGTCTAGAATGTCATTGAATGCTGTAGGTGTTAAGATTTCCCTTGACTGGAACTAAGGGGCCTAGCCCGAACCATGAAAAACAGCCCCAGACCATTATTCCTTCTCCACCAAACTTGGTGAAGCGTGATTCATCATTCCAGAGAATGCGTTTCCACTGCTCCAGAGTCCAAAGGCGGCGAGATTTACACCCCTCCAGCCGACGCTTGGCATTGCGCATGGTGATCATAGACTTGTGTGCGGCTGCTCGGCCATGGAAACCCATTTCATGAAGCTCTCTTGTGCTGACGTTGCTTCCAGAGGCAGTTTGGAACTCAGTATTGAGTGTTGCAATCGAGGACAGACGATTTTTACGCGCTATGCTCTTCAGCACTCAGTGGTCCCATTCTGTAAACTTGTGTGGCCTACCACTTCGCGGCTGAGCCATTGTTGCTCCTAGACATTTCCACTTCACAATAACAGCACTTACAGTTGACCGGAGCAGCTCTAGCAGGGCAGAAATTTGACAAACTGACTTGTTGGAAAGGTGGCATCCTATGACAGTGCCACGTTGAAAGTCACTGAGCTCTTCAGTAAGGCCATTCAAGCCAATGTTTGTGTATGGAGATTGCATGGCTGCGTGCTCGATTTTATACACCTGTCAACAAATCTACTAATTTGAAGGGCTGTCCACATACTTTTGTATATATAGTGTATGTACTGTATATATAAATTCCCTTTCTAGCTGAAAACCAATTCAGTGACATCGCACCCACTTCATATATGCAGCCCACATATGGCCCAAGGATTTTCCCAGCATGCTTATCACCACTAGCCACAGCAGGGGAGAGACCGAGGCCCAAACGGAGGCTGTGCCATGATAAACAGACTGGGATATTTCCACAGGATCAGGGATAGGATAAATAGGCCCTGTCTCTCGGGAGAGACTAGCTGGCTGGCTCCCCCTAGGTCACATACTTAGCACATCCCAGGGATTTACTCACTCACTTAGGCTATTTTGCCCGTCCATTATTACCATAGAAATATTACTACTAGAAAGGACATTCCCTATCAAGTCAATGTTCTGCCATTACATTTCTATGATTATTACACCTCTCTATTTTGTGTGTTGTTTTTTTAAATGTTGTTTTAAAGCATTAGTGGTCGTGTGCAATATGAGGTGACATATTACTTACAGATTTTTCTTGTAAATATCAACCACTATCGATTATATTATATTTGGGCATGGCTTTCTCCATGGTTATGAAAAATGCTTTACAAAGAAAACCCTAATCTAAACAACTACAGTCGTGGTCAAAAGTTTTGAGAATGACACAAGTATTGGTCTCCACAAAGTTAGCTGCTTCAGTGTTATGAGATATTTTTCAGATGTCAGATGTTACTATGGTATACTGAAGTAGAATTACAAGCATTCCATAAGTGTCAAAGGCTTTTATTGACAATTACATTAAGTTTATGCAAAGAGTCAATATTTGCAGTGTTGACCCTTCTTTTTCAAGACCTCAGCAATCCGCCCTGGCATGCTGTCAATTAATTTCTTGGCCTGACTGATGGCAGCCCATTCTTGCAAAATCAATGCTTGGAGTTTGTCAGAATTTGTGGGTTTTTGTTTGTCCATCCACCTCTTGAGGATCGACCACAAGTTCTCAATGGGATTAAGGTCTGGGGAGTTTCCTGGCCATGGACCCAAAATGTTGATGTTTTGTTCCCCGAGCCACTTAGTTATCACTTTTGCCTTATGGCAAGGTGCTCCATCATGCTGGAAAAGGCATTGTTCGTCACCAAACTGTTCTTGGATGGTTGGGAGAAGTTGCTCTCGGAGGATGTGTTGGTACCATTCTTTATTCATGGCTGTGTTCTTAGGCAAAAATGTGAGTGAGCCCATTCCCTTGGCTGAGAAGCAACCACACACAAGAACGGTCTCAGGATGCTTTACTGTTGGCATGACACAGGACTGATGGTAGCGCTCACCTTGTCTTCTCCGGACAAGGTGTTTTCCGGATGCCCCAAACAATCGGAACGGGGATTCATCAGAGAAAATGACTCATCCCTGTACCTTTTGCAGAATATCAGTCGGTCCCTGATGTTTTTCCTGGAGAGAAGTGGCTTCTTTGCTGCCTTTCTTGACACCAAGGCCATCCTCCAAAAGTCTTCGCCTCACTGTGCGTGCAGATGCACTCACACTTGCCTGCTGCCATTCCTGAGCAAGCTCTGCACTGGTGGTGCCCCGATCCCGCAGCTGAATCAACTTTAGGAGACAGTCCTGGCGCTTGCTGGACTTTCTTGGGCGCCCTGACGCCTTCTTCACAACAATTGAACCTCTCTCCTTGAAGTTCTTGATGATCCAATAAATGGTTGATTTAGGTGCAATCTTACTAGAAGCAATATCCTTGCCTGTGAAGCCCTTTTTGTGCAAAGCAATGATGACGGCACGTGTTTCCTTGCAGGTAACCATGGTTAACAGAGGAAGAACAATGATTTCAAGCACCACCCTCCTTTTAAAGCTTCCAGTCTGTTATTCTAACTCAATCAGCATGACAGAGTAATCTCCAGCCTTGTCCTCGTCAACACTCTCACCTGTGTTAACGAGAGCATCACTGACATGATGGCAGCTGGTCCTTTTGTGGCAGGGCTGAAATGCAGTGGAAATGTTTTTTGGGGATTAAGTTCATTTTCATGGCAAAGAGGGACTTTGCAATTAATTGCAATTCATCTGATCACTCTTCATGACATTCTGGAGTATATGCAAATTGCCATCATCAAAACTGAGGCAGCAGACTTTGTGAAATTAGTATTTGTGACATTCTCAAAACTTTTGACCACGACTGTACACCTAAGTACTGTATGTCTAGGGTAGAATGTGTTTTGAAGTGAAGAAGGCTGATTAATTCCTATCCCCAAGTGAATAGTACCGTACACGAGGCCTGTTCGCCACCAGATGAACAGATGCCAACAGAAGACAACACAAACGATTCCATGCTCGAGAGTCATTGAAGTGAACTTCAAACCTCACCTGTAGTTCTCAGAGAGAACATTGATACACATCCAGCTAGTCGGAGGGAGAAAAAAGACAGAGAGAAGTAGTGAAAAAGAGAGAGAAATCAGAGGCGCATCTTGTTTTATGTAAATGTCATTTTGGAATATGAACTCGCTGCGTTCGTGGGCAGAAATAATGCAATTAATTCTGTTCATTAAGGGGCACTGAAGGAGATTCTATTAATCTGTTCATTAGGCCACATCAAAAATGGAGCTACTTATTAAAATCAGATCCAGCTGTGTACCCTCGTTAGGCCGCGATACCCACCACGCTTAACAATGCTTGTGGCACTCAACCAAAAACAGCAACAAAAAAAAGGGGTGGGGAGGAAAAATAACACGCGTTGCCACATTTGCCGGTTTTGACTCCAGACCATTATCAACATTATCAGTGGCCTCTTCTTAGCATGGGACGATGAATAAATATTGCTGTTGGGTCCTCCAAACACACCATTCCCAATTAATTTACATTCCTGAAAAATGGGGGACATTGTATTTTCTTAATCACTATATTTTATTTTCTCTAAACCCTTAAGTCCTCTCTCTCCATCTCACTCCCCCTCTTATTCTTCTTCTCTCTCCCTCTCTCTCTCTCTCTCTCTCTCGCTCTCTCTCACTCTCTCTCTCTGTGTGAAGTAGAAAACGTTAATCTGCGCTTGTGGTTTTCAACAAAAGCTATGGGCAAAGCGATTGATCTGGGCATTGATCCCCCTCTCCTGAATGGCCATAAAGGTGTTAAATTGGTTTCTGGGAGAATATGTATTTTTCATTACAAGCACTGAGAGAATTTCCTGTTTGAAAGTAAGAAAAAAGCAGTGATGATATTAAATTATAGAAAAATTACACCTTGAAAATACATTTAAATGTGTGTTTGAATATAGTTTGGGCCTATCAGAGGTATAATACTCTTCTTAGGGGGGCTATTCAACCACTATAAGTGCCAAACCCAAAGCTAACAAGCTAAAGCCTTTGTCATGACTGTTTCATGATTTCAAGGATAGATCACTGTTGCTTGGCGGGTTCAAGTCAGACCATAGAAAGCGATAGGTAGTTTAAAGCCTAGATTAAATCAGATCAAGCATTAACCGGCAATAGCAGACACCCGCATAGCGGATGTTTTGGCGGTGTCAGAGGTGCAACTGCATTGGAGCCATTAAATCGGTGAGCAGCTACTCTTGCGATCATTGTCATGAAGCCACACCCACCCCACTTGCGTTAGAAGTTCAGAGCGAGAAAGTGTAGGCTATATAGAAATAATGACGCTCAAATTGAAAAATTATTCAACTAAATAATGAGGATTTCTATCATCCTAATCAAGGTGTAGGTTACATCTCACATTCCAGTGTTTAAATTTGTAAACAGGGCTGCATGGGATTTCTGTTATTGTGACTCCGTGCAGCCAATGGCAATGTCTGCTTGTGGATTTGACAGCTCTAACACAGTTTCACCTCCGACATTACGAAAACAACCGCTATGCGGATGTCGGCTAAAGCGGATCTGATTGAATAGAGCCCTAACATTCTACTAATTGTGCTACAGCTTATGGTGCTGAAAAGTAGAGTACTTAAATATACACTATGAAGTTAAGTTGCCAACTGTTTTCAGGATAGACCATTAATGCATTGTATAGCTGATATTGTTCACAATGAAACCGGTATTTGAATGTACTTGTTTTACTGATAGTGGTCAGTTGTATAGTTTTGATGATGAAACTGTGAAGTCTGTTTTCTGCAGTCGGATGAAGCTTGATTCTACTAACATAAAATTACTAGATAACTCCAAGATGTCTCAATTGTAAGGGTTTGGTCATCAGAAAAGGTTGGAATCTTTTCAATGAAGTAGTACATTGATTGTGGTTAGCAACTGACTGCCTATCATCCATGTTATCTACAGTTTCCATGACTACTTGGTATGATAAACATTAACCAGCCAGTTGTATTGCTCCCCTATAGTTCGATGAACAATAGGCCTAACATCAATTGAAACTTTATTAGGCCATTTACTCAATAAACCTCATTGTCTAAGATCACGTTCTGTTCTGTTGGCTTGGCTTTGGCTGCATACTTTTTTATTTACAACACGTTCACAATATATTCCTGTTCTCAACTCAATACTGTGAACAGAATACATAAAAGAAAGAGACAGTCGAACAATCCCCTCCCTTTAGTCAGACCACTCCACATATCTCAGTGGACAGACAGATGGATTTGTGAAATACAGGGCCTGTCGTGTTCAACCATGTGACAGTGCAAAGGAAAATCTTGTCAGGGAAACAGCCAGTGTCACTGGCACTTAAAGGGTCGGCGATCCCTCTCCCCGCCTCACTATGCTTGTCCTGTCTCGGTCGCTGTGCGGGTGTCTCCTGCTCCCGCCTCGTGTTCCCCACATCTGCCCTAATCTCCCCTTGTCCCCTTTTGATGACCCAGCTATGTCGGGAGTGATGCTGCCAGGCAGGCAGCGTGAGGACGGCTCCCTTTGATGAGGACCCCGGCGCTCGCCAGAACCCTTGACAGGCCTGCTTTGAAGAGCGAGGTCTAGCTGCCCATCCCTCCCCACCACCTCTCTCTTACACTCTCTCTCTCCCTCTATCTCTCTCTCGTTCAATCTCACTCTCTCTCTCTGAGAGGGTATTTTATTACTAATGCTGGGGCTCTGAGACGAAGACAGGGATGGGGGAGTGTGGGGGGGTTAAAGGACAGTAAGGAGTACACTCGTTCACCATCGCCTCCCTCTCGCCCTCCCTCACTTTCTGATGGTTTTAATGATGGCATTTGAATTTTGCTCTCGCATGTCGCCTCTGGTCACCCACCCCACAGAAAGGAAGGATGAGAGAAGAAAAGTTCACCCGACTTTCAAAAGTTGTGGGAATGGTCACAGCGGCTTTGCTGTATTTTGTTGTATTTCATTTTGATAAAAAGAGGAATGAGAAACATCATGTCAGCATTCCTGGGTTTGATACAGAAAGACAGACAGACAGAGACGGACAGACAGACTTGGTTTGAGTCTCGACTATGAGGTTCCATGACCCGGCACCGCCAAGCGAGCTCTCAGTGATACTGCCATTGTTATGACTAGCTGGAGAATAAACAACCCCTCTGCAGTCAAAACAATCAGCGCCAACAACAGTTGTGCTGAAACTACCACACTGTCATTCAAGGTAATAAAGCATTTCACATACAGTAGACATCTGTTAGGTCAGTGATATCACAGCGCTTCGATTGAAACAAATGGCCTCTTTTACAAAGTTCCAATATGGATAATAGCATTCCTTTCTCCGGCAATTGTACCATACCTGTTAGTGAGGTAGTTTACACATACCATCGATTTACGCATTCTTCTCTAATCCTCATGGACGTTTTCGAGTGCAACGTGACAGATTGTAACTGTCAACCCAAGGATTCTCTCAGACTCATGTAAATCACATTTCACCACAACAACACATACCGAAGAATTCTGTGAAGCCACATCATTCCGCAAGTCAGATAAATAGTATCGAGGGTGACAATGTTTGTCGAGGAAAAAAGGAGGGGTGAGAGAGGATCTCCCTGTCTTTTTCCTCATTCTTTCTCTTCTGAATGTGGCCTTTCTGTGTGTGTGGCTACAGTGTGTAATGATTAACGCGGTGAGCCCTGGGAAGTTGCAGCGGTTCACAATGGACGGTTGTTGCAGTGTATCAGACTACCCTTTGGCGGAGGTCAGCCACTGGGATGGGAGTCACCGGCCGCAGTACTGCGCAGAAACTCACTACTTAATCACTGGGAACGGTGAAATCACTCAGATACTGGTAGCACTAGGCAAACAGCTAACCAGTAATGCTGACAAACAGGAACGTGCCTGGGCTTTTGAGAGAGTGTAGTGTGGACAAGTTCACATGAGAAAGCAGTGGTGTGGATGTGTTTATACGGGAAAGGGGGAGTAGGGGACGGCTATGTGAAACTCCAGTATCGTGTGAAGTTGTCTTCCTCCACCTGTGGCATAGTAATCAATACGAGTCAATCTACCCCGAGATGTGTCTACTTGTCAAACCACAAAAGTGGTAAAGCTTCACCCAAAAACTTTTCACTAAGAGAATAATGCAGCATCGTAATGCTTTAACCATTTGTCAAGGAGCTGTTTTTATTCATCATTTTGTATCCTTTTTATTCAGAGGGGAAATATACGTAGCATGACACATTAGCATAGCATGAGCTATGCACATACATTAGCATCAACATCAACAACTGACCTCATCTTCTCTTTCTCTACCTTTTGTCACAAACAGGTGGACGACCAAATGAAGCTCCTCCAGAACTGTTGGAGCGAGCTACTCATCCTTGACTACATCTTCCGTCAGGTGATGCACGCCAAGGAAGGCTCCATCCTATTGGTCACCGGCCAACAGGTAAGTCACCTGACTCCCCCAATCACCCCCTCCCCCCCTTCCTGCCCCACCCGCCCCACCCCTTCTCCCCACACCCTCCCCATAGACCTCATCAGCCACTCAGCATGAGCACATCAACACCCTTTAAAGCATTATCGACCGTGCCGGCCCCCGCACAGTCACCTCTCCATTAAAAATAGATTACGCTTATAAGCTAATGTGACCAGAATAATCAATTAAGCATTTTCTATTTATTTATTTTTATTATTTTTAAGACTCCTAACGGCGAATAAATAAAGCGCTTGGTTAAGCATGCCGGTAGAGTCATAGCGGTAGAAAAAAAAGCCTATGATGATTTACCTTTGCAGGGCCCCCGAGGAGCCGGCAAGAGCCGATGCCTGAGGCTCCTGACGAGGCCCTCAACACAGAGTGGACTTATGATTCCTCAGTCTGTTTCTCCACTGGCAGAGAGAGAGAGGGTGAAAAAGAGAGAGGGAGAGAGGGATGAAATTCCTCGTTATGAAAATGGCTCTGAACGCCCGGCACGCCTGTCAGCAAGACGAGCACGCTTAATTATTGATGGGGCGGTGTTTCCAAAACGTTGCTCTTCAACAAAATGTTCTCCAACAACAGATGGGGGCATTACTATTGAGGCAAAGCGAGGAGGGTCTGAGTGGAGTTAGGGAGTGTTGTTTTTACCTTTGTTTACAGTTACAGACTTACTGTAGATGAGCTTTACTCACTTGATTTGGAAAAGAGGATGTTGTGAGAGGAGGGACAAAAGAGTGGTTCTCCCGATGAACTCCAATAATTAGTGGTCAGAAAGTTGAAGTTGTTGTTTGTGTAAGTTCATGTAAGGAGAGAGACAGAGAGAGACAGAGAAACAGAAAGAGAGAAAGAGCAAGAGAGGGGGAGTTTTCATATCACTGCTCTTTTACCAGACCACATATACACACACATACACCAACCCACACACAGACACAGACACACACAGAGTGCCCCGAGTCACTGCCTCCCCCTCCCCCCACATCCAGTGCAGAGTGCCGAGCGGTGGCTCGTACTCCCAGCAGTGTCTCCGCTGCTCTGTGTTTGATTAGTGAGGGCTGGCTGTGAGCAGGGCTGAGCCAGTGAAGGAGGGTGCGGAGGAGGAGGAGGAGGAGGAGGAGGAGGAGGAGGAGGAGGAGGAGGAGGAGGAGGAGGAGGAGGAGGAGGGGGAGGAGGGGGAAGAGTCAGGGGAGGTTAGGACCAGGTCTCGTTTGCATATTTTGGTTAATGAACAGCTGGTGTTGGGGGGCCGGTGTGGGAGACAGGGGGGGAGTGCCTCTCAAACCGTTCATTATCTCCTATTATTCTCCATGAAGCCAGGGGTGACAGCAGCACTGCTTTAAAGCCAAGGCCCACCACCACAACCACCATCACTACCAGCAACACCTCCACCAAAAACACACACCCGTACAGTGTCCATAGTAGGAACGCCAAGACAATTAATTCGGATGGATAAGGTTACTATGGCAGAACTCAACAGCCTCTTACGATATCTCTCAGATAACGCAACAGAGATGGGGTTGGGTTGATCGCGGGGTGTCATTTCTGCATAAATATTTTGAGGATCTTTGGGTGGGCGATTGGGTCAGGCCAGGGCACCGTGACCTGTTTGGGCGTGCCGACCACTTCCAGGCTGTTACCTCATTGCGTGAGCGTTTGTGTCTTGGCCGCTTTGCCCGCCGTCGTCGGAATGGCCCAAGTGCACCATGGGGGATTAATGGAGAAATGCGAGCGACATCTGACACCTCGGAAGGACGGGCTTCAGAACATGCCACTGTCCCTTCCTCCCCTTACCGCCCTCCTTTCTCCGGTCTGTCAGCTGGTAGCCTTAGTCACAGTACACAGGCCTTCTGAGGAATCTGATGTAGCAACAGATACAATATACTGTATAATCACACAACGTTCACGTCTAATTTATACAGCTCTTTGGCCTGTCTTGTACTGACCTGAACTGTCTTTGGCTCAAACACAAGACGTGACTGCCAGTGTCATGTGAAAACACAGGGTAATGACTGTATGGCAGAGTTTAGAAGAGTATGAATGTACAAGCAAGGTCTCGCCATTTCTCGGCAAGATAAGTCTATGATATTACTTGATATCAATGGCACTTGCACATGAAAGGCAAATGTTAAAGCATTGCTCAACAAATCTTCTCTGAACTAATTTATTCGGTAGGTTTACACTACTATTCAATGGCATTGTCTTTTTAAACTAACTTGTCTTCTTTGAGTCATAGTATTATTAGTAGAATGTGGTCATTTAGCAGACTCTTTAATCCAACTTTCTGTGCAATTTACACAATTAACTGTAGACATTTTTGTTATTATATGGCCCAATTTACTGAGCCATATGAGTCACCCAACCGTATTTGCCGTCTTTACCCATTTTTATGCTAGTTTGTCATTTGGCAACCATGTTAATTTGGTTAGCCTTTGTTAATGTATTAATGACAGGTTGACCTATGTATGTTTATAATATGCAAACACAGAGATGATAGATACGTGTATTGTCACTGTTTTTTTATAACTTAAGGCTAGGAAACCATAACACAAGGCATTGCCATCAACAATCCAATCCTTTATTGAAGTTATTTCATGCACAGTTGATATTATGTAAATTGATTGACATTTTAGGGAGGGGCGTTGACTTTTCACTGACTCTTAATTTTCACCACTTCAAAAAAGGAAAGAGGGAGTGGGGGAGGAAGAGAGAGAGAGAGAGAGAGAGAGAGAGAGAGAGAGAGAGAGAGAGAGAGAGAGAGAGAGAGAGAGAGAGATGGAGAAACAACGAGAAGCAGGGAAAAAAAGCTGCCGCACATCTCACAATCCTCCCAGCCCAATGCTTAAAAAAATTCTACTCATCGTTATTTACACAATAAATAAATTCCGATCTGGGGCATTTTTAATTGCAAATGCGGCTCGCGGGGACCCCTCCCCGAGCCTAGGAGGCAGCCGTCTACCTTCCCCGAGAAACCCTGGCTCAGTCAATTATGGTAATGAATTGTCAATAAATATAAAAATTTAATATGGCCTGCTTACTGTGAGTGGCAGCTAAGGACTTGCCTCCTAGACAAATTTGCTGCTGCTGCAGATATTAAGTGCACCTGAAAGGGCTTGCGGTGGGCCAATGGGGCCAGTGCCGGGGCCAGAGCATGAGGGGGGGTCCTGGGGGATGTCCGGGGGGGCCCACACGCTCTCACCCCTCGCCCCTCTCGGCCCCCGCCTCCATACCCCGCGTCCAGAGGGGAGAGGAGGGGGAGGGAGAGAGGGAGGAGAGAGGTGGGTGTCTCCCCTGTTTATCGGCAGGTGATTATGATTCAGGAGTCAGCCCCGGCCTTTCGGCCCTCTCTCTCCCTCCCTCTCTCTTTCTCCCTCCCTCTCTCCCTCACTCCCTGTCTCTCTTTCCCTGCTGTGCTGGCAATCCACAGTGTGCTGGGCTACAGTGCGAGGAGCGAGAGAAAGAGGGAGAAAATTAGAAAGGCTTCAGGAAGAGAGGAATCAGGAGGACAGAGAAAGAGAAAGAGGGAGCAAGTAGGGCGGCGCACAATTGGCCCAGTGTCGTCTGGGTCATTGTAAATAAGAATTTGTTCTTAACTGACTTGCCTAGTTAAATAAAGGTTAAATAAATAAAATAAAAGTAGGAAAGAAGTTAGCAAAAAGAGAGATATACCTCAATACTAGAGAGAGAAAGAGAAAGAGAAAGAGAAAGAGAAAGAGAAAGAGAAAGAGAAAGAGAAAGAGAAAGAGAAAGATGAAAGAGGTTCAGTGAGAGAGATAAGCCTCCATAAAAGAGGGAGAGAAACTCTCCTGATAGCCAGCCTACTGTATGCTGATGGAGAGGATGCATTTGGCTGTTGATGTTAGACACATAGGGCCCTGTATTGTTATAAGGCATACACTGTATTCTTCCTCATTTCTATGGATACACAGTTATAAGGGTTTACCTGCTTGTTTGTTTTGTTGTTTGTCTTATTGTGTACTAACGACAACCTAACTGTGCCCATAGTGAGTTAGAACTTAAATTGTCAGATTGAACAAAGCGAAATTTCATACACATATACTGTAGAAGGCATACTGTAGTATAGTGAGGCATCATCTGAGCTGCCAGTAAACTACAAAATCCCAATTGGTTTTACTTTCAAAAACCAGTCAAGGTATTTAAATGTAAACATTTGATTTAACCTTTATTTTGACAGGGAGTCAATTTAATTTAACTTTATTAGGATCCCCATTAGCCGACACCAATGGCGACATCTAATCTTACTGGGGTCCGACACATGACGAAAAAGACATAACAGACAAAATACTTTACACTTTACATACATTTAAAAACATTAACATGTAGTGTGCGTGTGTTTTTGCATCTATCAGTTATACATACATGTCAGTGCATACACACAAAAAGTAGGTCACATGGGAGAGAGGCGTTGTGCCATGCGGTGTTGCTTTATTTTGTTTTGGAAAACAAATTTGCTGTTCACTTGCGCTATATGAGATAGAAGGGAGTTCCATGCAGTCATGGCTCTGTATAATACTATACGTTTCCTTGAATTTGTACTGGACCTGGGGACTGTGAAAAGACCCCTGGTGGCATGTTTGGTAGGGTAAGAGTGTGTGTTAGTGCTGTGTGTAAGTTGACTATGCAAACACTTTTATAACTCTTATAAAAACAAGAAACGATGCAGTCAGTCTTTCCTCAACTCTTAGCCAAGAGAGACTGGCATGCATATTATTGATATTAGCCCTCTGATTACAAGGAAGAGAAAAATTTGCCACTCTGTTCTGGGCCAGCTGCAGCTTAACTAGGTCCTTCTTTGCAGCACTTGACCATATAACTGGACAATAATCAAGATAAGATAAAACTAGAGCCTGCAGGACTTGCTTTGTGGAGTGTGGTGTCAAAAAAGCAGAGCAACTCTTCATCACATACAGATCTCTCCCCATCTTTACAACCATTGAATCAATATGTTTTGACTATGACAGTTTACAATCTAAGGTAACACCAAGTAATTTAGTCTCCTCAACTTGCTCAACAGCCACAGCATTCATTACCAGATTCAGCTGAGGTCTAGAACTTAGGGAATGATTTGTACTAAATACAATGCTCTTATTTTTAGATATGTTCAGGACCAGTTTATTATTGGCCATCCATTCTAAAACGGACAATGCTGAGACCAGGGTCTCTTTTCCAGATGAGCCCTGTTAAGCACAACAATACACATCAAGATACAATATACACATTAAACTACACATCCATATACACATTAAATTACACTTTATTATACAAAACACAACACATGAAAAGCAAAGACAAGACCTTTATCTCACCTCAACTTCAGCACACACTGTATAGGAGTGTGTTATATTCTATGGGAATGCTATTGAATTGAATGAGATCAAGGAGAATTCTCAGCAACAAAAGAGTGATCAAATTAAGATCCTACATCTGTATATATACCGATACCGTATATGTGTGTCCTATGAGGCCTAGTTTACCAGGCCCGCCCCTGGTGTGTACACCACAGTGTCTAACATCTTGTGTGTGTGCCCCCCCTCCTCCTCCACCTCCCCCCTCTCCTGCAGGTGGATTACATTGTAATTGCCTCCCAAGCCGGAGCCACTCTCAACAACCTGATGAGCCACGCCCAGGAGCTGGTGGGCAAGCTGCGCTCTCTGCAGCTGGACCAGAGGGAGTTTGTCTGCCTCAAATTCCTGGTACTGTTCAGCTTGGGTGAGTACCAGTGGGGAGGAGGCTGGGTAGGGGAGGGGGGGCTGGGTGAGGGAGGCTGGGTGAGGGAGGGGTGGCTGAGGGAGGAGAGGGTGGAGGCTGAACGGGTCGGGAGGGGAGAGAGTTGTTCAGCGTGGGTGAGTACCAGGGATGGGAAGAAGGGATGCTGGGTGGGGGAGGGGACATAGGGGTATGGATTAGAAGTGAGAAGGGGGGAGAGGAGGGACATTCGGGAGGGGGTTAAAGGTAAGGGGGAGGGAGGATGGGTGAGGTAGGACACAGGAAGGACAGGGGAGAATGGGTGAGGCAGGAAGAGGAGGGAAAGGGTAGTTTGTGAGTGATTGGGAGCCTTAGGATAAGGGATGGGGTGGGAGGGGTGAGGTGAGGTATGGATGACTTTGGGGGAGAGATGGAGCCAGAGATGTAAGGGGAGAGAGGGAGTGAGGGGTTACCAAAAAGTGTCCCTCTGCACTCTACCAATCACATTACACACTGCTTCACAAGGTCAGTATCAGCCACAAAATAAATAATCACTCTCCCCTATCTGATAACGAGACTAAAACACACTGGTCATGAATGCCACATAGAAACAAGGTAGGATTACCGAACGGCCACATAGGGCACGTGCCCCGGGGCACCCGACCTCCAGGGGGAACAACCCAATTACAATGTGTAGAATTGCAGGAAATTAGCTTTAAAACTGCTAAATTCTCTCTCAGCCTCATGGCAAAATGTGAACAATAGTGCGGGATTAGCTATAAAACAGCAAATATTTCTCTCTGACCCATGGCAAAAAGTGTCGAATATCAGGAAATTAGCTTTAAAACTGCAACATTTTCGCTTAGCCTCGTGACAAAAATGTATAGAATCAACCTGATCTCATAGTTTCATTTCAGGATGTGATGTAATTGGATGAACGTCGATTTTCATTACGCATGGTTACAGGGTTAAAACAGAAACAACTCAAAGGGTTAAGTTTAGGTATTAATTCCGAGGGGTTAAGGTTAGGGCTATGGTTTGGGGAAAACATAAAACTAAATAATTTTTTTTAATGTGCTGTTTCCATTTAGTATCATTAACTACTCTGCCTGCTTGCTAAGGCATTGTGAGTTGCCTTGGCGCAGTGGTCTAAGCAGTGTGCTCTGGCTCTAAACATTGTGAGTTTGAGACCTGTGCTGTGCCACCGTTTATTTTTTTGGTGAGCGCCAAGGACGGCATATAAAACGTCCTCAGGACCTTTTAAAACGTCCGAAATCGACGTGTGTTTCGAGTGACCAGCCTAGTCGAATAGCATTATAAAACTGCACATTTATTCAACCATAAATGTTCAAATGCAGAAAGATAGCTGTTTTCCCCCCCAAAAAATCTAAAATCCTACAAAAGGTGAGCAATGCCCCGTAGCCCCAAATGCGGTAGTCCGGCCCTGCATAGAAACACACACACATAGACACATGCAATCATGCACAAACACACACACACACATACACACACACTTACCCTATCTGGAACCGATTTGCCATTTGGTCAGTCGCACGGGTTGCAGATGCAGTGGTCTGTCCTGATGGCAGGTTGCGGTGTGGTCATGGTACTGTGGCAGCTGCAGGACACATACATACACACAATACACAATACCCCCCCCCCCCCCCCCCCCCCCACACACACACACACACAGAGAGACAAACATACACACACACACACAGACAAACACACCACACAAGAAAGCAGGTTCAATATTCTCATATTCTCTGTATGTGTGTTTGTTGGTCAGCCATGGGACTCCTCACCATTTCCCCTTCATAACTTGCGCCTCCTCACTCCCGTAGTTTAACATCATTCATTAATGAAGTCATTTGAAGTCAAGGTAATATGCTCAGCCTAGCCCCACTGTGGACACTGGTTCCTCCTATCAAAGACAGACTTCCAGGGTTGATGGTTAATACCAGGAATGGTAATGTACTCGGCTGTTTGTCAACAAGTATTATCATATCACTTGCATTTCCACATCTGATCTCAGCACATAGGTGTGTGTGAGTGTGTGCGTGCGCGTGCGCGTGTTCTCGCCTCCAATTTACAAGGGGCTTATGTTGACCACCTGGAATCGCTAAGTGAACAGCAAGCCTTTGAATAAACTCAGACACTCTGCACCCCTCCACCTCTCCCCATTCCCTCCCCACGCTTCAGTCCCACCTGGAAAAGGGATTTACTTCCCCAACCATCACACAAGCCCCTTAATGAAATGCTTTCGACCTGGCCGACTTGCCGTGCTCAGAGCTAGTGAGATTAATGTTTGTGTTATTGGGTGTTTGTGGCAGAGGGGCGGGTGAAAGGGGAGGCTGGGAGGGTGTGATGGGGGGTCTGGGGGGTTGATGGTCTAAATAATTTGGCGGAAACATCATCCATAATGAAAGGCTCACCTGAGGGATGTGTATCGCCCCCGGCAGTGCGTGTTCTCCGCGCTGCCTGGGCCCCCGTGAACGCTAGACGCTCCGCTACGGAGAGAGAGCGGGAAACCAACATTAAGCCAGGAGATTAGAAGTGCTCTGATTAATATCATCCCACAGTCGAGAGGAGTGTGCGTGTGTGTGTGTTTTTATATATGGGTGAATGCACGCGTGTGTTTGTAGGTGTATGTGTTACTATAAAGTGTGTGCGTGTCTCTGTGTGTTTGTATACTGTGTGTACTAGAGTTAATCTACTCCAGTTGAGGAGCCAATTAATAGGGAGTTAATGAAATGAGGCATGAAACTACTCCCGTGCCTTGCTGGGTGAATACAGAAGGCAACATGAGGTGAAACACTCTCTCTCTATTAGTCCTATAGCGCTGATACATGCTACCTGGGCCCGTATTCATAAAGCATGTCAGAGTAAGAGTGCTGATCTACTGTAGGAACAGTTTTGCCTTTTAGATCATAATGATTAAGATTACATGGACAGGGAGGGACCTGATCCTAGATCAGCACTCGTGCTCTGAGATGCTTTGTGAATACTGGTTCTGTACAGGATCACAAGTTCCTCCTACTATGGGTGTGTTTACATAGATAGGTGACCATCACTTGCACCAATAAGCTATCAAGTGGAGCACACTTTTTTGTCAGCTGCACATCACAAATTTTGAGCAGCTACGTTTTGACCAGCAAATTTTGACTAGCTATCAAATTGGTAGAACTGCATGGGTGCATTTGTGTTTTGACATATGTGCACTGCTTACATGGTAGCAAGTTAATTAAGCAATAATGCCCGAGGAGATGTGGTATATGGCCAACATACCACAGCTAAGGGCTGTTCTTAAGCATGATGCAACGCGGAGTGCCTGGGTACAGCCCTTAGCCGTGGTATATTGGCCATATACCACAAACCCCAGAGGTGCCTTATTGCTATTATAAACTGGTTACCAACATAATTAGAACAGTGAAAATAAATGTTTTGTCATACCCATGGTATACGGTCTGATATACCACAGCTTTCAGCCAATCAGCATTCAGGGCTTGAACCACCCGGTTTATAATATACAGTAGTTGGTGTTACTCCAACTTTTTATTCCCTTGTGGTTTGACAGTCAATTCTCTAGTTTAGATTAGTGTTACACAATCCAAGTGTATCCAAGCAAATAGAGCATCTTTAATCAGAATTAGATTGAATTGAATTTCAATTTATAGACATATTTTAAAGGCTTTTTGTCAGGATATCTCTTTTTCAGAGATGCCTGGTAGAATTCTGATCACCGAAAGGTAGAGATCGATGTGAGGTAAAAGCACCAGTCAGTCCAAGGCCGAGTGTGTGTGAGACGGGTTAACCACACGCGCATGCACGCACCCACATACTTCTATTAATTCTACTACTTGTTATTTTTTACTTGACTCTTTTCATTGTTATCATTGATTGATTTACTGCATTGTTGAGGGATCCAGCACATAAGCATTTCGCTGCACCTTTTATACCTGCTGTAAACTGTGTATGTGACGAGTAAATTCGATTTGGATTTGATTTGACACACACACAGACGCACGCACGCGTGCACACACACACACATGCACACACCCACATACGCAAGCACACACACACACACACACACACACACACACACACACACACACACACAGACACACACACACACTGCTCAAGCTTGCCACACAAGGTCAAATGCAGCTCCGATGAACACACAGACATCAATCCTGGACAGGCCTTTTCTCCTAAACGCAGCCCTCTCTTAAGCCCATTACAAATGAAGCCTTTTAAAGGAAATCAAAGGTACATTTCCCCTGGCCTGACATGAGCCTATCCCCATAGCTCTAACCCCAGAGCTCTCTATCAGCGCGCCGACTCTAGCGTGATCAGTCAATGTCGCTCACCACCGGACTCTTTGTAAAACTGCCTGTCGATAAAGAGGAGGATAGACCATCACTTTTGACCTGGGAAGTCTCACTTGTCTTGGTGGGTGGTGGGGTGTCAAGAAAGAGAGCCTGTGTGTGTGTGTGTGTGTGTGTGTGTGTGTGTGTGTGTGTGTGTGTGTGTGTGTGTGTGTGTGTGTGTGTGTGTGTGTGTGTGTGTGTGTGTGTGTGTGTGTGTGTGTGTGTGTGTGTGTGTGTGTGTGTGTGTGTGTGTGTGTGTGTGTGTGTGTGTGTGTGTGTGTGTGTGTGTGTGTGTGTGTGTGTGTGTGTGTGTGTGTGTGTGTGTGTGTGTGTGTGTGTGTGTGTGTGCGCGTGCGTGCATGTGCGGGCCCCGTGTAGCTCAGTTGGTAGAGCATGGCGCTGGCAACGCCAGGGTTGTGGGTTCGATTCCCACGGGGGGCCAGTATGAAAATGTATGCACTCACTAACTGTAAGTCGCTCTGGATAATGTTAAGATCATCGTCTTTAGAAACCAAGTGCCTACTGGCACAGTGGTCGGATATGCAACAGTCCAATACCGCGTCCAGCTCTGAATAAAATGGGCATATAGAAATAAAGATATTTATGAAGAGATATTGTCCAGAATTAGAGAAAAAGTGTTCTCCCGTTCCCACTTCCAATGCCAGTGCAAAATCAAATATTTGAAAACATCGTAGGCTACAGGAAGGCCAAGGACTGTAAGCAGAATTTAAAATGTAAATTTATTGGGGACGCATGGGACGGACTATGATGGATTCACAGCAGAAGAGAGCGGTGCATGACAAGTGTATGGCAATGTATATTGTGTAGGCCTAATTTTCCACATGTACATTTAGCTCTAGCCAGAACGGTGGGCTATTCACGGTGAATAGTTCATTTCAGATGCTATATCAGATATGAAAATAATACTAATTGTTATTATAATGCAATCCTTTTCAATTCAATTATATTCTATTATATTATATTCTGTTAATCTTTGAGCATTTTCCAGCTATCAATAAAGTGCAGAAGATGTCCAAACTGACGCGTAAAGGCGCATAACTTTCTGTAAACATGAGTGAAGCCACTGTCCAATATAGGCTAATGTAGGCTTCAATACGAGCTTTTTAGGCTCCTTTTAGATTTACACTTTATTATTTTATAAAGCCTTGCTTTACATGCGTGCTCCTTTGCACTTTATATCAATTGACGCTTTTATCCATGCATTTTCATAATTGAACTTGTTATAGGTTATCATATTGAGGTTCTGTTAGCGAATTATCACTGATCAATGATTTGGAAATTATACAACGGGTGGGTCTAATCCTGAATGCTGATTGGTTAAAATCGCATTCCAGCCGGTGTCTATTCCACAAGTTACCATGGGCTAAATCCATGACGTTAAAATGCCTATTTACTCTGTTCCATCTGACTGCGCAATCCACTGTCTCGTCAGCCCAGCCTGGTAATTTATAAACTTGATCTCCACTATAAAAAGCATCTAGACATTATCTCACATTTCTTTTAGAGTAACACTGAGTTTTCAACAGCGGAGATTTGTATAAACATTGCTGTCTGTCTTTCTGACATTTGCAACATTGTTTCAATATTCAAATTCGATCTCCAGCTGTCACATAGTAGTAATGAACGTGTCGGGAGTCGGGAGTCGGGATGAGACAGACAGGCAGGCAGCTTTTCTCAGCCAGTCTAAATCATGAATCAGCATAATTTTTATGGATATATACAAAGAAAAGGTAAAACGAAAAAAAAGTGCAGCTAGTTTCTAGTCTTTCCAGCTTCAGTTTCGAAGTGATTGTTTCATCTGTGTTGTTGGCTAGCTCCTCTGAACAACAGTGTTCTGATGAGAGAACACATTTTCTATGCCAGGTGAAATGGCGCCTCATTAGCTCATTGTTATGGATGTATCCAAATAAATGTCACTAGAAAACAGCTTAAACAAATGCAAATGCAGCTACTTTATTGTTTTTCTGGCTGTACTGTTTGACATGACTGTAAGTTAGCTGTAGTTGGCTGGCTAGCAAGGGATAAGAACGTTGCCAGTCAGTATGGCAATAGAACATTTAGAATGAACGACTGAACGTCCATAGATACAGAACAAAAATACTTAACGACTGGGTCGCGTCTCTGGCAACCGAACCGATAGAACGAACGACCAGTCGGCTTGGGTAGCAACCCTAGATTTGTGTCGGGACTTTATCTTGTGGAAGGATGAAATAGTATGAATAATTTCATCAAAATAACGTTTTTTATGAAAATATGTAAATCATCGTTTGAATATGTTGGTAACCCGTTGTATAAAAGTGATAATTCCCTCCAAGCCGGTGTTTGGAGGATATATTGGCACGGTTTGCCTCGACTTCGTCTCGGGCCTAACAACATCCGTGCCAATATATCCTCCAAACACCAGCTTCACAGGCATTATCACTTAACTAAACCACGGGCGTTCTCCTAGCATGTCACTTTCGTTTTCCTTTGGTAAAGGTTATTTACAATACAAATTTACAATAATATAAAGACAACGTACAAACACTGTCCAAAAGTATGTGGACACCTACTCGTCAAACATCTTATTCCAAAATCATGGGCATCAATATGGAGTTGGTCCACCCTTTGCTGCTAAAACAGCCTCCACTCTTCTGGGAAGGCTTTCCACTAGATGTTGGAACATTGCTGCGGGAACTTGCTTCCATTCAGCCACAAGAGCATTAGTGAGGTCGGGCACTGATGTTGGGCGATTAGGCCTGGCTCGCAGTCAGCGTTCCAATTCACCCCAAAGGTGTTCGATGGGGTTGAGGTCAGGGCTCTTTGCAGACCAGTCAAGTTCTTCCACACTGATCTCGACAAACCATTTCTGTATGGACCTCGCTTTGTGCATAGGGGCATTGTTATGCTGAAACAGGAAAAGGCCTTCCCCAAACTGTTGCCACAAAGTTGGAAGCACAGAATCGTCTAGAATGTAATTGTATGGTGTAGCGTTAAGATTTCCCTTCACTGGACCAAAGGGACCTAGCCAAACCATGAAAAACAGCCCCAGACCATTAATCCTCCTCCACCAAACTTTACAGTTGGCACTATGCATTCGGGCAGGTAGCGTTCTCCTGGCATCCGCCAAACCCAGATTCGTCCTCCACCAAACTTGGTGAAGCGTGATTCATCACTCCAGAGAACGCGTTTCCACTGTTCAAGAGTCCAATGGCGGTGAGCTTTACACCACTCCAGCTGACGCTTGGCAGTAAGCATGGTGATCTTAGGCTTGTGTGCAGCTGCTTGGCCATGGAAACCCATTTCATAAAGCTCCAGACGAACAGTTCTTGTGCTGACGTTGCTTCCAGGGACAGTTTGGAACTCGGTAGTGAGTGTTGCAACCGAGGACAGACGCGCTTCAGCACTCAGCGTTCCCGTTCTGTGAGCTTGTGTGGCCTACCTCTTCGCGGCTGAGCCTTTTTTTTGCTCCTAGACGTTTTCACTTCACAATAATAGCACTTACAGTTGACCGGGGCAGCTCTAGCAGGGCATAATTTGACGAACTGACTTGTCGGAAAGATGGCATCCTATGACAGTGCCACGTTGAAAGTCACTGAGCTCTTCAGTAAGGCCATTCAAGCCAATGTTTGTCTATGGAGATTGCAGGGCTGTGTGCTGGATTTTATACACCTGTCAGCAACGGGTGTGGCTGAAATAGCCGAATCCACTCATTTGAAGGGGTGTCCACATACTTTTGTGTATGTAAACCCTGTCCAGACCTGTTTGGATAATGTGTTGCACCATTCAGAGATGCACTTTGTAGCCTACTCTGTAACTTAACCTGTTTCTGTTCTTTTTATTTATTTAACCTTTATTTAACTCGGCAAGTGAGTTAAGAACAAATTCTTATTTACAATGACGGCCTACCAAAAGGCAAAAGGCCTCCTGCGGGGACGGGGACTGGGATTAAAAATAAAAATATAGGACAAAACACACATCACGACAAGAGAGACACCACAACACTACATAAAGAGAGACCTAAAACAACAAGTTTGAGTGGTTTTTGCAGCTTGTTCCAGTCGCTAGCTGCAGCAAAGCAACCCAGGGATGTGTGTGCTTTGGGGACCTTTAACAGAATGTGACTGGCAGAACAGGTGTTGTATGTGGAGGATGAGGGCTACAGTAGGTATCTCAGAGAGGGGGGAGTGAGGCCTAAGAGGGTTTTATAAACAAGCATCAACAAGTGGGTCTTGCGACGGGTATACAGAGATGACCAGTTTGCAGAGGAATAGACTGCAGTGATGTGTCCTATAAGGAGCATTGGTGGCAAATCTGATGGCCGAATGGTAAAGAACATCTAGCCGCTCGAGAGCACCCTTACCTGCCGATCTATAAAATACAGAGTTTATTCCATCGTACACAGTTGCGCTGGATAGCGACAACAAAATACAGGCACAGGGGAACAATCTACCACGGCAATACAAGGTACGGGTAGCTCCAACAAAATACAGGCACTGGGGAATAATCTACCCCGGCAATACAAGGTACAAGTAGCTCTACGAGCTACACTCAACTCACATAAAACAGAGGGAACACTTATACACGGACTAATGAGGGGATATGAACCAGGTGTGTGTAATTGACAAGACAAGACAAATGGAATTATGATACAGTGGGGGAAAAAAGTATTTAGTCAGCCACCAATTGTGCAAGTTCTCCCACTTAAAAAGATGAGAGAGGCCTGTACTTTTCATCATAGGTACACGTAAACTATGACAGACAAATTGAGATTTTTTTTCTCCAGAAAATCACATTGTAGGATTTTTTATGAATTTATTTGCAAATTATGGTGGAAAATAAGTATTTGGTTACCTACAAACAAGCAATATTTCTGGCTCTCACAGACCTGTAACTTCTTCTTTAAGAGGCTCCTCTGTCCTCCACTCGTTACCTGTATTAATGGCACCTGTTTGAACTTGTTATCAGTATAAAAGACACCTGTCCACAACCTCAAACAGTCACACTCCAAACTCCACTATGGCCAAGACCAAAGAGCTGTCAAAGGACACCAGAAACAAAATTGTAGACCTGCACCAGGCTGGGAAGACTGAATCTCCAATAGGTAAGCAGCTTGGTTTGAAGAAATCAACTGTGGGAGCAATTATTAGGAAATGGAAGACATACAAGACCACTGATAATCTCCCTCGATCTGGGGCTCCACGCAAGATCTCACCCCGTGGGGTCAAAATTATCACAAGAACGGTGAGCAAAAATCCCAGAACCACACGGGGGGACCTAGTGAATGACCTGCAGAGAGCTGGGACCAAAGTAACAAAGCCTACCATCAGTAATACACTACGCCGCCAGGGACTCAAATCCTGCAGTGCCAGACGTGTCCCCCTGCTTAAGCCAGTACTGTCACGCCCTGGCTCTGGGGACTATGTTATGTTGAGCCAGGGTGTGTAAGTCTATGTTTAATTTTCTATGTTGGTCTGAGTGACTCCCAATCAGAGGCAACGAGTGTCAGCTGGGTGTCTCTGATTGGGAGCCATATTTAACTGTTTGTCTTGCACTTTGTGTTTTGTGGTTTCTTGTTCCTTTTGGTTTGTGTATCGAAGGACTTCACGTTTCGTTCTTTGTTTTGATCGTGTGATCTAGTCAATAAATATAAATATGTTCACCCGCAACGCTGCGCCTTGGTCCTCCTCCTTAAGCGATCGTGACAGAAGAAACCACCTTAACCAGACCAAGCAGCGTGTTCAGGAGCCATCGCTGGCAGATCTCCGTGGCAACCTCGACTGGATCAAGCAGCGTGACGAGGAGAGAGGATGGACGTGGGAGGAGATGATTGCGAGTCTGGCAAGAGGGAGAGAGGCCTGGGCCACGGGGAGGAGAGACCCCCAGGAAATTTTTAGGGGGGGGCTCACGACGTCGGGGCAGCAGGTGTACGGGTTAGAGCGGTGCAAAGCGTTGGCAGAGAAGGCCGCCAGGTTAGGGGGGCCACTGGGCACAGAGGAGAGGGAAAGTGTGGAGGCACGGCGAGAGGTACTGGAGTGTGTTACCAGTCCGGTCCGGCCCGTTCCTGATCCCTGCGTGGGGCCAGTGGTGTGTGTCCCCAGTACGGTCCGGCCTGTTCCTGCCATTCCCACCAAGTCAGTGGTGCGCGTCGTCAGCCCAGCCCGAACTGTTCCTGCCATTCCCACCAAGTCAGTGGTGTGTGTCCCCAGTACGGTCCGGCCTGTTCCTGCCATTCCCACCAAGTCAGTGGTGCGCGTCGTCAGCCCAGCCCGGCCTGTTCCTGCCATTCCCACCAAGTCAGTGGTGTGCGTCGACAGCCCAGCCCGGCCTGTCCCTGCTCCACGCACCAAGCCTACGGGGTGCGTCGCCAGTCCAGCCCGGCCTGTCCCTGCTCCACGCACAAAGCCTACGGTGTGCGTCGCCAGCCCAGCCCGGCCTGTCCCTGCTCCACGCACAAAGCCTACGGTGTGCGTCGCCAGCCTGGTTCAGCCCGTTCCTGCTACTCGCACCAAGCCCGGGGTGCGAGTCGTCAGCCAGGTCCGGCCCGTCGCTGTTCCACGCACCAAGCCAAGGGGGCGCATCGTCAGCCAGGTCCGGTCCGTTCCTGCCTCACGCGCCAAGCCAGGGGTGCGCGTCGTCAGTCCGGCACGGCCCGTGCCTGCTCTCCGCACCAAGTCTATGGTGCGTTTCGTCAGCCCTGTCCGGCCCGTTCCTGCTCTCCGCACCAAGTCTGTGGTGCGCGTCGCCAGCCCGGTCCGGCCCGTCCAAGCTCCCCGCACCGGGTCAGTGGTGCGCGTCGTCAGCCCGGTCCGGCTCATTCCTGCTCCCCGCACCAAGTCAGGGGTGCGCTTCGTCAGCCCGGTCCGGCCCGTTCCTCCTCCACGCATCAAGCCAGGGGTGTGCGTCGTCAGTCCAGCACAACCCGGGCCTGGGTCATGTCCGGAGCCGGATCCGCCGCCGAGGCGGAGTGCCCACCCGGTCCCTCCCCTGTTGTGGTTGTTTGGCGCGGCCGGAGTCCGCGCCTTTGGGGGGGGGGTACTGTCACGCCCTGGCTCTGGGGACTATGTTATGTTGAGCCAGGGTGTGTAAGTCTATGTTTAATTTTCTATGTTGGTCTGAGTGACTCCCAATCAGAGGCAACGAGTGTCAGCTGGGTGTCTCTGATTGGGAGCCATATTTAACTGTTTGTCTTGCACTTTGTGTTTTGTGGTTTCTTGTTCCTTTTGGTTTGTGTATCGAAGGACTTCACGTTTCGTTCTTTGTTTTGATCGTGTGATCTAGTCAATAAATATAAATATGTTCACCCGCAACGCTGCGCCTTGGTCCTCCTCCTTAAGCGATCGTGACAAGTACATGTCCAGGCCCGTCTGAAGTTTGCTAGAGTGCATTTGGATGATCCAGAAGAGGATTGGGAGAATGTCATATGGTCAGATGAAACCAAAATAGAACTTTTTGGTAAAAACTCAACTCGTCGTGTTTGGAGGACAAAGAATGCTGAGTTGCATCCAAAGAACACCATACCTACTGTGAAGCATGGGGGTGGAAACATCATGCTTTGGGGCTGTTTTTCTGCAAAGGGACCAGGACGACTGATCCGTGTAAAGGAAAGAATGAATGGGGCCATGTATCGTGAGATTTTGAGTGAAAACCTCCTTCCATCAGCAAGGGCATTGAAGATGAAACGTGGCTGGGTCTTTCAGCATGACAATGATCCCAAACACACCGCCCGGGCAACGAAGGAGCGGCTTCGTAAGAAGCATTTCATGGTCCTGGAGTGGCCTAGCCAGTCTACAGATCTCAACCCCATAGAAAATCTTTGGAGGGAGTTGAAAGTCTGTGTTGCCCAGCGACAGCCCCAAAACATCACTGCTCTAGAGGAGATCTGCATGGAGGAATGGGCCAAAATACCAGCAACAGTGTGTGAAAACCTTGTGAAGACTTACAGAAAACGTTTGACCTGTGTCATTGCCAACAACGGGTATATAACAAAGTATTGAGAAACTTTTGTTATTGACCAAATACTTATTTTCCACCATAATTTGCAAATAAATTCATAAAAAATCCTACAATGTGATTTTCTGGATTTTATTTTCTCATTTTGTCTGTCATAGTTGACGTGTACCTATGATGAAAATTACAGGCCTCTCTCATCTTTTTAAGTGGGAGAACTTGCACAATTGGTGGCTGGCTAAATACTTTTTTTCCCCACTGTATATGGAGCGGCAGTGGCTAGTTAACCAGTGACGACGAACACCGAAGCCTGCCCAAACAAGGAGGGGAGGCAGCCTCGGCGGAAGTCGTGACAGTCTCCGTAATCTAGCATGGGTAAGATGGTCATCTGAATCAGGGTTAGTTTGGCAGCTGGGGTGAAAGAGGAGTGATTACGATAGAGGAAACCAAGTCTAGATTTAACCTTGCAGCTTTGATATGTGCTGAGAGAAGGACAGTGTACCATCTAGCCATACTCCCAAGTACTTGTATGAGGTGACTACCTCAAGCTCGAAACCCTCAGAGGTAGTAATCACACCAGTGGGGAGAGGGGCATTCTTCTTACCAAACCACATTACCTTTGTTTTGGAGGTGTTCAGAACAAGGTTAAGGGCAGAGAAAGCTTGAATGCTAAGAAAGATTTGTTGTAGAGCGTTTAACACAAAATCCAGGGAGGGTCCAGCTGAGTATAAGACTGTATCATCTGCATATAAATGGATGAGAGAGCTTCCTACTGCCTGAGCTATGTTGTTGATGTAAATTGAGAAGAGCATGGGGCCTAGGATTGAGCCTTGGGGTACTCCCTTGGTGACAGGCTGTGGCTGAGACAGCAGATGTTCTGACTTTATACACTGCACTCTTTGAGAGAGGTAGTTAGCAAACCAGGCCAAAGACCCCTCAGAGACACCAATACTCCTTAGCCGGCCCTCAAGAATGGAATGGTCTACCGTATCAAAAGCTTTGGCCAAGTCAATAAAAATAGCAGTACAACATTGCTTAGAATCAAGGGCAATGGTGACATCATTTAGGACCCTTAAGGTTGCAGTGACACATCCATAACCTGAGCGGAAGCCAGATTGCATACCAGAGAGAATACTATAGACATCAAGAAAGCCAGTCAGTTGATTATTGACAAGTTTTTCCAACACTTTTGACAAACAGGGCAAAATGAAATTGGCCTATAACAGTTAGGATCAGCTTGATCACCCCTTTAAATAAAGGACACTGTCAGGGGTGCTGAAGGTGGGTGTGGTGCAGGAATCAAGCGCAGGACGCAGAAACTAAGTCCAAAAGACTTTAGTGAAATATTCACGTAGTACACGAGCACAACAAGCCCGGAGGCGAAATAAAGGCGCACACAGGCGTCAAACAATAGGCGCACTAACATGTGCGAAAACCTCTCCAAAACAACGGAGGGAAACACGTAGCTCAGAACACCAAACAGAAGAGCAATCACACACAACACCTGACACACACAACGAGAACTAAATAGGACACTAATGAGGACTAACTAGACACAGGTGTACAACATCAAGACAAAACCAAACGAACATGAAACATAGATCGGTGGCAGCTAGTACTCCGGGGACGACGACCGCCGAAACCTGCCCGAACAAGGAGGAGGAGCAGCCTCGGCCGAAACCGTGACAGACACGCCGTGGCTGCCTTCCAAGCAATGGGAACCTCCCCAGAGAGGAGAGACAGGTTAAAAAGTTCAGAGATAGGGATGGCAATGATAGGGGCTGCAACCTTAAAGACGAAAAGATCTAAACCATCTGACCCAGATGTTTTTTGGGGGTCAAGTTTAAGGAGCTCCTTTAGCGCCTCAGACTCAGTGACTGCCTGCAGGGAGAAACTTTGTAGCGGGGCAGGGGAAAAAGAGGGAGGAGCATCGGGGCTAGTTGCATTAGCAGGGGTGGGAGATGAGGAAATGTTGGACGGGCAATGAGGCATGGCTTACTGTGTGCATTAGGACCTAAGTGTAATAATTGTATTTTGTACACAAATCCTCAGCTCATTTGTGTGGTGACTTTTTTAGGGATTCTCCGAATATTTATGTGTACAGCTGTGGACAGGTCGAGGTTATCGGGACAGTAGCCTATTACGCCGAGTCTTAAATCGTTGGAGAACAAAAGTAGGCTGTAATGATTACAGTATAAAACTATTGACTATAAAAGTGTGTTGTTTTCTGTCGGTTTATACAGCTTGTGTCATAACGGGAGGTCCAAGGCAGGTTGGATTAATTTGCATACAGGGAGGAACCAGGGAATCTGGTCACAATATGGACGAAGTGGGCAGATAAGAGACACAATTTATTAGACGCAACAAATCTCGATCAGATAGTGATCGGATCGTCTTGATCGGATGACGACAACCACATGTTAATGCAAGGTGTAAGCACGGTTAGTGTGTGTGCTTGCGTGCATGTGCAAAACACTGTGTGTGTCTGTGTGTGTGCGTGCGCACATGTGCGTGCACATTTTGCTTGCATACATACTTGCATACGTTCTTGTGTATATGTGTGTGTATGTGTGTGTGTGTGTTACATGCCAGATGCGGCAATAGTGGCATAAGAGTGCAGTTAGGGGAGCTCTGCAGTGACCCCAGGTCTCGAGGTCAGCCTCTGTCATGTGTAATTGTGTGAGGCCACCCCAGTCATAACTTGTCAGAGGCAAGGAAAGCCAGGGAAAGCCAGGCTGCGCTGGTAAGTGCTCCCAACGGGGGCCAGATTTGTGGGCAGAGCACTAAATAGGCCCCGTTTAGCTCAGTTGGTAGAGAATGGCGCTTGCAACGCCAGGGTTGTGGGTTCGTTTCCCACGGGGGGCCAGTATGAAACTGTATGCACTCACTAACTGTAAGTCGCTCTGGATAAGAGCGTCTGCTAAATGACTAAAATGTAAATGTAAATAACACTACTTCAATCTGGGCCTTTTTCTGCTTCTTTTCTAAAAGAGCCAGAAAAACCTATAGGAGTAAAGGTACTCAGATGACTGATTGTGTTCCATTCAAGTCTTACGAGGAGTGTTTACCCTACTAGTATATGTAGGCGGGTCCCTTCCCATCTAGATAGTCTCCTTTGCACCCTTGCCGAATGAGCTGGAGTCTAATTGCTCTCAGATAATGTTTTTTGGGGCATGTTGGCAGCCTTTGCTGTTGATTTGGGGATCCTCCCACCTAAAAAGAAAACAATACTGAATCACTTTCAATGGGACTTTAAACATACAGTTTCCTTCTCTCTTCAGACGTTTGACTAAAAATCTGATCTGAAATCAGTTCTGGAATAACCTGTGTTGGGGCTGGATAGTGAGTTGGGTGAGGGATAGCAGATCTGAGGTCTGCGCCAGTCCGTGGACCGATGTCGGGCACTGAAGTGTCACTGAAGAGACGCTCGTACCCTCCTTCCACCACCTCCACCCCTTCCAACCTCCCTAACACCCATCTGACCTCCCCTGTCCCATCCTCTCCTCCTCTGAACCCTTCCACCCATCCCATCCCACCTCTCCTCTATCCCTCTCTCCCTCCCTTCCTCTCATCCCCTCCACCCTTCCACCCTCTCCCCTGTGCTAGCTAGCATCTCTCATTAACATGTTTAGCACGTCACGTGAAGCCTCAAGCTCTGGGTGCCACGAGGTCAGACACCAATCTGCTGAAACATCACAAACGTGGTAAACCCTGTTGGAAAGAAAAAACTAATTTTCTCTTTCTCTCACACACGCATGCACGCACACACACACCACACACACATACACTGCTCCCTGAAAGCGAGAAGAAAAAACGTAATTCCCAGACAGGTATGTCCTAATTAAGCTACCAGCCCGGCTCCGCTGCTTCCCAATCAATGCTCTGATCCCGGCCAATGAGCTGGGGAGTTCACTAATGCATGCGCAACCCGTGCTCCCATAATGCCCCGCAAATATTCATTTCCTTAAACGAATAAAATCATTTGGAATTCGGTCAGGATTGATTAACATTCGGAGGCGGTGAAGTCGTGTGTGGCATCAACGTGATCAATACACATATAAACCATGATAGGGTGTGTGTGCTCACTTCTCAAACATATTCCCTCAATATCAAATCAAATCAAATCACATGCGCCGAATACAACAGGTGCAGACATTACAATGAAATGCTTACTTACAGCCCTTAACCAACAGTGCATTTATTTTTAACAAAAAAGTAAAAATTAAACAACAACAAAAAAAAGTGTTGAGAAAAAAAGAGCAGAAGTAAAATAAAATAACAGTAGGCAGGCTATATATACAGGGGGGTGCCGGTGCAGAGTCAATGTGCGGGGGCACCGGCTAGTTGAGGTAGTTGAAGTAATATGTACATGTGGGCAGAGTTAAAGTGACTATGCTTAAATAATTAACAGAGTAGCAGCAGCGTAAAAGGATGGGGTGGGGGGGCAGTGCAAATAGTCTGGGTAGCCATGATTAGCTGTTCAGGAGTCTTATGGCTTGGGGGTAGAAGCTGTTGAGAAGTCTTTTGGACCTAGACTTGGCACTCCGGTACCGCTTGCCGTGCGGTAGCAGAGAGAACAGTCTATGACTAGGGTGGCTGGAGTCTCTGACAATTTTGAGGGCTTTCCTCTGACACCGCCTGGTATAGAGGTCCTGGATGGCAGGAAGCTTCCCTCTTCTCTTCAGTTTTGGTACTTAAAAAAAAAAAATATTTAGCAGACACTCTTATCCAGGGTGACTTACAGTAGTGAGTGTATATTTTACGAACTAGTCCCCCTTGGGAACACGGTTGTTCGTTGTCGGGCCCCCACTTTGAAAAGCAAGCTCTGTAATGATAGCTTCTAAAAGGCTTTCACACTTTATCTAGCTTTAAAAGCTCCAGATCTCCGTGTTGCCACTATTAATGGCCATTACTGATTCAGATTCAGATTCAGATTCAGATTCAGGCTGTTGTTGATTAAATAGGAGTTTGGGGCGAAATTGTAGCTCTTGCCTTACATTCAGAACGCTCTGGAAATTAAGCCCCGATTCCGCCTCAATTTCAATACTCGGCTCCTACAGGTAACTGCCAAAATAAAGGAAACACCAACATCATGTGTCTTAGTAGGATGTTGGGCCACCACCAGCCGCCAGAATAGATTCTGGAGCGCCTTGGCATAGATTCTACAAGTGTCTGGAACTATATTGAAGGGATGCGACACCATTCTTCTACTAGAAATTCCATCATTTGGTGTTTTGTTGATGGTGATGGAAAACACTGTCTCAGGCGCCGCTCCAGAATCTCCCATAAGTGTTCAATTGGGTTGAGATCTGGTGACTGAGAGACAGACACACGCACGCACGCGCGCACACACACACCCTTTAAACCCCCTATGCTCCTTTGAGACCCCTCTTTCAAAGTCACTGAGATCTCTTCTTCTAGCCATGGTAGCCAAAATAATGGGCAATTGGGCATGACCCTAAGCATGATGGGATGTTAATTGTTTAATTAACTCCGGAACCACACCTGTGTGGAAGCACCTGCTTTCAATATATTTTCTATCCCTCATTTACTCAAGTGTTTCCTTTATTTTGGCAGTTACCTGTATCTCCCTATGTATAACTCTTATCTACAACTATCGCTCTACCCTTTTCCTCTCTTTTTACCCCGCTTTTACCCCACTGGTCTTTATTCCGTGATTATGTTGACACGTTTTTTTCGCTCGTCAAACAAATAAGATTATCAGAAATTTGACCAGAAGAATCTGAGAGTTTGTTTAGAAGGATTTGTACAACGCTAGAACCTAGCACTTACTGCTGATAAAGTTGTGATAATTGTGTTACAAGGGGGTCCTGAGAGAAAGAATGAAGCCTAGTTCAGTGTGTTAGCAAAATACATTGTGCATTTGATTCTTAGATTGTGCAAATTCTCTGGGAATGAATACAAGTACAGCCTGTTTTAAACACTCCTTTCCATTAAATGTAGTGAAGATACTGTATGATAACACAAACCAGGGGTTGGAACCGGTTCAATGAACACTACCGAAAACTGTAAAATAAAATTGAGGAACAGAACCAGAACCGAAAACGAAAGTGATCTATACTGTTCCGGAACAGAGCCATTATTTTAAAAGCATGGGAAAGGTTCATGACATTCTTTTACATTCTGGGCATTTTTTTCCAGTCCCACAAAAGCGCCTATGCAAAGCCCTCACTTTGTCACTCAGAAACGTATTCAAGTGTCTGCCTGCCTGCCAGCTGAAAATCTTTGCCAGTGTGTGTGTGAAGGCTACCTGCCCGTCCCCTCCATCCGAAGCATAGTCTACTGTAGCTACTGATGTTACAAGCATGATTCAGAAATTAGGGAGAGAGATTTTTTATTAGAGAAGAATGGATTAACTTTTTCAATGTTAGGTAATGATACTATAGTTATCAAGTTTCACATTTGATTTATTAACTACAAAAAGGTTTATTTTCATTCTGGTGCCGCTCTGTACACACAAGCTTGTTAGCTAGCTAATTTAGCTAGGTCTGGTCTAGTTCAGGAAAACGCTAGGTGGGATTATGTGTAACGTAATGGATCTGAGAGTCATGATCAAGGCCTAACTCTGTTCCAGTGTTAGTTAAGCCAACTCTCCGATGTTCAAAGGCATTCAAAGTTCCTTCATAGAAGCCGTTCCTCCGTAGGTATAATTCTGTGTGCCTAATTCAGATAATGCATGTCATAACAACAGCGCTTCATGCCCAGTGCTCTCATCACCCGCAAAATTTCAGTCGCAACTCGCACCCTACACTACACTGGTCTATCCAATGCATAGACCCCTTGTCTTTTTCCACATTTTTCCTTATTCTAAAATCATTTTCCTCATCAATCTACCCATAATGACAAAGCGAAAACAGGTTTTTAGAAATTCTTCCAAATGAAAAAAAAACGTATTTACATAAGTATTCAGAACTTTTGCTATGAGACTCGAAATTGAGCTCAGGTGCATCCTGTTTCCATTGATCATCCTTGAGATGTTTCTACAACTTGATTGGAGTCCACCTATGGTAAATTAAATTGATTGGACATGATTTGGAAAGGCACACATCTGTCTATATAAGGTCCCACAGTTGACAGTGCATGTCAGAGCAAAAACCAAGCCATGAGGTCGAAGGAATTGCCTGTAGAGCTCCAATACAGGATTGTGTTGAGGCACAGGTCTAGGGAAGGGCACCAAAACATTTCTGCAGCATTGAAGGTCCCCAAGAACACAGTTGCCTCCATCATTCTTAAATGGAAGCAGTTTGGAACCACCAAGCCTCTTCCTAGAGCTGGCTGCCCGGCCAATCTGAGCAATCGGGGGAGAAGGGCCTTGGTCAGGGAGGTGACCAAGAACCCAATGGTCACACTGAATGAGCTCCAGAGTTTCTCTGTGGAGATGGGAGAACCTTCCAGAAGGACAACCATCTCTGCAGCACTCCACCAATCAAGCCTTTATGGTAGAGTGGCCAGACGGAAGCCACTCCTCAGTAAAAGGCACATGACAGCCCGCTTGGAGTTTGCCAAAAGGCACCTAAAGGACTCAGACCATGAGAAACAAGATTCTCTGGACTGATGAAATCAAGATTGAACTCTTTGGCCTGAATCCCAAGTGTCACGTCTGGAGGAAACCTTGCACCATCTCTATGGTGAAGCATGGTGGTGGCAGCATCATGCTGTGGGGATGTTTTTCAGCGGTAGGGACTGGGAGACTAGTCAGGATCGAGGGAAAGATGAACGGAGCAAAGTTCAGTGAGATCCTTGATGATAACCTGCTCCAGAGCGCTCAGGACCTTAGACTGGGACGAAGGTTCACCTTCCAACAGGACATCGACCCTAAGCACACAGCTAAGACAACACAGGAGTGGCTTTGGGACATGTCTCTGAATGTCCTTTAGTGGCCCAGCCAGACCCCGGACTTGAACCCGATCGAACATCTCTGGAGAGACCTGAAAATAGCTGTGCAGCGACGCTCCCCATCCAACCTGACAGAGCTTGACATGATCTGCAGAAAAGAATGGGAGAAACTCCCCAAATACAGGTGTGCTAAGTTTGTAGGTTCATACCCAAGAAGTCTCAAATCAAATCAAATCAAATCAAATTGTATTTGTTACATGCACCGAATACAACAGGTGTAGACCTTACAGTGAAATGCTTACTTACAAGCCCTTAACCAACAATGCAGTTTTAAGAAAGAATACCCCCAAAAAATCACCAAGAATACAATATAAAATAATAAGAAATAAAAGTAACAAATAATGAAAGAGCAGCAGGGGTTCAGGAGTCTTATGGCTTGGGGGTAGAATCTGTTTAGAAGCCTCTTGGACCTAGACTTGGCGCTCCGGTACCGCTTGCCATGTGGTAGCAGAGAGAACAGTCTATGACTAGGGTAGCTGGAGTCTTTGACATTTTTTAGGGCCTTCCTCTGACACCACCTGGTATAGAGGTCCTGGATGGCAGGAAGCTTGGCCCCAGTGAAGCTTGGCCCCAGTGCCTTGCGGTCGGAGGCCGAGGAGTTGCCATACCAGGCAGTGATGCAACCAGTCAGGATGCTCTCGATGTTGCAGCTGTAGAACCTTTTGAGGATCTGAGGACCCATGCCAAATCTTTTCAGTCTCCTTAGGGAGAATAGGTTTTGTCGTGCCCTCTTCACGACTGTCTTGGTGTGCTTGGACCATGTTAGTTTGTTGGTGATGTGGACACCAAGGAACTTTAAGATCTCAACCTGCTCCACTACAGCCCCGTTGATTAGAATGGGGGCAAACTCGGTCCTCTTCTTTTTCCTGTAGTCCACAATCATCTCCTTTGTCTTGTTCACATTGAGGGAGAGGTTGTTGTCCTGGCACCACACGGCCAGATCTCTGACCTCCTCCCTATAGGCTGTTTCGTCGTTTTCGGTGATCAGGCCTACCACTGTTGTGTCATCTGAAAACGTAATGATGGCGTTGAAGTCGTGCCTGGCCATGCAGTCATGAGTGAACAGGGAGTACAGGAATGGACTGAGCACGCACGCCTGAGGGGCCCCCATGTTGAGGATCAGCGTGGAGGATGTGTTGTTACCTACCCTTACCACCTGGGGGCGGCAGGAAGTCCAGGATCCAGTTGCAGAGGGAGGTGTTTAGTCCCAGGGTCCTTAGCTTAGTGATGAGCTTTGAGGGCACTATGTTGTTGAACGCTGAGCTGTAGTCAATGAATAGCATTCTCAAATAGGCCTTCCTTTTGTCCAGGTGTGAAAGGGCAGTGTGGAGCGCAATAGAGATTGCATCATCTGTGGAACTGTTGGGGCGGTATGCAAATTGGAGTGGGTCTAGGGTTTCTGGGATAATGGTGTTTATGTGAGCCATGGCCAGCCTTTCAAAGCACTTCATGGCTACAGACGTGAGTGCTACGGGTCGGTAGTCATTTAGGCAGGTTACCTTAGTGTTCTTGGGCACAGGGACTATGGTGGTCTGCTTGAAAAATGTTGGTATTACAGACTCAGACAGGGAGAGGTTGAAAATGTCAGTGAAGACACTTGCCAGTTGGTCGGAGTACACGTCCTGGTAATCCGTCTGGCCCTGCGGCCTTGTGAATGTTGACCGGTTTAAAGGTCTTACTCACATCGGCTACAGAGAGCGTGATCACACAGTCGTCTGGAACAACTGATGCTCTCATGCATGTTTCAGTGTTACTTGCCTCGGAGCGAGCATAGAAGTAATTTAGCTCGTCTGGTAGGCTTGTGTCACTGGCCAGCACGCGGCTGTGCTTCCCTTTGTAGTCTGTAATAGTTTGCAAGCCCTGCCACATCCGACGAGCGTCAAAGCCGGTGTAGTACGATTCGATCTTAGTCCTGTATTGACGCTTTGCCTGTTTGATGGTTCCTTGGAGGGCAAGCTTTCTTATAAGCTCCTTGAAAGCGGCAGCTCTACCCTTTAGCTCAGTGCGGATGTTGCCTGTAATCCATGGCTTCTGGTTGGGGTATGTACGTACAGTCACTGTGGAGACGACGTCATCGATGCACTTATTGATGAAGCCAGTGACTGATGTGGTGTACTCCTCAATGCCATCAGAAGAATCCCGGAACATATTCCAGTCTGTGCTAGCAAAACAGTCCTGTAGCTTAGCATCTGCTTCATCTGACCACTTTTTTATTGACCGAGTCACTGGTGCTTCCTGCTTTAGTTTTTGCTTGTAAGCAGGAATCAGGAGGATAGAATTATGGTCAGATTTGCCAAATGGAGGGCGAGGGAGAGTTTGTATGCGTCTCTGTGTGTGGAGTAAAGGTGGTCTAGAGTTTTTTTCCCCTCTGGTTGCACATTTAACATGCTGGTAGAAATGAGGCAAAAACGGATTGAAGTTTCCCTGCATTAAAGTCCCCGGCCTCTAGGAGCGCTGCCTCTGGATGAGCATTTTCCTGTTTGCTTATGGCCATATACAGTTAATTGAGTGCGGTCTTAGTGCCAGCATCGGTTTGTGGTGGTAAATAGACAGCTACGAAGAATATAGATGAAAACTCTCTTGGTAGATAGTGTGGTCTACAGCTTATCATGAGATACTCAACCTCAGGCGAGCAAAACCTTGAGACTTCCTTAGATATCGTGCACCAGCTGTTGTTTACAAATATACATAGACCGCCACCCCTTGTCTTACCAGAGGCTGCTGTTCTATCCTGCCGATACAGTGTATCACCCGCCAGCTGTATGTCTTCGTTCAGCCACGACTCGGTGAAACATAAGATATTCGTTTTTAATGTCTCGTTGGTAGAATATTTGTGCCTGTAGTTCGTCCACTTTATTATCAAGCGATTGTAAGTTGGCCAATAGTATCGATGGCAAAGGCAGATTAGCCACTCGTAGCCGGCTCCTTACCAAGCACCCCGATCTCCTTCCGCGATATCTCATTTTCTTTCTACTGCGAATGACGGGGATGAGGGCCCTATCGGGTGTCTGGAGCAAATCTCTCTCGTCCGACTCCTTAAAGAAAAATTATTAGTCCAGTTCAAGGTGAGTAATCGCTGTTCTGATGTCCAGAAACACTTTTCGGTCGTAAGAGACGGTAGCAGCAACATTATGTACAAAATAAGTTACAAACAATGCAAAAAAAACACACAAAATAGCATGGTTGGTTAAGAGTAAAAAAAAACGGCAGCCATCCCCTCCGGTGCCATGTACAAGCTGTAATCGAGGTTGTAATCGCTGCCAAAGGTGCTTCAACAAAGTACTGAGTAAAGGGTCTGAATACTTATGTAAATGTTATATTTCAGGGTTTAAAACATTTATAAAAAACTGTTTTTGCTTTGTCATTATGGGGTGTTGTGTGTAGATTGTTGGGGAAAAACAAAAATTTTATCCATTTTAGAATAAGGCTGTAACGTAACAAAATGTGGAAAAAGTAAAGGGGTCTGAATACTTTCCGAATGCACTGTATATACTTTGCCCGCTCCAAAGCAAGCTGCTCTATCCATTGGTGAAGAAATGTAATGTAAAATAATGTTGATTTCAGAGGTTTATAAAGGAACAGAAAGGAACAATATAAACCGTAACTTTTTTTGGTTCGAACCGGTTCAGAACTTTTTTTGCTGGTCGGAACAGTGGAACGGAACAAAAAAGATTATGGTTCTGTTTAGAACTAAACAATTGGAAAATAATTTTGGTTCCAACCTCTGACACAAACAGACAAAAACATTGCTACATTAACTCCCTAACAGTTTCAGGAACTGCTACTTTAGTGTGTAGAATGGACTACAATCCCATCCACAAAAAAACTGATGAGAACTGGAGGCCTATACAACACAACCATAACGCAATCTTAACTCACACTACAGACGACAGGTAGAGAGTACTACAGCGAATGTCCTGTAATCTTTGTCCGCTTTCATCAACACACTGTCCAGCTTTAGTGGGCCATGCAGGGGCCACACTGAGCAGACGGATGCCCTGTAAAGTTTTCTTATGAAAAACCATCCTCTTCCCTTCTTCCCTCTCCTTCTCTCCTCCTCTTCCTTCCGCTGGGTGTGATTTAGGGGCGAGTGAGCTATAGATGTTGGTGCAGGGAGAAACCGTTGCGCTCCCTCTGTCCTAGGCCTTATTACAAGCCTGTCAGTTTATTATAAAACATTAGGAAAGCAGAGGGACACTTGTAGTTACTGTCTTATCGATCGTCGGGATAGATTCCGTGATTTAGTGGCAGACACCTCCGCCATATCTCCAACATTCTCGGCCTTCCCATTAAGCTCTGGTGCTTTCCTTCCGCGGCTATTGATGTATCAACATTAACAGTTACAAGCAGCTACAGAAAATCAATGCTCAACTTTTATTACCAGGGCTGCATAAGGCTGTGTTTGCCTCCCGGTTAGACCCCTGCATCAACGTGAGCCCCTAGAACATGCTCCCAACATGTCAGGTGCTTCCTAAGTGATAGCTGCGCTAGGGTTGGCCGGTATCAACCTTTGTCCTATCGTGATTATTATCTCATTTACATAAGTATTCACATACCTGAGTCAATACTTTGTAGAAGCACCTTTGGCAGCGATTACAGCTGCAAGTCTTTCTGCGTAAGAGCTTTCCACACCTGGATTGTGCAACATTTGCCCACTATTCTTTTCAAAATCCTTCAAGCTCTGTCAAATTGGTTGTTGATCATTGCTAAACAACCATTTTCAGGTCTTGCCATAGATTTTCAAGCAGATTTAAGTCAAAACTGTAACTCAACCACTCAGGAACATTCACTGTCTTTTTGGTAAGCAACTCCAGTGTAGATTTGGCCTTGTGTTTTTGGTTATTGTCCTGCTGAAAGGTGAATTCGTTTCTCATGTGTCTGTTGGAAAGCAGAGTGAACCAGGTTTTCCTCTAGGATTTTGCCTGTGCTTAGCTCCATTCCGTTTATTTTTATCCTAAAAAACTGTCTAGTCCTTGTCGATGACAAGCATAACCATAACATGATGCAGCCACCACTATGCTTGAAAATATGGAGAGTGGTACTCAGTAATGTCTTGTATTGGATTTGCCCGAAACATAACACTTTGTATTCAGGACAGAAAGTTAATTGCTTTGCCAATTTTTTTTTACAGTTTTACTTCAGTGCCTTGTTGCAAACAGGATGTATGTTTTGGAATATTGTTATTCTGTGCAGGATTCCTTCTTTTCACTCTATCAATTAGGTTAGTATTGTGGAGTTACTACAATGTTGTTGATCCATCCTCAGTTTTCTCCTATCACATCCATTAAACTCTGTAACTGTTTTAAAGTCACCATTGGCCTCATGGTGAAATCCCTGAGTGGTTTCCTTCCTCTCCGACAACTGAGTTAGGAAGGACGCCTGTATCTTTGTAGTGACTGGGTATATCGGTACACCATCCAAAGTGTTATTAATAACTTCACCATGTTCAAAGGGATATTCAATGTCTGCTTTTAAATTTTTACCCATCTACCAATAGGTGCCCTTCTTTGCGAGGCATTGGAAAACCTCCCTGGTCTTTGTGGTTGAATCTGTGTTTGAAATTCAATGCTCGACTGAGGGGCCTTACAGATAATTGTATGTGAGGGGTACAGAGATGAGGTAGTCGTTCAAAAATCATGTTAAACGCGATTATTGCACACAAGTCCATGCAACTTATGTAACTTGTTAAGCACATTTTTACTCCTGAACTTATTTAGGCGTGCCATTACAAAGGGTTTGAATACTTATTGACTCAAGACATTCTCTTTATTTTTATTCGTAATTTTTTTTCTTCATCTTTTTTTGTGTGAGGTTGCTTCCCGTGGATACTGCTTGTATGTACAATATTTGTTGTCTTATATAGAAAATAATAACAATTATTGTTCACAAAAAAATGGGCTGGATGGAAGCAGTCTACCGTCTTCAGAACTGGATAATACTTTTTCCAGGTAAAATAAAGTAAATAAATAATATTGTTTGTTTTATCTCATAAAGCTGTAATTGAGGATAGCCTATGCCAAGGGTATTCAACTCTTACCCTACAATGTCTGGAGCCTGCTGGCTTTCTGTTTTACCTGATAATTAATTGCACCCACCTGGTGTCCCAGGTCTAAATCAGTCCCTGATTAGAGGGGAACAATTAATAAACGCAGTCGAACTGGCTTCAAGGTTGAGTTGAGTTTTAGGAGCCTATGCCCAATGCCTATGCTTAGGCTATAGACTTTCATTCTTGTTATTTTTAAAAGCGGCAATTTCTTAGGCTAGAATATTTGGGAAATAAGCAACTGTTCATAACTGTAACTTGTCTTAAAGCATTTATGATAGGCCTAGTAGAAGGATAGGTTATTGGTTTTCAACCTTGCATGGAAGGATTTTCCTGGCCTACATGGATAATTTATTTCTTAATAAGAAACTTGTCATAGTGTATTGATATTGTTTGTTCTCTCTCATTATTAGTACCCTGGCTACCTTACGTTTTCAGGCTATTCAAACAACCTTTTTGAGATAGAACTCCGTTCTTTACTGCACGGTGCCAGTCAAGTTCAAATAGTCTAAACCAGGGGTAGGCAACCCTGTTCCTGGAGTGCCGCAGGTACTGCAGGATTTTGTTCCAACTAGCCACCACACCTGACCAACTGAGTTAACTGATCAGTTCAATGATTGCCTAAATTCAACACACCTGGTCTTCCAGGTCAGTTAAATCAAAAACATGAAGTGCCTGCGGCACTCCAGATCCAGTTTGGCTTACCCCTGCGCTAAACCATTGTCTGTCACATCACGATGTCGTCACCATCGTTCGTCGATATAATATAATACCTATTCTGCATTGGAAATATCAATCATGCATTTCTTCGGGTGGGGCTTTTGGGACTTCTGGGCAGCCGTCCACAGAATCCATGTTTGTATGAGAACATGAGAGAACAACATTGCAGGGAAACAAGTCTCCTCAAACCCACCCTGCCTCTAACAAGAATTAGGGAGAAATATTGAAATAATCACTCCTCCTAACTCCGAGCTGTCTATCACCTGAATTGAAGCTGATTCATTTGAAGCGGATACCTAAACAGGAACAGTAGTGCACGAGGAGCGGAGCATGGACCCACTCAAACATTTATGAGCGCTGCGCATGTCCTGCTGGGACAAGCAGACTGCTCGCAACACCTCTCATTCCCGATCAATGGACTTAAGTTCATTACACACACAAGCCGTCCAACGCCTAGCGCGCGTGTGTTTGTGTGCATGTGTGTAGGGAGGAGAGGGGCCCTGTAGTGGGTCTATAGGGCAGCATCAGAATGCTTGTTTACATGACTGGAGGTCCCTGTAGCCCCAGCTTGAGGTTATCATTATGTACAGTACATGGTATCCGCTATGATGCGAATGTTTCACCATGGGTGCAGCAGCAGCGCTAGTATGGCCAAGGCGCTAGCTGCTGCTCTCCACCAATTAGAGGCTGAGGCCTGCCAGGGCATGGAGGAGAGGATGGGCTACCCAGGGCCCAGTGGAGAGCAGGGAGCAAAATAATTAAAATAATACAAATAATAACAATGCTAGCTGTTTTGAAACAATGATTTTTGTTTTAATTTGATTGTTTTAACATTATCTTATGTTACCTAGTCAGAATTTCTTACCCCACTGGAAGCAAATAATTCTAACCTACTTTTTAAAAAACTAAGTTTAGATTGTCTTGGAAAAAGCCTCGTGACCTTGTACATTCGTGAAACCGGTACATTTATCATGAAAATACACTTATTATCTCACATTATCTCACATTACCTAGTCAGAATTTCTTACCCATTGGAAGCAGATAATATTACCTATTTTTATCTAAATTAATTAAATTAGCGCCTGATGATCTTGTGGATATATTTATATACTTGTGGGAGAAAACTGGTATATAAACTTTGTGTTTTACGGCGTATCTCCTCTCCCAGGAGTATAGTGTCAGGCAGCATGGCCGATGTAAGGGGAGAGAAAGAGCAACTGCCACGGTCAGGATCCGTATTGATCAGTAAGCCAGCCAGGCCTTATTTAAACATTGCACACAAACACAGATAAGGAGTTACACAAGCCCTCCATAAAGAGCTGTCATTTCTCCATCGATCCCTCCCAGGGATTTCTGTGCCGTGGCCATCTATAAAGCTGTCTCTGTCACACACACACACACACACGAGTATGTACGCACACACACACAGGCATGCATGCACACACATGCACAGAGGCATGCACACACATGCACAGAGGCATGCACACACATGCACAGAGGCATGCACACGCTCATTCTGCACACATACGCACACACACACACAAACGTACACACACACAATCTCTCTCACACACACACAAACACACACAGCAACATTCAGGCCAAAGGCGGCCATGGCCTCAGGGGCTGCTGTAGTGTAACCCAGGTCAAATGCACAAAAACACACCGGCAATGAAATAGACCATGGCTATATAAACCAAGGCCTAAATTCAATCAGATCAAGCGTTAACCGACAATTGCAGACAGCCGCATAGCAGATGTTTTGGCGATGTTGGAGATGGAACAGTGTTGGAGCCGTCAATCGGTCAGCAGCTGCTCTTGCGATCATTGTCACGAAGCCACACCCGCCCCACACTTGCCACACCCCCACCCCACTCTCAAATTGAAATCCTAATCCTAATTGAGGTGTAGATTGCATCTCACATTCCAGTGTTCGAACTTGTGCAACCAGTGGCAATGTCCAATTTAGGTATAATGCCAGGAGCCGCTTGAGGATTTGACAGCTCTAACGCAGTTCCACCTCCGACACTGCCAAAACAACCGCTATGCGGATGTCAGCTAAAGCGGATCTGATTGAATAGAGACGCAAGTCTGTCAATCATTTGTCAAGCCCAATAAATGTGAATGGTAGCCATTTACATTTGTGCAAATATTAGCTGATAGTATTTGTACATTATTCATTATTGTACAATATTCTGGATAAGTTGCTTATCAACGCTAACATGAATTGTTTGAATAGTCATTAATGTAATTTGACTGCATAATTTGACAGTAAAATAGTTCTCTCCGAAACATGAAAAGAAGGTTGCATATGGAGATAGATGAGTGACAACATTCTGTAAAGGAGTAAAGTACAACTCACACACATAAACAGCAACAGCACACGAGAACTATCGCATCATGATCATTATTTTAAAAAACACATACTGACGCATGTAGACTGAAATTCGGAATGCCTGTTGTTATCGACGAAAGCCATGGTGTAAATTAAGTTGTTTATTTAAGGACTTTTCCTAACGTGATGCGCCCCTTGGCACCCTGGCATCGAGTCCCTGCCAGCTGGCGTGTGTGGATGCCACCATGGCCTGCCCAGTGAGTGCCCACCCTGGGTGATTGTATATAAGGGCATCCATGTGGCCAATGTGATGTGAGCTATGGCAGTCAGGTGGCCGGATACTGTAAAGGCCTGCCACTGCTTCCCTTTGCTCTTTGTGCCGGTCGGCTCATGACGGATCCCTTTCACAATGCGGTTATAGGATCCCGGCAGAGAACAGAGAAGGAACAGCGGTAACTGGAGACAGTGATTAAACAGTTTAAGCACAGATGATCCGACAGGTGCTCTGGCCGTATCTCTTGTTCTCTGGACACACACACTTGCGCACGGATGCACACATGCACACTCACACACACACACACAAACACACCTCCTCCTGCCCTGCCCCGCTTGTGCTGGTGTATTTAAAGTAACAAAGCCGTCTGTGGAGCTCACTGTCTTCTCACCCCCCTCTGGAAAAAAATTATCCACATCACTCTTCGGTGAGTGTAACGTAAACCTGCAGGCCGGGGCAGGTGTTGGAAACAAGGGCCAGGAGGGCCAAGAGGGGAGAGACGCATTTAGACAAAGGGGGTATCAATCAATCAAAACACAGTGAGAGCCAAAATGGACACCCCTGCATGTCAAAATGGTTGACTGTTGGTAAGGTTAGAGGTCGCGGGGAGGACAAAAGCCATGCCATGTGTCCATCGACGGAATAATGCAACTTTACATAACTTTAATGGGGGTGCCAGGTTCCTTCCAGGAGTCTGGTCTAGTGCTAGAGCTGCCGACACCGGACTAACACATTGCCACTCTAGGTGGGGGGCTCGAATCCTGGGTCTACCACTTTCCTTGTTGTATTTCTCTCAATTGCCTCTCCCTCTTCCTCTCATTCATATCTCTCTGTCAATAAAATCGATCGCATATGAAGGGAGAGTGGAATTCAATTTTCCTTCACTAAAGGGTTGTGTATGTATTAGGACTTGATCATACCCACATTTGGACATGATAGTTTAAAGCTGTTTTAAAGCAGAGTCATGCTATGGTGGCACCTGCCATGGATGTCATTGGTGTCCATAGGCATTTGGGATCCCATACATTCTTTAGAAGTGTAGGAGTGTTCACTTCAATACTGTGGCCAGTGTTATAGGATATATAAATAAGAGAGTTTCCTCTGCCAAGTAGTCAGCACTGTTATGCCCTGTCTCTGAACCCTCATTCCTGATAGAGCTTCTTTCAACCCACTGTCTTCGCTATTGCAAAGCACCAGAGCGAAACAGTTCTGATTGGGGAAATGATTTCAGACAGCTTTGCGAGACTTTTCCCCTTCAACGCAGCTCCCGACAACCAATCGATAACAAAGCAAGAGAGACGGATGCATCTGTTTTGAATAAGACTGATTGACTCAAAATGGTGTTCTTTCTCCTCCTGTTTATGCTGTTTCATTATTATTTCCACCCTTCAGTACACGAGAAAGATTCAATGAAGCAATGCTCTTGTAAATCAATCCAACGCAAAAACATCCCACTGGGTACAGCCATCAATTTAACGTCTATTACACGTTGGTTCAACGTCATTTCATTGAAATTACATGGAAACAACATTGATTCAACCAGTGTGTGCCCAGTGGGATGCAATGTTACTTATTGCCATGTTACTTAGTACAGGAGACGACAACGGCTAACGTAGCCAAATTAATTAACCTCCAATTTACAATGACAGAGGAGTAAAATCACAGAGAGAGAGAGAGAGAGAGAGAGAGAGAGAGAGAGATAAAAGGGGTGATAAAGATACAACCAGTTTCTTTAGTCAGCACTCTACTTTGTCTGTTCCATCATCAAACAGGGGAGGCAGGAAGAAGACGGGGAATGGAATGTGTGAAGATAGAGAAAAAGAGAGGGATTGAGAAAAAAATGAAGGGGAAAAATGACACTATGGATTAACTGTCCTTCACACAGAAAATATACATCCCCCAGCACTCTTGTTGAATTATTAATTCAAATTTTGTCAGAAAAAGAATGAGAGAAATATATTGATGAGAGCTCGGCTTTAATGGTCTCATTAGGTGTCGAGGTTTCCACTCTGGGCGGGATTCCTACTGCTCCAGGAGTTTAGGAGGAGAGGGGGATACTTGACCCCCCAATGATTTTCTGTCACTTTATCATAAACAAGCAGGTTTTGACGTGCCCCCGCTCACTCTCGCTTGCATGTAATTAGCAGGGCTGTGAAAGTACATGCTGAATGCAAACCAGTTACTCCCCTCACCAGCGCCAGCAGTACCATCACCAGAACCACCACTACCCATCGGCAAGAGAGGAGGGAAAGGGAGGAAAGGGAAAAGATGAAGGAGAGTAGAGGAGAGAAGCGGACCAGTCTGTTGTTTGTTCTTCATATGAACTCCTCAAAGCTTTAAAGACAGACAAAACACAGGTTACATCAGAGAGACAACCAAATTTACAACACCTTTACATTTATTTGACCTACTTTTTATTATTTTTTTCTTTTCAAATGTCGTATGCTTCTGTCAATACCATCGCTCCAAACTGCCTAGCACGTGCTTCTTTTCAGAATGGCTCACTGTATATTAACTCTAACCATGAAGTGCTAGCTAGCTGTGTTAGCGCTAGGCAATTCTGATGGCATTAGAGAGGTGAGAGAGCACAGGCCTGGGAGTGTGGCTGTGCCCTTTGAGGTCAATTCATTGAAAGGCATTTGGTTCCGCCTGGAGGGGGGCTGAAAAAGGGGAAAAGGAGGCCAGAAGGGGTGAGGAAAGGGGCTCATGGGCTCTGTGTTTTGGTTAATCATGTCACATGACCTGGATTTTAACCTTTATTTAAAGCTTTTACATCAAACTGTCCCCTTTTCTTTTTATGTCAGATGGTCCAGCACCATCCTCAGACAATTGCTTTAATTTCTGGTCCAATTCTAATTTCTGTTATAAAGGTAAAAATCCAGGTCATTTGACATGATTAACCAAAACACAGGCACCTACTCATGGCTAATGCAACTCCTTAGTGTCCGCTTTCACAGTAGTGGAGTGGAGAGTGTGCCCTACCTGCCTATGTAAAGCCACTGTACAGCACTGTTACTGCAGTGTGGTTTGGATAGAATTTCACCCCAGTCTTGAACTGGCAAAAAAAAGCAGGAGGCTTTGACCTGTAGTGGAAACAAGAGAGAGAGACAGAAGGAGAAAGACGGAGGGAGATTAATTAAGAATCTACCAATACAAAACTGTAGGTGTGTGTGCACCTACATGAATGTACCAGACACACTATGCAATCTTCTGTTTTATTATTCTTGTGGATATAACCCCTCTGCCGCTGTATGTCCTCCACTGCCCTGGCACTTAATAACGCTGACATCGTCATGCCACAGACAGAATCAATGGATTTAAATGTATTTCCCTTCACCAGACCCTAGTGCATTTCAGCTAGCATCAGTAACAAGACGGCTCTGTGATCCGCCGGCGAGCCTTGTCTCTCTTGTTTATTTAATCAGACCTAAGGCGCCTTTCCTGTCCTCTCTGCGTCTTCGGAGCGCCTGACGAGCTCGCCGACCGACCGACCTGTCCTTGGGCGACGGGACCTGCCTCCTCGGCTACCTGCTTAGTAACAACAACTGGCGCCGGCTTTAAGTCGGATTTTACTTAATATATCCCCGAATGGACGCCGTTCCTGTTTAATTCTCTTTCATAGCCTCCCGGCGCAGGTCCCGGCGGTCTTCGGGGTTGACGAGGGGCGAGCAAATTGAGCCTTCATGCCTTATTCTGACACACAAAAGCCTGTCTCCACTGGCTTATCAACAGGCCAATCACACATCCCCCCACTCTAAGAACCAGGAAGTGTTGTGAGCTAATGCTAATGCATCATTGATAACACACTGTCTGGTTCGACCAAAAATTTCTCAACCGTCACAACACTTCCGTTTAGTGGGTACAAACATAGGGTGTGTGTACAGTATTATACAACGGGTGGGTCTAATCCTGAACCATATTCCAGCCGGTGTCTATTCCACAAGTTACCACCGGCTAAATCTATGACGTTTACTCTGTTCCATCTGACTGCGCAATCCACTGTCTCATCAGCCCAGCCAAGCAATTTATAAACTTGATCTCCACTATAAAAAGCATCTAGACATTATCTCACTTTTAGACTAACATTTAGTTTTCAACAGCGGAGATTTGTATAAACCTTGCTGTCTGTCTCTACGACATTTGCAACATTGTTTCAATATTCAAATTCGATCTCCAGCTGTCCCATAGTAATGAACGTGTCAGGAGTCGGGATGAGACAGCCAGTCGAAATCATGAATCAGCTGGCATCATTTTTATGGATATTTACAAAGAAATGTCAATTGAAAAAAGGTAAAATGAAACGAAGTGCAGCTTCAGTTTGAAGTGATTGTGTTAGCTGTGTTGTTGGCTAGCTCATCTGAACAACAGTGTCCTGATGAGTGAGCAACATTTTATGCCAGGCAAAATCCCGCCTCATTAGCTCATTGTTATGGATGTATCCAAATAAATGTCACTAGAAAACAGCTTAAACAAATGCAAATGCAGCTACTTTATTGTTATTCTGGCTTCACTTTTTGACGTGACTGTAAGTTAGCCGTAGTTGGCTAGCTAGCTAGCAAGGGATAAGAGCGTTGCCAGCCAGTATGGCAATGGAACATTTAGAATGAACGACTGGCCAATATATCCTCCAAACACCGGCTTCTCTGGCATTATCACTTAACTACTCACCCAGTGACTCAGCAGTAGAAGTATTATCAAACTGGCCCATAGAGTTGACCGGGCGGCCATTGCCCCCCTCTTACTGCCCTGTTTCCAGCATCAGCTCCACACTCACACACACACACACACACACACTTACACACACACACACACAGACACAGACACAGACACACACACACACACACACACACACACACACTTACACACAGAATCCCACCACCCCCCAACACACACATACTCCTCCTCCCCTCACTCAACCAACCCATCCACAGGTGTGGCAGTCCCAGGGCCTACCTCTCCCCACTTCGGTGCTGGGGTCAGTGGGTTCCCTGACAGGACTGCCCCCCCCAGCCTGATTGGAGCCTTGCTGAAAGTCAGGCCAGCAGGTTAATGATGAATAAACGGGAGATTGACAGCTGTGGCTTGGAAGATAGTGGACAGAGTGAGATAGTGGGATCATATATAGTGATATATCATATAACTACAAGTTGTAAAGAGGAGTAACACGCCATGGACTCCTACACTCCCCAGCACTACTTTCTGGCCTTTGTGTCAACGCGGCGATAGCCTAGTAGTAGTAAAACAATCATGTAAATCCTAACAGGGATTGGATGATCTAGCCCAAGTCCCGCCCCCTGAATGGCTCTAACGGATTGGCTCATTGTTCACTCACGCGTTTAGTTGGTTATAGGACATACATCACTGTTACAAGTTAGGTATTGACAGTCATTTTTGTGACTAAAGGATTAAAGTTTAGGTAGTGAGTATCATATTTGCTTGTGATGCATGAGTTGATTGCTGGAGTCATTACTGTTTCTCTCTTGATCTGTCCTGTTCTTCTGTCCTTTATTGTTACATTCATATGTTTGGTAAACTATCCTACAGCAGAAATGTACACATACAGGCACATTCCTCCTTCCCCCCATTCTGAGTCAATCCAGGCAGAGCTGATCCAATGTAATTAAAAGGCATTGTGGCATATTGAGAGGCTGTACAGTGTGTGTGTGTGTTTGCGTGTGTGTGTGAGTGTAGTGTAGTGTAGGGTCATCGGGCTCCGGCGTGGATCGCTAGTCAAATGAAACAATATATTCCAAGGGACCTCAGGGTTTCCATCTTAGTGCTGTGCACGGCGCTGGAGCACACTGAGCCTGTTTCATGTGAAAAAAAGTTGATAATTAGTCCCTTAGTGACTCAATGGAGGGATTGAGGAGAGGAGGAGGAGATACTTACCGTGGTACTTAGCTCCAACCTGACATTTGGGCTAGTGTGTTAATCAGAATGACTCAACCATACAACCCCATCACCCTACTCCCTTTATCGCCATAGCGTCATCAAACCCTATTTTTCGCTGCCGATAAATTATTATCGAAAATTGGGATAATTCCTTTTGTGGCAAACCTGTGTTTTGTTTGCAGGGGAAAAGAGATCAAGCTATTGTCATCGAACATCAGTGTGCTTTTTGAGCCCCTTTCATTCTTTTTTCAAAAGGAGCCTGATAATAATTAGCAATTAAAATGTGCCTTTTTTGCCTCATCTTTCTCTAATTAGCCTGACAGAGACATTGGGCTGTACATCTCTGTAGTTTTGGGTCTCACACACATACACATACACACACTCCACAAACACGCACGCACACACAGAGAAAAGTCTTACCATGAAACCATGGCAACATATAATGTGTCTTGTTTTGCAGTGATCCCAGCTAACCCTGTCATGTCCCCTCTAAATCAATGAAATCACATTTATAAACGGACGGAAGAAAATGTAATCAATAAACAGACAATGATACAGCATATTGTCAATAGAGATTGTCAATTTTTTACATACATTCAATATAGTTAATGCATTGTCAGTATTGCTATGTCCTCATCAAGGAAAGCTGTGTTGTGTTCATTAGGCACCAAACGGAAGAGAATGGATTGTAACACCTGGACTTGTTTCAATGTATCACATATGGGGATTCACCAGTATCACCAATACTTTCGGAAGGACCTATCAAAAGCGTCTGTTGGAGACAGACAGGTAGAGTGACGAATGAGGTGAGACCCTCACCTCCTAATAAGGAGACACTCTCCCACCCTCTGGTCATTCTCACTTCTCTTCCTCACAAAGAGCATTACTCTCTAGCTCTCCCCACGACTCCTGCTTAACTGCTCACAAGTGAACCGTGAAGGATATCGCTGCCTAGCGTAGGTCTTCAGACCCAGTCGAGAGGTTGACCGAAAGGTTTTTGCTTTGTGTAGAAATGTATTTTCTACTTCTCAGTCTCCATTGGTAGCTAGCTTCATGGCTAGCTATTGAGACTCGGTTAGCCCATGCTGCAAGGCGTAGGCAAACTTGGCTAGCTCTCTGAGAGGCAAGCTAACCTCACTAGCATACCCTACCTGCAACATGGTAGCATTGCTTGCTCCCTTCTCTCATATAGCTTAACCTATGTTCACCCATTTGTGTTAACTAGACCGACTGTCTCTTTCGGTCATAGGAGCACACTACCTGAAGGCCAACTCTGCCCCTACGCGGTTTCCTTCAGCCAGCACTGGGCTAGTTACGGCACACCTTCACCATGAGGTAGCTGCTAGCTAGCTAACGCCCCACTAGCCTTGCGGCTATGGCTTTCTACTGTTCTGATTATTGCTAGCTATTAGATGCAAGGCTTCTAATTAGCTAGCTTATAACGCCGTGTACAGAAACTACAGTTTGCTAGCCACCAGCTGCAAGGCTTCTAACTAGTCCTTGTAGCAAGCCTTGTTCCTCACAATGGAGTTTGGGCTCCTCCATGTCTGCAAGCGAGCCGCGGCCAGACTCGATATGAGTGGCCGTCTCCCATAGGGACCTATACGTTAAGGGACCTATACAACAGGAAGAGACTCCCGTCTCATACAGTCCTGGTAAACAACTGCTCCCCACAGTACCAGCTTGCCTCAGGGAAGCTAAGAGCTTGTGGGACAAACCCCTCAATAGCAAGATTCTTGCTAGGGGCACCCAGAGCCTGGACATGCACAATATGGAGGAATCTGGGTTTGGCAACCCTCCCACAGTGGAGCCGTCACTGGCTTAACACCTCAGCCCCTCACGCCATGTTACTAACGACACCGGCACCTCACTCCCTAGAAAGATGGAGAGCTTTACTGCCTCCATTTTTAAGAAGACGTACAAAGCCTGGACCCAAGCAATCAGAGCTCTCAATGTGACCTCTGTATTGTTGGCTTATCAGGCTGAGCTACTGAAGGAGGTGGGGAAACAACTGCCTTGGACACCTTAGATCCAGATGCTTGGGAGCAGATCTGTATGATTACAGACCTAAACCTGTGTGCGTCCCATAGTGCCATTTAAGGCTGTGGTCGTACCATGAGCCTAGCAGTAGTGGGAGAAAGGGCACTTTGGCTGAGATTATCCAGTTTAACAGACAAAGGTGCTTCAATCTATAGCTAGAGGACTCCTGATATCTCCAGGAGTGGTAAGTATAATTTGTGTCTTAATCTGTTTTGTCTAGTACTGTCTTTTTGCTAGCTAGGGCCATCTACTTTAAGTGCTCTCTGTCTTCCCAGTAGCCTACTTGGTGTGTGAACTGCTGACTGCTCATAACTTGCATCTGATTGTTGACACATCAACCAGGATTAAGGGGTAGGGCAATTTGTGACTGTTGTTGTTTTGGTATTCAGTGTTATTTCATAGTTTTGACGTCTTCACTATTATTCTACAATGTAGAAAATAGTTAAAATAAATAAAAACCCTTGAATGAGTAGGTGTTCTAAAACTTTTAACCGGTAGTGTACCTTGAGAATCTTGCCTTTTTAAGATGAGAGAAAATAAAAGGGTTTTACATTTAAACAAATCTGTAGCCTGCAGGAAGGACTAGGATACTAAATTGTCATTCTGTTTAATAGTGGCCTTTTGAACAACAACCACAGTGAGTAGGCTACATATTTGACAACAAATCCTGAAGAAACAGAATAGTCATGACAAGTATGAGGAATAACAAAAGTGCGATCTAAGCAAGCACATTAATTGACCGTTATGGTTTTCCTCCACATAAACTTTTTTTGGGCGCTGTTGTTTGAAGTGCTGTCACCATGAAAATGTAAAAAAATTACTTGTCTCAGCAGCATACTTATTTGATGCAACGAGGGTAGAAATGGCTTATTTGGTCAGTATTACTTACCAAGCCAAGCAGAGCTGTTTTATCAAAACACAAATATCCTGTGCTTTCTCATTTGGTGCATAGGCGCATACAGACACAGCTTGGCTACATTGTAACCGCAAAGCGGCCATATGGGGCTCAGCACGGACTGTTACTTTTATGTAACTGAATGAAAACATTTTAACAATGTGATTTAACCAATTTAAGTTGGGAAAATAGATGGCAAAAATGCTGAATGGCGTTAACTGCTTGTAAACAGCTTGACGAGGAAAATTATTTCACCATTGGAGGCTCCTCAGAGAAGGAAGGCGAGGACGATCCTCCTCAGTGAATTTCATAAAAATTAAAATAATAAAACATTAAAAAAGTTATTATTTTTAGATAAAACTATACTAGATATGTTCACATGTCACCAAATAATTGATTAAAACACACTGTTTTGCAATAAAGGTCTACAGTAGCCTCAACAGCACTCTGTAGGGTAGCACCATGGTGTAGATGGAGGACAGCTAGCTTCCGTCCTCCTCTGGGTACATTGAATTCAATACAAAACCTAGGAGGCTCATGTTTCTCACCCTCTCAAACCTATCAGAGCTCTTGTAGCATGAACTGACATGTTGTCCACCCCATCAAAGGATCAGAGAATGAAACTAATACTGAAATCACAAGCTACAGCTAGCTAGCACTGCATAAAATGTGGTAAGTAGTTGACTCAAAGAGAGAGAAAGAGTTTTGAACAAATACATTTTTTCAAAAATGAAGGAGAAGCAACAGAGAGAAAGATAACTATATTTTGTCTTTTTTTTCACTTTCACTTACTTAGCTAGCAAATGCAGCTAGCTAGCTAGATTAACCTACTCAAACACCAAGCTCAAACAGAGGGATGCTATATTAACTAGCTGGCTATGACTATCCACCACAACACTGGAACTCTTCCAAGTCAAGGTACGCTTTTGGTTTTACTAATTTATTGCCACGGGGCCCGCCAGAGTAACTACTAAACTGCTTACTGAACTGCTTACTGACTGTACACTAACATTACTGCATGATTGTAGCGGGTTTACTAACACATTCGTTCTATTAGCTATGTTGACTATGACGTTACTTTAGCTAATATGGTGACAACAATGTAAACTGTGTATAGCAGTTATGTTAAGTTTTGGCTTGGAAAGTTTATTTCGCCTGGTCACATACAGCTGATGTGTTGTGCAATGAAGTCCACAAGCGAAGGGAAAAGGTGAGAGGAGGAGAGCACACATAGATGAGAGAAGGAATACAACGTGGCTGCAATGAAAGTGAACTGAGTTTACGTGTGATCAGGGGTGTATTAATTCTGCTGATTCTGTTGAAAAACGTTTCATAAAACGGAACATACGGAACAAAATGGGTATAAACATAGCTGAATTTGTCCAATAGAAACTCTCATTTGCAACTGTTGGACTAATGATTACACCCTAGATCAGCTAGATGCAGGCAATAGTGTGCAAGGCGGTTTTTTCTCTTGACCTGTGTGCACCTACGTTGTAAACTTTCATTCATAGGCTAGGTTGTAGCAACCTCATGATGGGTATAGGGAAAAGTAGACTATCATGTAGTAGCCTAAACCTATCAATGTTACATTGAACTGAGTGAATGGAATATGAATGACAGTCATCCAATGTGCTGTAATAGAAAAGGCCATGCTCATGAAAAAATTAAATCGTCCTCCCTCATCTTAAACAGCACTGACCGCCACTGTATTTCACAGATTTTAATAATGTAATATTAGGCCTACTGATTATTTCAAACTATCTACTTGTTAGCTACTAATTGACAGCCCGCAAACTACCGGACATGCAGTTTTCTGCTAAGGCGCAACCGTTTGAAGGATGATGGAAGGCTGCAAGTGGTTTCAACTCGCTATTTGCATTAGAGGTCGTATTGAGTCATATTCCTGTAAAGCTTAGAGAGCATCTCATGTCAAATGCTGTTGAAGTAATATGGCTACAGGTTCACCTGCCTCACCTAAAGCCCATTCTTATGGGAAGCTGCTATAGACCACCAAGTGCTAACAGTCAGTATCTGGATAATATGTCTGAAATGTTTGATAATGTATGTGATATCAACAGAGAGGTATATTTTCTGGGTGACCTAAATATTGACTGGCTTTCATCAAGCTGCCCACTCAAGAAAAAGCTTCAAAATAAACCGGTACCTGCAACCTGGTTTAGGTTATCAGTCAACCTACCAGGGTATTTACAAACAGCACAGGAATGAAATCATCCACATGTATTGATCACATCTTTACTAATGCTGCAGAAATCTGCTCTAAAGCAGTATCCAAATCCATTGGATGTAGTGATCATAATATAGTACCATATCTAGGAAAACCAAAGTTCCAAAGGCTGGGCCTAATGTAGTGTATAATAGGTCATATAATAAGTTTTGTAGTGATTCCTATGTTGAAGATGTAAAGAATATTTGCTGGTCTGTGTTGTGTAATGAGGACCAACCAGACACTGCACTTGACTTATGAAATGCTTATTCCAGTAACTAATAAGCATGACTGTAAAAACTAAGGCAGCAGCTAATGGGGTTCCATAAGAAATACAAATACAAAAACTCAGAGTCAGAGACAGCAAAGCCTAATCAGAATGTGTGCATCATGGTTCTTACAGGCAAAGTGAAATGATACAATGAATTTGCTCATGGTGCACGCAGCTCAAATGATATGTAACAACACCATTTGACCAACACCATCAGACATGAAACAACGATACAAATGCAACAGCACAACAAAATAGAGAAAACATTTATATTTTAAACACCAGTGGTCCAACTAGTGCTTTCTAACTGCACTGAACCAAAACAGTGGCAACGGGAGTGAAGCAAAACTTTATTTTGAGTGGTCAAAACCATTCATCTTTTTGGCAATGGGGGAGGGGGTGCAAAATAGAATCTGTTAATTATTATATCATATATAAAATGGACATAACTATTTTAATACAGACTAGCTCAAAACATTACTAATCATTGAAAATGACAAATTTGCCCAATGGATCATGATAACTTTCTGGCAAAAAAGTGGGGGTGCACCCATATTTTGAAAGTGGGGGTGCAACTGCTTTGTTTTCTCCATTGCTCAGGCACCTATGCCCCATGATTAGGATTACTGCGCTGCAGTCGTTTCCTTCTTCCTCCGGCTATATTGCCTGACTTCCCGAGAGAGCCCGCTTCCCGCATCTAGGCGGACTGACTTGCTGCATCCTGGTAGAAGCTACGGCCCTGTGAGAGCTATGGGAATGGGAGAGGGGTGGGAGAGCTGACACACCCATGAAAATAGTGTGATGCCATATTATTTTCCTCCTATGTTGCCTACCCTCCCTTTTCTTTCTACACAGAGCAAGGGAATAGGGCCTGGGACTCTTGGAAGAGAGTGCCAGCCCCCTTATACACGCTCTCTGTTTTACAGTTGTTGCGTTTTTCTTGGAGAATTGGTATGACTGAACAGATTGTTCTTGCCTACACTCTTCGTTTTCCATGGTCTTATGCTCCTTGCCAGACTTTTTTGGACAGAGAGAAGGTTTCGTCATTGCTAAGGTCCTCTAGCCGCTTTCTCGGCCTGCCAAGGCCCCGACAGTAGTACAGTTTATACATAACTTTAATGTTGTTTCTAGGAGGGCACATCGCTTACACCCAGTCTCTAAGTCTTAGCTTGTCCTGGGACATATCTATTGTGCTTAAGATATTTTCACAGCAGCTGCTAGCCACTGATAAGCGTGGAGATGTAATATTCCTCCATCTTTTGCTTTACTACTGCCCTTGGCGTCCCTAAGCGAGTGTGTGGACTGTGCTATAACAGCCACTGTTCACGCCCGCAGTCTGCCCAGGGCTTTTTCAGATTAATGTACGTAAACCCAGCCTTTGGCCCTGGTCAACTTTTTGTCATTGTCGCACCTTGGAGCCTATGGCTTTTCGTCTGTTACCTTCCCCAGAAGTGCGTCCCCATTGTTGTCCGGTACACTACCGGTCAAAAGTTTTAGAACACCTACTCATTCAAGGGTTTTTCTTTATTTTTACTATTTTCTACATTGTAGAATAATAGTGAAGACATCAACTATGAAATAACACATATGGAATCATGTAGTAACCAAAAAAGTGTCAAACAAATCAAAACATATGTTATATTTGAAATTCTTCAAATAGCCACCCTTTGCCTTGATGACAGCTTTACACACTCTTGGCTTCTCTCAACCAGCTTCACCTGGAATGCTTTTCCAACAGTCTTGAAGGAGTTCCCACAGTGAGTCGGACTGCAGAGTGAAGGAAAAGCAGCCAACAAGTGCTCAGCATACAGTGAGGGAAAAAATGTATTTGATCCCCTGCTGATTTTGTACGTTTGCCCACTGACAAAGACATGATCAGTCTATAATTTTAATGGTAGGTTTATTTGAACAGTGAGAGACAGAATAACAACAACAAAAATCCAGAAAAACGCATGTCAAAAATGTTATAAATTGATTTGCATTTTAATGAGGGAAATAAGTATTTGACCCCTCTGCAAAACATGACTTAGTACTTGGTGGCAAAACCCTTGTTGGAAATCACAGAGGTCAGACGTTTCTTGTAGTTGGCCACCAGGTTTGCACACATCTCAGGAGGGATTTTGTCCCACTCCTCTTTGCAGATCTTCTCCAAGTCATTAAGGTTTTGAGGCTGACGTTTGGCAACTCAAACCTTCAGCTCCCTCCACAGATTTTCTATGGGATTAAGGTCTGGAGACTGGCTATGCCACTCCAGGACCTTAATGTGCTTCTTCTTGAGCCACTCCTTTGTTGCCTTGGCCGTGTGTTTTGGGTCATTGTCAGGCTGGAATACTCATCCACGACCCATTTTTAATGCCCTGGCTGAGGGAAAGAGTTTCACACCCAAGATTTGACGGTACATGGCCCCGTCCATCGTCCCTTTGTTGCGGTAAAGTTGTCCTGTCCCCTTAGCAGAAAAACACCCCCAAAGCATAATGTTTCCACCTCCATGTTTGACGGTGGGGATGGTGTTCTTGGGGTCATAGGCAGCAACTCCTCCTCCAAACACGGCGAGTTGAGTTGATGCCAAAGAGCTCCATTTTGGTCTCATCTGACCACAACACTTTCACCCAGTTCTCCTCTGAATCATACAGATGTTCATTGGCAAACTTCAGACGGGCCTGTATATGTGCTTTCTTGAGCAGGGGGACCTTGCGGGCGCTGCAGGATTTCAGTCCTTCATGGCGTAGTTTGTTACCAATTGTTTTCTTGGTGACTATGGTCCCAGCTGCCTTGAGATCATTGACAAGATCCTTCCATGTAGTTCTGGGCTGATTCATAACCGTTCTCATGATCATTGCAACTCCACTAGGTGAGATCTTGCATGGTGCCCCAGGCAGAGGAAGATTGACAGTTATTTTGTGTTCTTCCATTTGCGAAAAATCGCACCAACTGTTGTCACCTTCTCACCAAGCTGCTTGGCGATGATCTTGTAGCCCATTCCAGCCTTGTGTAGGTCTACAATCTTGTCCCTGACATCCTTGGAGAGCTCTTTGGTCTTGGCCATGGTGGAGAGTTTGAAATCTGATTGATTTATTGCTTCTGTGGACAGGTGTCTTTTATACAGGTACAAACTGAGATTAGGAGCACTCCCTTTAAGAGTGTGCTCCTAATCTCATCTCATTACCTGTATAAAAGACACCTGGGAGCCAGAAATCTTTCTGATTGAGAGGGGGTCAAATACTTATTTCCCTCATTAAAATGCAAATCAATTTATAACATTTTTGACATGTGTTTTTCTGGATTTTGTTGTTGTTATTCTGTCTCTCACTGTTAAAATAAACCTACCATTAAAATTATAGACTGATCATTTCTTTGTCAGTGTGCAAACGTACAAAATCAGCAGGGGATCAAATACTTTTTTCCATCACTGTATGCTGAGCACTTGTTGGCTGCTTTTCCTTCACTCTGCAGTCCGACTCATCCAAAACCATCTCAATTTGGTTGAGGTTGGGGGATTGTGGAGGCCAGGTCATCTGATGCAGCACTCCCTCACTCTCCTTCTTGGTAAAATAGCCCTTACACAGCGTGGATGTTTGATGGGTCATTGTCCTGTTGAAAAACAAATGATAGTCCCACTAAGCCCAAACCAGATGGGATGGCGTATCGCTGCAGAATGCTGTGGTAGCCATGCTGGTTAAGTGTGCCTTGAATTCTAAATAAATCACAGACAGTGTCACCAGCAAAGCACCCCTACACCATAACACCTCCTCCTCCATGCTTTACGGTGGGAAATACACCTGCAGAGATCCTCCGTTCACCCACACCGCGTCTCACAAAGACACAGCGGTTGGAACCAAAAATCTCAAATTTGGACTCAAGACCAAACAACACATTTCCACCGGTCTAATGTCCATTGCTTGTGTTTCTTGGCCCAAGCAGGTCTCTTCTTCTTATTGGTGTCCTTTAGTAGTGGTTTCTTTTAAGAAACCCGACCATGAAGGCCTGATTCACACAGTCTCCTCTGAACAGTTGATGTTGAGATGTGTCTGTTACTTGAACTCTGTGAAGCATTTATTTGGGCTGCAATTTCTGAGGCTGGTAACTCCAATGAACTTATCCTCTGCAGCAGAGGTAACTCTGGATCTTCCATTCCTGTGGCGGTCCTCATGAGAGCCAGTTTCATCATAGCGCTTGATGGTTTTTGCGACTGCACTTAACGAAACTTTCAAAGTTATTGAAATTTTCCGGATTTACTGACCTTCATGTCTTAAAGTAATGATGGACTGTCTTTTCTCTTTGCTTATTTGAGCTGTTCTTGAATGAGTAGGTGTTCTAAAACTTTTGACCGGTAGTGTACATGGGTTGCAAATCTACTTGGAATGAACGAGAGGTCATGCAAGGGTGTTATGCTCTTCACTCATTGAGCAGCTACCCTCGAAAGAGGATGGGCTCTTCTCCGACGATATCATGCCGGATCATGGGAACTATTATATTGATTTATGATGGCGAGCATGACAGCCTTCGGAGGGGCCTGAAAGGGCCCTTATCTACAGAGGAGTTTACCTCTTGGGCTCTGGTTTTGGGATATACACTATATATACAAAAGTATGTGGATTCGGCTATTTCAGCCACACCCATTCTCTGGAGTGATGAATCACGCTTCACCATCTGGCAGTCCGACGGACAAATCTGGGTTTGGCAGATGCCAGGAGAACGCTACCTGCCCCAATGCATAGTACCAAATGTAAAGTTTGGTGGAGGAGGAATAATGGTCTGGGGCTATTTTTCATGGTTCGGGCTTAGCTCCAGTGAATGGAAATCTTAACGCTACACCATACAATGACATTCTAGACGATTCTGTGCTCACAACTTTGTGGCAACAGTTTGGAGAAGGCCCTTTCCTGTTTCAGCATGATAATGCCCCTGTGCACAAAGCGAGGTCCATACAGAAATGGTTTGTCAAGATCGGTGGGGAAAAACTTGACTGGCCTGCACATTGAACACCTTTGGGATGAATTGGAACGCAGACTGCGAGCCAGGCCTAGTCGCCCAGCATCATTGCTCGACCTCACTAACTCTTGTGGCTGAATGGAAGGAAAGTCCCCGCAGCAATTTTCCAACATCTAGTGCAAAGTCTTCCCAGAAGAGTGGACGCTGTTATAGCAGCAAAGGGGGGACCAACTCCATATTAATGGCCATGATTTTGGAATGAGATGTTCGACGAGCTGGTGTCCACATACTTTTGGTCATGTAGTGTATCTCATTAAACTGAGCTGTTGTGTGCCACATATTGGGCTTCCCCTCACTTTGTTATGATGTTTTTCCCGACAGGTTGTTTCTGCACCTTCTTGGTGCGTACTCCCTCAGTTTCGAAGCCTCTGAGTGTTGCTGATTTTGGGACTACCCTGGCTTTGGAGAGCATGTTTTGAGATGTATCACCGCATTCCCCTGCTCACAAGAGCGCGAGGAAGAGAAGCGTGCTTGAGAATGACCAGAGGGTAGGAGTGTGGTTCCTTATAAGGTGATGAGGGGCTCACCTCATTCACCACTATACCTGGCTGTCTCCACAATACACTTTTGATAGGTCCTTCTGAGAGTATTGGTGATCCTGGCGAATCCCCATATGTGATACATCTCACTCATATTATCAGAAAACTGGGATTATAAAGTAACCTTAAGTTTTAGTTTTCTGTTGACAAATGTTTTTAAAAGTTTTGCTACGGTGTGTCCTAATGAACATGACCCTGAAAAAGGGGTAATTGAAATAGAGCATACATCATCACTGTCCATCCATAATTGAATCTCTTCACTACGGTGTCCATATTAGGACACATCCATGGAAGTTGTGTCAGACTCACTCAGAGTGACGTATGTCCTAATATGGACACCATACTACACAGTCCTATTTTATATTGACCGAGTCAATTGGATTGAGCTGATTTAGGAGATGATGAGGCTGATGTGAGGTCAGACAGACAGACCACAGAGTGGCAGCAGGCAGGAAAAAGCAAATGTCTGTTTGGAGGGTCAGTTGTCACTGGCAGAGCCTCTCCTCCCCCTCATCCCTCTTCCTGCCCTCCTCTTGGCCTTATTTAGCTGTGTCACACTGGGGTCAGGGTGAACACACACACTCACACACACACTCACACACACACAAACACAGGCACGCACACACACAGGCACACACACACACACACACACACACACACACACACATTGTAGTAGAGCTGTGCAGAGCATCATTGAATGAGTGAGGTGCCTTGAATGACTTCTCATTCTCTAGACCTCATTAGGCGCTGATGTATCTCCTCCTCCTCCTCCTCCTCTCTCTCTCTCTCTCTCTCTCACGCTTTCTCTCTCCGCTTCACAGCCCAAATGTGTCTTGGGGGTGCGTGCATGCGTGTCTGTGTTCACAGCAATGGAGCCTGTGTGTGTGTCGGTAGCAAGGAGGCAGATCATTTCAGGTTCTTAGAGTTGGCTGGGCGGGTGGGAGGTCTGTTCTAAGTGTGTGTGTCAGCCAGACATGGGGACCCCGTCACATTCCACTAGCAACATGGGGACCCCGTCACATTCCACTAGCACAGAGAGCACAGGGGCTCCCAGAGCCCACTCAACCTGGGGTCAAAGATTAATAAAAGATCACACACCCACAGATACACACACACACACATAGCCACTGGGCGCACACACAAACATCCATGCACACACCTCTCTCTGTATTTAATTAAATATAGCCCTGTAACACAGATTCATTAGGTGCACATACATTACGATGTAGTGTACTGACATTCATTTAGCCAGGTGGCCATACTGTATTTATTTCTGATCCATCACAGAATCCAAACTCTGTAGTGCACATGGAAAAGCCGCCACTGTACGAAACAGTAAATATATTTTTCTAACTTTAATAGTAAAAAGTTAATATTCTTTCAATATTTTCAAATGCTAACACGAAAATCTGTCACTGGACATAAGCTTTCTTTACCAAGTTTGATTTAAATAAAGAATGTGGCCATGCCCACACAAAAGTGTAAAGTACACACCAGTAAAGTAGTCTAGGTGCTTCATTTTAAATGGGGAAGGACTCATCTTAAAGAGTCTTCCATCGCTGTAATGCTGCCCTAAATAATTAATATACCCCTAGGGAGAATCTCTCAGAGGAGAGAGTTTTTTCTTATTTGATTCTCTTTCTATTTTATTCTCTTGAAGAGAATCCGGAGCAAAGAAATATACAGGGGGGAGAATTTTGAATCTTTTGAATCTGTCTTGGATAAAGCATCTAGAGTACCACGTTACCCCCTTGTTTCAGTCTCTAGATCAAAGCATCTGCTAAGTGTTGAAAATGTAATATATGTTATGTGAACTAAATGTAAATATGACGTCGTCCATTTATACTGAACAAAAATATAAACACAACATGCAACAATTTAAAATAGTTTTACTGAGTTACAGTTAATGAAAGGAAATAAGTCAATTGAAATAAATTCATTAGGCCCTAATCTATGGATTTCACATGACTGAGCAGGAGCACAGCCATGGGTGAGCCTGTGAGGGCATAGGCCCACCCAATTAGAATGAGTTTTTCCCCACAAAATGGCTTTATTACAGACAGAAATACTCCTCAGCACCATGGGTGAAGAAGCTGGATGTGGAGGTCCTTGGCTGGCGTGTAATGATCATGCTGTTTAATCAGCTTCTTGATATGCCACACCTGTCAGGTGGATGGATTATCTTGACAAAGGATAAAATGCTCACTAACAGGGATGTAAACAAATTTGTGCACAAATTTTGAGATAAGTTTCTTGGCTGCTTGCCATGACTTTCCATTGTTGGCATGTTAGCCTCTTCAATCATGTCATTAAGAGATGGTGTACATATTGTGTACTTTTCAGGGCCTAAAATTAGTGTACAGGTATCCTCAACTCGTGACATATCACAAATAATAAATATACGCAAACCACTCTGATGTGTTGATACTGACCATTTCGGTTACCTCCAAATGCTAACCACCATTTCCTGTTCCCCCCTCTTTCTCTTTCCAGACGTGAAGAACCTGGAGAACTTCCACTTGGTGGAAAGTGTCCAGGAGCAGGTGAACGCGGCACTGCTGGACTACGTCATGTGCAACTACCCGCAGCAGACAGACAAGTTTGGCCAGCTGCTCCTGCGGCTGCCTGAGATCCGAGCCATCAGCCTCCAGGCCGAGGAGTACCTCTACTACAAGCACCTGAACGGAGACGTGCCCTGCAACAACCTGCTCATCGAGATGCTACACGCCAAGAGAGCCTGATGAGACTGCAGGCGGGACGCTGGACCCTGAACTCAACTCGTTTTTGCGGTTTTGTTTGTTGAGACTCCAGCCCTTACCCGACTCAAAACAAACTCTGCCCATGTTTGTGATTCTGGGGCGGGAGGCATCAGTCCTTTTACTTAATGATCAACCATCCTGGCACACACACAGGAAAAAGCACATGCAGAAACTGACACCCACACTTACAAATGCTGTGTATGCACACACACACACACACACAAACAAACACAAATTCATACAATATGCATATTACATATATACACACACACAAATCCCTTTACTCTAAGACATGCGTGTCTGGGGCCCTGGGTAAAGCTGCAAGAGATGGAGAGAAACAGCGGAAACGCTTGAAAACTGTACATTGGACTCTGTACATGGGAGATCATTTTTTTCTGCTTTTAATAAAAACACAAACCATCAAGGTGATGCAGGGACTGGCAGACTGTAACTGATGTAACAAACAAGCAAACCATGAGTATTCTGCACCTCCCATACTGTCGAAGGGTTTTGAGCAACGAAGAGTGCCAGCCACCCTAAGATGTCTGTGGTGAGGGCTTCAGAGGAGAGCAGTGACTTTGGCCAAAGGCGTGCGGGTGGTTCGATCTCTTTAGACCGGCCCATGCTTGTCAGTGTTGGTACTGTATTAGCTGACTGCATTGGGCAGACCAGAGCAGACTGTCAGCTGGACAAGAGTCTCTTTAGCTACCGGCTTCAAAGAGATACACAAGCTGCATGGCTATCAGGCCAGACAGACAGACAGCAATGAAGAACTGGTGAAAACGTCAGAACCTGACAGAGACTTGTGTGCAGCCCCCGTCACCAAAAAAATGAAGAAAAAAACAGATGAACCAAATTAATTAAAACATGACAGAACAAAAGAAGAGAACAAAAAAACTATTTTTGAAAACATTAGTTTTTCTGAGGCTCCTCTTTGTAATCCACCCTGTAAGCGCCCCCGAACCTTCCCAAAAGGATCTCATATCAACAATGTTTACCATTTACCTCAGTAAAATGTGTTTTACACACCATAGATAAGTTATTTGAAAGTTCTACATGGCTATTTTGTGGTTGCATAGACACATATGGTGTCCCCCCCTTCCCCCCAAAAATGTATCCCTTTCATTAAGAACTGGAAAGAAAGCATGATTCTAGATTTGAGAAACGTTGCCTTTTGTCCAAACAGACCAAAGCCTGCTGCAGAACAACATCAAACAAAAAAGTAACAAAACCTTAAGTATCAGTATTATAAATTTGTGATGTCACAGTTATGTGAGTCTTGCCTTATTTCATTACCATGCTAGCTAACCGTGCAGATGTGAATGAAAATATGTACAAATATATATATATATAAACTATTAATGTAAAAAAAAATACAAAAATAATAATTCAAGTGGTGTTTACATTCAAGCGGTCCCGTGGGAGAGAACTGTGACAAGGCAAATTGCAAAGCAATGATTTCCTAAAAACTAAAAACACAAAATAGATTCCTCTGGTTTGCATTTTTGGTGTGTACAGTGTTTAACTTTTTTCTTTGTTTCTTTGACCAGTACTTAATTATGTCGTGAGACACTAAAATCAGAAAGGAATCTCACTTAAAACATTTAATTTCTAACAGTTTTTCTGTTGGCATTCAAAAAAATTGCATATTGTGTTAGAGTTCAGTTTCAGACACTTGTTTTATTTAGAACTGTTTTTATTGTTTTTCAATGTTCTACCTTTCGATGTATGTCACTGGTTACGCTTAAAAATGAAAATAATTTATTGCATCTTGGGGCTCTATTCAATTCGTAGGGCTGAAGATCCACTTTATAGCACAAATTAAATTAAAGGCAACGTTTCAGCGGTCGTGGAGACTGCATTCACAGTAAACGCTGCATATGTAGGCTCAATCTGAAATTACCTTTCAATTTTAACGCAGATCTTCCGCGATACTTCAGCGATACAGATTGAATCCAGCCCTGGGTTTTGTTCTTGTGTGTGTTATAGGCGCAAGGTGACAAAGCCAAATATATTTGTTTACTGTCGCATGTTTTTTTAAATGTATTGATGCAGTTCAGGAACAAAACAATTATCTTACAAATTATCGTCATTTTTTAAAATTAAATGTCTATGGGATTCCGAGCTGTAAATTGGAAAAAAATATAAGTATTGTATTTAAGTTAATGGGTGTGACTGATACTGTCCTTGCATCAATTGTTTCTTATCATTGAATTTCAACTAGCTTCACATTTCAGCCCTGTTTGTTCGATACCAAAGACTGCATCTGTCCCATGAGCTGTGGTTACCTGTGATGTGTCATAACTGAACGAACAAACAGCTTTTCCCCCCAGCCGTCCAGAAGTTTGGCATTCCGTACTGTCCGTTTGTGGAATTACATTGTTGTCTTACACACTTTTACCAAATAAGGCCCCAAACATTTGTGATACACATAAACCTGTCAAGTATATATCAGTCTGCCTGTCTACATTTTGTAAGTAATCTACGTCAAAATGGATCAAGGGCTCGATTCAATCAGTAGCGTTGAAGACCTGCGGTACAGCGCAGTAGAAATTTAAAGGCATTGTTCCCGCATTCGCGGAGACTGCATTCACGGTAAACGCTGAATATGTCAGCTGAATCGGAAACTTCAAATTTAAATTGCGCTACAGTGCTGCTCTTCAGCGCTATGGATTGAATTGAGCCACAAATATTTTTAACAGCATGGAACCTCTGCTCTTTCCTTCCCTTATAATGTACACTTCAAAACCATCACATCATCCACTTCACATTAGCCTGTGACTCAATAATTTTTTTTGTATTTACAGTACATACATTTCTGTTTTTGTAAGTGTTAGTTGTTGGTTAAATAATTGATTCAGTATCCATTCTGAGCAGTGCGATTTTTAAAAGAAGACAGAAAAAAGCTATTTTAGCTAAACCTTTGGCTTCTCGTTCCCTGCTTATAACTATTGAAGCAAATTCATGCCAAAACAAATACAAATGTAGTCACGATAGACGCACGTCATTACGAATGCGATGCACTATGGTGGAAAAAAACACGGATATCGAAAAACAATACTCCAAAATAAATTAATATTTATGTTTTTATTTTGGCATGAATCCGCTACCGTACTTAATTAAGTGTGTGTATTGAATGACAGTCTCGATCAGTCCCCCATCTCATTCTGTGTGTTCTGGTAAAGTTCTACAGCTGCCTTGGAAGTCCTCAAACACTCGCTCTTTCTCTTTCCCCAACCCCAACCCCAACCCCAACCCCAACCCCAACCCTCCTCCTCCTGAACATGCTGACCCTCTGCTCGTCTATGACCTATGCCCCCCTGCTGTCCATACTGACACCATGTCATGACACTTCCTGTTCTGGGGAGTTTCTTTCAAAGCTGATGGACTTTTTCTTCATATTTCAATAAATAATTATATGACAACAACGCCTTGCTGTCACTTCCTGCAGGTGACTCTACCGTTCATTCATTTTTACACAGAGGAATGTTAATTCAATCAGAATGCACCATGGTTCACTTAATGGGGAGGTTATATTTTCATTCCCGGTCATTTTATCATTTTAAGCAAATATGCTGAAAATGATTTTTTTAACAGTGAAGAGTACTGTATGTTTATTTTTAAACAACAATTTTTTTGGAGACATTGACATCACTAGTCTTTACTACTTGGTAAAAGAAAGTGCAGCCTTATTCTTTCGATATATGCATATATTACAGCCTTGAATTCTCTTATCGTTTGTTACCTAATTAACAACACGTCCGTCATTCAACAAAACATTACAAAAAGTAAAAAATGTAATGACATTCTGTACAGAGACAATGTGGAATCAGTATATACAAAATATATATAAAAATGAACACCACCTCAAGAGACAAGCAGACAAAGAAGAAAAACAACAGCAAAATGGCAGAGCAGTAATAAGGGACACAGACGGGTTAGTCTAAATATACAAGGCTGTAGGTTTTCTGGGGGTTAGGGTTTCTGGGAGGGAGAAACAAGACGTGAGCTCGACGTCCATCATGGGTACGTGAAGGCTACATCCACCTGGCATGGCCTCCATGGCTTTGGGAGGGTTATCCTGTCAAAAGAGGAAGAAGGCACAGTGAATGGTGTGTGTGTGTGGTTAAAGGGAAAATCCACTTTTAGTATTTTGTTAATTAGTCCACTGTTGATACAGTCCCAATTTTTTTTGCAAGTTTTCTAGATGCATTTTGCATCAACATGACGATGTGTGATTTTCCCTTTTAGACATGGTTTTTAAAACATAAAGTACCCCTTACGCACAAATGGACACATCTTTGTATACACATAAAGATATATTAATAACCTTTACTAATTTCTACTATTGGCATTATTAAAATGACTGATGTTGTATTAGCACAGTGCAATCTGACTGACGATTCCATGTGTCACTGTTCAATTCTACCCATCCCAATCAAATAGACACATTAAATATCTATTAGTAGCTGTGGTTATAGTAATATTAGTATTATTATCATTAGTACGATGAAATTGCACATGCTGGTCACAAACCACCTGTCTACTAGCAATAGAACCCTCCTTACTACTATGTAAACTAACTCCCAGCTTTGCTTGCAGTGCTTGTTCTCTCTACTGTCTGTAAATGTATTAAACCTTTTTTCACTCCCTGTGAATTTTAATAAATAATGTATATACATTTATACACAGGCACTAACAAGGGCAGCCTCAGGTAAAAAAGACTCACAAATGTATGCTACTCGCATCCCTGAAGGTAGCAGTAGTAAAAACTCTAAGCTCCAACTCTAAGACAGGAAAAAAATAAACAAATGAATAGATTGCCAAAAGCAACAAAAAGAAACAGTTTCCCTCTCTCTAACACGCATACACACCACTGTCAGTTTCTAACAAGTGTCCCTCCCACCCTCAATGTCGAAACACCCCGGAGTTGTATCTTTGCTCACTTGTATCTCAACCACTTAAGAATATGGCACCACATCATGCATGTTGGCTAGTTCTTCTCATATGTTCCCGGCACCTCCACAACACTAAGTCAACCAGAATGGGCCGCAGGGAGAAAGGACTTGGACTTCCTCCAAGAGTGGGAGAAGATGCCACTCAACAGAAGAGAGCCATTTGAAATAGACAGGGAGGAGTGAAAACCCAGAGCAGGCATCTGGTCCTGCTTTCCCCAGCCTCCTCTATCTACCCTGGTGGCACACAGGGCAGCCAAGCCACAACGTTTACAGGAGGGCTCTGTTCTCGCTGCGTTACGCCACCCGCGTGGTATATCGCCCTCTGCCCTGCCATGAAAAAGCCCCACCACAGTGGCAAGGTCTAGTTGGCACATATGCAGTTTAGTGGATGTGTTAGTGCATAGTGGTGGCATGAGTTTCTCACAGTGTTCTGTTGATGACAGAGCATTCACGTTAGATTACATTACTTTTAGTTCCATTGGATGTCTTTGCAAGAAAAGTGCCTTAAAGGGGCAATCTGCAGTTGCTACATCCATGAATTAATGATAATGTAACCATTGATTCTTGAAGAATTTAACTTATAAATTCCTCGTACCCCATCAGAACCCAAAATATAAGCTTGTTTTACTCCAATGTTTGTAAACAAAGTCAATGTAAACAAACACTGTATATCCTCAAAACATGGTTAAACTATCATTTTGATATCATGGATGGTCAGTCCTTGCATCCATAGCTCTGTCTATGAATTTGAGAGTGGTTACATTTCTTCAGCCTAAGCTTTTTACCGAAACAGTGGCGGGGAGTTCCCATTCATTGTTTCAACTGCAGATTGCCCCTTAAAAGCTGCACTCCTATTGATTGTCTTCCTCTGTCGTAGCATTACAAGCTAGATACAAAATCGTGTCTCAAAGCAAACACATAAAAACACCTGTCGTTCGATTAACACCAATCAGGGCACATTAACCTCTTCTTCTTTGAGTTTTCACTCACAAAGACCCTCGCCCTCTGTCCTCCAAAAGAAAAACAAACAAGTGGTAGGCAGCAATGTAAAACAGCATTATAGTACTGCTCCTCTAAGTGAACAATCATGTCAGAACTGTTTTCTGAGCCAGTTCCATATACTGTACCAGAAAACGACCAGATACAGTATATCTGGTAGAGGGTTTAATGTTTAAAATAAAATCTCACTGAATAGCAGAAAGAGAAAGAGGCCAAACATTTCTGAACTCTTCTGAGGACCAATTAGCCAAGTTTACGAGAAACCCAGACTGCGGCTTATTGTTAGCAGCCCTTTAGACAAACTCATAAAATGTACGACTCAAATTAATAGGCCAACGTTTGAATAGGATTTAGCTGATTGTTATGCAAAACCCTCACCTTAACAAACAAATATGGCGGGTTTTGAAACGGAATGGACCGAAGGAGGCGGCCGATTCATATATATGCATGCATAATACATAAATACGCATGAAGTAGGGACCCTACAGCATTAAGCTGTGTTTTTCTTATTATTATCCTTATTAGTCATTAAGTCGAAAAAAGGGTAAGGAAAAAAACAGGGATACATTTATTTTTATTTTTTATTTAAGCACCTGAACCTCGCTTGCAGCATTCCATTCATTGCCTGGACAATGGCGTAGTATCGGATGGAGATTTTTCAATTTAGAAAATTGAGGAGCATGCATTCAGTCCTGTTCATGTCATACCGGCACTTAAATCCGACATAAAAAATAACTCAAGGTTACGTTCAATTGAAAGCCCCAGCCGATGAGCACTTCAGAAATCCATTTAGCGAGAGAGACGGACAGAACATTGAATTCAAACATGTCGTTGCGCTGTTAAAATGGCCAAAGTCAAAGTATTTCCGAAAACTTGTTTTCTCCTCGTTTGCCTCACTCCTTTGTAAAATACATGAAACTCATCCCATGTAGGGACAATAGGCACAAATACATAATCACACCAGGCCTCAGACAAGTGCCTGTGGACAATAACGGTCATGGTGGGAATCTGACCTTTGGTTTGCCAACGGCGAGAAGAGTGCCGCGAGAAGTAAAATATATGTAACGATGAAATAAGTGACAAACTGAAAGCTGTGACATCCTCTTAACATTTATGCTTTGGCTGAACTCATGTTGTTGAACTCCTTTTTATATTGAATAAACACTTTTCAACACACACTGACTCTTGAAAATACACTGATTTAGTGCATCAAATATAGACATCAAACCATACCATTACAACATTAGAGCAGAGCTAGAACTCTATTGAGGAGATTGATTAACCTAAACAGGTTAATCCTTACACTGATAATTCCAGATGCATTGTGTGTGGAAGGACAGTGAGCCATTATAGCGTTTTAACTAAGAGCCCCTGTTTAGTTGGGAAATGTGCCTTTGTCAGATGACAATAGACTGGGCTGTGGAGACAACATTTGATAAATCAGCATGGGGATGCCACTCAAGGTCACATCTGCCAGTTTATTGGAGAGTGAAACACAGACACACACACACAAACACGCATGCACAGACACATGCACGCACACTAACACACACACACACACACAGAGAAAAAGGGAAACAAATAGTCACACACTGGACACACAAATGATCACAGACAGACACAAAAAATAACATAACGTCATATGAATGGAGGTAACCAGTTTCATCAAAGAAACACTTGCTGATTGACTCACTGACACTAGAAACATCTCCTTTTCCCTTCATGAAGCACGTACACACACACATCCCCCCACCCATCCACCTTACACACACACAAAGAGGCACACAAACACACTTCTACCCTCACCCACCTACCACCCCTTCCCCACATACCCATACCCCACATGTACTGTATGGTAGTGGGGGAAGTGAACTCTGAGGGAACCCAGTACTGCAGCTCTGGCCTGAGCAGGCCTCTGTCTCCTGTGGCTCCCTGCAGCCTTGAATTGTGACCAACTGATGGAGGGCTGAGGAAATAACACAGAAATAACACAGACCAGCAGGCAGGAGAGGGGAGGGGAGAGAGAGCAAGCAGGCCAGGCAGGGTTCACACTAAAACACCCTGCACCTCAAATCAAACCCAATACACAGACCTGAATGCAGCAGATCTGTTTGTATGTTTGGCATGAGAATGAACATAGGAGTTGGCTATACTGCACAAACTGATCTGGGACCAGGCTAACTCCAACGCATACCTGCAAGAGATTGTAGAGAAACCACTCCAACAGAGCCTGATCCTAGATTTGTTTGTAGGGGAGAGTGGGGTAAGTTGTGCAAAATGATTAGTTGAAACACCACTTGTTTCTAGGAAACCATACACAAAATGAACCATGTTAGCAAATATTTAGGAAGAGGTAATCATTTCTAACATATTTTAATAGGCTACATACAGTGGCTTGCGAAAGTATTCACTCCCCTTGGCATTTTTCCTATTTTGTTGCCTTACAACCTGGAATTAAAATAGATTTTTTGGGTGTTTGTATCATTTGATTTACACAACATGCCTACCACTTTGAAAATGCTAAATAAATTTTTTTGTGAAACAAACAAGAAATAAGACAAAAAAAACTGAAAACTTGAGTGTGCATAGCTATTCACCCCCGCTGGTGCCGCTTGCTTGGTGGTGCCCCTTGCTTAGTGGTGTTGCAGACTCTGCCTTTCAGAACAGGTGTATATAGACTTTATTTAACTAATTATGTGACTTCTGAAGGTAATTGGTTGCATCAGATCTTATTTAGGGGCTTCATAGCAAAGGCGGTGAATATATATGCACGCACCACATTTCTGAAAAAAAATAAAATTCATTACACTTCACCAATTTGGACTACTTTGTGTATGTCCATTACATGAAATCCAAATAAAAATCCATTTAAATTACAGGTTGTAATGCAACAAAATAGGAAAAACGCAAAGGGGGATGAATACTTTTGCAAGGCACTGTATAGCCTACCTTTTTGTGTTATATGTATATATTTTTGCTTATTTGATCTAGTCACTAACATAGGCCTACGGCATTGCACCAAATTCTTGTTTCAAAAATATCTAATCTGTGCTTCAAAACCAAAAAGTTGCGCATCTTGAGTGTTGACCAATGACCAGTCATCAATATTGCACGGCACGCAAAGCCGGGCGCACATATCCAGATTAGTGACCAGAAAGCGCTTGTTAAAATTTCTCCAGTTTAGCCTGGCAAAAACAGAGTAGCCTACCTACGTTTATATTATCCATATAAAATACAGTTTAGCAATCTGCTACGGACGCATCTTTGCCAGAACAATAGCCTGCCTACCTGGTGATTTCATTAATAATTTTCATATTTCAGATAGGCCTAGTTTGGGTGGGTTATAATTGTATACCTCAGTGGTGGGTACTAGCTATATGTCCAAAGATAGCTGTAACATCACACTACCTTCAATACTTATGGGATGAAGATGTAACATATTCTGGCAAATTAATTACAATATTTGTAAGAAAAAGTCTACAGACTGATCATGCCTTCTATCCGATCCTGCAACCTCCGCTGCACACAGGTAGGCCATTTGAACCTGCTTGCTCTGTACTCCAGAGATGTGATAATGTGACATGATATCCCTAGTTGATGTTGACTGCTAACATGAATGACTTTCAGCTCAAAATGCAGGTGCAGTTTATTTCTGCATCTTGAGTTTTGGAAATGCATCACCATTTATGGCTGTAATGACAGGCCACATTTGCACAGCGATTGTGTGCGTGTGTGCGCACGGGCATGCGCGTGTGTGTGCGTGTGGGTCACAAGCGTCGAACCACTCCTTTTTGGGGGTCCTGGTTCAAAGAGTTTGTGAACCACTGAGCTAGTGAACAGATTGCTGATTTGATGTACAGATTTGTTGTAGGATCGGGTGCAGCACAAATGTCAAATTGTAGGGAGAGAGGATTTCCATAAATAAATATGCAGCTCCAAAAGAAAATGGTAATCAAGAATATTAACTGTTTACTTTGCATGCTCACCAACAATGGGCCATCAAGCAACAATTACTAGCATAGGCCTACTAGTCTTTTGGTATGTCAAAATTGCTTGAAATTGATCATTTACTTATGAAGCTTGCATTTGGAAAATGTGTGGGCTGTCTGGTAGCCTCAATAAATAGATAAAGATTTGTAGTTGAACAAGCCATTGCATGTATAGATTTTTTTTTTTTTTACTTGAGACTTGATTTGAAAAAACGTGTGACTTGACTCAAGACTCGACCCATTCTACTTTGGACTCGACTTGAGACTCGGACCTTGTGACTTGAGACTTGAGACTTGGTCCCACCTCTGCGAATTGGAACATCGAAACAACATCCCTGTCCCAGACAACTACCAGCACCAACATCCACTGTCACAGGACACCATCAACCACTTACCCCAAGGTGGCTCATCTTACCCAGTCCTTATGCTCAACTTACCCCATACCGGGGGTAAGTTGTGCCAAGAGACCACTTTTCTTTTGACAAGTTATGTTTTCAAAACTGTTATGTTAACATGAATTCTAATTATTTCCAGGGATACACAACATCCTGGAATATATGTAGATATCTTTGTTAAAAAGAATACTATATTTCCCTTGACGTAGTGATGCTGAATGTAAGAAATGGCTCACAATACCCCACTCTCCCCTATGTTTAGAATGACACCGACCATAGGAGTCGGTTATAAGGCACAAACTGATCTGAGACCAGGCCATCCCTAACACAACCAAACGCAATACACAGAAACCTGGTTGAGAAACCACTCCAACGTAGCCTGGTCCTAGATCTATTTGTATGTTTAGAATGACAACAACCATAATAGTTAGCTATAGAGCACAAACTGATCTGGGAACAGGCCAACTCCAATGCAACAGAAACCTACTGGAGAAACCACTCCAACGTAGCCTGATCCCAGACCTGTTTGCATGTTTGGCATGACAATAAACAAGGAGTCGGCTATAAGGCCCAAACTGATCTGGGACCAGGCTTACTCCAGATTGAATGGGGACTGGCTGATGGTGAGCTGGGGAATTAACACAGAGCAGGGGAGCAGAAGGGTTCACACCCCAAGTCAAACACCATAAACAAACCTGCTGTGAGAAACTAAAGCAACGCAACCACTCACACAAGTCAACCGGAGGGGTCTGGACTCCATCTACATGCAGTCAACTAAGCCGCCATTTTGGGGAGAAGTGACATTGTTGAGTCAGAAGTCAACAGGAAGGGTCTGGACTCCATCTACATGCGGTCAATTAAGCCGCCATTTTGGAAAGAAGTGACATTGTTAAAGCAAAAATGAAATGTTGCTGCTGTGGTCGTCTCTTGACAAGTCGGTATTGCAAATTAGAATCCATTCTTAATAATAATAATATGCCATTTAGCAGACGCTTTTATCCAAAGCGACTTACAGTCATGTGCGCATACATTTTTATGTATGGGTGGTCCCGGGGATCGAACCCACTACCCTGGCATTACAAGCGCCATGCTCTACCAATTGAGCTACAGAGGATGCACTTGCCTGCATAAATAAAGGTGAAACAAATTAACATTGTCTGGTCTGGTACTTTGAAGTGGGTGATTTTAAGCCACCACCACCACAGCAGCTAAATATTGTTTGTCCTTGAGTCATGAGAGAAGCGTGTTTGACGCTTTGTGTGACAAACAAAAACGTGCACAACCTCCCAATCTGGAGGGAAGATGGGAATGGGGGATGGGAGGTATGTTGTGGTGTGTGTGCGCATGCATGTGTCTGGGTGTGTTTGTGTGTGTGTGTGTGTGTGTGTGTGTGTGCATGTGTACGTACGTTTGATGTGTGCCTGCATGTGTGCGAGGCACCGACCAACACAGAGACACCTTAAGGACAAAGAAAAAACTGCCACAACACAACCTCCAACAACAGTATCTCTCCTTTCATTCCCTCGCTCCTTCACTCTTCCTTCCCCCCGTCTCTCTCGCGACACAGAACAATGTTTGGCGGGCCTTCAGATCCAAACAGCTGTTCCTAGCAGCAGCAGATAGGTAGTTCTAATGGGAAACATCATTTATTTTGGCTGCCGCAAGGTCCCAAGAGGCCCCAAGAGAGAACCACAGTAAGATCCCGGGCTCCGGGTCCCTGACGGCAGCCACACGCCATCAGAGGCCCAGGAAAACCACACACTTACACAGAGAAAGCACATCATAGGGCCTGTGGACACAAGAGTTCGGTGAATAGGGCTCTGCATCTGTTAGGGTCACGATGGAGAGGAGAAAAGATGAGGGAAGAAAGGAGAGGAGAGGAAAGGGGAAAAGAAAGAGAAGAGGTGAGAAGAGGAGGAAGAGGGGAGAGGAGAGGTTGAGTGTGTCGGCAGGGAGCTGCTTCTCGTCACCTTCAGACAACGACAGCCTGTCAAGCTTTCGTTGACCTGTGGAGGATCAAGCACGCTACTCCTGACATAACAATGCCGCTGAGGGTGTGTGTGAAAGAGGGTGTGTGTGTGTGTCTCTGTGTCTGAAATACTGGGGATGTCCTCACACTACACTCACAAATTGCGGTATAGGGGAGAACAGAACACTGATAGAAACGCATACTGACAGATACCCTTCCATTGTGTCTTCAACGCAGGGATCGATACGAGATTGACGGCAAGAGCATGTTCGGCTAAAGCACCTCCAATTGACTGCCATTCTACCCAGTCTCTCTGAGGACTGGGTATGATATTAGACACTGATTCTACATTTCATTCCAACCAACTTTCCAAGTCAAGTATGAATGTTAGCACTGAAACAATGCGGTATGGAGCGGTGTAAAGGCTGGAGTATGCCTGAGGCAGGACCACAGAGTCTAGCAGGTGGATCAGATCTATATCACGTGCAACCAGAGACTGCCTCAGAGCCAGAGGGGCTCCCCTGAGAGGGTGAGAGAGATGGAGGGAGAGAGAGAGAGGGCGAGAGAGAGAGAGGGGGGGGGAGGTGGTGAGAGTGGAGGGAGAGAGGGAGAGGAGGCCATATCCGAATACCCATACTTGTATCCTAAATAGTAGGCTGTTTGAGCATGCGAAAATAGAAAGTTTAATAGTATGCGACATTTCGAAAATATACTGAACTAAAATATAAACGCAATATGAAACAATTTCAAGCCTCTCTCGGTCCACACAAATGTGTGTGTGCCCACACACACGCACAAGGAGGTGACACGTGCACACACCTGCAGGCTGCCGTTAGTGCTACCAGCTTTCTCCCCATTTCTTTTGAGTGTGTAAATATTATGAAATCCTGAGTCTCAGGTGATTGGCCGCTACAGACAGACATACATTCCACTGAATCCTCTTGTATTCTTCAGAGGGAGTATCACAATCATAGCTAACAGCAGGGAAGAATGAAACCTTCCATTCATAGAGTAAAAAAGCTCCCTAACACATTGCTTTAATCAAGTGCTTGCTCTACAATACCAAGAGCAGAATTTTCCTTCAGTCCAACCCTCGATGCCAAGCCAGACACCAGTAACACAGTGGCTAACATACAGTTGAAGTCGGAAGTTTACATACACTTAGGTTGGAGTCATTAAAACTCGTTTTTCAACCACTCCACAAATTCCTTGTTAACAAACTATAGTTTTGGCAAGTCGGTTACGACATCTACTTTGTGCATGACACAAGTAATTTTTCCAACAATTGCTTACAGACAGAATATGTCACTTACAATTCACTGTATCACAATTCCAGTGGGTCAGAAGTTTACATACACTAAGTTGACTGTGCCTTTAAACAGCTTGGAAAATTCCAGAAAATGATGTCATGGCTTTAGAAGCTTCTGATAGGCTAATTGACATAATTTGAGTCAATTGGAGGTGTACCTGTGGATGTATTTCAAGGTCTACCTCCAAACTCAGTGCCTCTTTGCTTGAAATCATGGGAAAATCAAAAGAAATCAGCCAAGACCTCAGAAAAAAAATAGTAGACCTCCACAAGTCTGGTTTATCCTTGGGAGCAATTTCCAAACGCCTGAAGGTACCACGTTCATCTGTACAAACAATAGTACGCAAGTATAAACACCATGGGACCACCCAGCCGTCATACCGCTCAGGAAGGAGACGCGTTCTGTCTCCTAGAGATGAACGTACTTTGGTGCGAAAAGTGCAAATCAATCCCAGAACAACAGCAAAGGACCTTGTGAAGATGCTGGAGGAAACAGGTACAAAGTATCTATATCTGTCACGTTCGTTTAAGGACGGGTCAGACCAAGACGCAGCGTGAAATGCGTACATGTTTATTTAACTGATAAACACACGACAAAACAACAAACGAAACGTGAAGTCCTAAGGCTAACACACAAAACAAGCCTACTCACGGAACAAGATCCCACCACTAACGAGTGCCAATAGGCTGCCTAAGTATGATCCCCAATCAGAGACAACAAGCGACAGCTGCCTCTGATTGGGAACCACACCGGCCAACATAGATCTACACATACTAGATCATTCACATAGATATACACAACATAGAATATTCACACCCTGACTCAACATATAAGAGTCCCCTGAGTCAGGGCGTGACAATATCCACAGTAAAATGAGTCCTATATCGACATAACCTGAAAGGCCGCTCAGCAAGGAAGAAGCCACTGCTCCAAAACCGCCATAAAATAGCCAGACTACGGTTTGCAACTGCACATGGGGACAAAGATCGTACTTTTTTTTTTAAATGTCCTCTGGTCTGATGAAACAAAAATAGAACTGTTTGGCCATAATGACCATTGTTATGTTTGGAGGAAAAAGGGGAAGGCTTGCAAGCCAAAGAACACCATCCCAACCGTGAAGCACGGGGGTGGCAGCATCATGCTGTGGGTGCACTTCCCAAAATAGATGGCATCATGAGGAAGGAAAATTATGTGGATATATTAAAGCAACATCTCAAGACATCAGTCAGGAAGTTGAAGCTTGGCTTAAGGACAACAAAGTCAAGGTATTGGAGTGGCCATCACAAAGCCCTGACCTCAATCCTATAGAACATTTGTGGGCAGAACTGAAAAAGCGTGTGCGAGTAAGGAGGCCTACAAACCTGACTCAGTTACACCAGCTCTGTCAGGAGGAATGGGCCAAAATTCACCCAACGTATTGTGGGGAGCTTGTGGAAGGCTACCCGAAATGTTTGACCCAAGTTAAACCATTTAAAGGCAATGCTATCAAATAATAATTGAGTGTATGTAAACTTCTGACCCACTGGGAATGTGATGAAAGAAATAAAAGCTGAAATAAATCATTCTCTCTACTATTATTCTGACATTTCACATTCTTAAAATAAAGTGGTGATCCTAACTGACCTAAAACAGGGAATTTTTACTAGGATTAAATGTCAGGAATTGTGAACATTTGAGTTTAAATGTATTTGGCTAAGGTGTATGTAAACTTTCGACTTCAACTGTAAATGTCAATTTGAATTGGTAAAGTCATAAATAATAAAGCGAGCTACTTTCTACACACACACACACACACACACACACACACACACACACACACACACACACACACACACACACACACACACACAGGCTCCAACCCAGCAATGTTGTACTGTGAGGAACAGGAGCTTTTAAATTAAACATTCACAGCAGTCACCTCTTTTATGGAAATCAGCAGGAATAAAACAAAGAACCTTTTACAGTACAGTAGCCTATGCATGCAATTGAGACATTTTGGTGTTTCGCTGACAATTACCAGCCTCGTCTGGTACAGTATGGTAAACCCGAACATGAACGTTATGTGAGTTTCCTTTGATGTCTTTGTTTTGGGACAGAGGGCATCTTTGTGTGTACTTGTGATGATTACATGTATGCAAGACATGACAACACACACACATGACCCATTTGACCTGTGCTGTGCTGACCTTTAGGCTAAGCTCAGGTCAGAGGGGACTGGAAGACACTATATCTCTCTCCTGACCCACATCCACACGTAAACAGGAAAATGCCCACGGGAAGGAAGGAAGTCGTATTTTTTTACGGCTGGGTGTTTGGAGGGACGGCGACAATGTATAGACTGATGCTACGAAGGGAGAGCTGTGTCTGTCGATGTGTGTGAGGTGACAATTTGCTTGGTTGTACTCGAATACGCTTTCATGACATTGATTAATAAATTGAGTTTCTATTGAGAAAAACTATGTGCAAAACAATGTCTGATATGATAAACACTTAAAATATACTACAAAGGTGAGTGGGTCGGTTGTCATGGATCTTCCTGTCTCTAGCTCGGTTTTAAATGGCATCGTTGTTCCTGCTCAAGTTACCGATAAGGACTTAAACTAACTATTGTCTCTTTCACCGTTGCCTTTTCCTCGGATACAGATCAAAGGCATGTCAGTGAGCACAAGACGTTGAAAGACGTCTCAACTTCTTTTCAGCCAAAAATACGTATTTTCAACGGCTTTTGCTCATAGAGCTTCTGCCTTACCACCTGTAATTAAACTTAAACTGATAGCACATGTACTGTATACTAGCTACAGCAATAATCAGGTGAAACCACCAGGGTTTAATAATAATAATATGCCATTTAGCAGACGCTTTTATCCAAAGCGACTTACAGTCATGCATGCATACATTTTTGTGTATGGGTGGTCCCGGGGCTCGAACCCACTACCTTGGCGTTTCAAGCGCCGTGCTCTACCAGTTGAGCTACAGAGGACCACAGGGTTGGCATCAATTCAGTTTTCAGAGTTGAAATTTTATTCCTGACTCTGCACCAATTACCCTAGTTGCCTTTAAGTCCGGGAAATAAAGCCTTTAAGTCCGGGAAAACTCCAGGGCTGGATGGCATACCAGTGGAGGTATACCAAACCTTTTTTGATATACTCAGAGGACCGTTATTAGCATGTTTTAACCACTCTTATAAAAATGGTAGATTATCAGAAACTCAACAAGGTCTGATTTCATTATTACTGAAACAGGATCCAAGTGGTAAATATAAAGATCCAGTCCATTAAAATAATTATAGCAAAATGTATAGCGCATAGAATTAAAAAGGTTTTGTTGGACATTATTCATTTTAATCAGACAGGTTTTTTACATGGACGATACATTGGAGATAATATAAGTCAAGTACTGGAAACACTAGAACACTAGGCCTGGTATAAAAAAAAACATTTAAAAAAAAATAAAAAATAACATTGTAAAGTGGTTATCCCACTGGCTATAAGGTGAATGCACCTATTTGTAAGTCGCTCTGGATAAGAGCGTCTGCTAAATGACGTAAATGTAAATGTAAATGTAAATGTATTCATAGCTTTTGACATAGTACGACTGGAATGTATATATAAATGCCTGGAATATTTCAATTTTGGAGAATCTCTAATAAAATGGGTTAAAGGTATGTATAGTAACCCTAGGTGTAAAATAGTAAATAATGGCTACTTCTCAGAAAGTATTAAACTGTCAAGAGGAGTGGAACAAGGTTGTCCACTATCGGCATATCTATTTATTATAGCCATCGAAATGTTAGCTATTAAAATCAGATCCAACAATAATATCAAGGGGTTAGAAATCCAGGGCTTAAAAACAAACGTGTCATTGTATGGTGATGATTCATGTTTTCTTTTAAATACACAATTTGGATCCCTCCACAGCCTCATAGAGGATCTAAATACTTTTCTAACCTCTCTGGATTACAACCAAATTATGTGTACTATATTACGTATTGGATCACAAAAAAATAAAAATAAATGGTCTGACGGTGATGTGGACATACTTTGTGAGAAATTATCTCACTCCAATATATTTTAATAGAAAGTTAGCAAAAATAGATAAGATCTTGCTACCATGGAAAGGAAAATACCTGTCTATTTGTGGAAAAATCACCTTGATTAACTCTTTAGTCATTTCCCTATTTGCTTATGGTCTTGTCTACACCTAGCGACCTGTTTTTAAAATTATATGAACAAAAAATATTCCATTTTATTTAGAACGGCAAGCCGGACAATATTAAACGGGCCTATTTATATAATTAATATTAATTCGGAGGGCAGAAATTATTAAATATTAAAGCATTAGACCTCTCACTAAAGGCGTCAGTCATACAAAAGTTATACTTAAATCTTAACTGGTTCTATAGCAGATTAGTAAGAATGTCTCATCCCATGTTCAAGAATGGCATTTTTCCCTTTATTCAGATTACAACCTCTCACTTTCGGTTATTTGAAAATGAAATAATCTCCAAAATATTGCTATTTTTAAAACAAGCCATAGAAAGTTAGTTGCAATTTCAGTTTAATCCACCAGAAAAGACAGAACAAATAATACAACAAATATTGTGGTTAAACTCAAATAAACTAATTGATAAAAAGCCATATTTTTTTTTACAAATGTTTACAAAAGGTATAATCTTTGTAAATGATATCATAAATAGGACTGGTGGAGTTATGTCACACATGTAGCTAACAAAAATATATGGAAATGTCTGCTCTACTCAAAATTACAACCAACTAATTGCAGCATTACCACAAAAATGGAAGAGGCAAGTGGAAGGGCGGAAAAGTAAGGAACTTGTCTAAACCCTGCATTAAAGACCAAAATTGGTTAACGAAATTGTGACAAATAAAAAAGTATACCAGTTTCATTTAAGGAACAAAACATTGACAGTTGTGCCACATACAGTGCATTCGGAAAGTATTCAGAACCGTTGACTTTTTCCACATTTTGTTATGTTACAGCCTTATTCTAAAATGGATTAACTTGAGAGAATGCCAAGAGTGTGCAAAGCTGTCATCAAGGCAAAGGGTGGCTACTTTGAAGAATCAAAAATCAAAAATATATATTTTGATTTGTTTAACACTTTTTTGGTTACTACATGATTCCATATGTGTTATTTCATAGTTTTGATATCTTCACTATTATTCTACAATGTAGAACATAGTAAAAATAAAGAAAAACCCTTGAATGAGTGTGTCCAAACTTTTGACTGGTACTGTATATATTTACAAAAAATATATGGGGAATTGGAAATGATGCAGACAATTACACAGATTAAAGCCTGCAATATTGAAGCTGATCTACCCCCTAAAAAAAAAGATTTAAAAAAAGAATAAGACAGCACACACAATGATCCCTAGCCCAGCAAGTGGATGGCCGGCGGTAAACCTGCGAAAGGGGTCAGCCGCAGGGCCCTAAAGGAAGTGATTTAATGTCCAAAAAGATGTCCACTTGTTTTTCTTTTCGGTCTTTCCTGTTGTGTTCTGATATGCACTTCCTCTCGAGCCGGGGTGGACACGGGTGTCATCCTCTGTTCCGCCCACACCGCCCGGAAATGTCACCTCAGTGGACATATCACTAGTGTGTGTTAGTGTGTACGTAAGAGAGACGGGGGAGGAGGGATGTTGTTGTTGTGTGTGTATGTGCCAGAGAGAGAGAGAGAGAGAGTGAGAGCGAGAGAGAGAGAGAGAGAGAGAGAGAGAGAGAGAGAGAGAGAGAGAGAGAGAGAGAGAACATCTGTGTGTGTCAGATATAGAGGGAGAGAATATAATGTTACAGTGCCTTCAGAAACTATTCACACCCCTTTACTTTTTCCACATTTTGTTGTGTTATAAAGTGGGATTAAAATGGATTTAATTTACATTTTTGGTATTGTTTGTACTTTGTAATGTCAAAGTGGAAAAACAATTCTTACTTTACACACCTGGATTGTACAATATTTTACATTATTCTTTAAAAAATTCTTCAAGCTCTCTCAAGTTGGTTGTTGATCATTGCTAGACAGCCATTTTCAAGTCTTGCCATAGATTTTCAAGTCGATTTAAGTCAAAACTGTAACTAGGCCACTCGAACATTCAATATCGTGTTGGTAAGCAAATCCAGTGTATATTTGGCATTGTGTTTTATGTTATTGTGAAAAGTGAATTTGTCTCCCAGGTTTTCCTCTAGGATTTTGCCTGTGCATAGCTCTATTCCATTTATTTATATCCTAAAAAAAATCCCTAGTCCTTGCCGATGACACGCATACCCATAACATGATGCACCCACCACCATGCTTGAAAATATGAAGAGCGGTACTCGGTGATGTGTTGTGTTGGATTTGCCTCAAACCTAACGCTTTGTATTCAGGACATAAAGTTAATTTCTTTGCCACATTTTTTGCACTTTTGCTTTTAGTGCCTTATTGCAAACAGGTTAATGTTTTGGAATATTTTGTATTCTGTACAGGCTTCCTTATTTTCACTCTGTCAATTAGGTTAGTATTGTGGAGTAATTACAATGTTGTTGATCCATCCTCAGTTTTCTCCTATCACAGCCATTAAACTCTAACTGTTTTAAAAGTCCCTCTGCGGGTTCCTTCCTCTCCATCAACGGAGTTAGGGAGGACGACTTTATCTTTGTAGGGACTGGGTGTATTGATACACCATCCAAAGTGTAATTAATAACTTCACCATGCTCAAAGGGATATTCAATGTCTGCTTTTTTTTTAACCAATCAACCAATAGGTGCCCTTCTTTGCGAGGCATTGGACAACTTCCCGTGTCTTTGTGGTTGAATCTGTGTGTGAAACTCACTGCTCGACTGAGGGACCTTACAGATAATTGTATGTGTGGGGTACATACACAAGGTAGTCATTTTTTAAATAATGTTAAACACTATTATTGCACAGAGTCCATGCAACTTATTATGTGACTTGTTAAGCACATTTTTACTCCTCAACTTATTTAGGCTTGCCATAACAAAGGGGTTGAATACTTACCGACTGAAGATATTTCAGCTTTACATTTGTTATTAATTTGTATTTTTTTGGGAAAAAACACTAATTCCAATTTGACATTATGGGGTATTATTGTGTGTAGGCCAATGACAAAAAACAATCTCAATTTAATCATTTTTAAATTCAGGCTGTAACACAACAAAATGTCGAAAAAGTCAAGTGGTGGTGACACCGTGATGATCCTTTCCTGTCTGTCTCACTATCTGCCTGGCCAACACCCATTCACTGAAGCATTGCAGGCTCAAGGACATGTTATTCACTATGCTGTATAGTTCCACACCCAAATCCAAAAAGGAAAGACTGCTCATTCACAGAAAAGGTAGAGGTAACCGTTTCAGGTTAGCTTAGTGGTTAAGAGCGTTGTGCCAGTAACCAAAAGGTCTCTGGTTCTAATCCCCGAGCCGACTAGGTGAAAAATCTGTCGATGTGCCCTTGAGCAAGGCACTTAACCCTAATTGCTCCTGTAAGTCGCTCTGGATAAGAGCGTCTGCTAAATGACTAAAATGTAAAACATCTGAATCCAACTGTAGTGATTTAAAAAATCTCCATTCCTATTAGGCAACTGCAAGGAAACGGGGCGTAGGTCTCTCAAGTGTAAGTGTGTGTGTCTGTGCGAGCACGCGTGTGTATAATGTATACAATATGTACTTGTGTGTGTGTGCATATGTATCACAGAGCCCCAGGTCTCTCAGAACATCACTGCCTCTTACCGTAATGCTCTTCCGCTCTTCCTCTCCTGCTGAGGGATATGTAGGACAGAGAGAGAAAGACACACACACACACAGAGGAAATAACATCAGCAGCGGTGTCTAATGAGGATATGAGGCGTGGTGATGGCACATTAACGACAGGACCCCTGACAGCAGCACACGTCGCCAGAACAAAAGACAGCAACACTTTTAATTCAATGACAATTGTTGGAGTTAAACAATGGCCCTCGCTACAGTGGTTTGAGAAAGGTGAGTCTGTCTGCACTTCACCTCAACGGCTTTCTGTTTTTGGTTGTTGTCCCTACGGCTAAATATTTTGATATAAAAAATTACCTCACAGTGGCATTCGTCCATTATTTTTCAGGACATATCTACAATAGACAGGGCCTGACAGAGACCAGACAATGGTTGGAATGTTCCTTGTCAGCCATGCACACACTTTACCTATCAAAATAAAACTTAACTACAGTTAGTTCATTTAGCATGTTTGTTAACTACAATTTGTTAATTTAGCTACAGTTTGTTAGATACATTTAGTTAATTTAGCTACAGTTCGTTAGTTCATTTAACTACAGTACAACAAACACACACACACACAAAGCCTGACCTCTTCTTTGAAGATGGGCGTAGATGTGTATGTGTGTGTGTGTGTACATGCATGCGTCTGTCAGTTGGCACAGTGGGAGATACAGTAGGGAGCATGAGCCCTGCTCCAGAGCCGGTGTGGCACTAAAGGCGCTAAAGCTGGTTTTAATTGCTGTTGAAACCCTGAGGTCACAGGGGTGCGTTTGAGTCTTAAACCCAGCTGCGGGTGAAAAATGGCTACATTCAGCTGTGAGTTCTCTGGTGATAGGAAATTGTATGTTCTTTTCCCCGGCTCTTAGAGGGCTCTTAATGAGGTCGGATTGTGGCACGTGCGACCTCTGCAACGACAGCACCGACTGCACTAACGGCAGCCTGCAGGTGTGTGTGTGTGAGGTAAAACAGGAACTAGGGCCCTGCCTCTGCTGCGGAGTCACCAGCAATAGAGAGTAGAGGACATCCCTAAGGGAGAGAGTGTGTGTGCATGTATATGTTTGTGCGTGTGTGTGTGCTCCAACAGCCCCCCTCCTGTTGACAGGCTGACACCAGCCGCCCCCTGCCAGGATGTGTCACAGCACCCGGGCTAAAACAGGAAGCCCCAGCGCTCCCCTAGTGATTGACAAGCTGCCCTCGTGATTGACAAGTGGAGGGCCAGGGAGGCCCCACAGGGCCCAGCCCCTGGCTGTGTCTGAGTGGAGGGGCCACCTGGGCTGCCAAGGGGGTCCCTATCGCGTGTGACGCCTCACAGAGGTGCCGCTGCTCAGTGTCTGACCACTCGTCCAATTAACAGACAGGCAGGGGGGAGATACATCAGCTGCACTGGTTTGATAGGGACAACAATATCACTGAGAGGAGAGATATTTACTCAAACACACATACAACTGTGCATAGAAGCTGGACAAAAAGAAGAGCCACTGTAGAGAAAAAGAAAAGTAATGTCGGCTCACTGTTTGCAGATACGAGTCCATGTCTTGTAGTTCAAATCATCTATACAGTGCCTTCAGAAAGTATTCACCCCCCTTGATTTTTTCCACATTAATTGTAATTTTTGTCAATGATCTACACAAAATACTTTGTAATGTCAAAGTGGAAGAACAATTCTAACATTTGTAAAAAATTCATGAAAAATAAAATAGTCATATATCTTGAAGTATTCAACCCCGAGACAATACGTGTTAGTTTCAATCAAATGTATTTATAAATCAACATTATTTAAAGACCTTTTTACATCAGCAGATGTCACAAAGTGCTTATAGAGAAACCCAGTCTAAAACCCCAAACCGCAAGCAATGCAGATGTAAAAGCACCTTTGGCAGCGATTACAGCTGTAAGTATTTCTAGGTTAGTCTCTAAGAGCTTTCTACACCTGGATTGTGCAACATTTGCACATTATTCTTCTCAAAATTCTTCAAGCTCTGTCAAATTGGTTGCTGATCATTGCTAGACAACAATTTTCAGGTCTTGCCACAGATTTTCAAGCAGATTTAAGTCAAAACTGTAACTCGGCCACTCAGGAACATTCACTGTCTTCTTGGTAAGCAACGCCAGTGTAGATTTGGTCTTGTATTTTAGGTTATTGTCCTACCAAAAGGTAAATTCATCTCCCAGTGTATGGTGGAAAGCAGACTGAACCAGGTTTTCCTTTAGGATTTTGCCTGTGCTTAGCTCCATTCCTTTTATTTTTATCCTGAAAAACTACCCAGTCCTTAACAATTACAAGCATACCCATAACATGATGCAGCCACCACTATACTTGAAAATATGGAGAGTGGTAATCAGTAATAAGTTGTATTGGATTTGCCTCAAACATAACACTATGTATTCAGGACAAAAAGTGAATTGCTTTGCCATATTTTTTGCACTATTACTTTAATACCTTGTTGCAAACAGGATGCATGTTTTGGAATATTTTGTATTCTTTACAGGCTTCCTTCTTTTCACTCTGTCAATTAGATTAGTATTGTTGAGTAACTATTTATCCTCAGTTTTCTCCTATCTGTTTTAAAGTTACAATTGGCCTCATGGTGAAATCCCTGAGCGGTTTCCTTCCTCTCAGGCAACTGAGTTAGAAAGGATGCCTGTATCTTTGTAGTGACTCTGTGTTTTGATACACCATCCAAAGTGTAATTAATAACCTCACCATGCTCAAACGGATATTCAATGTCTTTAAAAAATACATATATCTACCAATAGGTGGCCTTCTTTGCGAGGCATTGTGGATGAATCTGTGTTGGAAATGTACTGTTAGACTGAAGGACTTTACAGATAATACTATGTGTGGGGTACAGAGATGAGGTAATCATTGAAAAATCATATTAAACACTATTATTGCACACAGTCCATGCAACTTATTATGTGACTTAGTAAGCAAGTTTGTTCTCCGGAACTTATTTAGGCTTGCCATAACAAAGGGGTTGAATACTTATTGACTCAAGACATTTCAGCTTTTCATTTTAATATACACTACCAGTCAAAAGTTTGGACACACCTACTATTTCAAGGGTTTTTATATATTTTTTATATATTTTCTACATTGTATAATAATAGTGAAGATGTCAAAACTATGAAAAAACACATATGGAATCATATAGTAACCAAAAAAGTGTTAAACAAATCAAAATATATGTTATATTTGAGATTCTTCAAATAGCCACCCTTTGCCTTGATGACAGCTTTGCACACTCTTGGCAATCTCTCAACCAGCTTCATGAGGTAGTCACCTGGAATGCCATTCAATTAACAGGTATGCGTTCTTAAAAGTTAATTTGTGGAATTCCTTTCCTTCTTAATGCGTTTGAGCCAATTAGTTGTGTTGTGGCAAGGTATACAGAAGATAGCCCTATTTGGTAAAAGACCCAGTCCATATTATGGCAAGAACAGCTCAAATAAGCAAAGAGAAACGATAGTCCATCATTACTTTAAGACATGAAGGTCAGTCAATACGGAAAAGTGCAGTCGCAAAAATCATCAAGCGCTATGATGAAACTGGCTCTCATGAGGATCGCCACAGGAAAGGAAGACCCAGAGTTACCTCTGCTGCAGAGGATAAGTTCATTAGAGTTACCAGTCTCAGAAATTGCAGCCCAAATAAATGCTTCACAGGGTTAAAGTAACAGACACATCTCAACATCAACTGTTCAGAAGAGACTGTGTGAATCAAGCCTTCATGGTCTAATTGCTGCAAAGAAACCACTACTAAAGGACACCAATAAGAAGAAGAGACTTTCTTGGGCCAAGAAACACGAGCAATGGACATTAGACCGGTGGAAATGTGTTGTTTGGTCTTGAGTCCAAATTGGAGATTTTTGGTTCCAACCGCCGTGTCTTTGTGAGAGGCGGTGTGGGTGAACGGATGATCTCCGCATGTGTATTTCCCACCGTAAAGCATGGAGGAGGAGGTGTTATGGTGTGGGGGTGCTTTGCTGGTGACACTGTCAAGGCACACTTAACCAGCATGGCTACCACAGTATTCTGCAGCAACACGCCATCCCATCTGGTTTGGGCTTAGTGGCACTACCATTTGTTTTTCAACAAGACAATGACGAAGCATATGTGGGAACTCCTTCAAGACTGTTGGAAAAGCATTCCAGGTGAAGCTGGTTGAGAGAATGCCAAGAGTGTGCAAAACTGTCATCAAGGCAAACGGTGGCTATTTGAATAATCTCAAATATAAAATATATTTTGATTTGTTTAACACTTTTTTGGTTACCATATGTGTTATTTCATAGTTTTGATGTCTTCACTATTATTATACAATGTAGAAAATAGTAAAAAATTAAGAAAAACCCTTGAATGAGTAGGTGTGTCCAAACTTTTGACTGGTACTGTATGGGGTATTGTGTGTAGGCCAGTGACAAAAAAAATCTCAATATAATCCAATTTAAATTCAGGCTGAAACACAACAAATGTGGAAAAAGTCAAGGGGATGTGATTACTTTCTGAATACATTTTACATTTACATTTTAGTCAGTTAGCAGACGCTTTTATCCAGAGAGACTTACAGTTAGGCTAATGTGTTAGATTATATTGACAAATCAATCATATTTATTTTATTTGACTTTTTTGGGGAAAGGGTATACTAGTTCTGGGAGGGTTGCCATATCTTGTAGCCTACAGGTTCTTGTTAACAATCATGTTTAAGGCGAATTTGTAGATACACTATATATACAAAAGTATGTGGACCCCTTCAAATGAGTGGATTCAGCTATTTCAGCCACACCCGTTGCTGACAGGTATACCAAATCGAGCACACAGCCATGCAATCTCCATAAACAAACATTGGCAGTAGAACGGCCTTACTGAAGAGCTCAGTGACGTTCAACGTGGCACCTTCATAGGATGCCACCTTTCCAACAAGTCAGTTCGTCAAATGTCTGCCCTGCTAAAGCTACCCCGGTCAACTGTAAGTGCTGTTATTGTGAAGTGGAAACGTCTAGGAGCAACAACGGCTCAGCTGCGAAGTGGTAGGCCACACAAGCTCACAAAACGGGACCGCCGAGTGCTGAAGCGCGTAGCGCGTAAAAATCGTCTGTCCTCAGTTGCAACACTCACTACCGAATTCCAAACTGCTTCTGGAAGAAACGTCAGCACAATAACTGTTCGTTGGGAGCTTCATGAAATGGGCTTCCATGGCCGAGTAGGTGCACACAAGCCTAAGTTCGCCATGCGCAATGCCAAACATCGGCTGGAGTGGTGTAAAGCTCACCGCCATTGGACTCTGGAGCAGTGGAAACGCGTTCGCTGGAGTAATGAATCATGCTTCACCATCTGGCAGTCCGACGGACTAATCTGGGTTTGGCGGATGCCAGGAGAACGCTAAATGTCCGAATGCATAGTGCCAACTGTAAAGTTTGGTGGAGGAGGAATACTGGTCTGGGGCTGTTTTTCATGGTTTGGTTAGTTCCAGTGAAGGGAAATCTTAACGCTACAGCATACTAGAGCTGCATTCTTGACGATTCTGTGCTTCCAACTTTGTGGCAACAGTTTGGAGAAGGCCCTTTCCTGTTTCAGCATGACAATGTCCCGTGCACAAAGCAAGGTCCATGCAGAAATGGTTTGTCGAGATCGATGTGGAAGAACTTGACTGGTCTGCACTGAGCCCTGACCTCAACCCCATCGAACACCTTTGGGATGAATTGGAACGCAGACTGCAAGCCAGGACTAATTGCCCAACATCAGTGCCCTACCTCACTAACGCTCTTGTGGCTGAATGGAAGCAAGTCCCCGCAGCAATATACCAACATCTTGTGGAAAGCCTTCCCAGAAGAATGGAGGCTGTTATAGCAGCAAAGGGGTGATCAACTCCATATTAATGCCCATAAGGAATGAGATTTTCGACGAGCAGGTGTAGTGTACATAATCATATTTATTTATTTTGTTTGTCTTTTTGAAGACACCTCATACCGTACCAAAAGGGTTGGGGGGACAAGTACATGACATAATACAGCATTACTGCATGACATTGTACTAGATTACATTGGGAAGATTGACCAGCAATGTGACTACAACACTCATTACGTGTGGATGAAGAACGCACCAAAACTAAATAAATGGCAAATGAATTCTATGTGAGGTGCACCGTGTCAAAGCAGGATTTATGTGTGTGTGTGTGTGTGCTCACACGCGTTTGTCTGTGCATGTACAGTGCATTTAGAAAGTGTGCAGAACCCTTCCCTTTTTCCACATTTTGTTACATTACAGCCTTATTCTAAAACTGATTCAATTATATTTTTCCCTCATCAATCTACACACAGTACCCCATAATGACAAAGTGAAAACAGGTTTTTGGAAATTGTTGCAAATTTATAACAAAACAAAAACAGTAATACCTTATTGACATAAGTATTCAGACCCTTTGCTATGAGACTCGAAATTGAGCTCAGGTGCATCCTGTTTCCATTGATCATCCTTGAGATGTTTCTACAACTTGATTGGAGTCTACCTGTGGTAAATTAAATTGATTGGACATGATTTGGAAAGGCACACCTGTCTATATAAGGTCCCACAGTTGACAGTGCATGTCAGAGCAAAAACCAAGCCATGAGGTCAAAGGAATTGTCCGTAGAGCTCCGAGACTGGATTGTGTCGAGGCACAGATCTGGGGAAGGGTACCAAAACATTGAAGGTCCCAAAGAACAGTGGACTCCATCATTCTTAAATGGAATAAGTTTGGAACCACCAAGACTCTTTCTAGAGCTTGCCGCCCGGCAAAACTGAGCAATCGGGGGAGAAGGGCCTTGGTCAGGGAGGTGACCAAGAACCCAATGGTCACACAGGCAGAGATCCAGAGTTCCTCTGTGGAGATGGAAGAACCTTCCAGAAGGACAACCATCTCTGCAGCACTCCACCAATCAGGCCTTTATGGTAGAGTGGCCAGACGGAAGCTACATGACAGCCCACTTGGAGTTTGCCAAAAGGCACCTAAAGGACTCTCAGACCATGAGAAACAAGATTCTCTGGTCTGATGAAACCAAGATTGAACTCTTTTGCCTGAATGCCAAGCGTCACGTCTGGAGGAAACCTGGCACCATTCCTACGGTGAAGCATGGTGGTGGCAGCATCATGCTATGGGGATGTTTTTCAGTGGCAAGGACTGGGAGACTAGTCAGGATCGAGGGAAAGATGAACGGAGCAAAGTACAGAGAGATCCTTGATGAAAACCTGCTCCAGAGTGCTCAGGACCTCAGACTGGGGCGAAGTTTCACCTTCCAACAGGACAGCGACCCTAAGCACACAGCCAAGACAAAGCAGGAGAGGCTTCGGGGAAGTCTCTGAATGTCCTTGAGTGGTCCAGCCAGAGCCCGGACTTGAACCCGATCAAACATCTCTGGAGAGACCTGAAAATAGCTGTGCAGCGACTTTTCCCATTCTACCTGACAGAGCTTGAGAGGATCTGCAGAGAACAATCTGAGAAACTACCCAAATACAGGTGTGCCAAGCTTGTAGCGTCATACCCAAGAAGACTCAAGGCTGTAATCACTGCCAAAGGTGCTTCAACAAAGTACTGAGTAAAGGGTCTGAATACGTACGTAAATGTGATTTCATTTTTTTATTTTTAATACATTAGCAAAATTTTCTAAAAACCTGCTTTGGATTTGTCAGTACGGCGTCTTGTGTGTAGATTGAGTGAAAAAAACAATTTAATAAATGTTAAAATAAGGCTTTAATGTAACAAATTGTGGAAAAAGTCAAGTGGTCTGAATACTTTCCGAATGCACTGCATATGCAAGCAACTGCCAAATTACAGGAAACACTTGGGTAAATGAGGGTTACAAAGTATATTGAAAGCAGGTGCTTCCACACAGGTGTGGTTCCTGAGTTAATTTAGCAATTAACATCCCATCATGCTTAGGGAGATGCCCAGTCACCCATTTATATACCATGGCTAGAAGAAGTGACTTTGAAAGAGGGGTCTCAAAGGAGCATATGGGGTTGTGTGTGTGTGTGTTTATTTGTCTGTGTCTCAGTCACCATATCTCAACCCAATTGAAAACTGGGAGATTCAGGAGCAGTGCCTGAGTGTTTTCCATCAACAAAACACGAAATGATGGAATTTCTCGTGGAAGAATGGTGTCGCAACCCTCCAATAGAGTTCCAGACTCTTGTAGAATCTATGCCAAGGTGCATTGAAGCTGTTCTGGTTGCTCGTGGTGGCCCAACTTTATGTTGGTGTTTCCGTTATTTTGGTAGTCACTTGGCAGTCTAAACTATAAAAACACCCTGCACATTACTGCAGAGTGAGATATTTTTACCACATGGATTTCCACCACAGCTGATCAGAACAACTCCTAGAGCAGGGCCTCTGATTGGACAATTCTGCTTGTCAAGGCACCGTCTCCACGGGGACAGCCAACCAGGTCTCAGACCCACCTCTTTTCCAACCAAAGAAGTTCAGAGAAGCCCCGCCCATGTCTTAACCTTGAACCGTGAGTGGTGAGAAGCCTCTGGCTCTTGTATACAGGTTGAACTGATTCACACCTCTGGGAATGGGCCTATTTCCCCATGTAACCTCTGGTGTGAACTTAATTGTGTGTACTTAAGTATTAGGTTTCAGGCCACACCAGGCCCCACAGAGAAACAGACAAGTTCAACAGCCATACACACTTCACATGGATCGATTGGACCACCCAACTGAAAACCAAACCAAACAGAGCAAAGGGGCCAAAGTCAAGCATGATCATATCAGAAATGGGACAGTAACCGTTTCTACGCTGCGCTGGACATACACACACCTACACTGCACAATCAGCTAGAAACACACACACACACACACAGCACTATCCACAGGACACACACGCACACACAAACACACTGCAAAGTCACGCACGCATGCACACAAGCACAAACACACTGCACAAACAGCCATGGGTTAGCCAGGGATGAAAGACAGTGATGTGACGACTGATGCTCTCCCACCACTGTCCACCAGGGGGCCTATAGTACAGTAGTACAGTATGTCTGATGTGGGCTCTGCAATCTTTATTCCTCCCTGTAACTTCTATCACAATCTATATTCAAATCAAACTCACTTTTACCTCATTGTTTGTTGTTTCATTTGTTTGATCTGTTTTCACAGCATTACATTGCACCAGTGTCTGCTGAAATGGGCACCCGATTCCCTATGTAGGGCACTGCATAGGGTGCCATTTAAGAGGCAACCAGTGTGTATTTGATATGCTGTCATGTATGTGGAGGCGTCCCACACGGCATGCCCTAGTCCAGGGTTCCACAACTGGCGGCCAGCGGGTAGTTTTATTTGGCCTCCCAAGTTTTCCAAGCAAAAATAAATAAAATCTTTTTTTTTGTTGTTGTGAATTTTCATTGTTTATTTTATTTTACTGTTATTTAACTAGGCAAGTCAGTTAAGAACAAATTCTTATTTACAATGACGGCCTACATTGTTGGACATAAAATATTGTAAAACACCAAGAAATCAGCTCCAAGTGATTTTAATTTTGGAAATCTGTTCAGCATTATAGAGATACACGTGATCGTATACAAATGTAAGAAAGTTTGAAATGATTATGTTTTAGTCAAATATTATATCTGTTTGGGCTTCTAGTGGTCTATTTGCAGTCTACAAATTATTTGTAATTATGTTCCGGCCCCCTACCATCCGCTCAAGAAAGAAATCTGCCTGCGACTGAATCTAGTTGATGATCCCTGCCCCAGTCAGAACTTAAAGGGGACTTGAAACAACTAGCTTGCTTCAGTACTGAGAATCAAAAGTCAATGTCTGAGTCAAAGTAGATGGCCTGTTCTCTGGGGCCATCAGTCAAGATTCTCAGAGTACGAGTGCTGATTTATGATCAGCTATGACTTTTAGATCACAAAGAATAAGTTTACATGGACAGAGTGGACCTGATCCTAGAGCAGCACTACTACCCTGAGACGTTTGATACATACGACCCCTGTACTGCCCTGTACATCCACCAGTTGGGTCTTAGCTATTCAGCCCTAAGAAATTCACCTTACATTAGGCCTCTCACTGACCTCCAGCACAGAGGCTTGCTGTGCTGACTGAGGACCTCTGGTAGGATCAGACACCAGCAGAGAGAAGGGAGGGAAAGGGGGAGACAGCAGACAGAGGAAGACGGGGGAGACAGCAGACAGAGGAAGACATGGGAGACAGGAAGAGGGAGAAAGGGGGAGGACATGGGAAACCTACTGGTAGGGTCAGAGACCAGGGGAAAAAGAAGGGGGAGACAGAGAGATGGAGAGGCAGACATGGGGAGGACCTGAAATATGGTAAAAGTTGTAGGGATTGAGTAGGGGAGGACAGGAGAGAGCGAAATGAGAGAGAGAAGGGGTGGACATGAAAAGAAGGGGGAGTCATGCATGTGGGGGAGACCTGAAAGATGGGGGAGGTTGTGGGGAATGAGTAGTGGAGGACAGGAGGGAGGGAAAGGGGCCGAGGGGGAGACCAAAACATTACTGGGCTGCCCTGACATTTAGAATACGGTAGCGCTCCTCAGCAATCACCTGGCCGGGAGCTCAAGCTGTTTTTGTCTTGGGTTCAAAGGTCAACTGCCACAGCCTGACCTCCAGTATTTAGCCAGTTAGGAAACCCAAATGGCCCAGAGGAGGGAGTGACAGATCTAACAATGGTGTTTAAAGTGCATTTGGAAAGTATTCAGACACCTTGTCTTTTTCCAGATTTTGTTACAGCCTTATTCTAAAATGGATTAAATAATTGTTTTCTCTCATCAATCTACACACAATACCCCATAATAACAAAGCAAAAACAGTTTTTTATAAATTTTTGCAAAGTTATTAAAGATAAAGAGCTGAAATATATCTAAATAAGTATTCAGACCCTTTACTCAGCACTTTGTTGAACGACCTTTGGCAGCGATTACAGCCTCGAGTCTTCTTGGGTATGACACTACAAGCTTGGCACACCTGTATTTGGGGAGTTTCTCCCATTCTTCTCTGCAGATCCTCTCAAGCTCTGTCAGGTTGGATGGGAAGAGTCGCTGCACAGCTATTTTCAGGTCTCTCCAGTGATGTTCGATCGGGTTCAAGTCCGGGCTCTGGCTGGGACACTCAAGGACATTCAGAGACTTGTCCCGAAACCACTCCTGCGTTGCCTTGGCTGTATGCTTAGGGTCGTTGTCCTGTTGGAAGGTGAACCTTTGCCCCAGTCTGAGGTCCTAAGTGCTCTGGAGCAGGTTTTCATCAAGGATCTCTCTGTACTTTGCTCCGTTCATCTTTCCCTCGATCCTGATTAGTCTCCCAGTCCCTGCCGCTGAAATACATCCCCACAGCATGATGCTGCCACCACCATGCTTCACCGTAGGTATGGTGCCAGGTGTCCGCCAGGTTTCCTCCAGACATGACGCCTTTTGGCAAACTCCAAGCGGGCTGTCATGTGCCTTTTACTGAGGAGTGGCTTCCATCTGGCCACTCTACCATAAATACCTGATTGGTGGAGTGCTGCAGAGATGGTTGTCCTTCTGGAAGGTTCTCCCATCTCCACAGAGGAACTCTGGAGCTCTGTCAGAGTGACCATCGGGTTCTTGGTCACCTCGCTGAGCAAGGCCCTTCTCCCCCGATTGCTCAGTTTGGCCGGGCGGTAAGCTCTAGGAAGAGTCATGGTGGTTCCAAACTTCATCCATTTAAGAATGATGAAGGCCACTGTGTTCTTGGGGACCTTCAATGCTGTGAAAAGGATTTGGTACCCTTCCGGAGATCTGTGCCTCGACAAATCCTGTCTCGGAGCTCTATAGACAATTCCTTCGACCTCATGGCTTGTTTTTTTCTCTCTGACATGCACTGTGAACTGTGGGACATTACATAGACAGGTGTGTGCTTTTCCAAATCATGTCCAATCAATTGAATTTACCACAGGTGGACTCCAATCAAGTTGTAGAAACATCTCAAGGATGATCAATGGAAACAGGATGCACCTGAGCTCAATTCCGAGTCTCATAGCAAAGGGTCTGAATACTTACAGTACCAGTCAAATGTTTGGACACACTTACTCATTCAAGGGTTTTTCTTTATTTTTACTATTTTCTACATTGTAGAATAATAGTGAAAACATCAAAACTATGAAATAACACATGGAATCATGTAGTAACCAAAAAAGTTTTAAACAAATCAAAATATATTTCATATTTGAGATTCTTCAAAGTAGCCACCCTTTGCCTTGATGACAGCTTTGCACACTCTTGGCATTCTCTCAACCAGCTTCACCTGGAATGCTTTTCCAACAGTCTCGAAGGAGTTCACACATATGCTGAACACTTGTTGGCTGCTTTTCCTTCACTCTGCGGTCCAACTCATCCCAAACCATCTCAATTGGGTTGAGGTCGGGTGATTGTGGAGGCTAGGTCATCTGATGCAGCACTCCATCACTTTCCTTCTTGGTCAAATAGCCCTTACACAGCCTGGAGGTGTGTTGGGTCATTGTCCTGTTGAAAAACAGATGATAGTCCAACTAAGCACAAACCAGATGGGATGGCGTATCGCTGCAGAATGCTGTGGTAGCCATGCTGGTTAAGTGTGCGTTGAATTCTAAATAAATCACTGACAGTGTCACCAGCAAAGCACCCCCACCATCACACCTCCTCCTCCATGCTTCACAGTGGGAACCACACATGCGGAGATCATCCATTCACCTACTCTGCATCTCACAAAGACACGGCGGTTGGAACCAAAAATCTCAGATTTTGACATCAGACCAAAGGACACATTTCCACCGGTCTAATGTCCATTGCTCGTGTTTCTTGGCCAAGCAAGTCTCTTCTTATTGGTGTCCTTTAGTAGTGGTTTCAACAGTTGATGTTGAGATGTGTCTGTTACTTGAACTCTGTGAAGCATTTATTTGGGCTGCAATTTCTGAGGCTGGTAACTCTAATGAACTTATCCTCTGCAGCAGAGGTAACTCTGGGTCTTCCTTTCCTGTGGCGGTCCTCATGAGAGCTAGTTTAATCATAGCGCGTGATGGTTTTTGCGACTGCACTTGAAGAAACGTTCAAAGTTCTTGAAATGTTCCGTATTGACTGACCTTCATATCTTAAAGTAATGATGGACTGTAATTTCTCTTTGCTTATTTGAGCTGTTCTTGCCATAATATGGACTTGGTCTTTCACGAAATAGGGCTATCTTCTGTATAACACCCCTACCTTGTCATAACACAACTGATTGGCTCAAACGCATTAAGAAGGAAAGAAATTCCACAAATTAACTTTTAACAAGGCACACCTGTTAATTGAAATGCATTCCAGGTGACTACCTCATGAAGCTGGTTGAGAGAATGCCAAGAGTGTGCAAAGCTGTCATCAAGGCAAAGGGTGGCTACTTAAATATAAAATATATTTGTTTAACACTTTTTTGTACATGATTCCATGTGTGTTATTTCATAGTTTTGACATCTTCACTATTATTCTACAATGTAGAAAATAGTAAAAAATTAAGAAAAATCCTTGAATGAGTAGGTGTGTCCAGACTTTTGACTGGTACTGTATGTAAATAAGGTATTTCTATTTTGTATTTTTTAATACATTTGCAAACATTTCTATAAACCTGTTTTTGCTTTCCCATTATGGGGTATTGTGTGTAGATCGATCAGGGAAAACATTTATAATAATCCATTTTAGAATAAGGCTGTAACTTAAGAAAATGTGGAAAAAGTGAAGGGGTCTGAACACTTTCCGAATGCACTGTATGTGTATGTGTGTATATGTGTGTTATTACCTTTCTGGGGAGCAGGGCACCCGTAGCATGACTGGGCGAATCCTGCAGGCTCTCTGGGACACAAGGAATTGACACCTGACCTGAAGGAAACAGACACACACACACACACACTGTCAGTTTGTCTGGTTCACCAGTCTTGTTTCGTCTACCTCTCACATCAGTCAGCCAAGGAGGGTTGAAAACATATTATGTAATACATGGAGTATTAAAATTAGTAGCCCCCAAAATGTAAAATTATATAAAAATGTGGACGCTCCCAATAACTGTTCTTTCAGTCTACGCCAGGGGTAGGCTACCCTGTTCCTGGAGATAACTGTGAGTGTCATTTTTACATGTCGTTTGTATATAACAATATTGTAATACAACAAAAATTTTGACAGCTAAAACACAAATGCATTTTGATTGAAAACAGTTACTGTGTTCACTTTTCATTGATTTAGACGTCAAGAAATAGTTTAAATCGAATCAAATCAAATGTTACGTCACATGCGGCGAATACAACAAGTGTAGACTTTACCGTGAAATGCTTACTTACGAGTACCGGTACCGAGTCAGTGTACTGGGGTACGAGGTAGTTGGGGTGAGTGATTGAGGTAGATTCTGTTTTTTCAGGTATCAGTTTTCCCCTTTTTTTCCAGGTTTTTGCTCTCAAAATCACAATTTTTTAATAGAAAAACAACCACATTGGATTTTGTATGTCCACAACAATACTTAAACCACATCAGGAGATCACTTTTGAGCTCTGGGAAAAATCTAAGAAATGTCGATTCTTGGGTGTAATTTTACTGCACCCCAGCCAGATACCATTGTTTCATTAGCAATGTTTCTGTAGCGGTCACGTGATTGCAGAGTGGACACTGGATTGATGCAAATAATCATAATATCATTCTGCCAGGTACGCATAGGCTACTTGTAGTTAACATTTAATTGAGAAGGTTTTTGGAAAAGCCTTTCCATCTACCAGAAGACGGTTGTAATTACACTAGCATCATCGCTAACGGCTACACAGTGATAGACAAACACGCACTCACAACAGACAGGGGCATTCCTGTGCAATTGCCTCTTCAGGAAGTTGAAGGAAAATACGAATCACTGATGTATAATGTTCAGGTCTTATGATAATCTTGGGCAATTTAATGCATTTTCTAATAAGTTCAACGCATTTAGTAGATTTCCTACTAAGTTCAATACATTTTTGAATATTGTTGAATTCTGTTTTAATGTCTGGATACCGTGATTCTGTACGCGTTCTCCGCAACGCAGATTTTATAGGGCCCTAGATTATGGAGGAACATGTGGGTGGGACATTTCATTCTAAGAGTGAATTAAATTACAAACAGGAAAGTATATTTATGAGGAAATGGTCACTGTTGACCACAATTTTCACAACAGATAAGGATATTGTCTGAATGGCCTGGGGTGGTCTAGTGGTCTAAGCCGCTGCCTCTGAACACACATACTGTATACCACTGACAGCATGGGTTTGATTCCGGCCCACTGCTATTTCAGCACACACTCTCCTATCTATACTATCTGATAAACATGAAAAAATGCAAAAGGAGTTGGACTGCCGTTGACTTCTACAGAAGCGACACAAAGTAACAACTTTTCTTCAATTCAGTTTCCACATTATTATCCATTCCTGGATATTTTGGTTCTTGTGCTTCCATAAAAAGTATGTTTGAAGCAACACACGCACGCACGCACGCCCGTACACAATTGTGGAATGTCATACAGTATACTCGTATAACACTCCTATACTTTTCACTGTAATGCCATGGGAACCGTAGCATGCTAAATCAACAGGCATAGTTCCACCACCGAGGGAGGCCTCTGCGGTCCCACATCTCCGTTCACACCGCTTTACAAACATACTAAACATGGAACCACTTGGACTGTTTGGGGAAGAAAATATGTGTGGGGTATTACAAGTTGAGGCTTTTGTAAGAAGGAGATTCATTCCTATTTACATTTGTTTAGCAAAAATTGCCAATAGGGAACATATTTTACAGGGTATGTGGTATAGATAATCCTAGGTGAACAGCACATCTTCTGAAAATTGTGGAAAATAATTGTCAACCACAATAACCTCTGAATTACAGAATGCAGGGAATCGAAATGCATTAACAGACATATCCAAGCAAAAATTAAATAAGATACAATATAAATGATACACAACTCAGGACCAGTAGTTTTAGACTATGCTTTTGTCAGTGTTTTTATCATATACTCCAAAGTTTTTCAACTTTTCATAGATAGCTTATTCCAGTGTGTTTTGTGTAAACTCAGATGTCAAAAGGTTGTCTGCATCTAAAACAAAATTATCTCCGACTCAAATGTCTGACTAATTAATTCTAAACCGACCAATCAGAATGGAACAGACCAAACACAAGGGATGACCCAATGGCGGTCATTGGAGCCAATCAGAGCATAGACAGGCAAAACAGTAATGCATCCACTGAGTGTACAAAACATGACATAGACTGACCAGGTGAATCCAGGTGAAAGCTATGATCCCTGACTCTGTTACAGAGGAGTGTAAATGTTTTTTTTAGGCTGGATCATGTTGTTGAATTGTATTGTATTGTTGTATGTTTTAATTCTGTAATGTAATGGTTGTTGCTGCTTTCTTGGCTAGGTCTCCCTTGAAAAAGAGACTCTGGATCTCAATGGGCTTTTCCTGGTTAAATAAATACATTATTGATGTCACCTGTAAAATCCACTTCAATCAGTGTAGATGAATGGGAGGAGACAGGTTAAAGCCTAAGTTATTTTTAAGCCTTTAGACATGGATTGTTTATGTGTGCCATTCAGAGGGTGAATGGGCAAGACAAAATATTTAAGTGCCCTTGAACGGGGTATGGTAGTAGGTGCCAGGCGCACCAGTTTGAGTGTGTCAAGAACTGCAACGCTGCTGAGTTTTTCATGCTCAACAGTTTCCCGTGTGTACCAACAATGGTCCACCACCCAAAGGACATCCAGCCAACTTGAAACAACTGTGGGAAGCATTGGATCAGCATCCCTGTGGAACACTTGACACCTTGTAGAGTCCATGCCCAGACGAATTAAGACTGTTCTGAGGGCAAAAGGGGGTGCAACTCAATATTAGGAAGGTGTTCCTAATATCAGGATACTGTAATATGCAATGCCTATTAAACTTTGTTATGGGGCAAAGTAATCATTAATTATTTCCTAAATTAAACATACACACACGGCTGTCAGCTCTGAATGACTAATGATGCTCTTGTAATAATGGAGAAAATTCAGATATTCAGAAGTCCATATGAGCCCAAAGTCCATCATCACATTTAATTGGATGCTGTCTTAAATAAACAATTGAATAGGAAATTATAACTGCAACTGAGACTGCGCATTAGCTCCATCTGATACAGTAAATGTAACACATTATTCTTGCAAAGTAATCACACTTCAACACACACCTATACCCACACACACATACGCACGAACATGCACGGCCTGTCAACTCCTCTCCTCTCTCACAGTTGTCATGGTCTCAATGTGGCCCTGTGTCAGTAATAATCTCCTATACTAGAAGGTGGGCTGGCTTCCGCCAGAACTCATTTCGCGTGTTGTGCTCAAATTGCTCCCCATCAGAAATATCTTAATCTGTCTCTGTCTCATCTACATGGACAGGAGAGAGTGGGGGGGGGGAGTGAGGGGAGAGAAGGGGGGCAGTCCACAGGAGAAAGGTCAGTGCATTTAAGGAGTTCATCATTCTAAGGTGTCAGACCTCTTTAGAGGAGGGGAGGATGGGATGAAGGAGGGGGGACAAGGAAGGGGGATACACTCTCTTACCCTTCACTTGGGGGGGGGGGGGGGGGGGGGGGGGGATCAGTCAGTACTTAAAGAGAGTTTAGCTGGTGTCCAACAACAACCATAGCAATCAGTGAGAATGTCTGAGTTTCACTATGTTGTGTCTTTTGTTTTATCTTAATTTTGGTACAGCTCCTACACACACACAAGCACACACACACTGCACTATTTGGCCTTAGAACTGCCGCCTGGGAGCTGCTAACATAACAGTGAGCTGGATGAAATGCTGGGAGCTAAGGAACAGCACATACACACACGCACGCACAGAATAAACACAAACACCCTCTCACACATACTGTACACACACATACACACACAGACACGTACGCACACACACAGGCAGCCGTCTGGCCGAGGTAAACAGCTTTTAATAGCATCAAAACCAGGTTTGGTTTGTTTTGGACCATCTGTCAGTTCCATTGTGTTTCTGTGTGTCTCTTTAGAGCCCGTGGTTGACAGCTGATATATGTACGATACAAAGTGCCTGGTCGTGCCCCGGAGACCTGCTCTGCACAGTTTCTCTCTGCCTTTTTTCTTCTTCTCCTCCTCCCTCCATCCTTCGTTTCTTTTCTATCTTTTTTGTTCATTTTTTTTTCTCTCGGTGCACAGAATATTCCGTCAGAACATAGCACGGTCGCCTGCATCCTAAGTGGCATGTAGCCAGTCTGCTCTGGCGATTTGCATCAAAGGGTGGAACTGGGGGCCATTTTCTGTTTGTAAGGTTAGCAAAACTGTGCCAGAGTATGTTGAAGACGGTGAGGAGCATCGGCTGACTGGAGAGACCTTTGGACGCAAGTGTGTGTGTGTATGTGTGAAGAGGAGGCGAACATAAAGGCATAAACATCCTGGGAGAGAGATGCTGGAAAAGGCTAACCGTTCGCTTACGGCTGATCTTAGCGCCTGTTAAACTGTGGGAGTCTTCAGAGGTCATCGACAATGTTTGGCATGATACCATCAACAAATACACCAATGACTCTTCTCGAGGGATGCAAGAGCAGTAATACTCAAAATTGCCTAATATTTAAACAACATTTGCATTTACATTTTAGCAGACGCTCTTATCCAGAGCGACTTACAGTTAGTGAGTGCATACATTTTCATACTGGCCCCCCGTGGGAATCGAACCCACAACCCTGGCGTTGCAAGCGCCATGCTCTACCAACTGAGCTACACGGGGCCCATAACAACCCCTGAACATCCATTATAGGCTAGTATCCATATATATAAATAGCTATTTTACAGACACAATTTTTCTATAAATACTTTTTTTAATCAACCATCTTTGTTATTTGCCAGTCAGAATTCAGAGCTTTTTAAGAAAAAAAGGCTGATTCACTGAGGAAAAAGCTGAAATGAAAGTGTAAAGTTAGAGGTGAAAACGCAGGTTTTCAGAGTCCTCTCTCCTGGCCTCCCCGCTCCTCTTCCAGTCATCGTGTGAGAGAAGCCAGGCGTGGCAGGATAATCACACCCTAATAAGAAGGAATATTAAAAACAGCAGTGCACACACACACACCGGATCCCTTTTCCTTTCTCTCTCTCTCTGTCTCTCTCTCTCTCTTTCCCACCATCCCAGAAAAATGTTTGCACATGGCCACACAAGATATCAATAATTTCATAATATATAAATTAACAGGTTGAAAGAAAGGGAGCCTTTGGGGGTTTGCGTTCGTACATTTGATGTTTGGTTTGGAGGCACCCTGTGAAGGTCTGTATGTAGAGTTGCGTGAGGCCAGCCCTGGGTCCTGGCTGGGTCCAAAGCTCTGGACCGTGCTGGCAGTGCGAGCAAAGACTCTGAAAAATGAAGGAATCCTTCTGTAGACTGGAGCTTACATTTCACCAGAAAAACTAACACTGCATGCTTGAGTATCATCAGACCTTTCGCACTTTGGGGGATATTCTGCTGATAGCTTTCGTGCTGCTTGCAGCTGTGTTGGGGCATTTAGCGCCATCACTCAGACATGGAAACCCAAAGTGAGAGATACTGGATACTGCAGGGCTGTCTAATGCTGATCCTAGAACAGTTTGTAGGTGTGTAAGATTGACGGTTGTCTGTTATTAAGGCACCTGCTGGTTGAGTTAGCTTTAGATATGCTTCTGGTTTGGCTCTATCTGTTGTCTGGCAGATGAAGGTGTTAGGGCTGTTTCTTCTCCTCTTCTCCTTCCTTCTCCTCTCCCCTCCTCTTCTCGCTCATCTTCCGTCCTTCTATTCTCTCCACGCCTCTCCCTTCCGCTCACCATTATTCTTCACCTTGTTTCTTTCCCTGTCTTCTTAGGTTCCCTTGCTCCTCTCCTCTCCTCTCTGTTCCTTTTCTCTTCTCCCCTTTCCTACCACCTCCCCCCTTCTCACACTCCTCTCCCCTTCTCATACTCTTCTCCTCTTCTCTGATATCTTCTCCTCTGAGCTGTGGAGGCCTGTGTGTGTGCAAGCGTGTGTACGCTGTACTGGGGTGTGGCAGGACAAGTCTGTGTGTGTGAACAAGGGGGCCCTGTGTCTCCTAATGATCTCCCACACCTGTGCATCTGCTGCCATTTTTTATTAACACTCCAAGGAGGTTCGTCAGGAGTAATCAAAAACATTGTCACTGATGGCGATGCAACGCCGGCGATGCAATGGCAGCAAAAAATCTATACACTTCATCATAAACAACCAATAACGGGTTGTTCAAACGTAAACATACCAATGAATTGCCTCATTCCCATAAACAATTGAAAAAAGAAAAAAAATAAAGAAAATAAACTTTTTAATGACTTGATACCTGAGGATCAATATGTACCCAGAGAGAAAAAGAGAGAGACCGAGAGACTTGCTTTGGCAATGTAAACATATGTTTTATGCCAATAAAGCCCTTTGAATTTAATTGAATTTAATTTAATTGAGAGACAGAGAGAGAGAGAGAGAGAGAGAGAGAGAGAGAGAGAGAGAGAGAGAGAGAGAGAGAGAGAGAGAGAGAGAGAGAGAGAGAAAAGAGAGGTGGACTTTATGAAACAGTTGCAACATGGGGCGTGGAGGAGTGCTCCCAGACAGTTATTTCCCAGTCCCAGTCATATCCTTACGTGCAGGCCCATTATGTTCTTCAATACAGCAGCAGCAACTTGGGTTTGGCTGATCTTCCTTTTTCATTTCTCCAGGAGCAGGGGGAGCAGCAATAGGAGAGCAGGCAATAGGTTTAGCAGCCGAGGCGAGGTGACTCTGATTTACGACGGGAGGGTGACCTCTGGGGCAGTAACACAGTGATGGGTGAGTGGCTCTCAACGGTAAGCTACTGGCACTTGACAAAGTGCCTGAAGCAGAATGAATTTACTTCTCTTTTCCTCAATCATCAACAGCCACTGCCCTGACCCCCATCCTGACTGCTATAACAAGATCTCCCATCTCGGGAGGCTGAAAAATTTACTGTCACATCTACTTTTCAATGAGCTCAAGTGAGCACTTCTTTCACCTTCAGTGGAGCAGGTGCCTGGTAACCTGGTCGGCTGGCAGGCACGCACAAACACAATCCCCCTCCCCCCAACCTTTTTTTTTTTCATTCACTGTATTTGCCAGACATATCGGTGTTTGCCTTCATCAACTTGATGACAGTGCCTGGAGGTGAGTTAAATTTAACAACCCAGATTTTTTTATATGCCGCCGATTAATCTCCAATGCACATTGAAATGTAACCTTCCCCTCGTCCACCCAGTGACCATACTGGGCTTGGAAATCGCAAGCTACTCTATGGTGGAATGTATTAGGCCTACATCTCAACCAGCACAAATATTCATTCATTTAATGTGATTTGACGGATGTTTTCTGTTGTGTAGTGTTTCTTTATTCTCACTATTGGTATAATATCTTGACAAATGATTACTCGGTTATTATTCGACCAGTCAATCTTTTCCCCCCCACACAGTTTAGGACAATATTATCACAGCGTGACAATAAAAGTCCCAAACACATGACATCGAACACATAAAAAATTCGTAATTTCTCAAAATGGTGGTTTAAAATGTCAATGATCTCCGGTGAGTACATTGGGTCGTCGTCAGTCGCCACGTTGTCATGCGAGACACAGTGTGTTATAATTGAAAATAAAGAAACCATTAAAAGGCATTCAATAAGCTACTGTGAAATTGATCTGTCTATAAAAGCTGTTCCCCGGGGAAAAGTGGCCATGCATGGAGAAGGAGGCTCTCGCCTCGGGCAGGATGGAGAGAGGGAGAGACAGGGGGACGAGGACAGGGATGGGGGGGTGAGGAAGAGAAGGAAAGAGTAGAGGAAAGACAGAGAGGGGAAGAGAGAGAGAGCGAGGGAGGGAGATAGAGGAAGAAGGAGAGACGGTGTGAGTGAGACAGCTCAGACCTGATTCAGCAGTAACCATACAGGCTCTGAGAGACACAACACCACGTAACACAATGATTCATAACAGTACACTATCATTAGTACCAGCTCATCACAGTACTCTAAAATATACAATACACTACAACACACCAAGCAGTATCACAATCAGAAAACCACTAAGCCTGGACCAGGAAATGAAGCTTCAGAAGGAAACTCAGTTCGGTTCAAATATCCTGGTCTTGCTCTACAGAATCTAAGAGACCGTGGTATATATCAAAAAGTAGCAAAACATACTTTGAAACATACAAGAACTGCAATGCTGCTGGGTTTTTCATGCTCAACAGTTTCCCATGTGCATCAAGAAAGGGCATCCAACCAACTTGACACAACTGTGGGAAGCATTGGAATCAACACTGGCCAGCATCCCTGTGGAAAGCTTTCGACATCTTGTAGAGTCCATGCCCCGACGAAATGAGGCTGTTCTGAGGGCAAAAGGGGAGGTGCAACTCAATATTAGGAAGGTGTTCTTAATGTTTTGTACACTCAGTGTATATTAAAAAGTATGTTGGGGTTTTTTTTTTGGGGGGGGGGGGATTTGCAAGAACCCACAGGATTTATTGTTCGATAGTTTTATCTGGATTTTTTTTATATACATAAAAAAGGGACAAAAAAAGAGAATAACGAAAATTCCCAACCGCTGCTTCTTTAACTTTCAATTCTCCTAAGCATCCGTGCTTCACAGCCCCTGGCTATTGCCTTTCTCAATCTGTCCCTGGAGAAGCAGGAGTTATGGTCCCTGTCGATTGAGGAGAAAGGGATGTTATTCCCCTGTCACCCTCAGTCGCTCCGCCATCCTCCCTGGCCTGATCTACGGTCCTGCTGCCCGGGGAAGAAGTGTCTTGATGCGCCATTGGTTTAGAGTGCTGTCACCTTGCCTCTATGCTATACCTGTGCCCCCCTCCACTCCCTCTTCACCCCTCCATCCCCTTCATCTCCCAGGGGCCTGTACAAGCAGCGGTGCGGCCGGGACGTGAGAGGTCACCCCCAGCGGAGTGGTAAGGGAGGGGGGACAACACGGTCCCTGAGCGACGCCCTTGATTGGGACCAAAAACAAGGTTGAAGATGAGGGGACCTGGAGATTTTTGCCAGGGTTTTTGCCTCTGTTGATCCTACAGCTATTGTATGCAGTAATAATGTGCCTATGAACCAGAGTTATACTGTTAGCACTGAGGCGGTGTGCCCTCGTAGGAAGTCCACTGTGGTCAGCTCATCCTGCACTATCAGCTCAAACATAAATAACATGAGTATGTCTACTTCTGATAAGCTTACCAGCAAAGCAATGAAAACAATCAAGCATCCCAGAAAAGTGCTAAAAATAGCCCACATTAACATATGTAGCCTAAGAAACAAGGTTCATGAAATCAATAACTTGCTAGTAACAGATGACATTCATATTCTGACTATCTCTGAAACTCACTTAGATAATACCTTTGATGATACAGTGGCAGCAACACATGGTTATAACATCTACAGAAAATACAGAAATGCCAATGGGGGCGGTGTTGTGGTCTATATTCAGAACCACATTTCTGTAAAGCTTATAGAGGATCTCATGTTTAAATACTGTGGAAGTAATATGGCTACAGGTTCATCTGCCTCACCTAAAGCCCATTCTTGTGGGAAGCTGATATAGACCACCAAGTGCTAAAAGTCAGTATCTGGATAACGTGTGAAATGCTTGATATTGTACATGATATCAACAGAGAGGTATATTTTCTGGGTGATTTCAATATTGACTGGCTTTCATCAAGCCGCCCACTCAAGAAAAAGCTTCAAACTGTAACCAGTGCCTGCAACCTGGTTCAGGTTATCAGTCAACCTACCAGGGTAGTTACAAACAGCACAGTAATGAAATCATCAACATGTATTGATCACATCTTTACTAATGCTGTAGAAATTTGCTTTAAAGCAGTTTCCAAATCCATCGGGTGTAGTGATCACAATATAGTAGCCATATCTAGGAAAACCAAAGTTCCAAAGGCTGGGCCTAATATAGTGTATAAGAGGTCATACAAGGCATTTTGCAGTAATTCCTCTGTTGATGATTTAAATAATATTTGCTGGTCTGTGGTGTGCAATGAGAAGCAACCAGCTGCTGCACTTGACAGAACCGATTGGCAAACGTACTGCAAATTGAGAAATCATGTGACTAAACTGAATAAAAAGACAAAGAAACTATACTATGAAACAAAGATAAATTATATAAAGAATAATAGTAAAAAGCTTTGGAGCACCGTAAATTAAATATTGGGCAAAAAGGCAAACTCAGCTCCATCATTAATTGAATCAGATGGCTCATTAATCACAAAACCCACTGATATTGCCAACTACTTTAATGATTTTTTCATTGACATGGTTAGCAAACTTAGGCATGACATGCCAGCAACAAACGCCAACACTACACATCCAAGTATATCTGACCAAATTATGAAAGACAAGCATTGTAATTTTGAATTCCATAAAATTAGTGTGGAAGAGGTCAAAAACGTATTGTTGTCTATCAACAATGATAAGCCACCGGGTTCTGACAACTTGGATGGAAAATTACTGAGGATAATAGTGGACGATATTGCCACTCCTATTTGGCATATCTTCAATCTAAGCCTACTAGAAAGTGTGTGCCCTCAGGCCTGGAGGGATGCAAAAGTAATTCCGCTACCCAAGAATAGTAAAGCCCCCTTTACTGGCTCAAATAGCCAACCAATCAGCCTGTTACCAACCCTTAGTAAACAAGTAGTTTTTTTGACCAGATACAATGCTATTTTACAGTAAACAAATTGACAACAGACTTTCAGCACGCTTATAGGGAAGGACATTCAACAAGCACAGCACTTACACAAATGACTGATGATTGGCTGATGATAAAAATATTCTGGGGGCTGTTTTGTTAGACTTCAGGACGGCTTTGACATTATCGATCATAGTCTGCTGCTGGAAAAACGTATGTGTTATGGCTTTACACCCCCTGCTATATTGTGGATAAAGAGTTACCTGTCTAACAGAACACAGAGGGTGTTCTTTAATGGAAGCCTCTCCAACATAATCCAGGTAAGATCAGGAATTCCTAAGGGCAGCTGTCTAGGCCCCTTACTTTGTTCAATCTTTACTTTGAGTAAAGTCAGGAAATTGCGCAAGTTGAGGTGACTAAATTGCTTGGAGTAACCCTGGATTGTAAACTGTCATGGTCAAAACATGTTGATACAACAGTAGCTAAGATGGGGAAAAGTCTGGTCATAATAAAGCGCTGCTCTGCCTTCTTAACAACACTATCAACAAGGCAGGTCCTACAGGCCCTAGTTTTATCGCACCTGGACTACTGTTCAGTCGTGTGGTCAGGTGCCACAAAGAGGGACTTAGGAAAATTGCAATTGGCTCAGAACAGGGAAGCACGGCTGGCCCTTAAATGTACACAGAGAGCTAACAAAGTGGAGGAGAGATTGACTTCATCACTACTTGTTTTTGTAAGAAGTGTTGACAAGCTGAATGCACCGAGCTGTATGTTTAAACTACTAGCACACAGCTCGGACCTCCATGCATACCCCACAAGACATGCCACCAGAGGTCTCTTCACAATCACCAAGTCCAGAACAGACTATGGGAGGCGCACAGTACTACATAGAGCCATGACTACATGGAACTCTATTCCACATCAGGTAACTGATGCAAGCAGTAGAATCAGATTTTAAAAAAAGAAGATACAAAATACACCTTATGGAACAGCGGGGACTGTGAAGGGACACACACAGGTACAGACACGCGCATACGCACACTCACGCTAGCACACGCACTCTACACACACGTACATTGTAATATTGTTGTATGGTGGTATTGTAGATATGAGGTGGTGTAATAATGTTCTATGATGTACTGTTTTATCTTTTGTTTTATGTGTGATGTAAGTGCCTTAATGTGTTTGGACCCTAGGAAGAGTAGCTGCTGCCTTGGCAGGAACTAATGGGGATCCCTAATAAAATACAAAACACAAGTACAAAGGAGCGCTGCTCCATCAATTGGTGTCAGCGGTTGCACCCTGAGGCTTTCACTTCTTTAGGTTGAGGTTGGCTAGCTAGAGTGACGACATCTTGAGAAACAACTTGTCTGGTTGTAGTGGTGTATGTACAGTACACTCTTCTAAAGTACATTTTTTAGAGTGCATAATCTACAAGACAGGTACAATGTCCAGACATTGATTGTTAATGTATTGTGATTCAACAAAGTATTAAAGTTGTATGAGGTACTTTAGCAATAAGGCCTGAGGGGGCATGGAATATCGTGAATACAGTACAGTATATCAGGGACGGCTTGTTCAATAGGGCGATATGGGCGACGCACTGCCAAACGGGAAAAGGAAGGGATTTTTTTTCTAATCAATTATAAAAAAAAAAAATAAAAAAAAAAAAAAAATTTTTTTTTAATAAATTTATAAAAAATTATATCACGGCAACAGCAGTTATCAGTGTTCACGTCTGATCTGACAGCCACTAAATGTCAAATCAGGCTAAAGTCGTGCTTCAAATGGCCCCGCCCGTTTTTTGGGCGATTTCAGTCAGGTTGAAAATCGCCCAGAAGTCTCTCATAGCCTGTCATGTAAAATCTATTTTTTTCACATTTCAAAGCTTTCAATACATTCTCTATGGGTGTCTGTGGGCTTGCACTTACGCGCTTTCGTCATACATAACGTACGTAACCACGAATGAACGTAACTAAGAAAAGACCAGGTAGCAGCCTCAATCAATTCACTACTACTATCAAAATGGCTAGGCTTCAGTCCAACTCGATTGTGTCTTTGAAAGAAGTTCCTTTTTGTCGGCGAACAAATTAAGATAAATTGGCAACGAAACAATTAGGACCTCCCAGACCAAATGTAATAATTCAACAGGTTTCTACTAAAGGCGGAAAGTCCTACACCCGAGGATTTTCCAAAAATTGGTACGAACGAAAAAAGACATTGCCACTCAACTGGATGACGAGGGATACAGGCTAGCTGTCCGCCGCCACAACGATGAGGTTAGTGTTGATAATCACAAGTTTACTGGATGTGGATATGGTGTAATAAAGGCAGTTTATTCAGAGGTAAATATATCTGGAATCGCGTTCACGGACCCGTTCGTCAAACTCTTAGGGAGCTATAAATTAAGCCCCATTACTTACCATATCAGATAAGAGAAATTGCTGCAGCTACATATATTTTACATCCTGGCCCTACATAGTTCACTATTTGCATCACTTACCAAAATATTACATGTGGTCATATATGCTTGGAAAGTGGAGATGCCATAGAACGTCAAAAAAGTAAACATTGCTGGAGACACATTGTCGTTTTGGAGAAGACATCGCGTTTGCTAGCGAAGAGATTTGTTGTGGCAAATGAACTTGGCCTGGGAATTGCCAGGAACCTCACGATAAGATATATGCATCAGCATTGCGAGTCTCATGATTCTATACGTATTGCGATTCGATACTGTGATTTTATTGCGCACCATATGTCTGTTGCAGAGGGATCAGAAAGCCATGAGAACGAGTTTTGATCAGTCATGGAAATAAAAGTGCTGAAAACTAATTGGCTCCCAATGTGAAAAGATTGAGAACAAGCTATGAAGGAACAATAATGGTGTTTTGGTGCAGGTACAGCCAACTAGCGCTAAAATATTGCGATATTGTCAATACAGTATATCGTAAAGTATCACTATGTAACTCGATTTCTTTCACCCCAATCCCTCAAATTAACGGTAAATAACTGAATTGTTTGCCCCACATTTAGCTAAGATGATTAGCTAGCCAGCTAAAATGTTTTATTTAGTTAGCAGTCGCATCTACAATAGTTTACTGTCAATAACATGTCTCCAAAAATGACGTGGTGTCTCCAATTGTGTTGACATTTTACAATTGCAATGCGCATCCATGAGTATCCACTTTCTGTAGCTCAGCTGGTAGAGCATGGTGCTTGTAACGCCAAGGTAGTGGGTTCGATCCCCGGGACCACCCATACACAAAAATGTATGCACGCATGACTGTAAGTCGCTTTGGATAAAAGCGTCTGCTAAATGGCATATTATTATTATTATTATTATTATCTGAAGAGAGCCCCGAAACATTGTGTGCAGACATTTTATGCAATAAATGAAGTAGGTTCAATCTAGTAGTTCTGATCTTCTGATTGGTCCTGATGAGTTGGGCGAGGTCACCTCCAGGCTACTGTCACTGTTGCATTGGCTCTGAGTCGGGTTCTCTGTCTTCAAATGTTCAGCCTAAGAGAGGGGATTTTTGTGTGTGTGTGTGTGTGTGTTTAACAGTGATGATGTGTGTGTGTGTGTGTGTGTGTTTAACAGTGATGATGTGTGTGTGTGTGTGTTTGTGTGTGTGTGTGTCCTCAGAGCAAGAACTCGTGAGTTGGAAGAACTGAGAGGCCTATGGCGTGGGTGTTGTCCTTGGCCACCTGCTGACAAGGCTGACAAGATAGGACCCTTTTGTCCATTGTTATTGGATAGGAACAGAACTTATAACCAGCTCCTGACCTAAATAGATCTTAGCACAACATTTTACTCAACATATCATATTCCATATTCACTATAACAAATATATTTACTACGACATTAGCAAGAACCGCCACATCCTCAGCCGGCTAATCCAGTGTGTGAAGTTTTGCGGAGTGTTTGAGTTAGCTTTGCGAGGCAAAGATGAAACTGAGGGCTCCACCAACCCTGGTAAGCCAACACTTTTGAGATCAGTCAATAAATGCTTCTGGTATTGACTTATATGCTGCCCCTGTCTTCATGTTGTTGCTGGACATATCTTTTTTTTTAAATGTGTGTAGGTCACCTAAATCATCAGAAAAATTGCCCCTCCTGAGAATTTTTTCAGGAGCCGCCACTGCAGTATATACCACAGCCAAGGGGTGTTGTTTGGCACAATAGATTAGCGGAGGCAGTTGTACCTTTAACTTATGGGCTCACAGCAACCACATCAAATCCGTTTTGAGGAAGCCGAAGCCACACTGCACCTTGTGCCACTCAACATCAAAACGCCCTACAGGATCTACAGTAATTTGCAGTATCCATCCTTTTATCGATAAACAACCATGTTAAAGGGATAGTTCACCCAAATTACAAAGTGACACATTTGAAGACAGTGGCCAGGTACACAAAACAAAAGTATGGACTGCTAACAGGGTACAGAAACCAATATGTTATTGTGTAATTTGGGTGAACAATCCCTTTAAGGCCACTTAAGGCGAACCCTCCAGAGCCCACAGAAACCAATATGTTATTGTGTAATTTGGGTGAACTATCCTTTTAAGGCCACTTAAGGCGAACCCTCCAGAGCCCGGGCCAAATCCACAGTTAGTCTGGGTCTCACTGGGTGACGGAAGAAATGAATAAATAAATAAACAGATGAATAGCAAAGAGAAGGAATGGGAGTCTATGCTGGTTGGCCATCCATCATATGTATTATGCAGTGAGCCTCCTAAGAAGATACAAATTCAACTTTTCCCTCCAATTTGTTATAGCTGACAACTCACCGTTGTTGTTTCTTTGAATTATGAATAGATTTCTGTCCCGACTTTGCTCAAGCAAGCCGTATGCGTAACGAGTAGGAAAACAAATTTGGAACCAGGCACGCTTTGAAACAGTCGAGTGCATATGCATAAACATTCACACTTAAAGCGCCCAAAGAGCGACAAAACACGTTCAATATTTCAGCTTTCGCTTTGTTCATTGGCTGTGTGTGTCTGATAAATATGAAGTGCCAGAGCATGAGTGCAAGAACATGCGAGTGCCAGAGTTAAGTTTCCCTCAGAATGAATTACAGATATCACATAATACGGGCCCAAGCTAAAATAAGAAAAGAAAATGGAATTCCTAAATTGAAATCTTAAAATGTAATTTCTTCCCCCAAACTGGTTTTCGTGTAACCATAACACTCTAGGCCAGAGATCCTGCATGTGCCATTCAGAGATAGAGGGAGCGGAGGAGTGAGTGAGAAGAGACAGAGAGAGAGAGGAAAAGATGGAAGAGATAGAGAGAGAGACAAGAAAGAGACGAGCGAGGAAGAAAGAGAGAAAAAGTGAAACACAGAAGAAAGAGAGATGTAGAAAGACAGAGTGAGAAGAAGGAAGGAATGTAAATACACAGCAAACCAATAGCACATTTTGGCCCCAGCTGTTTGTTTGGGTATTTACACTGTAGGCTACAATCAAGTCCTCAAAGCCTCGGTCCAAATGACAAGGCCCTGATACCTCGCCACAGATCCACTAAACAAAGGCAGAGCAAGCCAAAGCTCAAAGCATACAACCGTCAAGGTCACCCTCAGTTATTTGTCAATCATTGTGGACGGGGGAAAAATGAATAAAGATGCATAAATGGCTTGAATAAAGAGAGGGCAGGAGGAAAGAAGGAAAGGAAGAGAGAAAGGGAAGTGATTTTTGTATTGGCTGAACTTCTTGGGCCTGTTTTGTTTGACCAGATGTAGAATTAGTACACATCACTTTGCATCAGCGAGACGTTGACCATAAGCCACCATAGAGAGTACACCTCCCTCTCGCCGCACCAGGGTTTGCTGGTGTCTGTAATTCTGCTAGTGCAATTATCGATGTGACGCATTCCTCAAGAAAATAGGAGCATATACCTGGATAGTTGTGCCCAGCTGTTTTTCCAATTGGAATCAGTAATTGAAAACATAGCATTTCTGTTTTTACACGGATAAATAGGGAAAAGCGTCAATGACGTTTCAAGTTATCGTCTTTCAAGAGCTGCAGTATAAATCAACTTAGTAAAATCAGCCAAATAAAAAATTGGTAGTACACTTACATTTTAGTCATTTAGCAGACGCTCTTATCCAGAGCGACTTACAGGAGCAATTAGGGTTAAGTGCCTTGCTCAAGGGCACATCGGCAGATGTTTCACCTAGTCGGCTCGGGATTAGAACCAGCGACCTTTCGGTTACTGGTACTACGCTCTTAACCACTAAGCTACCTGCCAATATATGTTGTTTCTGTGATAGGGTGACTTCCACAAACTAGCCTTGCTGGAACACTGCAGACAAAACAGAAAACAGGCTAAAACAATACGGATAACAGTGGATTAAAAATCGCGATGCTATGTTATGGCTAGCTGGAAACGATAACTTTATCCCGTTTTCCAAATATTTTTTTTCTTGCACTATTCAATCAAAACCGGTATATGGAAATTCCCACAGTGAGGCAAAACAACAGCGAGAGAGCGCTCTGGTGTTCCTTTTAGCTTCACAACATCAATATTGTGCTAATAATCACACAAACTGAAATTTTCCCGCACCACCCCAGATACCTCCACATGCAGCTTTTGATTGAACAAGGTGAACGAGGACTAGAAAGGTGTACTACAGATGAGTGTGAAGGAGAGGAGTTGATGCTGTCATTGTCTCTGGGGCGTTTTGGGAGGCCCCAGATCCTGTGGCGTGTCAATGAATCAGGCTAAACATGCGTGACAAGCAGCGGGCCAGGAGGGAGGGAATGAAAGAGGGATGGAGTGAGGAGAAGTCATCCCCCCATCCCCATGCACCACATTGGTGTTGGTGGGGAGATCTGGGGGTAATCTGCGGCTGCATGCGATAGAGAGACGAGCCCCTTTATTTAGACGCACTGGTAGGCCCCTAATTGCAGCTGATGCTGAGAAACACATGTTAAGAGGGGAGCGAGTCAGATGTCAGCAGTACAGCCATATGGTTTTTCTTCCACCTACAGGAGATGGGCCTATACCCAGAGACGACAGACAGCACTAGGGATCGGATCATGGCATGCTGCGCATTGACAACTTGACTTTGGCTGAGTCCCAAATGGCCCCCTACACCCAATATAGTGTACTACTTTTTACTACAGTCCTATGTGGATAGAATCCTGGCAGGCTGCGCACTGACAACTTCACTTAAGCAACATATCCAAATGGCACCCTATTCCCTATATAGTGCGCTACTTTTGATCAGAGACCTATGTGCCCTGGTTAACAGTTTTGCACTATATAGGAAATAGGGGATCATTTAGGAAGCATACCCTTGACTTACTTTCTTTGATTTATTCGCCAGGGACAATGCACAAATCTTCAATATTTCTGTAGAAAGGAATGAACTTTTGTTTTGTCACTTTCACAGTTATTATTTAGAATTTTTTTAGTTGCTTTAAGTAACATTGACTATCAGTAAGTCTATTAAAATAAGGGAGCTGAAACAACAACATTCTGAGTATTATAAGTGAAACAGCTTTCAAAAAATGTGGTGCACAAATAAAAGAGCAACAACAGATGCTGAAGGAGAAAATCTGACCATTAGAACCCTTGTTTCTATTGACTTAACCCTATTATTTTACTAAAACATTTTCTATTAGAACTTATAGAATTATATTATATTTCTACTGTAATATTCAACACAAAGTTGTTGTGAAAGCCCTGAAACATGTCAACAGTGCGTCTCTGTATGAACAACACACAATATATATTTTTTAATTACTTGTTAAACAATTGTATTAGTATAAATAAATATAATTTTTTTTAAAATCAGCATACAATATAGCTCAGTATTCGTATTATATACTTTATACAGTATTTTTTGCTCATATTTATCAAGGGTGCCAAAAGGTTCGTGAGGATAACGACACAGCCTTTTTCTAAAATGTTTTATGAGATTGGAGAACACGTTGGGAGAGATCTTAGACTATTCCTTCATACAGAATCTTTCCAGATCCTTGATATCCATTGTCTGCACCCTCTTCAATTCAAACCACAGGTTTTCAATGGGGTTCAAGTCCAGAGACTGAGACCTTTATTTTGTGGTCTATTAACAATTTATTTGTGGATTTTGATTGGTGCTTGGGGTTATTGTCTTACTGGAAGATACAAATTAAATATTATTTGTCACATGTGCCGAATACAACAGGTGTAGACCTTTAAATGCTTACTTACAAGCCCTTAACGAACAATGCAGTTTTAAGAAAAATAAGTGTTAAGTTAAAAATAATGCAAATAGTCCAGGTAGCCATTTGATTAGCTGTTCAGGAGTCTTATGGCTTGGGGGTAGAAGCTGTTAAGAAGCCTTTTGGACCTATACTTGGTGCTCCAGTACCGCTTGCCGTGCGGTAGCAGAGAGAACAGTCTATGACTAAGGTGGCTGGAGTCGTTGGCAATTCGTAGGGCCTTCCTCTGACACCGCCTGGTATAGAGGTCCTGGATGGCAAGAAGCTTGGCCCCAGTGATGTACTGGGCCGTACGCACTACCCTCTGTAGTGCCTTGTGGTCGGAGGCCGAGCAGTTGCCATACCAGGCGGTGATGCAACCAGTCAGGATGCTCTCGATGGTGCAGCTGTAGAACTTTTTGAGGATCTGAGGACCCATGCCAAATCTTTTCAGTCTCCTGAGGGGGAATAGGCTTTGTCGTGAGGGCACGACTGTCTTGGTGTGTTTGGACCATGATAGTTTGTTGGTGATGTGGACACCAAGGAACTTGAAGCTCTCAACCTGCTCCACTACAGCCCCGTCGATGAGAATGGAGGCGTGCTCGGTCCTCCTTTTCCTGTAGTCCACAATTCTCTCCTTTGTCTTGATCACGTTGAGGGAGAGGTTGCTATCCTGACACCAAACGGCCAGGTCTCTGACCTCCTCCCTATAGGCTGTCTCATCGTTGTCGGTGATCAGGCCTACCACTGTTGTGTCTTCAGCAAACTTAATAATGGTGTTGGAGTCGTGCTTGGCCATGCAGTCATGGGTGAACAGGGAGTACAGGAGGGGGACTGAGCACGCACCCCTGAGGGGCCCCGTGTTGAGGATCAGCGTGGCAGATGTGTTGTTACCTAACCTTACCACCTGGGGGCGGCCAGTCAGGAAGTCCAGGATCCAGTTGCAGAGGGAGGTGTTTAGTCCCAGGGTCCTTAGCTTAGTGATGAGCTTTGAGGGCACTATGGTGTTGAACGCTGAGCTGTAGTCAATGAATAGCATTCTCTCGTAGGTGTTCCTTTTGTCCAGGTCGGAAAGGGCAGTGTGGAGTGCAATAGAGATTGCATCATCTGTGGATCTGTTGGGGTCTAGGGTTTCTGGGATAATGGTGTTGATGTTAGCCATGACCAGCCTTTCAAAGCACTTCATGGCTACAGAGGTGAGTGCTACGGTCAGTAGTCATTTAGGCAGGTTACCTTTGTGTTCTTGGGCACAGGGACTATGGTGGTCTGCATGAAACATGTTGGTATTACAGACTCAGTCAGGGACAGGTTGAAAATGTCAGTGAAGACACTTGCCAGTTGGTCAGCGCATGCTCGGAGTACACGTCCTGGCAATCCGTCTGGCCCTTACTCACATCGGCTACGGAGAGCGTGATCACACAGTCATCTGGAACAGCTGATGCTCTCATGCATGCTTCAGTGTTGCTTGCCTCGAAGCGAGCACAGAAGTAATTTAGCTCGTCTGGTAGGCTCGTGTCACTGGGCAGCTCGTGGGTGTGCTTCCATTTGTAGTCCGTAAAAGTTTGCAAGCCCTGCCACATTCAACGAGCGTCGGAGCCGGTTATATACTACCGTTCAAAAGTTCGGGGTCACTTAGAAATGTCCTTGTTTTTGAAAGAAAATCAATTTTTTTGTCCATTAAAATAACATCCAATTGATCAGAAATACAGTGCAGACATTGCTAATGTTGTAAATGGCTATTGTAGCTGGAAACGGCTGATTTTTTTATGGAATATCTACATAGGCGTACAGAGGCCCATTATCAGCAACCATCAGTCCTGTGTTCCAATGGCATGTTGTGTTTGCTAATCCATATTCATCGTTTTAAAAGACTAATTGATCATTAGAAAACCCTTTTGCAATTATGTTAGCACAGCTGAAAACTGTTGTGCTGATTAAAGAAGCAATAAAACTGGCCTTCTTGAGACTAGTTGAGTGTCTGGAGCATCAGCAATTGTGGGTTCGATTACAGGCTCAAAATGGCCAGAAACAAATAACTTTCTTCTGATACTCGTCAGTTATTCTTGTTCTTAGAAATGAAGGCAAGAAATTGCCAAGAAACTGAAGATCTCGTACAATGCTGTGTACTACTCCCTTCACAGAACAGCGCAAACTGGCTCTAACCAGAATAGAAAGAGGAGTGGGAGGCCCGACTGAGCAAGAGGACGCCTCACAGGTCCTCAACAGACGCCTCACAGGTCCTCAACTGGCAGCTTCATTAAATAGTACCCGCAAAACACCAGTCTCAATGTCAACAGTGAAGAGGCGATATCTCAGACAGGCCAATAAAAAGAAAAGATTAAGATGGGCATTCTGAGATATGGCTTTTTCTTTGCAACTCTGCCTAGAAGTTCAGCATCCTGGAGTCGCCTCTTCACTGTTGATGTTGAGACTGGTGTTTTTACAACATTAACAATGTCTACACTGTATTTCTGATCAATTTTATGTTTTTTTAATGGACAAAAAAATTGCTTTTCTTTCAAAAACAAGAACATTTCTAAGTGACCCCAAACGATTCAATCTTAGTCCTGTGTTGACGCTTTGCCTGTTTGATGGTTCGTCGGAGGGCATTGTGGGATTTCTTATAAGCGTCTGGATTAGAGTCCCACTCCTTGAAAGTGGCAGCTCTACCCTTTAGCTCAGTGCGGATGTTGCCTGTAATCCATGGCTTCTGGTTGGGGTATGTACGTACGGTCACTGTGGGGACGACGTCATCAACACACTTATTGATGAAGCCAGTGACTGATGTGGTGTACTCCTCAATGCCATCAGAAGAATCCCTGAACATATTCCAGTCTGTGCTAGCGAAACAGTCCTGTAGCTTATTATCTGCGTTATCTGACCACTTCTGTATTGACAGAGTGACTGGTACTTCCTGTTTTAGTTTTTGCTTGTAAGCAGGAATCAGGAGGATAGAATTATGGTCAGATTTGCCAAATGGAGGGCGAGGGAGAGCTTTGTACTCTGTGTGTGGAGTAAAGGTGGTCTAGAGTTTTTTTCCTCTGGTTGCACATTTAACATGCTGGTAGAAATTAGGTAAAACGGATATGTTTCCCTGCATTAAATTCCCCGGCCACTAGGAGCGCCGCCTCTGGATGAGCATTTTCTTGTTTGCTTATGGCCTTATACAGCTCGTTGAGGGCGGTCTTAGTGCCAACATCGGTTTGTGGAGGTAAATAGACAGCTACGAAAAATATAGATGAAAACTCTCTTGGTAAATAGTGTGGTCTACAGCTTATCATAAGTTACTCTACCTCAGGCAAGCAAAACCTTGAGACTTCCTTAATATTAGATTTCGTGCACCAGCTGTTATTTACAAATATACACAGACCGCCACCCCTTGTCTTACCGGAGGCAAATGTCCTTGCTGATGCACCGAAAACCTGCCAGCTGTATGTTATCCATGTCGTGTTAAGCCACGACTCAGTGAAACATAAGATATTACAGTTTTTAATGTCCCGTTGGTAGGATATTCTTGATCGGAGCTCATCCATTTTATTATCCAATGATTGTACGTTGGCTAATAGGACTGATGGTAGAGGCAGATTACCCACTTGCTGTCGGATCTTTAGAAGCACCCCAACCTACGTCCCCGATATCTCCATCTCTTCTTCATGCGAATGACGGGGATTTGGGCCTTGTCGGGTGTCTGAAGTAAATCACTCGCGTCCGACTCTTAAAGAAAACATCTTTGTCCAGTACGAGGTGAGTAATCGCTGTCCTGATATCCAGAAGCTCTTTTCGGTCATAAGAGACGGTGGCAGAAACATTATGTACAAAATAAGTTACAAATAACGCGAAAAAACACACACAATAGCACAATAGGTTAGGAGCCCGTAAAACGGCAGCCATCTCCTCCGGCGCAATTCTATATCCACTTGCAGCCAAGTTTCAGCCTCCTGGCAGAGGCAACCAGGTTTTTGGCTAAAATGTATTGGTATTGGGTAACGTTCATTTTGTTATATAGAGTGATAGAGAGCCACGCTTTACAATTTACACTTCCTTAGATCTCAACGCGTACGTACTATATACACAATACAACAACACCCACAAACTGTGCAAACAATCAACCGAATCTCTCCTCACTTGCTCTCTCTCGATCTCTCTCTTTCATTTGTTAAACTCCATCCTTAATCACCCTGTCTCTCTATCACTATCTAGCCCATGATGTCTTTCTCTTCCTCTCTCTCTCTCTCTCTCTCTATACTCAATCTCCTCTCTCTCTCTCCCTCTCCCTCCCAAAATCTCTCTCTATCTCTCTCTGTCCTCCTCACATTATCTAGTTCCACTGCTCCCTTGGCGGTCAGGGGGGTGCCCTACCCACTACCCGCTGACGAAAAAAAAAAAGGCCCAGAAACAAATATTAAATCATTGCTCATGTTGCGTTGGATTATGGGCGGGCTCGTCAAGATGATTAGTTACAGTGGTTGTGCGAGCGCTGGGGCTCCGCTGAGCACCGCATATGCATACAGTAGATTAAAGCAGTACAGTGCTAGCGCAAAGCTCACTAGACACTCAATCATGCAGAGCGGAGCACATTTGCATCCAGTTAGCATTGAGATGGGAGGTGGTACCGCACAGGAAATTAGCTGGATAATAACGGCTGACTATCAATATTTCTGTTTGTGCTTCACAAATAAATAAATAAAATTGGCCTCGGCTGCGTTTCGTGGGCCCCCTCGCTTGTTGTAACTGACGGACAAGTCACATAATACTGTAAATTGCATGGACTCACTGTGTGCAATAATAGTGTGTAACATGATTTCTGAATGACTCATCTATGTACCCCACACATACAATTATCTGTAAGGTCCATCAGTCAAGCAGTGAGACAGAGATTCAAACACAAAGACCAGAGGTTTTCCAATGCCTCGCAAAGAAGGGCACATATTGGTAGATTTAAAAAAGCAGACATTGAATATCCCTTTGAGCATAGTGAAGTTATTACACTGATCAAAAATATAAACGCAACATGTAAAGTGTTGGTCCCATGTTTCATGAACTGAAATAAAATATCCCATATTTTTTTTATAAGCTTATTTCTCTCAATTTTTTAAAACAAATTTGTTAACATCCCTGTTAGTGAGCATTTCTCCTTTGCCAAGATAATCCATCCAACTGATAGGTGTGGCATATCAAGAAGCTGATTAAACAGCATGATCATTACACAGGTGCATCTTGTGCTGGGAACAACAAAAGGCCACACAAATGTGTAGTTTTGTCACACAACACAATGCTACAGATGTCAAGTTTTGAGGGAGCATGCAATTGGCATGCTGACTGCAGGATGTCCACCAGTGCTGTTGCCAGAAAATGTTATGTTAATTTCTCTACCATAAGCCGCCTCCAATGTTGTTTTAGAGAATTTGGCAGTACGTCCAACTGGCCTCACAACCGCAGACCATGTGTATGGCGTTGTGTGGCGAGCCGTTTGCTGTGAAAAGAGTGCACGGTGGGGTTATGGTATGGGCAGGCATAAGCTACCGACAACAAACACAATTGCATTTTATCGATGGCAATTTCAATGCAAAGAAATACCATGACGAGATCCTGAGGCCCATTGCAAGGCCCATTTAAAAAAAAGTTATCTGTGACCAACAGATGCATATCTGTATTCCCAGTTATGTGAAATCCATAGATTAGGGCCTAATGAATTTATTTCAATTGACTGATTTCCTCATATGAACTGTAACTCAGTAAAACTTTTGAAATTGTTGTGTTTATATTTTTGTTCAGTATAATTACACTTTGGATGGTGTATCAATACACCCAGTCACTACAAAGATATAGGCATCCTTCCTAACTTGCCAGAGAGGAAGGAAACCACTGAGGGATTCCAGAAAACTGAGGATGGATCAACAACATTGTAGTTACTCCACAATACTAACCTAATTGAAAGAGGGAAAAGAATGAAGTATTTCAAAACATGCATCCTGTTTGCAACAAGGCACTAAATTAATACTGCAAAAAAATGTGCCAAAGCAATTCACTTTTTGTCCTCAATATAAAGTATTATGTTTGGGGCAAATCCAATACAATGCATTACTGAGTACCACTCTCCATATTTTCAAGCATAGTGGTGGCTGCATCATGTTATGGGAATGCTTGTAATCGTTAAGGAATGGGACGTTTTTCAGGATAAAAAATTAACGGAAATGGAGCTAAGCACAGGCAAAATCCTAGAGGAAAACATGGTTCAGTCTGCTTTCCACCAGACACTGGGAGATGAATTCACCTTAACTTAAAACACAATAACCTAAAACACAAGGCCAAATCTACACTTGAGTTGCTTACCAAGAAGACAGTGAATGTTCCTAGTGGCCTAGTTTTGACTTAATTCTACTTGAAAATCTATGGCAAGACCTGAAAATGGTTGTCTAGCAATGAACAACAACCAATTTGACAGAGCTGTAATATTTTTTAAAAAGAATAATGGGCAAATGTTGCACAATCCAGGTGTGGAAAGCACTTAGAGATTTACCCAGAAAGAATCATAGATGTAATCGCTGCCAAAGGTACTTTTACAAAGTACTGACTCAAAGGTGTGAATACTTATGTAAATTAGATATTTCTGTATTTCATTTTCAATAAATTAGCACAAAAAAACTAACATGTTTTCACTTCATTATGGGGTAATGTGTGTAGATGGGTAAAAAAAGTATTATATTTAATCCATTTTGAATTCAGGTTGTAACAACAAAATGTGGATTAATTCAAGGGGGTATAAATACTTTCTGAATGCACTGTGTGTGTAATATTAAAGGTGCAATCTATGATTGCTACATCCATTTTTGGAATTTTAAAATAATGATTTATAGCCATTGATTCTTGAAGAATATAACATAAAAATGCCTCATGAGCTTAGACTGTTTTTCTCTGTCAGAACCCCAAATATGAGCTAGTTTTACTCCATTGTGTGTAAACAATGTATAGCTTCAAAACATGGTTAAAACATAATTTTGATCTAATGGATGGTAAGTCCTTGAACCCATCCCTCACCAGTTTACCAAAAAAGTGTCAGGGTGTGCAGTTGTTTGAATACCAGATTGCCCCTTTAATGAAATGAGAAGATATAACAGCTTGACTCTGTATTTGAGTCACTTACAAAGGAGATGCTGTAAACTGTCTGTTTGCACAACATGAGACTGGAAGGTACCATGAGAAGCTTTGAATATGAACATACAGCTACAAGAAAGAACAACACTCCATCAAATGACCTAGATAGTACACGGTCATAACACACTGTTAAAGAATAAGTGATTCGACAACGTCAAATAGGGCACCTAATGGAAAACTGTAATGAAAAAGAGAGCGGTTACAAATGAAATATCTGTATTTTAATAAACTACACTTCCAAAAAATTTACAATTCAATAAATAAATAGGAAATGTGCCTTTCTTGACTACATTGGGACACATGACCGTCTTTTAGCTGCAAGAGTAGAGCAAAAGTACAGCCAACTTTCACACACACACACACACACACACACACACACACACACATACACACACACACGGATGTACACACACACACACTCCTCTACTGTCCATTGTACCTGGATTGCTGCCTATTGTGTCATTAAGCCCCCCTATTTTCACTGCTTTGAAATGTTCCTCTGCTGTGTGTGTGTGTCTGTGTTGTGTATGTGTGTGTGTGTGTGTGTATGTGTGTGTGTGTGTGTGTGTGTGTGTGTGTGTGTGCGTGCATGCATGTGTGTGTTTGTGTGTGCATGCGTGCATATGTGTGTGCGTGCATGTATGCTGTGTTGTGTGTTATCGTGTGTGTTTTCCTCCCCTTCAATTACATTGACTCCACTCAGTGATACGCGGGTCAGGGAACTGCATTAAAGCTGTTCAGTCTGTGCGGTCTGGACAGTGTTTGAGTCCTACAGAGGAGCTGTCACGTCTGGGTTCACTCTCTGTGCCAAGCACTATTCCTCATTCACAACCTAATGCATCGCAGATTCGCTGTTCAATCAAAGCCGATATGCAGGTTTCCGCAGTAAGACTAGGATGAGATTGTTCTTGAGGAAGATGGTTTGAGTAAATGTGAGGTTGAATTGACATGTTATGTCATATAAAAACACTTTGTTGTTGATGAAATGACTCCAAACTCTTTTTGGTTGTTGAACCAAGATCTGGTTTCAGGTTTCGATTGAATAAAGCTCCATGTTTCTATGTCCACAGAATTGACAGGGTGCACTCTGCTAACTACATAGGCTACTCAAAATCCTCTAAGAGGAACTATTGTTGGTTTAGAAAAATCAGCAAAGGTTATTTGTTTTATTTTTCTTCCTGAATTTCATGATTGCCTCTCGAAGTTGTACAACATTTGAGTAATATGCTTATTTTTTATTTAATTGACAAAAAGGAGAACAAGAGCTTTGTCCTCCTTTTCGTAATTTTTCACATTTACTTAGTCAGTTGGAAGGTAGGCAGGGTACAGGTTGTAGAGGGAAGACAGCAAGAAAGTACAGATTGGGGTGAGATTCGTACCAATGCCGCTGTGGGCAATATGTGCATGGGAGTCTGCAGCACTACAAACTACACTTGGCCACACTCTCACACAGGGTAATATGTTTTTGAAGTGAAGAATGAGTGTCTAAATATTTTTGGGACAATTTAGATTTTTTTGTTAAAAGCTTGAGCATATTCTTCCAGCTGTCGTTTCCCCCCTTTCATTCTGCTCTCAGACCATGGTACGCAATACACAGAAATGCAGCATTCAGGGTGAGGGTCAGAGAGTGTTGACGGAGGTAGTAATCGATTCACCCCTGTAGGTATTATTGTCATCGGAACTGTGGGTGAGGGAGCTTGTGACTCACCTCTGTTGGCGTTCTCCTCTACAAGGCCTGGGGTGTAGGGGTAGGTGGGGTTGGGGAGCGGGCTAGGCTTGCCGGAGCAGGTCTTGTCCCCCCCCTCGTCCAGGCTGGGGCCTTGTGGGCCCTGGGGAGAGGGCGTGGGGGAGCTGGCGGGCCGGGAGCTGGTCAATGAGCTGGAGGGTCTGGAGCTGGCACAGTTCTGGAGGGGCACAGGGAGAAGAGTAAGGAGTCAAGGACTTAATGATTGACTTAGAAAGAACAAAAACCGTAAACAAAAATAATACTTATATTTTAAGAAAAACAGAACAAAATGTGTGCAGAAAATAAATAGAATAAATGTATTAATTAAAAATTAAAAATTAAAACGTCTGATTTGTAATCCAAAATTAATATTCAAACGTAATAATATTGAATACTTTTGAAAGCATTCAGTTTATCAAATATCTTGTTCTCGCTCTCGATTCTTCTCATTGAGTTTACATGTTTTTTTCCCCTCTGTTCTCAAGTCTTCTTTATTCTTGTTTGGGGTTTTGATGTGGAGGCGGGCTTAGAGGAGGGGAGTGCAGCCAACAGACAAAATGGAGAGCTGTCCTAGCCGACGACCTGACGTCACGTCCTCCTTCTGCTCCTTGTTATTCATTGGCAGATTCTCCTACTGACCTGGATGGAAACCTTACAAACTATAAACAAACCCATTTAAGAAAGAAGACCATGCGCAGACCATTGGCTGACAGTTGACCACCCAGTTAAAATGGTGAATGCCCTCCATGGCACTGTGCATGCTATCAAAGTATTTTGTGGCAAGTGCACCCTCTATCCATCTCTATGGGTGACACATTTCACAATTTTAACACATTTAAAACAAGGAATCTCTCTAAGAGACCAAAATAAACTCCAATCATTGAATCCCATTTGTTTGCACAGCTATTAAACAGACTTCAGAGAGCATCAGGGCGCTTCCATAGGCTCGGCCTCTTGTATTACATATGTCTGTCATGAAGGAATGCCTAGCATCACAGACCTCTGAACAAACACTCAAAGTTATGCCTGCCACTTCTTTTACAACCCCTACTCAATGTAGATCTCCAGGAATCACACGCACGCACCCACACTGAAACACACACACACACACACGCCGCTCGCCCCCTGCTTCCTATATCTTGTCAAAACTTGAATTAAGATTTTTTTTTTTACTAATCCAGTTCCATTTTATATCTATATTTCAGTGCTGTCACAGCCACGGAACTCCAACTATTGAGAAGGGGTTGTTTTTTATTTGGGTGGTGCAACTGACTGCTTTATTTCACAAAGCAATCTGGCAGTGTGTGTACAAGTGGGGGGTCATGAGGGTCACCAGGCAGTTGGTATCAAGCAGGCAGGCAACATTGGTCTAGAGCTTGTGTATAAATAACTGGAGGGGGGACCCCCGGAGGTCTAAAAGGGCTGTTTGCACAACCTACTGCATGTAGGGGCTGCTGAACAGCTCGAGAAAGCAGTCAATAGGATTATTAAATGAACAATGACAGAATGTCATTAGATGTAATGATTGGAGGTCATTTTTTGCTTCGCTGCACTATACCTATGCTGATATGAATGCGGCGCCGGATCATTTAAGAGATGTGAACAACAACGTTGTGCTGTCTTTCCTCTTTTTATTTCAATATTTGCTTTGATGTGTATTCTGAGAAACTAATGGCCATTTTTAAAACAGAGCGGAAATGAACAGCGTGCTTCATTCTAGTATATCTGGTTATGCGTCACAAAATCATTTTACATCAACCTTATCAAACATTCTTAAAAAGCTTTTCATCTAAAACATAATTTTTTATGTCTAATTTATCTTCTGAAGTACCATATGCAGTAACGGTATGCTGTGAAGAACCGTATTTGTCCATTCTACCAGAGACGATACTGAATCCTATATTTTACAACTGGGGAGATATAGGGCATGTTCGGTCATCTAGAGCCAAATGTCTCCTATCTCCAGACAGACAGGTAGATACTGTATTTCAGCGGGATTTATGGGGCAAAATAGCATTAGCTAAAAAACATCCGCTGCATGGGCAAACTGGATGGCGGACTTTGAGATTGGAAAATTGCCAGAGAGCACTAAAAGGAGCACCCCCACACTGATAATACAGCTGCACGGTATATCAGCTACCTTGGGGTTTGTTTGCCCCCCCCCCCCCGAGTCATTTTTTACTAGTCACAATCTTTACAGTGTCAGGAACTGTAACGGGGTCAAAAAGGAAGAAGGGGCGATATTCTAAAATCAATCTGCCTTTAAAAATTGTCTGATTCCCTTCTCAACGACCTGATGGTTGGGGGGGGGGGACTGGACTGGGGCACAAACTGCTATGAGCCATAAAGCGTGACAACCCGGGTGGGGAGTTAATGTGATCACTCATAAGGGACGAGTTGCAGAAGGGGGGAGAGGAGAGGGGACAGTGGTTGTGTGTGAAGGAGGGTGGGGGGCTTTGGTTGGTGTGTGTGTGTGTGTGTGTGTGTGTGTGTGTGGGTGGAGGGGGGCTATTAACTACTTTTAAAGCGCTTTGCCGGAGCTAAGTGATCGCAGGGAGCAGGAGGGAACAGTATAAATAGTGGCCTGACACTTTAATGTCAGGGGACAGCTCGTCCAGGATTAGAAACTTGTAACCCCGGCGGTGCGGGTGACATTGGTTGGGATGAAGGTTCTGGGCCGGCGTGCGGCAGAGGGGCTATTACAGAGGTGCATGTTTGATGTATAAGGGCATCTAACATGGGGCTTGTCCACTAGCGATACTAGAAGCATTGCTCAGCGGCTACTTCTCACTGACATTGCTGCATTGATGTGGGAAAGAACACTGTGTGTGCACTATGGTGAACTATGTATGAACTATGTGGTGAACTATGTGAATCTGTACACACATACTGTACACACACACACGTAAAAGGAATGCTAGGTTACATACTGAAAAATGTAGCGCTTTTCTTCTCTCCTTGATCCTTTTAACTGTGCTCCGAACCTGCAGCAAAGAGAGATAGAAAAAGAGAGAGGGAGAGAGGGCAATAAGAGAGTTTAACACAGAACATACCGTGCTGTATTTGTATTTGTATGTATTAAGGATCCCCATTTGCTGCTGCCATGGCAGCAGCTACTCTTCCTGGGGTCCAGCAACATTAAGGCAGTTATATACAATTTAAAATATTACATTACATTTCATAACACTTTTCACAACACATTAAGTGTGTTCCCTCAGGCCACTACTCTATCTGTTTTTTAAAATCTGATTATACTGCTTGCATCAGTTATCTGATGTGGAATAGAGTTCCATGTAGCCATGGCTCTATGTAGTACTGTGCGCCTCCCATAGTCTGTTCTTGACTTAGGGAGAGTACAACACTTACAAAAACTAAACAAAAAATCCTTCAAAAGCATCTCCCTGCATCTGGACGCAACCAAAGTGTGGAAATTCAAAATAAAGAACAGAAAGTGGAGAGAGAGAGAGAGAGAGAGAGAGAGAGAGAGAGAGAGAGAGAGAGAGAGAGAGAGAGAGAGAGAGAGAGAGAGAGAGAGACACAAAGCAAGCAGCACATTGTTTTAGGCCAATGAGCAGCACTGGAGAGGGGAAAACAGAAATGTTCCAGTTTGTCAGGGGTAATGGAACCTGAAAGTGACACATAGAGCCAGCAAACTAAGGAGACTACTTTCAGCTATCATCTGTCACATGGCAAGGGGGGAACAGATTACATTTGCAGTGTGGAACAGTATCCAATAGTGCAGTTGTGTCGCACACATAGATTACATCTCTTTTTTTGGTGGTTAAATGTTTTGGGCAGGGTATATTTACAGCATGAATTTACATTACATTGTGGACAATTTCTTGTTAAAAAAACACATGATTTATTGTTTCAGTAGAATTTGGTTTACATGAAAATGGAGCTACTAAAGTAACTATAGCACGGCAAGGATACACTCGAAAGTCATAGAGTGAATTACTGATAGATAATCAAATCAAATTTTATTTGTCACATGCGCCGAATACAACAGGTTACAGTGAAATGCTTACTTAAAAGCCCTTAACACTTATTTTTCTTAAAACTGCATTGTTGGTTAAGTAAAAAATAGATAAGTAAAAAATAAACAAAAAAAACAAAAAACAAAAAAATATATATAATTAAAGAGCAGCAGTAAAATAACAGTAGCGAGGCTATATACAGGGGGTACCGGTACAGAGTCAATGTGCGGGGGCACAGTGTCAGAGTGGTGTGTGTAGATGAGTGGAAGGAATCAAGCGCAGGATCCAGGATGACTTCAATAGACTTTATAGTACGTTCAACACGTGAACAAAATAGTCGCCAACCCAACCGGGTGGCGCAAAACAATTACGCACAAAACACAATGCGTAAAACACCAGAAAAGCGCACGCAGTGCGAACTCTCGGGACAAGCCAACAACGAGAGAAAATACCCTAACGAGGCAGTCTGACACAAAACAATCACGCATAACACCTGACCCAAACACACGAACTAAATAAGGGAAACAATTAAGACACAAATAAGGGACAGGTGTTATGAAACAGACAAAACCAACAGAACATGAAACATAGAACGGTGGCAGCTAGTACTCCGGAGACGACGACCGCCGAAGCCTGCCCGAACAAGGAAGAGGAGCAGCCTCGGCCGAAACCGTGACAGTACCCCCCCCTTGACGCGCGGCTCCAGCCGTGCGCCGACCCGGAGCTCGGGGACGACCCGGACGACGCGGAGCAGGGCGCGCAGGATGACCCCGATGGAAATCGGTCAGTAGGGACTGGTCTAAGACGTCCCTCCTTGGCACCCAGCACCGCTCCTCCGGGCCGTACCCCTCCCACTCCACGAGATATTGAAGACCCCCCATCCGGCGTCTAGAATCCAGGATGGACCTCACGGTGTACGCCGGAGCCCCCTCGATGTCCAACGGGGGCGGAGGAGTCTCCTCAATCTCAAAGTCCTGGAGTGGACCAGCTACCACCGGCCTGAGGAGAGACACATGGAACGAGGGGTTAATATTTTTGTAATCAACAGGTAGTTCTAACCTATAACTCACCTCGTTCAATCTCCTCAGGACTTTAAATGGCCCCACAAACCGCCGACCCAGCTTCCGGCAGGGCAGGCGGAGGGGCAGGTTTCTGGTTGAGAGCCAGACTCGATCTCCAGGTGCGTACACTGGCCCCTCACTGCGGTGTAGGTCGGCGCTCGTCTTCTGTCGACGTATGGCACGCTGCAGATGGACGTGTGCAGCGTCCCACGTCTCCTCCGAGCGCCGCACCCACTCATCCACAGCGGGGGCCTCGATCTGGCTCTCATGCCATGGTGCCAGAACCGGCTGGTACCCTAATACACACTGAAAAGGGGTTAGTTGGGTGGAGGAGTGGCGAAGAGAGTTCTGTGCCATCTCGGCCCAGGGCACATATCTCGCCCACTCCTCCGGCCGGCCCTGACAGTATGACCTCAGAAACCTACCCACATCCTGGTTGACACGTTCAACCTGCCCATTACTCTCCGGGTGGTACCCCGAGGTAAGGCTTACCGAAACCCCCAACCGTTCCATAAATGCTCTCCACACCCTAGAGGTGAACTGGGGGCCTCGGTCAGACACTATATCCTCGGGTACCCCGTAATGCCGGAAGACATGGGTGAACAGAGCCTCAGCGGTCTGTAGGGCAGTGGGTAGACCCGGCATGGGAAGGAGACGACAGGCCTTAGAGAACCGATCCACAACGACCAGGATGGTAGTATTCCCCTGTGAGGGGGGGAGGTCGGTAACAAAATCCACCGAGAGGTGGGACCAGGGTCGTTGTGGAATAGGCAGGGGTTGTAACTTACCCCTGGGCAAATGTCTGGGCGCCTTACACTGGGCACACACCGAACAGGAGGAGACATAAATCCTCACATCCCTAGCTAACGTTGGCCACCAGTACTTCGTGCTAAGGCAGTGCACTGTCCGGCCGATACCCGGATGGCCAGAGGAGGGGGACGTATGAGCCCAACAAATGAGGCGATCGCGTACCTCGAGCGGAACGTACGTCCGACCCACAGGACACTGTGGAGGACTCGGGTCGGTGCGTAACGCCCGCTCGATCTCACCATCAACCTCCCACACCACCGGAGCAACCAGACAAGACTCCGGTAGTATGGGCGTGGACTCAACTGACCTCTCCTCTGCGTCATACCGCCGAGACAGCGCATCTGCCTTCCCGTTCTGGGACCCAGGGATGTATGTGATCTTAAACACAAACCGGGCTAGGAACATAGTCCAACGAGCCTGGCGAGGATTCAGTCTCCTAGCTGCCCGGATGTACTCCAGGTTACGATGGTCAGTTAGAATGAGGAAAGGGTGTTGAGCCCCCTCGAGCCAATGCCGCCACACCTTTAGGGCCTGTACCACGGCTAACAGCTCCCTGTCTCCTACGTCATAATTCCGCTCCGCCGGACTGAGCTTCTTAGAGTAGAACGCACAGGGACGGAGTTTAGGTGGAGTGCCAGAACGCTGGGAAAGAACGGCCCCTATCCCGGCCTCTGACGCGTCCACCTCTACTTGGAACGGTAAAGAAGGATCCGGATGCGCCAACACCGGCGCCGAGGTAAACAGGTCCTTTAGTCTCCCAAATGCCCTGTCCGCCTCAGCTGACCACCGCAAGCGCACCGGACCCCCCTTTAACAGAGACGTTATGGGAGCTGCCACCTGTCCAAAACCCCGGATAAACCTCCGGTAATAATTCGCAAAACCCAAGAACCGTTGCACCTCCTTCACAGTGGTTGGGGTCTGCCAATTACGCACAGCTGACGCCCGGTCTACCTCCATCTTCACCCCTGACGCAGACAACTGGTAACCCAGAAAGGAGACCGACTTCTGGAAAAACAGACATTTCTCTGCCTTGACATATAGGTCATGCTCCAACAGCCTCCTCAATACTCGGCGCACCAGGGCTACATGCTCAGCACGGGTAGGACTATACACCAGAATGTCGTCGATGTACACAACTACTCCCTGTCCCTGCATGTCCCGGAAAATCTCATCGACGAAGGATTGGAAGACTGAGGGAGCATTCATCAACCCATATGGCATGACTAGATACTCGTAGTGTCCGGAAGTCGTGCTAAACGCTGTCTTCCATTCATCGCCCGCTCGAATGCGTACCAAGTTATATGCGCTCCTAAGATCCAATTTTGTAAAGAACTGCGCACCGTGCAGTGACTCCGTCATAGTCGCAATCAGAGGAAGTGGATAGCTGTACTTCACTGTGATCTGATTGAGACCGCGGTAATCAATACACGGGCGCAGACCTCCATCCTTTTTCTTTACAAAAAAGAAACTTGAGGAAGCGGGTGAAACGGAGGGCCGTATGTATCCCTGTCTCAGAGACTCAGAGATGTATGTCTCCATAGCCTTTCTCTCCTCTTGAGACAAGGGATACACATGGCTCCGCGGGAGAGCTGCTCCTGACTGGAGATCTATCGCACAATCCCCCCGTCTATGAGGCGGCAGCTGCGCCGCCCGAGTCTTACTGAACGCCAGTGCCAAATCCTCATACTCGGGGGGAATCTGCAGTGCTGGCATTAGATTCGGACTCTCCACCGAGGTCGCCCCTATGGAAACACCCAGACACCGCCCCTCACATTGAGCAGACCACCCTTTAAGAGCTTTCTCTCGCCACCTAATAATAGGGTCATGAGTCATCAACCAGGGAAGACCCAGCACTACCGGATACGCAGGAGAGTCAATCAGATAGAGCTGAATTCTCTCCTCATGACCCTCCTGCGCCGTCATCTGAATGGGTGCTGTGACTTCCCTAATCAACCCAGACCCTAACGGACGGCTATCTAGGGCATGGACGGGGAAAGGTTTATCCACTGGAAGGAGGGGAATCCCTAACTCTATACAGAACTGGCGATCTACAAAATTCCCAGCTGCGCCTGAATCTACCAGCGCCTTATGCTGGGAACGAGGTGCAACCTGTGGGAAACAAACAGGCAAGGTTAGGTGCACGACAGAAAGCTCTGGGTAAGCAGGGCGCCTACTCACCTGGGGGGACCCCCCAATGCGTGACCTGCCATCTCCCCCACTGGAGGACCCGCCCCAACACCTAGCCGCGGTGTGTCCTCCACGACCACAGTTGGTGCAAGGGCCAGGTCCCCTCGGGCTCCTCCTCCTCCGTTCCCTAGCGCCAGCACCTCCGAGCTCCATAGGGCTCGGCTCGGAGGTGCTGGAGAGTGGAATGGGCGAACCCCCCCCTCCGGGACGCCCACGGGTGGCGAGCAGGGTATCCAGCCGGATGGCCATGTCGACCAGCTGGTCGAACGTCAACGACGTGTCCCTGCACGCCAACTCTCGCTGGACGTCCTCCCGGAGGCTGCAGCGGAAATGGTCGATAAGGGCCCGCTCATTCCACCCTGCATCAGCCGCTAGGGTCCGGAACTCTAAGGCAAAGTCCTGGGCGCTCCTCATCCCCTGTCGGAGGTAGAACAGACGTTCCCCCGCCGCCTTCCCTTCCGGTGGATGGTCGAACACAGCACGGAAGCGGCGGGAGAACTCCGCATAGTTCGTAGTAGCGGCGTCCATTCTCCTCCACTCGGCGTTGGCCCACTCCAACGCCTTGCCGGTGAGACAGGAGATGAGGGCTGAGACGCTCTCGTGTCCCGAGGGCGCCGGGTGGACGGTGGCGAGGTAGAGCTCCACCTGCAGCAGGAATCCTTGACACCCGGCAGTGGAGCCGTCGTACGCCCTCGGGAGCGAGAGCCGAATCCTACTAGGTTCCGGAGATGAGACGGGGGGGCTGGCCGATGGGGCTGGTTCGGTTCCTGGAGGTGTGGGAACCCCGCTGGTCTCCCATCGGTGCAGAGTATTCATCACCCCCTCCAGGGCATGACAGACCTGGTTGATGCGGTCCTCCTGACCACGAAGACGTTCAGCCATCTCGGCCGTCGGCGCGGTCGCTCCTGCTGATTCCATGGGTGATGCGTGATTCTGTCAGAGTGGTGTGTGTAGATGAGTGGAAGGAATCAAGCGCAGGATCCAGGATGACTTCAATAGACTTTATAGTACGTTCAACACGTGAACAAAATAGTCGCCAACCCAACCGGGTGGCGCAAAACAATTACGCACAAAACACAATGCGTAAAACACCAGAAAAGCGCACGCAGTGCGAACTCTCGGGACAAGCCAACAACGAGAGAAAATACCCTAACGAGGCAGTCTGACACAAAACAATCACGCATAACACCTGACCCAAACACACGAACTAAATAAGGGAAACAATTAAGACACAAATAAGGGACAGGTGTTATGAAACAGACAAAACCAACAGAACATGAAACATAGAACGGTGGCAGCTAGTACTCCGGAGACGACGACCGCCGAAGCCTGCCCGAACAAGGAAGAGGAGCAGCCTCGGCCGAAACCGTGACACACAGGTTAGTCTAGGTAATTGAGGTAATATGTACATGTAGCGTTAAAGTGACTATGCATAGATAATAAACAAAGATTGGCAGCAGCGTAAAAGAGGGGGGGGGGGGGGGATTTTCCAATGGAATGCTTTAATATTACTTTTTTTATTCATAATATATTTTGTGTGATATAATTTAATCATACAAATGTACAACTTTATGTTAAGCCTGCAGGAGTAATACATCCCAATGCTGTTACTATGCATTGTAAGACTTGGCATAAGTATGTATGACCCCTTATGTCTCGTTATCAACTTGACTAAAACTAGTTTGAGTCAGTTAAAAATGTCCTACATGGAGAGACATAATACGACTAAATAAGCATTAGGCTTTACAAATCTGTAGTCTATAACGTCCTAGATGGAGAGACATAATTAAATATTATACGCCTTACAACACATTTTAAAGGCTCATGCATGCTTATAACAACTACAAAAACATAAGTGCAGGCTTTACTGATCTGTATTCTATCGATCCTGTTTACTACTGTAACTGTGAACCATTTACGTCCAATGCCGTTTGCTCCAATGAGGCTGCTTGCTGTCACCATACACTGTACATTTGTAATGGGCTCCTGCACTCAGCCCGGCACGCCCAGGGGCAGCCCACCCCATTAGTGAATATGCATTATTTCTTATGGCTTCATTAGGCCGCGGCGTCATAATTTATGACGCCACACTGAAATACACACACACACACAAATAGTGTGTTTGTGTGTGTGTGTATATATGTGTGTGTGACAGGGGGATGTTTTGCATGCACACAATCGCTGAGTGGGCCCATAATGAAGAGAGCAGAAGGCTCCTGACAGGCAGAATCAACAGAGCAGTGTCATATTCCACACCCCTATTAATCCTGACGGGATGAGGAGTGGCGAGCGTTTGAGATGAGTTTAGATAATGTTTACTAAGCGATATTCAGGGGGAATACTGGTGTTTTTGTTCGTATCAAAGCTGAGGCAATTACGTGATATTGACTTGCCGAGCATTTGAAATGCGTTTGAGATGCGTTTAGATAACGTTTACCAAGCGCTGTTAAAGGTGAAATCCTGGTTATTTTGTTTGCATAAAAGAAAAGGTGAGAGGCAATTAGGTGACATTGACTTAATTAATAATTTGACAATGAAGGGAAGGGCCTTGTTTTAGACGATTGTTATGCGGTTAAGGCTTTCTGTTGCCTGAAGGTTTCACAGGGATGCAACCGCGGGCCTCCGATATAAATGGGCGAAAAACGATTAGCACATGAAAGACGTGCGTGTACACACACCTGCCGACATCCTTGGAGTTTATTAAAATAAAAAGTAATTAAAGAGGAGGATGAAGAGGTGACCAAGGAGAAAAAGTTAATTGGGATAAATCATGTAATCATTCATTCATGTAATTAAATATATGTCGCAATGGAGTGTAATATCAGCGGGTATGATATATGCAACATCGTGTTTTCCTAATTATGAAACCTGCAAACAAGAAGAGTATTTTCCGCCTTTGCTTGAAATGTTGGTAACTTTCATATTTCAGAATAAATTAGAATTTGATTTAATCTTTTCTACTTTTTTATTCATTGCAATCTGTGTAACATGTAACTCTAATTGACAATAAAAAGCACACTACTCATTGATGTAATTGTTCATATTCATATTTAGATTTAAGGGACACATTTAATCAAATAATATAGATCAGATATATATGATCTATCAATGTTCTCAAAGAATAATGCTGAGTAACACTTTATAATAAACATTTTATTACTGAACATTATTATATTGTGTTACCTACTCCTGTACAGTGATATAAGAAGGTTCAATATAATCCACTGGTGTCCCCTGTAGCTCAGTTGGTAGAGCATGGCGCTTGCAACGCCAGGGTTGTGGGTTTGTTTCCCATGGGGGGCCAGTATGAAAATGTATGCACTCACTAACTGTAAGTCGCTCTGGATAAGAGCATCTGCTAAATGACTAAAAATGTTTAAAAAATGTAAAATGGTGTGTACACCCATAGAGATCCCACAGATATCCCTGATTCTATATGTAATTATATGCCTACACCAATGTTGCTATTAGAAAATGAATGTAACGAGGCCAATGGACCGCGGGTCCCAACCTATTAAAATGAATAAATAATCGGGCAACTCTCCACTTATCGGAAGAAGAGAAGATGAATGTCAACACTTAGAGTCAAATTCATACACGTGCTCTCTCCTTCTCTCTCACTTTCTCTCGTCGTCTTCCTCTCTCTCTCTCTCTCATTGTATTTGTTTGAACAAATACAATGCTATTTTTTTAAGAACAAGTTAACTACTGACTTTCAGCATGCATATAGGGAAGTGCACTCAAATTGTACTGCAAAGACACAGATGACTGATGATTGGCTAAAATACATGACAATAAGATGATAGCTGGAGCTATATTTTTAGATTTCAGTGCAGCCTTTGATGTTATTGATCATAATTAGTTTTTGAAAAAAATAACTTGTTATGGCTTTACATCACATGCCATCAAACGGTTGGAGAGTTACTTATCCAATAGAACTCAGAGAGTATTCTTTAATGCAAGCTTTTCTAACGTCAGATATGTACATCCCTCAGGGCAGTTGCCTTGGGCCGTTACTCTTCTCTATTTTACAAATTATTTTCCACTTGTCTTACAAGAAGCTAGAAGCACACTCTACACATCAGCTCCTATAGCCAGTGAGCTCACTGAGACTCTTAGCAAGGAGTTACAGTCAGTTTCAAAATGGGTAATTAACAATAAAAGGGTCTTAAATACAGTTGAAGTCGGAAGTTTACATACACTTAGGTTGGAGTCATTAAAACTCGTTTTTCAACCACTCCACATATTTCTTGTTAACAAACTATAGTTTTGGCAAGTCGGTTAGGACATCTACTTTGTGCATGACACAAGTAATTTTTCCAACAATTGCTTATAGACAGATTATTTCACTTATAATTCACTGTATCACAATTCCAGTGGGTCAGAAGTTTACATACACTAAGTTGACTGTGCCTTTAAACAGCTTGGAAAATTCCAGAAAATGATGTCATGGCTTTAGAAGCTTCTGATAGGCTAATTGACATCATTTGAGTCAATTGGAGGTGTACCTGTGGATGTATTTCAAGGCCTACCTTCAAACTCAGTGCCTCTTTGCTTGACATCATGGGAAAATCAAAAGAAATCAGCCAAGACCTCAGAAAACAAATTGTAGACCTCCACAAGTCTGGTTCATCCTTGGGAGCAATTTCCAAACGCCTGAAGGTACCACGTTCATCTGTACAAACAATAGTACGCAAGTATAAACACCATGGGACCACGCAGCAGTCATACTGCTCAGGAAGGAGACGCGTTCTGTCTCCTAGAGATGTATGTACTTTGGTGCGAAAAGTGCAAATCAATCCCAGAACAACAGCAAAGGACCTTGTGAAGATGCTGGAGGAAACAGGTACAAAAGTATCTATATCCACAGTAAAATGAGTCCTATATCAACATAACCTGAAAGGCCGCTCAGCAAGGAAGAAGCCACTGCTCCAAAACCGCCATAAAAAAAGCACATGGGGACAAAGAACGTACTTTTTGGAGAAATGTCCTCTGGTCTGATGAAACAAAAATAGAACTGTTTGGCCATAATGACCATCGTTATATTTGGAGGAAAAAGGGGGTCGCTTGCAAGCCGAAGAACACCATCCCAACCGTGAAGCACGGGGGTGGCAGCATCATGCTGTGGGGGTGTTTTGCTGCAGGAGGGACTGGTGCACTTCACAAAATAGATGGCATCATGAGGAAGGAAAATTATGTGGATATATTGAAGAAACATCTCAAGACATCAGTCAGGAAGTTAAAGCTTGGTCGCAAATGGGTCTTCCAAATGGACAATGACCCCAAGCATACTTCCAAAGTTGTGGCGAAATGGCTTAAAGACAACAGAGTCAAGGTATTGGAGTGGCCATCACAAAGCCCTGACCTCAATCCTATAGAACATTTGTGGGCAGAACTGAAAAAGCGTGTGCGAGCAAGGAGGCCTACAAACCTGACTCAGTTACACCAGCTCTGTCAGGAGGAATGGGCCAAAATTCACCCAACTTATTGTGGGAAGCTTGTGGAAGGCTAACCCGAAACGTTTGACCCAAGTTAAACAATTGAAAGGCAATGCTACCAAATACTAATTGAGTGTATGTAAACTTCTGACCCACTGGGAATGTGATGAAATAAATAAAAGCTGAAATAAATCATTCTCTCTACTATTATGCTGACATTTCACATTCTTAAAATAAAAGTGGTGATCCTAACTGACCTAAGACAGGGAATTGTTACTAGGAATAAATGTCAGGAATTTTGAAAAACAGAGTTTAAATGTATTTGGCTAAGGTGTATGTAAACGTCCGACTTCAACTGTACATCTAAAACCAAAGACATTGTATTAGGTTCAGAGCATTCTCTTAGACCTTAACCTCAACTGGAGTTGTGCATAAAGGGTGTGACCATTGAACAAGTTGAAGAAGCTGAACTCCTAGGAGTAACATTGGATGGTCAGTTATCATGGTCAAGTCATATTGACAAAGGTGTTGTGAAGATGGGGAGAGGTACAGTATGTCTGTTATAAAAAGATGTTCTGTGTTTTTGACACAAAGATCAACTATACTAGTTGGTCAGGCTTTGATCTTGTCCCATCTTGATTACTGTCCGGTAATATGGTCAAGTGCAGCAAAGAAAGACCTTGCCATTAACTGTACACACAGGACTAACATCAACAATATGCATGGTAGTCTTTCATGGTTGAAGAGAAAATTGACTACTTCTCTTCTATTCTTCTTAAGAAACATTTGTGTTTTGAAAATGCATAACCACTTGTATAATCTATTTGCATACTCTTCAAACAGACATACAGTGCCTTCAGAAAGTATTCATATCCCTTAACATATTTCAAAAAAAAAATCTTTCTGGGTAAGTCTCTAAGAGCCTTGCACTCCTGGATTGTACAATATTTGCACATAAAACAATTCTTCAAGCTCTGTCAAGTTGGTTGTTGATCATTGCTAGACAGCCATTTTAAAGTCTTGCCATAGATTTTCAAGCCGATTAAAGTCAAACCTGTAACTAGGCCACTCAGGAACATTCAATGTCTTCTTGGTAAGCAACTCCAGTGTAGATTTGGCCTTGTGTTTTAGGTTATTGTTCTGCTGAAAGGTGAATTTATCTCCCAGTGTCTGTTGAAAAGCAGACTGAACCAGGTTTTCCTCTAGGATTTTGCCTGTGCTTAGCTCTATTCCGTTTCTTTTTATCCTAAAAAACTCCCTAGTCCTCGCAGATGACAAGCATATCCATAACATGATACAGCCACCAACATGCTTGAAAATATGAAGAGTGGTACTCAGTGATGAGTTGTGTTGGATTTGCCCCAAACATAAACACTTTTGTATTCAGGACATAAAGATAATTTCTTTGCACTTTTACTTTAGGTCCTTATTGGAAACAGGATGCATGTTTTGTAATATTTTTATTCTGTACAGGCTTCCTTCTTTTCACTCTGTCAATTAGGTTAGTATTGTGGAGTAACTACAATGTTGTTGATCCATCCTAAGTTTTCTCCTATCACAGCCATTAAACTCTGTAACTGTTTTAAAATCACCATTGGCCTCATGGTGAAATTCCTGAGCGGTTTCCTTTCTCTCCGGCAAGTTAGGAAGGACGCCTGTATCTTTGTAGTGACTGGGTGTATTGCTACACCATCCAAAGTGTAATTAATAACTTCACCATGCTCAAAGGGATATTCAATGTCAGCTTTTTTTTTTTTTACCCATCTACAAATAGGTGCCCTTCTTTGTGAGACATTGGAAAACCTCCCTGGTCTTTGTGGTTGAATCTGAGTTTGAAATTCACTGCTCGACTGAGGGACTTTACAGATAATTGCATGTGTGGGGCACAGAGATGAGGTAGTCATTCAAAAATCATGTTAAACACTATTATTGCACACAGAGTGAGTCCATGCAACTTATTATGTGACTTGTTAAGCACATGTTTACTCCTGAATTTATTTAGGCATGCCATAACAAAGGGGTTGAATACTTATTGACTAAAGACACTTCAGCTTTGCATTTTTTATTAATTTGTAAAAAAAATTCTAAAAACATAATTCAACTTTGACCTTATGGGGTATTGGGTGTAGACCAGTGACACAAACCACAATGTAATACATTTTAAATTCAGGCTGTAACACAACAAAACGTGGAAAAAGTCAGAGGTGTGAATACTTTCTGAAGGCACTGTACATGCCCCACCAGACACCACACCATGGGTTTCTTCACAGTACATAAAACAAAAACATATTTAATGCATCGCTCAGTTATGTATAGACCCATGTCATCGTGGAATGCTCTGCCACCAGCGCTTACTCAGGTAAAAAGCAAGTTTAGCTTTAAAAAACAGATTAAAAAAAAAAAACATATCACAGCGCCTGTCCTCTTTCTAAAGATCTAATTTAACTGTACTGTATATAAGAACATACATATGTATATATGAATAGTGTGTAAATAGTATTTTTGTTGTCCCTTATAATATCTTATGTTGTTCTTGTCTATTACTGTTCTGTACTTTGTCATGTATTTGTACATTTTATGTGGACCCCAGGAAGAGTAGCTGCTGCATGTGCAGTAGCTAAGTGGGATTCTAATAAACTAAACTTTCTCTCTCTGTCTCGTCACATCTGCGATAATTTAATCCAACGTGAGGTCATTGGATGTTACCTTCCCTGGTGATCTGGGCTGGTTTGCTTAAACGAGAGCAGACAGAACAGAATGTCTCACTCTGGCCTCTCCTTTCCGCTCCTTAATGATCTGATTTACCCCTAGTCACACACACACAAAAACTTTGATCATTCTATTCAGCTTTTGCAATTTTTCTATTAAATTTCCTTTGGATGTCAGGGGGCGAAACGTGAAGCTGCCAGTGTTTTCTGTCACACCTTCAAGCGGCGTCGAAAAAGCAAAAAAGGACAAAGCGCAAGAAAAGCAAAAAATAAAAGAGGGAGAAAAAAAGGGAAGATTATTACGTTTAGTATTTACAAAACCCCTTTTGAAAAGCAGAACGTGTACATTGGTTGCTCACAAATTGTGAAGACCCAGAGGTCAAGGAGAACATGAAGTAAGAAAATGGATTCCTGCACACTAAAAATGCCACTTAAGCAAGAATGCGACAATGATTTATTTTACAATGTGGGGGGTCAGGCCCGTGCGTCTGCTATGTCAATGCAGTGCTATGACTCAGGGACACCTCTTCACACCTCTCTGTAGAGCAGAATGATAAAAAACTAAGGGAGCAGAGAGAGGAGAGGTGTCCTAACTCTTGCGGTCACGTACTGCGTGGACCCCTGTGATGGAGGGAGGGGGGCAGAAGACGGGGATGGAGAGGGGGGTGATGGAGAGGAAGAGTGGACATTATACTGTGCCCCAGTGACAATGACCTTGCCCACTAAGTCATAGCATCAGAAGATTATATTCTTTATGCATCCTTGATGCATTGAGAGAAGTCACCCAGTTCTAAGGTATATACAGTGGGGAAAACAAGTATTTGATACACTGCCGATTTTTCAGGTTTTCCTACTTACAAAGCATGTAGAGGTCTGTGTGATTTTTAAGTAATTCATTTGCATTTTATTGCATGACATAAGTATTTGAGCACCTACCAACCAGTAAGAATTCCGGCTCTCACAGACCTGTTAGTTTTTCTTTAAGAAGCCCTCCTGTTCTCCACTCATTACCTGTATTAACTGCACCTGTTTGAACTCGTTACCTGTATAAAATACATCTGTCCACACACTCAATCAAACAGACTCCAACCTCTCCACAATGGCCAAGACCAGAGAGCTGTGTAAGGACATCAGGGATAAAATTGTAGACCTGGGATGGGCTACAGGACAATTGGCAAGCAGCTTGGTGAGAAGGCAACAGCTGTTGGCGCAATTATTAGAAATTGGAAGAAGTTCAAGATGACGGTCAATCACCCTCGGTCTGGGGCTCCATGCAATATCTCACCTTGTGGGGCATCAATGATCATGAGGAAGGTGAGGGATCAGCCCAGAACTACACGGCAGGACCTGGTCAATGACCTGAAGAGAGCTGGGACCACAGTCTCAAAGAAAACCATTAGTAACACACTACACCGTCATGGATTAAAATCCTGCAGCGCACGCAAGGTCCCCCTGCTCAAGCCAGCGCATGTCCAGGCCCGTCTGAAGTTTGCCAATGACCATCTGGATGATCCAGAGGAGGAATGGGAGAAGGTCATGTGGTCTGATGAGACAAAAATAGAGCTTTTTGGTCTAAACTCCACTCGCCGTGTTTGGAGGAAGAAGAAGGATGAGTACAACCCTAAGAACACCATCCCAACCGTGAAGCATGGAGGTGGAAACATCATTCTTTGGGGATGCTTTTCTGCAAAGGGGACAGGACGACTGCACCGTATTGAGGGGAGGATGGATGGGGCCATGTATCGCGAGATCTTGGCCAACAACCTCCTTCCCTCTGTAAGAGCATTGAAGATGGGTCGTAGCTGGGTCTTCCAGCATGACAATGACCCGAAACATACAGCCAGGGCAACTAAGGAGTGGCTCCGTAAGAAGCATCTCAAGGTCCTGGAGTGGCCTAGCCAGTCTCCAGACCTGAACCCAATAGAAAATCTTTGGAGGGAGCTGAAAGTCTGTATTGCCCAGCGACAGCCCCGAAACCTGAAGGATCTGGAGAAGGTCTGTATGGAGGAGTGGGCCAAAATCCCTGCTGCAGTGTGTGCAAACCTGGTCAAGACCTACAGGAAACGTATGATATCTGTAATTGCAAACAAAGGTTTCTGTACCAAATATTAATTTCTGCTTTTCTGATGTATCAAATACTTATGTCATGCAATAAAATGCAAATTCATTACTTAAAAATCATACAATGTGATTTTCTGGATTTTTGTTTTAGATTTTGTCTCTCACAGTTGAAGTGTACCTATGATACAAATTACAGACCTCTACATGCTTTGTAAGTAGGAAAACCTGCAAAATCGGCAGTGTATCAAATACTTGTTCTCCCCACTGTATATATATAATACTACCAGTCAAAAGTTTGGACACACCTACTCATTCAAGGGTTTTTCTTTATTTTTACTATTTTTTACATTGTAGAATAATAGTGACGACATCAAAACTATGAAATAACACATTTGAAATCATGTAGCAAAAGTGTTAAACAAACTGGTCAGTAATTATTTTGTTTTTTCGGGGGGGTTTCTTACAGGGAAGTATTATTTTAGTGAAAACAAATACGTCACTGTGAAGTACAACAACAGGCTACTTACTGTATTGTGATAGCATATCAAAGTAATTGCAGGCCATTACTTTGGTCAAAAGCAAATCAGAAGTGAGCTTAATTTCAAACATTTGAATCTCCTCAGTGAGAAGAAATCCATTTCCATTCAGTCTTGCTGAATGTAAAAGCATCTCTAGGCAGAGCAAGGTTAACATCTTGAAATGAGCAATTGGACTTCAGAAATAATTAGGCTCCACTTCAGCGCGACTATAATGTGTGATATCTGCTTATGCACATTCAACTCCCGCCCTATTTACATGGCAATAGAGAAAAAAATAACTATTTGACCAAGAGTGATTCATTCAATTGAACCTCATCCATAAAGTCAGATTCCCCCCTTTTTCATCCCGTCTTTGTATCCCAAAGTAAATCTAAATGGTAATAACCAACCATCTCAATATGATACCTCGCCACTCCCTCCCATTCCTCAAGCTGCATATTGTTTTTCCCCATCGACAAAGCGCTAGATCCTCCAGTCCCTCTATTCCTCCAGTGGCGGAGTAGCCCTATTGTCAGGATGCTAAATGGAGGACCGTGAGTTAAAAAACTTAAAGAGGCAGTGAAATATTAGCCAATGTGGGTGAGGAATGACTACGCTGAGTACCGGCCGTGTCAGTGTTTAATGGCGATGGCTGGATGCATATAAGTTAGCTCAAGCATGAAGGGCAGTGGGACGCTCATGTGGAAAGCCTCCCCCCGCTCCCTAGTCCCCTTCCTTCAATCCGTCGCCCCCCTTTTAAGCAGAGCGAGCCCATCAGAAACGTGTCATTTCTCTCATTCACTGCGACAGCCTTGAGACACAATGCAGACTTACCTCTGTGTTGCACACCCCATATATCAGGAAGATGAACAGGCCCTACACACACACACACACACACAGAAGAAAAAAAAAGTTGTTACAATCTTTTTTCTCATTTTCTCTTTTATTATCTTGCGTCATGAATAACATAATGTATTTCTATACCTACAGTATTTCAACGTATTTACACATATTTCGCTCTATGGAGAGGGAAAAGTGGACTGAGCAAAAGGCTGTTTTGTTTCTAGCGAGCCCTACAGAGTGGGTTTGGAGGACTTAAGAGAGTGGAGAACTTCTTTAAACTGGGGCACTTCTGTGAGAAAAGCATCTCTGCTTCGAGCCGATCAAAGCCTGAAACCCAAGGTTTCCTCTGGCTTTACGGAACAGAAATATTTCACCCTCAAGTGGCCATGTTCAATTTGTATTCCCTGGCAGACAGAGGCACGCAGACACACTCAGACAAACACATACACAAACAGACAGACACACAAAAACATACACACGTAGGAGTTTATCGAGAATAATCAGTCGAGGAGGCGAGTGAAGGAATGAAAGAAAAGGCAAATAAAGAAAGATATTTCAGGTTCACAAAACTCTGCGGCTAGTACTGTGCGCACAAGAATGGAATGCCCTTGGGCACATAAAGGGCACATTTTTTGGCCGTGAAAAAGTTGTGATTTTTCATTAACCCATTGTTGTCTTTATTGAATGTACAAGCTGTACATTCACCTTCACCCCATAATGCAGTCCTCTAACCTTAATAGGCACAGTGAAGAGACATGATTCACAAAGGAGGACTGCGGAATTGTCCTATCAATTCCAAGGCTGTCGTGAGTTTGGGCCTAATGTCAGACGAGGGCAGACTCTTCGAGTCCTACTCACAGTACAAACTTTTATCATTTTGCATAACCCCGGCACTCAAAATAACATATTGTTGTTTTTTCTTGCTTGCTTCTTTTCTCTTTCCTGATCTTTCGGCGGTTAGATGACACCTCTTGAATAGGCGACGTGGTCAGGGCATCAATCAAGCGCGAGTTTGGAACATCCAATTTGCCAGAGCAAGATCTCGATGCATCACCATTGACAACATGATTTGGGGGCCCCATTCGCGGTGACAGGCTTGATGGCCTGTACGATGGCACCTCCAACCCGGGCTATCGCCCAACTCCTCTGGTCCTGCTTATGTCCCCTATGGACTGCCCTCTGTCTGTCTGGTGCCATCTTAGGACATCTGTCCTCTTTATCCAGCCACTCCAATGGCCACACACACACAAAACAAAATGGATGCACCAGGAGGTGTCACTTTCAATCTAACTATTTCATTACCTGCCTCTAAAACACAAAAGTATAAAAAATTATATTATGAGATCATGAGAAAGGTGCATTTTAACCCACTTGGCAATATCATCCTGTACATAAGCTTGTTTATATGACGGTGTGGTTATAGTTAAGACACAAAAGGTTGCCCTTAAAACTCTGTATCGAAGTGCAGCACTGAAAATGTACCCCACACATACCAAAAAAACAATACCCAGAGACAGTAGGAGGTAATTTGCAACACATAACACATTGTATTGCATTAGAATCGCAAATTCCTCCTTATTGTTACAAATTAATTATCATGTTTTTGATCATTTCTTTTATTTGCAATTAATCTTTTGTTGTGTAGCGAACAAAGTGGGAAAACATCTCTCGCACATTACGAAAAATGATCAATTAGAATATAATTGAGTTAAAAATAAGTGGCATCAAAACAATGATGATGGATTGTTTAAAATGTTAATTCATTCATTTTTCTGTTAAAAACAAACATTGTAAAAATGGAGTGTATTATTTAAATGCATTGTGCGCTTTTCTAAACAGAGCCCAGTTTCTTTTGAACTCTGCAGTAAAATGGTACAAATTTATGCAAAGGATTGGCATAGTTGCTTTCAAAGTATTGCTACATATACATCAAACAAAATGCCTGAATTAATTACGACCAAACTAATTAGGGAACAATTGTATGTTTAAAAAGTTAACGCCAACAAACATTGTGTTTGCAAAAACATATATCACCCTTGAGAAATGCAGTGTGGTGCATCGGAATACAAAAAAATAACATGTGATTTGAATAAACAGTGGGGAAATGCTATGTGTGCTAGCTAGAGAAGTAGGCAGTCAAAATCCCAGCAGCACACAATTCATTAGAAGGGGTCAAAACCAAATCAACTACTCTCAAACATTGCAGTCAGAACAAATGTATAACTTTGATAAAGTAGACCCTCACACCTGGGCCCGTATACATAAAGGCTCAGTAGATGTGCTGATATAGGATAAGTTTAGCCTTTTAGATCATAATGAATAAGATTATATGGATGGGGAGGGAGACCTGATCCTATATCAGCATTTGAATACGTGCCCTGGCTTAGGACATTGAGTCGGCAAAGTGGGATACCAAACTAATGTAAGAAATACTTGTACTGACAGCTAGAATAAGAAAGTGAGACAGCACTACTGCAAAAACCCTCGTGACGAGTCGAGTCCATCCAAGCATGTTCCCTTCCCTTCACCCTCCCGACACGACAGCCCTGCGTTGAGCACAGATAAATTCCTCTCCAATTTGAGGCCATACATCAGTTAAGAGTTCCCCCTCAGATTGAGAGCGAATGCCGTGTATGTCACAATGAAGAAGGGCCCTAGCTCCTCATTACTTTGTGACAAGAAACAGAAATTCACTTGACATTCATTTAGGAGTCCTCCTGCCCCACTTTATGGATGTGTGTGCCTTCATGCTTCTCCCTTACATCCCTGCTCGGCTCAAGCCCCCTAGCCTACGTAACAAATTATTATAAATGTTCACAGATGACCACCTCCTCTTTTTCCCGTGGCCCCTCCCTAATGTGCAAAGTTAGGTAGCAGCAGGTAAAAATCTCACAAAGCCTGTTTTATTGATGACATTGTCCTTGGGAACCGAAATCTAAATGTACTGAAATGAAAACTATGATTAAGGAGAGCCAGTGTCTGAGCAAGGCGAGTGGCGGGCAGCTTTCTACTTCCCGCAGCAGAATATATAACGGCTCCTGACACCACTTCTGTACCAAATGGACATGGCCACCATAGCTGCCTGATGATGGGAGAGAAGTCAGCAAGGTGTGGAGCCCTTCCATCAGGTTTAAGCCACCGTCTGATGAGCTCAAACGGTTTCCTGGACATTATGGAATGTTCCCTTAAGGTTATCGTGAGGTTACGTCCTTCTAATTATGTTATTGTTCCTGATTATTTTGTGTGAATATTTTCAGATGACCACCTCCTCTTTTTTGTGGCCTCTTGAAAAATATTTATTTTGATTGAATGTGCCATCAGACTGATCAAGGACAGTTGTCACAGGGTTTTATGACAATTGCATTCAAATGATCTAGATAAAGTGAGAGGAAACAAAACTTTCCATTTAAATACAACCAACTATAGGTTTCAAAACAGCTTTCATCACTGTATTTTGGCTGTTAGTATTGTATGTATTGATCATAATTTGATTTATAAAACTGTTCAACTTCCGAGCAAAACACTATCGAGACGTTCTGAGCTACAGCAACTCAGAGAAATCATCCAAGTCTCATTATAGCTCAATTACGACACAAACTCAGTCATCTACAATGTTAAGGTCAGTCCAACAGAAAATTTCAGGCATTGGTGCTCTGTCAAAAAGCTATGCTTTAGCAACAAATGACACATTACAAAAGTTATATCCGTAAAATTTCTACATCACTTGAAATCTTTTCACAGACCGAGCGATTGCCCTGTCCGTAGCTTGGCAGAGGTTGGAAAATCCCACCACACCTGGCAGTCATTACGTTAAATGAGAGACAGAAGAGGTTAAAACACTGTGTGAAAAAAAGGTTCACACTTTTTGCGGAGGATACCTGCTAATGTCTATGACCCCTCTACACAAAAACAGTTTAATTAACTTGTATACATAACTTTCACTTTAACCGCTCACGGCCTGTCAAATAAAGCTGTCCGTCAAAGCCCCGAGCCCTCGAAGTTGATGCTTTGCAGGTCCTCACATTTAGATCAAACTTCTCTGTATTTCGTCCAGCTGGGATGCCGGCAGGCAGCCGCTCTGTCAGAAAGAGAGCCAACTACCAACTCTCCTGATCGAAAAGGCTTGAAGATAAAACTTGTGATCAAATCTGGCGCATTAAGCATAATGGGGAAAAATATGACATATTCAATACTATTATTAATTTTGCTGATATAACCAAATGAACGACTGCAAAAAATTCCATATTTTCAACTGAATCACTTTTTCAACATTCTGAAAAGAATATAATTAAGACGATACTTAAAAGTTTTAAGGTTTTGGATAAAATAAATGGATCTCAACAACATACCAAACATTTTATCTGCAACATTTTGGATGACACCGGTAGATTAACAGTGGTTTGCCTAGGGTGATTGATACATTAAAAAACAACAATCCTTAGTCCGTCCACACACACACAGCCTAACAGGCATTCAGGGATTACGTAAACTACAGTATTCTAAAACAAATCAAATTTTCCTTGGGTGAGGCATTTCTACATCACTCACATATGTTGGTTGGATTTCATTCTGGGCCAAAAGCCATATTAATTATGCACTCAGTTGCTGTTATAATGATGGCAGAACATATACCACTCTGAATGTAATTTTCAGCCGTCAACACAGTGCCAGTTTGCACTAGGGACAGGCCATCAAAACTCTTTTCAGATTATAGCCTCGATTCTACAATGATAAATCATTATTTGAATGGGCAAGCCTTTATATTGTTTATACCATATGTATAAAAGTGATGTACCTAAAAAATTTAAGTGATAATGGCTGAGGAAATAAATTGTGTCAGAGCCTGCACCATGCTGTAGATCTGATGTAGGCCAATAGTGGAGAGAGGACAGTGGTAACAACACAACACAACGCACGCATGCTAGAGCTGTGACGGTCATGGAATTTTGGATGACGGTTATTGGCCAGCCAAATGACCGCGGTCACCGTAATAACCGACAAAAAAACTCCTGACTGCATGTGCAGCCATAGAAATAGAATGAATAGAATGGGTGTCCCATTCAAGTCAATGATGGCATAATGGGCGGACTGGTGGCCATTGCGAGTGTACCCATAGGAGCAAAGCAGGAAGTAAAAGCAGGAAGTGTACCCATCAATATGTGCTGTGATTTGTTGATTCAACTCAACTGACATTTACAAAAAATGTATTTCATTGCATGAGCCACATCCTTTAACATAATTAATTAACATTCTACATTACCATGGAAATTATTGCATCACAATACAAGGCAGCCATTGCGAGTGTACCCATGAGTTTACAAGTCAAATTGACCTGTCGGTAAGCCCCGCTCCAGAATTTTGGGCAACCAATCGCAGCGCTCCAAAGGATAGCAACTGTCGTCGAGTCCGACACCTTGGACAAGCTCACGTTTAAATCGCATGAATGCCAGTGTAGGCTATGGCAGAAACAGAGAGTTTTCTTCCATTTTATTTTTTATGGGTAAATAATTTAACAGTGCACCAGGAGTACTTGCTACTGGGATTCCTTAAATGCAGAACCTGTTGGAGTATTTTTAGAATTATACTTTTGTTACACTGTTTGATAGCTCAGCTGGTTAGCTAGCTCCCAGTCTCATTGACCGCCAAACGTTGCTAACGCTAGCTAGCTAGCCACTTAATATAACTTGTTTTTTCGAAATGTATGTTAGCTAGCTAAGTTAGTAATGTTATGAATGCAACTCCTATCTGTTGTCGACAACAGGATACGATTTTGTTATAGCTTTGACTGCATGCTGATAGTGAATTCAGAGCCATTCCGTGGCTAGCTACACTACAAATATCATTTTACCAGGGTCCCATTAAGGAATTGTAATGACAGTCCACCACAACATACCCAAGCGTTTCCTGATTAGCAAGGGGTAGTCTGTGTTTAATTTCATTGTGTATTACAAACACAGTTTGAAATCATAGTGAGGAGATTTCGCCAGTAGTTGAATGGTCAATGTTGTCCGAGGTATCGCTGGAGAATGCTGTGGTAGCCCACAACATAACCCCCCCCCCGCCCCCCACCTTGTCACAACACAACTGATTGGCTCAAACGCATTAAGAAGGAAAGAAATTCCACAAATTAACTTTTAAGAAGGCACACCTGTTAATTGAAATGCATTCCAGGTGACTACCTCATGAAGCTGTTTGAGAGAATGCCAAGAGTGTGCAAAGTTGTCATCAAGGCAAAGGGTGGCTATTTGAAGAATCTCAAATATAAATATAAACAGTTTTTGGGTTACTACATGATTCCATATGTGTTATTTCATAGTTTTGAGGTCCACTATTATTCTACAATGTAAAAAATAGTAAAAATAAAGAAAAACCCTTGAATGAGTAGGTGTGTCCAAACTTTTGACTGGTACTGTATATATTTTTTTGGGCGGTTTTGACGGTTATTTTATTTTCATGAATGTCGTCATCCATAACAGTCGGTTACACGGTTATATGGTAATTGTGCCAGCCCTAACGCACAGGTTGTGTACGCACACACACACACACACACACACACACACACACACCGTCCCATCCCACCACACCATCCCCCACACACACACACCACAGACACACACAGTGTCAGAGTGAACGGGGGGACACCCAGGCCAGCCACCCCTGTGGAGCGGGGGGTAAACTGAGCCCAGAGAGGGGCAGTGCTGACTGTGATCACTCAGGAGAGGAGGGAGAGTTATTAGCTTAGCCCTGAAACACCTACTTAATATAGGGGCCAGCGCTGATAGCTAGCAGAGCCTAGCAGAGGTGACAGCTTTTGGACCTGCTTGAGGAAATCCAATTGAAAAGCAACGAAGAGGAACAACAAGCCGAAACAGATGTTGCTTGCTACCACTGGCGCAACGAGGTATACAGCAAGAAACAAACCCATGGCAAATTGTGATACACACACATGCACAAGCGCTTTGTACACACATGCACGCACAGACACACCACATCTTTAGTATATCACGTTCATACCTTTGTATTAAACATATGGCATGTTTATCTAAATTCATCTGTTTCTCTATTGATCATTTGGTATTGGATTAATATTCTAAACTGATATTTGCCAAATAGAACAAGTTATCAACTAATTCAAAATACATTTTGAATAAAATGGATCACACATAATACAAAATATATACTAGAGGATTTCTACTAATTTCAACATGAAAACAATTTACATCCAACAGATATTAAATTTTTCAGGAGAAAGCAAGATTTAAAGCAAGGGTTCTCAAACATTTTGGGGCTGGGACCCCTTTTGTGATAGCAAAATAATTTGAATAAACTCAAGTTTTACTATGACTTCGGCACTACATGGCAGGAAGAACCAAGTCTTGGGCACTGGGAAGGAATATTTTAAAGGGCCGCATCTCTTGGCATCAGAGAGAAAATGTTGCAGTTTCAAGCTAATTTCCTGCAATTCTACACATTTTGTCATGGGGAACAGATTTTTGTTGTTGCAGCTTTAAAGATAATATCCTGCAATTCTACACATTTTGCTATGAGGCAGAGAGAAAACTTTGCAGTTTTAAAGTCAAATTCCAGTGCATTTATGTCCCCCACAAAACAAAACAAATTTTGGGGGGGAATACAAGAACTATTGAGTTGAACATTTGATAATTGGTGGAGTACTGTGGATACCAATATCCCTGTGAGCATCCCAGGCCCATGTTACCAATGGTTAAAAACATACATTTAAGATTAATAATATTACATTGTATTACACCCTCTAAACTTATTCCACGGATCCCATGGCCAAAATTCAAAGTTGTTGAAGAATTCAAAGTAGCCTAGAAAAATACTTTCAATTTCACAGAGGACCCTAAACACCAAATACTGTTCTGGTTTTCAGGAGAGAGTTGTCAAATCAAATCAAATTAATTTTATTGGTCACATACACGTGTTTAGCAGATGTTATTGCGGGTGTAGCGAAATGCTTGTGTTTCTAGCTCCAACAGTGCAGTAATATCTAACAATTAATATCTAACAATTTCACAACATATACCCAATACACACAAATCTAAGTAAAGCAATGGAATTAAGAATATATAAATAAATATATGGATGAGCAATGTCAGAGCGGCATTGACTAAGATACAGTAGAATAGTATAGAATAGAGTATATACAGTGGGGAAAAAAAGTATTTAGTCAGCCACCAATTGTGCAAGTTCTCCCACTTAAAAAGATGAGAGAGGCCTGTCATTTTCATCATAGGTACACGTCAACTATGACAGACAAATTGAGGGAAAAAAATCCAGAAAATCACATTGTAGGATTTTTTATGAATTTATTTGCAAATTATGGTGGAAAATAAGTATTTGGTCACCTACAAACAAGCAAGATTTCTGACTCTCACAGACCTGTAACTTCTTCTTTAAGAGGCTCCTCTGTCCTCCACTCGTTACCTGTATTAATGGCACCTGTTTGAACTTGTTATCAGTATAAAAGACACCTGTCCACAACCTCAAACAGTCACACTCCAAACTACACTATGGCCAAGACCAAAGAGCTGTCAAAGGACACCAGAGACTAAATTGTAGACCTGCACCAGGCTGGGAAGACTGAATCTGCAATAGGTAAGCAGCTTGGTTTGAAGAAATCAACTGTGGGAGCAATTATTAGGAAATGGAAGACATACAAGACCACTGATAATCTCCCTCGATCTGGGGCTCCACGCAAGATCTCACCCCGTGGGGTCAAAATGATCACAAGAACGGTGAGCAAAAATCCCAGAACCACACGGGGGGACCTAGTGAATGACCTGCAGAGAGCTGGGACCAAAGTAACAAAGCCTACCATCAGTAACACACTACGCCGCCAGGGACTCAAATCCTGCAGTGCCAGACGTGTCCCCCTGCTTAAGCCAGTACATGTCCAGGCCCGTCGGAAGTTTGCTAGAGTGCATTTGGATGATCCAGAAGAGGATTGGGAGAATGTCATATGGTCAGATGAAACCAAAATATAACTTTTTGGTAAAAACTCAACTCGTCGTGTTTGGAGGACAAAGAATGCTGAGTTGCATTCAAAGAACACCATACCTACTGTGAAGCATGGGGGTGGAAACATCATGCTTTGGGGCTGTTTTTCTGCAAAGGGACCAGGACGACTGATCCGTGTAAAGGAAAGAATGAATGGGGCCATGTATCGTGAGATTTAGAGTGAAAACCTCCTTCCATCAGCAAGGGCATTGAAGATGAAACGTGGCTGGGTCTTTCAGCATGACAATGATCCCAAACACACCGCCCGGGCAATGAAGGAGTGGCTTCGTAAGAAGCATTTCAAGGTCCTGGAGTGGCCTAGCCAGTCTCCAGATCTCAACCCCATAGAAAATCTTTGGAGGGAGTTGAAAGTCCGTGTTGCCCAGCGACAGCCCCAAAACATCACTGCTCTAGAGGAGATCTGCATGGAGGAATGGGCCAAAATACCAGCAACAGTGTGTGAAAACCTTGTGAAGACTTACAGAAAACGTTTGACCTGTGTCATTGCCAACAAAGGGTATATAACAAAGTATTGAGAAACTTTTGTTATTGACCAAATACTTATTTTCCACCATAATTTGCAAATAAATTCATAAAAAATCCTACAATGTGATTTTCTGGATTTTTTTTCCTCATTTTGTCTGTCATAGTTGACGTGTACCTATGATGAAAATAACAGGCCTCTCTCATCTTTTTAAGTGGGAGAACTTGCACAATTGGTGGCTGACTAAATACTTGTTCCCCCACTGTACATATGAGATGAGTGATGCAAGATATGTAAACATTATTAAAGTGACTAGTGTTCCATTTATTAAAGTGGCCAGTGATTTCTAATCTATGTACACTACCGGTCAAAAGTTTTAGAACACCTACTCATTCAAGGGTTTTTCTTTATTTTTACTATTTTCTAGTTGTAGAATAATAGTGAAGACATCAACACTATGAAATAACACATATGGAATCATGTAGTAACCAAAACAGTGTTAAACAAATCAAAATATATTTTATATTTGAGATTCTTCAAATAGCCACCCTTTGCCTTGATGACAGATTTGCACACTCTTGGCATTCTCTCAACCAGCTTCACCTGGAATGCTTTTCCAACATATGCGGACCACTTGTTGGCTGCTTTTCCTTCACTCTGCGGTCCGACTCATCCCAAACCATCTCCATTGGGTTGAGGTCGGGGGATTGTGTAGGCCAGGTCATCTGATGCAACACTCCATCTCTCTCCTTCTTGGTAAAATAGCCCTTACACAGCCTGGAGGTGTGTTGGGTCATTGTCCTGTTGCACCTTCGTCACCACACTGTCTGTGTGGGTGGACCATTTCAGTTTGTCAGTGATGTGTACGCTGAGGAACTTGAAGCTTTCCACCTTCTCCACTGCGGTCCCGTCGATGTGGATAGGGGGATGCTCCCTCTGCTGTTTCCTGAAGTCCACGATTATCTCCTTTGTTTTGTTGACATTGAGTGAGAGGCTATTTTCCTGGCACCACACTCCCAGAGCCCTCACCTCCTCCCTGTAGGCTGTCTCGTCATTGTTGGTAATCAAGCCTACTGCTGTTGTGTCGTCTACAAACTTGATGATTGAGTTGAAGATGTGCTTGGCCACGCAGTCATGGATGAACAGGGAGTACAGGAGGGGGCTGAGCATGCACCCTTGTGGGGCCCCAGTGTTGAGGATCAGCGAAGTGGAGATGTTGTTTCCTACCTTCATCACCTGGTGGCGGCCCGTCAGGAAGTCCAGGACCCAGTTGCACAGGGCAGGGTTCAGACCTAGGGCCTCAAGCTTAATGATGAGCTTGGAGGGTACTATGGTGTTGAATCCTGAGCTATAGTCAATGAACATCATTCTTACATAAGTATTCCTCTAGTCCAGATGGGATAGGGCAGTGTGCAGTGTGATGGCGATTGCATCGTCTGTGGATCTATTGGGGCGGTAAGCAAATTGAAGTGAGTCTAGAGTGGCAGGTAAGGTAGAGGTGATATGATTATTGACTAGTCTCTCAAAGCACTTCATGATGACAAAAGGCGATAGTCATTTAGTTCAGTTACTGTTGCTTTCTTGGGTACAGGGACAATGGTGGCCATCTTGAAGCATGTGGGGACAACAGACTGGGATAGGGAGAGATTGAATATGTCTGTAAACACACCAGCCAGCTGGTCTGCACATGCTCTGAGGACGCGGCTAGGGATGCCATCTGGGCCGGCAGCCTTGCGAGGGTTAACACGCTTAAATGTCTTACTCACATCTGCCACGGAGAAGGCGAGCCCACACAGTCTTTGGTAGCGGGCCGCGTCGGTGGCACTGTATTATCCTCAAAGCGGGCGAAGAAGGTGTTTAGCTTGTCTGGAAGCAAGACGTCGGTGTCCGCGACGTGGCTGGTTTTCCTTTTGTAGTCCGTGATTGTCTGTAGACCCTGCCACATACGTCTCGTGTCTGAGCCGTTGAATTGCGACTCCACTTTGTCCCTATACTGACGTTTTGCCTGTTTGATTGCCTTGTGGAGGGAATAACTACGCTGTTTGTATTCTGCCATATTCCCAGTCACCTTGCCATGGTTAAATGTGGTGATTCACGCTTTCAGTTTTGCGCAAATGCTGCCATCTATCCACGGTTTCTGGTTAGGGTAGATTTTAATAGTCACAGTGGGTACAACATCTCCTATACACTTCCTGATAAACTCAGTCACCGTATCAGTATATACGTCAATATTATTCTCTGAAGCTACCCGAAACATATCCCAGTTTGTGTGATCAAAACAATCTTGAAGCGTGGATTCCGATTGGTCAGACCAGCGTTGAATAGTCCTTAGCACGGGTACTTCCTGTTTGAGTTTCTGCCTATAGGAAGGGAGGAGCAAAATGGAGTCATGGTCAGATTTGCCGAAAGGAGGGCTGGGGAGGGCCTTGTATGCATCCCGGAAGTTGGAGTAGCAGTGGTCGAGTGTTTTAGCAGCGCGAGTACTACAGTCGATGTGTTGATAGAACTTCGGCAGCCTTTTCCTCAAATTTGCTTTGTTAAAATCCCCAGCTAAAATAAATGCAGCCTCAGGATGTGTGGTTTCCAGTTTCCATAAAATCCAGTGAAGTTCATACATACACCTCCGCCCTTCTGCTTCCCGGAGAGATATTTATTCATGTCTGCGCGATGAACTGAGAACAAAACTGGCTGGACCGACTCGGACAGTATATCCCGAGAGAGCCATGTTTCCGTGAAACAGAGTATGTTACAATCCCTGATGTCTCTCTGGAAAGAAACCCTCGCCCTGAGCTCGTCAACTTTATTATCCAGAGACTGAACATTAGCGAGTAATATACTCGGAAGCGGTGGGTGGTGTGCACGCCTCCTAAGTCGGACTAGAAGACCGCTCCGAGTTTTGGGTCGGCCTCTGGAATCAGTTCAATTGCTCTGGGTGGTGCGAACAAAGGATCCGCTTTGGGAAAGTCGTATTCCTGGTCGTAATGCTGGTAGTGCTGGTGAGTTACCGCCACTCTGATATCCAATAGTTCTTCCCAGCTGTATGTAATAACACAAACAATTTTCTGGGCTAATAACGTAAGAAATAATACATAAAAAACGAAATACTGCAGAGTTTCCTAAGAGCTAGAAGCAAGGCAGCCCTCTCTGTCGGCTAGTTCTGGAAGGTCAGTGAAAACATCGAGCGAGCGCTGAACAAAACTCTTTCCCCAAAAAATCCCACCCCCTTTTCAAACTGCCAGGAAAGCATCCCATGGAAAATAGAGAGATCTAATCACAGTGTTCTTTCTCCCATTGTTTCTCTAATATTAATTGAGTTTGGCAGGGCTGACCATGCCTCATTCATAATGACATTGTTAGGGTGTAATTTTTCCATTACACCCTAACAACTACGAGAGAGAGAGGGACAGAAAGGTGAAAAAAACGATCCCGGTAAAATCAATGGTGACATATCTTTATGGCCAGTCGATGACAGATGTTACAACATTTGCCATCGGTCTAACATTGTGTCAGTGTGTGTTGTATTGATTTTACATCAGAGGGCCAAATGTTATTGATGAACCTCCTTTGGTAACGGATGAGAGCACTATTGTACTTGTTCTTACATGTTTAAGTACACCGACCGAAACCACTCGAGTGGCAGCTTTTCCATTCACTAATGTACTGATTTTGTCTGGCGTATTAACTTAATTCTGGAACGTTTACACCAATCTGCCTGTTACAATACGATTTGAATCCAACTGAGTGTGTAACCGTACACCCGGATTTATCCTAGCGTACACATGTGGGAGAAAATAAGGGCGAAAGAATGAACTGTAAACAAACACGCTTTTAAACAAGACAATTTGGCGTTGCGTGTTCCCAGCGCCAAGGAAAACATACTCGCAGAAAACTGATACAAACTTTTAACACATGGGTCAAACCAGACACTTTGAACTGGCGAGGGAAAGAGCAGCCTGAGTGCCAGAAAGCTGTTTAATTAACAATACTTAGGTATCCAACAGACATTTTTGGGCGCCCCCTTGTCAAATTGCATGAGACCCCACTGTCAATCTTGGGGCATATTTTAATTACACATTTTCCACTGGGGGGAATGTGGAAAACGAACTTACATCTCTGAGAAGCAGCGAGCAGCTGGAGTTTGGGTTGGGCTGGGAATCTCCCTCACACACAAACACTCCGCTCTCAGCCCTGAACTGAGAGAGAATACTCCAACTGACTGTGGATAGAATCAGGCACGCTCCTACCATCATCACTACACTAACACCTACTGAATGCAGAAAATTTGATACTTTGCAGGATACCTTCAATTTCATGGCGTGAAAAAAGGGGAGAGAAGGTCAACTTGCTATTTCTCTTTGTCAGTCTCCTATGTAGGCACAGTGTGTTGACTGTATTGTGCTGGGCTTATTATATTAAGATCAAAATAACAGTTTATATTTGCCCTAGATGGTAGCTACCCTTTGTAGCAGATGCTATTTGCAACAGCTCAAGCTACTTCTTACATGTCATTCCATTTATTAATGGGAAATTTAAAACTTCCCTAAAACTCCATTGATAACTTTTTGGGTAGTCTGAAAGGAAAGGACTGTGTAGTAACTGGTGGATACACACAAACAAGCTTCTATGTGCATTAGAAACACCAAACAACACACAGGAGCAAAATCACACTAACACTAACAAAGATAAATAAAACGCACTGATATGCAAACTCAGAGAAAGTTGCGTTAGCGAGGGAGAGAAAAAAAAAGGATTATCCCAATTCCTGGAGCCTAGGGACGTGTTTCCTCTCTTCCTCTTCCCCATCTGAGGTGAGGCGAGCTGGGGTTAATGGCATATGCCATCGGCGGTGACGTGTGGAGCCAGCAGGGGCTCAGGCACTTTGCCGGAGTATCCATCATGATAAAGCAGGGGACCCGGAGACTGTCACATGCAATCACAGTTTACTACGGATCGCGGGACTTCAGAGTGAAAACGAATGGTAGTTCATCGACATGAAGACTTCATATATCTTGTTTTTGGGGGGGGGACTTGTCTTTTTTCTCTTTCCTTTTTGTATGGCTCTGTGTTTTGTGTCCCTATTTAAGATGCCATAAAATATTCCCCTGTTCCTACTGTAGAATAAATTATTCAACAATTTCGTAAAATATAATTTATACCTGAATTTATTACAAAAATCCTCAACTAATTGAATTTGGAGTTGTTTTTCATGTATATTTATTTCATTACTTTTAAGGAGTAATTATCTAAGAAGTCTTTTTTTAAAAAGGGATTAAAAAAGGCTCATATGACTTTTCGGCCTTTTCATGTGATTGAGCATGGCAACGTGACAATCATCAAATTTATCAACCACTAGAAAGTGAAACGAGCCGCAATAACGTTTCTGCTTTAGCCGCTCATTCCGCGCGCCTCTCTCTCTCAAATCCTGGTCGGCTAACCCCTTTAATCTAGCCTACTAATGAGTCCAAATGACACAGGCTTGACGTTCTCGAGATGGTGTTAGAGCGATATTCTGCTCCGGCCAGGGCCCTTCTCAAAGGCATTTGATTGGCACATGCTTTTACTTAATGAGGATAATTACTAGGAATAACAACTGGGGAACCACATCTGCTCAGTGTAACGTCGGAGCAAAGGGAGGTGGTGTTGCCCCGATCTGTCAGAGAGAGAGAGAGGGAGCGCACTCTTTTTCCCACCTTCAGTGGCACGGGCCCATTCTAACACAAACCCTACCTCCTCCCTTCCCTACCTCCTTCCACCCTTCCCTTCTTCTTCCCTCCCTCCAATCGACAAGAACCAGATTAATAGGAATCAGCATGTCGTTGTAAACACTCATTAGGGCCAGGCGGCTCGCCCTGTCCTGTGTGTGTGTGTGTGTGTGTGTGTGTGTGTGTGTGTGTGTGTGTGTGTGTGGTTCGCCCTGGCCTGTGTGTGTGTGTGAGACAGCACAGCCATGGCAGGAAGGGCAAAAGGCCAACGGGGCTGAGGCTGAGCGACATCACCTTTGCTGCCGTTGTTCTCTCTGTCTGCGACTCCGCGACATGTTTACTTTACACAATGCTGCTGTAACATTGAAACAACAATGCTGTAATGTTTGAAATACCCAGGTAGTTCCCCCTAATGTTAATAAATCAACTCTGGGCAGATTGGTTTGAGCAAATTTACTTTGTAACAAAAATCGGAAAATCAAAGCTAAGAGATATCTGGGTTGATAGCAATCAGGAATTTCAAGCTCTTAAGTCTGGGCAATCTTTATGCAAAACATTTTTTTAAATGCATAGCATCCCTTTTCAGTGTAAACGTCGGAATTCTTAGACAAACCGACAGATAGAATTTTCCTCTCTCTGTTCAATAATAGCTGTGACATACAATTAAGCTTTCTTTCGAAAAGGAATAATGATTTACACAGACAAGGCTCATGAATAATACATTGCTGTTTATTTTGGTTGAATTCACATATGTGAGAAAATAAGCGAATAGCTCACTCGCAAATTGGCATGTGTATTTGACGGCCTTCACACCCCCACCCCACCCCACCATACAAAATATTTAAAAGATGCCGCTGCCTTGCCCCATGCTGACCCAGTTCTCACTAATTATCTATAAAGTAGGCATCAAAGCAGGCCAAACAGTCCGCAGCACTTAGATAGATTCAAACCCATTTAAAATATCTGACTGCAATGTGGTCTGGGCTGAGGGCTCCCCTTTCTGACTAACTAATCCAACAACCCAACCCCATCTCACTGTCACAGCCAGACGAGCACGTCTGTGTGAACTGTGATCTCACAACAGGTCGGAGAAGGCAAAGAAGTGGTTGAACTTATAAATAGAATGGTCATTGTTCTGAACTTGTTATTTCAGTGTCGGAGTCGTCGGAGAGGTTCCTGACACTGGTAGGTGGGTGGTTGGCAGGGGGACAGCAGAGGAAGGCGGGGTCGTGTTATTATAAAAAGGGTCATGAAGTCAGAGTCAGCTGATCATGTGTTTCGGGTCATGGGCTTGTACTATGGTTTGCTTTCATATGACAGAGGCTATTACTAAATTGAGCTGGCAGGTAAATTCTAAAGCAAATAAATGCTAGTGGGCTTAATACAAAAAAGGGTATTTTTTGAGGTGGTGGTGTCGTGAGTAATGGCAGGAATTTAGAATTCTCCCTCCTTTTGACAGGAAGCATATTATTCTCCCCGGCTTATTTTCCCAGCAGCACCGATATAGAGTCAGGTTTTTGGGTTTCGCTCGGATGGCGTTTGGTTCAAAATGAGGCCATTCTTTATTCTTAAATACCACACATTGCTCACTTATATACTGCTGGTCTATTGGACTTAAAAAATATATTTATTGAATTAACCCAAATGTAATTTATCAATTGTCAATTGTATTTGTGAGACTTTGACAAGGGTTTTTAGGAATTGATATTTTATTGCTAAAGATCAAATCAAACATTCATTTCTTTCCATAAGAAGTTGTGGAAATACAATATGAAATGTGTCAGTGTTCTCCTTAGACATAGTGTACAACACTTATCTACTTCCAAAGTTAAGTAAGATGAAAAGAGACAGAAAAAATAACAATAACAACTTTGAGGAAAACGCACAAAAAATATACTACTTAAAAAAGCACACTGACCTAATTGCAAATGCCATCTTCTTAGGAATTCATGGTAAGAAACAACACTGACCTTGAAATCTTGTTTAACATTGTTTTGTGCTGGTAAATAAGAGTTAATAACTGACTCGCCTGGTTAAATAAAAAAGCAAGGAATTGACTCTGACCTGTCTGCACTCTGTCCTCCCTGCCCTCAACCCTGTCCTCTCAGGCACCATGTATTTTTTTTAGATTTATGGATACATTTATGAATACACCCTCTTGCACTGTATTATATTGCGCTGATATACGCATGCCCTGTTATATTTGAATGAAATCCATTGTTATGTGTGTTTTTAATTATTTGAATGCACTTGTATGTATCTGACACGACAAGTTCCCTATTACCTGTTGCTACATAGTGATACACAGTGTCTAATGAATGTATTACCTATTCAACTATTTATCAATACATGTTTTTAAACTATAATTTGGACCCAGAAATTAATATTCATCAATAGTTTATAATATGTATTATTAATGCTTATTCTTGAAAGCTATCATGAAGTGTTACCAAAGGTTTTAGTTTACCCTGAAAAAGTACAGTTGTGTATTACACCTAAACATGGGCAAACAGCAAATATTAGCATTATTAGCATTATTTCAGTTAGCGTGTGATACAAGATATCTCCACACTGAGTAGGGGCTGTGTCTTTGAACTTCACAAAGGCACTGGATACCTAGGGGGATAGTGTTCATGCCTGCTGCCGTCTCAAACAATTCAACATGAAAAACATTTCCCTGGTGTGTGTGTGTGTGTGTTTGTGTAGATGATTAGATGATTACTTTTATATATGCAAAAAAATACATTGACACCTTTCTGTTTTCTCAATGACATTCAATTCAGCATTGAAAAAAGGCGCAAGTTTAAATTTGATCCACTTGAGCGAGTCTGACCACAAGTCAGAGACCACTGTGATGACACACCAAAGGCATTTGATGAATCCTTTTTGTCTCCTTCTAATGTAGGGGTGTCAAACTCATTCCACGGAGGGCAGAGTGTCTGCAGGTTTTGGGTTTTAACTTTCAATTAAGACCTAGACAACCAGGTGAGGAGAGTTCCTTACTAACTAGTGACCTTAACTCATCAATGAAATACAAGGGTGGAGCGAAAACCCGCAGACACTCGTCCCTCCGTGGAATGAGTTTGACACACGTATTCTAATGCCTCTTAAGGGGAAAGTAATTCAAAAGTAACTGAAAGTAATCAGATTACGTTACTGAGTTGGGTAATCCAAACTTTTGGACAGGTAACTAGTCACTGTGTGTGTGTGTGTGTCTGGCACTGCCCCGGAGAACCTGGAGAGTTCATGTGAGTTGGACTGACTGGACAACTGCCTGGGAAGCTGGGCTCGCGTTTTTGTTCCTTGTCGTGCGCTGCGATTTAAAATAACCGGTCTCCCCTTTGTCTGAGGTGGGAAACGGGGAGGTGACGGGAGTTGGAGACACACATATAGACACACACATACACACACACACACACACACACAGAGAACATGACCCAGGCCCACTCCCAGGAGCCCACGATGTAGGCATCTTGGCATCCACGCGAGTGAGCGTACGGATGGCCAACAAATTCCGGACAGATCGGGGGGGGGGGGGGGGGTGATTTGCTAGTGTGTGGGGGGAAACTGAAGCGTGACACACAGCTGCGACAGCTGAGAGGAGTGTAAACGGCCCCCCTGATCTCCTCCTGGACCTCAACACAACCACCATTCATCAGAGACAATCACCAGCCAGTGGACTGGGGGGTCAACTCAATTCAATCCATTTGAATCCACTCAATTCAGAGCCATGACACCAAATTCACTTCTTGAGTAGAAAATGATTAGAAATATCTTGTTTATGAGTTGTATTTCGAGTTCATGTCAAGGGCAGAATTCAGAGGATGACACAAAATTCAGTCTGTGACTAGAAAATCATGAGCAATGGTCCATTGTGACTACGCATTTTGAGTAAATATCAGTGGGCAGAATTTGAGAAGGAACCTACCCCAATCCTGCACAAGTGTAACTCCTAGAGATACAGGCCCAGGGCCTATTGAGTAACAACGCCACAAGACCATGTGAGAAATGTCCAGTTCTTATGATAGGCCTCCTGTGCTTATAAAGGCTTTACAGAGCAGTCATAGAGGCTTCATAAGCACTAAATATACTCTTTGCAAATCATTTATAAGCAATGTTATACTACATAAGGGATGATATAAAATCTAATTCCACCTGGTGCTTTGCCCAATATTGCATTATGACCGTTTTGCCACCCTTAATAGACTGTATCATGACGTTTGCTAATGAATGATTTCAGAAACATCTTTATATGCCTTATAAAGGATTTATAAAGGCTTCATCAAGCCTTAACACTTATTTAAAGTTTTGACAGCCCTAGAAGTCGGGTAGAAGGGAAAGTTCTCATCCCTGCCTACAATTACCCCAGTCAAAGGCTTAGCTCAAAGGGCCTGTCAAAACAGCTACAATCAGTCAAACAATCAGTCAAAATAATGTCAAAACAACCCGTCAAAGGAAAACGTGAAAAAAGTCACATTCAATGAATAGGGAAACATTCTTGAACTGAGTTTTAATTAGAACATCTTGAGTGTCTAAAAACGCTATGCTCTTATGACTATGTCTTTGGCCCAGGTCGACAAAAAGCCCAAAGCACTGATTCCGACTACTGAGACTGTGTTTATACAGGCAGCCAATTCTGATCTTTTTTTTACACTAATTGGTCTTTTGACTAGTCACATCAGATCTTTTCACATCAGATCATTTTCAGATCTGATCTGATTGGTCAAAAGACCAATTGGTGAAAGAAATTATCAGAATTGGACTGCATGTGTAAACGCAGCCATGTTGGCTAAAACATATTTTTTAAATGTAATTTGTTCCATTGGCTTCTAAAATGACATTTGGACAGCCAATGTGTATAGAACCAATATTGATGAATTGATTGGGTGTCATCTTTGACTGAGCAACAATCATGTTATGGTAAAGCACAAATTCTATTGGTTCTTTCGACACCGTATGGCTATTCAGAAACCTCATCATGACAAATGACAATATATTATATATGACACCACATATCTCATTAAATTAATTAAATATAATTTTGACAGAATGCCCAGGGAATACAACATATTTTAATAAGAAAAATAAGATGTTAGGTTTAGGCACTGAAGTTAAGATTGGGAAATATCTGTTATCTTATGTATCAGAAAGTAGCCTCTTTAAACATGCTTAAACTTAATTCCACAATTAATCTGATCAATTACATCTTATCATTAGATTAGTTTATCAAATATATTCCTTCAGCATTAAACATGATTAAAATGATTAAGTAAACAGTTTCTGAAGTGCTGTTGAATTTAATTTCTATCCAGCAACCGACTATTAATTTCAAAGGAAATGTAAATGCTATTGTCATCATCAGCAACTTCTAATTAAAGAGCTTGACAAGAACGTGCACAAATAAAAACAATTACTGATTTCATCATCTTTTCCCCACCGTAATAGTAAAAACTGGAAGGACTGAAATTACACTGCCCTCTTCTGGCTCAAAACCAGACATTTTAATTGCCTTATAACCTCAGCTTCACAAAAACAAAACCTTAAAACACCAATAACTTTAAATGCAACAACTATTCTATAACTAATATTGTAGTTTCTTCTACACTTATTTCCAATTAGCAAACTCACAAAGTTCCAACTTCCAAGCCCCAGCCCCTTTGTTTTCTCTCTCTCTCCCTTCCTCCCCTTCTCTCTTGCTCCCTCTCTCCCACCGCGCTCAAAAGTTATTGATAGTTAGAAGTTATGGGCTAATAATACAACGGACAATGCATGGCCAGGGGCCCATTATGCCCAGGTAATGGATAGCAGGGAGCTTTTGAATGACATTGCACAGAGATTGGATGACGGAGGGTCGAGCGATTTATGGCCAAGTGAAGCCCCCATCCATGCTATTTATTTCCAGCTTGATAAGAGAACAGATGAGGCATGGTGGTATTTATGGTCCACAAGTTCATAAAGACGGCCGGGATGGAGTTAAAATCCTCTCATATTCTGGGGATATACACTACATGACCAAAAGTATGTGGACACCTGCTCGCCAAACATCTCATTCCAAAATCATGGGCATTAATATGGAGTTGGTCCCCCCTTTGCTGCTATAACAGCCTCTACTCTTCTGGGAAGGCTTTCCACTAGATGTTGTGACATTGCCGCGGGGACTTGCTTGCATTCAGCCAGAAGAGCATTAGTGAGGTCGGGCACTGATGTTGGGCGATTAGGCATGGCTCGCAGTCAGCGATCCAATTCATCCCAAAGGAGTCCGATGGGGTTGAGGTCAGGGCTCTGTGCAGGCCAGTCAATTTCTTCCACACCGATCTCAACAAAGCATTTCTGTATGGACCTCGCTTTATGCATGGGGGCATTGTCATGTTGAAACAGGAAAGGGCCTTCCCCAAACTGTTGCCACAAAGTTGGAAGCACAGAATCGTCTAGAATGTCTTTGTATGCTGTAGCATTAAGATTTCCCTTCACTGGAACTAAGGGGCCTAGCCCGAACCATGAAAAACATCCCCAGACCATTATTCCTCCTCCACCAAATTTGACAGTTGGCACTATACATTCGGGCAGGTAGCGTTCTCCTGGCATCCACCAAACCCAGATTAGTCCGTCGGACTGCCAGATGGTGAAGCGTGACTCATCACTCCAGACAATGCGTTTCCATTGCTCCAGAGTCCAATGGCGGCGAGCTTTACACCACTCCAGTTATTGTGCTGACGTTGCTTCCAGAGGCAGTTTGGAACTTAGTCGTGAGTGTTGTAATCGAGGACAGACGATTTTTACGCGCTATGTGCTTCAGCACTCTGCGGTCCTGTTTTGTGAACTTTTGTGGCCTACCACTTCGCGGCTGAGCCGTTGTGGCTCCTAGACGTTTCCACTTCACAATAACAGCACTTACAGTTGACCGGGGCAGTTCTAGCAGGGCAGAAATTTGACGAACTGACTTGTTGAAAAGGTGGCATCCATTGACAGTGCCATGTTGAAAGTTACTGAGCTCTTCAGTAAGAACATTCTACTGCCAATGTTTGTCAATGGAGATTGCATGGCTGTGTGCTCGATTTTAAACACCTGTCAGCAACGGGTGTGGCTGAAATAACCAAATCCACTAATTTGAAGGGGTGTCCACATACTTTTGTATATATAGTGTACATCTAGCTGGTTTTTCTATGCATCGGCAGGACATAATGGTAGCTTAGGGTAAGCTCAAGGGGGAAGGTGTGTGTCTCTTTGTTAACAACAGCTGGTGCGCGATCTCTAATATTAAGAAAGTCTCGAGGTTCTACTCGCCTGAGTTAAAATACCTCATGATATGCTGTAGACCATACTATTTACCAAGACAGTTTTCATATATATTTTCCGTAACTTTCTATTTACCACCACAAACCGACGCTGGCACTAAGACCGCACTCAACAAGCTGGAAAGGGCCAAAAGCAAACAAGAAAATGCTCATCCAGAGGCGGCACTCCTATTGGCCGGTGATTTTAATGCAGGGAAAACTGTGCCCAAGAATGCCAAGGTAATCACCCCGTAGCACTCACATCAGTATCCATGAAAAGCTTTGAAAGGCTGGTCATGGCTCACGTTAACACCATCATCCCAGACACCCTGGATCAACAATTTGCATACCGCCTGACTTGTTGGAAAGGTGTCATCCTATGACTGTGCCACGTTTAAAGTCACTGAGCTCTTCAGTAAGGCCATTCTACTGCCTGTTTGTCTATGGAGATTGCATGGCTGTGTGCTCGATTGTATACACCTGTCAGCAACGGGTGTGGCTGAAATAGCCGAATCCACTAATTTGAAGGGGTGTCCACATACTTTTGTATATATAGTGTATGAAGGAGTTTGGTGGCCAATTGAAATTTGAAGGAGATACTTTTTTGTCTTTGTGTGTCATTTGATTATTGTACGACTCCCCACTGGCTTAATTCAGATATACTCAATATACTGTAAAAAAAAAAAAAAAAAAAAAAAAAAAAGGAACATTGAACAAAAACACAAAATTTGATTTGGTCCCATGTTTCATGAGCTGAAATAAAAGATCCCAGAAATGTTCCATACGCACAAAAAGCTTATTTCTCTAAAATGTTGTACACAAATGTGTTTACATCCTGTTAGTGAGCATTTCTCCTTTGCCAAGATAATCCATCCACCTGACAAGTGAGGCATATCAAGAAGCTGCATGATCATTACACAGGTGCACCTTGTGCTGGGGGTCAATAAAAGGCCACTTTAAAATGCGCAGTTTTGTCACACTTCACAATGCCACAGATCTCTCAAGTTGAGGTAGCGTGCAATTGGCATACTGACTGCAGGAATGTCCACCAGATCTGTTGCCAGAAAATTGAATGTTCATTTCTCTACCATAAACTACCTCCAATGTCGATTTAGAGAATTTGGCAGCACATCCAACCGGCCTCACAACCGCAGACCACATGTATGGCGTCGTGTGGGCGAGTGGTTTGCTGATGTCAACGTTGTGAATAGATTGCCCCATGGTGGCGGTGGGGTTATGGTATGGGCATGCATAAGCTACGGACAATGAACAGAATTGCATTTTATCAATGGCAATTTTAATGCACAGAGATACCGTGATGAGATCCTGAGGCCCATTCATCCGCCGCATTCACCTCATGTTTCAGCATGATAATGCACAGCCCCATGTCGCAAGGATCTGTACACAATTCCTGGAAGCTGAAAATGCCCCAGTTCTTCCATTGCCTGCATACTCACCAGACATGTCACCCATTGGGCATGTTTGGGATGCTCTGGATCGACGTGTACGACAGCGTGTTCCAGTTCCCGCCAATATCCAGCAACTTCGCACAGCCATTGAAGAGGAGTGGGACAACATTCCACAGGCCACAATAAACAGCCTGATCAACTCTATGCGAAAGAGATGTGTTGCGCTGCATGACACAAATGGTGGTTACACCAGATACTGACTGGTTTTCTGATGTACACCCCTTCCTTTTTTAAAGGTATCTGTGACCAACAGATGCATATCTGTATTCGCAGTCATGTGAAATCCATAGATTAGGGCCTCATTAACTTATTTCAATTGACTGATTTCCTTATATGAACTGTAACTCAGTAAAATCTTTGAAATTGTTGCATGTTGCGTTTATGTTTTTGTTCAGTATATTATAATACATACCAAGGACCAATTACATGGACTAGTAAATAATATCAGAACCAATGGGTACTTAAACAAAATGGAGAAAATGGAGAATCTACCAAACAAATCATGTGATTTTGCGCTTGATGAAAAACATCAAATGAGTCAAAAACAACAACTACAACAACAAAACTGATATTTCAGGAAATGCTAGGGTATAAAACCACACAAAGACACACACAAAGATACACACATGCGCGCACGCACACAAACACGCACGCACACACTCCCAGATGTTGCACTTTAAAAAAAAAATGGGTCTATGAGCTAACCCTAATGAAATACAGTGAAGTATTTGGTGTGGAAGAAAATGCATGATCGTGTTCGTTCGTTTGTTTATTATGGTCGGTTAATGTCTGCAAACAAAACTTTAAAAAAAGAACAACACTGTAAATACTCAATCTTTTCAAGCGCCCAATACGGGGGAGGTGTGCGATGAGCGATGAAAAAGGCTTGTCAACATTATCTGCTTTATTGATTTAACAGTAAAGGCCAGCAGCTTAAGCGTTACGTTGCTTTGGCCACCCCACTGAAAATACAATAGCCACAAATAAAAAAAAACTCCTTAAAACGTCCCTTTTTATCACCTGCCGGAATCACTTGAGGTTTTGCGTGCATTATTATGTATTTCCTGCATTTCATCATCTTTATGGGCGGCCATTAGAATTTCATAATGTTCAAGTAGGTTTTTCCTCGCCAAGAAATCAATGTCATTTGAACGAGGATATACTGTAGTTAGATACATCTCCAGAACTGGAGAGCAGTATAGGCCTATGTTATGCATCAAGTAGTCACTAATGATGACACCAAATTAAAATGTATCACAAAAAGTGGCTGACAAAACGTGGAAGAAACATTGAGAAACTTGCAAAAACAAGAGAAATGTTTTGGCCCCCAAGATTTTACTCCAAAGCCTGAGCCTTGCTTGCATTACAAGGGAGAGGGAGAGAGAGAAAGAGAGGAAAGGGGGCACCACATGGGCCTAGAAATCATCAGGAAAACAGATGAATCCATTTTAAATTGTACACAGGGGACGTCTATTTTCTTCATGTTCCAGTGGAAAAGACCGGGCCGAAAAGACTCTCAGTACAATTAGAAGATCACAGAAAGCACTCAGGATGTTTCCTCTGCGCTGGGCCTAGTGCTGAGAACCGTCTCTGTGACTCACCGAAATTGTGTTGCGGTGACTTCTGTCCCCTCGCCATCAAACAAATGTGATACTTCCTAAAATACTAAAAACAGAGCGGTGGCGACAATCGAATCAAAGACTCAACTCTACCCTCGGATTCCAAACAGCTTACATCAATAGCTGGCATTCCAGTTGGATACGCAAATTCCCAACAAAGCAATTAATATTTTCAAAAATGCTTTTTATTTGTATGATTCCTCTTGTTTCACCGGATGTCCACCCTCGGAAGCCGTAATTCTTTGTTAAGAATTCAAAGCATATGGAGCAAATATCTAGTATCTAGCGATCTATTCAGTAACTAGTGATATTTTCAGCTTTAACAGTCCCTAAATACTGAATAATATACTTCAAGAATTATGCCATACATGAGTGATTCTCTAGTTGAACAGCAATAATCTAATAAGTAATTAGGCCTGTATACCGAATAACAAGGTCTATCTAATAAGGGACAATACGCTGAATGCCAGGTCACAGTTAGTGACGGGGGACAAGTTTTCTGCATAGCAGGGGTGGTCTGGCCCTATTCTCTACAGTCAAAGCCTTTAAAGCAGGGCCCATTAAGGAATTCAGGAGCAGCTGGCTATTATAGGGCCCCCATCGCCACGCCGACTGACACGGAGCGCCCCGTCACTTCATTAATTCCTCCTCATGCGACGGTTGTTGACCAGCCTGACCCCACTCTCCTGACTGGACAATATGCAGTCGTTTGAAAAATGAATATATCCCCCTTTTGTATGGGCATTTCATTTAGTTTCATTTCATTATTTAGCATTGATTGAAGTTGTTCAAGAAGTACTCACTCACACTGTCACATCAAAAAATCTGTACTTGACTGGTGAATTACAAAAAGGTGCAGGTTAGTGCTATTTTAAGATTGACACAATAAACAGGGGCTGGGATTCTTGGTGCGATAAATACAGACAGTGATTATGTGTATGATGATTTTCTCAAGGCACGATGACCGCTAACATTGAATCTAAACTGCAAACATGCCTATTTTGATATTACACAGGCAGTTAAAAACACTGTCCTGACCAGAAAGTTGTACAGAACGTTTGTTACCTGTATCTGAGCTATTCAACTGTATGTGTTCTCTCGGAAATGCAAATATGGACATAGAAATATTATAATTAGTCTGCTATGAGATCACGTGAATAATATGATGTTAAAGGAGTCATGTTGCATGTTAGTGAGGTACGGAAGCTTGAAGGACTCACATTTCTTCATTCAGTTTGCTCTATTGCTTATAGCAGGGCTCAGAGGAAAAACTATGAGGAAGTTGTTTTTGTGTTTCTACTGTACTGTTAAAGTGGAAGCCGTCCACCGAAGCTATGTGACTCCACCCCAACTAATAAGATAGCCTGCATGAATTATTGTTGTGATAAAAAATGTAATTAGATGTGGGAGAAACATAACTATTTATAGTTAGAGAGAGAGAGGGCTTTCTTAATGATCTGACTCGGGCTAAATGTCTATTGATTTCTTGTTAAATATACGGCTCAAATAAAGATACAACTGATTAAAGATGACTACAAATTGCCAAGCAGGATGTGAGTACTGCACACCAGGGTAGACCGCAATCAGAGCATTACATGATTCTCCCTCTCTCTGTCCTATTTTCACAGGCAAGCAAGATAATTAAGTTACACTGGAATTAATGTTTTCATGTGAAAACCAATATTTCTCAAGTTGATGTTAATTATGGGTTGGAAGTAAAATGTAGGCTAACACTGCTGAGATAAAACATAAGAAAATACGTATTTATGTTTTCAGAATGTTGTATGTGTCATATTTATGAAATGTAATTAGAAAAATACCTTATTTCACTGTTTAAAAAAAATATTTTATTTACATGACTACTGAATCAAATATCAAAAACATGATACGCTGTGGTAAATTTGACTGAAATACTGTAAATTGTTCACTATAAATAAAAGAACAAAAACATGTATTTTTATAGCTGAACATTTAATTAAAAAAATTTTTAAAAACATTAACACAATTGACAATCAAAATGCCAGCCTGTAAATTCTGTAGTAGCTCATGAAACCATTTTGTAACGTTGCACTTTCATTGATAAACAGAAGCACCTGTTTAACACAAGCAGAGCGCTACTCATTTCCTGTCAAAGTCAACCTTGTCTCCAACAAACACAAACTGAAACCTTGAGAGTTTGTTGCTCTCTTTCAGAGTCAGAATAAGAGAATCACGAGAATGCATAATGGTAAAAATGTGATTGTGTCCCTTTTTTCATCTGTGAGCTTGGTTCTAATACAGCACCCCATTCACTCACAGCGAAACCAGAGGCCTTTCAAAGAACAACGGTCTCAACTGAAACTTGAGCCACTTCCGTCTCTATTGGTGGTTAGTGGTCTTTCAATCCTTGTTAATTCTCCAATCAACATCTACAACACAGTATGTCCCTCTACTGGGTAGGCCTCCATCGAAATAGGCCTATAATCTCCACATCCGAATACAGTCATACATGCAGAACATCGAATACAGTCATACTTGTATAACACATTGGAAAAGGTGGAGTTATCTCAGGGAAAGAGAGAGAACGGGAGAGTGCAGAGAACGAGAAAGGCATTGAGGGAGAGGAAGAGAACAACAGAAAGACAGAGAATGAATGAAAGAGTGAGAGAAATAGAGAGAACACAGAGAGAGAACGGGAGAAAAGATAAGAACAACAGAAAGAGAGAGAAGTGTTTTAGATAAGTGAGAGTATGTGGCCAGTACCTGCAGTGAGTTGAGAAAGATGAAGACGTAGGCCATGACTATGGAGAAGGGCACCAGGACGCCACAGAGCCAGGTCAGGCCCAGGATTGGCAGTAGCACCAGCACTGCTTTCACCGCAGCCCTGAGAGAAAGCAACCACAAGCCAATCGACACAAATTGAAGGACTGGGCACCATGCTAGTAGACAGTTTCCCCATTACCCACCCAACCCAGGCACCTCACACTGAAACTCCCCATCCATTCTGGATCGGATCCGTGCGCAACGCTATGGGCTTGGTTGGACGTGGTTGGGCCAAATGGGGCAGGTTGGCAGGAGGGTCGACCCAAGCACAACAGGGGAGGCTGGTTAGTCTCATATTGTGACAATTTCCACACTAAATCGCTCCCTAATTCTGTTTAGGATAAAATTACCTTCCAGTTCAGGTGACCGCTAAACCGCACCAGCTGTGGGGCGGGCGAGGGCTCTAGTTTATTCAGCGGAGGAATGTGTTTAAGTTTCCACTCTGGCTGCCATCGGGCCGGCCGGCTGACGCTCAACACCAACATTGATATTCCTCCTCCACAGAGTTGTTATTGTGACCAGCGCAGCTGAGTCGCAGGAAAAACATTTACACGTTGAAATGATTTCCACTGATAGATTGTAAACAGCACTTCAGGGAATGAATAATTACACTCAAATTTCATACACTGTATCCTATACAAAGGGTAAAGGAAACAACAAAGGGAAAAATACCAACACACCATACACTTTACTCTACCTCACCTCTTGCAGTGCAGTTAATATCTTTCAGTGCAGTTAACATGTACACTGAGTATACCAAACATTAGGAACACCTTTGCTAATATTGAGTTGCACCCCCCTCCCCCCCCCCCAGAACAGCCTCAATTCGTCGGGGCATTGGACTCTACAAGGTGTCGAAAGCATTCCACAGGGATGCTGGCCCATTTTGAATCCAATGCTTCCCACAGTTGTGTCAAGTTGGCTGGATGTCCTTATTCTTGATACATACGGGAAACTGTTGAGCGTGAAAAACCCAGCTGCGTTGCAGTTCTTGACACAAACCGGTGCGCCTGGCACCTATTACCATACCCCATTCAAAGGCACTTAAATCTTTTGTCTTGCCCACTCACCTTCTGAATGGCACACATACGCAATCCATGTCTCAATTGTCTCAAGGCTTAAAAATCATTATTTAACCTATCTCCTCCCCTTCATCTACACTGATTGAAGTGGATTTAACAAGTGACATCAATAAGGGATTATAGCTTTCACCTGGTCAGTCCATGTCATGGAAAGAACAGATGTCCATAATGTTTTGTAAGACAAAAAATGCATAGAGTTATTATATACATAGAGTCATTTTTATAAGTGATTATAAAGCCTCATACATGCTTATAACAAGTAATAAAGTATTATAGCTGCTGGCTTTTTACAAAACCAACCTCAAACCATGGAACTTCTGCAAAGGCATAGAACAACTACATTAGTATTGTCTAGTAATAGTCTGTGGCAGTAACTGTAATGAAATGGCGCCCCCGTGTGGTGTCTACCTGATCTGCTCGTAGGCCTGCTCCACAGGACTGTTATCCATTGCCAGCATGATGGACCTCCTCTTGGCTGTGGAGATGGTGATGACCACTACCCGCGTCAGAACCATGATGTTCACCTGATGAGAGGACACACATACACTGTCGGTTAGACAGAGACATACAATATATTCACATACATTTCAACAGTGTAAATACAGTAAATAATTGGTTAGAACATGCAAGTCATGTGAGAGGTATTGTTTGCATTCAGTAAGCCTACTGTATCTAAAACATTGTATTGTCATCTGTTAGAGTTAAATTAGTATAATTTTTTGGAGGTAATAATTAGGGCTGGCAAACAAAAACATTTAATCACGTTAACTCGCAGGATTTGCTCAAAGTGAGCTGTAATTCAAGATTCTTCATACAAAAAACATTACAATAATATTGATGTCTTGATTTTGTCTAAAGTAACGGTTTGAGAAAGCACACTTTATTTAACCTCAATGTCAACTTGTTTTTACATGGCATTGTAGATTTCAGCTGTATAGATGATGTATGTGGGAGGTTTTCAGTGTATTTTCAATGCTTTCAGACAATGCAATTAATTGCAAGAAAAAAATGTTTTGCATGTGTGTATGTGTTCTCACCATAATGATGAAAATAACAGGGCCTGCGAAGCCCCAGATGACCCCGTTTTGCACACTGAGCCAACAGTGGCCATCAGCAGAGTACTTCCCTGAGGCAGAGGCCAGGGTGATGGTGACTATCAGCACTGGCAGACCTGGAGGGAGGGAGAGAGAGAGAGAGAGAGAGAGAGAGAGAGAGAGAGAGAGAGAGAGAGAGAGAGAGAGAGAGAGAGAGAGAGAGAGAGAGAGAGAGAGAGAGAGAGAGAGAGAGAGAGAGAGAGAGAGAGAGAGAGAGAGAGAGAGAGAGAGAGAGAGAGAGAGAGAGAGAGAGAGAGTGAATGAGAGACAGAGAAAGAGCAGAGCTAGAGCAAGAGAGATCAGTACTTCCTGAGTGTGTGTGTATATGTACTGTATGTGTGTGTTTGTGTATGTACAATCAGGTACATAATTATTGGCTGTATAAAATAAATAATACAAATACTGAGCTATATTGTATGCTAAAACAAAGTAAAGGAAAATTATATTATTTTACACTAATGCAATTGCTAGGGGAATTATATTTTGTTTAACAAGTAATATCACATTTATTGGCACCCCTGTTTTTAATACTCCAGCACTCTCCCCGCGAGGATAACGACACAGATTTTTCAAAAATGTTTTATGAGATTGGAGAACACATTGAGAGGGATCATTTCTCCATACAGAATCTTTCCAGATCCTTGATATCCTTTGTCTGCCCTTTTGGACTGCCCTCTTCAATTTTAGGACATTTTAGCCAAACACCTGGTTGCCTCTGCCAAACACCTGGTTGCCTCCACAAGTGGATTTTCCAGAGAGACAATAACCCCCAAGCACTAATCAAAATCCACAAAGAAATTGTTAATTGACCACAAAATCAACAATCTCCGGACTTGAACCCCATTGAAAACCTGTGGTTTGAACTGAAGAGGGCAGTCCATAACAGCAGATGAAGGATATGAAGGATCTGGAAATATTATTTCTGTATGGAGGAATGGTCTAAGATCCTTCCCAATGTGTTCTCCAATCTCATAAAACATTTTAGAAAAAGGCTCAGTGTCATTACGCTCGCAAGGGGAGGGTGCTAGAGTATTGAAAACAGGGGTGCCAATAATTTTGAGGCCTATCTTTTAAAAATGTATTTTATTATTTGTAAAAATATATCTTTCTCTGAGCAATTGTATTAGTATAAAATAATATACTTTCCCATTTATTTGTGCATACAATATAGCTCAGTATTTGTATTATTTATTGTATAAAGTATTTTTTGCTCATCTTTATCAAGGGTGCCAATAATTATGGACCTGACTGTACAGTATATGTACAGTATATGTGTATGTGTACGTGTACAGTAAGTCTACTGGGGAGAATGGGATATGGAAAATACAAATCTCCATTGCTCATGTAGTAAATGAACTAAGGTAATCTTCTTCTATCTTGTTCTTCTGTGTCATACCCCAGCCAATGAGATAGTAGTACTTCATGTGTCGGTCCTCGCTCAGGTTGACCGCCACCACTTTGCTCCAGAGAAGCAGTCCCTCCACCAGCATCCAGCTGAAGGCAGCCATGAAGAAGAGGTGCAGCAGGGCCGCCACCAGGGTGCAGGCCACCTGACAGGGTCAAGGGTCAGATAAACAACAGACCAATACGCTTTGTAAGAGGATATGTCACAACTGTCCAAATGTCAACATTAGTGGAGCCACCCTATCCATTTCAGAGGTAGCGGTTTCCTAGCAAAGAGAGGTGCCGTAGCTAACTAACTGTAAAGTTAATTATTTTGCCCCACAGTTAGCCAAGATGGTTAGCCTACTTTATTGTTGACAGCTGAGCCACTGCAGAGAAGGACTATCTGGGCACAGGTCAGCGCAATGAACAGGTTCCTGTGGATAGACGTCCTCTCCGATTTGGGAATGCTGGAAAGAATCAAAAGATGTAGTGTTAAAAACATTTCTTTGGAGAAACAAAATGAATATTCTAACACGACGACATAACAATAAAACCCCAATCAAGTGTCTTTGCAATAATTACACATTTCACAAGTATACTTTCAAAATGTCTATGAGAAAGAAAGTAATAGCAGCAATAGAATAGGTTTAAAGGCCCACTCTGTGATTTCTCCAACCCCATCCTCAGCTTTATAGCAAACCAAGTGTGGGTCTATTGTTTTGTTGTTATTCAAATGAAGTAGTAACGAATAACCAGCCATCTCTTGTTTTCTGACGCTTTTCTATTAAATTCGGACTTGTTTTCATCTGTGTGCCATTGGGTGTGTCTGGGATGATTTAGGTGTGACCGGCTCATAAATCTCCTTGTCAAATCGCCTATTCCCGCTATTCCCATCCCCAGTCGATTGACCAATCGGCTATTCCAATCCCTGATTTGGATCTCCCTTGGTGAGTTAATTAGCTGCCCTGTAATGCCACCATAAACCTTCAGTGTGTACTCACACACAGACACTACTAATAACTAGATTAGCACTGTTAAATACTGATCCCTCTTAAAACAGAGCATAAATGATGACTAGGGAGGATTCCGACCATAGAGATATAATTACTAGAAGGGGCAAAGTCCTTGAGCTCATGGGAATTTTACTGGAACACAGGACATTGACTTGAATGGGAATGTCCATTCTAGTAACTGTATCTCTACGATTCCAATGGTATGTTGCTGGCTGGTGTGACCAGGGTTGGGGTTGATTCCATTTCAATTCAGACAACTCCTCATTGGAAATAATGAGAAACGTGTTCAATGAATCTCCTGAATTGAATAAATTAAAATGGAGCTAACCCCCGAACTCTGGATGTGGCAACTTACTGTTGAGAAGTTCTGCTGTTAAATAAGGTTTCATTGTGAATGTAGCTACTGCTTGGATTGCTTTTAAAGGAGCTTGCCTACGATGTTTGTTTTCTCTTACTGTCTTTAATTAAATGTTGTTGTTTGCTTTTGCATGGCTAAGATATAATATTCCAGTGAGTGCTGACTAAGAAATGGGCCATGCTCGCTTTGGAGGGCGAAGCTAAGTTAGAGAGAACAAATGTCTCCAATGAGGCTATGTTGGCTCAAATTCTCCCCAGTTTCACAGCGGTGGTGTTTATTCTAAAGTAGCAGCTAGGTGACTGGCTAATAAAACACTCACTCCAGCACGGTGAACAGCATCAAGGTCACCACCAGTGCGCACAGAGAGGCCCCAGAGCCGATAAACGTCAGCTTCGTCAAAATATCCTCCTCCTCCTGAGTCCACTGGGGAGAGAGAGGGAGAGAAGCACACACACGCATATACAGAGTAGGACAGGCCAGTCAAAACACAGTCAACACAAAAGTATTGTTATCATCCACTGAGTACTGATCACTAGCAAAGAGTCTATATTATAGCTGATTAACTCTTACATGGCCTGAGGCCTATGGTTCTCCATACTAACAGTGACATCTACTGGGCAATGTGGCACAATGCGAATTTGCAACATCTGATGGCAATAAGAGCAAGTGACTGATGTTAGACAAGCTTGACTTGAGGAATACTTGACACAACATTAATACCCTACTAGCCAGAGCAGTGCCGAGCTGTACTACGCTGGCCTGGCTACGAAATCCACCAGTTGCTGGAGTTGTGCGTGGATGCATGCATGAACATGTGTGTGTGCATGTGTACAAAATTATTTGGTGAGATATCAGAACTGAAACATACCACTTCCATTCAAATATTAATTACATCTCAAATCAGTTGATAACTAATTCCAATGTTAAATGGTTTTGACTGAGAATTCACACCCTCTATACTTTCGATTTATCTCTTCTCTTATCAAACATAAATCCTTCATCATTCTGGGTCATTCCACGAAATGAGTGCCTTTTGCGTCCCTTTGATATTTTAAGTAGAAGTTGTGGAAAAATTTTAATTTTAAAAGCCTGTTATATTAAATGAAGTGCCCTTTAATATAGACCATATGGAAAATTCAATTAACATATATATTTTTATATGAATGAAGACTTGCTAAAGTGAAGAAATTCTGCATTTTGACATGTCCCTCTGTGGATCCTCTGTGACCTCTAGGAATATTTTAACCTACTTAACCCCAACATTTCGAAGTTTTCACCATCATTGCAAAGCCCTAGTTACACTACAGTGCCTTGCAAAAGTATTCATCCCCCTTGCCGTTTTTCCTATTTTGTTGCATTACAACCTGTAATTTAAATTGATATTTATTTGGATTTCATGTAATGGACATACACAAAATAGTCCAAATTGGTGAAGTGAAATAAAAAAAATAACTTGTTTGAAAAAATTCTAAAAATAAATAACGGAAAAGTGGTGCGTGCATATTTATTCACCCCCCTTGCTATGAAGCCTCTAAATAAGATCTGGTGCAACCAATTACCTTCAGAAGTCACATAATTAGTTAAATAAAGTCCACCTGTGTGCAATCTAAGTGTCACATGATCTGTCACATGATCTCAGTATATATATACCTGTTCTGAAAGGCCCCAGAGTCTGCAACACCACTAAGCAAGGGGCACCACCAACCAAGCGGAACTATGAAGACGAAGGAGCTCTCCAAACAGGTCAGTGACAAAGTTGTGGAGAAGTACAGATCAGGGTTGGGTTATAAAAAAATATCAGAAACTTTGAACATCCCACAGAGCACCATTAAATCCATTATTACAAAATGGAAAGAATATGGCACCACAACAAACCTGCCAAGAGAGGGCCGCCCACCAAAACTCACGGACCAGGCAAGGAGGGCATTAATCAGAGAGGCAGCAAAGAGACCAAAGATAACCCTGAATGAGCTGCAAAGCTCCACAGCAGAGATTGGAGTATCTGTCCACAGGACCACTTTAAGCCGTACACTCCACAGAGCTGGGCTTTACGGAAGAGTGGCAAGAAAAAAGCCATTGCTTAAAGAAAAAAATAAGCAAACATGTTTGGTGTTCGCCAAAAGGCATGTGGGAGACTCCACAAAGATATGGAAGAAGGTACTCTGGTCAGATGAGACTAAAATAGAGCTTTTTGGCCATCAAGGAAAACGCTATGTCTGGCGCAAACCCAACACCTCTCATCACCCCGAGAACACCATCCCCACAGTGAAGCATGGTGGTGGCAGCATCATGCTGTGGGGATGTTTTTCATCGGCAGGGACTGGGAAACTTGTCAGAATTGAAGGAATGATGGATGGTGCAAAATACAGGTAATTCTTGAGGAAACCCTGTTTCAGTCTTCCAGAGATTTGAGACTGGGACGGAGGTTCACCTTTCAGCAGGACAATGACCCTAAGCATACTGCTAAAGCAACACTTGAGTGGTTTAAGGGAAAACATTTAAATGTCTTGGAATGGCCTAGTCAAAGCCCAGACCTCAATCCAGTTGAGAATCTGTGGTATGACTTAAAGATTGCTGTACACCAGCGGAACCCATCCAACTTGAAGGAGATGGAGCAATTTTGCCTTGAAGAATGGGCAAAAGTCCCAGTGGCTAGATGTGCCAAGCTTATATATACATACCCCAAGACACTTGCAGCTGTAATTGCTGCAAAAGGTGTCCCTCTCTTGGCAGGTTTGTTGTGATGCCATATTCTTTCCATAATCCTAATAATGGATTTAATGGTGCTCCATGGGATGTTCAAAGTTTCGGATATTTTTTTATAACCCAACCCTGATCTGTACTTCTCCACAACTTTGTCCCTGACCTGTTTGGAGAGCTCCTTGGTCTTCTTGGTCTTCCTTGGTGGTGCCCCTTGCTTAGTGGTGTTGCAGACTCTGGGATGACCATGCTATTCATTACCTTGGACTCCATGTAATTCATCAGGACGGCGAAGTTGGTGGTGTGGTTACAAAAGCAGGAAGTGACATCAGAGCCTGTGTGAGTCACCCTGCAACCTTCGCTGGACCAGCCGTTGAAATGCCCAGTCCTGTGGCACAAACACCCAGAAATCAAACACGCACGCACACACACACACATACAGTTGATGTCGGAAGTTTACATACACCTTAGCCAAATACATTTAAACTCGGATTTTCACAATTCCTGACATTTAATACTAGTAAATATTCCCTGTTTTAGGTCAGTTAGGATCACCACTTTATTTTAAGAATGTGAAATGTCAGAATAATAGTAGAGAGAATGATTTATTTCAGCTTTTATTTAGTTTATCACATTCCCAGTGGGTCAGAAGTTTACATAAACTCAATTAGTATTTGGTATCAATTGCCTTTAAATTGTTTAACTTGGGTCAAACGTTTCGGGTAGCCTTCCATAAGCTTCCCACAATAAGTTGGGTGAATTTTGGCCCATTCCTCCTGACAGAGCTGGTGTAACTAAGTCAGGTTTGTAGGCCTCCTTGCTCGCACACGCTTTTTCAGTTCTGCCCACACATTTTCTATAGGATTGAGGTCAGGGCTTTGTGATGGCCACTCCAATACCTTGACTCTGTTGTCCTTAAGCCATTTTGCCACAACTTTGGAAGTATGCTTGGGGTCATTGTCCATTTGGAAGACCCATTTGCGACCAAGCTTTAACTTCCTGACTGATGTCTTGAGATGTTGCTTCAATATATCCACATAATTTTCCTTCCTCATGATGCCATCTATTTTGTGAAGTGCACCAGCAAAGCACACCCACAGCATGATGCTGCCACCCCCGTGCTTCACGGTTGGGATGGTGTTATTTGGCTTGCAAGCCTTCCCCTTTTTCCTTCAAACATAACAATGGTCATATGGCCAAACGGTTCTATTTTTGTTCATCAGCCCAGAAGATATTTCTCAAAAAGTACGATCTTTGTCCCCATGTGCAGTTGCAAACCGTAGTCTGGCTATACTTGCGTACTATTGTTTGTACAGATGAACGTGGTACCTTCAGGCGTTTGGAAATTGCTCCCAAGGATGAACCAGACTTGTGGAGGTCTACAATATTTTTTCTGAGGTCTTGGCTGATTTATTTTGATTTTCCCATGATGTCAAGCAAAGAGGCACTGAGTTTGAAGGTAGGCCTTGAAATACATCCACAGGTACACCTCCAATTGACTCAAATTATGTCAATTAGCCTATCAGAAGCTTCTAAAGCCATGACGTCATTTTCTGGAATTTTCCAAGCTGTTTAAAGGCACAGTCAACTTAGTGTATGTAAACGTCTGACCCACTGGAATTGTGATACAGTGAATTATTAGTGAAATAATCTGTCTGTAAACAATTGTTGGAAAACTTACTTGTGTTATGCACAAAGTAGATGTCCTAACCGACTTGCCAAAACTATAGTTTGTTAACAATACATTTGTGGAGTGGTTGAAAAACAAGTTTTAATGACTCCAACCTAAGTGTATGTAAACTTCCGACTTCAACTGTACATACATACAGTGGGGAGAACAATAAGCTTGGCTAGATGTGCCAAGCTTATAGAGACATACCCCAAGAGACTTGCAGCTGTAATTGCTGCAAAAGGTGGCTCTACAAAGTATTGACTTTGGGGGGGTGAATAGCTACAGTGGGGAGAACAAGTATTTGATACACTGACGATTTTGCAGGTTTTCCTACTTACAAAGCATGTAGAGGTCTGTAATTTTTATCATAGGTACACTTCAACTGTGAGAGACAGAATGTAAAACAAAAATCCAGAAAATCACATTGTATGATTTTTAAGTAATTAATTTGCGTTTTATTGCATGACATAAGTATTTGATCACCTACCAACCAGTAAGAATTCCGGCTCTCACAGACCTGTTAGTTTTTCTTTAAGAAGCCCTCCTGTTCTCCACTCATTACCTGTATTAACTGCACCTGTTTGAAATCGTTACCTGTATAAAAGACACCTGTCCACACACTCAATCAAACAGACTCCAACCTCTCCACAATGGCCAAGACCAGAGAGCTGTGTAAGGACATCAGGGATAAAATTGTAGACCTGCACAAGGCTGGGATGGGCTACAGGACAATAGGCAAGCAGCTTGGTGAGAAGGCAACAACTGTTGGCGCAATTATTAGAAAATGGAAGAAGTTCAAGATGACGGTCAATCACCCTCGGTCTGGCGTTCCATGCAAGATCTCACCTCGTGGGGCATCAATGATCATGAGGAAGGTGAGGGATCAGCCCAGAACTACACGGCAGGACCTGGTCAATGACCTGAAGAGAGCTGGGACCACAGTCTCAAAGAAAACCATTAGTAACACACTACGCCGTCATGGATTAAAATCCTGCAGCACACGCAAGGTCCCCCTGCTCAAGCCAGCGCATGTCCAGGCCCGTCTGAAGTTTGCCAATGACCATCTGGATGATCCAGAGGAGGAATGGGAGAAGGTCATGTGGTCTGATGAGACAAAAATAGAGCTTTTTGGTCTAAACTCCACTCGCCGTGTTTGGAGGAAGAAGAAGGATGAGTACAACCCCAAGAACACCATCCCAACCGTGAAGCATGGAGGTGGAAACATCATTCTTTGGGGATGCTTTTCTGCAAAGGGGACAGGACGACTGCACCGTATTGAGGGGAGGATGGATGGGGCCATGTATCGCGAGATCTTGGCCAACAACCTCCTTCCCTCAGTAAGAGCATTGAAGATGGGTCGTGGCTGGGTCTTCCAGCATGACAACAACCCGAAACACACAGCCAGGGCAACTAAGGAGTGGCTCCGTAAGAAGCATCTCAAGGTCCTGGAGTGGCCTAGCCAGTCTCCAGACCTGAACCCAATAGAAAATCTTTGGAGGGAGCTGAAAGTCCGTATTGCCCAGCGACAGCCCCGAAACCTGAAAGATCTGGAGAAGGTCTGTATGCAGTGTGGCCAAACCTGGTCAAGACCTACAGGAAACATATGATCTCTGTAATTGCAAAGAAAGGTTTCTGTACCAAATATTAAGTTCTGCTTTTCTGATGTATCAAATACTTATGTCATGCAATAAAATGCAAATTAATTACTTAAAAATCATACAATGTGATTTTCTGGATTTTTGTTTTAGATTCCGTCTCTCACAGTTGAAGTGTACCTATGATAAAAATTACAGACCTCTACATGCTTTGTAAGTAGGAAAACCTGCAAAATCGGCAGTGTATCAAATATTTGTTCTCCCCACTGTACATACAAACCCTATGCAACGTTATGTTATGACTTATCGCTACTGACATGTACTCTAGGGATGTCTGACTTAGCTGCACTGTGTGGTCATACTTACATTAGGGTGAAATTCCAAAACACGCAAACAGGCGTGACTCGCTGCGAATACTCCACCTAGAACAAAAAACAGATGTTTCTCACCCTCTTTCTCTCTCATTCTCTCTCCTCGCACCCTTTGACAGGACGCGCCAAAAGCAACACGGGATCGGGCCAGGGAACTTACTAGAAAGACCTGGGCCAACTCTTGACTTTGTGAATAGATGTAAAATCAATGACACGTACTGTATTGTAGAGTTTCTATAACAACGTTATGTTTCCCTCAATCATTACTTCACCCTATTCCCAACCACATCCAACCACTGTAAAAATGACCATGATTGGTTTGAATTGCACCATTTGTTAGTGAAACCCAAAGATTCTGAGGCTCTTGAGAATCTGGCAACCCCGCCTAAGAAAAAGTCTGGGAGGAGAGCCACCAACTCATATATCACACACTAGACACAATACATACACATCAACGTTACACCACACACCCATACATGTATACACTTTTCACACTACTGAGCAGAGCCGAGCCAAGCCAAGCCAAACCAAGCTGCACTGGCTGGCCTGGATACTCATCACCATAGTTGCTGGAGCAGAGCTGGAAAGGACAATGTGAAATGAAAATATCCAAGCCAGTACTCTATGGTTCAGGTTGGCCCTATAGTGTGAATCAGCATGCAGGCAGTAGCATAGTGTGTAGCAGTGGGGTTTATCCCCTTCATATACAGTAATGGGTATGTCCGAAATGGCACCCTATTCCATATAGTGCAGTAATTTTGACCAGGGCCCATAGGACTATAAAGGGAATAGGGTGCACTATAAAAGGAATAGGGTGCCATTTGGGATGCACACATTGATCTTACCATGTGTGAGGAGGACAAAGTATAGTGGATGGCCACTGGGATGTTCTGGGCCTTGGAGGGGTCTCGAACGGTGGCTGAGATGACTGCAGTGGCCAGGCAACCAGGGAGGATACTGCGGGGAGCAATCATCCAGTAGATGTAACCTTTAGGCCTTTCTGTTCATGTGAGCTAGTTAGCAACCAAAATCAGATCTTATCCGATTAAGATCAGACTACTTGAAGTGTAAAGTGTAGAAAACATTGGTCATTTTTCTTGTAGATAAAGATTGTTTTCAGATATAATCCAATAATGTATTCCCTATGTATTCTCCACATGTAGGAGTAGCATTTTAATTCCCCAAAAGATCTGGAGGTTCTGAAGAGTTGACTATAATTATGTCAAAGCATTGTCCTTCATTGTATTGGATGACATTCTCTACTAATATGTCAAATTGGAGGTGTAAGGAAACCAGACCTTGTGTTTTCATTCTGGTCTTCTGGAGAAGTGTTCAGCTCCATCCTAGACTGGATCTCCATGAGATGGCTGTAGTACGTATGGATGAACATTACTTCCTTGTGACCTGCCAAACAAAATGGGTGATAAAAGAAATGTCATCATAAAATACATCACTGACGCGAGTGTTAGTTAAATTAGTTTCCCGCTATTCCCGTTCAAACCGGAAGTGCTATTTAAAAGCATATAATACCAGTGGGGGAAAAAATGATTATACCACTGTGAAAAAAATAATAAAAATATTATTGGGTTAATACAGTCTAGTGAAAATTACATTCGTTGTAGCCTAGCTTTGACTGAACGATGCAGCTTGGTCTTTTTCTCTCCCCTTGTTAATGGCTATCGGGAGAATTTGGGAAGGTTGTGGCTGTTTTTACTTTGCTTATTGTGGTCATTTTGTTAGAGAGAACATATCTGATTTTCCGCTAATCAAACAGATAAACTGTAATGGAGATTCAGCACCATGGATAGCACTACGGTTGATCAATTGGCCGCACATCTAAACCCGCCGCGAATCATGTGGCATTCTAAGGTATGCTATATTTTACATAAAAGCTAACATTTATTTGTTGCATTCATTATCATTTGTTAGCCTAAAAATCAACGATAGGCCAATTTCTAGCAATAAAGTATATGATCATCTCTGAAGGTTTTAAAATGTTTATTTAGTCACAGCATAAAATTTATGAAATGTGAGCTCTTGGCTACACAAAAGTAGACTATATAATAAAATTCAATAAACAAGTGAAGACCCAGCCATTATTCTTTTACATTATTACTTTTATTCAGGACAGAAAAACAAACATTTTCATAAAACTTGCTTCTTCAATTTGAGTTCATTAAAAGACCCCCGGTTTTCGCATTATTTTTCAACATGGAAAACAGACTTGGTCAGAAACAGAGTAGGCCTAACTATAATTGTAAGTAGGCCTAACTGTAATTGTAGCGGACTGATTCTCAAGACCCAGCCAAACAAATGTAGAATAACATTCTACACACAAACTTAGGCTATAGGCTATGTAAAATAACCTGGTAACCCTACCCTGTAGCAAACAAAAAAATAATTTGCATAGGCTATAGGCCGTACCTGTTTAACTTAAAAAAATTCTGCTGAAGTGGGCTCTCAAAAAGCACAGTGCATCAATACTTCCCAGACTCAGGCGGTATCTGATCTTCGTCACAAATTGGCCACAGACTGAGAAAGCACTCTTGGCCGCCACGGAGGTGGCCTAGATCGTGGCTATCGGTGACCGGTTGTTTGTTGCTTCAAACAGGCTGAATTCCTTTACAGGATTTTCAGCGGCTTTTGCATTCGGCCTTGTTGGCATTCATTTTTGTAAAGCTTTGCCACACAGACAAAACAAATTGAATTAATAAAAGCAGGTAGGCCTATGAGAAGGCTGTAATTGTGGCGTTCCTGCTTGTGGGCATTCCTGCATCTGCAGGAACCCCTCTTTATACTTCTATTGGTCCATTTTTAAGCTAGGCCTCCGGTAGGCAGAGGGAGGCGGGTGCGCTCCTGTACAGTAGGTGGCGGTAATGCACCGTAACGTTGGATGCCAACCGTCAATAAACCCCACAGAAGATGAGTCGGGAGTGACACCGGTAGACAGTGTCCTTCGCCCCCCAGAAAACTCAGATAATAATTTTATTCCCTTTGGACCCACATTTTAATTGTATAGACAATCAGGGGAAATCCAAAATATCAAAAGTGTCACACAAGCATGAAGATGGCGTGCTCGAGGGGGGGCGTTCATGCAGGAACCAATGGGATGCTTGAGGGGGGGGTCGTTCATGCAGGAACCAATGGGATGCTCGGGCTACAATCACACACTATTGAGGCTTACCGGTAGCTCAAAAGTTGGAGCCAATTTTGTTACCGTACTAACTGCATTTCAAGGTCGGGTGAACAGTTTCAGCATAAACAATGCGTGAGCTTTGAATTTATGGTGACTTTGTGTAAGTAAATACGGTAGTCTACAACAACACACACACACCCTGAGCATTGATTATTAATCATGCAGATAGAAGAGCAGAGAAGGCTGTATGAAGACAGATTTAGACATTGCATATAATTTAACAGTTCCATTTCACGTCATGCTGCTCATAGAAATTACTTATTATAATTTACCGGTTTCTCACAATTATTTATCCTGGGAAAAGGGAGTGCGTTTGGGTTAGGAAATCCCAGTAATTTGGTTCTCGCCATTAACATTAGAACCACCCTAGGCCAACGGCCACTGACATTTGATTTTGTAAATAAAATAAAAACGCCCCCAAAAAATCCCATGTCCTGCTCCTTACCTGAATTTTCCTAAATGTTTGTATTTTACACTGCACATTTGTCTGAATTTTGAAATCACAAACAAAAAAGTATTTAGAGCCTTTTTACACTCAACAAAAATATAAATGCAACATGCAACAATTTCTAAGTGTAGCTCAGTTGGTAGAGCATGGCGTTTGCAATGCCAGGGTTGTCGGTTCTTTTCCCACGGGGGACCAATATGAAAAAATAAATAAAATGTACGCACTCATTAACTGTAAGTCGCTCTGGATAAGAGCTTCTGCTAAATGACTAAAATTTAAATTAAAATGTTACTGAGTTACAGTTCATATAAGGAAATCAGTTAATTGAAATAAATAAATTAGACCCTAATCACAACCGCAGACCACGTGTAGTCACGCCAGCCCAGGACCTCCACATCCGGCTTCTTCACCTGCGGGATTGTCACGCCCTGACATAGAGTTCGCTAGTTGGTTTGGTCAGGGTGTGAATATCTATGTATGTGTATTTCTATGTGGACATTCTATGTTTGGTATTTCTATGTTGGCAGGGTGTGGTTCCCAATCAGAGGCAGCTGTCGATCGTTGTCTCTGATTGGGGATCATACTTAGGTAGCCATTTTGCCTACCTATGTTGTGGGATCTTGACTCTTGTTTGTGTGTAGCCATTGTGAGCTTCACGTTACGTTGCTTTTGTTGTTTTGTCGTGTGTTATATTAGTGAATAAACATGTATGAATTCCACGCTGCGCCTTGGTCCAATCCTGTATTCAACGAACGTGACAGAAGATCCCACCACCAACGGACCAAGCAGCGTGGCCAGGAAAAGGAGGAAACCTGGACATGGGAGGAGATCCAGGATGGTATGGATCGCCTTCCTTGGGAGCAAACAAGGCAGCGAGGGAGAAAAGACGGCGACTCCAAAATGCGAAACGACGAAGGAGACCCGAGAGGCAACCCCAAGAAAAAAAAATTGGGGGCACACGGGGTGGTCGACGAAGCAGCAGGAGGCCATGAAAGGGCTGACTGTAGAGGAGGCCGCTATTTTAGAGGTCCTCCAAGACCTGCGGATCAGTAGTTTGAGAGAGGAGGCCACCACATTACGGGGGCTGATAGCGAGGATAGAGCAGGAGAGCTCCCTTCAAAAGGAGGCGCTGCAGGAGGCCCTTAGGGAGAAGGAATTAGTGGATGCACGGAGAGAGGAGCTGCACCGGTGTCCAGTCCAGCTCCGGTCAGCTGCTCCACTCCAGTGCCAGAGCAGTCCGCTCCACCGGTGCCCAGTCCTGCTCCGGTCAGCTGCTCCACTCCAGTGCCAGAGCAGTCCGCTCCACCGGTGCCCAGTCCAGCTCCGGTCAGCTGCTCCACTCCAGTGCCAGAGCAGTCCACTCCACCGGTGCACAGGCCAGCTCTGGTCAGTGGCTCCACTCCAGTGCCAGAGCAGTCCGCTCTACCGGTGCCTAGTCCAGCCCCGGTCAGCTGCTCCAGTCCAGAGCCAGAGCAGTCCGCTCCACCGGGGTCCAGTTCAGCTCCGGTCAGCGGCTACACTCCAGAACAAGACAGCAACCCCTCTCCAGGGTCGGGGCCTCCCACACCAGGGTCCAGACAGGGCTTGGTGCATCGCGGGGGGATTTCCGGTCCAGGCCCAGACGTCAGCCCCTCTCCAGGGTTGGGGTCTCCCACACCAGGGCCCAGACAGGGCTTGGTGCTTCGTGGGAGGACTGAGAGGGGAAGCATCGCGCCGAGATCCAGACCGGACCAGCGGTGCAACGGGGAGGCAGTAAGGGAGAGGATGTCATGCCCGGAGCCGGAGCCGCCACCAAGGCTAGATGCCCACCCGGACCCTCCCCTGTTAAGTTAGGTTTTGCGGCCGGAGTCCGCACCTTTGGGGGGGGGGGGGTACTGTCACGCCCTGACATAGAGTTCGCTAGTTGGTTTGGTCAGAGTGTGAATATCTATGTATGTGTATTTCTATGTGGACATTCTATGTTTGGTATTTCTATGTTGGCCGGGTGTGGTTCTCAATCAGAGGCAGCTGTCGATCGTTGTCTCTGATTGGGGATCTTGACTCTTGTTGGTAGCCATTGTGAGCGTCACGTTACGTTGCTTTTGTTGTTTTGTCGTGTGTTATCTTAGTGAATAAACATGTATGCATTCCACGTTGCGCCTTGGTCCAATCCTGTATTCAACGAACGTGACAGGGATCGTCTGAGGGAACCCCTCTTTTGTCTGAATTTTTGTCACATGACTGCCCCTGCGCAGGTGAAGAAGCCGGATGTGGAGGTCCTGGGCTGGCGTGGCTACACGTGGTCTGCGGTTGTGAGGCAGGTTGGACGTACTGCCAAATTCCCTAAAACAACTTATGGTAAAGAAATTAACATTTAATTATCTGGCAACAGCTCTGGTGGACATTCCTGCACTCAGCATGGCAATTGCACGCTCCCTCAAAACTTGAGACATCTGTGGCATTGTGTTGTGTGACTTAATGGCACATTTTAGAGTGGCCTTATATTGTCCCCAGCACAAGGTGCACCTGCGTAATGATCATGCTATTTAATCAGCTTCTTGATATGCCACACCTGTCAGGTGGATGGATTAACTTGGCAAAGGAGAAATGCTCACTAACAGGGATGTTAACAAATTTGTGCACAAAATCTGAGCAAAATAAGCTTTTTGTGTGTACGGAACATTTCTGGGATCTTCATGATACATGGGACCAACACTTTACATGTTGTGTTTATATTTTTGTTCAGTATATCTGTTTTTTTTCACACCTATTCCCAACTTAACCCGCCAAGACAATGTGCTAACGCGTCTCTCACTCTTCACTGAATGAATGACAAATGGATGATTTGGCGATGCTTCATAATTGAATTTAAATTAGGCCTAACTGAAAGATAAGGATGGTGAAGAGGTTGGTTTAATTTAGAAAGACAATAGTGTAATGATGAGTTTGTGTTATGCCTATTTATCAGCAGCAAATCATTTGATAGTGCGCCTTGGGGGTTGTTACCATTCTCTTTTACATTTTACTTTGTAAAAATACGCTGTTATGGGACCGTTTTATTTACTATAACTCTATTACTAATCAAATGTATTGTAAGGGAAACGAAAACATGCTATGTGTTGCAGTAGGCCTTTAGAATAATGCAAAACATATCCTTGACTCCAGCCAAGTTGATGAGCGGGAAACAAACGATGCCAGTCAGCCTGAACAGCCGGCCCATCAAATCTACAACTAAACTATACCGAAACTAATTTCACACATCATATGAGTTAGCCTATAGACAAGATCAAATTCACAATAATCTGATGAGTGACAATATTAGGCCTATCAGTTGTCAAAGTTGTACAGGAAGAGATGGGCGCATCTTGTAATTTAGAGATGCAGGGAAAGGAGCATCACTTTATCAAATCGTTCTTACGAGTCACTTGCAGGTAAAACATTTTGATTTCTATATAGTATCAGAAAGAGCATATTTTGCACTTTCTATGACACTTACCTTTGTCAAATAACTCAAAATTCAAGAGGTGCAGCTCTATTTCCAAATGTAACTTTTTCCAAGAATATCCGTGCTGTCCACATTCAGCACATGACCACTCACACCGCAGCATTGATCTAGCTACTAAGCAAAAACTAGTAACATAATAAATGTAAATTTTAAATGTGCTATTCTGTCGTCAATGGATGAATGGGCGAAAGAAACCCGATAGAAAAAAATGGTGCATGTGACTTCAATGAACTGAATGATGAGGAGGGTGAAGAGGGTGATTGAATTTGATTGATCTGAATGATGAGGGTGAAGAGGATGATTGAATTTAGAACAGTGTATTGATGAAGAATTGTGGGCGGTCTAATTATTTTATTATAAAAGGCTGGAAAAGGTATATAATTTCCCCTCAGAGATTCAAATCAGACACTGAGTACAACATACAATGTGTGTAGTTCAAAACGGCAAGCCAAACCAAACGAATGGACGCACTGACAGCATTGCAAATACTGCAGAATTTAGATTTGGAGTCGGATAGAGGATCAGATATTGAGCTTGAAATTGACGTTGCTGATGAAGAGTCTTCATCTGATTCTGATGTTGACTTCGAGCCTCCGCCTCCGATGACTGAGCCTCACTGCAGAAAAACCAGAACAGAGCCAACTGAGATGGTGATCCCAACTGCCACGGTGAGACAGGAGTCTGGGAGGGATGGCACGGTTTGGGTAGAAAAGAGTGACGAGTTTGTGACATGCAGATGTCGCAGCACATCAGAGATTGTACTGTTGCTCATTTGCAAAGAAAAAGAAAGAGTATGTGGGACATGTCTATGGATGAACTCTAAGCATTTATTGCACTCTTGTATGTCCGCGGGGCGTACGGCGGAAAGAGCATGGATGTAGAGTAATTTTGGTCTGATAGGTATGGAGTGGACTTTATCCGAGAGACCATGCCACGCAACCTATACAGAGAGGTGCATACAAAACAAGGCCCATTTAAACTGTGTGCAGTGCAACCAATTTGTTTGTGGGGCTTTCTTACACAAAGCCTCGAAGCTGTGTGCTGACTGTGGACAGAAGCATAAAGAGAAGACGAGATTGATTCATGCGTAAGGGCACAATACAGTGTCCGATACAATCAACAAGTTAGTGTTTTTATATCTTGTCATGAATAAACAGTATTTCCTCAAATATGTATTTATGCAATTCATCCTTTACAATCCTCATGCACTGGTGCTTTTGTTTAGGAATACGGCAAATAATTTCACCTGTGCACCTGGCTGGTTATATTTGTATTACCTTTTTCGTTTCTACTTTCTCAAAAGAAGCTGTAACTGGACTTTATTAATTACTGTAACTCTATTACTAATCAAATCTACAAATAAAGTTAATCAAATGGAATACACTATAATGTTTTTATTGTAAGGGAAACAAAAATAGGCTATAGGCCTCCGTTTTTTCTAGGACTTTGTAGAATTATACAAAACATATCCTTGACTCTATCTAAACAAATAACTATTTATTTATTTATTTCCACGAATATTTCTTCATGCAATTAATCCTTTATAATAGTTTATGCTCTATTTATCAAGACTTGGTGCTTATGTTTGCTGCACCTTGCGGGTTGATATGCATCTGATGCATATGCTAAAGTGACGCCTGGCAACGTTCTCTAGTGGGTACTGATTCTAGAGTTAAACCCTAGTGTGAGTGTCTGTGTGTGTGTGTGTGTTTGTGAGCGCTTGCGTGTGTGTGTGTTCATCTGCATGAATGAGTGTTACCCAAGTCGTGTAGTCTCTGGACCTCCGTGTCCGGGATGAGCAGCTCGTCCTGGCCACTACTGCTACTGTGGCCGCCAAAAACTGACGGTTTAAACACACAGCTGCAGCTCATCTGGGACAGCTTCCGTGCCTCCACGTGCACATCTGGGAACAAAGGAAATACAGGGAAATTGGACTCCTATAAAATAATACAGGAACATTACAGAGAAATTGGACTCGTGATAACATATGGAATTGTTTTAAGATGATCATACCAAGGATCATTTATCTATTTGATTTTGAATTTTAGGAACCCTTAAGGTATCAAAAATATATATGTTATATTTTTTTGATGAAACATTGAATTTGGCCTTACTGCTAATAGACCATATAAATGCATTGAATAACAGCTTCATACATTGATAAACAGATAGTCCCCCAACAAATCAAAAGGAAGTTTGTTCTGAAGTGTTTGTCCTATATCTGAGAGACATTTTATTATTATTAGTGTGTAGCCCAACCTGTTCGGATGCTACAGACAGAAGTTGGCAGATCGGCTGTACCAACTTCAGACGTGTTCTGTGACGCTTGTGGGGGTCGTAGAGCAAAACGAAGAACACCATTGTGAGTCTCATCTTTCCAGAGAGGGGCCATAGTTTGTAAGCAAAACCATTCCAACGCTACGGTCGTTTTTGTGAAAAGATCTCCTGGTCTGACAAACACCGCTCTAGCTATGCCACCTTTCACCGCAAATGGGGAAGGGCAACATTGGCTGATGCGGTGGATTGAGATATCTCTAGCTCAGTGTTTCCCAACTCCTCGACTACCCGCAACAGCACACATTTATGTTGTAGCCCCAGACAAACTCACCTGATTCAACTCATGGAGGGCTTGATGATTAGTTGACAAGTTGAATCAGGTGTGCTTGTCCGGGGCTACAACAAAAGTGTGTGCTGTTGGGGGTACTCGAGGAGTTGGGAATCACTGCTCTAGGTTAAACTGACGGATTTTGATGGGGATTATTTTATTATGCTACTTAGATTTCCGCGGGGGCGCAAACATTGACTCTAGGGGCTTAACACGTGTGTTTGTCCAAGCTCACTTATAATTCACATATATTTGGCCCAAAAACCCACAACTCTGTCCCTCTGTTCTATTGATGAACGTACAATCACTGGAGAACAAACTGGACAAGCTCCGTTTGAGACTATCCTATCAACGGGCCCTGAAGAACTGTAACGTCCTATGTTTCTCAGAGTCGTGGCTGAACAAGGACATGGATAATATACAGTACATCTAGCTGGTTGTTCTATGCATTGGCAGGACAGAACATCAGCTTAGGGTAAGCTCAAGGGGGGAGGTGTGTCTCTTTGTTAACAACAGCTGGTGCACAATCTCTAATATTAACCTTTTCACACTTGAGTTCCAAATATCTCTAATGGTCACCCCAGCATGAGTTGTTTTATGCCCGTGATGTCAGAATGCATTCACTGGGGAGCGGTCTAAGGCATTGCATCACAGTGCTAGAGGCATCACTACAGATCCGGGTTTGATCCCGGGCTGTGTCACAGCCAGCCGCGACCGGGAGACCCATGAGGCGGCAAGCAATTGTCCCAGCGTCGTCCGGGTTAGGGGAGGGTTTGGCCAGCTGGGATGGCCTTGTCCCATCACGCTCTAGCGACTCCTTGTGGCAGCCGGGCACATGCAGGTTTCCTCTGACATATTGGTGCGGCTGGCTTCCGGGTTAAGCGTGCAGTGTGTCATGAAGCTGTGCGGCTTGGCGGGTCGTGTTTCGGAGGACGCATAGCTCTCGACCTTCGCCTCTCCCAAGTCCGTATGGGAGTTGCAGCAATGGGACAACACTGTAACTACCAAAAGGATATCACGAAATTGGGGAGAAAAACGGGGTAAAAAGTAAAAATAAAAAAAATAAAATAGAAAATAAGAATGCATTCACTGTTCCAAAATGTGATTGTTACGCAACAGGACATTTAACACGCGCTGCCTGCTAATTATCTATAGGCTATGTTTCTAATTTCTAATTATTTTGAATTATTTTCTAAGAAGTTTTATTTTCTAACAGTTTGAATTGACGTGTGTTCCGCCTCCTCATTAATTCACATAGAAGTAGCCCATTTCACTGTTGCGGACAATTTATGTTTGAGGCTTTACTGTGCCGGACAAACTTCTCTCTTTGAGGAGAGCCCAAGCACTTCCCCAGTGTTTCCTCAGATCCAGTATGCTGACATTTGCGCAGTCTTGCACGAACTGGCACATTTTTTGGCTGGCGCTCGCATTGCCTTCATTGTTGTTTTCCTTAGAAATAATAACTTTGGACATGTGTGCATTCCTATCAAAGTATGTGCCTTATTTTCTGTATATCGTATGTATGTATGGAGCATAATGTATTTACAGTTTTATTCATGTTTTCAAGTACTGGTGACAAATAATGCATTCCAATTATTGAATAGATTGTAATGGACACCTATGATGTGTGTAAAATAGGTTGTACTGATTACAATGAGCTAATGCTAAGCTATCTGCCAGCTATGTGTTGCGCCATGTTTGTTGACAATATACAATGCATTCTGGGTGTCACGTAAACATCTGTTATACCAATGTTATAATGAGGTGAAGGAATGGTTCACTCATCTTTCGAGTAAACTTCCATAAGTGAATGAAGCAAAGTGAATGATCGTAGACGACACACCCCCTTCAACATGCGTACTGCAAACAGACAAAACTAATCTTGTCTCCTCTTCTTATCTTTGGTTGACGTGGGGGAAAAAAACATTGTGGCGCGCACACACTACCCATCATCGGATTACTTTCGATTTTTAGAAAGTGTTTTGCTCAATTATTTCGATCAATGGTGAGCTCACCCGTGATGTGATGAATTGTAAATAGTAATTGCTATTAGCTAATTCATATTGTGGTTTCTGTCAGCCGAGAGTTAGCTAAATATGACCGCTTGTGTTACGTCAATCTTTCCTCAGTTAGCGCTAGGACTAATGTAGCCTACATTTTCCGGTTTGGATGATTGTGAATGGCTGAACAATGCATCCAAAAATAAACTGCTCACATTCAGGACATCATTTTGTAAAGACTGTGTTTGTGCAAAATGTTTCTGTGAAAAAACAGTGTGTCTATTTACCACCACAAACCGACGCTGGCATTAAGACCACACTCAACGAGCTGTAAAGGGCCAAAGGCAAATAAGCAAATGCTCATCCAGAGGTGGCGCTCCTAGTGGCCAGTGATTTTAATGCAGGGAAACTGAAATCAATTTTACCTCATTTCTACAAGCACGTCACCTGTGCAACTAGAGGCAAAAAAACTCTAGATCACCATTACTCCACACACAGAAACACATGCAAAGCTCTCTCTCACACTCCATTTGGCAAATCTGCCAAATAACTCTAGCATCATGATTCCTGCTTACAAGCAAAAACAGGAAGTACCACTGACGCGCCCAATGTGGAAGTGGTCCGATGAAGCGGATGCTAAGCTACAGGACTGTTCCGATAGCACACACTGGAATATGTTCCGGGATTCATCCGATGGCATTGAGGAATTTACCACATCAGTCACCAGCTTCATTAATAAGTGCATCGACGACGTCGTCCACACAGTGATCGTAACTGTCATTTCCCAACGAGAAGCCATGCATTACAGGCAACATCCACACCATCATCCCAGACACCCTGGACCCACTCCAATTCGCATACCACCGAATCTCTATTGCACTCCACACTGCCCTCTCCCACCTGGACATGAGGAACACCTATGTGAGAACGCTGTTCATTGACTACAGCTCAGCATTCAACACCATAGTGCCCTCTAAGCTCATCACTAAGCTATGGACCCTGGGACTGAACACCTACCTCTGCAACTGGATCCTGGTCTTCCTGATGTGTGGTGGTGAGGGTAGGCAACAACACATCTGCCACGCTGATCCTCAACACGGCTCCCCTCAGGGGTGCGTGCTGTACCCCTGTTCACCCACGACTGCGTGGCCGCGCACGACTCCAACACCATCATTACGTTTTTTTTTTTTTTTAGTCATTTAGCAGACGCTCTTATCCAGAGCGACTTACAGTTAGTGAATACATGTTTTTTTAATACTGGCCCCCCGTGGGAATCGAACCCACAACCCTGGCGTTGCAAACGCCATGCTCTATCAACTGAGCTACATCCCTGCCGGCCATTCCCTCCCCTACCCTGGACTACGCTGGGCCAATTGTGCGCCGCCCATGAGTCTCCCGGTCGCGGCCGGCGGCGACAGAGCCTGGATTCGAACCAGGATCTCTAGTGGCACAGTTAGCACTGCGATGCAGTGCCTTAGACCACTGCGCCACTCAGGAGTATACAACGACACAACAGCGGTAGGCCTGATCACCGATGAGACAGCCTATAGGGAGGAGGTCAGAGACCTGGCAGTGTGGTGCCAGGACAACAACCTCTCCCTCAACGTCAGCAAGACAAAGGAGCTCATCTTGGACTACAGGAAATGGAGGGCCATGCAAGCCCCCATTCACATCGGCGGGGCTGTAGTGGAGCGGGTCGAGAGATTCAAGTTCCTTGGTGTCTACATCACTAAGGATCTATCATGGTCCACACACACCAACACAGTCATTAAGAGGGCACGAACTGCCTCTTCCACCTACGATGGCTGAAAGGATTTGGCATAGGCCCTCAGATCCTCAAAATGTTCTACAGCTGCACCATTGAGAGCATATTGACTGGCTGCATCACCACTTGGTATGACAACTGCTTAGCATCCGCCCGCAACGCGCTAGAGGGTAGTGAGTACGACCCAGTAAATCACTGGGGCCGAGCTCCCTGCCACCTTGGACCTCTATACCAGGCGGTGCCTGGCCCAGAAAATTGTCAAAGACTCCAGCCACCCAAGTCATAGACCAGGGGCTCCCAAACTTTCTTGGCCCATGACCCCATTTCGATATCAAAAAATTATCTGAACACCAACCATGTGAAAAAAAGTACACTATATATACAAAAGTATGTGGACACCCCTTCAAATGAATGGATTCGGCTATATCAACCACACCCATTGCTGACAGGTGTATAAAATCGAGCACACAGCCATGCAATCTCCATAGACAAACATTGGCAGTAGAATGGCCTTATTGAAGAGCTCAGTGACTTTCAACGTGGCACCATCATAGGATGCCACCTTTCCAACAAGTCAGTTCGTCAAATTTCTGCCATTCTAGAGCTGCCCTGGTCAACTATACAGTGAGGGAAAAAATACTTATTTCCCTCATTAAAATGCAAATCAATTTATAAAATTTTTGACATGCATTTTTCTGGATTTCTTTGTTGTTATTCTGTCTCTCACTGTTCAAATAAACCTACCATTAAAACTATAGACTGATAATTTCTTTGTCAGTGGGCAAACGTACAAAATCAGCAGGGGATCAAATACTTTTTTCCCTCACTGTAAGTGCTGTTATTGTGAAGTGGAAACGTCTAGGCGCAACAACGGCTCAGCCACGAAGTGGTAGGCCACACAATCTCACAGAACGAGACTGCCGAAGCGCGTAAAAATCATCTGGCCTTAGGTGCAACACTCACAACCGAGTTCCAAACTGCCTCTGGAAGCAATGTCAGCACAAGAACCGTTCATGGTGTTGGGTTGTAATTTGAAAAACTTGCTATACTAGAAGTTAATGGGTACATGTACAGTGGGGAGAACAAGTATTTGATACACTGCCGATTTTGCAGGTTTTCCTACTTACAAAGCATGTAGAGGTCTGTAATTTTTATCATAGGTACACTTCAACTGTGAGAGACGGAATCTAAAACAAAAATCCAGAAAATCACATTGTATGATTTTTAAGGAATTAATTTGCATTTTATTGCATGACATAAGTATTTGATACATCAGAAAAGCAGAACTTAATATTTGGTACAGAAACCTTTGTTTGCAATTACAGAGATCATACGTTTCCTGTAGGTCTTGACCAGGTTTGCACACACTGCAGCAGGGATTTTGGCCCACTCCTCCAAACAGACCTTCTCCAGATCCTTTAGGTTTCGGGGCTGTCGCTGGGCAATACGGACTTTCAGCTCCCTCCAAAGATGTTCTATTGGGTTCAGGTCTGGAGACTGGCTAGGCCACTCCAGGACCTTGAGATGCTTCTTACGGAGCAACTCCTTAGTTGCCCTGGCTGTGTGTTTCGGGTCATTTTCATGCTGGAAGACCCAGCCACGACCCATCTTCAATGCTCTTACTGAGGGAAGGAGGTTGTTGGCCAAGATCTCGCGATACATGGCCCCATCCATCCTCCCCTCAATACGGTGCAGTCGTCCTGTCCCCTTTGCAGAAAAGCATCTCCAAAGCAATGCTTCACGGTTGGGATGGTGTTCTTGGGGTTGTACTCATCCTTCTTCCTCCAAACACGGCGAGTGGAGTTTAGACCAAAAAGCTATATTTCTGTCTCATCAGACCACATGACCTTCTCCCATTCCTCCTCTGGATCATCCAGATGGTCATTGGAAAACTTCAGACTGGCCTGGACATGCGCTGGCTTGAGCAGGGGGACCTTGCGTGCGCTGCAGGATTTTAATCCATGACGGCGTAGTGTGTTACTAATGGTTTTCTTTGAGACTGTGGTCCCAGCTCTCTTCAGGTCATTGACCAGGTCCTGTCGTGTAGTTCTGGGCTGATCCCTCACCTTCCTCATGATCATTGATGCCCCACAAGGTGAGATCTTGCATGGAGCCCCAGACCGAGGGTGATTGACCGTCATCTTGAACTTCTTCCATTTTCTAATAATTGCGCCAACAGTTGTTGCCTTCTCACCAAGCTGCTTGCCTATTGTCCTGTAGCCCATCCCAGCCTTGTGCAGGTCTACAATTTTATCCCTGATGTCCTTACACAGCTCTCTGGTCTTGGCCATTGTGGAGAGGTTGGAGTCTGTTTGATTGAGTGTGTGGACAGGTGTCTTTTATACAGGTAACGATTTCAAACAGGTGCAGTTAATACAGGTAATTAGTGGAGAACAGGAGGGCTTCTTAAAGAAAAACTAACAGGTCTGTGAGAGCCGTAATTCTTACTGGTTGGTAGGTGATCAAATACTTATGTCATGCAATAAAATGCAAATTAATTACTTAAAAATCATACAATGTGATTTTCTGGATTTTGGTTTTAGATTCCGTCTCTCACAGTTGAAGTGTACCTATGATAAAAATTACAGACCTCTACATGCTTTGTAAGTAGGAAAACCTGCAAAATCGGCAGTGTATCAAATACTTGTTCTCCCCACTGTATGAGCAATGTATATGATGGGGTCAATGGAGGTTGGATAAGAAGTATGGGTCTGGAAAGTTACTAAGTGAGGGAAAAGGCAATCACTTGGTTGCGGTCACTGATAAGGTTGGATAGCTGTGGATTAGTGAGGAATGTGGGCTGAGGTCAGGTCAGATGAAGGGAGGAGGAACCGTTTTATTACACACACCACTTAACTTCCTGCCCAGCAACAAAGATGTAATGTTTAGAGATGCAAGCAGGAGACTCCGCCTAAAGGAGGGTATAAATACTTGTGCTGGTAGAAACATGTCTTTGTCTTTTCAGCTGTTTGACCCAGTGGGTGAATAAACTTGGTTTGAGCTTTGACTAACAGTCGGGAGCTTCACGAAATGGGTTTCCATGGCCGAGTAGCCGCACACAAGCCTAAGTTCACCATGTGCAATGCCAAGCGTCGGCTGGAGTGGTGTAAAGCTCGCTGCCATTGGACTCTGGAGCTGTGGAAACGCATTTTCTGGAGTGATGAATCATGCTTCACCATTTGGCAGTCCAACAGACAAATCTGGGTTTGGCGGAGAACGCTACCTGCCCCAATGCATAGTGCCAACGGTAAAGTTTGGTGGAGGAGGAATAATGTTCTGGTGCTGTTTTTCATGGTTCGGGCTAGGCCCCTTAGTTCCAGTGAAGGGATATCTTAATGCTACAGCATACAATGACATTCTAGAAGATTCTGTGCTTCCAACTTTGTGGCAACAGTTTGGGGAAGGCCCTTTCCTGTTTCAGCATGACAATGCCCCTGTGCACAAAGCGAGGTCCATACAGAAATGGTTTGTTGAGATCGGTGCGCAAGAACTTGACTGGCCTGCACAGAGCCCTGACCTCAACCCCATCGAACACCTCTGGGATGAACTGGAACACTGACTGCGAGCCAGGACTAATCTCCCAACATCCGTGCTCGACCTCACTAATGCTCTTGTGGCTGAATGGAAACAAGTCCCCGCAGCAATGTTCCAACATCTAGTGGAAAGCCTTCCCAGAAGAGTGGAGGCTGTTTATCAGCAAATGGGGGACAACTCCATATTAATACCCATGATTTTGGAATGAGATGTTCGACAAGCAGGTGTCCACACAATTTTGGTCATGTAGTGTATGTAATTAACAGCCAATGTTTACTTTTTATTTGGGGCTATGGCAATCAATTGAAAAACATTCTAACAGTATTTCTGATTGTCTTCTCAACACAACCATCACATACTTTTAATGTGGGGCTATGACAGTCAATTGCAAATTAGTCTGACATAATGTATCATACCTCACCACCGCTAAGGAGATGGGTGTGCTTGATGCATGTTGCGTCGGAGCTTCTCAAAGTCAGAGGGCAACACACACCTCATCTATTCTGTCACATCCAACCTGAATCGATATTTGGTTGTTATGCAGACGAGAGCACTGAAACCAGCTTCACAGATTAGAGCTGGCGAAGGGTACTATGAGTTTTATGGTGCTTTCAAGACAACTGGGAACTCTGAAAAATACGAGGTCAAATCATGACGTCAGTGATCTTCAGGTCGGAACTCTAGAAAGAGGCCCGAGTTCCTGAGTTTGAATTCCGAGTTGGATGACTGTTCCAAAAAAAAAAAGATCCCTGTCAGGGTTCCCAGTTGTCTTGAACACACTGAAGTCTGAGATTTCCGAGTTCCCAGTTGTTTTGATCGTGGCATTAATGCTCAGAGGGAGACGGCAGGGTATTCCCTTTGAGTCAATAACCAAAACTGACCTGTGAAGGCATTCGGTCACATGACAGCTCGATCAGCTGTTCCATTTCACTTACCGGCATGTCAACTGAGCCAGTATCACAGTCAAACGGAATGGAAAGTAGGTCCCAAAGTTCTCTTCCAAGCGTTGGAGGTGAGCAGTCATCACTCGTGTGGGGCACTTACTGATGCTGTTTTCTGTTAGAAACATGCACAGCTGAGTGATTCGCTTTTGAAATACTCTCTCAAATAAGAATTATTTCCTCTGAATCCATTGATTCGGTCACTCATCAGTATAATGTTTTTGTATTTCCCCTGCATTTCCCCTGCCTTCAGTTTGTTCAGTTTCCCAAATATGTCTGTTACATAGGCAAGGAAACACATTTTCTTTTCAACAGGCGTGCAGTGGATGTGGTTTGATGTAGTTTACAATCAAAGTTACCTGCTGCAGTATATCTGTGCTTACCTGCTGCAGAGTTCTGTGCTCAGCTCTTTTGCTGCCAGTTGCTCTCGGTATCATACAATGTGTCCATATGGCAGAGGGAGACACATTCATAACTAGAGTGCAGAGGCCTGCCCGCCATCCCGCTATAGATAGAGCCCCATCTGTAAAAAAGCCCACCATTCGACCCCATGGATTCTGTTTTTCGTCAATATAGGCACGCAGCACACTGAACATCCCCTGTGCTCTTCCATGCTCGGGAATCGTGAGACAGAACAATATGTCCTCGTGAATAGCATCCCCTGACATGTATAGCAGACAAAAGTCAACACATGGGCATCTCGGCCCTCACAGCTAACGTCCATTTGGAGAGCATAAGCTGGGGAGTTTTGAGTCGTTGAGTCAGTTTCCTCTTGATTGCTAACAATATAATACATTATTTGTTCAACAGTCTTATCTGACAAAGGTATTGATGTGAGTTTCTGTGCCTCTGCCTCCCACACATTGTTTTCAACAGTTCAATTGCGGCCAGAAATATCAAAGTCTCTGCAATAGTATGTGTTTTCACAGCGTAGCGGGCCTAGCCATTCACCGTGGGAATGATTCAAGTGCAACGGTCAAGTGCGGCCTTTTTCCATGATCTACAGTGGCTTGCGAAAGTATTCACCCCCCTTGGCATTTATCCTATTTTGTTGCCTTACAACCTGGAATTAAAATTGATTTTTGGGGGTTTGTATCATTTGATTTACACAACATGCCTACCACTTTGAAGATGTAAAATATTTTTTCTTGTGAAACAAAACAAAATAAGACAAAAAAACGAAAAAACTTGAGCGGCAAGCGGTACCGAGGAGAGCTCTTTGGTCTTGGCCATGGTGGAGAGTTTGGAATCTGATTGATTGATTGCTTCTGTGGACAGGTGTCTTTTATACAGGTAACAAGCTGAGATTAGGAGCACTCCCTTTAAGAGTGTGCTCCTAATCTCAGCTCGTTACCTGTATAAAAGACACCTGGGAGTCAGAAATCTTTCTGATTGAGAGGGGTTCAAATACTTATTTCCCTCATTAAAATGCAAATCAATTTATAACATTTTTGACATGCGTTTTTCTGGATTTTTTTGTTGTTATTCTGTTTCTCACTGTTCAAATAAACCTACCATTAAAATTATAGACTGATCATGTCTTTGTCAGTGAGAAAAACGTACAAAATCAGCAGGGGATCAAATACTTTTTTCCCTCACTGTAGCTACCCGGACTATCTGCATTTACCCTAACTTTTTTTGATTAATCACAAACACTGCTGCTACTGTTTATTACCTATCTTGTTGCCTAGTCACTTTGTTCCTAGTTATCTGTACATATCTACCTCAATTACCTCGTACCCCTGCCCATCAACTCAGTATTTGTACCCCTTGTATATAGACAAGTTATCGTTACTCATTGTGTATATATTATTACTTTTATTATTACATGTTATAACTTTTCTATTATTTCTCTATTTTCTTTCTCTCTGCATGTGACAAATAACATTTGATTTGATTCAAATACTATACTCCGACAGACTGAGTCATCTAATACCTGTCACGCCCTGGCTCTGGGGACTCTTAAATGTTGAGCCAGGGTGTGGACTTGTTATGTTTAGTTTTCTATGGGATTTGTTCTAGATCGTTTATTTCTATGTTGGCCAGGGTGGTTCCCAATCAGAGACAGCTGTAGCTCGTTGTCTCTGATTGGGGACCATACTTAGGCAGCCTTTTGGCATTTTAGTTTTGTGGGATCTTGTTCCGTATGGTTTGTTGTATTACCTAGGACTTCACGTATCGTTTTGTTGTTTTTGTTCGTGTTGTGTACACTTTAATAAAGTATGTACGCCTATCACGCTGCGCCTTGGTCCGCTTCTCATAACGATCGTGACAATACCACTGCAAAGTGAACTCCTTTTCTTTGTCATGTCTTGTCTATCACCTCTATTCTCTAGTTCGTTTGCTTCTATCTCCAGTTCTTAACCACATACATTTTATCCTTAATAAGACCTCATTTTAAAGATGTTTAGCAACACTATAAAAAGACTGATGCAAGCAATATCATTACCTATGTTTTCCATTGAGAGTGTAAAGCTTTTCCCCTCTGCAAATAGCACATCTGCTAAAGCTCCAGTCAGTTTATCAATGCTCTCCACCACAGTGAATGGTCCCACAGTAGCCTGTATGGAAGAAAAAAATACATCAACTTAGTCAATAAAGAAGCAACAGCTTCAATGTGAGCATATTGAAAACCTTCGCATTTGTGTGAAACAAAAACATATTACCAAAATGGGATTTTCAGGTTGAAAACTGGTCATGCAACCAGAATACAACGAACTGGTCTCTGTTACAACCAGGTAATGACATATTTATTCACGACAAGATCAAGAAGTCATGAAAAATACATAATGTTCCTGTTGTTATGTGGTCAGATTACAACTTCCTTATAGAACCAGTATTTCCTTATACGACCAGTATACAACCTGACCAGTTTTGTTTGCTGGTATAATACATGATATAAACGTGTGAACACTGAACACGTACAACGTCCTCCGGCCGACCTAGCCACTGGGCGGCCATCTTAGGATCCAGGATGAGACTGGCCAGTTTCAGGTAGTTGGTGGCAATGGAGACCATGGCCTCGGCAGAGTCTAGGCTCCCCTGGGCATGGTTGACCTCCTGGGTGGTGGTGGTGGTGGAGTCCAGTTTCATCATCTCCGTGAGGAAGAGGACGTCGGTGGATGTGAGGATGTCCGGACTGGCCTCCAGGACCCTGACCAGCATGGTGGTCAGTCTGCTCAGCGACGCCAGGTCTCTCTCGGATGATGCGTTCATGCTCATCCCCTCAATCACCTTGGTGAAAAAACATGGTGGTTTTAACCATATGTAATAGAATACAGTGAAGAAAAAAAGTATTTAGTCAGCCACCAATTGTGCAAGTTCTCCCACTTAAAAAGATGAGAGAGGCCTGTAATTTTCATCATAGTACATCATAGTACACGTCAACTATGACAGACAAAATGAGAAGAAAAAATCCAGAAAATCTTTTTTTAATGAATTTATTTGCAAATTATGGTGGAAAATAAGTATTTGGTCAATAACAAAAGTTTCTCAATACTTTGTTATATACCCTTTGTTGGCAATGACACAGGTCAAACGTTTTCTGTAAGTCTTCACAAGGTTTTCACACACTGTTGCTGGTATTTTGGCCCATTCCTCCATGCAGATCTCCTCTAGAGCAGTGATGTTTTGGGGCTGTCGCTGGGCAACACGGACTTTCAACTCCCTCCAAAGATTTTCTATTGGGTTGAGATCTGGAGACTGGCTAGGTCACTCCAGGACCTTGAAATGCTTCTTACGAAGCCACTCCTTCGTTGCCCGGGCGGTGTGTTTGGGATCATTGTCATGCTGAAAGACCCAGCCACGTTTCATCTTCAATGTCCTTGCTGATGGAAGGAGGTTTTCACTCAAAATCTCACGATACATGGCCCCATTCATTCTTTCCTTTACACGGATCAGTCGTCCTGGTCCCTTTACAGAAAAACAGCCCCAAAGCATGATGTTTCCACCCCCATGCTTCACAGTAGGTATGGTGTTCTTTGGATGCAACTCAGCATTCTTTGTCCTCCAAACACGACGAGCTGAGTTTTTACCAAAAAGTTCTATTTTGGTTTCATCTGACCATATGACATTCTCCCAATCCTCTTCTGGATCATCCAAATGCACTCTAGCAAACTTCAGACGGGCCTGGACATGTACTGGCTTAAGCAGGGGGACACGTCTGGCACTGCAGGGTTTGAGTCCCTGGCGGCGTAGTGTGTTACTGATGGTAGGCTTTGTTACTTTGGTCCCAGCTCTCTGCAGGTCATTCACTAGGTCCCCCCGTGTGGTTCTGGGATTTTTGCTCACCATTCTTGTGATCATTTTGACCCCCCGGGGTGAGATCTTGCGTGGAGCACCAGATCGAGGGAGATTATCAGTGGTCTTGTATGTCTTCCATTTCCTAATAATTGCTCCCACAGTTGATTTCTTCAAACCAAGCTGCTTACCTATTGCAGATTCAGTCTTCCCAGCCTGGTGCAGGTCTACAATTTTGTTTCTGGTGTCCTTTGACAGCTCTTTGGTCTTGGCCATAGTGGAGTTTGGAGTGTGACTGTTTGAGGTTGTGGACAGGTGTCTTTTATACTGATAACAAGTTCAAACAGGTGCCATTAATACAGGTAACGAGTGGAGGACAGAGGAGCCTCTTAAAGAAGAAGTTACAGGTCTGTGAGAGCCATAAATCTTGCTTGTTTGTAGATGACCAAATACTTATTTTCCACCATAATTTGCAAATAAATTAATTAACAATCCTACAATGTGATTTTCTGGATTTTTAATTCATATAAATTACAGGCCTCTCTCATCTTTTTAAGTGGGAGAACTTGCACAATTGGTGGCTGACTAAATACTTTTTTTCCCCACTGTAACTATTAGAACATTAGAAAACTTTGACTTGAATGGGAATGTCCCATTCAAGTCAGTGCTGGGCCTATTTACAGTGCATTTGGAAAGTATTCAGACCCCTTGACTTTTTCCACATTTTGTTACGTTACAGCCTTATTCTAAAATGGATTAAATAGGTTTTTTCCCTCATCAATCTACACACAATACCCCATAATGACAAAGCAAAAACAGGTTTTTAGACAAAAACTGAAATATCACATTTACACAAGTATTCAGACCCTTTACTCAGTATTTTGTTGAAGCACCTTCGGCAGCGATTACAGCCTCAAGTCTTCTTGGGTATGACGCTACTAGCTTGGCACACCTGTATTTGGGGAGTTTCTCCCATTCTTCTCTGCAGATCCTCTCAAGCTCTGTCAGGTTGGATGGGGAGCGTCGCTGCACAGCTATTTTCAGGTCTCTCCAGAGATGTTCGATCGGGTTCAAGGCCGGGCTCTGGCTGGGCCACTCAAGGACATTCAGAGACGTGTCCCGAAGCCACTCCTGCGTTGTCTTGGCTGTGTGCTTAGGGTCATTGTCCTGTTGGAAGGTGAACCTTCACCACAGTCTGAGGTGTTGAGCGCACTGGAGCAGGTTTTCATCAAGGATCTCTCTGTACTTTGCTCCGTTCATCTTGACTAGCCGCTGAAAAACATCCCCACAGCGTAATGCTGCCACCACAATGCTTCACCGTAGGGATGGTGCCATGTTTCCTCCAGACGTGACGCTTGGCATTCAAACCAAAGAGTATAATCTTGGTTTCATCAGACCAGATAATCTTGTTTCTCATGGTCTGAGAGTCCTTTAGGTGCCTTTTGGCAAACTCCAAACTTCCGTCTGGCCACTCTACCATAAAGGCCTGATTGGTGGAGTGCTGTAGAGATGGTTGTCCTTCTGGAAGGTTCTCCCATCTCCACAAACTTCTTCCATTTAAGAATGACGGAGGCCACTGTGTTCTTGGGGACCTTCAATGCTGCAGAAACGTTTTGGTACCCTCGACACAATCCTGTCTCGGAGCTCTACGAACAATTCCTTCGCCCTCATGGCTTTGTTTTTGCTCTGACATGCACTGTCAACTGTGGGACCTTATATAGGCAGGTGTGTGCTTTTCCAAATCATGTCCAATCAATTGAATTTACCACAGATGGACTCCAATCGAGTTGTAAAAACATCTCAAGGATGATCAATGGAAACAGGATGCACCTGAGCTCAATTTCGAGTCTCATAGCAAAGTGTCTGAATACTTATGTAAATAAGGTATTTTGTTTTATATTTTTAACAAATAAGTAAAAATAAATTTTGCTAAAAAATCTAAAAACCTGTTTTCACTTCGTCATTATGGGGTATTGTGTGTAGATTGATTTTTTACATCCATTTTAGAGTGTGTAAAAAGTCAAGGGGTCTGAATACTTCCCGAATGCATAGGTTTACCGCGTAAATCCTGAGCTAAGACCCACAGGTAGCTCAAATTTGCCTTTGATATCAATGCTTGATAGGCAGAAATATCTGCCAAATATGACATTGCCCTCATGCCCTGTGGTGACTTTATAACTAGCACGAGTACCAGTTAGTTTTTTATCAACAGGCCAACTCTTTTGTCATGTTTGGCATGACAGCGACAAAGTGAGGTGTCTTAAACAACAAAAACAGACTACATTTCTAACTATACTGTACCTGTTTGTCATTTAGCTAACACTCTGCAGACTAATAGTGAGAGCATATGACCAGAGGACCAAGCAACCTCAATACCTTCAAAAGTAGGAACATTCATGGTACTGCGATAGAATCTACCCATTAGCTCACAGCAGATTGATTCACATGCAGTGTAATTTTTCTAATTCCTTACAATGTAACTCACACAGTCAGAGGTTACAGAGGGAAATGTCACGACAACAGGATGAAAGTATTTACCACTCTGCCTTAATATACACTCTGAGAAGTCTAAATCAATCTGGATGCAATTTACAGTGCCTTCAGAAAGTATTCATACCCCTTGACACATTCCACATTTTGTTGTGTTACAGCCTGAATTTATAGATTCAGGCTGTAACACAACAGATTTTTTTCCGCCTCACCCATCTACACACAATACACCATAATGAAAAAGTGAAAACATGTTTTTAGAAATGTTAGCAAATTTATTGAAATACATAAATATCTTATTTACATACGTATTAACGCCACTTTGCTATGTCACTCCAAGTTGAGCTCAGGTGCATCCAATTTCCTTTGATCATCCTTGATATGTGACTACAACTTGATTGGAGTCCACCTGTGGCCAATTCAATTGTTTGGACATGATTTAGAAAGAAACACTGCTGTCTATATAAGGTCCCACAGTTGACAGTGCATGTCAGAGCAGAAAATCCAAGGAACTGTCCATAGATCTCTGAGATAGAATTGTAATGAGGCATTTATTTGAGGAAGGTTAAAAAACAATTTCTAGAGTGTTGAACGTTTTCAAGAGCACAGTGGTCTCCAGCATTTGAAAATTGAAAAAATATGGAACTACCCACACTCTGCCTAGAGCTGGCCGTCTGACCAAACTGAACAACCGGGCAAGAAGGACCTTGGTCAGGGAGGTGACCAAGAAACCAATGACCACTCTGACAGAACTACAGAGTTCCTTGGCTGATATGGGAGAACCTGCCAGAAGGACAACAGTCTCTACAACACTTCACCAATCTGGGCTTTATTGGAGTGGCCAGACTGAAGCCTGGAGTTTGCAAAAAGGCACATGAAAGACTCAGAGCATAAGGCAAACGATTCTGTGGTCTGATGAGACCAAAATGTTACTCTTTGGCCTGAAGCATTGTGGTGGCAGCATCATGCTATGGGGATACTTTTCAGCTGAAGGGACTGGATGAGACTTGTAAGGATAGAGGGAACAATAAATGGAGCCAAATACTAGTAAATATTTGATGAGAACCTGCTTCAGAGTGCAAACAACCTTAGACTGGGGCGAAGAACAAGAATGTGTCATTGAGTGGCCCAGCCAAAGCCCAGACTTGAATCCCATTGAAAATATGTGGATAGACTTGAAGATTGCTGTTCACCGCCGCTCCCAATCTAACTTAACCCACTAGAATCGATGTCCGTGCCCCAGTGGAAATCTAATTAGCAAAATAATACAAAAAATCCATCTGTTTAAGCTAAATATACTGTGGTGAAAGGTGATAGAGCTAGAGCGGTGTTTGTCAGACCATGAGACATCCTGAAAATCGGTCTTCTCACTAAATTGTCTGTAGCGTCCGAATGTTTTGGTCTACGACCCCCACAAGCGTCTTGGGACTCGTCTGAAGTCGGTACAGACAATCTGCCAACTTCTGTCTGTAGCGTTCCAACAGTTTGGGCTACACTAATATGACCCATCTGTGGAAAGGTGATACTCTCACAAGCACGTACATGTCAGTTGTTTTGCTATAGGATGCCCACAGGCTTCACAAGACTTGTCTAAAGGTCCCCCGGGACCAATTGAAAAAATGTATGGAAGTATATATGGAGACTGTTTAGTTAAAAAAATAAGGGGTTAAACACACATAAAAATAAATAAAACAAATAATAATAATAACAAACGTTTCCTGATCTTTCTTATATCTCTCAGATATAGGACAGACACTTCAGAACAAACTTCCTTTTGTTTTTTTGGGGGGGACTATCTGTTGTTCCATGTAGTGAATTTGCTATTCAATGCGTTTGTATGGGCTAATAGCAGGAACGCCAAATAAACATTTTCATCAAATAATTTGTTTATATATTTTTTGATTCTTCAAGGGGTCATAAAATTCAAAATCAAATAGCAAAATGATCCTTGGTATGACCTTCTTAAAACAATTCCATATAGCTTAGTAGAACCCTCCCCGTCTTAGACAGGGATTACACTGTAATGGGTTAACGGAGCTTGAGAAAATCTGCAAGGAAGAATGGGAGAAAATCCCCAAATCCAGGTGTGCAAAGCTGATACAGACACACCCAAGACGACTCAAAGCTGTAATCGTCGCCAAAGGTGCTTCTACAAAGTATTGACTCAGTGGTGTGAATACTTACAGTACCAGTTAGAAGTTTGGACACACCTACTCATTCAAGGGTTTTTCTTTATTTGTACTATTTTCTACATTGTAGAATAATAGTGAAGACAGCAAAACTATGAAATAACACATATGGAATCATGTAGTAACCAAAAAAGTGTTAAACAAATCAAAATATATTTTAGATTTTAGATTCTTCAAAGTAGCCACCCTTTGCCTTGATGACAGCTTTGCACACTCTTGGCATTCTCTCAACCAGCTTCACCTGGAATGTTTTTCCAACAGTCTTGAAGGAGTTCCCACATATGCTGAGCACTTGTTGGCTGCTTTTCCTTCACTCTGCGGTCCAACTCATCCCAAACCATCTCAATTGGGTTGAGGTCGGGTGATTGTAGAGGCCAGGATATCTGATGCGCACTCCATCACTCTCCTTCTTGGTCAAATAGCCCTTACACAGCCTGGAGGTGTGTTTTGGGTCATTGTCCTGTTGAAAAACATATGATAGTCCCACTAAGCACAAACCAGATGGGATGGCGTATCACTGCAGAATGCTGTGGTAGTGTCACGACTTCCTCCGAAGCTGCCTCCCCTCCTTGTTCGGGAAGGCTTCGGCGTTCGTCGTCACCGGCCTTCTAGCCACTGCCGCTCCATATCTCATCATTCCATTTGTCTTGTCAATTACACACACCTGGTTCATATTCCCCTCATTGATACACGTATAAGTGTTCCCTCTGCCCCCTTGCCCTTGTGGGTGATTGTTTCATGTGAGATGAGTGTAGCTCGATGGAGCTACCTGTACTTTGTATTGCTGGGGTATATTTTCCCTGTTTTCCTGTATTTGTTCCAGTGCGCCTGTTTTGCGCACTGGACTGTTGACGCTATCCAGCGTAACTGTGTACTACGGAATAAACTCTGTATTCTGTGATTTACCCTTCTGCGCCTGACTCCTTCAAATCACACTCTCACAGGTAGCCATGCTGGTCAAGTGTGCCTTGAATTCTAAATAAATCACAGACAGTGTCACCAGCAAAGCACCCCCACACCATCACACCTCCTCCTCCATGCTTCACGGTGGGAACCACACATGCGGAGATCATCCGTTCACCTACTATGCGTCTCACAAAGACACGGCGGTTGGAACCATAAATCTCAAAGTTGGACTCATCAGACCAAAGGACAGATTTCCACCGGTCTAATGTCCATTGCTCGTTTTTCTTGGCCCAAGCAAGTCGCTTCTTCTTATTGGTGTCCTTTAGTAGTGGTTTCTTTGCAGCAATTCGACCATGAAGGCCTGATTCACGCAGTCTCCTCTGAACAGTTGATGTTGAGATGTGTCTGTTACTTGAACTCTGTGAAGCATTTATTTGGGCTGCAATTTCTGAGGCTGGTAACTCTCTAATGAACTTATCCTCTGCAGCAGAGGTAACTCTGGGTCTTCCTTTCCTGTGGCGGTCCTCATGAGAGCCAGTTTCATCATATCGCTTGACTGGCCTTCATGTCTTAAAGTAACGATGGACTGTTGTTTCTCTTTGCTTGTTTGAGCTGTTCTTGCCATAATATGGACTTGGTCTTTTACCAAATAGGGCTATCTTCTGTATACCAACCCTACCTTGTCACAACACAACTGATTGGCTCAAGCGCATTAAGAAGGAAATCAATTCCACAAATTAACAAGGCACACCTGTTAATTGAAATGCATTCCAGGTGACTACCTCATGAAGCTGGTTGAGAGAATGCCAAGAGTGTGCAAAGCTGTCATCAAGGCAAAGGGTGGCTACTTTGAAGAATCTCAAATATAAAATATATTTAGATTTGTTTAACACTTTTATGGTTACTACATGATTCAATATGTGTTATTTCATAGTTTTGATGTCTTCACTATTATTCTACAATGTAGAAGTGTCCAAACTTTTGACTGGTACTGTATGTAAAATAGATATTTCTGTACTTCATTTTCAATAAATTCGCAAACATTTCTCAAAACATGTTTTCACTTTGTCATTATGGGATATTGTGTGCAGATCTATGACACTTTTTTTAAAATATTTAATCAATTTTGAATTCAGGCTGTAACACAAAAAAATGTGGAATAAGTCAAGGGGTATGAATACTTTCTGAAGGCACTGTTTGTTGCTTCCAACAAAGTTGGATCTGGGTTGCTCAGTGTGTCACCATTGTGTAATGTATAATTCATTACAAGATTTTAAACTGCGATTTTGCCATGATTTGAGATCCACGACAAATTTCTGGGATCGCAGGTAAATCCTAATGTCATATGCTCCGACAAGACGTCGTAGGTCGCATAATGAAAGGGGGTGAATGACATGCGACTATGCATCTTTCACTCTCCCAATATGCATCTTAGGTCCTGGTTATTTTTCTGACATGACAGAAAATGTCTGGTGAAGTGATGGGGGTGCTACGATGCGACTTGCAATTAGAATTTGCCCACGATGTGGAAATTTTGTCTGGGACAGCAAAATCGTGGCATAAGACGGCTAAAATAGTACCTGTCCTGAAAATCGCAGGACAGGGAGGGGTCTAGACAGGTCACAATGTCAGCAAACTCATCTAATGTGAGCACACCGGTTGCAGACTTCAGGACGACAACATTATGTAGAGTGCTCCAACTACGTAAAGATTTTTAGCGTCATCTATGTCTAGTTGCATTGCAATTGACTGTATGCAATGTCCAACCAGTGAGCAGAAAATGGTTTACATGACTCGTCATATTGTTCTGTTCGGAACTCTGACCCAGTTGTCATGTCAACACAGCTGTCAGTGCTGCTGCAAACTACAACAAAAGAGACATGCCAAATAGGAAATGTATAAACAATTCTAGACACCATGGCTTGTCATGATTTATGTACATGGTCTGGTGAACCCAGACCTTTCTCTCTCCAGTTTCAACTGAAATTGTCCAACATGAACTGCTTGTTTAGCTAGCTAGCTAGCTTGGTAAAACATAGTTGGCAAATAGGCAACATTTTGGTTAGCTGGCTAAATTGTGCAGCCGGTATTTTGTCTATATCGATGATGTTACAATTACCAAGCATTTGGATAAACAAATCATTTATATAAGACCGTGATGTATGACAGGATTGGATATTGCATGCAATTGCATTTGAATTGCTTCATGTATCAGCAAAGTTGCTAGAGAAGATGTCACTTGCAGCTGAAACAGAAATTGTATCCAAATAGCTTAATGTGACCAGAGAGGAAGCGGCGAAGCAAGAGGGATAACTCCGTCCAAAATCTGTCTACGTTAAAATGGAGGTCAATGGGTGTCGAATTTGTTCAACAACCATTTTTTATTGCTAATTTGGTACGTGAGGCCTATTTGATCGAATATAAGTTTCGGAATGGTTGGATTATGAATGCACTGATATTAGTGGATGCACATTACATTTCGGCAGCTTTGAAAAAAACAACTATATCGGAGTTGTGCCTGTTGTTCACACGCGTATCTGCCCTCTCATTAGCAAGAATGGTCACACACCTGATCTCGCCTCCTTGGGCCCTGGTCAAAAGTAGTGCACTACATTTAGCCTGCGTGCCATTTGGGACGCAGGCTAAATGGCCCAGAGGAGATGGATATTACTTCTGTCATTGGCTTGCGGTGGTTGGAGGCAGAATCAGGACCGATGAAGCTGCATTTGAATGGTGGTGATGGCGTGAAACTAATAGGCTACAGCTGGGTGAACCTTCCAACTTACAGGCTTGGCGAGAGGATCCTTGCTCACCTTACTGAAAAACGCTGTCTTGGGAAAGCCAAAGATGTCCAACCCCTCTGGAATGAAAAAAGAGAGGATAAAACAATCAAATCAAATTTTATTTGTCACATGCGCCAAATACAACATGTGTAGACCTTACAGTGAAATGCTTACTTACAAGCCCTTAACCAAAAATTTGGTTTTAAGAAAAATAGGTGTTAAGTAAACAACAGATAAGTAAAAAATAAAAGCAGTAAAATAACAGTAAAAATAACAGTAGCAAGGCTTTATACAGGGGGTACCGGTACAGAGTCAATGTGCAGGGGCACCCTTTAGTCGAGGTAATTGAGGTAATACAGTGGCTTGCGAAAGTATTCACCCCCCTTGGCATTTATCATATTTTGTTGCCTTACAACCTGGAATTAAAATTGATTTTTGGGGGGTTTGTATCATTTGATTTACACAACATGCCTACCACTTTGAAGATGCAAAATATAGCCACCTTTTGCAGCAATTACAGCTGCAAGTCTCTTGGGATATGTCTCTATAAGCTTAGCACATCTAGCCACTGGGATTTTTGCCCATTCTTCAAGGCAAAACTGCTCCAGCTCCTTCAAGTTGGATGGGTTCCGCTGGTGTACAGCAATCTTTAAGTCATACAACAGATTCTCAATTGGATTGAGGTCTGGGCTTTGACTAGGCTATTCCAAGACATTTAAATGTTTCCCCTTAAACCACTCAAGTGCTCCTTTAGCAGTATGCTTAGGGTCATTGTCCTGCTGGAAGGTGAACCTCCGTCCCAGTCTCAAATCTCTGGAAGACTGAAACAGGTTTCCCTCAAGAATTTCCCTGTATTTAGCGCCATCCATCATTCCTTCAATTCTGACCAGTTTCCCAGTCCCTGCCGATGAAAAACATCCCCACAGCATGATGCTACCACCACCATGCTTCACTGTGGGGATGGTGTTCTCGGGGTGATGAGAGATGTTGGGTTTCAGCCAGACATAGCGTTTTCCTTGATGGCCAAAAAGCTCAATGTTAGTCTCATCTGACCAGAGTACCTTCTTCCATATGTTTGGGGAGTCTCCCACATGCCTTTTGGCGAACACAAAACGTGTTTGCTTATTTTTTTCTTTAAGCAATGGCTTTTTTCTGGCCATTCTTCCGTAAAGCCCAGTTCTGTGGAGTGTACGGCTTAAAGTGGTCCTATGGACAGATACAAAAATCTCAGTTGTGGAGCTTTGCAGCTCCTTCAGGGTTATCTTTGGTCTCTTTGTTGCCTCTCTTGGCAGGTTTGTTGAGGTGCCATATTATTTCCATATTTTTATAATGGATTTAAATGGTGCTCAGTGGGATTTTCAAAGTTTCTGATATTTTTTTATAACCCAACCCTGATCTGTACTTCTCCACAACTTTGTCCCTGACCTGTTTGGAGAGCTCCTTGGTCTTCATGGTACCGCTTGCTTGGGGGTGCCCCTTGCTTAGTGGTGTTGCAGACTCTGGGGCCTTTCAGAACAGGTGTATACAGTGAGGGAAAAAAGTATTTGATCCCCTGCTGATTTTGTACGTTTGCCCACTGACAACGACATGATCAGTCTATAATTTTAATGGTAGGTTTATTTGAACAGTGAGAGACAGAATAACAACAAAAAAATCCAGAAAAACACATGTCAAAAATGTTATCAATTGATTTGCATTTTAATGAGGGAAATAAGTATTTGACCCCTCTGCAAAACATGTCTTAGTACTTGGTGGCAAAACCCTTGTTGGCAATCACAGAGGTCAGACGTTTCTTGTAGTTGGCCACCAGGTTTGCAGACATCTCAGGAGGGATTTTGTTCCACTCCTCTTTGCAGATCTTCTCCAAGTCATTAAGGTTTCGAGGTTGATGTTTGGCAACTCGAACCTTCAGCTCCCTCCACAGATTTTCTATGGGATTAAGGTCTGGAGACTGGCTAAGCCACTCCAGGACCTTAATGTGCTTCTTCTTGAGCCACTCCTTTGTTGCCTTGGCCGTGTGTTTTGGGTCATTGTCATGCTGGAATACCCATCCACGACCCATTTTCAATGCCCTGGCTGAGGGAAGGAGGTTCTCACCCAAGATTTGACGGTACATGGCCCCGTCCATCGTCCCTTTGATGCGGTGAAGTTGTCCTGTCCCCTTAGCAGAAAAACACCCCCAAAGCATAATGTTTCCACCTCCATGTTTGACGGTGTGGATGGTGTTCTTGGGGTCATAGGCAGCCTTCCTCCTCCTCCAAACACGGCGAGTTGAGTTGATGCCAAAGAGCTCGATTTTGGTCTCATCTGACCACCACTTTCACCCAGTTCTCCTCTGAATCATTCAGATGTTAATTGGCAAACTTCAGATGGGCCTGTATATGTGCTTTCTTGAGCAGGGGGACCTTGCGGGCGCTGCAGGATTTCAGTCCTTCACGGCGTAGTGTGTTACCAATTGTTTTCTTGTTGACTATGGTCCCAGCTGCCTTGAGATCATTGACAAGATCCTCCCGTGTAGTTCTGGGCTGATTCCTCACCGTTCTCATGATCATTGCAACTCCAGGAGGTGAGATCTTGCATGGAGCTCCAGGCCGAGGGATATTGACAGTTATTTTGTGTTTCTTCCATTTGCAAATAATCACACCAACTGTTGTCACCTTCTCACCAAGCTGCTTGGCGATGGTCTTGTAGCCCATTCCAGCCTTGTGTAGGTCTACAATCTTGTCCCTGACATCCTTGGAGAGCTCTTTGGTCTTGGCCATGGTGGAGTTTGGAATCTGATTGATTGATTGCTTCTGTGGACAGGTGTCTTTTATACAGGTAACAAGCTGAGATTAGGAGCACTCCCTTTAAGAGTGTGCTCCTAATCTCAGCTTGTTACCTGTATAAAAGACACCTGGGAGCCAGAAATCTTTCTGATTGAGAGGGGGTCAAATACTTATTTCCCTCATTAAAATGCAAATCAATTGATAACATTTTTGACATGCGTTTTTCTGGTCTCTCACTGTTCAATTTCTTTTTTTTGAAACAAGTAATTTTTTTCATTTCACCAATTTGGACTATTTTGTGTATGTCCATTACATGAAATCCAAATAAAAATCTATTTAAATTACAGGTTGTAATGCAACAAAATAGGAAAAACGCCAAGGGGGATGAATACTTTTGCAAGGCACTGTATGTACATGTAGGTATAGTTAAAGTGACTATGCATAGATAATAAACAGAGAGTAGCAGCAGCATAAAAGAGGTGTGTGGGGGGGGGGGGGGCAATGCAAATAGTCTGGGTAGCCATTTCATTAGCTTTTCAGGAGTCTTATGGCTTGGGGGTATAAGCTGTTAAGAAGCCTTTTGGACCCTGTCACGCTTCAGACAGACGACAAGAGGACCACAATTGCGTCACACCAGAAAGTTTATTAAAACTTAAGGGAAAAGGGAAGTAGGGAGTGAGTGAAGGCTCCAGGGGTTCCCGTCCAATGTGCTGGGTCTGTGCCCCCCCCCAGTGGCAGCGATGCGTCCGATGACGCCGGTGGTTGGTGGTCCAGAAGTCCTGGGGGGGAGGAAACACAGACACAACGGGGCGGATGAAACAAGGCAGAAGTACAGTTCAAGGGAAATCCAAATACGTTGTAGCAAGGCAGAAGGCTGGTCAGAGTTACCGGGGTCGAAGAGTAGTCAGGAGTCGTAATGGCAGAAAGCAGGTCTGGTTTTCCTGGGGCAGAAGAGTATCCAAGAATCAGGCAGGTCCGGGGTCACAAAACAAGGGTGAGCCAGAAGCGCGAGCAAACAGGTTCCGGGTGTGAGCTTTGCAGACGATCTGACAAAGGAGAGCTGAAAGACAGGACTTTAAATACTGGGAGAGGTTAGTGGGTAATGCAGCGCAGCTGGCAGAGTAATTAGAGCCGAGCAGAGCAGGGACAGGTGGAGCTAGTTAGGCTGAGTAGAGAGAGAGTGGTGAGCAGAGTGGAAGATAGTGGAAACAAATTAAGGTGGTAACCCGGTGGAGTGAGAGGGCTCATGACAGAACCCCCCCCCCAAGGGACGGCCCCAGAAGTCCCAAGAGCAACACCACGCCGGGCGGGAGGAGGGGAGCCGGAGGAGGGCTAGAACTCCTCCGAACGGTCCGAGCGAACGTCCTCATCCTCGGAGGAAGCCGGAGGGCCGTGGTCGGGAGATGGGACAGGTCCCGAGACAGGATCAGGCACAGGACAGGAAGCCGAGCGGGCAGGACGGTTAGGGATCCCTCTGGGGCGGCCCCTACGGATTGCAGGTTGATCAGGATGCCGTTGGTGGAAGGCGGTGATGAGAGTCCTATCCACAATCCGACTAGCTGGCACCCAGGTCCTTTCCTCAGGTCCATAGCCCTCCCAGTCAATGAGGTACTGGAGACCCCTACCCCTCCGTCTGGACCGAAGCAGGCGGCGGACGGTGTAAACCAGACCACCATCGACGAGCTGTGGAGGAGGAGGACAAGGCGCAGCAGGGACCAGCGGACTCTCATGAATGGGCTTAATCTTAGACACATGGAAAGTGGGGTGCACCCTCATGGAATTAGGCAGTTGGAGCCGGACAGCAGTTGGGCTAATCACTCTTATGATAGGGAATGGGCCAATGAACCGAGGTGCCAGCTTTTGCGACTCCACCCTGAGTGGCAGGTTCCTTGACGACAACCACACCCTTTGACCAACATGGTAGGTGGGAGCAGGGATTCTCCGACGGTTGGCCCCGGTAGTGTAGCTGGCAACGGATCTGAGGAGTGTGGCTCGGGCTTGTGACCAGGTGCGGCGACATCGACGGGCAAAAGCAAGTGCAGATGGGCAAGTAACCTCCCCTTCCTGGCTGGCAAATAGAGGAGGCTGGTATCCATAAACACATTGGAAAGGGGACATACCGATGGCAGAGCAGGTCAGAGAATTGTGTGCGTACTCCACCCATGTCAATTGCTGCGACCAGGAGTGGGGGTTGCGTGAAGTCATGCATCGCAGTGCCTTCTCGAGCTCCTGATTTGCCCGCTCTGACTGCCCATTGGATTGGGGATGGAATCCGGAAGTCAGACTGACTGTGGCTCCCAGCAGGTGACAGAACTCCTTCCAAAAAGCGGAGGCGAATTGTGGACCACGGTCAGAAACTACATCCTTTGGCAGTCCGTGGATCCGGAAGACGTGTTCCAGGACCACCTGGGCGGTCTCCTTGGCGGTTGGGAGCTTGGGGAGGGGAATGAAGTGTGCCATCTTGCTGAATCGGTCAACTATGGTGAGAATGACGGTCATGCCACTTGAAGGGGGCAGCCCCGTGACAAAGTCAAGGGCGATGTGAGACCAGGGACGTCTGGGCACAGGCAGGGGCTGCAGCAATCCGGCTGGGGGCTGGCAGGACGACTTGTGTTGGTTGCAGATGGGGCAGGCTTGGACGAATTCCCGTACATCCTTTCTCAGAGAGGGCCACCAGAACCTCTGGGCGAGCAGGTTGTAAGTGCGGGTGGAGCCAGGGTGACAAGCTAGGCGGGAGTCATGTCCCCACTGAACGACCTGGGACCTCAGGTTTTCGGGGACAAAAAGGCGGTCAGCTGGGCAAGTGCTGGGACCGGGCTGGTTACGGAGAGCTTCCAGCACCTGTTCCTCAACAGCCCAGGTCAGAGCTGCTACGATGCAGGGACTTGGCAGAATCGACACAGGATCCTTGGAGGGGTTGTCATCCTTCTGGAATTGACGGGAGAGGGCGTCTGGCTTGGTGTTGCGTGATCCAGGCCGGTATGACAGAGTGAAATTAAACCTGGTGAAGAACAGGGCCCAGCGGGACTGCCTGGAGTTCAACCGTTTGGCCGTGCGGATGTACTCCAAGTTCTTATGATCGGTCCAAACGAGAAATGGAATGGTGGACCCCTCCAGCCAGTGACGCCACTCCTCCAAGGCAAGCTTCACAGCCAGCAGCTCTCGGTTCCCTATGTCGTAATTGCACTCAGAGGGGGACAACCGACGTGAGAAAAAGGCACAGGGATGGAGCTTCCTATCCTCCGCAGCCCACTGAGAAATCACAGCACCAACTCCCACATCCGAGGCGTCCACCTCCACAATGAATTGCCGGTCCACATCAGGCATCTGGAGGATGGGAGCGGAGGTGAACCTTACCTTGAGGGTACTGAAGGCCTTGTCGGCTGCTGGGGTCCAGGTGAAGGGTTGCTTGGTGCTGGTTAGAGCAGTGAGAGGGGCAGCAACGGTACTGTAGTTCCGGATAAACTTTCTATAGAAGTTAGCAAACCCCAGAAACTGTTGCAGCTTCTTTCTGTTCTCCGGAACTGGCCATGAAGTGACTGCTGATACTTTGGCAGGATCCATTTGGATACTTCCCTCTGCCACTATGTACCCCAGGAAGGCCACTGTCTTGACGTGAAACTCACATTTCTCTGCCTTGGCGTAGAGGGAATTCTCCAGAAGACGATGAAGGACTTGCTGGACATGGCGGGTGTGTTCAGACAGGTTTCTGGAGTAGATTAAGATGTCATCCAGGTAAACGAAGACAAACTTGTTTAACATGTCCCGCAGTACATCATTCACTAGAGCCTGGAACACAGCAGGAGCATTGGTGAGGCCAAAAGGCATAACCAGATACTCGTAGTGGCCTGTTGGTGTATTGAATGCGGTCTTCCATTCATCTCCCTCCCGGATCCGCACTAGGTGGTAAGCGTTTCTGAGATCCAACTTGGTAAAAACAGTGGCTCCCTGGAGCAACTCAAAAGCAGAGGTGAGCAGAGGGAGAGGGTAACGGTTTTTCACTGTGATGTCGTTGAGTCCCCTGTAGTCGATGCAGGGGCGAAGAGATCCGTCCCTCTTCCCCACAAAGAAGAAGCCAGCACCAGCCGGAGATGAAGATGAACGGATCAATCCTGTGGACAGAGAATCATTGATGTAGTCCTCCATGGACTTTCTTTCAGGAGCAGACAACGAATAAAGACGGCCCCTTGGAGGGGCTGTTCCAGGGAGGAGGTCGATGGCACAGTCGTACGGTCGGTGAGGGGGCAGAGATGTGGCTCTTGCTTTGTTAAACACTTCTCTGAGACCATGGTAGCATTCTGGGACATGGGAGAGGTCAGGAGCGGAGTTAGTAGATACTGGCCGAGGGGGTAGTGCGGCAGCAAGCAGGCAGGTTCGGTGGCAGTCCTCCCCCCACTCCCTGATCACCCCGGTCACCCAGTCGAGCTGAGGGTTGTGCCGGCGGAGCCATGGGTAACCCAGGATGAGGGGTTGGCCTGGAGAGGGGAGCAGGTGAAACTGGATAGTTTCTTGATGGTTCCCGGACAGACCCATCAAGACCGGGGCCGTGACATGAGTGACCGATCCGAGTAAGTGTCCGTCCAGTGCCCGGGCAGGAATAGGAGGTGTCAAACGGAGGTTCTCCAGTCCCAGTTGGCGTGCCAGCTTGATGTCCATTATGTTGGCTTCGGCGCCAGAATCCACCAGAGCAGCCAGGGTGTGAGTTGAGTCAGAGAGGCGGAGGTGAACTTGCAGCAGGGGTTTGCGGTCGGAGGACTGGATGGTCATTGAGCTCAACCGGACTCCCCCTATGCCCGGTGAGCTTCGGCTTTTAAAGGGCAGGTTACCACACGATGTCCATCACCTCCACAATAGAGGCAGAGGTTTGAGGTGAAGCGGCGCTGGCGCTCTGCAGGAGTGAGAGAGGCTCGCCCAATCTCCATAGGCTCAGACTGATCAAGCTGACTTGGGTGAGTGGCAGTAGATGACAGGAGCCCAGTCGGACCTCTCCGAATGCCGGTAGTTGGTGGACCTTGGCGCCCCCTCTCACGACGACGGGTCTGTATCCTTCTGTCGATCCGGACAGTCAGTGCGATGGCTTCATCAAGAGTGGAAGGCAGTTCATGGGAGACCAACTCGTCCTTGATATAGTCAGCCAAGCTATGGAAGAACGCGTCCACCAACGATGGTGTGTTCCAAGAACTTCGTCTTGCCAGGGTTCGGAAGTCGATGGAATGGTCTGCGACTGTACGTCTGCCTTGTCGAATACTGAACAGTTCACGAGACGCCTCTGCGGTTGGTGAATCCAGGTCAAACACCTTCAGCATCTCCTCAGCAAACAGGTCGAAGGTTGCACATGCGGGGGTTTGACGTTCGAACTCTGCTGTTCCCCAGAGTCGAGCTCGGCCCGTCAGGTGAGTGATGGCATACCCGACCTTAGCCCCCTCCGTGGCGAAGGTCCTTGGCTGCAAGGAGAACTGAAGTCGGCAGCTAGTCAGGAATGGCCGGACCTGGGTAGAATCGCCGTTGAACCGCTCGGGGTTTCCAATCTTGGGTTCCGGAGCAGCGGCTGCAATGACCGGGGCAGGTAACTCGGAGGCAGGGCTGGTGGGCAGACTGGCTGGGGTAAGGTTGGTGAGGAGTTGGATGATCATGGCGAGTTGTTGTTGCTGCTGCTGGGACTGCTGCTGGTGCTGCTGGAACTGCTGATGCTGTTGGTGGCCGACCTGAAGCAGAGAGGTGATGTCGCCGCTCATGCGGCCTAGCTCTCTCTCGGTGTGTTCCAGGCGTAGCATGGCGGTGGGTTGCTCAGGTTCTTCGGTTTCCATGTCGGGGGAAGTGTGCGCTGAGTCCATGATGGTCAGATCGTACTGTCACGCTTCAGACAGACGACAAGAGGACCACAATTGCGTCACACCAGAAAGTTTATTAAAACTTAAGGGAAAAGGGAAGTAGGGAGTGAGTGAAGGCTCCAGGGGTTCCCGTCCAATGTGCTGGGTCTGTGCCCCCCCCCAGTGGCAGCGATGCGTCCGATGACGCCGGTGGTTGGTGGTCCAGAAGTCCTGGGGGGGAGGAAACACAGACACAACGGGGCGGATGAAACAAGGCAGAAGTACAGTTCAAGGGAAATCCAAATACGTTGTAGCAAGGCAGAAGGCTGGTCAGAGTTACCGGGGTCGAAGAGTAGTCAGGAGTCGTAATGGCAGAAAGCAGGTCTGGTTTTCCTGGGGCAGAAGAGTATCCAAGAATCAGGCAGGTCCGGGGTCACAAAACAAGGGTGAGCCAGAAGCGCGAGCAAACAGGTTCCGGGTGTGAGCTTTGCAGACGATCTGACAAAGGAGAGCTGAAAGACAGGACTTTAAATACTGGGAGAGGTTAGTGGGTAATGCAGCGCAGCTGGCAGAGTAATTAGAGCCGAGCAGAGCAGGGACAGGTGGAGCTAGTTAGGCTGAGTAGAGAGAGAGTGGTGAGCAGAGTGGAAGATAGTGGAAACAAATTAAGGTGGTAACCCGGTGGAGTGAGAGGGCTCATGACAGACCCAGACTTGGCGCTCCGGTACTGCTTGCCGTGCGGTAGCAGAGAGAACAGTCCATGACTAGGGTGGCTGGAGTCTTTGACAATTTTTAGGGCCTTCCTCTGACATAGAGGCCCTGGATGGCAGGAAGCTTGGCCCCAGTGATGTACTCGGCCATACGCACTACCCTCTGTAGTGCCTTGCGGTCGGAGGCTGAGCAGTTGCCATAACAGGCAGTGATGCAACCAGTCAGGATGCACTCGATGGTGCAGCTGTATCCCTTTTTGAGGATCTGAGGACCCCTGCCAAATCTTTTCAGTCTCCTGAGGGGGAATAGGCCTCGTCATGCCCTCTTCACGACTGTCTTGGTGTGTTTGGACCATGATAGTTTGGTAGTACTAAACAATGTTAGTATGAGATATCTCGGGATATACTGAATAAAACATTAACAACCCCCTAGAGTCGATGTCCACGCCCCAGTGGAAATCAAATTAGCATAGTAACAAAATCCCCATCAAAATCCTTTTGTTTAAGATAGAGATATCGTTTAATCCCATTTATATAACGTTCTAAACATATCACCTTTCTGAACACATCCCAGGTTTCATTTTGAAAGTACCCAAGCAGGGCCCTTGAGTTTTTCATTACATTGGCACCATAACAAAACAAGAGTCTATTTGAGACAGGTGGCACTTCACTTTTTAAAAGTTGTATCATATTTTACCTAGGATGTTGTTGTTTCATCCAAAGAAAAACATGTACTCCCCCTTTGAATGATTTGTGTGTGCTTAGAAATAATTAGATAATGTTTTGATGACATTTAACTGTTCAGTGATCACCTTTCTCAAACTGGCAGACGGCACCTCTCTGACTGTCACAAACGTCTAAGCCCCAGCTTCCACTCAGGGGGTCAAAGGTGACACACTCCCCAGCCTGAGGTGCATCCACCACCTCGGAGGAGAAATTGTGATATGGCACCACATCTGCATCCAACAGGGAGTACAGGAACTCGTTGGCAAAGTCACTGCTGTTTGCTGGTAAGAAAGAAATAACAGAAAAAACAGGGCACCAAAAAGATAAGGAATATCCATTGTACATCAATCAATCAAATGCATTTTTTAAAGCCCTTTTCAAATCAGCATATGTCACAAGTGCTTTACATTAAACTGTTGAGGGTTGCAAAATTACAGTAACTAGCTAAATAATTATCAGGTTTTCCAGAAATCCAGGTTGGAGGATTCCAAGAATCAGGAGGGATTGACCAAGGACGAAATCCTCCAACCGGGAATTCTGGAATACATCCCTAAAACCTGTCCTAAACGCAAAAGCGCAAGCAAAAGCAGAAGTACATTGTCCAGGAAAAACTCCCTAGAAGGAAGACAAGTGTCAAACGCACGTCAGTTTGCAATTTCGTCATGTAAAAACTGCCATTTTCCAGCCCTAACTCCAGGTTCGGCAATTTATCTGTCTAAAATCAACTTGCTTGCGTTGAGATGGGAGGGGTGGAAATATTTGAGGTGTGTCCTTAAAAACAAGCGCAAAAGTGACCATTTTATGCAGCGCTAATGGGAAGATAAGACTCACAAAAAGAAGGTCTTAATGGTAACGCAGCTGATAATGGCATGTATTTTGAGAGCGGAAACGCAGCCTATCCAGCCATGACAAACAGTGCCCATGGAAGAGAGATGTGCCTTTTGTGCCGGTGAATCTAGTATTTAGAAAGATAAAAAGCGATTGGTTCCCCCCCATTTTGTTAATTTGATTAAAAACCAAGCATAACCTACCCTCCCCTTAATCAAGGCTGGTTTAGCAGCATCGCACAGGTGAGTGTTTTTAGGCCTACGTGTGCACACAGTGCCATGGAACGAGAGAAGCGATTTATGATATCATGCTTCTGACCCCATCCTGTGTAGAAATATGGTTGTTGTTTTAAAAAACAGATTTCTTGTTTTCTGTTTCATATCAAGCCCTCCGCTAGGCCTAGGTTACTAAGGCTGGTTCATTCAACAGCAATGTGTTGTTTCTTTTTTATCCTTGCATTGCAAAGTAGCATATCCATAAAGGTGTTTAGTCAAAGTGCTTTGAATAGAAAATATACTGCACATCCTAAAACATACACACATACAGTGGATTTGGAAAGTATTCAGACCACTTGACATTTATTTCTGACACACCTCTGGACTTATAGCTCTACCGCCAGCGCTTAGATTTACCATTGAGTTAGTAAGTAAGTAGCTTTGCATGAGCCTTGGCTTGTTTGAGCCGAAACGACTCATAGGGCCGGAGCCTATCTCCTGTTTCTGTAGCATGAGGCAGCTTGATGTACAAGTACACCCCGTGGGACAGGACACTAGTCTATCGCAGGGCCTTACCCCCAATCTATCTCCTAAATGCTGAGTGCCAAACAGAGAGGCATCAGGTCCCATTTGTACAGTCTTTGGTATGACTCGGCCAGGGATCGAACTCACAACCTTCCATATTTAGGGCGGACACTAACCACAAGGCCATTGCGTTAGGTTTGTTAAAATAGAGCCCCTAGAGAGGAACCAGGCTCAGAGGGGAGGTACCATCCTCTTCTGAATGCAATGCTTTTAGGAAGTCAAAAAGCTGATAGAAAGAGAAAGTGAGCGCACTCCTAATGTGCTGGGTTTAACATGATGTCAGAATGAGTCAACATTCTTAAATGGTCCGATAAGGAACGGAAGGAGGCTATATTGTCTGGGTCTGATATATATGGAGAAAGAACATCTGCCTGTGTGTTCTCCTTGGTTGCGTGCCAAATGGCACCCTATTCCCTATATAGTGCTCTACTTTTGACTAGCTCTGGTCAAAAGTAGTGCACTACGTAGGGAATAGGGTGCTATTTGGGACCCCGTTCCCTACGTTCTCTGTAACAAGAGCCCAGGCAGCGATACTCCATTACTCACGGGGGACGGCAATGTCAGAAAGGAGAGTTTGTTTTGAAGGGTGGGATTCAGAATGACCACGCACATGAAATATTTACAACCATTACTGGGCTGAGTTTGCCAATTACAACTTGGCAATCTGCTCCCCTATTCATGAAGGTAGAGGGAGCTGCCCGAGAGACAAAGACAGGGAACCTCCAAATGCAGGCTCTTGAACTCATAATGGGTAAGGCAGAAAGAGAGAGAGAGAGAGAGAGGGGAAGAGAGAGGAGAGAGAGAAAAGAGAGAGGGATCGATAAAGAGAGATACAGGGAGAGAGAGCTATAAAGATAGACAGACAGAGAGAGAGAGAGAAAGAATGCTGGGACAGCCCAGCCTAGCTCCAGGGGTAGTCCGCTTTAAATCAAGCATGTCCGCCCACGCGCTCCTTACCTTGGCACGGCGAGTCTCCCCAGAGTCTCTTCAGGGAGGACTCCACTTCCAGGACTGTGGCGCTCCACTTGAACGCCAGCCCGGACGAGGCGGGTGAGCACTCTTTTTCCATGGTGTGGATTTCGCTGTCGTTCAACACCCGCTCCCAAATGTGTAGCTGCGTGAGACTACCCGAGAAGGACTCTGCGCTCTTGAACGAGCCCCCGAACGAGTCCTGCTCCTGGCCCAGGATGAAGTGGCCATTGGGGCCCACGTCACCTGCGCTGTAAAGGCTGTCGCCCCGGTTGACCGGGCGGCCATTGGCAAACAGGGCCCAGCGTCCGCCATGGCACGACCAGCTCACGCACAGCGAGTGCCAGGAGCCGTCATGGCGGAAGGCCTCCTGGTAGGGCCCGTGCATGCCATGCACCAGCAGAGCCAGCTGGACGGGCTGGCCCTGGATCAGCCTGGCGCGGAGCTGGAACTCATTAATGAATGACTGGATGGAATAAGAGAAGACAGTGGAAAATCCGTAGCAGGCCGGATCGAAGCGGACACGGGTGCAAACGGTCACTTCGCACATGGTGGGGAACTTGTGCAGGAGGCGCGCGTTCTTCACGTCGGATCTTCCGTCAAACTCCAGGATAAGGGTCTCTGCGGAACCTTTCCATGGTGGACAGAGAGAGAACAGTCGCATGCAATATACAGTGCCTTGCAAAAGTATTCATCCCCCTTGGCGTTTTTCCTATTTTGTTGCATTACAACCTGTAATTTAAATGGATTTGGATTTGGATTTCATGTAATGGACATACACAAAATAGTCAAAATTGGTGAAGTGAAATGAAAAAAATTACTTATTTCAAAAAATTCTAAAAAATTAATAAAGGAAAAGTTGTGCGTGCATATGTATTCACCCCGTTTGCTATGAAGCCCCTAAATAAGATCTGGTGCAACCAATTACCTTCAGAAGTCACATAATTAGTTAAATAAAGTCCACCTGTGTGCATTTAGCCTGTTACCAACCCTTAGTAAACTATTGGAAAAAATTGGATTTGACCAGATACAATGCTATTTTACAGTAAACAAATTGACAACAAACTTTCAGCATGCTTATAGAGAAGGACATTCAACAAGCACAGCACTTACACAAATGACTGATGATTGGCTGAGAGAAATTGATGATAAAAAGATTGTGGGGGCTGTTTTGTTAGACTTCAGTGCGGCTTCTGACATTATTGATCATAGTCTGCTGCAGGAAAAACGTATGTGTTATGGCTTTACACACCCTGCTATAATGTGGATACATAGTTACTTGTCTAACAGAACATAGAGGGTGTTCTTTAATGGAAGCCTCTCAAACTTAATCCAGGTAGAATCAGGAATTCCCCAGGGCAGCTGTCTAGGCCCCTTACTTTTTTCCATCTTTACTAACGACATGCCACTGGCTTTGAGTAAAGCAAGTGTGTCTACGTATGCGGATGACTCAACACTATACACGTCAGCTGCTACAGCAACTGAAATAACTGCAACACTTAATAAAGAGTTGCTGTTAGTTTCGGAATGGGTGGCAAGGAATAAGTTAGTCCTAAATATTTCCAAAATAAAAAGCATTGTATTTGGGTCAAATCATTCACTAAACCCTAAACCTCTACTACATCTTGTAATGAATAATGTGGAAATTGAGCAAGTTGAGGTGACTAAACTGCTTGGAGTAACCCTGGATTGTAAACTGTCATGGTCAAAGCATATTGATACAACAATAGCTAAGATGGGTAGAAGTATGTCCATAATTAAGCGCTGCTCTGCCTTCTTAACAACACTATCAACAAGGCAGGTCCTACAGGCCCTAGTTTTGTTGCACCTTGACTAATGTTCAGTATTGTGGTCAGGTGCCACAAGGAGGGACTTGGGAAAATTGCAGTTGGCTCAGAACAGGACAGCACGGCTGGCCCATAAAAGTACACGGAGAGCTAACATTAATTACATGCATGTTAGTCTCTCCTGGCTTAGAGTGGAAGAGAGATTGACTTCATCACTGCTTGTTTTTTTAAGAGGTGTAGACAAGCTGAATGTACCGAGCTGTCTGTTTGGAATGCTGGCACACAGCTCGGACACCCATGCATACCCCACGAGACATGCCACCAGAGGTCTCTTCAGAGTCCCCAAGTCCAGAACAGACTACGGGAAACGCACAGTACTACATAGAGCCATGACTACATGAAACTCTATTACACATCATGTAACTCTGTCAAGCAGTAAAATCAGATTTAAAAAACAGATAAAACTACACTTTATGGAACAGCGCGGACTGTGAAGAGACACATACACACATACACACACAGGCACACACACAGCATTCGCAAACACATGCTAACACATGCACTCTACACACCACATTTTAATATTGTTATTTTGCTGTGTTATTGAATTTGTATTGTAAATATGTTATGGTAGAGTAGTGTGTAATAAGGTATTGTGTTATGTATTGTTTTATTATATGCAAATTGTGGTTGGACACCAGGAAGAGTAGCTGCTGCCTTGGCAGCCGCTAATGGGGATCTGTAATAAATACAAAAACAAATAATCAAAGTGTCACATGATCTCAACATACACTGCTCAAAAAAATAAAGGGAACACTTAAACAACACATCCTAGATCTGAATGAATGAAATAATCTTATTAAATACTTTTTTCTTTACATAGTTGAATGTGCTGACAACAAAATCACACAAAAATTATCAATGGAAATCAAATTTATCAACCCATGGAGGTCTGGATTTGGAGTCACCCTCAAAATTAAAGTGGAAAACCACACTACAGGCTGATCCAACTTTGATGTAATGTCCTTAAAACAAGTCAAAATGAGGCTCAGTAGTGTGTGTGGCCTCCACGTGCCTGTATGACCTCCCTACAACGCCTGGGCATGCTCCTGATGAGGTGGCGGATGGTCTCCTGAGGGATCTCCTCCCAGACCTGGACTAAAGCATCCGCCAACTCCTGGACAGTCTGTGGTGCAACGTGGCGTTGGTGGATGGAGCGAGACATGATGTCCCAGATGTGCTCAATTGGATTCAGGTCTGGGGAACGGGCGGGCCAGTCCATAGCATAAATGCCTTCCTCTTGCAGGAACTGCTGACACACTCCAGCCACATGAGGTCTAGCATTGTCTTGCATTAGGAGGAACCCAGGGCCAACCGCACCAGCATATGGTCTCACAAGGGGTCTGAGGATCTCATCTCGGTACCTAATGGCAGTCAGGCTACCTCTGGCGAGCACATGGAGGGCTGTGCGGCCCCCCAAATAAATGCCACTCCACACCATGACTGACCCACCGCCAAACTGGTCATGCTGGAGGATGTTGCAGGCAGCAGAACGTTCTCCACGGCGTCTCCAGACTCTGTCACGTCTGTCACATGTGCTCAGTGTGAACCTGCTTTCATCTGTGAAGAGCACAGGGCGCCAGTGGCGAATTTGCCAATCTTGGTGTTCTCTGGCAAATGCCAAACGTCCTGCACGGTGTTGGGCTGTAAGCGCAACCCCCACCTGTGGACGTCGGGCCCTCATACCACCCTTTTGGAGTCTGTTTCTGACCGTTTGAGCAGACACATGCACATTTGTGGCCTGCTGGAGGTCATTTTGCAGTGCTCTGGCAGTGCTCCTCCTGCTCCTCCTTGCACAAAGGCGGATGTAGCGGTTCTGCTGCTGGGTTGTTGCCCTCCTACTGCCTCCTCCACGTCTCCTGATGTACTGGCCTGTCTCCTGGTAGCGCCTCCATGCTCTGGACACTACGCTGACAGACACAGCAAACCTTCTTGCCTCAGCTCGCATTGATGTGCCATCCTGGATGAGCTGCACTACCTGAGCCACTTGTGTGGGTTGTAGACTCCGTCTCATGCTACCACTAGAGTGAAAGCACCGCCAGCATTCAAAAGTGACCAAAACATCAGCCAGGAAGCATAGGAACTGAGAAGTGGTCTGTGGTCACCACCTGCAGAACCATTCCTTTATTGGGGGTGTCTTGCTAATTGCCTATAATTTCCCCCTGTTGTCTATTCCATTTGCACAACAGCATGTGAAATGTATTGTCAATCAGTGTTGCTTCCTAAGTGGACAGTTTGATTTCACAGAAGTGTGATTGACTTGGAGTTACATTGTGTTGTTTAAGTGTTCCCTTAATTTTTTTGAGCAGTGTATATACACCTGTTCTGAAAGGCCCCAGAGTGTGCAACATCACTAAGCAAGGGGCACCACCAAGCAAGCGGCACCATAAAGACCAAGGAGCTCTCCAAACAGGTCAGGGACAAAGTTGTGGAAAAGTACAGATCAGGGTTGGGTTTTTTTAAAATATCAGAAACGTTTAACATCCCACGGAGCACCATTAAATCCATTATTAAAAAATGGAAAGAATATGGCACCACAACAAACCTGCCAAGAGAGGGCCGCCCACCAAAACTCATGGAACAGGCAAGGAGGGCATTAATCAGAGAGGCAACAAAGAGACCAAAGATAACCATGAAGGAGCTGCAAAGCTCCACAGCGGAGATTGGAGTATCTGTCCATAGGACCACTTTAAGCCGTACACTCCACAGAGCTGGGCTTTATGGGAGAGTGGCCAGAAAAAAGCAATTTGGTGTTCGCCAAAAGGCATGTGGGAGACTCCACAAACATATGGAAGAAGGTACTCTGGTCAGATGAGACTAAAATTTAGCTTTTTTGCCATCAAGGAAAACGCTATGTCTGGCGCAAACCCAACACCTCTCATCACCCAGAGAACACCATCCCCACAGTGAAGCATGGTGGTGGCAGCATCATGCTGTGGGGATGTTCTTCATCGGCAAAACCTGGGAAACTGGTCAGAATTCTTGAGGGAAACCTGTTTCAGTTCACCTTCCAGCAGGACAATGACCCTAAGCATACTGCTAAAGCAACACTCGAGTGGTTTAAGGGGAAACATGTAAATGTCTTGGAATGGCCTAGTCAAAGCCCATGACTTAAAGATTGCTGTACACCAGTGGAACCCATCCAACTTGAAGGAGATGGAGCAGTTTTGCCTTGAAGAATGGGCAAAAATCCCAGTGGCTAGATGTGCCAAGCTTATAGAGACATACCCCAAGAGACTTGCAGCTGTAATTGCTGCAAAAGGTGGCTCTACAAAGTATTGACTTTGGGGGGGTGAATAGCTATGTACGCTCAAGTTTTCCGTTTTTTTGTCTTATTTCTTGTTTGTTTCACAATTTATTTTATTTTGCATCTTCAAAGTGGTAGGCATGTTGTGTAAATCAAATGATACAAATCCATTTTAATTCCAGGTTGTAAGGCAACAAAATAGGAAAAATGCCACTTTCGCAAGCCACTGTACAACTTGGACACAGACATAAAAGGGACAGAACGATATTACGCAACTCCAATTGTGGTCATATTTAGGTTGCAAAGACTTATTCACTAGACTGCAGGATAGTAAGGCCAATTGCCATGTGGTCAGTCCAATTTAAAATGTCTGCCGTATTTTGGAGGCACCAAGACCCTACTGTGAGACAGAGAAGGTGCTGAAATCTCAAAAGTGTCAAATATGGCAATGGCATAGTGACTGAACTCACTCTTTAAGTGTGTCATGACTTTCCTGGCGATCCACACGGGGTGGGTTATGTTCAGGGACTTTAAGAAGGTGGTGAGCTCTCGGTTCTCAAAGTTGTTGGAGACCGTGGCTAAGGCCCCTGAGCGCTGGTTACAGAGGCGTCCGGCCCCATGCCACTGTAGCCTGTCGGGTACGTACTCGTAGTAGGACTCGTCGTATGTGAACAGGGTCCTGTTCTCCAACATCAAAACTGTATCTGCCCAGAGAACACAAAGAGAGGTTGATGAGAGGAGAGGGGTCATGTTCATTAGGGTACCAACGGTTTTGAAGCCTTTTGCCAAATAAATCAGAAAATAAGCTTTTCTCATTGAACAGGTCCAGGTAGTCCCTCACTGTTCCAGTCCGTTTTCACAAAATGGAAAGCTGTTGGAAATGGGGAGCCACTATCTGAACTTGTCCAAAAATTGCAATAGGTTTTCTAACATTTTGCTACAGTGTGCCCAAATGAACACAACCCTGGTTAACAACGGAGCTCACTATCGAGGAATTCGTATGCACTGCTAGGAAATACAGAGACTTATAGTGGCTGTCATTGCGCTATGGCTTTCTTGGACCGCTGGTCAACCATGTTCTTGGTCAACAATGGCCATTTTGCATGATCTCAGCATAGTGGGAGATTAATGACAGGCAACTGGTGACTGCTGGACGTACAGTATAACTGAGACCACATGCTAAATCAAATCAAATTGTATTTGTCACATGCAGCAAATTCACCAGGTGTAGACCTTACCATGAAAAACTTAATTACAAGCTCTTAACCAACAATGCAGTTCAAGAAATAGAGTTCAGAAAATATTTACTAAGTCAACTAAAGTAAAAAATATAATAAAAAGTAACACAATAAAATAACAATAACGAGGCTATTACAGGGGGTACCTGTACAGAGTCAATGTGCGGGGGTACAGGTTAGTCGAGGTAATTTGTACATGTAGGTAGGGGTAAAGTGACTATGCATAGATAATAAACAGCGAGTAGCAGCAGTGTAAAAACAAAGGTGTGTGTGGGGGGGGGGGGGGGGGGGGGTTGCGGTGTCAATGTAAATAGTCCGGGTGGCCATTTTATGAATTGTTCAGGAGTCTTATGGCTTGGGGGTAGAAGCTGTTAAGGAGCCTTTTGGACCTAGACTTGGCGCTCCGGTACCGCTTGCCGTGCGGTAGCAGAGAGAACAGTCTATGACTTGGGTGACTGGAGTCTTTGACAATTTTTTGGGCCTTCCTCTGACACCGCCTAGTATATAGGTCCTGGAAGGCAGGAAGCTTGGCCCCAGTGATGTACTGGGCCGTACGCACTACCCTCTGTAGCGCCTTACGGTTGGATGGCGAGCAGTTGCCATACCAGGCGGTGATGCAACCGGTCAGGATGCTCTCGATGGTGCTGCTGTAGAACTTTTTGAGGATCTGGGGACCCATGCCAAATATTTTCAGTCTCCTGAGGGGGAAAAGGTGTTGTCGTGCCCTCTTCACGGCTGTCTTGGTGTGTTTGGACCATGATAGTTTGTTGGTGATGTGGACACCAAGGAACATGAAACTCTCGACCCGCTCCACTACAGCCCCGTCGATGTGAATGGGCACGTGTTCGGCCCTCCTTTTCCTGTAGTCCACGATCAGCTCCTTTGTCTTGCTCATGTTGAGGGAAAGGTTGTTGTCCTGGCACCACACTGCCAGGTCTCAGACCTCCTCCCTATAGGCTGTCTCATCGTTGTCGGTGATCAGGCCTACCAAAGTTGTGTCGTTAGCAAACTTAATGATGGTGTTGGAGTCGGGCTTGGCCACGCAGCCGTGGGTGAACAGGGAGTACAGGAGGGGACTATGCACTCACCCCTGAGGGGCCTCCGTGTTGAGGATCAGCTTGGCAGGTGTATTGTTGCCTACCCTTACCGCCTGGTGGCAGCCCGTCAGGAATTCCAGGATCCAGTTGCAGAGGGAGGTGTTTAGTCCCAGGGTCCTTCGGTTAGTGATGAGCTTTGTGGGCACTATGGTTTTGAATGCTGAGCTGTAGTCAATGAACAGCATTCTTACACAGGTGTTCCTTTTGTCCAGGTGGGAAAGGGCAGTGTGGAGTGCGATTGAGATTGCTACGGGGCGGTAGTCATTTAGGCAAGTTACCTTCGCTTTCTTGTGCACAGGGACTATGGTGGTCTGCTTGAAACATGTAGGAATTACAGACTCGGTCAGGGAGAGATTTAAAATGTCAGTGAAGACATTTGCCGTTGGTCCGCGCATGCTCTGAGTACACGTCCTGGTAATCCATCTGGCCCCGGGGCCTTGTGAATGTTGACCTGTTTAAAGGTCTTGCTCACATCGGTTATGGAGAGTATGATCACACAGTCGTCCAGAACAGATGGTGCTCTCATGCATGCTTCAGTGTTGCTTGCCTCGAAGCGAACATAAAATGTATTTAGCTCGTCTGGTAGGCTCGTGTCACTGGGCAACTCGCGGCTGGGTTTCCCTTTGTAGTCCGTAATAGTTTGCAAGCCCTGCCACATCTGACGAGCGTCAGAGCCAGTGTAGTAGGATTCAATCTTAGTCCTGTATTGACACTTTGCCTGTTTGATGGTTCATCTGAGGCCATAGCGGGATTTCTTATAAGCGTCTGGATTAGTGTCCCGCTCCTTGAAAGCGGCAGCTCTAGCCTTTAGCTCGGTACAGATGTTGCCTGTAATCCATGGCTTCTGGTTGGGATATGTACGTACGGTCACTGTGTACGTACGGTCGTCGATGCACTTATTGATGAAGCCGGTGACTAAGATGGTATACTCCTCAACTCAATCCCGGAAAATTTTCCAGTCTGTGCTAGCAAAACAGTCCTGTAGCGTAGCATCCGCGTCTGTAGCGTAGCATCCGCGTCATCTAACCACTTTCATATTGAGCGAGTAACTGGTACTTCCTGCTTCAGTTTTTGCTTGTAAGCAGGAATCAGGAGGATAGAATTATGGTTCAACCCCCATTAAGTGCGGTGAAGTCATGAGTTCTTACAATTGTACGAGAACTCAAGTAATAACTATAGGTTATAACTTTGTCATTCATGCCTTGTAGGTTACAGTTCATGGTGGCTGTTATGCAATGTTACTATCAGCTTTAACTCAGTATATATCACTGACATGTCTACAGGTTAAAGACTACTTACCTGATGTACAGTGATGAAACCAAATCTATGGAATAAAACAAAACCTAGGTTATTGAATTATCATTTGATTCCTGACATTTTATGTCTTATCTAAATCGCTATCAAGTGTAACTAGTGGAATACTGGGGACCCCTACTACATATAGCTATATAAACACATGTTGTGGTAAGAATAATATTTGTGCTTTTGAACTAGCCTATGATAAAGAAAATGTGTCCATTTAGGTGTTTTAAAACAATGTATGCTGTACACTAGCGTATCCATGGTCTGAGTAGCCTGACCATGTCTATGTTCCCCCAGCCGTATGTTCCCTCAGCCGTATGTTCCCTCAGCCGTATGTTCCCTCAGCCGTATGTTCCCTCAGCCTTATGTTCCCTCAGCCTCATGTTCCCTCAGCCTCATGTTCCCTCAACCTCATGTTCCCTCAACCTCATGTTCCCTCAACCTCATGTTCCCTCAGTTCCAACAGCCCTAGGTTCCCTCAGTTCCCACAGCCCTATGTTCCCTCAGTTCCCACAGCCCTACAGTGAGGGAAAAAAGTATTTGATCCCCTGCTGATTTTGTACGTTTGCCCACTGACAAAGACATGATCAGTCTATAATTTTAATGGTAGGTTTATTTGAACAGTGAGAGACAGAATAACAACAACAAAAATCCAGAAAAACACATGTCAAAAATGTTATAAATTGATTTGCATTTTAATGAGAGAAATACGTTTTTGACCCCTGTGCAAAACATGATTTAGGACTTGGTGGCAAAACCCTTGTTGGCAATCACAGAGGTCAGACGTTTCTTGTAGTTGGCCACCAGGTTTGCACACATCTCAGGAGGGATTTTGTCCCACTCCTCTTTGCAGATCTTCTCCAAGTCATTAAGGTTTCGAGGCTGACGTTTGGCAACTCGAACCTTCAGCTCCCTCCACAGATTTTCTATGGGATTAAGGTCTGGAGACTGGCTAGGCCACTCCAGGACCTTAATGTGCTTCTTCTTGAGCCACTCCTTTGTTGCCTTGGCCGTGTGTTTTGGGTCATTGTCATGCTGGAATACCCATCCACGACCCATTTTCAATGCCCTGGCTGAGGGAAGGAGGTTCTCACCCAAGATTTGACAGTACATGGCGCCGTCCATCGTCCCTTTGATGCGGTGAAGTTGTCCTGTCCCCTTAGCAGAAAAACACCCCCAAAGCATAATGTTTCCACCTCCATGTTTGACGGTGGGGATGGTGTTCTTGGGGTCATAGGCAGCATTCCTCCTCCTCCAAACACGGCGAGTTGAGTTGATGCCAAAGAGCTCGATGAAATAGAAAGGAAGAGATATTTTTCAACTTCCAGTCACCAATGATTCAATACTAGGCAGGGCAAACCCGTTTTGGTGATTTCTGGTATATCATCAAAATAAATCAATCAGAGCACGTTTTTGGACTCATTCATTAGTATTTACCCGATTAAGTACAATACCATTGAAAATGAATTTTGAAAGTTTAATTTATATTCCTAAAACTTAAGTTCAAAATGATGCTATCACTGCTTCCTGTTGACAATATTTTGATAAATACCTCAATGTCAAAACACAGTTTTAAAGTGTCCAAATCAATAACCAATATGCAGAAACAGTTTGTGATATATTGGAAACCTAAACATAAAATGTACTATCTACACATACAGTATATACAGTGGGGACAAAGTCTCCCGAGTGGCGCAGTGGTCTAAGGCACTGCATCGCAGTGCTAGCTGTGCCACTAGAGATCCTGGTTCGAATCCAGGCTCTGTCGTAGCCGGCCACGACCGGGAGACCCATGGGGCGGCGCACAATTGGCCCAGGGTAGGGGAGGGAATGGCCGGCAGGGATGTAGAGCATGGCGTTTGCAACGCCAGGGTTGTGGGTTCGATTCCCACGGGGGGCCAGTATGAAAAATAAAAAGATAATGTAAGTCGCTCTGGATAAGAGCGTCTGCTAAATGACTAAAATGTAAATGGGGAGAACAAGTATTTGATACACTGCCGATTTTGCAGGTTTTCCTACTTACAAAGTATGTAGAGGTCTGTAATTTTTATCATAGGTACACTTCAACTGTGAGAGACGGAATCTAAAACAAAAATCCAGAAAATCACATTGTATGATTTTTAAGTAATGAATTTGCATTTTATTGCATGACATAAGTATTTGATACATCAGAAAAGCAGAACTTAATATTTGGTACAGAAACCTTTGTTTGCAGTTACAGAGATCATACGTTTCCTGTAGGTCTTGACCAGGTTTGCACACACTGCAGCAGGGATTTTGGCCCACTCCTCCATACAGACCTTCTCCAGATCCTTCAGGTTTCGGGGGTGTCGCTGGGCAATACGGACGTTCAGCTCCCTCCAAAGATTTTCTATTGGGGTCAGGTCTGGAGACTGGCTAGGCCACTCCAGGACCTTGAGATACTTCTTACGGAGCCACTCCTTAGTTGCCCGGGCTGTGTGTTTCGGGTCGTTGTCATGCTGGAAGACCCAGCCACGGCCCATCTTCAATGCTCTTACTGAGGGAAGGAGGTTGTTGGCCAAGATCTCGCGATACATGGCCCCATCCATCCTCCCCTCAATACGGTGCAGTCGTCCTGTCCCCTTTGCAGAAAAGCATCCCCAAAGAATGATGTTTCCACCTCCATGCTTCACGGTTGGGATGGTGTTCTTGGGGTTGTACTCATCCTTCTTCTTCCTCCAAACATGGCGAGTGGAGTTTAGACCAAAAACCTATATTTTTGTCTCATCAGACCACATGACGTTCTCCCATTTCTCCTCTGGATCATCCAGATGGTCATTGGCACACTTCAGACGGGCCTGGACATGCGCTGGCTTGAGCAGGGGGACCTTGCGTGCGCTGCAGGATTTTAATCCATGACGGCGTAGTGTGTTACTAATGGTTTTCTTTGAGACTGTGGTCCCAGCTCTCTTCAGGTCATTGACCAGGTCCTGCCGTGTAGTTCTGGGCTGATCCCTCACCTTCCTCATGATCATTGATGCCCCATGAGGTGAGATCTTGCATGGAGCCCCAGACCGAGGGTGATTGACCGTCATCTTGAACTTCTTCCATTTTCTAATAATTGCACCAACAGTTGTTGCCTTCTCACCAAGCTGCTTGCCTATTGTCCTGTAGCCCATCCCAACCTTGTACAGGTCTACAATTGTATCCCTGATGTCCTTACACAGCTCTCTGGTCTTGGCCATTGTGGAGAGGTTGGAGTCTGTTTGATTGAGTGTGTGGACAGGTGTCTTTTATACAGGTAACGAGTTCAAAGAGGTGCAGTTAATACAGGTAATGAGTGGAGAACAGGAGGGCTTCTTAAAGAAAAACTAACAGGTCTGTGAGAGCCGGAATTCTTACTGGTTGGTAGGTGATCAAATACTTATGTCATGCAATAAAATGCAATTGAATTACTTAAAAATCATACAATGTGATTTTCTGGATTTTTGTTTTAGATTCCGTCTCTCACAGTTGAAGTGTACGTATGATAAAAATGACAGACCTCTACATGCTTTGTAAGTAGGAAAACCTGCAAAATCGGCAGTGTATCAAATACTTGTTCTCCCCACTGTATACAACAATAGTTATCATATTACTTGTATTTTTTTTAAACGGGCACCTTATAAACTGCACACACCAAAAACTCATCAATGGGGGGGTGGGGGGGTGCGCTGTTGAAACTACCACAACTCAAAAACCACATGGAAACTGGAGATATTTTTACATCACTGGTTAGACAACAACCTGCAGAACACAGTCAGCTATTGTACATTTTGATACAGGGGTCACCAAAACAGGAAGAGAAACGCAACACTGTTTTGTCAATCACTCATATTACGTTGAAATCAATTGCACGAGAGAAGAGAGGGGAGATGACGTTGCACTTCCTGTTAAAACAGCTAAAAAACCACATGGAATCTGGGAATAATGTGTACATCACTGGTTGGAGGATAATTTGTAAATGACAGCTAGCTACATTTTGAAGTGTTGCACTTCCGCCAACGCGGGAAGTGTAACGCAACACTTTTTTTGTTAATCACTTCCTCGATATCATGCTGAAATCAATAGAACAGGAGACAAACGTTTGCAGTGTAGCGCTGTTTAAACTAACAATATTCAAAGGCCACACAGAAATTTGGAATAACCTATACATGGTTGGTTAAATGAGAACTTGTAGAAGGCTTATGTCTATATTTTGGAATGTCAGATGTTGATTTCGGGAGGCTGCCATCACGGAAAAGGGAACAAACCATTTAAAGTCACAGTTTGACTGTCAAACCCATGTATTGGTGTGTGGCCAGCGACTTTTATAGAGAGACCACCCCAAATTTTCAGTGCCATTGGAGAGTTCGAAAATTAACTGTGTTCTAAGAAAATGTATGGTAGTAACACAAACTGTCCACATTAGGGAAATTAGTGGAATATACATTGAATAAAAATATAAATGTAACATGTGTGGTCCTCTGTAGCTCAGCTGGTAGAGCACGGCGCTTGTAACGCCAAGGTAGTGGGTTCGATCCCCGGGACCACCCATACACAAAAAAATGTATGCACGCACGACTGTAAGTCGCTTTGGATAAAAGCGTCTGCTAAATGGCATATTATTATTATGTAAAGTGTTGGTCCCATGTTTCATGAGCTGAAATAAAAGATCCCAGAAATGTTCCATATACACAAAAATATGATTTATCACAAATTTTGTGCAGAAATTTGTTTACATCCCTGTTAGTGAGCATTTGTCCTTTGCCAAGATAATCCATACACCTGACAGGTGTGGCATATCAAGACAGTAAACAGGCGTACTTGTGCTGGGGACAATAAAAGTCCACTCTAAAATGTGCTGTTTTGTCACACAACACAATGCCAAAGGTGTCAAGTTTTGAGGGACCGTGCAATTGGCATGCTGACTGCAGGAATGTCTACCAGAGCTGTTCCCAGAGAACTGAACGTCCATTTCTCTACCATAAGGCCCCTCCAACTTTGTTTTAGAGAATTTGGCAGTACTTCCAACCGGCCTCACAACCGCAGATCACGTGTATGGTATTGTGTGGGCGAGTGCACAACTTGTAAACAGAGTGCCCCATGGTGGCGGTGGGGTTATGGTATGGGCAGGCATAAGCTACGGACAACGAACACAATTGCATTTTATCAATGGCAATTTGAATGCACAGAGATACCGTGACGATATCCTGAGGCCCATTGTTGTGCCATTCATCTGCCGCCTTCACCTCATGTTTCAGCATGATAATGCACGGCCCCATGTCACTAGGATCTGTACACAATTCCTGGAAGCTGAAAATGTCCCAGTTCTTCCATGCCCTGCACTCACCCGACATGTCACCAATGGGCATGTTTGGGATGCTATAGATTGACGTGTACGACAGCGTGTTCCAGTTCCCGCCAATATCCAGCAACTTCACACAGCCATTGAAGAGGAGCTAGAAAATTGTATATCATACATTACAGTTGAGGAACAATGGGAAAGTAATTCTGCATTGAAAGTTGATAAACTTGTCAAATCACTTCTGAGAAAATGTCCCTTAAATGTTTTGGTACACATACTGGAGAGCTCTTATTTGTCTACACCCATTCAGCATCGTTCACGCTCTCTTAAGCTTTATCCCCACCTATCACTTTAAGGATTCACATGTGAGGCCATGTACTAAACAACCAAAGATTTCAAGACTAAAGGCTGGTTTATACTACGGGTGTGTTTGTTAATTTAATCTGGAGTGCCAGAGTGTTTTCTGGGCTTTCGTAAACTCAAAGCGTTGTCAGAATGTCGGTTCATAAATTCAGAGCGTTTCGCTCTCGGCGCGTTCAAAGCGCACACTGGACCCTCTGGCCGAGGAATAGGGTTGATTAGAGCGTTCTAACCTAGGGTGCGTTCGTAAATTCACTCTGGCTATCTACTCCGATTTCAGAGCACTCTCGTCTGAGTGTGCCAGAGCGCAGAATAATTTACGAAAGCTCAACACCCGTTGAATATGGCCGGTGTCAGTAAACGTCGGCAAAAAAGCGTAATTAAATTGTTGCCAGCAGCACAGTTACAGTCACCAACGTTCTGGATAACATGAGAACAGCCTAACCAGCTCTGCTAGGGCGAGTAAAATGGTCAGAGTTAGGTGTTCTCTCATTTGTGTCTGGAAGTAGTTAGCAAGCTACCCAAAGTTAGCCAGTTAGCTTGGGTGCTTGACAAATTACTAACAGTAGCGTACAAGTAGTAAAATAGAAATCGATTGAACATGAAATGTATTTCAATATGATTGAAATTGGCCTATAGCCTACTGTTTATATTTTAATGCAGTTCTCGGTTTTCATTTGAAGCATCTTTTTATACATCACTTGGTTGTATCAATTGCAAGGACATTGGCAACTTTGTATTTGTAGTCAACTTTGTTCTGAATTTATTGGCGGTCAGAGACAAACCATGTGATTCTATGTTTAGCACAGATCTTCTGTGTATAAAGTGGCGCGGGAGGGCAAAAAATAATCTAACATGCTGACCACACCACCCACGTTGCGTGAGCGAGCGTTGCAAAATAAATTTCCTAAATCTGAATCAGGCCCTTATTCCCCAATATTGATGCCAATTATGATGGAAATTTGTTCAGTGGGTACTGAGGGAACATAGGTCTTAGGGAACATAGGGTGGACCCTTTATAAAGGCAGTATGAAAGTTCAATAACACATTCTTTCGTATATAAAACATGCGCTAGAATAATGAAAACAATGCACTTACAAGTAAATTGGGGTATATTATCCCAAACCACTGCATCCTTTGAAATGGAAGTCAATGTGAAATTGTTAGTACGGTCTTGAGAATTTATCCATCGATAAAGGCAATCTAATTCAACTTAATTTAAGGTTGCACCAAAGGCACAAGCTACATGTCCAGATATAATTATTATATTCACACTAACATTTAAGTTAAATGACTAACAGTACTTCACACCTACCTGAGATTGGACACCATTCGTTCACACTCAAAAGTTTTCGTGCGTATTCTTTAGTCCACCTCCATCGACATTTCGAAGCTGTCGTGCGATTGAAATATTTGTCAATTAATCCTCCTGCAGTACATTTCCTCAACAAAAGTAATTAACAAAAACAAGTCTGTCGTTGTTTGTAACCCTAAACTACTCATTCGATTTACATTTCATGAACTTGAGGGAACCTCCTAGGTGACATCAGATTTTATGAAGTGATGCGGAGCCTGAGCGCGCGAGAGAAGGTTGGGTGTAAAAGCACGGAGACGTTTCTAGCTCCGCGAGAGAAACAGAATGAGCTTACTCACAAGCTGTTGCACAATATGCATTAAAGGATACCAAAATATGCATGTATGGAGACCAGACGAAAAAACAAACAAAACAACAAAAACACAAGTCCAGAACTATGAATTTATTATACTCACTTTTAAATTGTGACATGATTGTGAGGTATCAAATATTTACCAAGAGATGCAAAAGTGTCATATAATGAGAGAAGACAAAAAATTACAAGGACTTTGTGCAAGGTTTTAAGTGCAAATTATAGTTGACCCAATGAATGAAACCACTCCTTAGAATAGGTTGTGATATGTGACACCTCTAACAGCATTGAGTGAGCTACATACAATACAGAATGTTGTTGCGCCTTCACCTACATTTACAATGAATGCAAGATTATGAACAGACTACATAAAAAGACAGTTTACCAAGAATGAGAAGATCTTTCCCAAATAGTTACAATCCACTGCTGTGCAATTCAATTATATATCTCAAATTGTGCACAAATGTGTTTAAATGCCTGTTAGTGAGCATGTCTTCTTTGCCAAGACAATCCATCCACCTGACAGGTGTGGCATATTAAGAAGCTGATTAAACAGAATGATCATTACACAGGTGTACTTGTGCTGGGGACAATAAAAGGCAACTCTAAAATGTGCAGTTTTGCCACACAACACCACAGATGTCTCAAGTTTTGAGGGAGCATGCAATTGGCATGCTGACTGCAGGAATATCCACCAGAGGTGTTGCCTGGGAATGTTCATTTCTCTACCATAAGCCGCCTACAACGTCATTTTAGAGAATTTGGTCGTATGTCCAACCGGCCTCACAAGCGCAGACCACGTGTAACCACGCCAGCCCAGGACCTCCACATCCGGCTTCTTCACCTGTGGGATGGTCTGAGACCAGCCACCCGGACAGCTGATGAAACTGTGGGTTTGCACAACTGAAGAATTTCTGCACTGTCAGAAACCGTCTCAGGGAAGCTCATCTCTGTGCAAATTGTCCTCACCAGGGTCTTGACCTGACTGCAGTTTGGCATCGTAACCGACTAAAGTGGGCAAATGCTTACCTTCGATAGTCACTGGCATGCTAGAGAAGTGTGCTCTTCATGGATGAATCCCGGTTTCAACTGTACCGGGTAGATGACAGACAGCGTGTATGGCGTCGTGTTGGCGAGCAGTTTGCTGACGTCAACGTTGTGAACAGAGTGGTATGGGCAGGCATAATATATAGACAACGAACACAATTGCATTTTATCGATGGCAATTTGAATGCACAGAGATACTGTGACAAGATCCTGAGGCCCATTGTCATGCCATTCACCCGCCGCCATCACCTCATGTTTCAGCATGATAATGCTTAGCCCCATGTCGCAAGGATCTATACACAATTCCTGGAAGCTGAAAATGTCCCAGTTCTTCCATGGCCTGCATACTCACCAGACATGGGACCCATTGTGCAAGTTTGGGATGCTCTGGATCAACGTGTACGACAGCGTGTTCCAGTTCCAGCCAATTTCCAGCAATGTCGCACAGCCATTGAAGAGGAGCGGAACAACATGAGCCAAATGGTGGTCACACCAGATACTGACTGGTTTTCTGATCCACACCCCTTTTTTTTTTTTAAGGTATCTGTGACCAACAGATGCATATCTGTATTCCCAGTCATGTGAAATCCATAGATTAGGTCCTAATGAATTTATTTCAATTGACTGATTTCCTTATATGAACTGTAACTCAGTAAAATCTTAGAAATTCTTGCATTTTGCGTCTACAGTATATTTTTGTTCAGTGTATACATCTGGGGTTTTAGTGCAATTGGACAGAAAGTTCATTGTTGATTCTTTCTATTAATGGCATTGAGCCTGTAACCTTTTACATCAATCATCTGGGTTATGTTCATTAGAGCACACCGTAGCAATTTTTTTTTGGCCGAAAACAAGTGTTCCTTACTGGACAAGTTCAGATTGTACAACATTCCCATTTCCTGTTTTCGGCAGTTTCATGCCTACTGAACAAGACCCTGATCAGCTAATCAACCGCCTGCGCATCAAACCCAATGTGCATCGTCATTAGATGAAGACAACTCTGAAGAGAGAGAAACAATCTTAAGGGCTCCTCTGTTCCTTCCCATGTCGGAAGCTACCAGGGGCCCCTCCTTCACCGGACCCCTTTCCCGTGTGCTCTTCTCTGAGCCAGAAGACCCCCTCTTCTCCTCAGGGCCCTGGGGGTTGAAGGCAGTACTCAGGGACTGCAGGGCAGAGTGGAGCTCGTCCCGGGCTGCCATGACTGTCTGCAGGCAGGGCAGCTGTAGGTTAGATGAGACGGTGGCCACCCCTGTGCCGCCCCTGGGGAGGCCGTTAATGACTTTGTCGATGGTCTTGGAGGAGGTGGAGATAGCCTCTCGGCAGGCACTGAGGCTGGAGTCACTGCTTTTACCTGAGAAAGAGTTAAATACATGTATTTCATTTGTCGTTTGATTTCTTTGGGTCCCTATAGTGGCCAGAATCTAGCTTTCCTGGATGATTAGACTAATGATGGGTAGATAATAGAAACACATGTTTACAGTTCCACAATATTGCTCAAATCTATCAAGCACAAAGTTGAAGTCACAAAATAAAAAGGAAATCAAAAGGAAGCCATTTAGGTCAGTTAAATCACAGGCATTGTGTTTTTGTAGCAATGTTTCACATAGGCCAGACGGTCAGTACCTCGGAGGGCGAGAGAGAGAGCAGCGTGAAGCTGCCTGATGGCCTGGTTGAGCTGGAACAGCTTGGCTGCGGTGTTCCTCACTCTGTGTAGCTGTGAGGGATCAGGGTCCTCAGCTCCCTTCTTGGAGCCTTCTTCCCTCTCCTGTACACACATACACGCACAGATGTTACAGTTAATGTCATTGGAAAACACATTCTCTCACACACACACGTTACAGTTGATGTAATTGGAAAATGGTGCCTTTCCAAGGGGATGAACCCTTTTCCTCACATACTGTAGCTAACCCTATTAAAGCCCTTCCTCCATACACTAATGATGCAGAAATACTGTTGATTCCAATCAAATACTGTCTCACTACAATGGTGCAACGACAAAACCTGTGACAATTTCAACAGTCAGGTCCATAATTATTGGCACCCTTGATAAAGATGAGCAAAAAACCGGTTTAAAATAAATAGAAATACTGAGCTATATTGCAGGCGCAACATTTTTGAAAATAATATTATTTTATACTAATACAATTGCTCAGAGAGATTTTGTTTAACAAATAATAAAATAAAATAAATCTCTCAATTATTGGCAGCCCTGTTTTCAATACTCCAGCACCCTACCTTTGCGAGGATCCTTGATATCCTTCATCTGCGCTTATGGAATGCTGATAGATGAATTATTAATGACTAATTATTACACCCTGAAACAGTGTGTAATGTGTTAGAAATGTGTGAGTGTAGGACCAGTAAAGGCTATGGCATTGAGCCACTATTTAGCAATGTGAGTAAGAGTTAGGCCAGACAACAAAGGCAACTGATAACTGAGGAATTTAGGGAGTAGAGAAACTTATGAAAACATGGTGCAGAATATTGTGAGAACGGCAATAACTGAGTAATGCAGGGAGTAGGCTATGTGTGTGTGTGTGTGTGTGTGTGTATGTATGTGTGTATGCATGTGTGTATATGTGTGTGTGTGAACTGATGGTCAGTAGAGCAGTTTTAGAGTGGAAAACTACAGCCCGCCTACAGAGGGGAGGGATTTGTTTTTGTATGAGTATGAAAGATGGACTCTGAAATTGTGATGGCAGAATTCTCAATGAATAAATCTCTGACTATGCAGATCGAGACTCTGTCCGTTACTTAAATCCCAAAAGACTTACAACCTTTTGGGAGACGCACAGAGACACTGAAATAGTTTGTTAAATAATTCACGTAACAAATGCTCTCTTCAGTTCAAACCACAGGTTTCAATGGGGTTCAAGTCCGGATGTGTGCTTGGGGTTAACGTCTTGCTGGAAGACCCACTTGCGGCCAAGTGTCAGCCTCCTGGCAAAGGCAACCAGGTTTTTGGCTAAAATATCCTGGTAAAGTTCATGATGAAGTTTACCTAAACAAAGGCCACAAGACCAGCGGAAGCAAAATAACCCCTAACATCAAAGATCCACCAACATATTTTACCATAGGCATGAGGTACTTTTCTGCATATGCTTCTGTTTTTCTAAACCAAACCCACCACTGGCGTGCGAGGCCAAAGAGCTACATTTTCATGTCATCTGACCATAGCACCGTGGAGTTTGATAAACGGCATTGGCACTTGGATTGGAACCGGTACTATGGTTAGATTACATGAAAATAGAGGTCTTTGGCCACGCATACCATAGGTGGGTTTGGAGTTGAAAAATAAAGCATATGCATTAGAGTACCTCATGCCTACGGTAAAATATGGTGGTGGATCTTTGATGTTATGGGGTTATTTTGCATTCGCTGGTCCTGGGGCCCTTGTGAAATCCACTTTTTCGAGCTGAAAGACGATGGGCCAAAGCTTACCCATGATGTTGCACAACGATTTAAGTCAATAAGACATTGTTTTAGTCAAAGTATGATATATTTGGGCTTGAAGTGACAAATCAGTGTGAATACGGTGTCTTTTCCTATGACATCTTTTCAGCCTACGTTTTGTTTCAGTGCTAGATTTTTTATATATACATATATACATACAGAGTGCATTCGGAAAGTATTCAGACCTTGACTTTTTCCACATTTTGTTACGTTACAGCCTTATTCTAAAATATATTCAATTAATTTTCCTCAATCTACACACAATACCCCATAATTACGAAGCAAAAACAGATTTAGATTTTTTTGCACATATTTAAAAAATATATATATATACAGTGGGGAAAAAAAGTATTTAGTCAGCCACCAATTGTGCAAGTTCTCCCACTTAAAAAGATGAGAGAGGCCTGTAATTTTCATCATAGGTACACGTCAACTATGACAGACAAATTGAGAAAAAAAAATTTCTGGCTCTCACAGACCTGTAACTTCTTCTTTAAGAGGCTCCTCTGTCCTCCACTCGTTACCTGTATTAATGGCACCTGTTTGAACTTGTTATCAGTATAAAAGTCAACTGTCCACAACCTCAAACAGTCAAAAAACCAAGCCAAAAACCAAGCCATAAGGTCGAAGGAATTGTCCGTAGACTTCCGAGACAGGATTGTGTTGAGGCAAAGATCTGAGGAAGGGTACCAAAAAATTTCTGCAGCATTGAAGGTCACCAAGAACACAGTGGCCTCCGTCATTCTTAAATGGAAGAAGTTTGGAACCACCAAGACTCTTCCTAGAGCTGGCCGCCTGGAAAAACTGAGCAATCAGGGGAGAAGGGCCTTGGTCAGGGAGGTGACCAAGAACTCGATGGACAGAGCTCTAGAGATCCTCTGTGGAGATGGGAGAAAACATCCAGAAGGACAATCATCTCTGCAGCACTCCACCAATCAGGCCTTTATGGTAGAGTGGCCAGACGGAAGCCACTCCGCAGTAAAAATCACATGACAGCCCGCTTGGAGTTTGCCAAAAGGCACCTAAAGAATTCTCAGACCATGAGAAACAAGATTCTCTGGTCTGATAAAACCAAGATTGAACTGTTTGGCCAACCTGGCACCATCCCTACGGTGAAGCATGGTGGTGGCAGCATCTTGCTGTCGGGATGTTTTTCAGCGGCAGGGACTAGGAGACTAGTCCGGAACGAGGGAAAGATGAACAAAGCAAAGAACAGAGAGGTCCTTCATGAAAACCTGCTTCAGTGCGCTCAGGGCCTCAGACTGAGGTGAAGGTTTACCTTCCAACAGGACAATGACCCTAAGCACACAGCCAAGACGACGCAGGAGTGGCTTCGGAATAAGTCTCTGAATGTCGTTGAGTGGCCCAGCCAGAGCCCGGACTTGAACCCGATTTAACATCTCTGGAGAGACCTGAAAATAGCTGTGCAGCGACGCTCCCCATCCAACCTGACAGAGCTTGAGAGGATCTCCAGAGAAGAATGGGAGAAACTCACCAAATACAGGTCTGCCAAGCTTGTAGTGTCATACCCAAGAAGACACGAGGCTGTACTCGCTGCCAAAGGTGCTTCAACAAAATACTGAGGAAAGGGTCTGAATATTTATGTAAATGTGTTTTTTATTTATTTATAATAAATGTACACAAAAAAATTAATCTGTTTTTGCTTTGTCATTATGGGGTATTGTGTGTAGATTGATGAGGGAAAAAAACTATTTAATCAATTTTAGAATAAGGTAACGACAAAATGTGGAAAAAGTCAAAGGGTCTGAATACATGACGAATGCACTGTGTGTGTGTGTGTATGTATGTACAGTTGAAGTCGGAAGTTTACATACACCTTAGTCAAATACATTTAAACTCAGTTTTTCACAATTCCTGATATTTAATCCTAAAAAAAATTCCCTGTCTCAGGTCAGTTAGGATCACCACTTTATTTTAAGAATGTTAAATGTCAGAATAATAGTAGAGAGAATGATTTTTTTCAGCTTTTAATTTCTTTCATAACATTCCCAGTGGTTCAGAAGTTTACATACACTCAATTAGTATTTGGCAGCATTACCTTTAAATTGTTTAACTTGGGTCAAACGTTTCAGGTAGCCTTCCACAAGCTTCCCACAATAAGTTGGGTGAATTTTGGCCCATTCCTCCTGACAGAGCTGATGTAACTGAGTCCGGTTTGTAAGCCTCCTTGCTCACACACACATTTTCAGTTCTGCCCACAAATGTTCTATAGGATTGAGGTCAGGGCATTGTGATGGCCACTCCAATACCTTGACTTTGTTGTCCTTAAGCTATTTTGCCACAACTTCGGAAGTATGCATGGGGTCATTGTCCAATTGGAAGACCCATTTGCGACCAAGCTTTATCTTCCTGACTGATGTCTTGAGACGTTGCTTCACATAATTTTCCTTCCTCATGATGCCATCTATTTTGTGAAGTGCACCAGTCCCTCCTGCAGCAAAGCACCCCCACAGCATGATGCTGCCACCCACGTGCGTCACGGTTAGGATGGTGTTCTTGGGCTTGCAAGCACCCCCTTCTTCCTCCAAACATAACGATGGTCATTATGGCCAAACAGTTCTATTTTTGTTTCATCAGACCAGAGTACATTTCTCCAAAAAGTACAATCTTTGTTCCCATGTGCAGTTGCAAACCGTAGTCTGGCTTTTTTATGTTGGTTATGGAGCAGTGGCTTCTTCCTTGCTGGACGGGCTTTTCAGGTTATGTCGACACAGTGAGGGAAAAAAGTATTTGATCCCCTGCTGATTTTGTACGTTTGCTCACTGACAAAGACATGATCAGTCTATAATTAATTTAATGGTAGGTTTATTTGAACATTGAGAGACAGAAGAACAACAAAAAAATCCAGAAAAACGCATGTCAAAAATGTTATGAATTTATTTGCATTTTAATGAGGGAAATAAGTATTTGACCCCTCTGCAAAACATGACTTAGTACTTGGTGGCAAAATCCTTGTTACAGAGGTCAAACGTTTCTTGTAGTTGGCCATCAGGTTTGCACACATCTCAGGAGGGACTTTGTTCCACTCCTCTTTGCAGATCTTCTCCAAGTCATTAAGGTTTCGAGGCTGACGTTTGGCAACTCGAACCTTCAGCTCCCTCCACAGATTTTCTATGGGATTAAGGTCTGGAGACTGGCTAGGCCACTCCAGGACCTTAATGTGCTCCTTCTTGAGCAACTCCTTTGTTGCCTTGGCCGTGTGTTTTGGGTCATTGTCATGATAGAATACCCATCCACAACCCATTTTCAATGCCCTGGCTGAGGGAAGGAGGTTCTCACCCAAGATTTGACGGTACATGGCCCCGTCCATCGTCCCTTTGATGCGGTGAAGTTGTCCTGTCCCCTTAGCAGAAAAACACCCCCAAAGCATAATGTTTCCACCTCCATGTTTGATGGTGGGGATGGTGTTCTTGGGGTCATAGGCAGCATTCCTCCTCCTCCAAACACGGCGAGTTGAGATTATGTAAAGAGCTCCATTTTGGTCTCATCTGACCACAACACTTTCACCCAGTTCTCCTCTGAATCATTCAGATGTTCATTGGCCAACTTCAGACGGCCCTGTATATGTGCTTTCTTGAGCAGGGGGACCTTGCGGGCGCTGCACGATTTCAGTCCTTCACGGCGTAGTGTGTTACCAAATGTTTTCTTGGTGACTATGGTCCCAGCTGCCTTGACATCATTGACAAGATCCTCCCGTGTAGTTCTGGGCTGATTCCTCACCGTTCTCATGATCATTGCAACTCCACGAGGTGAGATCTTGCATGGAGCCCCAGGCCGAGGGATATTGACAGTTATTTTGTGTTTCTTCCATTTGCGAATAATTACACCAACTGTTGTCACCTTCTCACCAAGCTGCTTGGCGATGGTCTTGTAGCCCATTCCAGCCTTGTGTAGGTCTACAATCTTGTCCCTGACATCCTTGGAGAGCTCTTTGGTCTTGGCCATGGTGGAGAGTTTGGAATCTGATTGATTGATTGCTTCTGTGGACAGGTGTCTTTTATACAGGTAACAAGCTGAGATTAGGAGCACTCCCTTTAAGAGTGTACTCCTAATCTCAGCTCGTTACCTGTATAAAAGACACCTGGGAGCCAGAAATCTTTCTGATTGAGAGGGGGTCAAATACTTATTTCCCTCATTAAAATGCAAATCAATTTATAACATTTTTGACATGCGTGTTTCTGGATTTTTTTGTTGTTATTCTGTCTCTCACTGTTCAAATAAACCTACCATTACAATTATAGACTGATCATTTCTTTGTCAGTGGGCAAACGTACAAAATCAGCAGGGGATCAAATACTTTTTTCCCTCACTGTATAAGACTCGTTTTACTGTGGATATAGATACTTTTGTACCTGCTTCCTCCAGCATCTTCACAACGACCTTTGCTGTTGTTCTGGGATTGATTTGCACTTTTTGCACCAAAGTACGTTCAACTCTAGGAGACAGAACGCGTCGCCTTCCTGAGCGGTATGACGGCTGTATGGTCCCTTGGTGTTTACACTTGCGTACTGTTGTTTGTACAGATTAACGTGGTACCTTCAGGCGTTTGGAAATTGCTCCCAAGGATGAACCAAATAAACAAAATTTTCTTCTGAGGTCTTGGCAGATTTCTTTTGATTTTCCTATGATGTCAGGCAAAGAAGCACGGAGTTTGAAGGTAGGCCTTGAAATACATCCACAGGTACACCTCTAATTGACTCAAATGATGTAATTAGCCTAGCAGAAGCTTATATAGCCATGACATAATTTTCTGGAATTTTCCAAGCTGTTTAAAGGCACAGTCAACTTAGTGTATGTAAACTTCTGACCCAATGGAAATGTGATACAGTGAAATAATCTGTCTGCAAACAATTGTTTTAAAAATTACTTGTGTCATGCACAAAGTAGATGTCCTAACCGACTTGCCAAAACTATAGTTTGTTAACAAGAAATTTGTGGAGTGGTTGATAAACAAGTTTTAATGACTCCAACCTAAGTGTATGTAAACTACCGACATCAACTGTACATGCATGCATGCATACATACATGCATACATACAGTTGAAGTCAGAAGTTTACACACATAGGTTGGAGTCAATAAAACTCATTTTTTCAACCACTCCACAAATTTCTTGTTAACAAACTATAGTTTTCACAAGTCGGTTAGGACATGTACATTGTGCATGACACAAGTCATTTTTCCAACAATTGTTTACAGACAGATTATTTCACTTATAATTCACTGTATCACAATTCCAGTGGGTCAGAAGTTTACATACACTAATTTGACTGTGCCTTTAAACAGCTTGTAAAATTCCAGAAAATTATGTCATGGCTTTAGAAGCTTCTTATAGGCTAATATACATCATATGAGTTAATTGGAGGTGTACCTGTGGATGTATTTCAAGGCCTACCTTCAAACTTAGTACCTCTTTGCTTGACATCATGGGAAAATCAAAAGAAATCAGCCAAGACCACAGAAAAAAAGACCTCCACAAGTCTGGTTCATCCTTGGGAGCAATTTCTAAACACCTGAAGGTACCACGTTCATCTGTACAAACAATAGTATGCAAGTATAAAAACCACGCGACCACGCAGCCATCATGCCGCTCAGGAAGGAGAAGCGTTCTGTCTCCTAGTGATGAACGTACTTTGGTGCGAAAAGTGCAAATCAATCCCAGAACAACAGCAAAGGACCTTGTGAAGATGGAGAGAACAGGTACAAAAGTATCTACACTGCTCAAAAAAATAAAGGGAACACTAAAATAACACATCCTAGATCTGAATGAATGAAATAATCTTATTAAATACTTTTTTCTTTACATAGTTGAATGTGCTGACAACAAAATCACACAAAAATTATCAATGGAAATCAAATTTATCAACCCATGGAGGTCTGGATTTGGAGTCACCCTCAAAATTAAAGTGGAAAACCACACTACAGGCTGATCCAACTTTGATGTAATGTCCTTAAAACAAGTCAAAATGAGGCTCAGTAGTGTGTGTGGCCTCCACGTGCCTGTATGACCTCCCTACAACGCCTGGGCATGCTCCTGATGAGGTGGCGGATGGTCTCCTGAGGGATCTCCTCCCAGACCTGGACTAAAGCATCCGCCAACTCCTGGACAGTCTGTGGTGCAACATGGCGTTGGTGGATGGAGCAAGACATGATGTCCCAGATGTGCTCAATTGGATTCAGGTCTGGGGAACGGGCGGGCCAGTCCATTGCATCAATGCCTTCCTCTTGCAGGAACTGCTGACACACTCCAGCCACATGAGGTCTAGCATTGTCTTGCATTAGGAGGAACCCAGGGCCAACCGCACCAGCATATGGTCTCAAAAGGGGTCTGAGGATCTCATCTCGGTACCTAATGGCAGTCAGGCTACCTCTGGCGAGCACATGGAGAGCTGTGCGGCCCCCCAAAGAAATGCCACCCCACACCATGACTGACCCACCGCCAAACCGGTCATGCTGGAGGATGTTGCAGGCAGCAGAACGTTCTCCACGGCGTCTCCAGACTCTGTCACGTCTGTCACATGTGCTCAGTGTGAACCTGCTTTCATCTGTGAAGAGCACAGGGCGCCAGTGGCAATTTGCCAATCTTGGTGTTATCTGGCAAATGCCAAACGTCCTGCACGGCGTTGGGCTGTAAGCACAACCCCCACCTGTGGACGTCGGGCCCTCATACCACCCTCATGGAGTCTGTTTCTGACCGTTTGAGCAGACAAATGCACATTTGTGGCCTGCTGGAGGTCATTTTGCAGGGCTCTAGCAGTGCTCCTCCATCTCCTCCTTGCACAAAGGCGGAGGTAGCAGTCCTGCTGCTGGGTTGTTGCACTCCTACGGCCTCCTCCACGTCTCCTGGTAGCGCCTCCATGCTCTGGACACTACGCTGACAGACACAGCAAACCTTCTTGCCACAGCTCGCATTGATGTGCCATCCTGGATGAGCTGCACTACCTGAGCCACTTGTGTGGGTTGTAGACTCCGTCTCATGCTACCACTAGAGTGAAAGCACTGCCAGCATTCAAAAGTGACCAAAACATCAGCCAGGAAGCATAGGAACTGAGAAGTGGTCTGTGGTCACCACCTGCAGAACCACTTCTTTATTGGGGGTGTCTTGCTAATTGCCTATAATTTGCACCTGTTGTCTATTCCATTTGCACAACAGCATGTGAAATGTATTGTCAATCAGTGTTGCTTCCTAAGTGGACAGTTTGATTTCACAGAAGTGTGATTGACTAGGAGTTACATTGTGTTGTTTAAGTGTTCCCTTTATTTTTTTGAGCAGTGTATATCCACAGTGAAACGAGTCCTATATTGACATAACCTGAAAGGCCACTCGGCAAGGATGAAGCCACTGCTCCAAAACCGCCATTAAAAAGCCAGACTACGGTTTGCAACTGCACATGGGGACAAAGATCGTACTTTTTGGAGAAATGTCCTCTGGTCTGATGAAACAAAAATAGAACTGTTTGGCCATAATGACCATCGTTATGTTTGGAGGAAAAAGGGGAAGGCTTGCAAGCCGAAGAACACCATCCCAACCGTGAAGCACGGGGGTGGCAGCATCATGCTGTGGGGGTGCTTTGCTGCAGGAGGGACTGGTGCACTTCACAAAATAGATGACATCATGAGGAAGGAAATGTATGTGGATATATTGAAGCAACATCTCAAGACATCAGTCAGGAAGTTAAAGCTTGGTCGCAAATGAGTCTTCCAAATGGACAATGACCCCAAGCATACTTCCAAAGTTGTGGCAAAATGGCTTAAGGACAACAAAGTCAAGGATTTTTAGTGGCCATCACAAAGCCCTGACCTCAATCCTATAGAAAATGTGTGGGCAGAATTGAAAAAGCATGTGCGAGCAAGGAGGCCTACAAACCTGACTCAGTTACACCAGCTCTGTCAGGAGGAATGGGCCAAAATTCACCCAACTTATTGTGGGAAGCTTGTGGAAGGCTACCTGAAACGTTTGACCCAAGTTAAACAATTTAAAGGCAATGCTACCAAATACTAATTGAGTGTATGTAAACTTCTGACCCACTGGGAATGTGATGAAAGAAATAAAAGCTGAAATAAATAATTCTCTCTACTATTATTCTGACATGCCACATTCTTAAAATAAAGTGGTGATCCTAACTGACCTAAGACAGGGAATTTTTACTAGGATTAAATGTCAGGAATTGTGAAAACTGAGTTTAAATGTATTTGGCTAAGGTGTATGTAATCTTCCGACTTCAACTGTACATACATACATGCATACATACATACATACATATATACAGTTCCAGTCAAAAGTTTGGACACACTTACTCAAGGGTTTTTCTTTATTTTTACTATCTTCTACATTTGTAGAATAATAGAAGACATCACAACTATGAAACACATACAGAATCATGTAGTAACCAAAAAAGTGTTAAACAAATCAAAATGTATTTTATATTTGAGATTCTTCAAATAGCCACCCTTTGCCTTGATGACAGCTTTGCACACTATTGGCATTCTCTCAACCAGCTTCACCTGGAATGCCTTTTCAACAGACTTGAAGGAGTTCCCACATATGCAGAACACTTGTTGGCTGCTTTTCCTTCACTCTGCGGTCCGACTCATCCCAAACCATCTCAATTGGGTTGAGGTTGAGGAATTGTGGAGGCCAGGTCATCTGATGCAGCAATCCATCACTACCCTTCTTGGTAAAATAGTCCTTACACAGCCTGGAGGTGTGTTGGGTCATTGTCCTGTTGAAAAACAAACGATAGTCCCAATAAGCCCAAAGCAGTTGGGATGGCGTATCGCTGCAGAATGCAGTTGTAGCCATGCTGGTTAAGTGTGCCATGAATTCTAAATAAATCACAGACAGTGTCACCAGCAAAGCACCCCCAAACCATACCACCTCCTCCTCCATGCTATACGGTGGGCACTACACATGCGGAGATCATCCGTTCACCCACACCACGTCTCACAAAGACACTGGGGTTGGAACCAAAAATCTCAAATTTGGACTCCAGACCAAAGGACACATTTCCACCGGTCTAACGTCCATTGCTCGTGTTTCTTGGCCCAAGCAGGTCTCTTCTTCTTATTGGTGTCCTTTAGTAGTGGTTTCTTTGCAGCAATTCGACCATGAAGGCCTGATTCACACGGTCCCCTCTGAACAGTTGATGTTGAAATGTGTCTGTGACTTGAACTCTGTGAAGGATTTATTTGGGCTGCAATTTCTGAGGCTGGTAACTCTAATGAACTTATCCTCTGCAGCAGAGGTAACTCAGGGTCTTCTATTCCTGTGGCGGTCCTCATGAGAGCCAGTTTCATCATAGCGCCTGATGGTTTTTGCGACTGCACTTGAAATTTCCGTATTGCCTGTCCTTCATGTCTTAACGTAATGATGGACTGTCGTTTCTCTTTGCTTATTTGAGCTGTTCTTGCCATAATATAGACTTCGTCTTTTACCAAATAGGGCTATGGTCTGTATACCCCCCTACCATGTTGTACAGAGCTTTGTTTTTCCTATATTGTTGCATTAAAACCTATAATTTAAATTGATTTTTATTTGGATTTCATATAACGGACATACACAAAATAGTCAAAATTGGTCCAAAAAAATACATTAAAAAAAATAACGGAAAAGTGGTGCGTGCATTTGTATTCACCCCCTTTGCTATGAAGCTCCTAAATAAGATTTGGTGCAACTAATTACCTTCAGAAGTCACATAATTAGTTAAATAAAGTCCACGTGTGCAATCTAAGTGTCACATGATCTGTCACACAATCTCAGTATATATACACCTGTTCTGAAAGGCCCCAGAGTCTGCAACACCAGTAAGCAAGGGGCACAACCAAGCAAGCGGCACCATGAAGACCAAGGAGCTCTCCAAACATGTCAGGGACAAAGTTTTGGGGAAGTACAGATCAGGGTTGGGTTATAAAAAGATATCTGAAACATTGAACATCCCACGGAGCACCATTAAATCCATTATTTTAAAAAATGGAAAGAATATGGCATCACAACAAACCTGCCAAGAGAGGGCCGCCCACCAAAACTCATGGACCGGGCAAGGAGGGCATTCATCAGAGAGGCAACAAAGAGACCAAAGATAACCCTGAAGGAGCTGCAAAGCTCCACAGCGGAGATTGGAGTATCTGTCCATAGGACCACTTTAAGCCGTACACTCCACAGAGCTGGGCTTTACGGAAGAGTGGCCAGAAAAAAGCCATTGCTTAAAGAAAAAAATAAGCAAACACAATTGGTGTTCGCCAAAAGGCATGTGGGAGACTCCCCAAACATATGGAAGAATGTACTCTGGTCAGATGAGACTAAAATTGAGCTTTTTGGCCATCAAGGAAAATGCTATGTCTGGCGTTTTTGTCTTATTTCTTGTTTGTTTCACAATAAAACATATTTTGCATCTTAAAAGTGGTAGGCATGTTGTGTAAATCAAATGACACAAACCTCCCAAAAAATCAATTTTAATTCCAGGTTGTAAGGCAACAAAAAAGGAAAAATGCCAAGGGGGTGAATACTTTCACAAGCCACTGTAACACAACTGATTGGCTCAAACGCATTAATGAAAGAAATTCCACAAGTTTTAATAAGGCACACCTGTTAATTGAAATGCATTCCAGGTGACTACCTCATGAAGCTGATTGAGAGAATGCCAAGAGTGTGAAAACCTGTCATCAAGGCAAAGGGTGCCTATTAGAAGAATCTCAAATATAAAATATATTTTGATTTGTTTAACACTTTTTTAACAACTACATTGCCAAAAGTATGTGGACACCTGCTCGTCGAACATCTCAATCATGGGCATTAATATCGAGTTGGTCCCCCCTTTACTGCTATAACAGCCTCCACTCTTCTGGGAAGGCTTTCCACTAGATGTTGGAACATTGCTGCATGGACTTGCTTCTATTCAGCCACAAGAGCATTAGTGAGGTCGGGTGAACAGCGTTCCAATTCATTCCAAAGGTGTTGGATGGGGTTAAGGTCAGGGTTCTATGCAGGCCAGTCAAGTTCTTCCACACCAATCTCGACAAACCATTTCTGTATGGACCTCGCTTTGTGCAAGGGGGCATTGTCATGCTGAAACAGGAAAGGGCCTTTCCCAAACTGTTACCACGAAGTTGGAAGGACCGAATCATCTAGAATGTCATTGTATGCTGTAGCGTTAAGATTTCCCTTCACTGGAACTCTGGGGCCTAGCCCGAAGCATGAAAAACAGCCCATACCACTATTCCTCCTCCACCAACCTTTACAGTTGGCACTATGCATTGGGGCAGGTAGCGTTCTCCTGGCGTCCGCCAAACCCAGAGTCGTCCATCGGCCTGCCAGATGGTGAAGCTTGATTCATCACTCCAGAGAACGTGTTTCCACTGCTACACAGTCCAATGGCGGCAAGCTTTACAGCACTCCAGCCGACGCTTGGCATTGCGCATGGGGATCTTAGGCTTGTGTGCGGCTGCTCGGCCATGGAAACCCATTGCGTGAAGCTGCCGACGAACAGTTCTTGTGCGGACAATGCTTCCAGAGGCAGTTTGGAACTCGGTAGTGAGTGTTGCAACCGAGGACAGACGATTTGTACGCGCTACGCGCTTCAGCACTCGTCTGTCCCGTTCTGTGAGCTTGTGTGGCCAACCACTTCGCGGCTGAGCCGTTGTTGCGCTTAGACGTTTCCACTTCACAATAACAGCACTTACTATTGAACGGGGCAGCTCTAGCGGGGCAGAAATTTGTCGAACTGACTTGTTGCAAAGGTGGCATCCTATGACGGTGCCACGTTGAAAGTCACTGAGCTCTTCAGTAAGGCCATTCTAGAAAGTACTTAAACTGGATTAAACTATGGGAACCCCACACATAACATTTGCTTATGCAAGACCTACTAGCATAGTAGGGCTCAAAATTAAAACCTGCATTTTGGGAGAGTTTCAGCAAGCTTAGAGAACTGCGTTCTTTGGTGAAAGAAGGCGAGATTACTATATATGAGCACATGTTAAAAAGTGGTATAAGGCAACATTATTTAAGTGACAGAGTGTGTTAAACATGAGGAGCCATGTTGAGAAGGCATCATTTACACTATAGATTATAGCCCATGCTGACTGTCTAGCTACTATACTAGGGGCCATCACCACTCATAGAAAGTGTCTTCAAAGTGAAACAACGTAAAACAGAAAAAGGTATTTTAATGAGGTGTTCATTTTGTGTCATTTCCCAATGCCAACAAATGATACTGTTGGTAAAGAATGTCATCCTAGTGCCAGCATGACCTAGTGACACACACAGACATGCACACAGACACACTAGTGCTTTTTGACATAGTTTCGGTTCTAATATATAAAAAAATAATCACAATTTCCGATTGAAAAAATAAAAAAATAAAATAAAAATAATGCACTATGCGGGTTGAATGCTGTAACACAGAATAAAACAATAAAAGTCCCATGATGGTAGTGACTGCCCATGACTGCTTATCACTTATTAACCATCAGTTATTCACATTACTTTAATGAAATATTTCAGTTGTTGTGAATATTACATTTGTTTTATTTTATGACTATTTCATTCAAAGTCATCCTCTCTACAGAGCTGCTGCCTATGCTGTCTGACAAAATCACTCTTTTAGTAGTTCAAAGTAAATAAAAGCATACTTTTTTTTATGACACCTGAATACCAACTATCAATCACTTAGAACATGTAGACACACCTCGAAGAAACTGCTCTCTATGTATCCCCTCTTGATCGCGCATTCTTCTGCCTCTTTCGTAGCAGGACATGTAGCCGCACAATGGATTATGGTCATTGTAGTCAATTATCACGTTTTCTGCGCTAAACTATGTAGAACATGTTGGAAACTATAACTCCCTACTACATCGCACAGTTCAGGCATGATCCGATTTATCTCTAGAGAAACTGCAGCACAATGTGCGCATTGAGTTCACAGAAAAAAACTGAATGAAATGGATTTCAAGATGTCTGTCAATTAGTTGTTAAGAAAACGGAAAATAACCAACATTTCAGTTAATCGCTCAGCACAGATAGAGAGACTGAAGACTATATAGTCTAGTTTAGGAAGGGAATGTCTATGGAATGGCTTATGGAAACAAGGTGTTCCTCAAGTACTGCAAGATGTACTGGCAGAAGTGGTTTAACTTAACAAAAGATGCCCATGTAGGTGTCTGTGGCGATGCCTGCCCACTTGCCCTTCAGCACAGGACTCATGACCCCCAGCATAGCCTGTAAATTTCCCCCTCCCCTTTTGTTGTTGTCCTCCAATCACAAGTCATCAAACTGTGATAGAGCTAGAGTTATTAGGCAATATCTACAGTGCCTTCAGAAATTATTCACACCCCTTGACTTTTTCCACATTTATTGTGTTACAAAGTGGTATTAAAATGGATTTAATTGTCATTTTTTGTCAATAAACTACACAAAATAATCTGAAATTGGAAGAAAAATTCTTACATTTGTAAAGAATAAAAAATAAGTCATATATCAACCCCTGAGTCAATACCTTATAGAAGCACCTTTGGCAGTGATTATAGCTGTGAGTCTTTCTGGGTAAGTCTCTAAGAGCTTTCCACACCTGGATTGTGCAATATTTGCCCATTACTCTTTTCAAAACGCTTCAAGCTCTGTCAAATTGGTTGTTGATCATTGCTAGACAACCATTTTCAGGTCTTGCCATACATTTTCAAGTAGATTTAAGTCAAAAATGTAACTCGGCCACTCAGGAACACTCACTGTCTTCTGAGTAAGCAACTCCAGTGTAGATTTGACCTTGTATTTTCAATTAATGTCCTGCTGAAGGGTTTTTGCCTGTGCTTAGCTCCATTCCGTTTATTTTTTATCCTGAAAAACTCCCCCAGCCCATAACGATTACAAGCATATCCATAACATCCATCCCTTAAAAATATGGAGTGGTACTCAGTAATGTGTTTTATTGGATTTGCCCCAAACATAACACTTTGTATTCAGGACTAAAAGTGAATTGCGTTGCCACATTTTTTGCAGTGTTACTTTAGTTCCTTGTTGCAAGTCTTGGAATATTATATTCTGTACAGGCTTCCTTTTCACTCTGTCAATTAGGTTAGCATTGTGGAGTAACTACAATGTTGTTGATCCAACCTCAGTTTTCTCCTATCACAGCCATTAAACTCTAACTGTTTTAAAGTCACCATTGGCCTCATGGTGAAGTCCTTGAGCGGTTTCCTTCCTCTCCGGCATCTGTTAGGAAGGATGCCTGTATATTTGTAGTGACTGGGTGTATTGATACACCATCCAAAGTGTAATTAATAACTTCACCATGCTCAAAGGGATATTCAATGTCTGCTTTTTTTTTACCCATCTACCAATAGGTGCCCTTCTTTGCAAGGCATTGGAAAACCTCCCTGGTCTTTGTCATTGAATCTGTGTTTGAAATTCACTTCTTGACTGAGAGACCTTACAGATAATTGTATGTGTGGCGTACAGAGATGAGGTAGTCATTAAAAAATAATGTTAAACACTATTATTGCACACAGAGTGAGTCCATGCAACTTAGTATGTGACTTGTTAAGCACATTTTTTACTTACTCCTGAAATTATTTAGGCTTGCCATAACAAAGCGGTTGAATACTTATTGACTCAAGACATTTCAGCTTTGCATTTTTAATTAAATGAGTAAACATTTCAAATAACAATTCCACTTTGACATTAGGCCAGTGACAAAAAAAATCTACATTTAATCAATTTTAAATTCAGGTTGTAACACAACAAAATGTGGAAAAAGGTCAAGGGGTGTGAATACTTTCTGAGGGCACTGTATGCTAATCAATGGGAGATGGAAAATAAAATGACAGAACTAAAAGTTAAATGAGAAGGACAGGCTACAACACCAGGTAGGCTGCTACTTAATAATATGAATGGAGTTGTTGTTACTGTAGGATTCAGAAGGGGAGAAAGTGTACAGTTGAAGTTATGTAGTCTAAATTAGCCTAGCTAACGTTAGCTAGCTGGCCATCTTAACTAGCTTCTCTCGGTTTGATGCAGTCAAGTCAGGTACTATGTAGTCAGATGAGATGATAAATAACTAGCAATAAATTTGTCTACCAGCGCGAGTCGATTTAGTTGCCATCCCCGCTCCCATCGTCACTCACATTTGAGCTGCTGCTCTGCTAATAAAGTAGCTCCTCCTACTAACGTTACAGCATTGTTGTGTTAGGTAGTTGTTTAAAAAAAAGTTTTTCAGTTAGGGATTTTTTCTTAATGTTCTAACGTTTAAACGTTCACACCCCTACTCTCAAGGCTGGAGACTTTGAGAGCTGGTGTCAGCCAGACAAGGTTGCCTCTGCCAGGGGGCTGAAACTTGGCCGCAAGATGATCTTCCAGCAAGACAATAACCCTAAGCACTAATCAAAATCCACAGAAATTGTTAATTGACCACAAAAATCTAAAATGTTCAGTCTCCGGACTTAAACTCCATTGAAAACCTGCAGTTTGAATTTAAGAAGGAAGTCCATAAAAGCAGGCAAAGGATATCAAGGATCTGGAAAGATTATGTATGGAGGACTGGTCTAAGATCCCTCCCAACATGTTCTCCAATCTCATAAAACATTTAAGAAAACGTCTCAGTGTCGTTATCCTCGCAAGGGGAAGGTGCTAGAGTATTGAAAACGGGTGCCAATCATTTTGACCCTTATCTTTTTTAGATTGTTTTATTAGTTGTTAAACAAAATCTCTTTCTTTGCACAATTGTATTAGTATAAAATCATTTTTTTGGAGCATACACAGTATTTGTATAAATAAATGTGTATCAAGGGTGCCAATAATTATGGACCTGACTATCTGCATTTCACAGTCATGAAAATACAGTAGCAACAAATTAAACCATGGCTCTCCCAGAGGCCCACAGAGATTCAACATGTGTCTGGTTGTCCGTCCAACCCCTTTTGTTTGACGACAATGGGGGTGGAGGTCCAGGGGAAAGATGTCCCCTCCTTTGTCCCAATCGCCTAGCGCAGCCGATGATTGACGCTAACAAAGGTGCTTGTTTGTGCGCGGCAGATAATGGCAAACAAGCGCGTTAACGTGACTAATGGCACTTCATTCAACACATCCATTACCTGAACGATGGTCCCAACATGAGACTGTGGCGATAAGGCCAACAGGGGTGGCAAGGTCTTTACAAGAGCCATAAAAGCTGATTCGCACCTTTTAACAGGCTGGCTGTGGGAGGGGCTATTAATCTGGAGAGTTTAACCCTGTGTCAAGAAAGATAGATGGGCTGTTTGGGTTTGTTATGGTTCGCTCAGTGCTCACCGTCATGTGGCAGTGGATGTAGCTCTGGAGAGCACAGGACAGGTCCAGCATCTTCGACTTGAGGCTCTGCAAAACCTGCCAGAAACATAGACCATATGGTATCTTGTTTGGAGACTAATGCTTGATAAGAGACAAAATAGAGGCATTCTAAAGAAACAATCCAGAATATCATTGCAATATTGTTAATCCTATGCAAATCATCGATGCCATTCATGGCTTTAAATGTTGTTATTTTTTACCTTACTTTTTAATATAACATTTCTCTGATGACAGAACCTCAAGGATCCCTCTCAAGGTATATCAAAACAATTCATATAGAGAAGTCACAGACCGTGAATACAGAGGAAGACTAAATGGTGGCTATGTACCGGAGTCCTGGGATTGGCCAGCTGCGCATCTCTCAGCATCTCGTTGGAGATAGTCAGACCCTCTTCCAGGAGAGAGTGCACCCCTTTACAGGTCCCCTCCAACAGAGACAGGGCCACAGACCGCTGGGGAAAGAGAGACGACAACCACAACTTTTGAGAGACCGCTTTCTTGGTGGGTGGGGGTGGGGGGGGTGGAGATGAAGCATCCAGGCAGGATGCATCATGGCTTCGTTATCCACCATGCCCAGTATCTTATCCATTCTCAATCAATATGAAAGGCAGTACATGGTGAGAGTTTGAGTGAGTGAGTGAGAAACAGACAGACAGGTGTGGTAACATTTACCTTGCCTGTGGCCTCAGAGCCCAGCTCGGTCACGTGGAGCTGGGTGGCGGTAAGCGCAGCCAGGTGGCTGATGACCAGCAGTGCCGTGTCCAGACACTGACCACTCTTCCTGTGGGCCTCGGTCACCATGGACGAAATCTCAGAGTCACAGCCCTGGGGACCACACGGGAATTGGATGTTAAATAAATAATTGGTTAATTAAATTGTATTTTATTTGAATAAAATAAACAAAAAAACACCAACACTCGCAACTACTTTATTAATGAAAAATGTACTTAATATGATTGAAATGTAGTTGTCTCACCTAGCCAAATTGAAATGAATGCACTAACTGCAAGTCGCTCTGGATAAGAGAGTTTGCTAAATTACTAAAATGTCAAATTATATTGTATTTGAATGAATACATAAATGAACTAGGGAAAAATGCAAATGTTAAAAAATAAAATAATAATAATAATTAAGAAATACGGTAGTGTGAAAGGAGGGTGAGAAGGGTGGGGAATGTTTAAAAATGTTTATTGCTGGCACTGGTTAGGTATGTTAGATTGTGCCGTACATGCAGTGCCTTCAGAAAGTATTCATACCCCTCGACTTTTTCCACATTGTTGTGATACAGCCTGAATTTAAAATGTATTAAAGAGAGTTTTTGGTCACTGGCCGATGACACACAATACCCCACAATGTCAAAGTGGAACGTCTTGAGTCAATAAGTATTCAACCCCTGTTATGGCAAGCCTAAATAAGTTCAGGAGTACAAATGTGCTTAACAAGTCACATAACAACATTGATGTTACTCCACAATACTAACCTAATTGACAGAGGGAAAAGAAGGAAGCCTGTACAGAATACAAATATTCCAAAACATGCATCTTGTTTGCACAAGGCAAATACTACACATTTTCCATATTTTCAAGTATAGTGGTGGCTGCCAGTAATCGTTAAGGACTGGGGAGTTTATCAAACCTGGTCCAGTCTGCTTTCCACTAGACATTGGGGGGATGAATTCACCTTTCAGCAGGACAATAACTTAAAACACAAGGCCAAATTTACACTGGAGTTGCTTACCACCAAGAAGACAGTGAATTTTCCGGAGTGGCCAAGATACAGTTTTGACTTAAATCTACTTGAAAATCTATGGCAAGACCTGAAAATGGTTGTTTAGCAATGATCAACAACCAAATTGATAGAGCTTAAAGCATTTTGAAAATAATAATGGGTAAAAATGTCACAATCCAGGTGTGGAAAGCTCTTAAGAGACTTACCCAGAAAGACTCACAGCTGTAATTCCTGCAAAGGTGCTTCTACAAAGTATTGACTCAGGGGTGTGAATACTTATGTAAATGAGATACTGTATTTCATTTTCAATACATTAGCAAAATCTTCAAAAAACATGTTTTCACTTTGTCATTATGGGGTAGATAGGGGAGAAAGAAAACAAATATTAAATAAATTTTGAATTCAGGCTCTAACAACAACAAAGTCAAGGAGTATATTGTGGGTTCGATAAAATAATGTATGTGCTAACTGTAAGTCGCTCTGGATAAGAGCGTCTGCTAAATGACTAAAATGTAAATGTAAATGAGTATGAATACTTTTTGAAGGCACTGTATACAGTCACTAGTGACTAGTGTGGGCTGGGTGGTAGCCAAGCGGTTAAGAGATTGGGCCAGTAACCGAAAGGTTGCTAGTTCAAATCCCCTAGCTGACTAGGTGAAATCTGTTGATGTGCCCTAAAGCAAGGCACTTAACCCTAATTGCTCCTGTAAGTTGCTCTGGATAAGAGTGTCTGCTAAATTACTAAAATGTAAAAAATGTAGTGAAGGTCTACACACCCCTTGCATAGTCTTCACATTTTGCTGCCTTAAAATGTAATCTCAAAAGGGAATACATATTATTGTTTTCCTACCGATCTACACAAGCTACTCCACATTTTCAAAGGTGGAGATGATTTGGAGTGGATTTAACACAGGTTTCATTTTTTAAACTGTCATAGAGGCCAATAATGTGGAGTGAATGCAATGTTGTTGATCCTCTGTCTTGTCAAGTATTGTGGTGGCAGCATAAAGTTATGAGTATGCTCGTCACGGGCAGAGACTGGGGAGTTTGTCAGGATCTAAATAAATATGAAAGGAGCAAAGCCCAGATAAAAAGTAAGAGGAAACCCTGCCTCAGCCTTCTGAATACCTAACCCTGGGATAGTTTTATTTTTCAGCGGGACAATTACACACATTTCTATGTAGAAAACACACCAGAATGGCTTTCCAAGATGTGTTGAGTGTTCCTGAAAGGTCCAGTCTCAGTCCTGACTTAAACCTGCTTGAAAATCAGAGACACGGTTTGAATATTACTGTCCATCATTGACTCCCAACCAAATTTACTGAGCTTGAGAGATTTTGACAAAAACTATGGATATTATATGCTGCCCTAAGAGTTGTGCAAAGTTGGTAGAATCATATTCAAAATGTTTCACAGATGTAATGGCTGCCAAAGGTGCTTCCACCAAGTATTAACTCTGGGGTGTGAAGACATGCGCAATCAAAACATCTTTGTTTAGTTTTTTTTATTCATTTGGAAAACTTTCTACAATTTTTCTTTCACATGTGGAGTAGGTTGTGTACGTCAGTAGGATTCTTTAAACCATAATTTTAAGGCAGCAAAATGTGAAGACTGCGCAAGGGGTGTGTAGAATTTATATATATATATATTCATATTCATGTTGGACTTGAGGCTCAAGGTTGAGAATTCCCCTACGCTCTGCCATTTCCATACGAGCACTCAAAACAGCTCAAAGCTAAAACCTGTCAATCACTGAGGTGAATTTTGATGAGCCAGTGAGGTGTCAACCCGACTCGATTGAAAAGGATTTTCCTTTTGCAGCGTTTTAGTTTTTTCAGTTTAACTGGGATAAAAACGGATATTTCTAGAATATCTTTACTGTAATTCACTATGACATTACTTGCACTTAACTAGTCAACAATGCATATGTAGTACTGTACATATAGTGCCTTTGGAAAGTATTCAGACCCCTTTCCCTTATCAATCTACACACAATAACCCATAGTGACAAAGCGAAAACATGTTTTTAGAAATTTTAGCAAATGTATTAAATACAAAGAAACAGAAATACCTTATTTACCTAAGTATTCAGACACTTTGCTATGGGGTAAAACAACTTAATCCATTTTAGAATAAGTCTGTTACGTAACAAAATGTGGAAAATGTCAAGGGGTCTGAGTACTTTCCGAATGCACAGTAGGTGCGCATGAATGTTGTTGGTGCATAGCTCTATCTGTATGTTGTACATTCACATACAGCTGCTACTGTTTTGAATATACTGTGTTCAATAGTTTCAATGCTCTGATGTGTCCTTTGTGTACCTTTTGGAATGTAATACCTTATCCAACATATTTATCCAGGTCAGTTTCATAAAGATAACATCTCTTTTTCAAGACAGTCCGATACATTGATCATTCTGTCTGGTGTATTTACATTTTAAAAAGTGCTGACAAAGATGTCTACCTGGATGAGAAGCTGAAAGTAACCACCCATTCTCTTTACTTGGGTCTTGAGCTCCTCTGCGTTGGTGTAGAGGGGACCGGCTCTGGGCTTGACGCTGGCCACCCACTGCATGGTGATGAACACGGCTCTCTCGATGGCCGAGGTGGCCTTCACCAGCTGTGTCGGAGCCTCAGCTTCAAACACAAACACTGGGACATAGAGACAGAATAAAGAACAACAGGTCGATTTAGTATTTTGAAAATGTTATGTGGTGCACACCTTAACAAAACTGTTTGCAACGAAAACAAGAGTTTCTTATTGGACAAATTCAGATGCGTTCTTCCGGTTTGGTTCCTACTGAATACGCGCTGGAAATATGTTTAAAGTTAATTCATTAATTATTTTCAAGTTTTCAGGATATCAGTATCACAATACTACCAAGATACTCTGCGATATTCCATGGCAAAAAAGAAAAACACAGAGACTAAACTATATAGTCCTTTACTATGAACATGCAGGAATGTATATCTGCTGTTTAGAATGTTCTCATCAACAGCACAGTATCATGTCACTCGTCCTCCTTTACTATCAATTAGCCATGTGCGGAATGTCAGTCACCTATTACCCTATGGCCAATCAGCACAGCTGAATAATGCAACTTTATCACACTTGCTAAATAACCTATAGGCATAGTTTCTATGCTGCAATAGTCTATGTGCTGGGGGACTAGGGTCAGTCTGTTATATCTGGTGTAATTCTCCCGTCTTATCTGGTGTCCTCTGTGACTTTAAATATGTGTGCCCTCTCCCTCTCCCCCACTGGGAGGACCTGAGCCCTAGGACCATGCATCAGGACCACTGTTCTGCCTGACGCTATGGAACCCTGATCTGTTCACTGGACGTGCTACATTGTCCCGGACCAGCTGTTTTTTCGACTCTCCATCTCTATCACTACCTCACCTGCTGTCTCGACCTCTGAATGATTGACTATGAAAAGCCAACTGACATTTACTCCCTCTACAACCACTGATTATTATTTGACCATGCTGGTCATCTATGAACGTTTGATCATCTTGAAGAACGATCTGGCCTTAATGGCCATGTACTTTTATAATCTCCACCCGGCACAGCCAGAAGAGGACTGGTCACCCCTCGGAGCCTGGTTCCTCTCTAGGTTTCTTCCTAGGTTCCTGCCTTTCTAGGGAGTTTTTCCCTAGTCAACATGCTTCTACATCTGCATTGCTTGCCGTTTGGGGTTTTAGGCTGGGTTTCCGTATAAGCACTTTGTGACATCTGCTGATGTAAAAAGGGATTTTAAATACATTTTATATGACATTTGATTTGCATACCAGTGCAATCATCAACATGCTCTCTTCTCTAGTGGCCAGGGACTTTAATGCAGGGAAACTTAAATCCGTCCTACCTAATTTCTACCAGCATGTTAAATGTGCAACCAGAGGAAAAAAAAAAAAAACTCTAGACAACCTTTACTCCACATACAGAGACGTATACAAAGCTCTCCCTCGCCCTCCATTTGGCAAATCTGACCATAACTCTATCCTCCTGATTCCTGCTTATAAGCAAAAACTAAAGCAGGAAGCACCAGTGACTCGGTTAATAAAAAAGTGGTCAGATGACGCAGATGCTAAGCTACAGGACTGTTTTGCTAGCACAGACTGGAATATGTTCCGGGATTCTTCAGATAGCATAGAGGAGTACACCGCATCAGTCAACGGCTTCATCAATAAGTGCATCGATGACGTCGTCCCCACAGTGACCGTACGTACATACCCCAACAATAAGCCATGGATTACAGGCAACATCCGCAACAAAGCTAAAGGGTAGAGCTGCCGCTTTCAAGGAGAGGGACTCTAACCCGGACGCTTATAAGAAATCCCGCTATGCCCTCCGACGAACCATCAAACAGACAAAGAGTCAATACCGGAATAAGATTGAATCGTACTACACCGGCTCTGACACTCGTCGGATGTGGCAGGGCTTGAAAACTATTACAGACTACAAAGGGAAGCACAGCTGCGAGCTGCCCAGTGACACAAGCCTACCAGACGAGCTAAATCACTTCTATCCTCGCTTCGAGGCAAGCAACACATGAGCATGCATGAGTGCACCAGCTGTTCCGGATGACAATGTGATCACGCTCTCCGTAGCCGATGTGAGTAAGACTTTTAAGCAGGTCAACATTCACAAGGCCGCAGGGCAAGACGGATTACCAGGACGTGTAATGTGCTGACCAACTGGCAAGTGTCTTCACTGACATTTTCAACATGTCCCTGACTGAGTCTGTAAAACCAGCATGGTTCAAGCAGACCACCATAGTCCCTGTGCCCAAGGACACTAAGATAACCTTCCTAAATGACTACCGACCCGCAGCACTCACGTCTGTAGCCATGAAGTGCTTTGAAAGGCTGGTCATGGCTCACATCAACACCATTATCCCAGAAACCCTAGACCCACTACAATTTGCATACCGCCCCAACAGATCCACAGATGATGCAATCCCTATTGCACTCCACACTGCCCTTTCCCACCTGGACAAGAGGAACACCTATGTGAGAATGCTGTTCATTGACTACAGCTCAGCGTTCAACACCATAGTGCCCTCAAAGCTCATCACTAAGCTAAGGATCCTGGGACTAAACACCTTCCTCTGCAACTGGATCCTGGATTTCCTGATGGGCCGCCCCCAGGTGGTAAGGGTAGGTAACAACACATCTGCCACGTTGATCCTCAACACGGGGGCCACTCAGGGGTGCGTGCTTAGTCCCCTCCTGTACTCCCTGTTCACGCATGACAGCATGGCCAGGCACGACTCCAACACCATCATTAAGTTTGCTGACGACACAACAGTGGTAGGCCTCATCACCGACAACGATGAGACAGCCTATAGGGAGGAGGTCCGAGACCTGGCCGTGTGGTGCCAGGATAACAACCTCTCCCTCAACGTGATCAAGACAAAGGAGATGATTGTGGACTACAGGGAAAAAAGAGGACTGAGCACGCCCCCATTCTCATCGACGGGGCTGTATTGGAACAGGTTGAGAGCTTCAAGTTCCTTGGTGTCCATATCACCAACAAACTATCATGGTCCAAACACACCAAGATAGTCATGAAGAGGGCATGACAAAGTATATTCCCCCTCAGGAGACTAAACAGATTTGGCATGGGTCCTCAGATCCTCAAAAAGTTTTACAGCTGCACCATCGAGAGCATCCTGACTGGTTGCATCACCGCCTGGTATGGCAACTGCGCAGGCATGCGACTGCAAGGCACTACAGAGGGTAGTGCGTACGGCCCAGTACATCACTGGGGCCAAACTTCCTGCCATCCAGGACCTCTATCCCAGGCGGTGTCAGAAGAAGGACCGCAAAATTGTCAAAGACTCCAGCCACCCTAGTTATAGACTGTTCTCTCTGCTACCGCACGGCAAGCGGTACTGGAGCGCCAAGTCTAGGTCCAAAAGGCTTCTCAACAGCTTCTACCCGCAAACCATAAGACTCCTGAACAGCTAATCATGGCTACCCGGACTATTTGCACTGCCCCCCCACCCCCACCCCCCCTCTTTTACACTGCTGCTACTCTGTTTATTATTTATGCATAGTCACTAACTCTACCCACATGTACATATTACCTTGACTAGCCGGTGCCCCCGCACATCGACTCTGCACCGGTACCCCCATGTAAATAGCCTCCCTACTGTTATTTTATTTTACTGCTGCTCTTTAGTTATTAGCCTATTTTGTTTTACTTAAGACTTTTTTTATCTTTAAAAATGCATTGTTGGTTAAGGGCTTGTAAGTAAGCGTTTCACTGTAATGTCTACACCTGTTGTATTCGGCACATGTGGCAAATAAAATTTGATTTGATTTCTCACCAATGGGAATACATATTTTGATGTATTTAAATGACAGCTTAGTGTTGTTCCCTCACTTACGTCTTACAGCAAAAGTTTCACCACCGACCCTCCACCTCCAGCAGCTGAAGGCTCATCATCGGAACCTTTTTCTCCCAGCAGGGTGGCTTTGATGCCAGCTGCCCCGCATAGGGCTACCTGTATACCAGTATCTGGCTCCGAGGATCAATGACGAAGGCATTCCCCAAACTATTTTAATAAAATGTTTATACTTGCATCTTGTCTCTGTTGTTCATTCAGTTAAGCCTGCCCTCGATTGAACTGAGTATAGTGACTAGGGTTGGGAAATATTACGATAGTATCGTCTATCGACAATGTTTGACAGCCATCGTCGATGGTGAGGACATTGTGATGTTACAGACGATGGTTTAGCCTTTTGAACTTGACTGGCGCCGCAGCAGTTCCTCTGTGGAGATGGGACAACCTTCCCGAAGGACGACCATCTCATTAGCACTCCACCAATCAGGCCTTTATGTTAGAGCAGCCAGACGGAAGCCACTCCTCAGTAAAAGGCACATGACAGCCCGCTTGGCACCTAAAGGACTCAGACCATGAGAAACAAGATTCTCTGGTCTGATGAAACCAAGATTGAACTCTTTGGCCTGAATGACAAGCGTCACATCTGGAGGAAAGCTGGCACCATCCCTACGGTGAAGCATGGTGGTGGCAGCATCATGCTGTGGGGATGTTTTTCAGCGGCAGGGACTGGGAGACAAGTCAGGATTGAGGGAAAGATGAACGGAGCAATTTACAAAAGAGATCCTTGATGAAAACCTGCTCCAGGGCGCTCAGGACATCAGACCGGGGCGAAGGTTCACCTTCCAACAGGATAATGACCCTAAGCACACAGCCATGACAACGCAGGAGTGGCTTCGGGACAAGTCTCTGAATGTCCTTCTGTGGCCCAGCCAGAGCCCAGCCTTGAACCCGATCGACCATCTCTGGAGAGACCTGAAAATAGCTGTGCAGCGATGCTCCCCATTCAACCTGACAGAGCTTGAGAGGATCTGCAGAGAAGAATAGGAGAAACTCCCCAAATACAGCTGTGACAAGCTTGTAGCATCAAAGGTGCTTCAACAAAGTACTGAGTAAAGGGTCTGAATACTTATGTAAATGTGATATCACGCTTTTATTTTAAATACATTTACAAACATTTCTAAAAACCAGTTTTTGCTTTGTTATTATGGGGTAATTGTGCGTAGATTGATGAGGGGAAAAAACAATGTAATCCAGTTTAGAATGAGCTGTAACCAGTGCCGATTTTAGCATGTAAATCTTGGTGGGGCAATCCCCCCCCAAAAAAAATTATGCATACCAGCAAAGCAAATACACAACACAACACTAAACAATACATTAATTGCACTATAATGATGACAAACGGTGCCCAAAACTGTTAGGGCCAACAAAGTTCCAACAGCAGTCCCAACACCTTACTACTGCTACGTAGACCTGGCTATAAGCAGAGCCTTGTCTGGCAGCGAAATAGTTCATTCAGCCTAATTTCCTGCCTTTAAAAAAAACATAGCTGATAAGGCTGACTTGCTTAAACAAATGTGGTTTCTACTGACAATTGAGATGTACAAACTATGGCATAAGGGGACGACGACCGGATAAGAGGCAATCTGTAATTTCGATTAAGACATTCATGAGCGAGGACGGACGTAGTCAATATAACTATTTGTTCAGCACTTTTGAAATGTACGGCAACAGAATTCAGAACAAGGGCCGTTGTTACAGTATTCTTCGCTGTACACCAAGTCAGAACCGTAGGATAAATAAAGGGGGCATATAAGCAGACAATGAAAGCTCTTACAATATTCGATGATTACAATTCTATAAAACAGGCTATAGGCTAAATGTGCACAACCAAGTCAGAACAGTAGGCTAAGTTATTAGGGGAAAAGGGAGGGTGAGGCACATGGGCTACTAACAGCTAACTAAACAACATACACTTAATATTGCTTTCTTAGCTACAGTATACATATCTCCCTGGTATATTACATAATGTATGCAGCAGCATACACTACATTTTTGGACTCACCTTGTTGTGCTGTGCTCACTTGAACAGGAAGGTGGCGCGACGGTCCTTCTTGTGGACAGATTTTGTCATCAAAGTCTGGCATTCTCTGGATTTATGGTGTTTTCAAGACAACTGGGAACTCAGAAAAAAACTAGGTTGAATCATGACGTCAGTGATCTTTAGGTCGGAGCTCTAGAAAGAGGCCCGAGTTCCCGACTTGGAATTCCGAGTTGGATGACTGTTCAAAACGTATTTTCCCAGTCGGAGCAGTTCCCAGTTGTCTTGAATTCACTGAAGTCTGAGATTTCCCAGTTGTTTCGATTGCGGCAGAAGTCATGTTGAATGTTTATCCTTTTAAGCTTGGAAAAGAGACCCTTAAACACAGACTTGGTCCACATACCCACTCAACTGAATAGCAGGCTAGAGATTGCTTTGCAATACTTGCAGTTAGCCACTGATTCCTTCCAAACCACTCATTGCTGAATTTGCAATTTCCAACTTGTTGTGTAATGTTTATGTCCAATGGCCGATGAGCACCGATACGTTTTATCTATAATTTCTCTTCATTATTTCTCTTCATATGACAAGGATTGAAAAGGATTTGCCAGTAGATTGTCGACTTGGTTCATGATGATGACTGCTAGCTAAGATTTTGAAAGTATGATGAAAGACATGATCAGTCCAATCAAAGCTACGGTACATATAACGTTATTTGACGTCATTTTATCTGTGGCAAATGACCTTGAGCCTTCTTGGATGGGCACTTCTAATGTAACTCTATGGCAGCACCCAAGGGGCTTGAATTTTCGAGCTCTCCCCGTAGATTTTGCAGTGACGTAGTGTCCCCTTGAGTGACCGAACACTGAGCCAATCACAGCGCAACTAGAGAACATTACCATCCCTTACACTCTGTATTTTATGCTGGCTGCCCCACCACCACAGAAAGCACTGAGCTAGGCTGAAACACCTGCATTTTGGAGCTGCCTTACTCAAGAAAGCAAAAAAGAGACCATGTTTGTATGCGGCTTTATTTACTTTATTTTTGTACATTATTTGCAATCTGATATGTGACTCTGCCCCACCTGCCCTGAATGACGGGTCGCCACTGGCTGTACCGTAACAAAATGTGGAAAAAGTCAAGGGGTCTGAATACTTTCTGAATGCACTGTATTTAGGCCATTCACAATCACAGCTTTATAAGAGATTAGAAAAAAAACAATTGCCCAGGGTTCTCCCCAAAGAATGTAAAAGGGACGCTGCGGCACCTTTTGGATTGGCTGCGCCACTATGTAAAAAACAAAAACGTATACTGTATAAATATTTTTTTACTTTATTTGTTACCATTTAAGAAAATGTTTTGCTCTAGATTGCAGGAAATGGCAGTTACAGGTGTAAAAAAAAAAATATCTCAGTCCATGATTCGTATAGCTGTAGCATGCAATTTAACGCAATAGCCCAACGGTTGTTTTAGCGGAGTAAAAACAACAATAGGGGACGATACCATTGTAGATCAATGTTTTATTAGTACATAATCACAATAGGACAACGGTTGACATCGCCAAACCCTATTAGTGACACAACACTACAACAGGGCTTCCTTCACCCACATAGTAGTTGTGGAAAACATTGTCTGTCCGCAGTAGAATTTTTTCAAGACTGAGTTTTTCAAGAAAATATCCACAGCATACTGTTGTCTATTGTCTGAAGTGACAGGTGGATAACATATACAGTGCCTTCTGAAAGTATTTACACCCCTTGACTTTTTCCACATTGTTGTGTTACTGCCTGAATTTAAAATAGATTAAATTGAGATGTTGCATCACTGGCCTACATACAAAACCCCATAATGTCAAAGTGGAATTATGTTTTTTAGTTTTACAAGTTAAATAAAAATGAAAAGCTGAAATGTATTGAGTCAATAAGTATTCTGTTAAACCCTGTTATGGCAAGCCTGAATAAGTTCAGGGGTAAAAATATGCCTAACAAGTCACATAATAAGTTGCATGAACTCACTGTGTGCAATAATAGTGTTTAACATGATTTTTCAATCACTATCATCTCTGTACCCCACATATACAATTATTTGTACGTCTCTCAGTCGAGCAGTGAATTTCAAACACCGATTCAACCACAAAGACCAGGGACATTTCCAATGCCTCGCCAAGAAGGGCACCTATTGGTAGATGGCAAAATAATTATATATACTTATACATACACACAGCTGCGGAAAAAATTAAGAGACCACTGCAAAATTATCATTTTCTCTGGTTTTACTATTTATACAGTGGGGAGAACAAGTATTTGATACACTGACAATTTTGCAGGTTTTTCTACTTACAAAGCATGGAGAGGTCTGTAATTTATCATAGGTACACTTCAACTGTGAGAGACGGAATCTAAAACAAAAATCCAGAAAATCACATTGTATGATTTTTAAGTGATTAATTTGCATTTTATTGCATGACATACAGTGGGGAAAAAAAGTATTTAGTCAGCCACCAATTGTGCAAGTTCTCCCACTTAAAAAAGATGAGAGAGGCCTGTAATTTTCATCGTAGGTACACGTCAACTATGACAGACAAAATGAGATTTTCTTTTCCAGAAAATCACATTGTAGGATTTTTTATGAATTTATTTGCAAATTATGGTGGAAAATAAGTATTTGGTCAATAACAAAAGTTTCTCAATACTTTGTTATATACCCTTTGTTGGCAATGACACAGGTCAAACGTTTTATGTAAGTCTTCACAAGGTTTTCACACACTGTTGCTGGTATTTTGGCCCATTCCTCCATGCAGATCTCCTCTAGAGCAGTGATGTTTTGGGGCTGTCGCTGGGCAACACGGACTTTCAACTCCCTCCAAAGATTTTCTATGGGGTTGAGATCTGGAGACTGGCTAGGCCACTCCAGGACCTTGAAATGCTTCTTACGAAGCCACTCCTTCGTTGCCCGGGCGGTGTGTTTGGGATCATTGTCATGCTGAAAGACCCAGCCACGTTTCATCTTCAATGCCCTTGCTGATGGAAGGAGGTTTTCACTCAAAATCTCACGATACATGGCCCCATTCATTCTTTCCTTTACACGGATCAGTCGTCCTGGTCCCTTTGCAGAAAAACAGCCCAAAAGCATGATGTTTCCACCCCCTGCTTCACAGTAGGTATGGTGTTCTTTGGATGCAACTCAGCATTCTTTGTCCTCCAAACACAACGAGTTGAGTTTTTACCAAAAAGTTCTATTTTGGTTTCATCTGACCATATGACATTCTCCCAATCCTCTTCTGGATCATCCAAATGCACTCTAGCAAACTTCAGACGGGCCTGGACATGTACTGGCTTAAGCAGGGGGACACGTCTTGCACTGCAGGATTTGAGTCCCTGGCGGCGTAGTGTGTTACTGATGGTAGGCTTTGTTACTTTGGTCCCAGCTCTCTGCAGGTCATTCACTAGGTCCCCCCGTGTGGTTCTGGGATTTTTGCTCACCGTTCTTGTGATCATTTTGACCCCACGGGGTGAGATCTTGCGTGGAGCCCCAGATCGAGGGAGATTATCAGTGGTCTTGTATGTCTTCCATTTCCTAATAATTGCTCCCACAGTTGATTTCTTCAAACCAAGCTGCTTACCTATTGCAGATTCAGTCTTCCCAGCCTGGTGCAGGTCTACAATTTTGTTTCTGGTGTCCTTTGACAGCTCTTTGGTCTTGGCCATAGTGGAGTTTGGAGTGTGACTGTTTGAGGTTGTGAACAGGTGTCTTTTATACTGATAACAAGTTCAAACAGGTGCCATTAATACAGGTAACGAGTGGAGGACAGAGGAGCCTCTTAAAGAAGTTGTTACAGGTCTATGAGAGCCAGAAATCTTGCTTGTTTGTAGGTCACCAAATACTTATTTTCCACCATAATCTGCAAATAAATTCATTAAAAATCCTACAATGTGATTTTCTGGATTTTTTTTCCTCAATTTGTCTGTCATAGTTGACGTGTACCTATGATGAAAATGACAGGCCTCTCTCATCTTTTTAAGTGGGAGAACTTGCACAATTGGTGGCTGACTAAATACTTTTTTCCCCCACTGTAAGTAGTTGATCACCTACCAACCAGTAAGAATTCCGGCTCTCACAAACCTGTTAGTTTTTCTTTAAGAAGCCCTCCTGTTCTCCACTCATTACCTGTATTAACTGCACCTGTTTGAACTCTTTACCTGTATAAAAGACATCTGTCCACACACTCAATCAAACAGACTCCAACCTCTCCACAATGGCCAAGACCAGAGAGCTGTGTAAGGACATCAGGGATAAAATTGTAGACCTGCACAAGGCTGGGATGGGCTACAGGACAATAGTCAAGCAGCTTGGTGAGAAGGCAACAACTGTTGGCGCAATTATTAGAAAATGGAAGAAGTTCAAGATGACGGTCAATCACCCTCGGTCTGGGGCTCCATGCATGATCTCACCTCGTGGGGCATCAATGATCATGAGGAAGGTGAGGGATCAGCCCAGAACTACACGGCAGGACCTGGTCAATGACCTGAAGAGAGCTGGGACCACAGTCTCAAAGAAAACCATTAGTAACACACTACGCCGTCATGGATTAAAATCCTGCAGCGCACTTAAGGTCCCCCTGCTCAAGCCAGCGCATGTCCAGGCCGTCTGAAGTTTGCCAATGACCATCTGGATGATCCAGAGGAGGAATGGGAGGTCATGTGGTCTGATGAGACAAAAATTGAGCTTTTTGGTCTAAACTCCACTCGCCGTGTTTGGAGGAAGAAGAAGGATGAGTACAACCCGAAGAACACCATCCCAACCGTGAAGCATGGAGGTGGAAACATCATTCTTTGGGGATGCTTTTCTGCAAAGGGGACAGGACGACTGCACCGTATTGAGGGGAGGATGGATGGGGCCATGTATCGCGAGATCTTGGCCAACAACCTCCTTCCCTCAGTAAGAGCATTGAAGATGGGTCGTAGCTGGGTCTTCCAGCATGACAACGACCCGAAACACACAGCCAGGGCAACTAAGGAGTGGCTCCGTAAGAAGAATCTCAAGGTCCTGGAGTGGCCTAGCCAGTCTCCAGACCTGAACCCAATAGAAAATCTTTGGAGGGAGCTGAAAGTCCATATTTCCCAGCGACAGCCCTGAAAACTGAAGTATCTGGAGAAGGTCTGTATGGAGGAGTGGGCCAAAATCCCTGCTGCAGTGTGTGCAAACCTGGTCAAGACCTACAGGAAACGTATAAATAAATAATAAATAATATGCCATATGATCTCTGTAATTACAAACAAAGGTTTCTGTACCAAATATTAAGTTCTGCTTTTCTGATGTATCAAATACTTCTGTCATGCAATAACATTTACATTTACGTCATTTAGCAGACGCTCTTATCCAGAGCGACTTACAGTTAGTGCATACATTATTCTTTTTTATTTTCATACTGGCCCCCGGTGGGAAACGAACCCACAACCCTGGCGTTGCAAACGCCATGCTCTACCAACTGAGCTACCTCCCTGCCGGCCATTCTCTCCCCTACCCTGGACGACGCTGGGACAATTGTGCGCCGCCCCATTGGTCTCCCGGTTGCGGCCGGCTACAGCAGAGCCTGGATAAAATGCAAATGAATTACTTAATCATACAATGTGATTTTCTGGATTTTTGTTTTAGATTCCGTCTCTCACAGTTTAAGTGTACCTATGATAAAAATTACAGACCTCTACATGCTTTGTAAGTAGGAAAACCTGCAAAATCAGCAGTGTATCAAATACTTGTTCTCCCCACTGTAGGTGTAGTGAGGGAAAAAAGTATTTGATCCCCTGCTGATTTTGTACGTTTGCCCACTGACAAAGAAATGAACAGTCTATCATTTTAATGGTAGGTTTATTTGAACAGTGAGAGACAGAATAACAACAAAAAAATCCAGAAAAACGCATGTCAAAAATGTTATAAATTGATTTGCATTTTAATGAGGGAAATAAGTATTTGACCCTCTCTCAAATCAGAAAGATTTCTGGCTCCCAGGTGTCTTTTTATACAGGTAAGGAGCTGAGATTAGGAGCACACTCTTAAAGGGATTGCTCCTAATCTCAGCTTGTTACCTGTATAAAAAGACACCTGTCCACAGAACCAATCAATCAATCAGATTCCAAACTCTCCACCATGGCCAAGACCAAAGAGCTCTCCAAGGATGTCATGGACAAGATTGCAGACCTACACAAGGCTGGAATGGGCTACAAGACCATCGCCAAGCAGCTTGGTGAGAAGGTGACAACAGTTGGTGTGATTATTCGCAAATGGAAGAAACACAAAATACACTGCTCAAAAAAATTAAGGGAACACTAAAATAACACATCCTAGATCTGAATGAATGAAATAATCTTATTAAATACTTTTTTCTTTACATAGTTGAATGTGCTGACAACAAAATCACACAAAAATTATCAATGGAAATCAAATTTATCAACCCATGGAGGTCTGGATTTGGAGTCACCCTCAAAATTAAAGTGGAAAACCACACTACAGGCTGATCCAACTTTGATGTAATGTCCTTAAAACAAGTCAAAATGAGGCTCAGTAGTGTGTGTGGCCTCCACGTGCCTGTATGACCTCCCTACAACGCCTGGGCATGCTCCTGATGAGGTGGCGGATGGTCTCCTGAGGGATCTCCTCCCAGACCTGGACTAAAGCATCCGCCAACTCCTGGACAGTCTGTGGTGCAACGTGGCGTTGGTGGATGGAGCGAGACATGATGTCCCAGATGTGCTCAATTGGATTCAGGTCTGGGGAACGGGTGGGCCAGTCCATTGCATAAATGCCTTCCTCTTGCAGGAACTGCTGACACACTCCAGCCACATGAGGTCTAGCATTGTCTTGCATTAGGAGGAACCCAGGGCCAACCGCACCAGCATATGGTCTCACAAGGGGTCTGAGGATCTCATCTCGGTACCTAATGGCAGTCAGGCTACCTCTGGCGAGCACATGGAGGGCTGTGCGGCCCCCCAAAGAAATGCCACCCCACACCATGACTGACCCACCGCCAAACCGGTCATGCTGGAGGATGTTGCAGGCAGCAGAACGTTCTCCACGGCGTCTCCAGACTCTGTCACATGTGCTCAGTGTGAACCTGCTTTCATCTGTGAAGAGCACAGGGCGCCAGTGGCGAATTTGCCAATCTTGGTGTTCTCTGGCAAATGCCAAACGTCCTGCACGGTGTTGGGCTGTAAGCACAACCCCCACCTGTGGACGTCGGGCCCTCATACCACCCTCATGGAGTCTGTTTCTGACCGTTTGAGCAGACACATGCACATTTGAGGCCTGCTGGAGGTCATTTTGCAGGGCTCTGGCAGTGCTCCTCCTGCTCCTCCTTGCACAAAGGCGGAGGTAGCAGTCCTGCTGCTGGGTTGTTGCCCTCCTACGGCCTCCTCCACATCTCCTGATGTACTGGCCTGTCTCCTGGTAGCGCCTCCATGCTCTGGACACTACGCTGACAGACACAGCAAACCTTCTTGCCACAGCTCGCATTGATGTGCCATCCTGGATGAGCTGCACTACCTGAGCCACTTGTGTGGGTTGTAGACTCCGTCTCATGCTACCACTAGAGTGAAAGCACCGCCAGCATTCAAAAGTGACCAAAACATCAGCCAGGAAGCATTGGAACTGAGAAGTGGTCTGTGGTCACCACCTGCAAAACCAGTCCTTTATTGGGGGTGTCTTGCTAATTGCCTATAATTTCCACCTGTTGTCTATTCCATTTGCACAACAGCATGTGAAATGTATTGTCAATCAGTGTTGCTTCCTAAGTGGACAGTTTGATTTCACAGAAGTGTGATTGACTTGGAGTTACATTGTGTTGTTTAAGTGTTCCCTTTATTTTTTTGAGCAGTGTAACTGTCAATCTCCCTCGGCCTGGGGCTCCATGCAAGATCTCACCTCATGGAGTTGCAATGATCATGAGAACGGTGAGGAATCAGCCCAGAACTACACGGGAGGATCTTGTCAATGATCTCAAGGCAGCTGGGACCATAGTCACCAAGAAAACAATTGGTAACACACTACGCCGTGAAGGACTGAAATCCTGCAGCGCCCGCAAGGTCCCCCTGCTCAAGAAAGCACATATACAGGGCCGTCTGAAGTTTGTCAATGAACATCTGAATGATTCAGAGGAGAACTGGGTGAAAGTGTTGTGGTCAGATGAGACCAAAATGGAGCTCTTTGGCATCAACTCAACTCACCGTGTTTGGAGGAGGAGGAATGCTGCCTATGACCCCAAGAACACCATCCCCACCGTCAAACATGGAGGTGGAAACATTATGCTTTGGGGGTGTTTTTCTGCTAAGGGGACAGGACAACTTCACCGCATCAAAGGGACGATGGACGGGGCCATGTACCGTCAAATCTTGGGTGAGAACCTCCTTCCCTCAGCCAGGGCATTGAAAATGGGTCTTGGATGGGTATTCCAGCATGACAATGACCCAAAACACATGGCCAAGGCAACAAAGTAGTGGCTCAAGAAGAAGCACATTAAGGTCCTGGAGTGGCCTAGCCAGTCTCCAGACCTTAATCCCATAGAAAATCTGTGGCGGGAGCTGAAGGTTCGAGTTGCCAAAAGTCAGCCTCGAAACCTTAATGATCTGCAAAGAGGAGTGGGACAAAATCCCTCCTGAGATTAGTGCAAACCTGGTGGCCAACTACAAGAAACGTCTGACCTCTGTGATTGCCAACAAGGGTTTTGCCACCAAGTACTAAGTCTTGTTTTGCAGAGGGGTCAAATACTTATTTCCCTCATTAAAATGCAAATCAATTTATAACATTTTTTACATGCATTTTTCTGGATTTTTTTGTTGTTATTCTGTCTCTCACTGTTCAAATAAACCTACCATTAAAATTATAGACTGATCATTTCTTTGTCAGTGGGCAAACGTACAAAATAATTTTTGTTTTATTCTATAAACTACTGACAATATTTCTCCCAAATTCCAAATAAGAATATTGTCATTTAGAGCATTTATTTGCAGAAAATGACAACTTGTCAAAATAACAAAAAACACGCAGTGTTGTCAGACCTCGAATAATGCAAAGAAAATAAGTTCATTTTTAAACAACACAATAGTAATGTTTTAACTTAGGAAGAGTTCAGAAATCAATATTTGGTGGAACAACACAGATTTTAAATCACAGCTTTCATGCGTCTTGGCATGCTTTCCAACAGTCTTTCACATTGATGTTGGGTGACTTTATGCCACTCCTGGCGCAAAAATTCAAACAGCTCGGCTTTGTTTGATGGCTTGCGACCATCCATCTTCCTCTTGATCACATTCCCGAAGTTTTCAAAGGGGTTCAGGTCTGGAGATTGGGCTGGCCATGACAAGGTCTTGATCTGGTGGTCCTCCATCCACACCTTGATTGACCTGGCTGTGTGGCATGGCGCATTGTCCTGCTGGAAAAAACAATCCTCAGAGTTGGGGAACAATGTCAGAGCAAAAGGAAGCAAGTTTTCTTCCAGGACAACCTTGTACGTGGCTTGATTCATGCGTCCTTCACAAAGACAAATCTGCCCAATTCCAGCCTTGCTGAAGCACCCCCAGATCATCACCGATCCTCCACCAAATTTCACAGTGGGTGTGAGACACTGTGGCTTGTAGGCCTCTCCAGGTCTCCGTCTAACCATTAGACGACCAGGAGTTGGGCAAAGCTGAAAATTGGACTCAGATGACTTTACTCCAGTCCTCTACGGTCCAATCCTTATGGTCTTTTGCAAACCTCAGCCTGGCTCTTCTTCGCTTTTCATTGATGAAGTGCTTTTTTCTAGCTTTGTACGACTTTAGCCCTGCCCCTAGGAGCCTGTTACGAACCGTCCTCGCCGTGCACTTCACCCCAGCTGCCGTTTGCCATTCTTTTTGTAGGTCACTTGATGTCATCCTACGGTTGTTGAGTGACATTCGAATGAGTTGGCGGTCATCAGTAGAGAGTCGTTTTCACCCTCTGCCGGTCTGTAGCTTTGTTGTCCCCAATGTCTGCTGCTTGATCTTGTTCTTATGAACCGCCATCTTTGAAATTTTAAGGATGGAAGCAACCTGACGCTCACTGTATCCCTCTGCCAGTAAAGCCAGAATTGAACCCTTCTTTTCCTCACTCAAAACGTTCCTTTTCAACTCTTTTGGCATGGTCAATAGTTATTTTTTGATTAATATTACTTTTGAGGTACTATTAGAACTGTTTTTGCCATCCAGCTGGTCCTATTGCAAGAGGATAGTGATGACAACAGCAGTGGTTTTTATACTTTTCCTCGTTAAATAAGATTTGGTTAATGTGATCACCTAATCTGTACCTAATTCAGTAGAATGAGGTGTGCCTGTGTTGGAATTCAACAGACACTGGAATGGAATGTTTGTCATACATGTAGAGATGCTGATTTAAGAAAGATTTGCAGCTTTATATACACATACATACACACCAACGTTCAAACGCTTGGGGTCACTTAGAAATGTACTTGCTTTCCATGAAAACATACATGAAATGAGTTTGAATAGGAAATATAGCAAAATGAATAGGAAATGTAGTCATTGACAAGGTTAGAAACAATGATTTTTAATTGAAATAATAATTGTGTCCTTCAAACTTTGCTTTCGTCAAAGAATCCTCCATTTGCAGCAATTATAGCCTTGCAGAACTTTGGCATACTAGTTGTCAATTTGATGAGGGAATCTGAAGAGATTTCACCCCACGCTTCCTGAAGCACCTCCCACAAGTTGGACTGGCTTCATGGGCACTTCTTACGTACCATACGGTCAAGCTGCTCCCACAACAGCTCAATAAGGTTGAGATCCGGTGACTGTGCTGGCCACTCCATTATAGACAGAATACCAGCTGACTGCTTCTTCCCTAAATAGTTATTGCATAGTTTGGAGCTGTGCTTTGGGTAACTGTCCTGTTGTAGGAGGAAATTGGCTCCAATCAAGCGCCGTCCACAGAGTATGGCATGGCGTTGCAAAATGGAGTGATTGCCTTCCTTCTTCAATATCCCTTTTACCCTGTACATATCTCCCACTTTACCACCACCAAAGCACCCCCAGACCATCACATTGCCTCCACCATCCTTGACAGATTGCATCAAGCACTACTCCAGCATCTTTTCATTTGGTCTGCGTCTCACAAATGTTCTTCTTTGTGATCCGAACACCTCAAACTTTGATTCGTCTGTCCATAACACTTTTTTCCAATCTTCCTCTGTCCAGTGTCAGTGTTCTTTTGCCCATCTTAATATTTTCTTTTTATTGGCCAGTCTGAGATATGGCTTTTTCTTTGCAACTCTGCCTAGTAGGTCAGCATCCCGGAGTCGCCTCTTTTGCCGGTACTATTTAATTAAGCTGCCAGTTGAGGACCTGTGTAGACACTAATGTATTTGTCCTCTTGCTCAGTTGTGCACCGGGGCCTCCCACTCCTCTTTCTACAGTATTATGGTTAGAGCCAGTTTGCGCTGTTCTGTGAAGGGAGTAGTACACAGCGTTGTATGAGATCTTCAGTTTCTTGGCAATTCCTCGCATGGAATAGCCTTCATTTTTCAGAACAAGAATAGACTGAAGAAAGAATAGTTTCACAAGAAAGTTCTTTGTTTCTGGCCATTTTGAGCCTGTTCTCGAATCCACAATTGCTGATGCTCCAGATACTCAACAAGGCCAGTATTATTGCTTCTTTAATCAGAACAACAGTTTTCAGCTGTGCTAACATAATTGCAAAAGGGTTTTCTAATGATCAATTAGCCTTTTAAAATGATAAACTTGGATTAGCAAACACAACGTGCCATTGGAACACAGGACTGATGGTTGCTGATAATGGGCCTCTGTACGCCTATGTAGATATTCCATAAAAAAATCTGCCGTTTCCAGCTACAATGGCTATTTACAACATTAACAATGTCTACACTGTATTTCTGATCAATTTGATGTTATTTTAATGAACTTTGTATTTATTTTATTTTTTGAAAACAATGACATTTCTAAGTGATCCCAAACTTTTTAACAGTAGTGTACACACACAGTACCAGTCAAAAGTTTGGACATACCTACTCATTCCAGGGTTTCTCTTTATTTTTATTATTTTCTACATTGTAGAATAATAGTGAAAACATCAAAACTATGAAATAACACATATGGAATCATGTAGTAACCAAAAATGTGTTAAACAAATCAAAATATATTTCATATTTGAGATTCTTCAAATAGCCACCCTTTACCTTGATGACAGCTTTGCACACTATTGGCATTCTCTCAACCAGCTTCACCTTGAATGATTTTCCAACAGTCTTGAAGGAGTTCCCACATATGCTGAGCACTTGTTGGCTGCTTTTCCTTCACTCTGCAGTCCGACTCATCCCAAACCATCACAATTTGGTTGAGGTCGGGGATTGTGGAGGCCAGGTCATCTGATGCAGCACTCAATCACTCTCCTTCTTGGTAAAATAGACCTTACACAGCCTGGATGTTTGATGGGTCATTGTCCTGTTGAGAAACAAATGACAGTCCCACTAAGCCCAAACCAGATGGGATGGCGTATCGCTGCAGAATGCTGTGGTAGGCATGCTGGTTAGCTGTGCCCTGAATTCTAAATATCACAGACATTGTCACCAGCAAAGCACCCCCACACCACAACACCTCCTCCTCCATCCTTTACGGTGGGAAATACACATGCGGAGATCATCCGTTCACCCACACCGCGTTTGACAAAGACAAGGCGGTTGGAACCAAAAATCTCAAATTTGGACTCAAGACCAAAGGACAAATTTCCACCGGTCTAATGTACATTGCTTGTGTTTCTTGGCCAAAGCAAGTCTCATCTTCTTATTGGTGTCCTTTAGTAGTGGTTTCTTTGCAGCAATTTGACCATGAAGGCCTGATTCACACAGTCTCCTCTGAACAGTTGATGTTGAGATGTGTCTGTTACTTGAACTCTGAAGCGTTTATTTGGGCTGCAATTTCTGAGGCTGGTAACTCTAATGAACTCATCCTCTGCAGCAGAGGTAACTCAGGGTCTTCCATTCCGGTAGCAGTCCTCACGAGATGCAGTCATCATAGCGCTTGATGGTTTTTGCAACTGCATTTAAAGAAACGTTCAAAGTTCTTTAAATGTTCCGCATTGACTGACCTTCATGTCTTAAAGTAATGTTGGACTGTCATTTCTCTTTGCTTATCTGAACTGTTCTTGCCATAATATGGACTTAGTCTTTTACCAAATAGGGCTATCTTCTGTATACCCCCCTACCTTGTCACAACACTGATTGGCTCAAATGCATTAAGAATAAAATAAATTCCACAAATTAACTTAAGAAGGCACACCTATTAATTGAAATGCATTCCAGGTGACTACCTCATGAAGCTGGTTGAGAAAATGCCAAGAGTTTGCAAAGCTGTCATCAAGGCAAATGGTGGCATAGTTTTGATGTCTTCACTATTATTCTACAATGTAAAAAATTGTAAAAATAAAGAAAAAAAAACTTGAATGAGTAGGTGTATCCAAACTTTTGACTGGTACTGTGTGTAATATATATATATATATTACACACAATGAATATCCTTTTGAGCATGGTGAAGGTAATTAATTACACTTTGGATGGTGTATCAATACACCAGTCACTACAAAGATACAGGCGTCCTTCCAAACTCAGTTGTCTGAGAGGGGCTCCTGACCAATTGTGCTATTTTGTGCTGATCTTAACTTTTTTTGTACATAATGTTTCCGCCATCGTTTCCTATGACCGCAAATAGCTTTTCAATTTATTCCTTGTTATTATTTTAATATGTTTTCTACTCTTTTTTTTCGACTATTCATTGTTGGGTAGGGCCCATAAGTAAGCATTTCACTGTTAGTCTACACCGGTTGTTTACGAAGCATGTGACACATACAATTTGTTTTGAACCACTCAGGGATTATAAAATAGTTAGAGTGTATTGCCTGTGATAGGAGAAAACTGAGGATGGATCAACAACATTGCAGTTACTCCACAATATTAACCAAAAAAACAGACTGAAAAGGAGGACACCTGTACAGAATAAAAAATATTCCAAAACATGCATCCTGTAATAATAATAATAATAATGCACTAAAGTAAAACTGCAAAAAATGTGTCATAGAAATTTACTTAATGTCCTGAATACAAAGTGTTATGTTTGGGGCAAATCCCAGTCACTACAAAGATATAGGCGTCTTCCAGTTGCCCAGAGAGGAAGGAAACCACTCAGGGATTTCACCATGAGGACAATGGTTAACTTTAAAACAGTTACAGAGTTTAATGGCTGAGATAGGAGCAAACTGAGGATGGATCAACAACATTGTAGTTACTCCACAATACTAACCTAAATGACAGAGTGAAAAGAAGGAAGCTTGTACAGAACAAAAATATTTCAAAACATGCATCCTGTTTGCAGTAAGGCACTAAATTTAAACAGCAAAAAAAATGTGGCAAAGAAATTAACTTTATGTTTGGGGCGAATCCAACACAACACATCACTGAGTACCACTCTTCATAATTTCCAAGCACGGTGTTGGCTGCATCATGTTATGGGTATGCTTGTAATCGGCAAGGAGTAGGGAGTTTTTAAAGATAAAAATAAATGAAATAGAGCTAAGCACAGGCAAAATCCTAGAGCAAAAGTCTAGTTTGCTCTTCTAACAGTGTTATCAGAACATTTTGCTAGAATGTTTTGCCTACGCTAGCGTAGTATAAGAGGTGATTATTTTGCTCTTCACTCACATAGTAGCCTAGGCTATAACCCTGACTAAAAGCCCTTGACTTCTCTGATAATCAATGTGATTTTTGTCTGTATATTTGGTTATTTGATCTCTGGCTGGGCAAATAAGTGGAGGTGGCAGCGCATCTATTAGTTTGCTAATATCTGATCAGACACATTAGGCATGCTATAATGTAGTATAAATCAAGTGTATTATTTTGCTATTGACTCGCGCTTAGACAACTCAAAAAGCCAGCGGAGGTTGTGAAATATAAACACGAGACTCACATCCTTTCGAAAATATAGATAGCTATTATTTTCTGTGCATATCATGATGAAGGTAGATTCTACACCGAGTAGACTACGCCTAGGCGTAGCTCGTATTAGGGCTTACGCCCAGGTGGTGCAACAGGTATCATTTTTAGGTGCAGCGTAGAGCACATTTTACATTGGACGTAAATTTACAACCCACTTACAACCAACTGGTGCAACCGGCGCCTGGTGTTGCCAGCACATAACCTACTGAGCCATGGAACATTGAGCCATGGAACATTGTGAATTTTGAGATGCAGACTTACCGCTCTCCTGACGGTCATCGTCCAGGCCGTCGTACAGGCCGGAGATGGTCGTCACGGCCGTGTACACACAGTAGAGGTCAGAGGTCAGCCTGTCTGCCATGCTCTCCTCGTAGTTGTGACACCCGTGCAGCTGGCCCACCGTCTGGCCAATAAAATCTTTGCAGATCCCCGGCAGGGTGGAGTCTGATGAGCTGGGATGCAGAGAGGGCGGTTTGGCCACACCCATCAGACCTGGAACGGAGACAGACAAGTTGGCCAAAATCATTACGTGAAATATGAAGGAAACTCCATGTGGACTACGAGAGCAATAACTGTAGGCCATTTTTTTTTACACCTAACGTTATACCATTCTTTCATATCTACAGTTGAAGTCGGAAGTTTACATACACTTAGGATGGCAAGTCGGTTAGGACATCTACTTTGTGCATGACACAAGTAAGTTTTCCAACAATTGTTTACAGACAGATTATTTAACTTATAATTCACTGTATCACAATTCCAGTGGGTCAGAAGTTTACATACACTAAGTTGACTGTGCCTTTAAACAGCTTGTTAAATTCCAGAAAATTATGTTATGGTTTTAGAAGCTTCTGATAGGCTAATTGACATCATTTTAGTCAATTGGAGGAGTACCTGTGGATGTATTTCAAGGCCTACCTTCAAACTCAGTGCCTCTTTGCTTGACATCATGGGAAAATCAAAAGAAATCAGCCAAGACCTCAGAAAAAAAATTATAGATCTCCACAAGTCTGGTTTATCCTTGGGAGAAATTTCCAAACGCCTGAAGGCACCACGTTCATCTGTACAAACAATAATACGCAAGTATAAACACCATGGGACCACGCAGCATTCATACCGCTCAGGAAGGAGACGCGTTCTGTCTCCTAGAGATTAACGTACTTTGGTGCGAAAAGTGCAAATCAATCCCAGAACAGCAGCAAAGGACCTTGTGAAGATGCTGGAGGAAGCAGGTACAAAAGTATCTATATCCACAGTAAAACGAGTCCTATATCGACATAACCTGAAAGGCCGTTCAGCAAGGAAGAAGCCACTGCTCCAAAACCGCCATAAAAAAGCCAGACTACGGTTTGCAACTGCACATGGGGACAAAGATCGTACTTTTTGGAGAAATGTCCTCTGGTCTGATGAAACAAAAATTGAACCGTTTGGCCATAATGACCATCGTTACGTTTGGAGGAAAAAGGGGGATACTTGTAAGCCAAAAGAACACCATCCCAACCGTGAAGCACAGGGGTGGCAGCATCATGCTGTGGGGGTGATTTGCTGCAGCAGGGACTGGTGCACTTCACAAAATAGATGGCATCATGAGGAAGGAAAATGATGTGGATATATTGAAGCAACATCTCAAGACATCAGTCAGGAAGTTAAAGTTTGGTCGCAAATGGGTCTTCCAAATGGACAATGACCCCAAGCATACTTCCAAAGTTGTGGCAAAATGGCTTAAGGACAACAAAGTCAAGTATTGGAGTGGCCAACACAAAGCCCTGACCTCAATCCTATAGAAAATGTGTGGGCAGAATTGAAAAGGCGTGTGTGAGCAAGGAGGCCTACAAACCTGACTCAGTTACACCAGCTCTGTCAGGAGGAATGGGCCAAAATTCATCCAACTTATTGTGGGAAGCTTGTGGAAGGCTACCCGAAACGTTTGACCCAAGTTAAACAATTTAAAAGGCAATGCTACCAAATACTAATTGAGTATATGTAAACTTCTGACCCACTGGGAATGTGCTGAAATAAATAAAAGCTGAAATAAATCACTCTAGTATTATTCTGACATTTCACATTCTTAAAATAAAGTGGTGATCCTAACTGACCTAAAACCGGGAATTTTTACTAGTATTAAAGGTCAGGAATTGTGAAAAACTGAGTTTAAATGTATTTGGCTAAGGTGTATGTAAACTTCCGACTTCAACTGTATATGCGGTAGTCTGGCAAAAGAGACTAAAAGTCCTTCACTGTCTTACACACACACACACGCAGGACCGCACAACACAACACACACATACCAGAGGACTGTGAGGTGTTACTTTTATGAAGGCTTTGAATAGGGTGCACTCTGATTTCGTAGAGACGCCCTGAAATCCTCCTGCTCTTCAACAGGCTTCTGCTCCTATAATGGTGGGGAACAAACAACAAAAAGCACACATTACTAATGTGTCTTGGAATGGATCTCAACAGTCTAAAACAGCGTTGCCTCATCACCAACTTTTACTGATCTGAAAGCAAATTCATGTCTGATAGGCACCACGCACCAGCCTCATTTCATTCACCAATCCTATGTTATCAGATCAGTGCAGATGAAGGAGAGGAGACAGGACAAGAGAGGCCATTTTCAATAACTGAGATCCAAACATTGTCGGCAGAATGTGAGTGTTCTCTCGGGCAGCGTCCTGATTCCCCACACTTGTATACTCCCGTCATGGATTTTAAAAAATGGTGAACTCCCTCCAGCTAAGGCCTACAGAAAATCCAAAGCTTTTAAAATCCATGACGGGGAGTGTGCAAGTGCACACTTCGGGAAAAGCAGGGCTATGGGAGACAGACAGAGACAAAGAGAGAGACACACAGACAGACCGACCGACCGACAGAGACAGACAGAGCACTAGCTGTGGCTGCTAGTGGGTTCAGGGTAAGCTCCAGAGGATTCAGGTGAGAGTGAGTAGCGAGAGAGACCGAGACATTTGCCATGTTTCATTTGGCCTCCTCTCCTTCACCGCAGGCACCACCAAGCCCATAAACATGGCCAACAAGAAAAATAAAGTGGGGAAAAAAAGTCACTGCGAGGTTTGTGGGCAGTGGAGAGAGAACATAGGAATGCTGGCTGGCCTTTCCCAAAAAGTTTTTAAAAAACACTCGCTCTCTAGGAGGGGAAGAAATTAGGGAAATGTTTCTGTGTGGTTATTTCACACTGAGGTGAAGAAAAATGACACATTGAACTTCCAGGATGTGCCAAGTAGTAAATCAACAGAGTGGAAATATCAATAAGAGCGCTGTAGAAAAAAAATAACCCAACGCGTTCCATATGTTCAACAAATTATAGTTTTCTATGTTGGCTCTCAAGTGAGCTCAAAAACACGGTTTTCCACATTCATCATATTCAACTTACTTTGACACATTTTTGCAAGTGTTTGAGTTCAATTGAGGAGGATAGACAAATTGTAAAGAGGAGAGACTAGGTTTGTGTCCCAAAATGGCACCCTATTCTGTACATAGTGCACTACTGTTGACCAGAGCCCTATGGGGCCTGGTCAAAAGTAGTGTACTATATAGAGAATAGGGTGCCATTTGGGACGTACATTAGAAATTACCTTCTGCGTGAAAAGGAGGCGGTTGAGGAAGCCGATATATCTTGCTCCCACTCATCATTGGGGTCGTAAAACACGTCTTCATCTTTAGAGGCGCTGCTGTCACCCTGGGGAAGGAGAATAAATGACTGCTCAGTTAACCCCAGTCTCATTTATTCAGCTTAATGAGAAACTACAGGAACGGAGGATGCCCCTCATGCATAAACAATCGTTTTGTAAATTAGGTGTGCACCGGCAGAATCCACAAAAGGCGGACTTACTGTTCCACTGGTTGAGTGTGAGACAGACAGGGTGGGAGAACGCAGTCTAAATCGACCTGATAGTGGTATGATAACTACCAACTAGATTAACCAGAGAGCATCCACATTTATTTTTTTAATGCACCAAACACAGCTCTTTAAATTCAAATGGACAACATATGCATTAGTAGCAAGGAATAACTCAATGTCTGTTACTGACCTGTTCGAGTTCCCTCATGGCGGCCAGGTTGCTCTGGAACTTCTCCAGACTCCAGAAGGTGGAGATGCCCAGTTTGGTGTTCTGCACCTGGACCTGCAGCTCTCCCTTTCCCCCTCCGCCCTCCTTCTCAGACTCCTCGTGTCTAAAAACAAAATTAAGATTGAGATCAATCTAAAAAGTAGATGACAAGATAAGGGATGGCATATAATGCAGGGCTTCCTTGAAAAAATAGACCTTGGACTCAATGGGACTTCACCCTGTCTAAATAAAGGTTAAATAAATGAAATAAAATGAGTGAAATAATTTCCTGCTAGATCTATCTCAATATGCAGCAAAACAAAGAACTATTTTATATAAAATGGGATCTAAAGATTTTGATTATCTCCACTCGTACCTGCTGAAAACTGTGTTCTTCATGAGTTTGCCACTGATCTTGTTGGCTTCTTCGATCATCAGAGACAACTTCATGGCGTCCCACTGTGGAGGGACTTAAACAACAGACCACACAGCATGGGTGTATTTTCTAGGAACAAAACAAAAGCAAACAGAACCAAACAGGGAGGGACCTACCTGAGTTTGTCCAATGGAAACTCTCGTTTCCTTTGCATAACATTTTTCTATGGTTTGCTATGGTGTGGACTAATGAATACACCCCAGGTCACCAGAACTGTAACTAGCTACAACACCAGAACCATGTTGTGACGTAATGGAAAGAACAATTATCTTCACAACACAACGCTAGCTATTAGTTAAACCTTTCCTATTTACATTGTTGTCCGATCTAATCTCTGATTCATACACTTCCTTGCGATTTCTCGTGAATACAACACAGAAGATGAAAATTCCCAACAATGGTTTACCGTTTTTCAGAGTCTGGCTTCCTTTCTGCGCCACTTTCCTTTGCATATCCTCTAGGTCTTTGCCGATCTTCCTCTTCTCTGCCTCAAGGGCCTCCACCACCTTGGCCTGCCGGACACCGTGATCGGCCATGGCCTGCCGTGTGGCCTGGGCCTCCATGTGGAGGCGGAGACGTGTCTTGTGCGTGTCCACCTCCTGCTCCAGCTCCACCTTGGCAGACTGCAGCTCCTCCATCTTGGAGACCACCCGCTGCTGGTCCATTTCTTGACACCGCTTCCTTTCGCTCTCCTCCTCCTGCGGGAAGGAAAGCACCGTTGTGATGAGTAAAAGGTCTTAAAGGTCCAATGCAGTTGTTTTTATATCAAATAATTTCTGTGTAACAATTAAGTACCTTACTGTAATAGATTTCCATTCAAGTGGGTAAAAATACCTTTTTAGCAAAAAACTATTTCTCAAGCAAGAATTTTGCTAGGACTGTCTGGGAGTGGTCTGAGTGGGGTGGGGAAAACTTAAAACTAGCTGTTATTGGTAAAGGTTTGGAATTCTTTGATATTGGTCTATTCCGTGTCACCACGAAAGCCGAAACTCCCACCCATACAAACCTGTGCAGATTGTATTTTCAACCAGCAACTATCAGGAAATAACACTGGTCAAAACAATGTCACACTTTTACAGTGTTAGTTTCATCAGCTGTTGTACAATATGATACAAAACAAAAGCAAAACTAAATTTTGCCTGCACTGGCCCTTTAAATGAGAATGTAGCTTTTTTACAACCACATTTATTTATTTATATATATATAAATAAATGGCATGTTATAGAAGGATTCGATTTCACTTGTTTTTGAGAAACTTACGGAAAAGCTCAGTATAATGATGCAGGTCTTATGATGTTCTACACCTGAAATTGTGTCATTCCGAACGTTATCCGCAACATTATACTGCATTTTGTTGTGACTCGAGCGATACCTCTTTGTACATTCTAGCAGTAGGCTACACTGAGAATGGAACAGCTGGAAAAGGGAAACAGCTCGAGTCGCACAAAATGGAATATAACGTTGCAGATAAAGTTCGGAATGACAATTTCGCTATACTGAGAGTGTTTCCGTTTCTAAAAGGACATAGTTGGGTGTTTTTGGAGCATTTGCTTTATGTATTTTCTGAGCCCCCATACTGCAGAACTAGGCTGAGGAAGTGAATCGCTGGTTGGTGTAAGTTTCTCAACAAGTGAAATCAAAAAAATTAAAAGTGTCTGAACCCTTCTATAAAATTATATTTACATAAACAATAGAGATTTGGTTGTAAAAAAGCAAACTTACATACACCGTTGTATGACTATGACTACAAAATGTTACACCGTTGTAGGACTGTCTGTAACCAGGTTTCCATCAAACCTTTTAATGTCACGACAGGCCTGATGGAAACAGCAATTTTTTTGGTAAACTTTCGCTAGACAAGTTGGGATCTTTTTGGTTCTGTAAAATGTATTATGAGAAATGGTGTAATGTATGCGCAAATACTGATTTAATAACCATCATATTGAAATAAACTTAATCATGCGATTATATGTTCTGTGGTCCTCCCACTACGACTCAGGAAAGCATGCAGTTTATTAGGCTTCAGATTAACTTCACAGGGTGGTGAAAGTGCACGTGAGAAGCTTGATGCTCCTTTCAATTAAATGTTGAGGGTCTTATTCTGGTGACATGATCAATGCTTGGCTGATGCTTGGCTGCTGTTTGGCTGCTCTTATCCATAATAATCTCATCATGTAGGTAGCCTACCCGCACTGTATCTGCAAGCTGTTGGCTAGAGCGCATGTGCCAAGACCAAAGTGGGTAAATTCGCTATATAACGCATCATTTGTTGAGACAAAACCATCAGTAAAGTTGAAAATGCGATAGAAACCCATTTAACTTGTATTTTTTGTTCAGTACATGGGAATTTAACCGCAAAAGTAATTTTGATGTGTACTACGCCATCACGAACAGGCTTTTTTCTGCAACAAGTCAATTTGATGGAAACATCTCTGGTGGGAAAACATTTTTACATTCGCATTGAAATCTGTCAGCAGTTGGAGCTAATGACTTCAAAATGTTATACTGAACGACTGACTACAAAATGTTACACCGTTGCAGGGTTTTTTCTGAATCAAAACGGAGCTTAGGCGTTGGCATGGCAGTGGCCAATGGCACGGTCACCAACCGAAAAGAGGCGCTCCTCTTGAAAATTATTTACAAATTAAATTGGCCCGAGAAAACACTTAGTTTTATGACTATGACTACAAAATGTTACACCGAGTGACGGATAAGTAGCCAACACGTCAAATGCATATGAAATACTTAAAACTATTTGTGGTGCGTCTGATTTAGCTGGTCATTGGTAAATTCAGTAGCCCTGACATGACACTGTTACACCAAATGACTCACTTTATACAAGACAGTGAAGACACCATTGTACTTTACATGAGGTCTGATGTGAAGGCAGTGCCCTAAATTTGTCAGTGTTTTCATACACATTAGTCCTACATGTCCGTAAAGCCATGGTTGGCGTACCAGTTCTCTCTCCAGGGCTTTGATCCTGTTCTCATACTGAGTCTTCTGGTCAGACAGCTCCTTCTGGGCCATCTCTTTGGCCACCTGGATCCCCTGCATCATCTCCTCTTTGGCCTTCAGCCTGGCCTCCTCAATCTCCTCTTCCAGTCTAGATAGAAACAAAATGGCCGCCTAGTTGCATTAACAAGTTTCCGAACGAGTGCAGTATTGATCATCAATGTGATCTAAAAATCTTTTCACAGAGTACAAATGGGACTTTCAGTTATTCACATTGACGTGTGATAGGAATCATATTGAAATAGTTTCTGAATCTTGTGGTCGACTCACTGTGCTCTTTGCGCGGAGAGCAGCTCGTTTTTGGCAAACTCAAAGTCCTTACGGCCATCGCCGTCACCCGTCCAGCACGACACGCGTTTCCCAGATTGCACCTCTGCCGGGTGGTTGAAGCGGAAGTAGTGGTCCCCGCCCAGGATCACCCTGTCGCCCTGGAAACCACAGAGAGAAAGACCCCCAAAAAATGAGTGATTCATGATTGAGCTCACAGTCAGGTTTCTAATATTGTGCTTTTTATTATTAATTGTATGTGTGTACACAATACGTACGTGATGCAGCACAGTGGTCTCAGAGACCAGGTTCCCGTTGACAAAGGTCTTGGCGTTTTCCATGGGGATGATGCTGACTTCACCATTCACATTGGAAATGACACTGGAAAGGAACATTTTAGTCAATTCTAGCCATAACACAACTGAAACCATACAAGAAAGACAACAAAAGGGCACTGGAATAGGGGTGTTTCCTATTAAATAAACTGCAGAAAAAAAATCTACGGACAGACAGAAGGACAGACAGGTCAAGAATGACAACAAATTACACTATGTCAAACAAACATGAAAATATAAGCACGTGACAGACAGGACTCATTAGTAGGCTAAACGAGGCTACGGTGCTTCCCCTTATTAAAAGAGGCTATTTAAAACAAAAGAAGCGGTGGGTCAGTTCTCCTCACCAGTGGTGGTCAGCGATAAGGGCCCCAGACAGCTGGATGTCGTGGGCGGACTCTGACTTGTGCTTGCCGACCTTGGTCTGTCCCTCCTTAATCATGTATAACAGCATCTCTGACAGCTGCGGGTCCTCGTTCAGGTTTACCAGGTTGGGCAGCCGGTTGTCCACCTTAAACATGACGCCCGCTTTCTGAGAGGGAGACGGGGAGAGGGAAGCAGACAAATATAGGAGAGAATTGATTTTGAAAACATTTACAACAAATATTGCTGAAACCCTCATATTAAAACACCAATGGTATTCCCTGAGTTGGTTTATATTTAGGATAGCAGCTTTTTTATACAATTATTTAAAAAAAATCTTATTTGATTATTTTATATATTTTACATGTGATAAGGCCACATAGAGGGCCAGAGATAATTACAGACACCTGTGGTAATCTGAAGTACCCAAAAAGGCCACAAGATGTGATCTGATAAAATAAAAACATGAAAGTTCACAAAATTCTGGTAGTTCACTGTTAACTTAAAAAGTTTCCAGTAATATACGCTCCCTTTGCAACCCTAGTTATGAAGCTAAAGGTCATTTTCAGTTAGCTTATAACCTAACTAAAACTGACCTGTAATGCTTTGGTTTCCTCACGTTTGCGTTTCTCCGCCTGCTCCAGCTTTTCTCTCCATGCTCTGACAAGAGGTAAAGAAATCCGATTAAAGTAACAAACCAAGACTAAAACAATTGTTCGGATCCATTTTCATAATTTCCTACCTAGATCACAGACCCTCTCTGGGACTAGTGCCTAAGATGTGTGGAGGTTTTATGGTGGTCACCTGTGGGCCTCGGCCATCTCCCTCTCCTGCTGGGTTAACTGGCTCTTCAGAGCTAAGATCTCTTGCTGGAAGAGGCGCATTTTCTCCGGCTCGATGCCCTGAGAGCTCATCTGTGCAGCCCGCAGCTTCTCCACCTCAGCTTTCAGCTCTAGTAAACAAAGACGCACAACATAGTTTGTTAAATTTCCGCTATAACAGAAAAGTGAGGTGCCATTTTGTATGAGCTTTTGTTCATAACGATCACATGTATGACTGTCAAAAGGCAACTTATACTTGCAACCTACCCTTTAATACACATAATATGGTGACAAACCACAAACGGTAGATGGTCTCAAAATCTCTGCACTGTTTCCCATTCCCTGGTCAAATAAAGCTTTTGCAAGAGCTCCCCCTAGCACCACAAACCAGGAAATGTGGCGCAGCAATCTCCTTTCAATAATACCTGCATGACAGTTGACTTAGCCCCGTGTAATGTGACAGTGTATAAATATGTCCCGTAGGCAAGGTTAGAGCCGGGCTACCTAATAGAATCTGGTGATGGATAGATAGGAAAAAGAGAGAGAGAAAGGCAGAGAGATGGATGGTGGCATGGCGAGGGAGAGTGAGGCTGACCTCTGATGAGCTTGGCGTTGGTGTCCTCGTTGACCTTGGCCACGTTGATGATCATGCGGGCCTGCTTGGCGTACCGCAGCGTGCTCAGGCTCTCCTCCACGTTGATGCCCGCCGGGCTCAGGGTGGCGATCATGGCCGTCTTGGAGTTTCCGCCCAGGCTCTCCTTCAGCAGCCTGGACACACACGGGCGACACAAACGATATTCAGTTTCCCTCTCGACAAAACTACTTACTTCGCAAACTTCTTACTTTACTTCACCAACCTCTCGCAATTTCATAAGGATATCTTGTATAGGTAGTTACTTTACCACCAACACAAACCATTATCTTTTCCCCACACAGTTTATCAATGTTAAATAGTACCAATGTATTCTATTGAGGAATGTAAATCTCAATATCTCCTCATTAGTTTCAAAAGCTTGATGAAATGTGTTTGTAGTTTACAATACTGTGGTGTGAAAATATATGCAGTATGAAAATGTATGCACTCACTAACTGTAAGTCGCTCTGGATAAGAGTGTCTGCTAAATTACTAAAATGTAAATCTGTGGCAGGGTAGGGGTCGATTCCATTTCAATTCAATCTCTCAATCGACTAGATTATAATGGAATGGAGCCCATCCCAAGTGTCTGTATAACAGGCATTCATCTCTTTAGTCTGTCAGTGAAGTTTCTCTCACTCACCATGTGAGCACAGAGTCCCTGTATGGGGTGAAGACCTTCCTCTTGGTCTGGGCCTGCTCAGACAGGGCAGAGATCACCTTCCCCAAGGTCAGCAGCGACTTGTTGATGCTGGAACCCTCCTGGGATACAGGGGAATAGGATACAGTTAGGCTGGATGGATTTGATAGAGATAACAGGTTGGCTCCAATTTCACTGGTTCTGAACTTTGCAAAAAAGGAATGACAAAAAGTGGGAAATGTCTTTCCAAGGAAATTCACTTCCTAATATATGATAGGCTATAGTTTAGGCTCCGACATTGACTTGAAATAAATATTGATAACACGTTTATTTGTCTATGCCTGCAAATCGTCTCTATATGCATGGGTGGAGAAGCACAACCTAGTTGTATTTTCAAGGAAATTAACTTCCTAAATATGATAACTAGGGTATATTTAGGCTCTGACATTGACTGGAAAGAAATATTTATAACACATTTTACTGTCTGCAAATCGTCCCGCTCGTAAAAGTTATGCAAAAAGTAGCTCAAGTCAAGTGCAAATGTCCGCTCTCCTATTCTATTTCGCCCAAACCTTTCTCTCTTTCAAAATACGTCTAGCCTATTGGCTGATATAGCACAATAATAAAGATAACCTAATATAATAGGCCACGTGAGAATCTCTGGTATTTTAACCTATTTCTTATGCTATTATGGCACATTTTGATATTGCCTAGGGTGGCAAAATTGCTGGGACTGGTGCTGCGTCACATAGGCTACACCTAAAAGAACATTGCGGGACTGCGGTTGGGTTCGGGACCAGTTCTTGTGGGAGCGGGTGGGAGTCGGACAAGAAGTCAGCGGGAGCGGTATTAAAAGCTGCGGGAGCAGGATGAAGAAATCAGTCCCGCGCAGACCTCTATTACCAGCGCTTACCCTGAGGCGGTCTCCGCTGGTCTGGGCTGAGGAGCAACGTTCGCTGCCTGCCAAGTCCACCAGGTTGATCCTGCTGGTGATCCTGTGGTCATGTTCTTCCCCTTCCACAAACTCAGTCTACACAGACAAAGGAAGAACAGTCACACACACACACGTGAAACATACAGGTAACTGACAAAATAATGGAAACACTTGAGTAAATGAGGGATACAAAATAGGTGTTAATTAAGCAATTAACATCCCATCATGCTTAGGGTCATACAGTGGGGAAGAAAAGTATTTAGTCAGCCACCAATTGTGCAAGTTCTCCCACTTAAAAAGATGATAGAGGCCTGTAATTTTCATCATAGGTACACGTCAACTATGACAGACAAATTGAGAAAAAAAATCCAGAAAATCACATTGTAGGATATTTAATGAATTTATTTGCAAATTATGGTGGAAAATAAGTATTTGGTCACCTACAAACAAGCAAGATTTCTGGCTCTCACAGACCTGTAACTTCTTCTTTAAGAGGCTCATCTGTCCTCCACTCGTTACCTGTATTAATGGCACCTGTTTGAACTTGTTATCAGTATAAAAGACACCTGTCCACAACCTCAAACAGTCACACTCCAAACTCCACTATGGCCAAGACCAAAGAGCTGTCAAAGGACACCAGAAACAAAATTGTAGACCTGCACCAGCCTGGGAAGTCTCAATCTGCAATAGGTAAGCAGCTTGGTTTGAAGAAATCAACTGTGGGAGCAATTATTAGGAAATGGAAGACATACAAGACCACTGATAATCTCCCTCGATCTGGGGCTCCACGCAAGATCTCACCCTGTGGGGTCAAAATGATCACAAGAACGGTGAGCAAAAATCCCAGAACCACACGGGGGGACCTAGTGAATGACCTGCTGAGAGCTGGGACCAAAGTAACAAAGCCTACCATCAGTAACACACTACGCCGCCAGGGACTCAAATCCTGCAGTGCCAGACGTGTCCCCCTGCTTAAGCCAGTACATGTCCAGGCCCGTCTGAAGTTTGCTAGAGTGCATTTGGATGATCCAGAAGAGGATTGGGAGAATGTCATTTGGTCAGATGAAACCAAAATAGAAATTTTTGGTAAAAACTCAACTCGTCGTGTTTGGAGGACAAAGAATGCTGAGTTGCATCCAAAGAACACCATACCTACTGTGAAGCATGGGGGTGGAAACATCATGCTTTGGGGCTGTTTTTCTGCAAAGGGACCAGGACGACTGATCCGTGTAAAGGAAAGAATTAATGGGGCCATGTATCGTGAGATTTTGAGTGAAAACCTCCTTCCATCAGCAAGGGCATTGAAGATGAAACGTGGCTGGGTCTTTCAGCATGACAATGATCCCAAACACACCGCCCGGGCAACAAAGGAGTGGCTTCGTAAGAAGCATTTCAAGGTCCTGGAGTGGCCTAGCCAGTCTCCAGATCTCAACCCCATAGAAAATCTTTGGAGGGAGTTGAAAGTCCGTGTTGCCCAGCGACAGCCCCAAAACATCACTGCTCTAGAGGAGATCTGCATGGAGGAATGGGCCAAAATACCAGCAACAGTGTGTGAAAACCTTGTGAAGACTTACAGAAAACGTTTGACCTGTGTCATTGCCAACAAAGGGTATATAACAAAGTATTGAGAAACTTTTGTTATTGACCAAATACTTATCTTCCACCATAATTTGCAAATAAATTCATTAGAAATCCTACAATGTGATTTTCTGGATTTTTTTTTCTCATTTTGTCTGTCATAGTTGACGTGTACCTATGATGAAAATTACAGGCCTCTATCATCTTTTTAAGTGGGAGAACTTGCACAATTGGTGGCTGACTAAATACTTTTCTTCCCCACTGTATATAAAAATGCTGGGCAGGCCATTATTTTGGCTACCATTGCTAAGGTCCCATAAGATGACAATGCTCCCATCCACAGGGCAAGAGTGGTCACAATGGTTTGATGAGCATGAAAATTATGTAAACCATATTCCATGGGAGTCTCAGTCACCAGATCTCAACCCAATTGAACACTTATGGGAGATTCTGGAGCGTCGCCTGAGACAGTGTTTTCCACCACCAAACACAAAACATCCAATTATGGAATTTCTCATGGAAGAATGGTGTTGCATCCTTCCAATAGAGTTCCAGATACTTGTAGAATCTATGCCAAGGTGCATTGAAGCTGTTCTGGATTGTGGTTGCCCTATTAAGACACTTTATGTTGGTGTTTCCTTTATTTGGGCAGTTACCTGTATGTGTGTATACAAACAGACACACAAATGAAACAAGTGTGCATAAAAACAGAGGCACAAAGAACCACAAACACAAAGGACACAAGACAAACAGACCCAGATCATCATCAGAAGAAACAAATCATTGGTCATCAGTGTGTGGATAATATGCATTTAGATGCAAAGTAACTCTAACAGCATACACACACAAACAAAGAGACAAGGAGGGGAGGTTCACCTTGGTCTGGGTCATAACCAGAGTGAATACGGAGTGGGATCGGGAGCTCTTGTCGTTCATGCACGTGGCTGCAGTGGCTCGCTGCTTGTTCCCAAGCTCCAGCCAACCCTGGGAAGAGTGTGTATTCACAAAACATTTACTAAGCAGTGTTCAAAAGAGCTCGCTACATATCAGGGGCGGATTCAGCAGGACACGTTTTGGAACGTTCAGATAGAAATATGCCATGTAGACAGACATGCCTTTCTGTCATGTTGAGTAAGGATCACATCAGCTCTATTAATGGCATTTCTATCTGCAACGTTCAACAATGTTTGGTAACTGAACGTGGCCCAGTGTTCAGAAAGTGTCTGCAAAGCAACTTACCTGAATGTCCACATAGGAGCTCACCACGTTCCTGTGAGCAAACATACAGTCAGTGAGTGAATCCATAAGACTAGCAATCCATCATTACATTTAACAAGTTAAAAATGGAAAGAATAAGTTTGCTCACGTCGACAGCTCAGAAACGTAAGGCCCGTCGACTGGATGTTCCCTCACCCTCAACTACAAAAACAGAGCATTTGGTCATTATTAAGCTCATTGATGTAGAATGTAAAATGGCATTGAGAAACTACACAGAAAAAAATGCAGTTCATAGGACCATTCAATAGAAATGACAGGATTGCAATGTCATGTTTCAATTCATATCGGTTATCTTTAGGCAGTTTGTCCTACTCACAGGCAACCTCTTTTGGTTTTGTTCATTCCTGGCGATGAGCAAGTCATGGATTTTCTCATTGTACACCTCAAAGTAGCTCATCTCCAGATGACATGTCACCTGTAACACATCAACAGCCACATAAAAAATGCATTGAATGATAACTGAACAGCGTCAACAATATGTGCATCTTGGTAGGAATATTATCTGAATTAATAGCTAATAGGGTACCTCCTGATTTTCAACCGCAGACAGCCTAGAGAAGAGCTCCTCGCAGAATTTTGGTGTTACACCTGCCTCTTCCCCAAAACCCATCATACTGCAGGAGAGTAACGGAAGAACATACAGTCAAATTGAACATATGGATGCAACCAGTTAACTAGGCTTGCTTCACAAAGGAACATTACATTAGTCCAGGGGGGCAGGACCGAGTTTGGGCAACCCTGCATTAGACCAATACATTATACGATTTGAGTGTTTCTTCTCAAGTTGTGTGTGTGTGAGTGAGAGTGAGTGAGTCTTACGTGTAAGACTTCCCAGATCCAGTTTGGCCATATGCAAACAGACAGGTGTTGAAGCCCTCAAAGGCCTTCTCCAGAAGTGGCTTAGCTAGTTTTTCATACACCGTCTGCTGGCTGGCAAAGCCGGGGTCACTTTTGTCGACGGAACAGAAGGAGAAGTCATACGCGAAGGAGTAGCTCTGCTTGGTGTCTGGATGTTGGACAAGAGTCTCCTGGTTATCCATGAAGATCACCTGCGATGCTTTCTCTTTCTTCTCCCTGAATATGAACGAAATACATATTTAATTTTCATTTATTAACATCGCTGTTTATGGATAACTGTAGAAGCAAATTAGTAGGGTGAATACAAGTGTGGACTATTGTTGTAGTTCAAAGACGGCAATATTTATGCCAAACTAGAAATGTAGTTAGAGCTGGCTGAATGCGATTTCAATTAACAATCAATCAATCACAAACAGATGCTAAATATTTGTACCTGGTGTTGAATGGCCTCACTCTGACCGCAACTGTCACTGCACTGTTTTCCATTTTCAGGGTATCCTGTTCGTGCTTTAGCATCGCACTGGGTCGGAGCAAAGGCTCGGTGGAGATGGCAGGTGTCGAGGACCTAGCCATGGTCACGTCGCCATGGATTGAGTTCTTTCTCACCTGCCCTGGCGGCAAGGTGGAGGTCACGTTTGCTCTTTGACTACTGACCAGAAAGTTGTTAGTATGGGGAGTTGCAACAGGCTTTGCAGCTTCCACAGTCACCTGTGCATGTGTCTTCGGCCTCTCTAGGCCTACCGTTTTTACTGTCACCACCTTTGGGATCTCTTTCCCAGCCAACCTCTCAAAGGCATCCTTCTTTGCCGTGATTTTCTCGAATGGAGTATTTTTCGTGGGTGTTGAAAAAGTTCTGGTATGGTCCTCTGGTTTTGTCACATCTACTTTACCCGGGGTTGCTGGCTGTTTTGGTGCAAATCGTTTGACTCCTTTAGTTGGAGTGTTTAAAAGATTAACAACTTCTCTTGATTTACTTCTAGATGAGCTGTCCCTCAGACTGAATGACCGCAATACAACTGCACTAACAGGCGTTCGAGGGTTTGATTCTGAGAGAACTTTGGAATGATGGGTGTCGGTACCGCTGACACAGCGTTGTCTCGAGCTCTCGGTTGCTTTGCTGGTGTCATTACTTGCGCTTTTGTCAATTGAACCAGTCCTGGTTCTGCGTTGCAACGTCAGTCTTTTCTCAGGTACAGGTGTCCTATTCTGAGTGATTTCCATTGTGTTTTCACTCATCGCTTTGTCGCCGTTTGCACCCGTTTTCCTCTGTAGAGTGAGTCGACCTCGACCGGGGGTGCAATTCCTCTGACCTCCGCTTTTTGACAGCGCTGAGTTAACATAGGTAGTGTTTATCTCCTTGGTTTTATCCAATGTCAATAATTTCGTATCGTCCCCTTTGATCGTTCCTCGCGCAACTTCCTCCACGCTTATCTTTGATCCTTTTCGGTCTTTTGTGTCAGGAACCCTTGGTGTCAAGAAATTGTCATAAAAAGATGTGTGCTTTTTCACAGATATCGAGTATAAAGACATGACTGAGTAAAAAAAATATATAAAATAAATATATTAAAATCCTAAGTCAATTCCAAAAGAAAATGTTTTTTCAAATGTTTCCAACGTTATCTGTATACAAATCAATGAATGTGCACATCTTCCCCTGCAAAAAGTTTAAAGTTAACGTTAGTTTTATTTAGAAATGGATAATTCGGACATGTTATGAAACAACAGGAGCTGGCTAGACAACAATGCATGCAATGGTATTTGGTTGTTTAACTTTAGTTAAGTTGTTTTGCGACGTTAGCTTAGCTAGCTAAGTTAGCCAGCTGACGTTAGCTAACTGTCTAGAAAACATTGCAAAGCTGAAAATGATAATCGGATCAATTTACTTCTTAAACGTGAAACATTTATATTTGCCAGCTACTTCTCAAAATAGAAGAATTGAACACATTTTTTTGTGGGTTTGTTTACCCTTTCACTGTCGTGGTTGACATCTCTTCCACTTCTGCCCCGCGTCGATTTCAAACTCCTATCAGCGGTGTGCTATTGGCTAGACACAAATTACGTCATCGTCCACAGCAGAACAAAATAAATGCAGAGCCTGTATTTGAAAAGTAGATGGCAGTATTTCCACGCTTGAGACTAGCTCCAACATCTAAACAAAATGCTTCGACGTTCCAAAATGCACAACTATATGACCAAAAGTATGTGGACACCTGCTCGTCGAACATCTCATTCCAAAAGTATGTGCATTAATATGGTTGGTCCCATTTGCTGCTATAACAGCCTCCACTCTTCTGGGAAGGCTTTCCACCAGATGTTGGAACATTGCTGCAGGGACTTGCTTCCATTCAGCCACAAGAGCATTCGCGAGGTCGGGCACTGATGTTGGGCGATTAGGCCTGGCTCGCAGTCGGCATTCCAATTCATCCCAAAGGTGTTCAATGGGGTTGAGGTCAGGGCTCTGTGCAGGCCAGTCAAGTTCTTCCACACCGATCTCGACAAACCATTTCTGTATGGACCTCGCTTTGTGCACGGGGGCATTGTCATGCTGAAACAGGAAAGGGCCTTCCTCAAACTGTTGCCACAAAGTTGGAAGCACAGAATCGTCTAGAATGCCATTGTATGATGTTGCGTTAACATTTCCCTTCACTAAGGGGCCTAGCCCGAATCATGAAAAACAGCCCCAGACCATTATTCCTCCTCCACCAAACTTTACAGTTGGCACTATGCATTGGAGCAGGTAGTGTTCTCCTGGCATCCGCCAAACCGAGATTAGTCCGTCGGCCTGCCAGATGGTGAAGTGTGATTCATCACTCCAGAGAACGCGTTTCCACTGCTCCAGAGTCCAATGGTGGCGAGCTTTACACCACTCCAGCCGGCGCTTGGCATTGCGCATGGTGATCTTAGGCTTGTGCGGCTGCTCAGCCATAGAAACCCATTTCATGAAGCTCCCGACGAACAGTTATTGTGCTGACATTGCTTCCAGAGGCAATTTGTAACTCGGTAGTGAGTGTTGCAATCGAGGACAGACAATGTTTACGCGCTTCAGCACTCGGCGGTCCCGTTCTGTGAGCTTGTGTGGCCTACCACTTCGCGGCTGAGCCGTTGTTGCTCCTAGACGTTTCCACTTCACAAAAACAGCACTTACAGTTGACTGGGGCAGCTCTAGCAGGGCAGAAATCTGATGAACTGACTGTAAGTGGATGACCACCGTGTTGAGGCCCATGACCTACGGGGGGCCAATAAAAAAAATATATGTATTCACTAACTGTAAGTCGCTCTGGATAAGAGCGTCTGCTAAATGACTAAAATGTAATGTAAATGTAAAATGTAGCATCCTATGACGGTGCCACGTTGAAAGTCACTGAGCTCTTCAGTAAGGCCATTCTACTGCCAATGTTTGTCCATGGAGATTGCATGGCCATGTGCTCGATTTTATACACCTGTCAGCAACGGGTGTGGCTGAAATAGCCAAATCCACTCATTTGAAGGGGTGTCCACATACTTTGTATATATATCGTGTATATCACCATATTGCATGTAAAAGAGGGTCGAATCCAAATGACAACTCAATCAAGTTCTCATATTAATTCATAAAAAAATGACAAATTACCCAGTTATAAAAACAAAGTAACAATAACAAGTGCATCTGTCGAACTGTTTCTATCTTTTTAAGCTCCTGTGTTTCCGGATGATGTCGAGGAGGTTGGTCTTGGTGACCACGACATCATCCTCGCCCCTTTGCGTGGCTTTCTGCTTCTCCTTCCTCTGCTGCTCGTGGAGGTGGGGGGAGTTGAGGAGCTGGGGTGGGGGCAGCTGGGAGCCCGTGGGCTTCACCCGGTTCACCACCTCCAGGAACAGACGCTTGTTGTTGTTGTTGACCAACATGATGGCAGTGCCCCAGTGGCCCAGTCTGCCTGCTCTACCCAGCTGTGAGGAAGGAGTGACAGGATACAAAAAATGGCTTGTGTGTGTGTGTGTTGCCACCAAATGAGTGGCAACACACACACACACACACACACACACACTTGTAGACTATACTATACAGAAACTATTCTGTGCAAGATGCTCCCGCCAAGATGCGAGAAGGCATTGTCTCAAAAATGTATATGACAAAAACACATCAGATTTTCCCATGCACAACAATTGCAAATTCACCTACCTGATGAACATACTCGTCCATGTTGAGTGGCATGTCAAAGTTCACCACCAGTTTGACGTTGACCAGGTTGAGCCCTCTGCCCAGTACGCCAGTGCTGACCACCACTTCAAAGTACCCTTCAAGTAGACCCTGAGGAGAGAGTACAAAACAGCTTAAAGGGATAATACTCTTTATGGAACGCAAAAGATAATGTTTTAAAATGTTTTGCAAAGGAAAATGAAAATTAGTGTTTCTTATTGGACCAGTCCAGGCACTCCCACCCTGTTTCAGTCAGTTTTCTTCCATTTGGTGCCTAATGAACCAAACCTGGCTGCCATTGGCCTCACCTTGAGGATGCGGTTGTGTTCCCACTGGGTCTTGTCGGAGTGGATGACCACCGTGTTGAGGCCCATGACCTACTTCACGGCCTCACATAGCAGGTCTGCCCCCAGTTTACAGTCTAAAAACACCACCACCGGAGGCTGGTACAGTTTCCCATCCTGGGCGCATACAAGATAAACACACAGGTCAGTGGTGTTATACAAAATATGATGGCCAGCTCCGTCACAAAAACATTACTTCCTACATCTAAGGAAGAGTTGATTTATTATGCTTGTTGATGTTTTATGCTGATGTTTCACCACTCTGTGTGCATTTACTATAAGTAATCATAAGTAATGTAAGTGGCTTGGGATAAGACTGTCTGCTAAAACCTATAAAACTAAACCTATAAAATAACATGATAATTACATTTTATTTCAGAATTGTTGGTCAACAGACTGTGTGGGTTGCAGGTAAAATGCAGGAGTGCAAGTCAATATCCCCCTGTATGACAAAAAAAAGTCTGATTACTGTGCAGTAATGCCATTTCTCCAATGGGTCTATGAAAGAACTGCCTCTTCCAGCTCCCTGCCTTGTATAGATGGTATAAATCGTTGCTCAGTTTCCTGGAGCGGGGCCATGGCTGAGGGCCAACCCATTTCCTCTGGAGAGGGGGGCAGGGCTGCAGCGACGGCTTTCTAAATATGGTCCAGTGGGAGTAGTCTTTAAGAGCTACAGCAGGAATTTAAAAAAAATCAGACTTAATAATACTCCATTCTGAGAGCGTCTGCTTTATGACACTATACAGAAATTACTGACCAAACCCGAAACTTAAATTAACATGAAATAAAATCTACACCAGGGTTGGGTTCATGAGGGCACGCAACGGAAAACATTATAAATAATTTTGCAGACACGCCCCTCCCCATTTCAGTCTATTTTCTTCTGTTTGGTGCCAAATGAACAAGACCCAGTGCACTGAAGAAAAAACTAACAGTTTTCATATATACTGAACAAAAATATAAATGCAACATACAACAATTTCAAAGATTTGACTGAGTTACCGTTCATATAAACAGACAATTGAAATAAATTAATTAGGCACTAATCTATGAATTTCACATGACTGGGAATACAGATATTTATCTGTTGATCACAGATACCTTAAAAAAAGAAGGTAGGGGCATGATCAGAAAACCAGTCAGTATCTGGTGTGACCACCATTTGCCTCATGCAGCACGACACATCTCCTTCGCATAGAGTTGATCAGGCTGTTGATTGTGGCCTGTGGAATGTTGTCCCACTCCTCTTCAATGGCTGTGTGCAGTTGCTGGATATTGGCGGGAACTGGAGCACACTGCCATACACGTCGATCCAGAGCATCCCAAACATGCTCAATGGGTGACATTTCTGGTAAATATGCAGGCCATGGAAGAACTGGGACATTTTCAGACAAACTTTGCTAGTAACAGTAATGGCAAAATTGCCATCTCTCTAAAGTAAATTTGATGACATCATAAAATGGTAAAGTCATTCTAAGTTAGTGTAATTTAGATAAAACAGTCACAGTAGCCTTCAAGGTGCAACACATGTCTAGGGCACAAATAAATATTGGATGCAGCTATTGTGGTACTAGCTAACTATAATTGAGGGATGATGAAAACCGTTCACCCTGTTTTTCTGTTAGACAAAGTGCACAGTTGGGTGCCAGACTGATCCCCTTGTCATGAACGGATGCCGGGAGCTACCAGAAGGAGCAATGGTGGGTATCATAACATGTCCAGCAATGTGATTGCAATGGTTTAGCGACCTCCAAAAATCTTTTCACAGCTTGTCAGGCAAAACCTCAGAATAAAAGTGTGTCATGCAACACAAGTACCCTTGTGACACTTCCTCCGTTGTTGCCAGTCTCCCTCGACTCCTATGAAAAGGACATGCCATCATGAGGCCTCTGATAGTAACCTAACGTAGCAGGCGTAAAATAAACGCCTGAAACTAGATCCCGTACATACTGGTCTTGATGAGAAGAAAAATAACTGTTGGGGGAGGTTATTTTCTGCACTGTTCAACCAATCCAGTAAATGTGGAGGAGGAGTTAAGATGGAGTGTCGCCTTGTTAACGTTCAAAAGCAGAAGTCGCTTCACAGGTTCTCTTTCCATTTCCCCTGAAAACCGGAACATCCGATTTTGATAGTGACTTGAGTTACTGCCCTGATGACACAGACGGCTTCAGCAACAATGACAGGTAATGTGTGTTATGTGAAATGTGAAAAGTTGTATTAAAAATACCTGGCTTGATAAACTAATAGGTTAATTCCCCAGCCAAGCATATACAACTAGTAGAGTCGTTTTGGTTATGAAGTGCATTAGCAAAAAGCTTTTTCCTTTCTTTACCACTTGGCTGTCTATTATATCACCCTGTCACAGGCCCTCCCAGTAAACACCACCTCATAAGATTGCCTGCTGCAGTTGTTCGAGAGATGCAGCCGAACATGCAGCATAGAGAAGACCAGCAAGGGGGCCCTCATCAGCAATGCAGCATCATCAGCATCATGCAGAAACATGCCCTCGCTGTGAGCATTCCTATGAATGGAACAGTCAGCCACATGTTGGCAAGTAGCCTATCCGGCCAGCAACCTTCACCTTTCAGTGGGAACAGCTTTCACAGGCTCATCATTTGTACAAATACAGAGAAGGTAACCCACTTCATTACTTTGATACATTTGATAACCCAATTGTGAAGCATAATTTATGTAAACTGACATTATTTGTTGCTTTTCTGAAGTGAAATAGAAAGGTGAACGCAATGATCAGGTTGGTTCCACCAGGCTAATGATAACCACCATTGATAATGTAATCAGTGTTCTGTGTGTGTGTGTGTTTGAGTGACCGACCAGTATCTTTGATGAGGGGCCAGGAGCTGATCTACGCTGCTATGCCCATCAATGTAGCTATGGCAAAGACCTCACCTCACCATCTCTTGCCTGCTCACCAACAGTCGTCGATGGGGAGAACATAATTAGGTAGGTTTAGTCTGACCTGTTCAAACTTCAACGTAGTACTTGTTTGTGTGTCAGATATTACCTATCCTAACTGCTATTGGTAATAGAACAGAGACTGTGTGTACAGTGAGGGAAAAAAGTATTTGATCCCCTGCTGATTTTGTACGTTTGCCCACTGACAAAGACATGATCAGTCTATAATTTTAATGGTAGGTTTATTTGAACAGTGAGAGACAGAATAACAACAAAAAAATCCAGAAAAACGCATGTCAAAAATTTTATAAATTGATTTGCATTTTAATGAGGGAAATAAGTATTTGACCCCTCTGCAAAACATGACTTAGTACTTGGTGGCAAAACCCTTGTTGGCAATCACAGAGGTCAGACGTTTCTTGTAGTTGGCCACCCGGTTTGCACACATCTCAGGAGGGATTTTGTTCCACTCCTCTTTGCAGATCTTCTCCAAGTCATTAAGGTTTCGAGGCTGACGTTTGGCAACTCGAACCTTCAGCTCCCTCCACAGATTTTCTATGGGATTAAGGTCTGGAGACTGGCTAGGCCACTCCAGGACCTTACTGTGCTTCTTCTTGAGCCACTACTTTGTTGCCTTGGCCGTGTGTTTTGGGTCATTGTCATGCTGGAATACCTATCCACGACCCATTTTCAATGCCCTGGCTGAGGGAAGGAGGTTCTCACCCAAGATTTGACGGTACATGGCCCCGTCCATCGTCCCTTTGATGCGGTGAAGTTGTCCTGTCCCCTTCGCAGAAAAACACCCCCAAAGCATAATGTTTCCACCTCCATGTTTGACGGCGGGGATGGTGTTCTTGGGGTCATAGGCAGCATTCCTCCTCCTCCAAACACGGCGAGTTGAGTTGATGCCAAAGAGCTCGATTTTGGTCTCATCTGACCACAACACTTTCACCCAGTTCTCCTCTGAATCATTCAGATGTTCATTGGCAAACTTCAGACGGGCCTGTATATGTGCTTTCTTGAGCAGGGGGACCTTGCGGGCGCTGCAGGATTTCAGTCCTTCACGGCGTAGTGTGTTACCAATTGTTTTCTTGGTGACTTATCCCAGCTGCCTTGAGATCATTGACAAGATCCTCCCGTGTAGTTCTGGGCTGATTCCTCACCGTTCTCATGATCATTGCAATTCCACGAGGTGAGATCTTGCATGGAGCCCCAGGCCGAGGGAGATTGACAGTTCTTTTGTGTTTCTTCCATTTGCGAATAATCGCACCAACTGTTGTCACCTTCTCACCAAGCTGCTTGGCGATGGTCTTGTAGCCCATTCCAGCCTTGTGTAGGTCTACAATCTTGTCCCTGACATCCTTGGAGAGCTCTTTGGTCTTGGCCATGGTGGAGAGTTTGGAATCTGATTGATTGATTGCTTCTGTGGACAGGTGTCTTTTATACAGGTAACAAACTGAGATTAGGAGCACTCCCTTTAAATGTGTGCTCCTAATCTCAGCTCGTTACCTGTATAAAAGACACCTGGGAGCCAGAAATCTTTCTGATTGAGAGGGGGTCAAATACTTATTTCCCTCATTAAAATGCAAATCAATTCATAACATTTTTTACATGCGTTTTTCTGGATTCTTTTTGTGTTATTCTGTCTCTCACTGTTCAAATAAACCTACCATTAAAATTATAGACTGATCATGTCTTTGTCAGTGGGCAAACGTACAAAATCAGCAGGGGATCAAATACTTTTTTCCTTCACTGTATGTGTTCACAGAAACATGTATGGAGCCAGCACATGGAGACTTGCTAGATGATGTGATGAAGTCCAGACTGACAGATGGGCTTGATACTGATGTCTCTGAATGGAGAGAGAACTGGCACTCGGCATTAACATTTTACTAGACAACTTTTACTTGTATTGTCTTTATTGGCAGTCAATATGGGGAGGGAGAAACACTGTGTATTCTGAACCAGGATCAGGGAACTCCTGTTGTATACGGGACACCACAAAGGAAGGTATGACCACTGACATGTTTGCCAAGGTAGCCCCATTACCACCTGACAAAATGCTGATAGGCACAGTATCTGTTTCGATTGAGAATGACAATGAAAGGTGCACATTGTTATATTAGCAGAAAACTGCTTCTATGGTATTATGTAAAGGGTGGTTTAGCCTACATGGACCTGTTACTTCATTTGAAAGTGATCAAACCACTTAATTTAGAATATCTACATAAATTCAGCAATTGCATTCTTCTCATATTACTCTGTAGGCTACTGACCTATTCAAAGGTAATTTGCTGTCATTTGATTGCTGTTTTGTTTCATATTGTGTTTGATTGTTGTGATCAAGCCATCATTGTGAATGAGACTCTGGTCTCAATGGGTTTTCCCTCAATAAATAAAGAATAAATAAATAAAAGCTTCCTCCAGCATCTCACCATACATTTGTCTGTTATTGAACTCAACCTGCAGGAGGTTTGTTTGTTGTGATTGAGTGGGGGGAAACCGCTGCGGGCAAGGTTCTGTCAGATGGGTGACAGAGGTGGTGGCAAGGGCACACCCAAGAAACACCCACATCAAACCTTCTGTCATTGCCGCCAGCATTTCTTGAGGAGTAAGCCCAAAAAAACAGGCCAAATCAGCGGGTGCAGTTCCCCTTTAAATAATATTTTTTGGAGTGGCGGCAATGATTTAAATGAATATCGCGGAAACACTGTACTTGGAGGTGTGTGCAGTGAGGCTGCAAAGCAGCAAACTGTTTACATTTCTAAAGTTCTTTCTGAGAAACATTGATGTGCCTGTTTCTTGTTTCCATTTTTGTTTAAAAAAAGGGAAATGTTCTTCCTTTGCTGCTTGATATTGTGAGAAATCATTCCAGTATTTCACAACCATAAAACCAAGGCTAGAGATACACTAAAGGGCTTTTCACACTACTGAGCCAGACCGGGCTGTTCTTAGTGTTCTCCCTGTACACCAAGTCAGAACCGTAGGATAAATAAAGTGGGCATATGAGCAGACAATGAAAGCTCTTACAATATTCGATGATTACATTTCTCTACAACAGGTTATAGGCTACATGTGCATCACCAAATCAGAACAGTAGACGAAATTAAGAGGGGAAAATAGACCAAATTATTAGGGTGAGGCACATGGGCTACTAACAGCTTACTACACAACATACACTTAGTATTACTTTCTTAGCTACAGTATACATATCTCCCTGGCATATTACATCATTTAGGCAGCAGCATACAAAACATTTTTGGACTCACCTTGTTGTGCTCACTTGAACAGGAAGGTGGCGCGGCGGTCCTTTGTGGACAATTTTGTCATCAAACTTAGTAATCAAGCACTGAGCTAGGCTGAAACACCTGCATTTTGGAGCTGCCTTACTCAAGAAAGCAAAAAAGAGACCATGTTTGTATGTGGCTTTATTAACTCAATGTTTTTGTTGCTGTTTTTTTACATTGCAAACTGATATGTGACACGTATTAATGCCAAAATAACATGCAAAACAGGCAAGATGTATGACGGGTCGCCACTGGCTGGACCATCTAGCGATAGCTACCACAAAAGCAGGTTTTGGCGCTTTGCGATACTAAGACCAAATCGATAACTACCTTACATGATATTAAAACACAAGTAACCTGACAAAATAGGCTATTCATTTCTGGTGAAAAAACACGCAGATATTGAAAGAAACACCCAGACTGTAGCATAAAGTACACTATATATACAAAATCGAGCACACAGCCATGCTGTAAGTGCTGTTATTGTGAAGTGCAAACGTCTAGGAGCAAAAACAGCTCATCCGCGAAGTGGTAAGCCACACAAGCTCACAGAACAGGATCGCTGAGTGCTGAAGCATTGTCTGTCCTCGATTGCAACACTCTCACTACCACTCACTACAAACTCACTACCGAGTTCCAAACTGCCGCTGGAAGCAACGTCAGCACAATAACTGTTCGTCGGGAGCTTCATGAAATGGGTTTCCATGACCAAGCATCCGCACACAAGCCTAAGATCACCATGCGCAATACCAAGCGTCAGCTGAAGTGGTGTAAAGCTCGTCGCCGTTGGACTCTGGAGCAGTGGAAACGCGTTCTCTGGAGTGATGAATCACGCTTCACCATCTGGCAGTTCGACTGACGAATCTGGGTTTGGGGGATGCCAGGAGAATGCTACCTAACCCAATGCATAGTGCCAACTGTAAAGTTTGGTGGAGGAGGAATAATGGTCTGGGGCTGTTTTCATGGTTCGGGCTAGGCCCCTTAGTGAAGCGAAATCTTAACGTTACAGCATACAATGACACTCTAGACAATTTTGTGCTTCCAACTTTGTGGCAACAGTTTGGGGAAGGCCCTTTCCCGGTTCAGCATGACAATGCCCCCGTGCACAAAGCGAGGTCCATACAGAAATGGTTTGTGGAAATCGGTATGAAAGAACTTGACTGGCCTGCACAGAGCCCTGACCTCAACTCCATTGAACACCTTTGGGATGAATTGGAACGCCGACTGCGAGCCGAGCCTAATCGCCCAACATCAGTGCCTGACATCACTAATGCTCTTGTGGCTGAATGGAAGCAAGTCCCCGCAGCAATGTTCCAACATCTAGTGGAAAGCCTTCCCAGAAGAGTGGAGGCTGTTATAGCAGCAAATGGGGGACCAACTCCATATTAATGCCCATGATTTTGGATGATGATGTTCGAGTAGCAGGTGTCCACATACCTTTGGTCATGTAGTGTTTCTTGTCCCCCGTCCACTCACTCAGAACGCAGACTAATGTTGATGACGCCTCCATTGAAGTGCATGATGGGTAATGTAGTTCAGGCCAAATATTCTCACAACAATAAACAAGTAGGCTTCTGCATGTTGGATTTGTAGCTTTTTTAAATCTAATTTACAAACATGTCTGAAGCAAATCGACATGTTGACATAAAGCTGCACATCACATCAACATGATTTCAGTTAATCAATGTCGAATTCAACAAGTCTCTACTCAATGGTGATGAATATTAGGACTACAAATCCATATAATAAAGAAGTGATGCATTAATCATACCATGTATACTTGCAACTGACAACACAAAGCCAACCTACCACAAAATGTTAAGCAAATACATCTATTTATGAGAGCCATCTATTTATGAGAATAACTCCTGACTAAGACACTCTTAAATAATCAATCTCATTGCTGAAAGTTACATTTTGTATATATCCAGGTGTACATTCTACATATAAACAGTCACAGCATTTTATCCAAACAAATCAAACTATGTATGCGTACATTCTGTTCTATTTACACTGTAGTAAAGGCATGCTGTCCTCTTTTGCATGTGGTGCATAAGTGGCTGGGTGGTATGCGCATGCGCAATAGTGCAGCTTTTTATAGCCACAGTGCGGCAGGAAAACCGTAACAAGCGAAGAAAAGCATACATTGAATAGTGGAGAAAAAAAGCTATCCAATTGGGAAAATGTAAAGGAAGATGAAAAGAACAAAGACTTTGAAGAATGGGAATGTTTTTTCCTCTCTATCTGAAGAAAAGATGCGTCTTTCTCTCTGAGATTCAGAAATAGGTTGACAGCTATTCAGCGAGCCCCATTTCAAATGGTAGCAGCAGAATGGATGGAAAATACAAGGAGAGCCACTGCTTCCACGATTCATTTTGACTCAAAGGAGTAGGACAATACCTTACCGATGGCTTGCAGTCAATTCTCCATGTCTCCTCCAACGAATTGTAAATTGACGTAGGCATTGAAGGCTGCAAATCAAGTCCAGTTTGGTGCATTAAATTCCTTTGGTGGGATGTCATCGACTTCTATTGCTACATAGTAACCATTGGGTTTCCGACGGCTGGTATTGACACTTCAGGGTGTTATGATGGGTGAAGTGACCGACGCCAAGGAATTAAAAAATACCTTTATTGTTCCCGCAATAAAGTCTTTTGATCGTTATGATTTTTCACGAGCAAAAATCTGCTGTAGTCTCACATGGCTAGTGGCCAAAGCATTTGGGACAGGTTGGTGGTTTAAATATTTATTCCCTGCAATATTATCGCTCAGCTATACAAATAACATCACACACCATTCAAGCTTGCAATATAATACTGTACAATTATATTGTATGTATATTACAATATGTATATGTATGTATATTAATAATGTATATTGTTGTACAATTGATTTATATGTAGTATTTATATAAATAAATGTTGAACCACTTTATTTAGATTCCCCAAGAGGAGAATATCCTTCCATAACAAACACACATATGTAATTCCCAAAGAGACCTATGCTAAGAAAAATAACTGTTGCATGATAATTTCCTATCTAGTTCAGTTCAGTAGCAGTGGGCTATAAACATTAAGGTGTGAAGGGATGCCACAAATGATCTCATCAATCTCAACAGATTGTGGATGTCTCCTGCTTGAGAGCTGTGACCCTGAGTATGACAGGCCCACTCCATAACATCATATCTAGATGGGCATAATGTAGTAACATTCATTGTCACATGGTTATTGTTGTACCATGGTTATCAGTAAGCTTACAGTAGGCAAATGTGACTCATATTACATAATAGTAATGAAATAGTACCTAATAGGGTTCATATTTGGGGTTAGGCCTATATCTACAGTAGACCTACTACTGAATTAGCCACAAATTTTACTTTTATGACTGTTTAACATAGTTCAAAGTATTAGAAGAGTAATAGGAGTCACATTTGGATGGCCAATAGGTTCTTCAATAAAGACAACAGTTGTTTTATTAATGTGGTGGTATGACCAAATAAGTTATTTTTTATATAAACTCAAACAGACTGATGTGAATCATCGCAGCCCAAATGTTTTCCACCTCAGTCCGTTGCTGTAAATTGCATTGAGTCTCAATGGTCACTGAAGAAAATAATAGAGAGCTTCTGACTCATCTGTGCAGCAAGGCCCAGCTCAATAAAGTGGAATGTAGGGGCTGGTTTCCCTGATACAAATTGAGAGTAGCCCTGGACTAAAATGCATGTTCAATAGTAGGAGATTCTCCACTGAAACTGCATTTTAGGCAAGGCTTAATCTGTGTCTGGGAAAATGGCCCTAGGGGGCTTTGCAATGCATTTTAGTTACTGCACCTTGAGTTTATTTTTTATTTAACTAGGCAAGTCAGTTAAGAACAAATTCTTATTTACAATGACGGCCTATACCGGCCAAACCCGGACAACACTGGGCCAATTGTGAGCCGCCCTATAGGACTCCCAATCACGGCCGGTTGTGATACAGCCTGGAATCGAACCAGGGGGTCTGTAGTGACGCCTCAAATACTGAGATGCAGTGCCTTAGACCACTGCGCCACTCGGGAGCCCATTCCAGTGTCATTGAGTGTCATTCCAAGGCATGTGGTATTGCTATAAGCCTGGTAGTCAAGGGGACAATGCCTGACGTTTGAAAGCAGTTCTAACAGCACATGTTCTGATATAAAAGTTGTTCCTATCTTATACTTATTTGATCTGTTTTGATCCTTCGTTTTGTTTTGTTTTTGGTAATAGCCAGCAGTTTGCCAGAGGCTCAGGATTGTGCTGTACTCGGTGTACTCAAACCTACTGTTTACTAAATTGATGGGCATATAGCAGAGGCAGAGATTACTTCGCTAGAGGAACAAATATATAATTGTGTTTAATATAATAATATGCCATTTAGCAGACGCTTTTATCCAAAGCGACTTACAGTCATGTGCGCATACATTTTTACGTATGGGTGGTCCCGGGGTTCGAACCCACTACCCTGGCGTTACAAGCGCATGCTCTACCAATTGAGCTACAGAGGACCACGAAGACATGCTCCGGTATGTTGGCGACAATGTTTTTTTTTTTTACCTCCTGCTTTGGGCTGGATGTGTCAATGTGTAGTTCATACATGCATAATCTATTGACAGAATTACAGTCTTACCTCAATTAGCCATGAAATCCCTAGTTTGAAAGTGACCGCTTTCTTGAAGCTGTGCATAGCACATAAACAATTGTATAATGAGAGACAGAAAATCTATGGAATCCAGACATTTTGGTGGGACTTAAGGTATTCAATTGAATGTCAAATATCATTTTTTCTTCTTCTTTGAAATGATACATGCCAACATTTTTAAATGACAGATGGCCTTTTTATATTTATTTTATTATATTGCTAGAATAATAATGTTTGAAAATAACAACTAATTTGGGTAACACACTGTCATAACCATGTCATAATGTGTCGTAACAGCTGACATAACTTGTCATAACCTGTTATAATATTGTCATAACACTGTCATGACACATATTTAGACCTGTTGTGAGATATATTGTGTTATTTTATGGCTGGTTATGACACCTACATAAGAATGTCAAAACCCACAAAACCTACCACACAAGGCAAAACATTCCATTACACCATAGCCTACTTCTCAACAGTATGTTTATGTTATATAACATTTTCTGAAATTTACAATATTCAATTATCATTGTAATTGCTTACACATTGATGTCAGACATGCACCTACCCCAATGCTCTGTTGACTGATGACTGACATAAGGGCATGTACGTGATAGGCCTATCTGGCTTATGTGATTATGATGGTCGTAATTCTTCATGATAGTGTCATAAAGTGCATTTTCTACAAGTTAGTTAAAATATGATGGAAAAAAAACATGACTGTAAAGAATTCATTACAACAACAACAACAAAGGATTTGAGAAACAAACTTTCAAATGAAAGGAAACTTCTTGGCAGGGAAAAAACACATTTGAATAAATGTGGGGTTTGATAGTATTATGTAGGTGTCATAACCAGCCATAAAATAACACAATATATGTCACAAGAGGTGTAAATATATGGGTCATGACAGTGTTATGACATATTACGACATGTTTATGACCATGTCATAACGTGTTATGACACTGGGTGTCAAGTAAAGTGTTACCCTAATTCCCATCTACATATAGGCAGAATTTCATAAATTAGCATGAAATAACTCTCTATCCAATCAGCTCTTTCTAAGGTACCACCCCAAGTGAATTTGTAACGCCCCTCACAATCTCCCATCAACTTTCACCATGGCTTTCTCCCAAAGACGTGCGACATTACTTATTCATGTTTGATGTCATCTAGAATATTAAACAAGGCGAAAATGTTTTGTACCAAAATAGTACCCACCTGTTATGAGCATAAACATATATCACTTTAGAATTAACCAATGCATATTTATTTGACAATAGGGGAAAGATAAAAAAGTTGTGCGATTGATTTAGATATGTGGATTTTTCATGTCGGCTTTCTTTTCTGAGTGGTGACTGTTAACATTGTAATCTAATTTTCTATCCCACGAAAGGGAACACTTACTAGACCGTTTTCTCTTCTTTCTTTTCATGTAGTTGCCGTGTCAGTGCATTTAATCCCCATCGATAAATCAACTTTGATAAACACGTGGGTCAAAACCTTTTAGTCCCATATCTACGATTTCCAATGATATCCCCATCCTTTTGAGACATCGTTTCACACTTTTCCCCGATAGAAAAGTCCAAGAGAAAAGGTGATTTGCACAAGTAATCGTATGAATATTGTCAGTTTCTATTTGAAAGCAATCAGAGAAGTGACAATTAGTTGACAAATGCATTATCCACTTCTCAGCCAAATGAAAGCTGAACAGAGCTGTATTCTCAGGTGGGCATGGCTTGAGCCTTGCTAGGTTGCGTGTAAAGCTAAAGTTTTAGTTTAGTTTATTAGGATCCCCATTAGCTACTGCACATGCAGCAGCTACTCTTCCTGGGGTCCACATAAAACATACAAATACAGAAAGTAATAGACAAGAACAACATAAGATATTATATTACACTCAATTGTTTTTATTTTTATAATAGTTATATATAGGAAAGACACCAAGCGACAACAAAAATACTATTTACACACTATATACATATTCGTATTCTTATATATAGTACAGTTAAATTAGATCTTTAGAAGGATCATGAAATCTGGACCAAATACATCCAGATGTGTGCTTTTGGGAGACTTGCATGGAGTATGAGCACTTCTATAAACCAATGTGCTTTGAAACTAGCACTGAACCTCAACAAGACATCTGTTTTGTATTCCTTTAAAGGTCCAATGCAGCCATTTTTATCTCAATATCAAATCATTTCTGGGTAACAATTAAGTACCTTACTGTGATTGTTTTCAATTAAAATGGTGAAAAATAAACTAAAATAGCTTCTTAGCAAATGTTGCTAGGACTGTCTCAGAGTGGTCTGAGTGGGGAAGGGAAAACTGAAAACCAGCTCTTATTGGCAGAGAGGTTTGGAACTCTCTTTCTTATTGGTCTGTTAACTAATTTACCGCCTGGTGATGTCACCAGGCAGGCCAAAACTCCATCCCACCAAAACAGGCTGATTTCAAACAGCTCTTACTCTAAAAGGGCATTATCATAATTTTCACAATTTCACAGTATTATTCCAACCTCAGTGTGGAAATATACACTATATATACAAAAGTGTATCCCAGAACAACAGCAAAGGACCTTGTGAAGTTGCTGGAGGAAACAGGTACAAAAGTATCTATATCCACAGTAAAACAAGTCCTATATCGACATAACCTGAAAGGCCGCTCAGCAAGGAAGAAGCCGCTGCCCCAAAACCGCCATAAAAAAGCCAGACTACGGTTTGCAACTGCACATGGGGACAAAGATCGTACTTTTTGGAGAAATGTCCTCTGGTCTGATGAAACAAAAATTGAACTGTTTGGCCATAATGACCATCGTTATGTTTGGAGGAAAAAGGGGGATGCTTGCAAGCCGAAGAACACCATCCCAACTGTGAAGCACGGGGGTGGCAGCATCATGCTTCTTTGATCAAGGTGGGCATTTTGGTGTAATCCTCTCGAAGGGCTCTAGCCCCACCTCTAAACCTAAGGCATAACGTTTTATGTTCAGATATAATTATGCTATCTAGAACAACGAAAATGCCTCTGACATCTAGAATGAAGAATCACGTTGGCTCTATTCATAGCATTTCTATCTGCAACGTTCCAAAACGTTTTCATACTGAACATGGCCCTGTCCTCACCTCTGTGGGAGTCACGCCCACCACCCCTCCTATTGGTCCTTTGTTCAGTTGCGTTCTCCTCAAGGCGTAGGTCAAAGTTGCCCCAAATGTAACCACTGATACCAGTTCAGATTTATTCTACATCCACATAATGGTTTAGGTGAGGATTATTGATAGGGTAATCTGATCCTAGATCTGCGGTCAAGAGAAACTTCTACCTCTAGGACCCTTTGGTGACCTTGATGTTGATCAGATCGCGTGTTTCTGTTATGAGCTGCTGACTTGGCCTGTCTGATATGGTTCGCAGAGTGGTGTGAGGGTGGGATAAGGAGTGTGAAGCTGCGAAAGCCTCGGTCACTGTGGCTTTACACACCCTCATCTTCATGAACACCCATCTGCTCCTTCTGATATGGGTGTGTTGCATATCCGGAGATCGGTGTGTGTGTTTGTGTGTGCGTGTGCGTGCGTGCATGTGTCTATGTGTGCGGGAGTATTGTAAAAAGTGTTACACCATGTAGCATTACAGGGTTGGGGTCAATCTCCTTTTAACCACACTTAGTTTGTTCTAATGTGCAGCCACTTGAGTGGTGTGAAAATCTGGTTATTTTCGTAGCTGTTTGAGCAATCTCAGAGTCTCTGGTTTTATACCTTCCTCATTTTCTCAACACCCTGAATTATTGAAGTCAGGCCCACTCATATCTGTCAGCTCGTGTGTGCCCGCCCGCCTGCACACACACACACACACACACACACACACACACACACACACACACACACACACACACACACACACACACACACACACACACACACACACACTCCTGTGTTATCCATCTCTCTCTTTGATAAAGCAGACTGAGGGAAGCTCCCTGGAAGTTAGAGAGATATGGAGTGCACATGAATCGATCAGGTTCCTCTTCTACTGTAGTTTCCATGGTAACGCACCGTGCGGTCCATCCATAGTGTATCTCCTATGGAGATCACGCCCATGTCTTTGGATGAGGAAAGAATGAAGTAGACTTGCCACAGTTAAACACTGAATTACCATCAGTCATGTAGTGAAATATCAAACCTTCAAATAACCCTTTCAAACGTGCTGATCTTCTAGATTCACTAATAGATTGATTCTCATCATATTAGAAATGTGACAAAAATACACTATGAGGTAATATGAGGTGGTTTAGGCTGACCTTCCACTTTGTTTATGCCTGCATGCTCTGAAACTGAAGCTCCTTCTCTGTATCATTCCTTAATTTCTCTCTCACATACTGTTAAGTGTTAATAAATTAAAATTGACTTGGATACAAAAGTCGTATTCATATTCATCGTTTTGAACCGTTCTCCCTCTCTGTCTCCTTCTTCTCTCCTATGCAGACAGTGTGCCAGCCGACCTGAAGGAGCCCTTCTACACAGACCAGTATGAGCAGGAGCACCTGAAGCCTCCAGTGGCCAACCTGCTGCTGTCTGCTGATCTCTACTGTAGAGCCGGGAGCCTCATCCTGAAGAGTGATGCCACCAAGCCCCTCATTGGCCACGATGATGTCATCCAGGCCCTGGCTCTGAAGGGCCTCTACATCACAGACCAGGAGAGGCTGGTCACAGAGCGAGACCTTCGTAAGAGGCCCATACAGATGGTAAGAAAGAGGTGTTGGGTTGAGGGTTTGGGGGTGGGGTATAGTGTGTGATAGTGGAGGATAGGGGGCCATCTTTGTTTTGGTTGTGGGTTCAGCTACTGTGGATTTCTTTCACATCAGATCAAATCAAATCAAGCTTTATTTATACAGCACATTTCAGACATGGAATGCAACACAATGTGCTTTACAGGAAAAAACAAATAAAAACAATGTAAATAAAAACTGAAATATTTATTACACAACAAACATAAGAGGATAAAAAACAAAATAATAACAATAAAAACTGAATGACTAAAAAGCACCCTAACATGCTGACCACACCGCCTGCGTCGCATGTGTGAGCATCGCAAAATAAATGTACACATACATGTTATTCAATCATTGCACCCACACTGCTCGCGTGCGTCAACGAGCATCTGCGTAGCCATGCGCTAAAATAGAACTTGGTTATATTTTTGACGCTTGACGTGCTGCAAATTACGCCTCATTGGTTTTTAGGAGCATATATCCTAAAGTGATTGAAAGATTAACTGAGGTCCACACTCCAGTCCAGTTGGTGGTGGTAATGCACCTTAAAGTTGGTTGCCAACCGCCATGTAAAGTACAAAAAAAATGAAAAACCCAGAAGGAGGAGAGATTACTAGAAACTAACTTGGTTTACCCTTTTATCTGTGGATTAATTGTCGGATAGAGGACCTTGTGCATTTCAGGTAAAATAACAACCCAATGTTTATATCCCAGGACAAATTAGCTAGCAACAGCAAGCTAGCTAGCTAAATTGCCATAAATGTTTAATGCTTTTCGACCTGTCCCCAAATTAATATAGTTGGTTCAGAGTTCATTTTGATATTTCAACCTGCGTGTCCTGATTGCGTCTGGTGTGGATGGACAAAATCAACATGCGCGCGTTGGTGCACGCGGACGCACGCACGCAGACGCACGCACGCAGTGTGGTCAGCATGTAAGGAAAATAAAAGCTTGTGTGTGTGTGTCTGTGCGTTTGTATATCTTCCTCTCTCCCTTTTCTCTCTTATCTTTGTACATCTCTATAGCCTCTATGTTTTATCAGTGTGTTGTCTCCATCTGCAGGGTTTAATTGACAGGGGTTCCCTCCCATGACGAATCAGGACACCATCATAAGCATTAGAATGGGAATCCCCCTAATCATTTCAAATCCAGCCCCACTATTTTTAGGGTCCTCCCCAGAGTTTATGTGGAATTTGAACCCTGTCTGACTGTCACTGTGTTTTTGTTTTGCTCCCTGTCCCCACTACTGTGGCTGTCTTTTTGTCCATCCACCCATATTCTCTCTACTGCTCTTTCTCTCTATTCCCCTGTTTTATCTTTCATTATCTTTCTCCCACTTTCTACCTCAGTTCTCTCTCTCTCTACCTCTCTCCATAAGGTTTTGGTCAAAAGTAGTGCACTATTTTGGGAAGGTGCCATTTGGGACTCAGATGGTATGTTGCTTCTTATTGTGATGCTTTGTTGAGGCACTACAGAAGTGACTAGGCTAGGCAGGCAGCCCTATTGAGATGGAATGAGATTATGTCTCAATTATGCTTTTAGATACAAATGTCAAATATACAAGTGTACAAAACATTATGGACACCTGCTCTTTCCATTACATGGACTGACCAGGTGAATCCAGGTGAAAGCTATGATCCCTTATTGATGTCACTTGTTAAATACACATCAATCAGTGTACATGAAGGGGAGGAGACAGGTTAAAGAAGGATGTTTAAGCCTTGAGACAATTGAGACATGGATTGGGTATGTGTGCCATTCAGAGTGTGAATGGGAAAGACAAAATATTTAAGTGCCTTTGAATGGGGTATGGTAGTAGGTGCCAGGTGCACCGGTTTATGTCAAGAACTGCAATGCTGCTGGGGTTTTCACGCTCAACAGTTTCCCGTATGTATCAAGAATGGTCCACCCACCAAAGGACATCCAGCCAACTTGACACAACTGTGGGAAGCATTGGAGTAAACATGGGCCAGCATCATGTGGAATCACTCAGAGATTTTATATTATTCCATATGGACTGTGAGATATCACTGCGATGACTATACACCTTATGGACAGACCGTACACCCTGTAGTACATTTCTGTAGTATGCTGTGTGTGTATTGCTCTATTGCTTCACATTTTCCTCAGTAGCCAGTAATAAATGTTCTTCATTTTAGTACAGGAGCTGCTGCTGTTAGTTTTCTCTCCCCTCCCCTCCCTCCCCCTTAACTCCTCTTCCCCTTAACTCCTCTAAAACAGCATTGTTGTTGATGTGATGCACAAAATAACTCTCACACGCAAACTTTTGATGCCAAGAAATTGATTTTATTCATTAAATGCATAAAGAAATTAGAAAAATGCAGAAATAAGTGAAGAGTTTCATTCCTAGATGCTATATATCCATTTTCAGAAATGCTGATAAATTAGATTTTATTGTTTAAAGAAATTATGAAAGAGATTGGTTTGTTTTTTCACTATCTAATCATGGCATGGGGTTGTTGAATGACAGACATGTATTTGATTAAAATCTATCACTTGATGGTTTCATTTCAGAGAGACAAATAATCATGTTTTTTTGCAAAATGCTATATTTTTTTATCAATACAGTAATATGAGATCTGTATGTAAAACATTTACCCCACAACCCCACACCTGAAGAAAGCATTGGATGGTTCGGTAATTGGGTTTCCCAAGGGACTCAATAGGCCAGCATAGCTGACCTAAGTTATAAATATAGAAAAAAGGATTGCTTGGTAGTGTGTATGTATCTTTCAAATCTTGGAATTTTCTCAAACCATTACTGTCCATGATATCGATAAGGGTACAGATTCCACATTTGGACCATTGGGGGGGATGCAAAAGGCCGCCCTCCGATCTGGAGGCATTATTGTGAAATATTGGAATATGGGCATGCCATTTTGATTCCCAGTTACATTGTTTTTACATTTTGCGCCAAATACAAATTGTGTGAGCAATAATAGTACCAAAGCGTAGTTTACATTGTTTAAGGGAGATATTAGTGAAGACCACTTCTTCCAGGGCAATAGGAAACACCATACAGTGCATTCGGAAAGTATTCAGACCCCTTGACTTTTCCACATTTTGTTATATTACAGCCTTATTCTAAAATTGATTAAATTGTTTTTTTCCCTCATCAATCTACACACAATACCCCATAATGACAAAGCAAAAACTGGTTTTTAGAAATGTTTGAAAATGCATTAAAAATGTAAAACTGAAATATCACATTTACACAAGTATTCAGACCCTTTACTCAGTACTTTGTTGAAGCACCTTTGGCAGTGATTACAGCCTCACGTCTTCTTGGGTATGATGCTACAAGCTTGGCACACCTGTATTTGGGATATATATCTGCAGATCCTCTCAAGCTCTGTCAGGTTGGATGGGGAGCGTCGATGCACAGCTATTTTCAGGTCTCTCCAGAGATGTTCGATCGGGTTCAAGTCCGGGCTCTGGCTGGGCAACTCAAGGATATTCAGAGACTTGTCCCGAAGCCACTCCTGCGTTGTCTTGGCTGTGTGCTTAGCATCGTTGTCCTGTTGGAAGGTGAACCTTCGACCCAGTCTGAGGTCCTGAGTGCTCTGGAGCTGGTTTTAATGAAGGATCTCTCTGTAGTTTACTCCGTTCATCTTTCCTTCGATCCTGACTTGTCTCCCAGTCCCTGCTGCTGAAAAACATCCCCACAGCATGATGCTGCCACCACGCTTCACCGTAGGGAGGTGCCAGATTTCCTCCAGACGTGACGCTTGGCATTCAGAACAAAGAGTTCAATCTTTGTTTCATCAGACCAGAGAATCATGTTTCTTATGGTCTGAGTGTCCTTTAGCTGTCATGTGCCTTTTACTGAGGAGTGGCTTCCGTCTGGCCACTCTACCATAAAGGCCTGATTGGTGGAGTGCTGGAGAGATGGTTGTCCTTCTGGAAGGTTCTCCCATCTCCACCGAGGAACTCTGGAGCTCTGTCAGAGTGACCATCGGGTTCTTGGTCACCTCACTGACCAAGGCCCTTCTCCCGCGATTGCTCAGTTTGGCCGGACGGCCAGTTCTAGGAAGAGTCTTGGGGGTAACAAACTTCTTCCATTTAAGAATGATGGAGGCCACTGTGTTCTTGGGGACCTTCAATGCTGCAGAAATGTTTTGGTACCCTTCACCAGATCTGTGCCTAGACACAATCCTGTCGTGGAGCTCTACGGACGATTCCTTCGACCTCATGGCTTGGTTTTTGCTCTGACATGCACTGTCAACTGTGGAACCATATATAGACAGGTGTGTACCTTTCCAAATCATGTCCAATCAATTGAATTTACCACAGGTGGACTCCAATCAAGTTGTAGAAACATCTCAAGGATGATCAATGGAAACAGGATTCACCTGAGCTCAATTTCGAGTCTCATATCAAAGGGTCTGAATACTTATGTAAATAAGGTATTTCTGTTTTTTATTTGTAATAAATGTGAAAAAATTTCCAAAAAACTGTTTTGACTTTGTGTAGATTGATGAGGATTTTTATTTATTTAATCCATTTTAAAATAAGGCTGTAATGTAACAAAATGTGGAAAAAGTCAAGGGGTCTGAATACTTTCTGAATGCACTGTATATCACCCATTATGATATCATGTCTCCCTGCAACATCAGCCTTCTGTGTCAACACCATTGTGATGTCACAGTTTTACATCAGTAATGACACATCATGTTGTATTTGACCTTACAGCAATAATAACCATGTTAACAATAACCATTTGATTATGTCACCATGACATCATGTATTGCAACCATGAAAATCCAGAGAGGTAAACATAATTAACCCTTCGCTAAGCCCCACTCCCCCTTGGTTACTGTTGCAACCTCGGACAAAATTTTCCCGTTAAGCCCATTTCCCCTTACGAACCACTGGCTAAATCCCCTCACAATGATCTCAAACTTTAATACACAATGAAATTAAACACAGATGACCCTGCTAATCAGGAAACTCTCGGGTATGTTGTGGTCATTACAATTGCTTCACAGGAACCTGGTATGTTTGTAGTGTGGCTAGCCACTGAATGGCTCTGAATTAACTGTCAGCATGCAGTCAAAGCTACTAACCACATTTGGAGCTAACTAGTGCTCTCAAATCGTATCCTGATGTCAATATGAGATGGGAATCGTATTAATAACATGGCTAACTTAGCTAGCTAACATACATTTAGAGAAATCAAGTTATATTAAGTGGCTAACTAGCTAGCGTTAGCAACATTTGGTGGTCAATGAGACTGAGAGCTAGCTATCCAGCTGAACTAGCAAACAATGTAACAAAACGTATAATTTCAGATTTAAAAAATACTCCCAACAGGCTCTGCATTTCAGGAATCCCAGTAGCAAGTAGCGCTGGTGCACTCTTCAATTATTTAACCATTTAAACAATGTATTTTTTGAAGAAAACTGTTTTTCCCACTACCCTCACTGGCTTTCATGTGATTCTAACGTGAGCTTGTCCGAGGTGTCGGACTCGACGACAGTTGTTGTCCATTGGAGCGCTGCGATTGGTCACCCAAAATTCTGGGGCGTGGCTTAGCAAACAGTCCATTAACTTGGATACACCTCTAATCAATAATAACCATGGGATCTGCCGATGTCACTGCTTCCTGAGACATACAGTACATGTGACATCATGTAATGTAACCATGACAATCTGGTTTACAAGTTAAACAAAATGTACTTCAATTAATAATAGCCATATGCTGTAAATACCACTGCCATATACCACATATACAGTGGGGAGAACAAGTATTTGATACACTGCCGATTTTGCAGGTTTTCCTACTTAAAAAGCATGTAGAGGTCTGTAATTTTTATCATAGGTACACTTCAACTGTGAGAGACGGAATCTAAAACAAAAATCCAGAAAATCACATTGTACGATTTTTAAGTAATTAATTTGCATTTTATTGCATGACATAAGTATTTATGGCCAGGGAACCACCCTGGCCAACATAGATCCACACGATCTAGAACATAAACCTAGAAAACTAAACATAGAAACTAACACCCTGGCTCAACATTAAAGAGTCCCCAGAGCCAGGGCGTGACAGTACCCCCCCCGGGAACGGGCCGGACCGGGCTGACGACGCGCACCACTGGCTTGGTGCGGGGAGCAGGAACGGGCCGGACCGGGCTGACGACGCGCAACACTGGCTTGGTGCGGGGAGCAGGAACAGGCCGGACCGGGCTGGCAACGCGCACCACTGGCTTGGTGCGGCGAGCAGGAACGGGCCGGACCGGGCTGACGACGCGCACCACTGGCTTGGTGCGGAGAGCAGGAACGGGCCGGGCCGGGCTGGCGACGCGCACCACAGGCTTGGTGCGGGGAGCAGGAACGGGCCGGACCGGGCTGGCGACACGCACCACAGGCTTGGTGCGAGGGGCAGGAACAGGCCGGGCCGGGCTGGTGACGCGCACCACTGGCTTGGTGCGGGGAGCAGGAACGGGCCGGACCGGGCTGGCGACGCGCACCACAGGCTTGGTGCGAGGGGCAGGAACAGGCCGGGCCGGGCTGGCGACGCGCACCACAGGCTTGGTGCGGGGAGCAGGAACAGGCCGGACCGGGCTGGCGACGCGCACCACAGGCTTGGTGCGGGGAGCAGGAACAGGCCGGACCGGGCTGGCAACGCGCACAACAGGCTTGGTGCGAGGGACAGGAACAGGCCGGACCGGCTGGCGACGCGCACCACAGGCTTGGTGCGAGGGACAGGAACAGGCCGGACCGGGCTGGCGACGCGCACCACAGGCTTGGTGCGAGGGACAGGAACAGGCCGGACCGGGCTGGCGACGCGCACCACAGGCTTGGTGCGAGGGACAGGAACAGGCCGGACCGTACTGGGAACACACACCACTGGCCTTGTGCGGGGATCAGGAACGGGCCGGACCGGACTGGTTACACACCCCAGTACCTCTCGCCGTGCCGCTACACTCTCCTTCCCCCTCATGACCAATGGCCCCCGTAACCTGGTGGCCTCCTCTCCTAGTCCAAAAACTCGCCCTGTAGCTGCCTCCAGCAGCCCCGTCGTCCATGCCGTGTGCCCCCCCCCCAACATTTTTATTGGGGTTGCCTCTCGCCTGTCCGACGACGGCACGGTTGGCGCCGTACCTCCTCTCTCGCCAGGGCTTTAACTTTTGCCCATGGCCCTTTGCCCGCAAACATGTCCTCCCAAGACCACCATTCGCCCACCTGGGACATCACCAACCTCTCCAGTTCCTTTCCCGGTGTCTGCTCCTGAACACGCTGCTTGGTCCTTCTTTGGTGGGATCTTCTGTCACGATCGTTGTAAGAACCAGACCAAGGCGCAGCGTGATAGGCGTACATCTTTTAATGAGTACTTAATACATGAACAACAAAACAACAAAACGATACGTGAAGTCTAAAGGTTCACCAACACAAACCTATACAGAACAAGATCCCACAATTAACTGTGCCAAACAGGCTGCCTAAGTATGGTTCCCAATCAGAGACAACGAGAATCAGCTGCCTCTGATTGGGAACCACCCTGGCCAACATAGATCCACACGATCTAGAACATAAACCTAGAAAACTAAACATAGAAACTAACACCCTGGCTCAACATTAAAGAGTCCCCAGAGCCAGGGCGTGACATCACTTTTGAGAAAATGACCTTTGAATGTTTTGGTACCTACTGGAGAGCTCTTCTTTGTCTACACCCATTCAGCATCGTTCACACCAAATTAAGCTTTCGCTCTCGGAGCATTCAGAGCGCACACTGGATGAGTAGGGTTGATCCGAGCATTCTGACCTCACAACAGCAATCAAGCACCCAAGCTAACTGGCTAACATTGGCTAGCTTGCTAGTTACTTCCAGACACAAATGAGAGAACACCCCACTGACCATTTTACTAACCCTAGCAAAGCTGGTTAGGCTGTTTTCATGTTATCTAGAGCGTTGGTGACTGTAACTGTGCTGCTGGCAACAATTTAATTAAGCTTTTTTGCTGACGTTTACTGACACCAGCCATATTGCACCGTTGTGGAGTACAATGGCTGTGCAGGTGCCTTATTTTGCGCAGAGGGAGCTCTCGTTCATGTACTCCTGAGTGGCGCAGTGGTCTAAGGCACTGCATCGCAGTGCTAACTGTGCCACTAGAGATCCTGGTTCGAATCCAGGCTCTGTCGCAGTCGGCCGCGACCGGGAGACTCATGGGCGGCGCACAATTGGCCCAGGGTAGGGGAGGGAATGGCCGGCAGGGATGTAGCTCAGTTGATAGAGAATGGCGTTTGCAACGCCAGGGTTGTGAGTTCGATTCCCACGGGGGGGTGAGTATAAAAAAAATAAAAAAAATATGTATTCACTAACTGTAAGTCGCTCTGGATAAGAGCGTCTGCTAAATGACTAAAATGTAAATGTAAATGTATATTCAACGGGTGTTGAGCGTTCGTAAATTCATCAGTTATTCTGCGCTCTGGCATACTAAGACTGAATTTATGAATGCACCCGAAATGGTTACTTGCATTGTGAAGTATTTTGTTAAGACATGTAGCTAGCTAGCTAGGTAAACAATGAACCATAATCCCAGCTCATGATGTTACTACCCTGCATGAATCTGCAGGTAGCTAACCAACCAGGTTCAACGTTAGCTAGCTAACATTAGGCTATAACTAGCAAAGCAAATGGCTCTGAGATACGAATAATAAGATCATACACGTAACGTTAGCAAGCGAGCCAGCCAGCTAACGTTAGCTAGCTAGCTAACAGTACACTTTAACTTGAAATGAAACCACGTTCTGTCAAAATTAGAAACGTGTAATATCTGAAAATGTAGCTAGCTAGACTATTTTACCCGTGCTCTGAAATCGGAGTAGATAGCCAGAGCGAATTTACCAGCTACGTCTATCAACAGTTGTCGCAGTGACATTCTATTGAAATGGTTACTTGCATAGTGGAGTCTTTTGTTAAGACATGTAGCTAGCTAGCTATATAGCTAGCTAGCTAGGTAAACAATGAACCATAATCCCAACTCATGAAGTTACAACCCTGCATGCATCTGCAGGTAGCTAACCAACCAGGTTCAATGTTAGCTAGCTAACATTAGGCTATAACTAGCAAAGCAAATGGCTCTGAGATACGATTAATAAGATTATACACGTAACGTTAGCTAGCGAGCCAGCCAGCTAACGTTAGCTGTACACTTTAACTTGAAATTAAACCACTTTCTGTCAAAATCAGAAACATATAATATCTGAAAATGTAGCTAGCTAGACTGTCTTACCCATATACATCATGGATGGACGCATCTCCCTTACGGGGTGCCATGGTTGCCCTTAGTTTGAAGATGTAATCCAGTTCAGGAGTAAATCCAGTTCAGGAGTAAACATTTGCTTAACACTAAAATCGGTGGGCCTCAAGGGACCCCGCTTCAAGCTAACGAGCAGTCATTCTGACTGCAACATTCTAACAGTGTAATTAATATATTTCATATGTGCTATTGCTAAAATAATCATTTGGTCGTGTTCATGAAGGTGGTAGGTATTACCTAGTAGGTAACATTAGAATACAATTTTTTTCTTTCATTTCAAATAACAAAATAGCCTTTTCATCAGTTTATGTTACTGTAGGCTAAATGTAAAAAAATAAAAAAAACACATTAGGATTGTTTTCCCATAGAAAAACAACACTTGTTATACAGAAGATCATAACGAATTGTATAAGTTTGCGATGCGTATTTTGTAATAGTGACATACCTTTGTTTGGTTGAAGTGTGTAATAGTATCCGGTTTTCTCTTTATTGTTTCCCTGTCGATGGCAACTGTCGGATGCATGGTGCTCATGACAGAAACTTTATTTCTTGCCTTGCATTGGTATAGTGTGAGTGTTGTCATTCTTCAGCACCGTTGTGGAGTACAATGGCTGTGCAGGTGCCTTATTTTGCGCAGAGGGAGCTCTCGTTCATGGTGCCAACTAGGCTTGTTTTATTTGCAAGCAACTTCTTCGCCAATTTGTCCATGGTGACATTTCTCCCCTTGCCAACATAAGGTTCCACAAGCCTCATCGCCACATTCTACGACACTCGCTCACCTGCTGCCCGATGTGGATATTTTCCAAGATACAGTATGGAAAGCCATTCAGCATGTACTTGGTGTCGACGTCAGCGGCTAACCAAAGCTTAATTCCAAACTTGTCGGGTTTCCAATTGTTCCGCAACAAGCTTTTGTTGGGAACAATTGTTCATCAACAGTGATGTTCCCTCCTGGTTTGTAACATGCAATGCTGTTCTGTACAAACGTGTTCCAAATGTCGGACACCATGGCAAATGTGTCTGTTTCCAGGCGTCATGTTCTCGTTTCTTTGTCATCATAACGGTAACGCATGATCTCTCTGAAGTGATCCAGTGACATGGATTCTCCAAAGAAAGGTGTCCCATACATGTCTGACCAGAAGCTCGTCATATACACGCTCTTTCCACCGAATGCCTTATAAAACCTACCCTAACCAAAAACCGTGGATAGATGGCAGCATTCGCACCAATCTGAAAGTGTAAACCACCGCATTCAACCATGGCAAGGTGACTGGGAATATGGCAGAACAGTGTAGCTACTCACTCCAAAAGGCAATTAAACTGGCAAAACATCAGTATAGAGACAAAGTGGAGTCGCAATTCAACGGCTCAGACACAAGACATATGTGGCAGGGTCTACAGACAATCACGGACTACAAAAGGAAAACCAGCCACGTCGCCGACACCGACGTCTCACTTCCAGACAAGCTAAACACCTTCTTCGCCCGCTTTGAGGATAACACAGTGCCACTGACGAGGCCCACTACCAAGGACTGTGGCCTCTCCTTCTCCGTGGCCGATGTGATTAAGACATTTAAGCATGTTAACCCCCGCAAGGCTGCCGGCCCAGACGGCATCCCTAGCCGCGTCCTCAGAGCATGCGCAGACCAGCTGGCTGGTGTGTTTATGGACATATTCAATCTCTCCCTTTCCCAGTCTGCTGTTCCCACATGCTTCAAGATGGCCACCATTGTTCCTGTACCCAAGAAAGCAAAGGTAACTCAACTAAATGACTATCACCTCTATCATAGCACTCACCTCTGTCATCATGAAGTGCTTTGAGAGACTAGTCAAGGATCATATCACCTCTACCTTACCTGTCACCCTAGACCCACTTCAATTTGCTTACCGCCCCAATAGATCCACAGACGATGCAATCGCCATCACACTGCACAGTGCCCTATCCCATCTGGACAAGAGGAATACCTATGTAAGAATGCTGTTCATTGACTATAGCTCAGCATTCAACACCATAGTACCCTCCAAGCTCATCATCAAGCTCGAGGCCCTGGGTCTGAACCCCGCCCTGTGCAACTGGGTCCTGGACTTCCTGACGGGCCGCCCCCAGGTGTTGAAGATAGGAAACAACATCTCCACTTCGCTGATCCTCAACACTGGGGCCCCTCAAGGGTGCGTGCTCAGCCCCCTCCTGTACTCCCTGTTCACTCATGACTGCGTGGCTAAGCACGCCTCCAACTCAATCATCAAGTTTGCAGACGACACAACAGTAGTAGGCTTGATTACCAACAATGACGAGACCGCCTACAGGCAGCAGGTGAGGGCTCTGGGAGTGTGGTGACAGGAAAATAACCTCTCACTCAACGTCAACAAAACAAAGGATATGATCGTGGACTTCAGGAAACAGCAGAGGGTGCACCCCCCTATCCACATAGACGGGACCGCAGTGGAGAAGGTGGAAAGCTTAAAGTTCCTTGGCGTACACATCACCGACAAACTGAAATGGTCCACCCACGTAGACAGTGTGGTGAAGAAGGCGCAACAGAGCCTATTCAACCTCAGGAGGCTCAAGAAATTCGGCATGGCACCTAAAACCCTCACAAACTTTTACAGATGCACAATTGAGAGCATCCTGTTGGGCTGTATCTCCACCTGGTACGGTAACTGCACCGCCCGCAACCGCAGGGCTCTCAAGAGGGTGGTGCGGTCTGCCGAACGCATTATCGGGGGCAAATTACTCACCCTCCAAGACACATACAGCACCCGATGTCACAGGAAGGCCAAAAAGATTATCAAGGACATCAACAACCCGAGCCACTGCCTGTTCACCCCGCTATCAATGGGTAAAAATAAATAAAGTAGACATTGAATATTCCTTTGAGCATGGTGAAGTTATTAATTGCACTTTGGATGGTACATCCAGTCACGACAAAGATATAGGCGTCTTCCAGTTGCCCAGAGAGGAAGGAAACCGCTCAGGGATTTCACCATGAGGACAATGGTTAACTTTAAAACAGTTACAGAGTTTAATGGCTGAGATAGGAGAAAACTGAGGATGGATCAACAACATTGTAGTTACTCCACAATACTGACCTAAATGACAGAGTGAAAAGAAGGACTCTTGTACAGTACAAAAATATTCCAAAACATGCATCCTGTTTGCAGTAAGGCACTAAATTAAAACAGCAAAAAATGTGGGAAAGAAATTAACTTTATGTTTGGGGCAAATCCAACACAACACATCACTGAGTACCACTCTTCATATTTCCAAGCATGGTGGTGGCTGCATCATGTTATGGGTATGCTTGTCATCGGCAAGGACTAGGAAGTTTTTTAGGATTAAAATAAATGGAATAGAGCTAAGCATAGGCAAAATCCTAGAGGATAACCTGGTTCAGTCTGCTTTCCAACAGACAGCTTTCAGCAGGACAATAACCTAAAACACAAGGCCAAAAATACACTGGAGTTGCTTACCAAGACGGCATTAAATGTTCCTGAGTGGCCTAGTTACAGTTTTGACCTAAATCGGCTTGAAAGTCTATGGCAAGACTTTAAAATGGCTGTCTAGCAATGATCAACAACCAACTTGACAGAGCTTGAAGAATTGTAAAAAGAACAATGTGCAAATATTGTACAATCCAGGTTACCCAAAGGACAGTTTCTTTATACAACAGAGGAATAAAGAAAGAGCCAAATACATTGGTAATCCAGCCTACTTGGTCACCTATGGTCATGTATTGCGTCAGCTACGTATTGCATCAAATAGGTCTTCTTTATAGGACTTGTGTTTTTTCTACTATACCCATACTTCCTCACAAAGTAGTTAGTGACATTGTGTTGTTTTTGAGAAGTGGTGTTACATTTTTAGATGCAGCTGTTGTCCTTATCTGCTATGTGATGCTGTGATCTCTTATGTAACGGGATACGTCGTGTTAAACAGATTTGACTATATGTTCTGCTGATCTGGCAAACAGAAGTTCTCCGCAATGCAGCTCTCTGTCTGTCTCTCTCTCTCTCCATCTTTCTCTCTCTCTGTTGTTCCCTCCTTTCTTTGATTCTGTGATGGACTCACACATCTGAAGACATTCGCTACAAATTGCAGCTGCCTCCCACCCACACACACCCACATACTGTATTACTCACTCACTTATGGTAGACACACACATACTCTGGTGCTCATACACACTTATGGTACACACATATTGTACATTTCCTGCCACTCACACACTTATGGTACACACACATACACACACACACACATACTCACACATACACACACATACACAAACACACTCATGTCCGGTCTAAATCTAGCATGTTACTGTAATGACGTGCATTATAGCCTACATGTCATATCATATGAATTGATGACCAACAGCTGTAGATCAAGGTCATTGCTACATTTGAGCAACGTGTTCTGCTTTTGGACATCCTATAGTACATTATTTATATTGTCACAATATCTCTTTGTATGATTTCAACTCATCAATGGAACCCATTGGACTCTCCCAAAGGGTTTCTTACTTTGTGTATAAAACCAGTTCTAATCAAATCAAATGTTATTTGTCACATACACGTGTTTAGCAGATGTTATTGCGGGTGTAGCGAAATGCTTGTGCTTCTAGCTCCGACAGTGCAGTAATATCTAATAAGTAATACCTGACAATTTCACAACGGTGTCCATAGGACAGACTCAATCCTAATATGGACACGCTACAGTTAGATACACAAAAGATAAAGTAGGTCCACACTGAAAATAGTTTGAAAGAGCTTACTTTATTTGAATTGTAACTCAGCATTCCCCATGCCATGTTGAAGGAGGGTTAGCAGTGGGAAAGACAATGGGACAGAGCTTGACAATTCTGTCTACGGATGAAAGGATGGATGCTAAGCTCTAATGACATGTGAGAAGTTGCTGAGGCTGGGTCCAGAAGTTTTTCTGCTCTCTGTCAGGCCTTTTTGGTTTGCTGTGTGTGCAAAGAATACCAATTAAATAGCATCTCTACTGTAACAATTCCTACCGGTTTTGCTGACATGGGAAGGAAAGTATTTTGAAAAGGTTTGATATGTTATGAAGACCCTTCTTTTCCTAGGTGGTCTGCGATTATAGCTGTAGTTTGGTTGTTTAAAGTCACTGCGAGCAAGTTTAACTAAGGCTATGCTTTTGTAGCAGAGTAAATTCCGTCCCTCTCCCTCACTGGACACGAACCTGGGACCCTCTGCACAACAACACTTCACACTCACAAACCTGCGTTACCTATCGCTCCACAAAAACCATAGCCCTCACAGAGCAAGGGAAACAACTACTTCTTGGTCTCAGAGCGGGTGGACGTTACTAGCACATGAATACAGCTAACTAGCTAGCAATTCCACATTTACACTTTGGTCAGCCAACCCAGGCCCCTACACCTCAGTGAAGCTGTATTTACAGGGAGAAGAACTCTCCACCATCTCTAGGGCTCAAAAGTATAACTAAAAAAAAAAGAGAAATATGAGAGAAAAAAATTAGAATGTAAGCTATATACAGGGTCAGTGCCAGTACCAAATCTACAAAGTACAGGGATACTGGAGTAGTTGAGGTAGATATGTACATGTAGGCAGGGATTAGGAGAAAGTGACTGATAGCAGAGTGGTGTGTGGGTGTATTGTATTCTATAGGACTGTTATTGCCTACAGTTAAGGGGGTTTGAAGTGGTCCCTGTAGTAGAAAGTGTGGTATAGACCAGGTGGTTGGCACAAGGAGACTGTGTGTGTGTGTGTGTGTGTGTGTGTGTGTGTGTGTGTGTGTGTGTGTGTGTGTGTGTGTGTGTGTGTGTGTGTGTGTGTGTGTGTGTGTGTGTGTGTGTGTGTGTGCGTCAAGCCTCTTCCCAGCCAAGCACCAGATTTATCCTCCCCATCGATATATATATATATTTTTTCTGTTCATTGTGAAGATGGATATCATGATAATAAGCCGCTCTAAATCACTAATACCTTGGATATGTTTCATATTTAAAGAGGGAGTAGCAAATAGGTCATTATCCTTGCCAGTATGCTCCGATTTATACTTTAGATCCCTGTCACCTCTATCACCATGGATACCGCTCTGACTACTGTAAGCATGCAGTACTGTATATAGCTATATGGTTTCTCTGTTGCTCTATCTGCTAGAAGGGGTGCTGCTAGGATATGTATGACAGGTTATGTACGGTTAGGTATAAGTAGGTCTTCTCTAGTAAGACTTGCATTTTGTCTGCTAGCCATACATCATTACAAAGTAGTTAGTGACATTGTGTTGTTTTTGAGATGGTGGTGTTACATTCTTAGATGTAGCCGTTGTCCTTATCTGCTGTGTGTATATTGAAACTGCAGGTTTATTAAATATTTGTGCATACTGGAATAATGGGGGATGCTGTATTTGTTCAGTGAATGTAATGGTTACTACTACACAGCAGTCAGGGCTGGGTAGGTTACTTTCTAAATGTAATCCATTACAGTTACTAGTTACCTGTCCAAAATTGTAATCAGTAACGTAATTTTGGATTACCCAAACTCAGTAATGTAATCGGATTACTTTCAGTTACAAAGGATCCATTGAACGCATTGGGTGTGTCATCATTGTCACGGTTTCGGCCGAGGCTGCCTCTCTCCCTTGTTCGGGCAGGCTTCGGCGCTCGTCGTCTCCGGAATTCTAGCTGCCACCGATAGATGTTTCATGTTCGTTTGCTTTTGTCTGTTTGTATCACACCTGTTTCTGTTTTACGTAATTAGTGTCCTATAAGTTTCTCGTTGTGTTTGTCAGGTGTTGTGTATGATTGTTTTTCGTCAGTGTTGTGTTTGCTCGGTTGAGCATATTTTCTCCACTGCGCTGGAGCTCAGTTGCACTGTTTCGTGCACCACTTAGTTTTGTCGCACCTGTTTGTGCGCATTTGCCTTTTCGCCTCGTGCGTAATTTAAGCTGTCGGGCTTAGTTGTCCTGTTGCCCGTGTTGGGCCAGAATACAGCGTTTGGAACATACCGTCTGCGTCCTGCATTTGATTTCCTACACTACACCTACACACGCCCTGACAATCATAGTGTTCTCTGACATGTGGTCAGACTCTTTCAGGTAGGCCTAGAACAAACTTAAACTTGCGCTGAGAAAATAGAAAGGTGCCATAATGTATTATTTCATAATAACATTCGTTCTGAATTGAAAAGTAATCCAAGAAGTAATCTAGTTTTTCACAAATGTATCTCTAATCTGATTACAATATTTTTGCTGGTAACGTAATTGATTACAGTTCCAGTTTTGTTGTAATCGGATTACATACATATCAAGTAGTAGCGTTGTGTAATGGACCAATCAGGTAATTTAGCTGTGTTTGGCATAGTTTCAAGTTTCACATTAAATTTGTCACATGCACAAGTACAGTGAAATGCTTAACTTTTAAGCCTTTCCCAACAGTGCAGTATTCAATATCAAAATAGTATAACCAAAAAATAATAATTAAGAGAGGGGGAAAAAATACTGTACAACCCTGACAGCAGTAGTTCTCAATAAATTAATAGAGGGGATTTGACCATGTCATTTGGCCTCATGGGAATGTCTAACACAACCTCAATCTTGACCGATCTTGATAACATCAGGATTATGGCTTGTGCTGTAATCAAATGATGTTACTTGTGCTGTAATCAAATGCTGTTATGACATCTTCCTGATTTCTCCTGTCAGTTTCATATGGCCCCAATGCCCTCTGGGTAGCTCAGTCCGTACTGAAAGTTAAAGGTACTCCAAAAGACCAAATGTTCTCCTATTTCAACCCAGGTGCAGTGTGCATTACTTATAGTGTAACCATTGTAACCATTGTACATTGGGTGTAAACATTGTTCCATATGTTCCGTGGGCAGGCATTCATTAATTCACTACTATTCTATAGGAGTGGGAGGATCTGTGTTTACATACTTGTTGGGTACAGTGATAATACGCAAATGACTGAGCATTTGATGTATTCAGTAAACATACCATTAGATTTAAAGATAGCTATTATTCACTGAGTGTACAAAACATTAAGAATACCTGCTCTTTCCATGACATAGACTGACCAGGTGAATCCAGGTGAAAGCTATGATCCCTTATTGATGTCAGTTGTTAAATCCACTTCAATCAGTGTAGATGAAGGGAAGGAGACAGGTTAAATAAGGATTGTTAAGCCTTTAGACAATTGAGACATGGATTGTGTATGTGTGCCATTCAAAGGGTGAATGGGCAAGACAAAATATTGAAGTGCCTTTGAACAGGGTAGGTAGTAGGTGCCAGGCACACCGGTTTGTGTCAAGAACTGCAATGCTGCTGGGTTTTTCATGCTCAAAAGTTTCCTATGTGTATCAAGAATGGTCCACCAAGCAAAGGACATTCACAACTGTGGGAAGCATTGGAGTCAACATGGGCCAGCATCCCTGTGGAACGCTTTCGACACCTTGTAGAGTCCATGCCCCGACGAATTGAGGCTGTTCTGAGGGCAAAAGGGAGGAAGGTGTTCCTAATGTGTGGTATACTCATTGTATATCCCTGCAGATTATCAAGTGGTGGTGTGCATATGGATTGTAATCAGTTTTAATAGCAAAAGTCATGAAGATTGATAATATATGAGTGTTTCTGATGCATGTTGAATGAGTCCATAAGCAGAAGAGTTTGAAGGAAGGCCTTAGCTTGGGGCTGCTAATTTGAGATTAGTGACTCATTCCATTGAACCAGAGATACAGTATATAGAAAGGTGAGTGAGAGAGGATGAGTAGTCTATAGCCGTCGCCCCCTGGTATCTCTCTCTCTCTCTCTATTCTGAAATAGGACAGTATGGACAAGTAAACACATATTATGGTCGCATTTTAATCTGTTCTGTGAGACACCAGAAGTCCTTAGTGCCTAAGAAGCGATGGACTACAGTTCTGAATGCAAGAATGCCAGACTTTCATATTTGTCAGCGTCTCATTTTAATTTCAATATGTCTATGTATGTATTCATTACTTTGACTGTTTGTGTCTTTCTGAAAGTATTCACACCCCTTTTCCACACTTTGCTGTCTTACAGCTTGAATAAAAATGTTGATTAAATTGAGATTTTGTGTCACTGGCCTACACACAATACCGCATAATGTCAAAGTGGAATTACGTTTTTAGAAATTTGTACTAATTAAAAATGAAGTCTATAAGTATTCAACCCATTTATTATGGCAAGCCTAAATAAGTTCAGGAATAAAGATTTGCTTATCAAGTCCAGTGGTGACTCGTCATTTCAGAGCCCCACCTGTTTTGAGCCTCACCTGTTTAGCAAAAATCAAAAAAATATATATACAGTGCATTCGGAAAGTATTCATACCCCTTCCCTTTTTCCACATTTTGTTACGTTACAGCCTTATTCTAAAATTGATTAAATTATTTATTTTTCTCATCAATCTACACACAATACCCCATAATGACAGGGAGGTGACCAAGAACCTGATGGTCACTCTGACAGAGCTCCAGAGTTCCTGGAGTCACGTTTGGAGGAAACCTGACACCATCCCTACGGTGATCATGCTGTGGGGATGTTTTTCAGCGGCAGGGACTGGGAGACTAGTCAGGATTGAGGGAAAGATGAACGGAGCAAAGTACAGAGAGATCCTTGATGAAAACCTGCTCCACAGTGCTCAGGACCTCAGACTGGGGTGAAGGTTCACCTTCCAACAGGACAACGACCCTAAGCACTCAGCCAAAGCAATGCAGCATTGGCTTAGGGACAAGTCTCTGAATGTTCTTGAGTGCCCAGCCAGAGCCTGGACTTGAACCCGATCAAACATCTCTGGAGAGACCTGAAAATGTGACCGACCGACTTGATTCGGTTTTTTACATTGGATAAAAGCAGAGACACAGAGCTACAAAATGGTATATCATACACTGCATTTGAGGAACAATGGGAAAGTAATTCTGCTTTGAAAGTTGATCAATTTGTAACCTCACTTTTGAGAAAATGGCCTTTGAATGTTTTGGTACCTACTGGAGAGCTCTTCTTTGTCTACACCCATTCAGCATTGTTCACACCCTCTTAAGCTTTAGCCCCACCCATCTCTTAAGGGTTGATCTGAGCGTTCTGTCCTAACAACAGCAGTCAAGCATCCAAGCTAACTGGCTAACGTTGGCTAGCTTGCTAGCTACTTCCAGACACAAATGAGAGAACAGCTCACTGACCATTTTACTCGCCCTAGCAGAGCTGGTTAGGCTGTTTTATGTTATCCAGAGCATTGGTGACTGCAACTGTGCTGCTGGCAACAATTTACACTTTTTTGCCAACGTTTACTGACACCGGCCATATTCATCGTGTGTTGAGTGTTCGTAAATTCATCAGTTATTCTGCGCTCTGGCACACTCAGACGAGAGTGCTCTGAAATCGGAGTAGATAGCCAGAGCAAATTTACCAGCTACTTCTATTAACAATTGAGACATTCTATTGAAATGGTTACTTGCATAGTGGAATCTTTTGTTAAGACATGTAGCTAGCTAGCTAGGTAAACAATTAACCATAATCCCAACTCATGACGTTACTACCCTGCATGAATTTGCAGGTAGCTAACCAACCAGGTTCAATGTTAGCTAGCTACCATTAGGCTATAACTAGCAAAGCAAATGGCTCTGAGATACGAATAATAAGATCATACACGTAATGTTAGTTAGCGAGCCAGCCAGCTAATGTTAGCTAGCTAACAGTACCCTTTAACTTGAAATGAAAACGACTTTCTGTCAAAATTAGAAAAGTGTAATATCTATAAATGTAGCTAGCTAGACTATCTTACCCGTATACATTTTACATTTTTGTCATTTAGCAGACGCTCTTATCCAGAGCGACTTACAGTTAGTGAGTGCATACATTTTTCATACTGTCTGTGGCTAAACCAACTAGGCTTGTAATTTAGCAATTGTATTCGTATTTACTGATGGCATACAAGTTTGTTATTAAGGCACATTAAAGTTCACATGTTCCAGAAGGTATTTCTGCCAAAAAACGCATTTTGATTTAAAAAAAAAGTTTATGTTCAAATGGCTCTCCTGTGAAGTAGTGACCCGCGACATATGCCTAGTTTCCTGAAACGAGTCACAAATGTGGAAAAAGTCAAGGGGTCTGAATACTTCCTGAATGCACTGTATATATACAGTACCAGTCAAAAGTTTGGACACTCAAGGGTTTTTCTTTATTTTTACCATTTTCTACATTGTAGAATAATAGTGAAGACATCAAAACTATGAAATAACACATATGGAATTATGTACTAACCAAAGAAGTGTTAAACAAATCCAAATATATTTTATATTTGAGATTCTTCAAAGAAGCCACCCTTTGCCTTTATTACAGCTTTGCACACTCTTGGCATTCTCTCAACCAGCTTCATGAGGTAGTCACCTGGAATGCATTTAACAGGTGTGCCTTGTTAAAAGTTAATTTGTGGAATTTCTTTCCTTCTTAATCCGTTTGAGCCAATCAGTTGTGTTGTGACAAGGTAGGTGTGGTATACAGAACATAGCCCTATTTGGTAAAAGACCAAGTCCATATTATGGCAAGAACAGCTCAAATAAGCAAAGACAAACGACAGTCCATCATTACTTTAAGACATGAAGGTCAGTCAATACGGAAAATGTCAAGAACTTTGAAAGTTTCTTCAAGTGCAGTCGCAAAAACCATTAAGTGCTATGATGAAACTGGCTCTCATGAGGACCACCACAGGAAAGGAAGACCCAGAGTTACCTCTGCTGCAGAGGATAAGTTCATTAGAGTTACCAGCCTCAGAAATTGCAGCCCAAATAAATGCTTCACAGAGTTCAAGGAACAGACACATCTCAACATCAACTGTTCAGAGGAGACTGCGTGAATCAGGCCTTCATGGTCGATTGCTGCAAAGAAACCACTACAAAAGGACACCAATAATGGGAAGAGACTTGCTTGGGCGAAGAAACACAAGCAATGTTCGTTAGACCGGTGGAAATCTGTCCTTTGGTCTGATGAGTCCAAATTTGAGATTTTTGGTTCCAACCGCTGTGTCTTTGTGAGACGCAGAGTAGGTGAATGGATGATCTCCGCGTGTGTGGTTCCCACCGTGAAGCATGGAGGAGGAGGTGTGATGGTGTGGGGTGTGCTTTGCTGGTGACACTGTCTGTGATTTATTTAGAATTCAAGGCACACTTAACCAGCATGGCTACCACAGCATTCTGCAGCGATCCTCCATCCCATCTGGTTTGCGCTTAGTGGGACTATCATTTGTTTTTCAACAGGACAATGATCCAACAAACCTCCAGGCTGTGTAAGGGCTATTTGACCAAGAAGGAGAGTGATGGAGTGCTGCATCAGATGACCTGGCCTCTACAATCACCCGACCTCAACCCAATTGAGATGGTTTGGGATGAGTTGGACAGCAGAGTGAAGAAAAAGCAGCCAACAAGTGTTCAGCATATGTGGGAACTCCTTCAAGACTGTTGGAAAAGCATTCCAGGTGATGCTGGTTGAGATAATGCCAAGAGTGTGCAATTCTGTCATCAAGGCAAAGGGTGGCTGCTTTGATTTGTTTAACACTTATTTTCTTACTACATGATTCCATATGTGTTATTTCATAGTTTTGATGTCTTCACTATTATTCTACAATGTAGAAAATGGTAAAAAATAAAGTAAAACCTTTGAAAGAGTATGTGTGTCCAAACTTTTGACTGGTACTGTATATACAGTGGGGAGAACAAGTATTTGATACCCTGCCGATTTTGCAGGTTTTCCTACTTACAAAACATGTAGAGGTCTGTAATTTTTATCATAGGTACACTTCAACTGTGAGAGACGGAATCTAAAACAAAAATCCAGATAATCACATTGTATGATTTTTAAGTAATTAATTTGCATTTTATTGCATGACATAAGTATTTGATACATCAGAAAAGCAGAACTTAATATTTGGTACAGAAACATTTGTTTGCAATTACAGAGATCATACGTTTCCTGTAGGTCTTGACCAGGTTTGCACACACTGCAGCAGGGATTTTGGCCCACTCCTCCATACAGACCTTCTCCAGATCCTTCAGGTTTCGGGGCTGTCGCTGGGCAATACGGACTTTCAGCTCCCTCCAAAGATTTTCTATTGGGGTCAGGTCTGGAGACTGGCTAGGCCATTCCAGGACCTTGAGATGCCTCTTACGGAGCCACTCCTTAGTTGCCCTGGCTGTGTGTTTCGGGTCGTTGTCATGCTGGAAGACCCATCTTCAATGCTCTTACTGAGGGAAGGAGGTTGTTGGCCAAGATCTCGCGATACATGGCCCCATCCATCCTCCCCTCAATACGGTGCAGTCGTCCTGTCCCCTTTGCAGAAAAGCATCCCCAAAGAATGATGTTTCCACCTCCATGCTTCACGGTTGGGATGGTGTTTTTGGGGTTGTACTCATCCTTCTTCTTCCTCCAAACACGGCGAGTGGAGTTTAGACCAAAAAGCTATATTTTTGTCTCATCAGACCACATGACCTTCTCCCATTCCTCCTCTGGATCATCCAGATGGCCATTGGCAAACTTCAGACGGGCCTGGACATGCGCTGGCTTGAGCAGGGGGACCTTGCGTGCGCTGCAGGATTTTAATCCATGACGGCGTAGTGTGTTACTAATGGTTTTCTTTGAGACTGTGGTCCCAGCTCTCTTCAGGTCATTGACCAGGTCCTGCCGTGTAGTTCTGGGCTGATCCCTCACCTTCCTCATGATCATTGATGCCCCACGAGGTGAGATCATGCATGGAGCCCCAGACCGAGGGTGATTGACCGTCATCTTGAACTTCTTCCATTTTCTAATAATTGCGCCAACAGTTGTTGCCTTCTCACCAAGCTGCTTGCCTATTGTCCTGTAGCCCATCCCAGCCTTGTGCAGGTCTACAATTTTATCCCTGATGTCCTTACACAGCTCTCTGGTCTTGGCCATTGTGGAGAGGTTGGAGTCTGTTTGATTGAGTGTGTGGACAGGTGTCTTTTATACAGGTAACGAGTTCAAACAGGTGCAGTTAATACAGGTAATGAGTGGAGAACTGGAGAGCTTCTTAAAGAAAAACTAACAGGTCTGTGAGAGCCGGAATTCTTACTGGTTGGTAGGTGATCAAATACTTATGTCATGCAGTAAATATGTATACTGTAGCTAAGAAAGTAATACTAAGTGTATGTTGTTTAGTAAGCTGTTAGTAGCCCATGTGCCTCACCCTAATAATTTGGTCCCTTTCCCCCTCATAACTTAGCATAGTGTTCTGACTTGGTGGTGCACATGTAGCCTATAGCCTGTTTTAGAGAAATGTAATCATCGAATATTGTAAGAGCTTTCATTGTCTGCTCATATGCCCCCTTTATTTATCCTACGGTTCTGACTTGGTGTACAGGGAGAATACTGTAAAAACGGCCCATGTTCTGAATTATGTCGCTGTACATTTCAAAAGTGCTGAACATATAGTTATATTGACTACGTCCGTCCTAGCTCGCTCATGAATGTCTTAATCGAAATTACGGATTGCCTCTTATCCGGTCGTCGTTATCCGCTCGTCATTGTGCCAGAGTTTGTACATCTCAATTGTCAGTAGAAACCACATCTGTTTAAGCAAGTCATCCATATCAGCTATGTTTTTTTTTAAAGGCAGTAAATGAGGCTGAATGAACTGTTTCACTGCCAGACAAGTGTAGCGGTGGTAAGGATTCACTCCATGGTGCTGAAAAGAAAGCTCTGCTGTTGGGACAGCTTTATGTAGGTGCTAACAGTTTGTGGGTACCGTTTGTCACCGTTATAGTGCAATTAATGTATTGTTTAGTGTTGTGTTGTGTAGTGGCTTTGCTGGCTTTGTTTGCCCCACCAAGATTTACATGCTAAAATCGCCACTGAACAAGTCACATAATAAGTTGCATGGACTCTGTGTGCAGAAATAGTGTTTAACATGATTCTTTAATGACTACTCTCTAGGCATGGTTTTGAAATCTTACAATAACTTGCTCTACAGGCAGTATCAACTTTGCTGTAGGCTTGTGGAAGTTGCTTTAGACACGGTGATCTAGCTATCATATTGACCAGCGGTATGCTTACAGGTGCACCTGATTTAGCTCTCTGGGCCCGCCGGGTAGGCGTAGTTTGTATCTTCAGACAAATAAAATGGTTCAAAATGGGAACACTTCGCCTACCTGGCATGCAGGGCAGCTGAACCAAGTGCACTTATTGGCAAATAAACTACTATAGCTGATTGGCTGGGCCTGGATTAAAACTGGCCCCTGCCAGGCCCTGCCGTGGCTTCGCCCCTGAGTGAAAGGAGTCTTTTTTTGTCAAAGTAAACACCAAATGGAAGGAAACGTTTTCAAGCGGGAAGCATGGATACCTGAACTTGTTCAATAGAACCTATCTTTTTCACGATTTCCATTTATGGCTAATGAACAAGGCCCAGGTTTCAGAGCCAGCTAGCATAAAGTGTATGGCACTGGAGCTGAAGGTTTGGTTGTAGTGTGGCACCAAGACTGGAATAGAACTTGACTAGTACTGTCATAATGGAAAATCCTGATAGTAGCTGTTTGATAAACCTAACTGTCTCTCTCTCAACACCCTCATACTGAAGAAGGAAGTGGTAAGATACATAACATGATCTGTTGTTACCTGGAATTTCGAATAAAAAATTCCAACTGCTAACATCACTGTAATGTATTATCTGACAACTTCTTCCTTCATGATCTGTTGGTACCTAGAGAGAACTATAGTATTGCATTCTTAAAGCTTTTATCTGATCCATAGTAATACCGCAGTAGGCTAAGCTGGTTGTAGTACCTGTCATTTTCCCATCACTCTATTGAAATCAGATTAGAGGATTTTTGCTAGATCAGGGAAGATTTCCTCTAATTGATCTTATTACAAAGGAAGGACATGAAAAGGTTGGGACTGGTTGAACAGCATACTTTTAGATAACACACTGTTCTCCTTTCTCTTCACTTTGGCACTGTGGACCTTCCAACTGTAATTTATGATGTTTGGTCAACTATTCTTACGTGATGTTGCTTCCCAAAGCTGATAGGCTTTAGCTCAGTAGGCAAATGTGTTCTTGAGATGCGCGGATGAACCATGTTACCCAATTTGTTATAAAACCCTCACTGAAGGCCTTGTCTACTCATATACACTATAAAGGAACAATCCTGCACACTGGTCTTCACCTGTCTCTCACAGTGGGCCTATTTCCTGCAGTGTGTGTGTGTGTGTGTGTGTGTGTGTGTGTGTGTGTGTGTGTGTGTGTGTGTGTGTGTGTGTGTGTGTGTGTGTGTATCCAAAGGATCCATCCCATCACTCTATTTCAATGGGAAAAAGAGAGATAAAGATATCTATATATTACAAAGAGTTTTGATGCCCAGTGGTGGAATTCTTCCAAAATGAAATGTATGTTCATTACTCTTTATAATCTCATCTATGGGAAGTGTATTACCACCTGTGAGACTCTTGATTCTCGCAGTTAGCAGTTAATTAGTGGGATGCTGTATTGAATAATATTGTCTTTCTCTATATTGTCTTTATTAAAATGTTGTATTGAGCAGTTCAAACCTCTTCAACTCTCAAACTAGCAGTTTCAAGCCTTCCAATAGACAGGTTAGTTGACAACGTCACGAAACCGATGTGCGCGCTTCAATGGGGCAGAAGGCTGATTGTTGTTGTGATTCTGGATGGCCAGATAGCTAGCAACAATGACAAGAAGCTGATGTGGGGAATCGTAGGTGGCTTGTTTCAGCTAGTTTTATCTTGTTCTTGATACCATGTCTCATTTTGAGGTGTTTTTACTGATGTCACGTCTATGCTAATTTGGCTCAAATTCACTAGCTAGCTAACCAACAACTGTAACAATGTATTTGAGAGACAACACGTGCTCATTGTGCAAATGTATTTATGTTTTCAATAAACATTGGAGACAAAATATAGTTTACATGTTGTCAACAATCTAAGCCAACCCTGTTTAGTTGCTAAACAACCAACCCGTCTATAGCACAGCTTTTTCCTACCATACTGATGACTTGCAGACGTCCAACGTTGAGTGCTTTTCTGTGTCGAGTCGAGATGGCGTGAAGCTATTGCCATGGTTACGTGGAATAAGACGGATTCCATTTTTAGAAACCCGTCGGGCAGAGAGAGAGCCTTTGGACATGGACAAGTCATTTATTGACTGCTCTTTACCCAAGAAAAGCTTTAGTGCTAAAACCAGTCCATATTTCAATATTATATCAGTTTTGGTTGCTAGTATTGAATCCCCACACTGCATTATAGATCTGTTTTAGTGTGTGCCTGTGTCAGTGGCAGCTTTCTGCACGCATTGCATAGGATGCCCAAACTTTTTTGCCTCGTGAATCACCTAACCTTTTACATTTCCTGGTTAGTCCCCAAATAGACTGAAACATGTTTCTAGTAAGCAACCACTCAGTGTTCAGTGTTTAGGAGCGGCCCAAGGGGGACTGGCTGCTACCCGCTGTTTGGAAAGTACTGGCACAATGTGGGTTCCAATGGCTCAATTGGTTGAAGCCAATATATATTTGGCTCTGGTTGGAGCATGGTGCTTGCAACACCGCAAGAGTTTCCTGCATGATATGACTTCACTGCAAGTCGCTTTAGATAAAGCATCTGCTAAATGACCATATTATATACAGTACATACTGTGATACTGTTTCCTCATCCTGGCACAGTGTGCTTCGAGAGCCAGCCAGTCCTTGATGTGTAAGGCCCTATCTTAATCTTCCACAAGCAGGTTACAGCTCTCCGAATGGAGGTTACAATCAGGTCAGGCCTCTTACGCAACAAATAGTTGATCAAGCACTTAAACATTGTTGTGTATCACCCAGATTACATGGGAGACTGAGACTGTACATATTTGTCCCTCATTTGTGCTCAATTTAAGCTGATTTCAATAGAGGGTTGTCTACTTTGCTTCTATACCTTCCTAAGGTACTAAGCTAACATCTGGATTTTTTTAAAGATGGTCATACCATGGATCATTTAGCTATTTGATGTAGAATTTTAGGACCCCTTTGGGTATCAATTTTGAATTTGGCCTTTACTACTATAGCTCAGAAAAAACGCATTGAATAACACATTCATAAATGGAAGAATAAAAAAGACAGTCAAAAAACTGTCATAAGGAATACGGTTTTAAAGTGTCTGTCTAGGAGATATAAGAAAGCTCCGGAAATATTTTTGTTTTTTTGGACACATATTTAACCCCTTATTTTTGTTGGCACAAAACTACCTCCATACTTCCATCAGTTTGTATGGGTTAATTTCAGACGAGTCCCGTGACACGTAGAGCAAAACGGAGATTCGGACGCTACAGACAGAAGTTGGCACATCAGCATTACTGACTTCAGATCAGTCCCGTGATACTTGTGGGGGTCGTAGAGCAAAACAGAGAACACCATCGTGTTCTCCCCTTTCCATAGAGTGTAATATTTTGTAGGCCAAACCGTTCGGACGCTACAGACGTTTCTGTGAGTAGACTGATTTTCGGGATGTCTCATGGTCTGACAAACACCACTGTAGGTCGGCCACCTTCCACCCCAGATGCAGAAGGCTGACATAGGTGGATGCGGTGGATTGAGACACAAAATAGTTTGACAACCCTGTTTGTAAGCTTTTAAATTATATTAAACTCAACCTTTTTTATTTTCTAGTGATGAAGACATGAATGTCTCATGGAAGGGTGGGGTATGCGAAACGGGTCAACTTTGAGCACTTCTATCTCCTAAATGTTATGGCATTCAGGTCCAAAAAGTCACTTTCTGACCACTTCTACCATTGGCAAATATGTATTGAAAGTTTCATTTAAATCAAAAGGGGTGCGGTCAAAAAGAGATTGAAATCAAATGGAACGGCCCGATATGATTTCCATTATGTTTGTTTAATACGAAAGATAGGTCTATTTAGCCTACTATCAGATAAATACCGGATATACAGTACCAGTCAAAAGTTTGGACACACCTGCTCATTCAAGGGTTTTCTTTTTTGCTATTTTCAACATTGTAGAATAATATTGAAGACATCAAAACTATGAAATAACAAATATGGAATCATGCAGTAACCAAAAAAGTGTTAAACAAATCCAAATATATTTTATATTTGAGATTCTTCAAATAGCCACCCTTTGCCTTGATGACAGCTTTGCACACTCTTGACATTCTCTCAACCAGCTTCACCTGGAATGCTTTTCCAACAGTCTTGAAGGAGTTCCCACATATGCTGAGCACTTGTTGGCTGCTTTTCCTTCACTCTGCGGTCAGACTCATCCCAAACCATCTCAATTTGGTTGAGGTCGGGGGATTGTGGAGGCCAGGTCATCTGATGCAACACTCCATCACTCTCCTTCTTGGTAAAATAGCCCTGACACAGCCTGGAGGTGTGTTGGGTCATTGTCCTGTTGAAAAACAAATGATAGTCCCACTAAGCCCAAACCAGATGGGATGGCGTATCGCTGCAGAATGCTGTGGTAGCCATGCTGGTTAAGTGTGCCTTGAATTCTAAATAAATCACAGACAGTGTCACCAGCAAAGCACACCCCACACCATCACACCTCCTCCTCCACGCTTCATGGTGGGAACCACACACGTAGAGATCATCCATTCACCTACTCTGCGTCTCACAAAGACACAGCGGTTGGAACCAAAAATCTCAAATTTGGACTCATAAGACCAAAGGACAGATTTCCACCGGTCTAATGTCCATTGCTCATGTTTCTTGGCCCAAGCAAGTCTCTTCTTATTATTGGTGTCCTTTAGTAGTGGTTTCTTTGCAGCAATTCGACCATGAAGGCTTGATTCACATAGCCTCTTCTGAACAGTTGATGTTGAGATGTGTCTGTTATTTGAACTCTGTGAAGCATTTATTTGGGCTGCAATTTCTGAGGCTGGTAACTCTAATGAACTTATCCTCTGCAGCAGAGGTAACTCTGGGTCTTCCATTCCTGTGGCGGTCCTCATGAGAGCCATTTTCATCATAGCACTTGATGGTTTTTGCAACTGCAAGTTCTTGAAATGTTCCGTATTGACTGACCTTCATGTCTTAAAGTAATGATGGACTGTCGTTTCTCTTTGCTTATTTGAGCTGTTCTTGCCATAATCTGGACTTAAATAGGGCTATCTTCTGCAAAGCTGTCATCAAGGCAAAGGGTGGCTATTTGAAGAATCTCAAATATAAAATATATTTGGATTTGTTTAACACTTTTTTGGTTACTACATGATTCCATATGTGTTATTTCATAGTTTTGATGTCTTCACTATTATTCTATAATGTAAAAAATAGTAAAAATAAAGAAAACCCTATAGTGAGTAGGTGTATCCAAACTTTTGACTGGTAGTGTATGTCAGTTTTCATAGCTGCTGTGATCAAGGAGACTTGTGGGTCACGGGTCCACATAACAGTAACGTTAGTAGTGACGTGTCAGGATTACCAAGTAAACACTTAAAAGCATAGGTAAACAACACATTGGCTGTCACTCAAATAACCTTGCCCTTGATATCAATGGGCAAGAGTCATAGATTGTGTCTGAAATAGCACCCTTTCCTACATTGCACTACTTTTAAGTGGAAAGGAGTGCACTATAGGGAATAGGGTCCCATTTTGGATGCACACATAGTAATACCACCCTTGTTAGTACTGCAGATGTTTTTATGAACCTATTCATATTGGATAGCAATATTCCCCCAAGCGATCCCAGACACTCTCTGCAACATAACAAGATCAGTCTTTATTGTTGTCATTTTGTCTCAGCAGCAGGGGACAAAGCAGATCAAATCCTTCCACTGGCTGCACAAAAGGGAAAAAGCCCTTTGAAAAATGACATTGCTCCTTTGGCCTTTCCAGATGAGGCCGGTCTAGGCTGTTAATTTGTTTTGAGATGCCAGGTTCATTTCTCACTGCGCTGTGCTCTCTTCGGTAATGAGGGATGTGTGTGAAGAGTAGTGTGTTGTTGCCCTTCTGTTTAGATGGCTAAATTGAGGGCATTACAAAGTGTCTTCATGGTATGTTATTAAATGCTGTTGGGGTTAAATTCCTTCAATGGGGGCGTTTCGGTTGCTAGGTTGGAGTGGTGTGTAATTATATAGCTAGCTAGTACACTAACTGGGTGTCACGGTCAGTAACAAACTGCTACAGATGCGAGCGCAGGCTAGGCTACTGCAAGGCTACTAGCGTTAGCATGTGCTGATTGCATATAGAAGTAGTGTTAGTGTTAGCAAATAGAAATGCTAGCTTTAGCAGGAATTGTCCTTAACCATAGATATGGGATCAGATTACCCTACCCCCAAAACTCACCTTCACCATTAGGGGGATGTGTTTCATATGGCCGCTGAGAAATGGGATTACTTAGCTAACAGTTTCCATTAAATCGTAATCTATATGGCCCAGACTAATCCTAACCCACTATTCCAAACCCTATCCCAAGGCCTTATATGGAAATTCACCGGTATACATTATATACATTATACAGATAATTTTCCAACATGAAATGAAGCCGAATTGAGTATTCCACAACGTCTCATTTAGGGCACACAATGGAAAATGTTTTGCAATGAGAAACGAAAATGAGTGTTTCTTATTGGACAAATCCAGGTAGCCCCTCCCTATTTCAGTCTGTTTTCTTCCGTTTGGTGCCTAATGAACATGATCCTAACCCATGACTCAGGTCTCTTTGTCCCTGAGTGGTTTCATTTGGCTTCCCCTTGGTGTATTGCATCATCCCAGATAGTATTTTACTTCTTTTTTTTTTTGTCATTTAGCAGACGCTCTTATCCAAAGCGACTTACAGTTAGTGAGTGCATACATTTTCATACTGTATACAGAGGGGTCCAAAATTATTGACACTCTTGATAAAGATGAGAAATAATGACTGTATAATTTAAATAATTCAAATACTGAGCTAAAAAAAGTGGGAAATTTGCTCAGAGAAAGCAAGTAATAGAAAATATTCTCAAAAAGGTAGGGGTCAAAATTATTGACACCCCTAAAGATTCTTATAAATAAAGTTGTCAAAAGTGGTATTTGGTCCCATATTCCTAGCACGCTACCATGATTACATATAATCCTGAATGAATCGTGAATAATGATGAGTGAGAAAGTTACCGAAGGTCAAAGATCATACCCCCAAGACACCTCTCACCATGACCAATAACAGGGGAGGCTAGCATGTCTTGGGGGTATGATCTTTGACCCTCTAACTTTCTCACTTATCATTATTCACGATTCATTCAGGATTATCCGTAGCCTGGTCCCAGATCTATTTGTGATGTATAGCCAGCTCCTGGTCATTGTCATGTCAAACATACTACAGATCTGGGACCTGGCTACAGTGCAGAGGGACTTCAAATAACATAATTACAGTGTAGCCAGTGTATTTGTCATTATAGGGCTTTCAGGATACTGCTCTTGTATGACAGAGTCCGAACATAGGAGACCCTCCTGTACACATGGACACCAGGATGACGAGTGATCTTTGTAAAATCCCACTCAACACCCCATTCTATTATCCAGCTCTTCTGGCTCCCTCTTCAACTGTGTGTGTGTGTGTGTGGGTGGAGGGGGGGGGGGTATGTATGTGTGTGTGTGTCAAGCATATTGCCTCTGTGTATTCATTGGGAATTCTATCGTTGGCGTGGGCGGCTTCTGCTTTTAGCGTGTGTGTGTGTGTGTTTCTGTGTGTGTGTACTCCACTGAATGCACCTGCACATGGCTATAACAAGAGCCAGTCAAGCCCTTGAGCTGAACGGACATGTGGAGTGCCTGTAGGGACATTGTACTATACGCCACATTCTCCTGGTATAGCCATTGCCCTGAAACATGGCAGTATATGGCTTCTAATGAGTCTACACAGCCATGTCTCAGGGCAAGGATTGCCTCTTTTGATTTGTGTTTATGATAGTAATTCTTCAACAGCTTTATTATGCACTCTAAACGTGTCGCCAGCATCCTATATTTCATAGAAGCAATATGAATAGGAATGATGATATTAATATTATTTAGTGGGATGTTAAGACCATAGAGATACATTATATTACTGTTCTGTTTCAGTCTGTGGTTGAGACGGAGACACACTCTCAACTCCAGACTCAGGCTGCAGGCTTGGTGTAGGCCTCTCTCTCGCTCTCTCTCTTTCTCTCTCCCTGTCAGTTTGTGTGAACACAAATTTAATTGGGTCGCACAACGAGGGATGGACCCAACTGTTTCCAGGGCAACAGCCAACGGGGAGCGGCCAACTGGAGACAGAGATCTGCCAGGCAATATGTGGAGGAGGAATAGTCCCGTGTAGCTCAGTTGGTAGAGCATGGTGCTTGCAACGCCAGGGTTGTGGGTTCGATTCCCACGGGGCGCCAGTATGAAAATGTATGCACTCACTAACTGTATGTTGCTCTGGGTAAGAGCATCTGCTAAATGACTCAAATGTAAAAATGAATAGCACTCCATGGTTCAATTCCATTCCAATGACTCGCTCCCTTCCCTCTATCCTTGTTTGTGCCTCCTCGTAGATTGGATAGGACTAATCAAGATGGCAATAGATGGCCACACCCTTCTGATAGGCCTGGTCTACTGTAGCTTCCACCATATTCCAAACTCTTATATGGGGTTTCACACTGGTGCTTGGGGTTTTACACTGGTGCTTTGTGTAGGTTTTACCTTGCTGCTTTGTGTTTCTGTGCCTGGCCCCAAAAAAAGTATAGGGCTATGGTACCAGTTAACCAAGTTGACAAGTGCAGAGGGAGTAAGGCAGCTACATGAGTAACCAGATTAGAATGAGGTCCATGACTCCACGGTACATAATGAGCTCATATTCTGTTTCTTGTGTCCCCTTTCAGAACGCCCACCTGGCGGTGATCGACACGCTGATGATGGCGTACACGGTGGAGACTGTGAGCTTGGAGAAGGTGGTGGCGTGCGTCCTCCAGTACTCCTCCCACCACGACGAAGACGCCGACACGGCGTACGACACAGAGAATGCCATGACCAGCTGGATCAATAAGGTAGACACCTGCATGGCATTCCAATGCACACACACACACACACACACAAGTAGGACCATTTTCAGTCTAGACCAGCTGGACACCATACATTTGTTCCCTTTTCACACTACTGAGCCGAACTGAGTTTAGCTAAGCCAATCTGTACTGCACTGGTTCTTACTACTCTGCCTCTGTGCCTCTCTCTTTCCCCTCTGTAGGACAGGGAACCCACTGAAAATCAGTAGGTCTACTGAGAAGAGTTGAAGTATTATTTGTAACTGTATACTTGCCATTATTTTTGGCATTATTTTTTCCTGTATAAACAAATTACATGAATCAAAGGAGAAGAGCTAGGGGTGAATTGGGACCGCCTGAGCGTGTTTGTCCTGTGAGGGGGCGGTCTTGCCCTGAGCCTGTCCCTATGCAGCTGGCTCTGCAGTATGACAGTAGAAGGGGGGTGTTAGTGTGTGTCCCAAATGGCAAAATAGTGCACTATATAGGGAATAGGGTGCCATTTGGGACACAACAGTGAGTGCTGCTGAACCAGTAAAGGGAGACACTCCACATCCATAAGGCCCAGTACAGGCTGTTGTTTACATTCCACTGCTGGGAACACTTGGGGGCTGCCAGCTCTGGCCTGCTGGAGACTAATACACAAAAATACACAGTCATAGATTCTATACTTTCTATTCACAGATGCACACAGACACCTCTACACACCTGTACACAGACATACAGTATATATATGACACACAAACACATGACACAACACACACACACACATGACACACTAGTGTTGTCATGGAACCTTTCGGGGGAACCATGTGGTATACACTGCAGACGTTGACAAACTGTGGGAGTCTCCAGGAAACGTTGAACTCCAATACTCAAATCAAGGAAATTGCTGGAATGCTCGAAAGGTTTTGAAGGGACTGTGTTTTTGTAAAGATTTCTTAAATCATATTGTTACTTCACAATAAGAAAATAAAAAATGGGAAATAACATAAAAAGAATCCACAAATATATTTTCAGTTGACATACATTATGTTGTAAAACTAGATTATATACAGTCTAATGTGGAAGCCCTCCAATTTACAAGATAGATGTTACGTTATGAGAACATTGAATAACTGATTAGATGTATCTTTTTCTGTTGCCGTTTGTAATGAGTTTTGTAATGAATCCTGCTCTCTCTCTTTTTTGCTCTCTCTCTCTCCCCCCTCTCTCTCACTCTCTCTCTCTCGCTCCCTCTCTCTATATCTTTCTTTCTCTCTTTCTTTCCCTCTCTCTATCTGTCCTTCGTTAACCAGGTAAATGAGTATCTGAAAGATATCATCTCTCAGGAGCTGAGGAGAGAGATGCAGAGTACTGAGCCTGTTGGCAAGCCAGGGGTGAGTGCCTCCCTCTCCTCTTTTCTCTTCTCTTCTTATGTCTTCTTCCTTCCCCCTACCCACTCCACTCTCTCTTTTAATTCTAGTTTTAGGAGCGTCTTCTACATTTGAATGACCTGGTCTTACAATTAAATAAGCACTTGTTTCAAATTCAATGTATGCAGTGCCGTGCACAGAACATTTGTTTTTTTCAAACATAGGCCTTTATTTTCTGCACAAAAAAACGTTTAAACAAGCTAGAACCACAGATGAAAGGGAGTTAGAAAGAACCACTCCTGGGGCCTCATTTATAAATGGTGCGTACTCACAAAATATGCCCCAAAACATGCATGCGCCAGTTTTCATGGAAAAGTTGGCATTTATAAAAACTGAACTTGACTGAATGGCACACTTGCACAATGTCTCAATTGTCTCAAGGCTTAAAAATCCTTCTTTAACCTGTCTCCTCCCCTTCATCTACACTAATTGAAGTGGTTTTAACAGGTGACATCAATAAGGGATCATAGCGTTCACCTGGATTCACCTGGTCAGTCTATGTCATGGAAAGAACAGGTGGTCTTAATGTTTTGTACACTCAGTGTATAATGACACTCTTATTCATAACAAGAAAAGCGAAAATCGATTTGATCTTTTAGGCATCTGTTTCCTATTATTTATTTCCATGATCATTGCAGAATAAATTCCTCACCTTTTCTGGCCATGATGAGTTCATATTCCCGAAGTAGCCATAAAACAAATTACCATGCGCATCTTTCGTTTAATTGGGCCTATTAGATCTAGGCTATTATAATTTCAAGTTTTTGCTCTATGCATCCGAAAGAGAGTGTGGTTTATAACATACAGTGCATTCGGAAAGTATTCAGACCCCTTGACTTTTTCCACATTTTGTTACGTTACAGCCTTATTCTAAAATGGATTAAATAAATAAAAATCCTCATCAATCTACACACAATACCCCAACACCTCCTTTGGCCACCATTCCTTCCAGTTCTCTGCTGCAAATGACTGGAACGAACTGCAAAAATCTCTGAAGCTGGAGACACTTATCTCCCTCACTAACTTTAAGCATCAGTTGTCAGAGCAGCTTACCGATCACTGCACCTGTACACAGTCCATCTGTAATTAGCCCACCCAACTACCTCATCCCCATATTGTTATTTACATTGTTATTTATTTTGCTCATTTGCACCCCAGTATCTCTATTTGCACATCATCTTCTGCACATCTATCACTCCAGTGCAGTGGCGGCTCCTGAAAAAATTCTCAGGGGGGGCAATTTTTCTGATGATTTAGGTGACCTACACACATTTTAAAAAAGATATGTCCAGCAACAACATGAAGACAGGGGCAGCATATAAGTCAATGCCAGAAGCATTTATTGACTGATCTCAAAAGTGTTGGCTTACAAAAGCAAAATAAGTTATCACAGTAAAAATAATCAAGGGTGTTCTTTCACATTCCTCAACACTGCATAAACAATATGCATTTCCATAAACAAATGAAATATCAGCTGAAAATACAGCATCTTGGTATTTGTTCAGATTGCAGGATCAACAAGAGCTTTTACCACATTTTTTGCCTCATGGTTGAATTGGAAATATGTGCACCTGAGCATAATTCACAACAAGCAAGCAGGAGCTTTTGATAGAGGCTACTGAAAACATTGATGCAAGTTATTGGTAATAAGAAAATTTTTATAGACTTCCATAATCTGCCCTCTTGTATAGATTTGTGAAAATGAACAGTGATAGACATTTTGCCTGAAAACAGAATTTGAAAATAATTTCTAGAAAAGGTAAACACAGCTATCTGTATGGCTTTGTAAAAATATTCTGGCCAATTGTATAGATTTGTAAATATGAACAACCATATTCTGGCCAATTGTATAGATTTGTAAAAATGAACATGAACAGATTATTATTTTTTTTTTTACTTTTTTTTAAATGAAAAATAACTATTTTAAACAACATCAACTGTGAACTGATTTGGGCGTGTGTGTGTTAAAGAGACAGACAGGGAGGGACAAAGAGAGAGAGAGGCTACATTACTTGTACTGAAACTGTTCTCTTCTCTCTTTCAATGCAGCAAAGCGGTCAATGACTTTCTCATTGAAATCAGGCATGCTGAGGACTAGTTCCCTCTCCATGGAAAGCATGGCCAGTGCATTCAGACGTTCCTGGCCCATTGAATTTCGCAGGAATGTCTTAACTCGTGTCAAAGTTGAGAAACATCTCTCAGCTTCAGCTGTTGTCATGGGAGTAGTTATGAGGATGTTCAACAGAGTCACAGTCTCAGAGAACGTCTCCTGGAGGTTGTAGCTCATGAGAACCTGGTACAGTGCCAGTGCACCACAGTTTGACTTTCTCGTCGTCGGCAAAAAGACCGTTCAGTCTCTCCAAAAGCACACTGGCGATTGAGACTGAGGTTGATTCCGAGATGGGAAGGAACTCAAAAAAGCGCTCCTGCACTTTGTGGTTGCTATCTATGTACCTCAGCACAAGCACCAGCTGTGTCTGTGTAGAAACGTCCGTGGTCTCGTCAGCTTGGATAGCTACGAAGTTCGCCGACTTCACCTCCTCCACAATATGTTCCCTCATGACCGCTAGCATACACTCCAGTAGCTCGTTTTGAATGGTCTTTGATGTGAACTTCTTTCAAAGAGACAATCGAGTTGCACTGAACGCTAGCCATCTTGATAGTAGTACGTGAATTGATTGACGCTGCTACCCGCTCTTTTCTTAGTTACGTTCATGGTTATGTTACGTATGACGAAAGCGCGTAAGTGCAAGCCCTCAGAAACCCATAGAGATTGTATTGAAAGCTCTGATATTTCAAAAAAAAAGATTTTACATGAGAGGCTATGAGACACTTCTGGGCGATTTTCAACCTGACTGAAATCGCCCCAAAAGGGGCGGGGCCATTTGAAGCACGACTTTAGCCTGATTGGACATTTAGTGGCAGATCAGACGTCTAGATTAGAACACTGATAACTACTGTTGCCGTGATATAATTGATTAGAAAAAAAATCCCTTCCTTTTCCCGTTTGGCAGTGCGTCGCCCATATCGCCCTAATGAACACACCGCCCCTGCTCCAGTGTTAATACTAAATTGTAATTATGTTGCACTATGGCCTATTTATTACCTCCATAACTTACTACAAATCAATAGATGTTCTATTGTGTTATTTGTTTATTTCATATGTAACTCTGTGTTGTTGTTGTTTTTATCGCACTGTTTTGCTTTATCTTGGCCAGGTCGCAGTTGTAAATCAGAACTTGTTCTCAACTGGCTTACCTGGTTAAATAAAGGTGAAATAAAAAAATAAAAAAATAAAAATAATGACAATGTGAAAAACAGGTTTTTAGACATTTTTGAACATTTATAAAGTATTTACATAAGTATTTAGACCCTTTGCTATGAGACTCAAAATTGTGCATCCTGTTTCCATTGATCATCCTTGAGATGTTTCTACAACTTGATTGGAGTGCACCTGTGGTAAATTCAATTGATTGGACATGATTTGGAAAGGCACACACCTGTCTATATAAGGTCCCACAGTTGACAGTGCATGTCAGAGCAAAAACCAAGGCATGAGGTCGAAGGAATTGTCCATAGAGCTCCGAGACAGGATTGTGTCGAGGCACAGATCTGGGGAAGGGTACCAAAAAAATTCTGCAGAATTTAAGGCCCCCAAGAACACAGTGGCCTCCATCATTCTTAAATGGAAGAAGTTTGGAACCACCAAGACTCTTCCTAGAGCTGGCCGCCCGGCCAAACTGAGCAATTGGGGGAGAAGGGCCTTGGTCAGGGAGGTGACCAGGAACCCGATGGTCACTCTGACAGAGTTCCAGAGTTCCTCTGTGGAGATGGGAGAACTTTCCAGAAGGACCACCATCTCTGCAGCACTCCACCAATCAGGCCTTTATGGTAGAGTGGCAAGATGGAAGCCACTCCTCAGTAAAAGGCACATGACAGCCCGCTTGGAGTTTGCAAAAAGGCACCTAAAGGACTCTCAGACCATGAGAAACAAGATTCTCTGCTCTGATGAAACCAAGATTGAACACTTTGGCCTGAATGCCAAGCGTCACGTCTGGAGAAAACCTGGCACCATCCCTACGGTGAAGCATGGGGGTGGCAGCATCATGCTGTGGGGATGTTTTTCAGTGGCAGGGACTGGGAGACTAGTCAGGATCGAGGGAAAGATGAACAGAGCAAAGTACAGAGAGGTCCTTGATGAAAACCTGCTCCAGAGCGCTCAGGACCTCAGACAGGGGCGAAAGTTCACCTTCCAAAAGGACAACAACCCTAAGTACACAGCCAAGACAACGCAGGAGTGGCTTCGGGACAAGTCTCTGAATGTCCTTGAGTGACTTTCTATGCCCACTGTATATGTAATTTTTCAGTTTATTTTTAATACATTTAAAAAAAACTGTTTTTGCTTTCTACTGTGTGTAGATTGATGAGGGGAAAAAACTATTTAATACATTTTAGAATAAGGCTGTAATGTAACAATGTGGAAAAAGTCAAAGGGTCTGAATACTTTCCGAATGCACTGTAGGCTACAGTAGAATTTAACAGGTAAAATAACAGTTGATCTTTTGCATTGAAGTGTGTAGGCTACCACTGTAAGTAGGCACACTGTAGTTAAAAATCAGAGTAGACAATGTTTCAGAATTTGCAGGCAGTGCAGCATATTTAGGTTCGGGAATAAGTACATGCGAAACATTATTTAATTCAAACTATCTGTATACAGGTCGACAACAATTTGCAACTGTTTTTGTCTTTCAGAAACGGTCAGATACAGCAAATGTCACTGCAAAAGAAAACATTCTGCAAACACCTCCAGACATTTGATCAAGTTCGCCATTGCTACCATACCCCGTTCAAAGGCACTTCAATATTTTGTCTTGCCCATTCACCCTCTGAATGGCACACATACACAATCTCAATTGTCTCAAGGCATAAAAATCATTCTTTAACTAGTCTCCTCCCCTTCACCCACACTGATTGAAGTGGATTTAACAAGTGACATCAATAAGGGATCATAGCTTTCACCTGAATTCACCTGGTCAGTCAATGTCATGGAAAGAGTTCTTAATGTTTTGTATACTCAGTGTATGTCACACCATATTTATGCCTCAATGTTTATACTGTATGTTACATAGCAGCATTTGGCAAACTCAGTGTCAACATGAACAGCATAATATTTCTGTGCAATGCCCTTTCTCAGCCTGATCCCAGATCTGTTTGTGCTGTCCTGCTAAGTCCTATGTTTGAGTTTGAGTTTATTTTTATTTTTACAGGGACAGTGCACATTAATCAACGTTCCTGTAATTTTCAACTGCAGTCCCTGGGCAGGTTATTAAAAACAATTACAATAACAATACAGACAAATAATGAGCAGTAAGCACATGCAGAGCAACATAGGACAAGCAACATTTAGCACGCAGACAGAGCAATAGCACAAAAAGCAACAAAACAAAATACATAAAAGCAACAAAGTGTTTCCACACCTCACAAGCTACAGACAACATGGAAAGCGACAATACACAGCTAGGGATTATGTTTGGCCTTTAGCCATGTCTTAATGTTTTTTGTGAAGGTGCGATAGGTGGTGCAGTTGTGTGTGTCTGATGGCAGTGTGTTCGAGACATGGGAAGCTCTCACAGAGAAAGCAGATTGACTGAAGGTGCTTTTCCTTAAGGGAACTATACAGTCACCTCTCATGGCAGACCTTGGGGATCTGCTGCCATGGGTTTGGGTTTTTTGTTTAACAAAAGTACTAAGTGGAGTGGGAGCCAGGCCATTTAGGATCTTGAATACAAGACATGCGTTGGTGTATTGCACAAGATTTTCCTAACTCAGGAGCTCATGCTTTCTGAGGATGTAACAGTGATGATGGCTATTGGGCTTTCTATCAAGCACTTTGAGAGCATGTTTGTAGACAGACTGAATGGGTTTTGATGTTGTACAGCAAGCTTGGGCCCAACTAGTCAAGCAGTATGTTAAGTGGGGGAGTATCATAGCAGTGAAGTACAGTTTTGCTACCTCTGTAGTCAAACAATTTCGTATGAATCGGAAATTAGCTAGGTTGAACTTGGTGATTTTAGTTACTTTTTTCACCTGCTTTTTAAAAGAGAGGTTGGAATCAAGTATGATGCCAAGGTACTTAAAATCAGATACCAATTGGAGCTTCTCCCCTGACACAAAGACATCTGGCTCAGTAGCATCAGTTGCCCTCTTTGTGAAGAACATGCAGACCGTTTTTTTCACATTGAGATGCAAACATGAGTCACTGAGCCACTTTGTAACCTGGACCATTTATAGTAGTGAGTTATTGTGCAGCTTGTTGTTTGCTCTTTGCATGCACATATATCACTGTATCATCTGCATACATTTGAACTTCAGACCCAGTACAGACAGATGTTAATTGTCATGCCATTGGCACAAACAGATACTATACTTTCTCTCGCCTACTTTCTTCACACCCCACACAGCAATTATTTTTTCAGTCAAGTCCTTTTTACAAGACAACTGTTATTTAGTCTGGGGTCACACCGGTCAGAAACTAAACTGGCTACCTATCTAGGAGTTGTCGCGTCTCGCTACATGCAGACTCTAATGCCTTATGACAGGTTGTTGTTTGCGTATCTGTTGTGCCAGCTGAATCATACTCTGTCATCACAAGCAGGCTGGTTCAGTATTATGGTCTGCCGAGCAGCAGGGTTGACGTAGAAACATGGCCTCTGACACAGCAGAACTGGTGAGAGAGAGAGATGATGTCATTCTCTCCACTCTATTGCCCTCCTCTCTTCTCTTCTGCTCTTTTCTTGATCACTTCTCTCCTGTCCTCTACTCCTTTTCTCCTCTCCTTATTTCCCTCCTCTCCCCTTCTCTTCTCTCCCCCTCCTCTCATCTCCCCCATCCCCTCCTCTCTCTTCTTTGCTTGCCCATCTAAACACGCCATCATTTTACCGTGGCTGGTCCTTAAGAAAGCCTGAAGAAGGCACAGTGTGCCGAAATGTTGGCTTACCCATTAAATCGTTGTGAACATAACTTTCTTTCTTTTCATACTGTGGCTGGGCCTCCCATCCAGAGGAGGGCACAGTTTGTGTCACTAGTGGTAGTTATGACACAAGACCTTTGGTGAACCTGGAGAGAAGTTACATCTATAAAGGAGCCTTGAGAAAAATCTCAGATAGTTCCCAGGAGGCAATGCCAATGCGGCAAAGCAGATGTCCCATCCCAGAAGGAACGTGTATGTGCCTGCAGAGACCTGGCATGAAGTGCTGCCTGACAGGCTGTCGGGCTGGGACACACAGCTGGGTGTGTGTGTGTGTGTGTTTGGCAGGGCAATATACAACAAAACATAAGTCTCAGAGTATGAGAAGTGATGCGTTGCACCAAATTTAGCTGACAGCTAATTTACATTGCCAATGTGTGTGCTTGTGCTTGTGTGTCTGCGTGTTTGCATGCATATGCGCGGGAGTGTGCATGAATATGAGCGTATGCGTGTGTTCCCCTCTCCACCCTGTCCCGAGGCTGAGCTAACTGCACGCTGCTGTGTTGCTGTTTGATGCTGATGTGAGCCGTCAGTGTACAGAGGCTGTCTCCTGCTCCCCCAAATGCCTGAACTGAACAACACAACAACAGGGAGAGGGACAGGGATTACCAGTGGCAGGGATAGGGAGTAGGACAGTGATTTAAGTTAGGTCTCCTAAAGTTCGGAACCAAGAGTTTGATATCAGACCATTTCTTACATGATTATGTTACGTTGATTTGTCTTGCCATCCAGGTCTCCACTTGGTCATTTTGTACATACATTGCTGTGAAAAAGTATTTGTCCCCTTTCAAATGTTCTTTACTTTTGCATATTTTTGATACTTAATGTTATCAGATCTTCAACCAAAACCTAATATTAGATAAAGGGAACCTGAGTGAACAAATAACACAATTACATACTTATTTCATTTATTTTACAAACAAAGTTATGCAACACCCCTTGCCCCTGTGTGAAAAAGTAATTGCCCCCTTACACTCAATAACTGGTTGTGCCACCTTTAGCTGCAATGACTCCAACCAAACGCTTCTGTAGTTGTTGATCAGTCTCTCACATCGCTGTGGAGAAATTCTGTCCCACTCTTCCATGTAGAACTGCTTTAACTCAGCGACATTTGTGGGTTTTCCATCATGAACTGCTCGTTTCAAGTCCTGCCACAACATCTCAGTTGGGATTAGGTCTGGACTTTGACTAGGCCATTCCAAAACTTCAAATGTGTTGCTTTTTAGCCTTTTTCATGTAGACTTGATTATGTGTTTTGGATCATTGTCTTGCTGCATGACCAAGCTGCGTTTCAGCTTCAGCTCACAGACAGATGGCCTGAAATTCTCCTGTAGAATTATCTGATACAGAGCAGAATTCATGGTTCCTATTAAGGCAAGTCATCCAGGTCCTGAGGCAGCAAAGCATCCCCAAACCATCACACCACCACCATCATGTTTGACCGTTGGTATAAGGTTTTTACTGTGAAATGCAGTGTTTGGTTTTCGCCAGGCATAATGGGAACCTTGTCGTCCATAAAGTTATATGTTTGACTCATATGTCCATAGCACATTCTTCCAAGAGTCTTGATGATCATCCAGGTGCTTCCAGGTGCTTTTTGGCAAACTTGAGTCAACCTTTTGGACGAGATGGGTCGCAATATGTCTGGTGAAAACCAAACACTGCATTCCACAGTAAGAACCTCATACCAATGGTCAAGAATGGTGGTGGTAGTGTGATGTTTGGGGATGCTTTGCTGCCTCAGGATCTGGACAACTTGCCTTAATAGAAGGACATTGCTGCGGGGACTTTTGGACGAGATGGCTTCCATTCAGCCACAAGAGAATTAGTGAGGTCGGGCACTGATGTTGGGCGATTAGGCCTGGCTCGCAGTCGGTGTTCCAATTCATCCCAAAGGTGTTCGATGGGGTTGAGGTCAGGGCTCTGTGCAGGCCAGTCAAGTTCTTCCACACTGATCTCGACAAACCATTTCTGTATGGACCTCGCTTTGTGCACAGGGGCATTGTCATTCTGAAACAGGAAAGGGCCTTCCCCAAACTGTTGCCACAAAGTTGGAAGCACAGAATCGTCTAGAATGTCATGGTATGCTGTAGCGTTAAGATTTCCCTTCACTGGAACTAAGGGGCCTAGCCCGAACCATGAAAAACAGCCCCAGACCATTATTCCTCCTCCACCAAACTTTACATTTGGCACTATGCATTGGGACAGGTAGCGTTCTCCTGGCATCCGCCAAACCCAGATTCGTCTGTCGGACTGCCAGATGGTGAAGTGTGATTCAACGCGTTTTCACTGTTCCAGAGTCCAATGGCGGCGAGCTTTACACCACTCCAGCCGACGCTTGGCATTGCGCATGGTGATCTTAGGCCTGTGTGCGGCAGCTCGGCTATGGAAACCCATTTCATGAAGCTCCCGACTAACAGTTCTTGTGCTGACGTTGCTTCCAGAGGCAATTTGGAACTCGGTAGTGAGTGTTGCAACCGAGGACAGACAATTTGTACGCACTACGCGCTTCAGCACTCGGCGGTCCCGTTCTGTGAGCTTGTGTGGCCTACCACTTCGCGGCTGAGCCGTTGTTGCTCCAAGACGTTTCCACTTCACAATAACAGCACTTACAGTTGACCAGGGCAGCTCTAGCAGGGCAGAAATATGAGGAACTGACTTGTTGGAAAGGTGGCATCCTATGATGGTGCCACGTTGAAAGTCACTGAGCTCTTCAGTAAGGCCATTCTACTGCCAATGTTTGTCTATGGCGATTGCATGGCTGTGTCCTCGATTTTATACACCTGTCAGCAACGGGTGTGGCTGAAATAGCCAAATCCACTAATTTGAAGCAGTGTCCACAAACGTTTGTATATATAGTGTATGTGACATGATGTTAGGATATTCTATTGAACATGACTGCAGCACTGTAGATGACTCACTTTAACCCCTCTGTCTTCATGAAAAGCACCTCTGAGTCTTGTTATAGCCCTGTTATAGCCCTGTATATTAACCATGTTAATGTAACATCGTACTTGTACATTATGTAAGTTTAAGCCTAGATGACTAATAGAGTAAGCAGAGTTTATTAAGCAGCTACTGTATATGAGGCATCACAGGCTAGCCATGGCACACAAGGGCACAATTGGCTGTGCTGGACCTGTAATGTCTGCTACATTTTTGGTATTTTTATTTAACCTTTATTTAAGCAGGGAGTCATGCTGAGACCACGGTCTCTTTCGCAGATGAGCCCTGCATGAAAACATCGAAAAACAACAATTACACAATACATATTGTATCTATATACACATCAATTACACAATACATATTGTATCTATATACACATCAATTACACAATACATGAAAAGCAAATACAAAACACGAAAAGCAAAACAGTCATATGAAGCAAACACATTCTTCAGTTAAAAAGCCCACATTCAGTAAAAATACACACATTCTCCGACCTCCCCCCAGCACTGTGACCTGGATGCTAGCTCCAGACACTCCCAAAATATGTCACGCTCTTTGAATCGCTGATTTCGTTGAGGGACGTGTACCCTCCACGGACAGATGTGCTGCAGTCATCGGAACAAAGAAGAGCTGAGTGGGGCGACCCAGGTTTTATTTTAAGCTGCAGCACAGTATGCTGCGAAACACAACAAACACTTGTGGTCAATGTGGAGTCAAAGGCAATGGCAGGGCAGAGAAGTAAAAAAAACAAAAGAAACTAAGAGAAGTAATCCCTTTTAAGTTGCAAATCTGTTCAGGGATGAATTGAACATGTCTGGTTGGACAGGATGTGATTTGTCATAGAGGGAGAACACTGTCAGGACAGCGAGTTGGAAGTTTGGGATTGGGGCTAAGCCTAAATGCTCTTTAGGGGGATTTAGTGGTGGTCTTGGCTGCCCTGTCTTTTAGCTGTGCTTTAGCCCTGACATAGCCCTGCCATAGCCCTGCCCTATAGCCTTCCCTGCCGTAGTCCCACAACCTGGGACATTGCTGGGACATGCCTACTGGCACTCCATAACCACCACCAACCCCCCTTCCCACACACACTCCCCAGACTCCCCCTGCAAATGTTCAGCTTGTGTTTATTCTGCTGTGTCATGTAAGGGTAGCAGTATGTTATGGGCCATTTGTGCCTGGAGAGGTGAAGTAAGGCCTGCTAGCCAATTATGATTTCAATAGCTCAGTTGGTTCCAGCATGGTGCTTGCAATACCAGAGTTGTGGGTTTGATACATTTTAACTGTATCTCTTTGGATAAAGGTGTACTAAGTTATCGCTAGTCCTTATGCTCTGCCACTATGTGTCGCTGCAATCCTACTCTCACTGTCTTGACTCACTCAGACACCAGGTATCTTAGTGGGTAAGAGCATTGTGCCAGTAACCGAAAGGTCGCTGGTTCTAATCCCCGAGCCGACTAGGTGAAAAATCTGTTGATGTGCCCTTAAGCAAGGCACTTAACCCTAATTGCTCATGTAAGTCGCTCTGGATAAGAGCGTCTGCTAAATAATATAATTTTTTTTTATTATTTTTTTTTATTTAAGTTGTTCTTACTAAACCTTAAGGATCTCTGTATACTTTGTTCAAAAAACAGAAAATGTAGCTAAATTGTTTGAAATCATAAATACTGATTAGTGTTTGACAAGTAACACTGCCAAACCAAAAGGCTTTTCAAGACCTTGGCTTGGATGTAGTGTAGTTGAATAAATTCTCCAGCAAATACTATGAAAGATCAGCGTGATCAACAGATTGCCCATCAATGAGATTATACCTTCTAAACTTCTACATCACGAAGTGAGGCACATACAGTGGGGAAAAAAAGTATTTAGTCAGCCACCAATTGTGCAAGTTCTCCCACTTAAAAAGATGAGAGAGGCCTGTAATTTTCATCATAGGTACACGTCAACTATGACAGACAAATTGAGAAAAAAAATCCAGAAAATCACATTGTAGGATTTTTAATGAAGTTTATTTGCAAATTATGGTGGAAAATAAGTATTTGGTCAATAACAAAAGTTTCTCAATACTTTGTTATATACCCTTTGTTGGCAATGACACAGGTCAAACGTTTTCTGTAAGTCTTCACAAGGTTTTCACACACTGTTGCTGGTATTTTGGCCCATTCCTCCATGCAGATCTCCTCTAGAGCAGTGATGTTTTGGGGCTGTCGCTGGGCAACACGGACTTTCAACTCCCTCCAAAGATTTTCTATGGGGTTGAGATCTGGAGACTGGCTAGGCCACTCCAGGACCTTGAAATGCTTCTTACGAAGCCACTCCTTCGTTGCCCGGGCGGTGTGTTTGGGATCATTGTCATGCTGAAAGACCCAGCCACATTTCATCTTCAATGCCCTTGCTGATGGAAGGAGGTTTTCACTCAAAATCTCACGATACATGGCCCCATTCATTCTTTCCTTTACACGGATCAGTCGTCCTGCTCCCACTGCAGAAAAACAGCCCCAAAGCATGATGTTTCCACCCCCATGCTTCACAGTAGGTATGGTGTTCTTTGGATGCAACTCAGCATTCTCTGTCCTCCAAACACGACGAGTTGAGTTTTTACCAAAAAGTTCTATTTTGGTTTCATCTGACCATATGACATTCTCCCAATCCTCTTCTGGATCATCCAAATGCACTCTAGCAAACTTCAGACGGGCCTGGACATGTACTGGCTTAAGCAGGGGGACACGTCTGGCACTGCAGGATTTGAGTCCCTGGCGGCGTAGTGTGTTACTGATGGTAGGCTTTGTTACTTTGGTCCCAGCTCTCTGCAGGTCATTCACTAGGTCCCCCCGTGTGGTTCTGGGATTTTTGCTCACCGTTCTTGTGATCATTTTGACCCCACGGGGTGAGATCTTGCGTGGAGCCCCAGATCGAGGGAGATTATCAGTGGTCTTGTATGTCTTCCATTTCCTAATAATTGCTCCCACAGTTGATTTCTTCAAACCAAGCTGCTTACCTATTGCAGATTCAGTCTTCCCAGCCTGGTGCAGGTCTACAATGTTGGTTCTGGTGTCCTTTGACAGCTCTTTGGTCTTGGCCATAGTGGAGTTTGGAGTGTGACTGTTTGAGGTTGTGGACAGGTGTCTTTTATACTGATAACAAGTTCAAACAGGTGCCATTAATACAGGTAACGAGTGGAGGACAGAGGAGCCTCTTAAAGAAGAAGTTACAGGTCTGTGAGAGCCAGAAATCTTGCTTGTTTGTAGGTGACCAAATACTTATTTTCCACCATAATTTGCAAATAAATTCATTAAAAATCCTACAATGTGATTTTCTGGATTTTTTTTTCTCAATTTGTCTGTCATAGTTGACGTGTACCTATGATGAAAATTACAGGCCTCTCTCATCTTTTTAAGTGGGAGAACTTGCACAATTGGTGGCTGACTAAATACTTTTCTTCCCCACTGTATCTCTTATTGTGAGCCTTTGAGGACAGTCTATGAATGACTCACATTAGCATTCAAAGAACAGTGCTATTCAATCAGCCAGGACTGCAAAAATCTGACCTTTTCATCAACCTGGAACTGCGACATTGAAAATGTACTGTAGCTTAGTTGTTTTGCTACCATTGACGGTTGGTGTTTGAAGAAAGCAGTTGCCACCCAATAGGAATGGTGCTTACAAACGTGTCTTTAAAGGAAACTCAGTCAGCGCTTATTGCCAATGTACTGTAATACTGGGTTTAACTTAGCTTACTTGTCTCTTAGAAACAGACACAAAAAGGGCCAATGTCAATGAAGGCAGCACAAAGCAATTTCAACACCAATTCAGGCAAACAAACAAAGTACAAATACACAAACATGTTGTTGTTTTTTCAACTGGGAGAACAGTCACGTTTTAGGCTTCACAACAAATCCCCCTGGTTGCGGCTGTGGGTGTACTCTACTAGCTGTCTCAAGGAAAGATGTCAGTTTGACATGAGAGAATCCTCTCTTTGACATCTTAGACCCAAAGTCCAATGCTGACTGGATTGTTCCTCTCTACTTGTCTTTGTTTGTTTCTCTTTCTCTCTCTTTCTCTCTCTATGCCCCTCCTCTGTCCATGTATCTCTCTCTATCTCCTCTCTCTCCTATGTGTCTCTGTCTTTTCTTCTCTCTCTCTCTCTCTCTCTCTCTCTTCCTGTCTTGGCTCCTGAAGTCTCCGACCAAATGGTACATGAAACTGGTGCCTGTAAGTCAGCTGACCAGCGCTACACTTATATATCCCTCTTTCATCTGTCCATTTCCATAGTGAATGTCTCTCACCGCCATCTCCATAATGTCTCCATGGTGACTGTCCCCATGGTAAATGTTATCATTCTACAAGTGAACGTCAACATGTGATTGCAGTTATTGGTGTCGCTTTTTTGTGCGGTTAACTCAGTTTCCCTCAGTTTCCCTGAATTTGATTTAATAAAGATGATTTGTGTTACTTGGAGGTTACTGAACATCTGATTGATGCATGGTGATGTTCTCTATTATAAACTTGATATTACATTGTAATGTTTTGATGTCCGATTAAGTATTCCCATGGTCTGTGTGTCGTTAGTCCCTGCATGATGCAATATCATCATTGTTCATCTCCAATGAGAGATGCACTCCATCGATATGGTAATCTGCATTCCCACGTGTCTGCCTCTGTCAGTGTATTTTTTTGTCTGTCCGTGTGTGTATGAATCTCCCTTGTCCCATCTCTCTACCTGCCAAGACCCATTGTCTGTCTGTCTTTCCTGTGGTGCTCCAGGCTCGCTACAGGAAGGAGCATGCGGTGGCCCAGCAGGTGCCCTGGATCCCCCCTGTGGACAACCTGCTGAAGGACACCACTGACGGCTGCGCCCTGGCCACTCTGCTGCACTTCTACTGCCCACAGCTAGTCAGACTGGAAGGTACACTAACTAGACAGTACTAAACTGTATTCTGACCGTGGGGATGGGGGGGGGGTGTGTGTGGTGTGTGTGTCTGTGGTTCCCTATCAACACATTACCCTATCGAGAGTGGGTGGCAGGTAGCTTAGTGGTTAAGAGCGTTGTGCCAGTAACCGAAAGGTCACTGGTTCTAATCCCCGAGCCGACTAGGTGAAAAATCTGTCGATGTGCCCTTGAGCAAGGCACTTAACCCTAATTGCTCCTGTAAGTCGCTCTGGATAAGAGCGTCTGCTAAATGACCAATGTATGTATGTATGAGAGGCCTATAGCTGTCTGAGTTATTCCATCACTTAGTCTGGAGGTGTTAAGGGCTCTCCCCTGGCTAGCCTTTCATGTCCCAGGAGGAGTGAGTGAGCCATCAGCCATCCATTAGTGATGAACATCAAACCTCATAATCAACTCACCTTTAATCTCATCAACCCACTGATGAAGTGGATGGGATCTGATATGGACACACACACGGCTCAGTACCCCAAACTCAGAGTAATGATTGATTTAAAGGCACTCCATAAGATTCTGTTTTCGCATCAAAATGTCTTGAGTACCTTCTGGAAAACATACAGTATCCTGATCCCTGATTGGTCAATCCCAGATAAAAAGGGACAAATACCTTACAAATACCTCCAGCCGCCTTACTCCTAATGGACATTCACTTCCTGATTCACTTCCAAGGGATTTGTGCAGCACTTGTCTCTCAGACCCCCTTTAACCACCTTAGCCAATGATGTGTCCTTGTGGCCTGTCCCTGTCAGATATCTGCCTTAAGGAGAGCATGTCGCTGGTGGACAGCCTGTACAACCTTCAGCTGGTGCAGGAGTTCTGTCAGGAGCACCTCAACCGCTGCTGCCACTTCAGTCTGGAGGACATGGTCTACGCCTCCTCTTCAGTCAAAGTAAGTCCACAAGGCAAAGTTACGGCTTTTAAGTGTGTTTTGAAAGAATCTCTGAGGTACACATTTTTATATTTTTCACACTATTGTGTCTATACCATACAGTGTTGGCTGGGATATTTTCTTTTCACGTGGTCCTTTCCCGCACCGTTCCAGCAACTAGGTTGCATGTGTAACCACGCCAGCGCAGTACAGCGCAGCATGGCTTGGCTCAGCTCAGTAGTGTGAAAAGGGTATTACTGCACTGGCGTGGTTACAGCCAACTCGGTTTGAATTGTTGATTTTTAAAGGGCAGCAAAAGTTCTAAGACATTTTGCAAAGAAAATAATCAATTTGGAAGGAAGATAGTCCAAAGAGCTAAGGACAATGGGTAAAACTAGGCAGAAGTATTGGCAGCTACAGTGTGTGCAGCATTGCCAGAGTTGGTGAGTCGTGTATATTCATATTATGTAATACAGCTGGAGAAAGCCTGGTGGAAAATGGGATCTGTCTTAAATAGGTCCTGTAAACTCTCTGTCCTCACAAACCACAGTATCTGGTTTGTTTGAGCTAGATGTGTGTCTGTTTTGTCTGTCCCTCTCTTTTGTCTGTATTGCCTTCCCTACTTCTCTCTATTTCCTCTCTCCTCTCTCCTTCTTTCCTCTCATTATATACCTTTCTCTCATCTCTCTCTTCTGCGCTCTTCTCTCTCTCTCTTTATTTCTTTCTCTCCTCTCTTTTTCAATTTTTCACTGGAAGCTATTATATAGGTATGTATTGTATTCATGTACAGTATGGATGAACACATAACACTTGGCTTGTGTCTTTGTGTTGGCTCCCAGGCTGTGAATAGTGGGTGTTGGTCACGTGTGTTGTTGCCAATGTATTGGGACAGTCATAGAAACTGGTGGGAAACAAACAGCTCTGCATTCCCCATTTTCTCTATTCTTGTACAGTATGGTCTCACAAGTACTGTACTGAAAAATGGTATGTGTTGCTTTTTGTGGCAGAGAAGTGTCATAATGGAGGAAAGGTGAGTTGGGGGTGAGTTCAAATGTGGTTGTGAGTGTGTGTGTGTGTGTTGTGTGTGTGTGTGCCTTGAGTGCTGCAAACAACAGTGTACCACTGGCCCTGTCTGGGTGTTGAGTATTGGAGTCTACCCAGCTGTCAGTTGTGCTGGTCCTTTCGGTGGAGAAGTGTTGCTAGTAGCTGTTAAAGCACACAGTTCACAAGGTGGGTGAATAGTAGTGAGCTGGAATCAGCTGTGTCTGACACGTCCCTTTAAGCAACCCCAGACACAATGGCAGATCCTGAATAAGTCACTTCACAGAAGGCTTGGAAAGGAGTTGGTTCAGGCTGCGGGCCAGGTAAAACAGAGCCCTTGGGCTGAAGAGGCAAAAAAGTCCTACTGCATCTATCATGACACTAACATTGGGCTAATGCTAGCCACAATAGAAATATAATTACTAGAACTACATTCCCATTGAAGTCAATGTTCTGTGATAGGTGGACCAGCGGCCATATTGAGTGTACCCATGAGTGTTCCAGTCAAATTGCTGTAGTCTGAGAGGCTTGTCCCTTCTAGTAATTATATTTCTATGGCCACAACAACCTGTATACTAGCCACTGACAAAAGCCATAGATATGCACTTCATTTGAACCTCTTCTTGGGAGTTTGAGCTTCTAGTTGCTATTTCTGTGCAGCTTGTGTGACCCCAAAATCTCACACTCACCCAGCCCAAACCTCTTACTTTTATGAGCGAGAGAGAGAGAGAGAGAGAGAGAGAGAGAGAGAGAGAGAGAGAGAGATCATATCATTTATGGACATGGGGGACCTGAGACTATGAATACGGCCTCAGACACACAGGTCTCTGGTCTAATCAGCCCCTTGGCTAATGTGAAGTGATTAATGACATCATAGCCCATGGTAGCCAAGGCACCCACTGAGGACTGAGGGGGGCGGGGTTGCCAGTGTGGTCCCTACTAAACAGATTATCAATTTCCCCGCTTTAGCGTCAGCTTTGTTTGCAGTCAGCACCAATGAGCTCTCATCTCAGACATGGAGTGACACGCTGCAATCTCCAAACTTGGCAACCCGCCAGAGAACAGTAAGTGACAGTAAAATCGGACAATCTGGCAACTGGGCAAGGTAATATCAGGCGACAGGGTTGCAGTGTTGTGAGTAGGAGAAAATCGGGGGCAGAACAGAATGGATGTTTGACTGGCGGGGGTGTTAGGAGAGATAACGCTCCCAATCTAATGTGAGAGGAAGCAGGTAGACAGACAGATGGAGGGAGAGGACAGGCTTTTGCCATCTGGGCTATGCGAGACCATTTCTCTTTCTCTTTTATTTATCGTTTCTCTATCGGACTGGGACTGGGAGGACCCCACTCATGCTGCAGCTGAACAGACCTAGGGGTAGGCTACTGTAGCTCACTGCAATAGAAATTGTAGCCTGGTACCAGATCTGTTTGTGCTGTCTTGCAATCTGGTGTTGGTGAGACAGGAGTTGGCAAAACAACATTACCAGATTTGTAACCAGGCTATAAAAATGGTTGTTGTGATTGTTTGCTATACTGTATGTTATAGTGTTGGAGTGATAGGATTAAAGATTGCTATAGTTATTTTGATAATTTACTGTAGTTCAGTTGCTACAGAGTTTGACATTGGATAATTGTGTGTTTGTCAGTGTTCTGGCTGGATGGTCGTTTGTCAGTGTTTTGGCAACTGTATAGTCTGTCATGACAGAAGAAAACATTAAAATGTCTGTTATGACATAACACCCTGGAATATGAGCAAAGATGATTCCTGTGCGCTGGTTTTGCGTCACTGTATATTTGGATTGCAGAGATTATTGGCTTTGTAACAATAGAATGGGCTGTGCTCTGGTGGGGCGGCAGGTAGCTTAGTGGGTAAGAGCGTTGTGCCAGTAACCGAAAGGTCGCTGGTTCTAATCCCCGAGCCGACTAGGTGAAAAATCTGTCGATGTGCCCCTGAGCAAGGCACTTAACCCTAATTGCTCCTGTAAGTCGCTCTGGATAAGAGCGTCTGCTAAATGACTAAAATGTAAATGTATATGGACACATGCTATCTCAGGGAGCTATACTCTGCATGACCAAAAACTGCTCACGGTACCAATCATTTAAAATGCAGCGTAGTCACTTTGGGGAGTCACCTCTAGTTAGCTGCTTCTGCTGTCTTGACATACTGTTAAATGGCTGAGGGTAAATATTGCTGAAGGGGTGAATCTCTCACACACACACTCGCACACATGCACTCACACACACACAAACGCACACACATGCGCACACACACATACATGCGCACGCACACACACTGCTTTTGCACTGAGTAAGGGAATGTTCCTTTTGTCTGAAATTGTGTTGCTGACCTGATGAACACCGCAGATACTCAAGGTCATATCGGAACACGTGTGTGTGCAAGCCTCCTTGGGGAACCCTGGGTCATGTTCATTAGGGCAAACCGTCGCAAAACGTTTAGCAACTGAAAATGGAAATAAGCGTTTATTATTGGACAAGTCAAGGTAGTCCCTCCCTGTTGCAGTGTGTTTTCTTCTATTTGGTGGCTATGAACATGACTTTGGGCTAAGTGTCAGTGGGTGAGGATGGTAACAAAGGAATAACAATAACACACCATGACTGGTCATGAGGATGTGGCCATCGTTTATTTTCCAATCTATCTATGTCAAGGGTTCTGATGCGAATGTGGTGTGGAATCAAGTGCAGGACACAGGAGCTCAGTCAAACTTGACTTTACTGGAAAGGCACAAAATGAACGGGTCAAACTAACCCGGAGGCGAACAATACGCAACAGTGCGTAAAATACAAAAACCGACTACGCACGAACAAAAGTGCGACGGTAATAACTAGCGTCTGTCCAAACAACAGTAGAACACCAACAGACAGGAAAAACAATTACACACAACACATGACAGAAACAACGAGAACTTATAGGACACATAATCAACACTAAACATGAACAGGTGTACTAAACAGACCAAACCAATCAAACATCGAAAACAAAGAACGGTGGCAGCTAGTACTCCGGAGACGACGACCACCGAAGCCTGCCCGAACAAGGAGGAGGAGCAGCCTCACCCCCCCTTGACGCGCGCGTGCGCTGACCCTGGCCTCGAGGATGACCAGGAGGACGCGGAGCAGGGCGCGTGGGATGACCACGATGGAACTCAGTCAGAAGAGACGGGTCTAAGATGTCCCTCCTCGGCACCCAGCACCGCTCCTCCGGACCGTACCCCTCCCACTCCACGAGATATTGGAGACCCGCCATCCGACGTCTCGAATCCAAGATGGACCGCACGGTGTACGCCGGTGCCCCCTCGATGTCTAATGGGGGCGGAGGAGTCTCTCTGATCTCATCTTCCTGGAGTGGACCAGCTACCACCGGCCTGAGAAGAGACACATGGAACGAGGGGTTAATATTCTTATACTCAATAGGCAGTTGTAATCTGTAACACACCTCGTTCAATCTTCTCAGGACTTTAAACGGCCCCACAAACCGCCGACCCAGCTTCCGGCAGGGCAGGCGGAGGGGCAGGTTTCTGGTAGAGAGCCAGACTCGATCACCAGGTGCGTACACCGGCCCCTCACTGCGGTGGAGATCGGCGCTTGCCTTTTGACGACGGATGGCCCGCTGCAGATGGACGTGTGCAGCGTTCCACGTCTCCTCCGAGCGCCGCACCCACTCATCCACCGCAGGAGCCTCGATCTGGCTCTGCTGCCATGGTGCCAGAACCGGCTGGTAACCTAACACACATTGGAAAGGGGTTAGGTTAGTTGAGGAGTGGCGTAGGGAATTCTGGGCCATTTCTGCCCAAGGAACATACCGTGCCCACTCCTCCGGCCGGCCCTGGCAGTATGATCTAAGAAACCTACCCACATCCTGGTTCACGCGTTCCACCTGCCCATTACTCTCAGGATGGTAACCCGAGGTAAGGCTCACCGAGACCCCCAAACGCTCCATAAATGCTCTCCAGACTCTGGAGGTGAACTGGGGACCTCGATCAGACACAATATCCTCGGGTACCCCGTAGTGCCAGAAAACGTGGGTGAATAGCGCTTCGGTGGTCTGTAGGGCAGTAGGAAGGCCCGGCATAGGGAGCAAACGACAGGCCTTAGAGAACCGGTCCACAACGACCAGTATAGTGGTATTCCCCTGCAAGGGGGGAAGGTCAGTGATGAAGTCCACCGAGAGGTGAGACCATGGTCGTTGTGGAACGGGCAGGGGTTGTAACTTACCCCTAGGCAGATGTCTAGGCGCCTTACACTGGGCGCACACCGAGCAGGAGGAGACATAAACCCTCACATCCCTGGCTAACGTGGGCCACCAGTACTTAGCACTAAGACAGTGCCCTGTCCGGCCAATACCAGGATGTCCAGAGGAGGGTGACGTGTGAGCCCAATAAATGAGTCGATCCCGAACCTCGAGCGGAACGTACGTCCGACCCACAGGACACTGTGGAGGGCTAGGGTCGGTACGCAATGCCCGCTCGAGTTCAGCATCGACCTCCCACACAACCGGTGCCACTAGACAAGACTCCGGTAGTATGGAAGTGGGCTCAACGGACCTCTCCTCTGTATCATACCGCCGGGACAGGGCGTCTGCCTTACCGTTCTGGGACCCAGGGATGTACGTGATTTTAAATACGAACCTGGCTAGAAACATGTTCCACCAAGCCTGGCGAGGGTTCAGTCTCCTAGCTGCCCGGATGTACTCCAGGTTCCGATGGTCAGTCAAAATGAGGAAAGGGTGTTGAGCCCCCTCAAGCCAATGCCTCCACACCTTTAGGGCCTGTACCACGGCTAACAGCTCCCTGTCCCCTACGTCATAATTTCGCTCCGCCGGGCTGAGCTTTTTAGAGTAAAAAGCACAGGGGCGGAGTTTAGGTGGCGTGCCGGACCGTTGAGATAGAACAGCCCCTATACCGGCCTCAGACGCGTCCACCTCTACCTGAAATGGTAAGGCGGGATCCGGATGCGCCAGCACCGGGGCCGAAGTAAACAGGCCCTTCAGTTTCCCAAAAGCCCTGTCCGCCTCAGCTGACCACTGCAAGCGCACCGGACCCCCTTTCAGAAGAGACGTGATGGGAGCTGCCACCTGTCCAAAACCCCGGATAAACCTCCGGTAGTAATTTGCAAAGCCCAAGAACTGCTGCACCTCTTTAACAGTGGTTGGGGTTTGCCAATTACGCACGGCTGACACACGGTCCACCTCCATCTTCACCCCTGACGCGGACAACCGATAACCCAAAAAGGAGACCGACTCCTGGAAAAACAGACATTTCTCTGCCTTGACATACAGGTCGTGCTCCAACAGCCTCCTCAACACTCGACGCACCAGGGCTACATGCTCGGCTCGGGTAGGAGAGTACACCAGAATGTCATCAATGTACACGACCACACCTTGCCCCTGCATGTCCCGGAAGATCTCATCCACGAAGGATTGGAAGACCGAAGGAGCGTTCATCAACCCGTATGGCATGACGAGATACTCGTAATGACCCGAGGTGGTACTAAAGGCTGTTTTCCATTCATCGCCCTCCCTAATGCGCACCAAGTTATATGCGCTCCTGAGATCCAGTTTTGTGAAGAAACGCGTGGATAACTGTATTTCACAGTAATCTGATTGAGACCACGGTAATCAATGCACGGGCGCAACCCTCCATCCTTTTTCTTCACAAAAAAGAAGCTCGAGGACGCAGGGGAAGTGGAGGGCCGTATGTATCCTTGTCTCAAAGATTCGGCTATGTAAGTCTCCATAGCCCTTTTCTCCTCTTGAGACAACGGATACACGTGGCTCCGCGGGAGCGCCGCTCCTGCCTGGAGGTCTATCGCACAATCCCCCTGTCTGTGAGGAGGCAACTGCGTCGCTCTCGATTTACTGAACACAAGTGCCAAATCCCCATATTCAGGGGGAATGTGCATTGCGGGCACTTGGTTTGGACTTTCCACCGAGGTCGCCCCCACGGAAACACCCAGACATCGCCCCTCACACTGAGCAGACCACTCCTTGAGAGCCCTCTGTTGCCACGAAATGGAAGGGTTATGGGTACTTAACCAGGGAATTCCCAGCACCACCGGGTGCGCAGGAGAGTCGATCAGATATAGCTGAATATTCTCCTCATGACCCCCCTGCGTACACATCTTAAGTGGTGCTGTGACCTCCCTAATCAACCCCAAACCCAACGGGCGGCTATCTAATGCATGAACGGGAAATGAAGCGTCAACCGGAAGGAGGGGAATCCCTAAATCTAAACAAGATTTCCGATCAACAAAATTCCCAGCTGCGCCTGAATCTACTAGCGCCTTATGCTGGGAATGAGGTGCAACCTGTGGAAAACTTACAGGTATACAAAAATGTACAACAGAAAGCTCTGGGTAAGTGGGGCGTCTACTCACCTGGGATGGCTCCCCAGTGCGTGGCCTGTTGTCCCCTCCCCCTGGAGACCCTCCCCAGCACCTGGCCGCAGTGTGCCCTCCACGGCCACAAGTGGTACAGGGGACAGCCTCCCTCGGGCTCCTTCTCCTCCTTTCTCTAGCGCCAGCACTTCCGAGCTCCATAGGGCTCGGCTCGGAGGTGCTGGAGGATGGAATGGACGGACCCCACTCGGAACGTCCACGGGTGGCCAGCAGGGTGTCCAGACGGATGGACATGTCGACCAACTGGTCGAACGTAAGGGTGGTGTCCCTGCAAGCCAACTCACGTTGGACGTCCTCCCGTAGGCTACATCGAAAGTGATCGATGAGGGCCCGTTCATTCCACCCTGCATCTACCGCTAGAGTCCGGAACTCCAGTGCGAACTCCTGGGCGCTCCTCCTCCCCTGTCGGAGGTAGAATAGACGCTCCCCCGCCGCTTTCCCCTCAGGTGGATGGTCGAACACGGCCCTGAAGCGACGGGAGAACTCCGCATAGGAGATGGTGGTGGCGTCTATCCTCCTTCATTCGGCGTTGGCCCATTCCAACGCCTTGCCGGTGAGACAGGAGATGAGGGCGGAAACGGTCTCGTGTCCCGAGGGCACCAGGTGTACAGTGGCCAGGTAGAGCTCCACCTGCAGGAGGAACCCCTGACACCCGGCAGCTGTGCCGTCATACGCCCTCGGGAGCGAGAGCCGAATCCCACTGGGTTCCGGAACTTGGGCGGCCGGACTGACCGATGGTGGTGGTGAGGTAGGTGGAGGTGTGGGTAACCCTCTGGACTCCCATCGGTGCAAGGTGTTGATGACGTCCTGCAGAGCGGTCCCCATTCGCTGGATCTGATCATCCTGGCTGCGGACGCGCTCCTCCAACGACTCAGGCGCTGCTGTCGCTCCTGCTGATTCCATAGATGGTGTGTAATTCTGTCAAGGGTTCTGATGTGAATGTGGTGTGGAATCAAGTGCAGGACACATGAGCTCAGTCAAACTTGACTTTACTGGAAAGGCACAAAATGAACGGGTCAAACTAACCCGGAGGCGAACAATACGCAACAGTGCGTAAAATACAAAAACCGACTACGCACGAACAAAAGTGCGACGGTAATAACTAGCGTCTGTCCAAACAACAGTAGAACACCAACAGACAGGAAAAACAATTACACACAACACATGACAGAAACAACGAGAACTTATAGGACACATAATCAACACTAAACATGAACAGGTGTACTAAACAGACCAAACCAATCAAACATCGAAAACAAAGAACGGTGGCAGCTAGTACTCCGGAGACGACGACCGCCGAAGCCTGCCCGAACAAGGAGGAGGAGCAGCCTCGGCCGAAACCGTGACAATCTAAGTGTGTACTAGGCCTATATCATATGCCATTTCTGGGATTCGTTGATTTTCAATTTCAACATGTATGATGAAGAAAATTGTGTTTTATCATAATTCGAAAGTGTCATGAGTAAATATTTTTGACAGCAGCTCTTTGAATATATTTAGGTCTCTGTGGATTTTTCTCTGCCACTGTTCTTTCTGACCTGGTTTCTGACCAGGGCATGAGTTCTAATGGTGTAACAATCCGATATAAGGATAGCAAGGGAAAGGAAAAAAAGCTTTCCGCTCTTTGTGTACAGGTGATCTGGCCAAACAGGTCCTTGTGGGTCAAACGTATTAATTGGTTCCCTAGCCCATCTCGAGAGGAGCAGAAACTAGGCTAATGGTTATTTTTTCATGCACAGGCACATTCTAGTACCAACAGTACCACATACCATTATGTAAATGACGTATTAACTAAAGGGATCTGGCTGTGTACTGTAAAATAATGTGACCCCTTGAGAAATGTGAAACAGCACCTCTGTTTTGATGGTGATTAAAGTGATGGGGGAAACACTGTATAAACAAGGTAAGCGAAGTGACTAAATTAGCTCACTCTTTACTCTAACCAGTTGGATTATTTTTGGTCTATGAAGGTTTTTGTTAAGAAAATGTAAATGTACTAACTGACTGATCTCAAAGTATTTGTGATGTGCACTGACAGATAAAAAAAATAACTACCTTTCTGCAAGGGTTTGTCTTTTTGAAGTTAACAGAGACATCTTGTGGAAGCTCAGGTATACTGCATTTGACAGTTTTGAACTGTCATGCTTTTCTCCAAGAGTTTATGTTGCAGTAGTCTTTTGCCTGGTGTGAAATGTTGATGTTGCAGTACTGTTTCTATTAACCTCAGCCTTACCACCATATCCTGTCTGTTTTTGTATTTTCCAGAATAACTACCTTGTGTTCATGGCCGAGCTGTTCTGGTGGTTTGAAGTGGTGAAGCCCTCCTTTGTACAACCAAGAGTTCTGGACACTGAAGGTAAGTCAGGCGAAGCAATTTTTTGTACTTCAGAACTGTTTTGTATTTTTGCAAACCTTCAGACAGCTCGGTTAAATAATTCCTGTTCTATTTATTGGTTTAAAAGGCCCAGTACAGTCTTTTCCTGTATTTTATATCATATTGTACAACAGCTGATGAAACTAACACTGTAAAACTGTGAAACAATTTTATCAGTGTTATTTCCTGGTAGTTGCTGGTTGAAAATACAATCTACACAGGACCTTCTAATCTAAATTAGTTAATAGACCAATAACAAAGACATTTCCAAACCTCTCTGCCAATAACAGCTAGTTTTCAGTTTTCCCCTCCCCGCTCAGACCACTCCCAGACAGTCCTAGCAAAATTCTTTTTTTGTTGTTGCTAAAAAAACTATTTTTGCCCATTTTAATGGAAATCTACTACAGTAAGGTACTTAACTGTTATCCAGAAATTATTTGATAATGATATAAAAACAGCTGTATTGGGCCTTTAATGAGAGTAAAGTGTTTGTGTTTGGTTTTCAGAGCCAGCCCTTACGTCGTTAAGGAACATGCCCTCTGTTCCCATCTCCAATGTCACCAAGAAGAGCTTCATGGAGAGACCGCCCAGCCAAGAACAACCCAGGTAATATTTGTTATTAATTTATGGTCCCGTTTGGCTCAGTTGGTACGTCATGTTCGATTCCCATTGGGGGCACCCATACGAAAATGTATACACACATATATATTTTAGGGTAGCAAAAGTATTGGGACAAATTCACTTATTAAGTATTTGGTCCAATTTCATAGCACGCAATGACTACATTATATTGTGACTCTACAAATTTGTTGGATGCATTTGCTGTTGGTTTTGATTGTGTTTCAGAATATTTTGTGCCCAATAAAAATGAATGGAAAATAATGTATTTTGTCATTTTGGAGTCACTTTTATTTTAAATAAGAATATAATTGTGTTTCTAAACACTTCTACAGGAATGTGGATGCTATCATAATTACGGGTAATCCTGAATGAATCGTGAATAATGATGAGTGAGAAAGTTACAGATGCACAAATATCATACCCCCCCAAAAATGCTAATCTCCCCTGTTATTGTAAGAATGGCCCCTGCTAGAGCGTCACATCTCTCTACCTCCTCTCCCTCGCGCTTTATCAGCTCCAGTTAATAAAGTAGCTTAAAAATTGACTTTTCTGCTGCTTCCCTCACTCAGATTGGACCGGGTCTGGATCCGACAAGGTCTTTACGGAACAAGTCTAGTTGGAACGGGTCTCTATATTTAACAAATGTATTTATGCATATCGGGTCTGGGTGGGAAAGCCCCAGGTCCATTTCGGAACAGATCCAACTTTTTGGACCTGTGAAGGACTCTATAGTACAGTACAGAACGCCCAATCTCTTCTGACCATCAGGATTATTTTGATGTGGTTATCTTGGCTGTCAAAGCCATCTGCAGGGGATACTGATCAGAGGTTTAGCAAACCCATCTGGAATGTATTAAGTAGTCTGGGGTGGGCGCATACTGTACATACAGCGCTCAAGCTATGGTGCCAAGCTTAAAAAAGACCCCATTCCGATCTCTCAACAGAGGTGATAATGTCTTGGTCATTTCGAAACCAGTATGTTTTCACCTTTGTATGTGTTCATGATTGTCAATTATATTTTATATATTTTTCCTCCCTCTAGCCTGCCTCTCCGACCCCAACCTAGGAACTCAGGTAACTAGATCACTAGATGTTTTGGCTTCTACCAATTGATCATTAAATAGATTAAAATATCATACAAATTGATGGATCTGATATGAGATGCTTATTCTCATCCAGGTGAAATAAAGAGATCAACCTCAATGTCCTTTGTGGATGGCTGTGTAGGAACTTGGCCCAAGGAGAAAAGGTTAGTGTCATGTAGCAAGTCAATTAATGATTTTTAACAGACAAAATACTTTTAAATAGGCAATTATTGTTTGGTACATGATTGTCATAACGTATTGGTAAAAAAAAGTGCAATACCAATAGCATTTGACTGATTGACTGACTGTTTGTTTTTGCCAGGTCTGGGCCTTACGGGGTATCCTTCGACATCCCTTTTGACAAAGACAACGCCCAGACGTCCACTCCCCCCGGCCGTGGCATGACTCGCTCTACCAGCACAGATGTCTTCAAGGTTCAACAGATGCCCCGGGGCATGAAGAGGAACCTGTCCTTCCAGCCCATCAACGGGCAGGGTGTGGGCATCGGGGAGGAGGGCCTCCCGGACAGCCTGGCAGGGCCCGATCTGCCCAGACAGCCTGGCAGGCCTCAACCCCCTGGAGGCCCACTGAGGTTCCCCAACGGCGGCGCAACCCTGGACAGGCACGGAAATAGCACCGCCACCCCCAGCATGGAGGAAGCCCTTCAGATCATCCACAACACCGGTAGGCAGCTCCCACAGTGCTCCCTGGCAGAGGACATCAAAAACGGGTTCTTCCTGCACAGTCCAAACCAGGGCAGAGGAGGTGGCGTAGTCGGCCTGGACCCTAATGCTCGACCGGAGAACAGCGACCTGGATTCATTGAGCATCATGGACACCACGGAGGTGGACACGGGCATCCACGTGAGGACCGAGGACATCGCCGAGACCCTGGACGAGGACTCATCGCTGAGGGAAGCTCTGAGCATGGAACTGGACATGGACACGCCCAGCCCCTGCCCGAGCAGCTCCGGCTACACCAAATCTCCCTCCACCAGCTCCGGCACCAAGATGACCAGCTTCGCCGAGCAGAAGTTCCGGAAGCTCAGTGTCCCCGAATCAGGGGGAAGAAGCAGCAGCAGCGGGGGCGGCAGCTCCCTCAAGACCACCCCCGAGGGCTCAGAACTGGGCCTCCCGCTGTCTGTCTCCTGGGCACCCACTCTGGAACACAGCCCCGTCCATCAACAGAGCGCGCCCCTCACCCAAGACCCTCCAACTGGGCCAGCCCAGGGCCCTCCCCCTAGTGACCCGGCCCAGGCCATGGCGACGGAGATGGTGGAGCTGCGCATGCGCCTAGAGGAGAAGCGAAAAGCCATTGAGGCGCAGAAGAAGAAGGTGGAGGCCGCATTCACTCGCCACCGCCAGAGGATGGGCCGCTCCGCCTTCCTGGACGTGGTCAAGAGGAAGGGTGATGGCGCCTCGGGGGTAGGAGGACAGGAGGAAGGGGGGAAGACGACAACGGAGGATGAGAGGAAAATAGGGAGGAGCAAAGCGGACACACCCGACGGGGCTGAGCAGGGGCATGGACCCTCCGGAGCCCGCTGGCTGAAATCCTCCTCCGGAGGAGGAGGAGGAGGAGGAGGAGGAGGAGGAGGAGGAGAAGAGGGAGGTCAAGGTCCCGTCGGAGGTCAAGGACCCGGTGAGGTGGATCTAGCTGAATACACACGCTCCATTGAGAAGCTGAACCACTCACTGGGCTTCCTGCAGATGGAGATGCAGCGCCTGGCCCAACAACAGGAGGTCATCATGGCCATGAGAGAACAAAAGCAACAAAAGGCCTGGGTCATCCCCCCTCCCCAGACCTCGCCCCAGAAATACACCCGCACCTCCGCCCGCTCCTCCGACTCACCCTCCCCGGCCGACTCACCCCACTCCGCCCACCGCTCGCCCACCAGCATCAAGAGGAAGTCGGCCTCCTTTCACTCACGGAACCCCCGCACGCCACGCCCCAGCGAGCTCAAGCTGGCCCCCTATAACCGCTGCCTGACAGCGCCCCAGTCCGTGGACAGCCTCCCCCGCCTGCGCCGGTTCTCCCCATTCCAGCCCATGGCCTTTGCCTACATGGGGGAGAAACCCACCGGTCAAACCACAGAGACCGAGGACAAGGATAGGGACATGGACACTGAACCCCTGCTATCCCCAGAGGGAGAGGCTGGTAGTGCCTCCCCAGCCAAAGACAACCAGAAAAGACAAGAAGGGACCCGAGAGATTGCCAAGAAGGATGAAGCGGAGGAACATGAGGAGATGGAAGTAGAGGAGAAGAAGCAGGTGAAAATGGATGAGATCAAACCCATAATAGTGTCGACTGTATCTGAAGTGCTGGCCCAGCCAGTGAAAGAGACCTTTACGGTCACCCCCACCGAGACCCCCCTTATCTCAGACCTCTTTGGCGGTGCCAGAAGCAACCTGATTGAGGTGCCTCTGTACGTGCTCAAGCCACTTGAGGGAGAAGGCATGGAGGAGAGTGGAGACATGGAGGGGACCTATGGCGATGACAAAAAAAATTCCTGTGGCTTTTTCTTTAAGGTAGGAAGTTAAAGATACACGATAGAAGTTTAGTTGCTAATAGTTGTGAGTTAATCTCTACACAATATTTATGTCCATTTAGGGGAACCCTTTTGGCTCAAGAGTACTCCAAGGCAAAAGTTCTTTACAGCCTCTTAAACAGTCATTCTGATTTCTATGTAAAATAGCCTTTTGAGTGACTAAAACATCACCCATAATATTTCTTCCCGATATAAATGCTCAACATTTTAGAAAAAGTAATTTTTCTCTCATGTCAAACTATCAGGAAGTCTGAAAAGACAGAGTGAGTGAGCGGGGAGTTGGTAGGCTGAGTGGGCAGGGAGCTCACCTTGAATGATGGTTCTTTGAAAACACCTATTCAAGCAACATGCAGTGAGCATTTTTGCACTGAGATTATCTCAAGCAAATTTGCTAATACACAAAGCAACTCAAACAACAGTTTCTGTCATACATAAATTCATGATTTCACAAATGATTTGTTTATCCAACTGTTTGGTTATTGTAACAGTATCAATATAGACAAAATGTTGGCCGTATAATTTAGCTAGCTAGCCCAAATGGAATTGTCAGTACTGTTTATCAAGCTAGCTAGCTAGCTAGTTCATCTTGAACAATTTCAGTTGAAACTTTACAGGGTAAGGTCTGGGTACATTTCAATAAATATATATATATTGACTGCCAAACAATGTTCATATACTGTATCATGACTATCAATGATGTCAAGAAGTATGAATCTCCCGTTTGGCATGTCTCTTGATGTAATGACATGACAACTGCATCTGAGTTTTGGGCAACCCTTCCCCCGCTTTTGTTCCATGCTGGCTGATAGGGCCGGTTCCAGGCACAAGCGACATAAGAGGCCACTAAAGCCTCGTTCACACTGCAGGCCTTAATGCTCAAATCACTTTTGTTTTTCAAATCCGTTTTGGAATACTGACTGTCCAAACAGCAAGTGACCAAATCGGATTTGTGTGTGTTCAGACATTTGCTGAAATGGCTGCGCTAGTTGTCATAGTGATGACGGGTGTGTGCACAGTGGTGTGGGCTGATTGGTGGTGGTGCTCGTGCTTCCTAACACGAGCACCACCACAAGCTAAGGTGACAACATTGCCTGCCATGGATGTTTCCCTGTTGCTTTGAATGTTCAAAATCATAGTGTAAGAACACTTTTAAAGCTTCTCAGGATAAGATGATCCAACTTTCAAAACTATTCATTTTTGGCTAGCCAGAGCACTCTAACTAGCTAGCTAGGTTTGTGTTTAGCTTTCTAGCACATTCACTAATTTGTTTATAAGCTAGTTAGCTACCACGTCATGTTCTTGTCAAACTGTCAACAGAGTAGCTAGCAAGCAACAGATTTGACCATTCATACACAAGTCGCATGGCCAGGAATCAGATTTGTATCTGACTTCAAACCACCTACGAAGATGGTTTGAAATGTGGCTTGTAATATCCGATTCTGTCAGTCACTGACAGTCACTGAATTAGCCATGTCAGCTAACAATTGTTTGATTGGTAGTTAGTCTAGCCAGCTTTCTAAACTTGTATTAATCATGGCTGAATACCGACCGGGCACGCAGGGCACGTGCCCAGGGGCCCTGACCTCCAAGGGGCCCCCATTGATTTTGTTAGTCATTCTCACTCAGATATCATATTAACATGGTATAAGTAATTGCAAAATGTGTAGAATTGCAGGAAATTAACTTTAAATCAAAACAAATTATCCACCTTCAAGAGGGGTGCCACTAAAATGTTTTACTGTGAGGTGGGGGGCCCCCCAACCAAATCTATCTTAGGGCCCCTGGCAGAAGACCTAGCTAGCCAGTTACTAGCTAACACCAAACACAGATTAAAGCATATTTTTGCCTTAGATGAATAGGGGAAACCTCTTATTATATTTGCTGACACGCTGCAGTAACATTTTGGCACCAGTAGACTAGCTAACTAGCTATGTAAACAACGCCCCTCTGCAAACACACCTTCTGTGATGTTGGTTACAAGGTGGTACTTATTTAAATGAGGTAAGAGGTTAAGACATTACCATTTGTGTTTTAAAATGAGAGGCTTATTGTGATGTCACAAAAAGCCCTTCATAATCATGCCTCCTGAATTGAAGTGTTTGACATGGGGGATGGGACCAGTAACTTTATGATCAAACTTTATCAATGTAGAAGCAACAGTCATTTTTCATACTTTGGTCATCCTACTTTGATCTGGTTTCATCCAAATATCATCCAATTTCAAATCAAATTAAAGTTTATTGGTAACGTACACAGATTTGCAGGTGTTCTAGCAGGTGCAGTGAAATACTTTATATAAATACGTGGTGTGTAAGGGAGAGTGGTGTAAATTGAGCCAAAGTGGTAAGTTGAGCCACCCTTGTTTCTATGAAACCATACACAAAATGAATCATTTGACCAAATATTTTGGAAGAGGTCATCATTTCATGGAGTCTGTGAAGAAAAAAAAACACATGGAAAAATTGGTAAGACAAAAAACTGATTTTTTTATGATGCTTGTATCTAATCAAAGTAGATAATTTTAAGATTGTTCTATACATCAGTTGGGCTTTCTATAAGCTACAAATGAGGTCCTAAACCTATCATGAAAGTCATCCTTGTAGCTGTGTCGGCTAATATAGTCAAAATGTTTGCCTTGGGGTAAGTTGAGCCAATGGCAAGTTGAACAAATTGAAAGACATTATCGCTGGGATATGAGGTAACAATAGGGCCTGGCATGTGTTAAAAGTGTAAAAAAAAAAAAAGTACAACATTTTTGTTAGGTGTTAAGCCTGTGTTAAAAGTTGCTTAAAATTATTAAAAGACAAAAAAGCTATTGTGATTATGTTGAATTGTGTTTGGGAAATAAAAATAGACATGGTTTTAAAAATGTATTGGTAATATTTCATTCAGTACAGAAAAGGCAGCTTTACTTACCCTTTCCCGCACTCAATTTACCCCGTACCTGGGGTAAGTTGTGCCAAGAGACCACTTTTTTGTTCGGGACCTTTTTATGTTTGGGAATAATCTCCAAAATAATAGCTATTACATTAGTGTGTTATTTTAGCCATTTCATTAGTGTGTAAATGGCAGATTCTGGACATTTGACTGCCAAGAATGACTATTGTCTTACAGTGAGGGAAAAAAGTATTTGATCCCCTGCTGATTTTGTACGTTTGCCCACTGACAAAGAAATGAACAGTCTATAATTGTAATGGTAGGTTTATTTTAACAGTGAGAGACAGAATAACAACAACAAAAATCCAGAAAAATGCATGTAGAAAATTTTATAAATAGATTTGCATTTTAATGAGGGAAATAAGTATTTGACCCCCTCTCAATCAGAAAGATTTCTGGCTCCCAGGTGTCTTTTATACAGGTAACGAGCTGAGATTAGGAGCACACTCTTAAAGGGAGTGCTCCTAAACTCAGCTTGTTACCTGTATAAAAGACACCTGTCCACAGAAGCAATCAATCAATCAGATTCCAAACTCTCCACCATGGCCAAGACCAAAGAGCTCTCCAAGGATGTCAAGGACAAGATTGTAGACCTACACAAGGCTGGAATGGGCTACAAGACCATCGCCAAGCAGCTTGGTGAGAAGGTGACAACAGTTGGTGCAATTATTCGCAAATGAAAGAAACACAAAAGACCTGTCAATCTCCCTCTGCCTGGGGCTCCATGCAAGATCTCACCTCATGGAGTTGCAATGATTATGAGAACGGTGAGGAATCAGCCCAGAACTACACGGGAGGATTTTGTCAATGATCTCAAGGCAGCTGGGACCATAGTCACCAAGAAAACAATTGGTAACACACTACGCCGTGAAGGACTGAAATCCTGCAGCGCCCGCAAGGTCCCCCTGCTCAAGAAAGCACATATACAGGGCCGTCTGAAGTTTGCCAACGAACATCTGAATGATTCAGAGGAGAACTGGGTGAAAGTGTTGTGGTCAGATGAGACCAAAATGGAGCTCTTTGGCATCAACTCATTTCGCCGTATTTGGAGGAGGAGGAATGCTGCATATGATCCCAAGAACACCATCCCCACCATCAAACATAGAGGTGGAAACATTATGCTTTGGGGGTGTTTTTCTGCTAAGGGGACAGGACAACTTCACCGCATCAAAGGGACGATGGACGGGGCCATGTACCGTCAAATCTTGGGTGAGAACCGCCTTCCCTCAGCCAGGGCATTGAAAATGGGTCGTGGATGGGTATTCCAGCATGACAATGACCCAAAACACACGGCCCTGGCCAAAGTGTGGATTTGTTGTTATTCTGTCTCTCACTGTTCAAATAAACCTACCATTAAAATTATAGACTGATCATGTCTTTGTCAGTGGGCAAACGTACAAAATCAGCAGGGGATCAAATACTTTTTTCCCTCACTGTAAACAAAAGCAAATTTGCTTTGGTTCTGTTGGCGGCCATCTTTGTTTTTTGGAAGGAAATACTCTGTTTTTAATATGAGATGATTCATGATTTTTTAAATAGGTCAAGCCGAGGACAACATGGTCTTTCCTGTTGTGGGGAGGGTATCTAGCTAGCTACAGTCGTCTGTGCCTTTATCTAGGTCAGGAAACTGGAGCTTGTAAATAATTCAAATGCAGCTGCTGAGAAGTGGGTTCGTAGAGATGTTGAGCTAGTTGTAGGATAGTTCTGATGAGGTTCACATGCAATTTTCAGCATTCAGATCAAATTATCAGATTTTGCACATGGTATTGGATCTTGTGTGCCATAGTAAGAAATAGTCGTCAGTAGAGGGGTGTTGCTATTAGAGAGAGCACCGCTCCCAGTTTAGTTGTAAAGTTACTTAGGAAATACACAGAGCAAGTGGCTTTTGGTCAGACTCAGATTAAACCTAGGGCAGCCTACTCTTAGACTAAAAACCATGTTCAATTAATAGTCTCCATTGAAAGTGCTAGCATGTTCAAAGAAAAGTCTCCACTAAAAGTGCTTTCAAGTCCAGAGTAGTAGGTATAATCTTGGTATGTGCAGATGCCCCTTTAAATGTACCAGAAGAAACAACATCTCACATTAACCAGGGAAGTCCTGAGGGATCCTGTAACTGTACATCATTGGTTATGAAAGAATACCACTGACTGTTTGTGTGTACCTGTCCCCAGGATGACGGTAAGGGGGAGGACAACATGGCTCAGAAAAGGGCTGCTCTCGTGGAGAAGAGGCTGAGGAGGGAGAAGGAGACGCAGCAGAAGAAGCTGCAGCAGGAGGCAGAGCTAGAGCAGAAGAAGGAGGAGGCACGGTATGTATTCATACTCACACCCACGTACAGACACTCCCACTTGAGCTATTTTAAAAGCCCCTCACATAGTATCGTGTTGTTTTACGTTAGTCAATCAAATTGTATTTGTCAAAGTATATCAAATGCTAATGCAATTAGCAAAAGTACATTACTACTGATTGTCTGGTAATGTGCATCAATCAGTATTCACATACTTTGATCAATTGCATACCATCTGATTGCTCCCGGTCATAGTTTGAGATGTTCTTGATTCTTGGTCATCATCTACTATGTCTCCTTTGCCCTCTCCACTTCCTCTCAGAGTAAAAGCAGAGGAGGAGCGCGTGAGGAAGGAGGAGGAGAAGGCCCGCCGGGAGTTCATCAAGCAGGAGTACATGAGGAGGAAGCAGCTCAAGCTCATGGAGGACATGGACACAGTGATCAAACCGCGACTGGCCTGCGCCAAACAGAGGAGAGCCCGGCCCAAGTCCATCCACCGGGACAGCATGGACTCCCCCAGAACCCTGGCCAGGGCGGCAGGTAACCATGGAAACCTCTCTCAGGGATCACTGTTGGTGTCGTGTTGGTGTGGTGTGTCTGCCCATGTGCCGCCCATGTGCCGCCGTCTGGCGCCACAGCTAGCTTTGTGCCACTTGCGATAAAACACTGTTTCTCTGCAGCTCAGCGTGGGTTCTTATGGTAGACTACAGAGTGTACTAGTTCTGGTTGAGATCTGCATGCCAACTAGTACTATTAAGAAATTGCTTCATTATGAAAGCAACTTATTTTCAATTCAGTAGCTAACCCTGCCTGATTTCTTAACTGCTTTGCCAAACCAATTCAACCAATTTGATCTTGTAATGCAATGTGTAGCTTGAATCGATCTCTGATAGCTTGGCAAGGACATCTCATTATGCTATGTGGGACTTTGGAAGGTTTCCATGACAACCATCATCAGTCTTTGACTATGAAAAGGAACTCAAAATCAAAATACAGAGGTGTGTGTGTTTGCACACATCAAATGATGCTGCAGATAGCTGTGACAAGGTGGGCACAAAATACTGTGGACGGACTCGTGTTGTTGTTGTGGTCGTGGTGTAACGGTGTTGTCCCATCTTGTGCAAAACTTGTGTTTCACATCCAGGTTCACGACCTCGTGTTTTTTCAGTCTCCAGCTTGTCTCTGGCCTCGCTCAACCTGGGAGACAGTGACAGTGTGCACTCTGAGAAGAGAACACCAAGGTAAGATTCCTTTCTATTAACAGTATATGAAACACACTTCTGCATACGCCTACATGAATTTCATCTTAACATTTATTCTACTTTAAGGGGTGAATCGTAACTTCGACTTAAGTTTCATTTTCACTTAGTCATGCATTGATGTCAATGGGTGACCATTTTACTTAAGTTAAAAAAAAATCCCAAAATGTTTATTTATAATCTGTTTCATTGAACTTGAGTATCACTTCTGACCTGATTTTTAACCCTCTCTCTAGCCAATGGCTTTTAACCTAACATTTTCTGTATTCTCTACACAATTTTTTCCTACCTACTATCTCACTCTCTCCTAATGTTTTGGAACTGTCAGAAGTGCTAGCTTACACTCTGGCAGTCTGTGCTTCTTTCTGAGCTCTCCTAAACTGAGAAGGAGAAGGTTAGTTCCTGTGTAGTAGTTTAACCCTGAATCCACCTCACTGTCCCAGCTTCTGTAGCATAAGAACGAGAGTTCTTATGGGAAGTCTTAAGACACTGGGGCAACACCAAGTCCAGGGTCCTGTTCATTAGGACACGCAAAGGAAAACCTTTTGCAACAGAAAACAAAAAAAGGTGTTTCTTATTGGACAAGTCCAGGTAGTCCCCTCCCTGTTTTAGTCCGTTTTCGTTCCATTTGGTGTCTAATGAACACGACCCATGTGATGCTTCATGGTCCCACCACCCCCCTTCAATGTGACAGAGATCTCACCATCAACCCCTGCGTAAATGCATTTTCCCCAATGCACTACACAGAACAATTGTTCTGTTTTCCCTATGTCACATTGTCACTGCCTATATTCCTGCTGCTTCGTAACCTCTTCCCTATGTTAAGTGTATCTAGATAAGATGCTTCGAGATATAGGTGCTTGTAGTATCTATCCCTCAAGAACACTTGATTGCGTCACATTGCTTCACTGCTACCCATGCTTGTATGAGAGTAAAGATATACCCTTTTCACGCTATCGTTCCGACCCAAACCAAATTGTGCTGGCTCAGATATTTCGTTTACACATTTTCCCTTTCAGTATGGTTCCAGCAACTATGGTGGATGCGTAATCAGGCCAGCTCAGTATAGCTTGGTTTGGTTCAGTTGTTTGAAAAGCCCTTTAGAGAGCTTGAACTTAAGGTTTTGATAAGCAAAGAACCGTAGTATCCAAAGCCAATCCCTGTTAGCGATGTTCAAATTTACTTGGGTACACACTGTTTGTACTGTGCACACAAATAGCTTGTACAGTTTTCCCATGGAAAGCGGGAAGTCCTTGCACATCATTCTATATGTGGTAACAAAACTGTAGTACCCATGGAAAGAGGTGACCTAAGTGCCTGTGTCTCTCTCTCTCTCTGTGTGTGTGTGTGTGTGTGTGTGTGTGTGTGTGTGTGTGTCAGGCCTGATTCTGCAGATGGTTTTCTGTCCCCTTGTCGATCTGGGAGCCGGAATGGGGAGGACGATTGGGAGAACGGTTCCACCACCTCGTCTGTTAAATCCAACACAGAGTACACAGGTGGGTGATCAACTCATTACACACACCAGTGACACATTATTGTATTATTTTTATTAGCTGTATTATAATTCTTTGTGATTGGCTTTGCTAACTGAGTGTACTTCATGCTTTTAAGATATCTGATTTGGGTCCAATTCATCAATCTAAGCTGCTATTATATGGGATAGGATATAGGATTAACTTTAATGTCCCTGAGGGGGTAATTGTCTTAGAGACACAGTACTGCTGTATACAAAATAGACACTGTACATTCCACACTCACCATAATACATAAATTGCACGATACCCAATGGGGGGTTTAAATGGGTTTCCATCTCATTTTCAACTCTTCTGATTGTTTTGTCACCAAAACAATTGTGTTATATAGCAAATGTGCCCACTCTGTTATTGCCTTAGCCAACAGCTCGCAGTTACAGTGCAGGTATAGCCTACATGATGAGATTATTATGGACAAAAGAGCGAGATTATTTTTATTTGTCAAACGGCAGCCAAGCATCGATCATCATGTCACCAGAATCAAGCTCATCACCTTTCACCTTCATCACCCTATGAAATTCATCATAATTTCTCAAGCCGTAGTGGGAGGACACACAACATGTCATCGCATTACTCCAAGATTATTTCGTTATTATATCAATATTTGCACATACAGTTGAAGTCGGAAGTTTACATACACTTAGGTTGGATTCATTAAAACTCGTTTTTCAACCACTCCACAAATTTCTTGTTAACAAACTATCGTTTTGGCAAGTCGGTTAGGACATCTACTTTGTGCATGACACAAGTAATTTTTCCAACAATTGTTTACAGACAGATTATTTCACTTATAATTCACTGTATCACAATTCCAGTGGGTCAGAACTTTACATACCCTAAGTTGACTGTGCCTTTAAACAGCTTGGAAAATTCCAGAAAATGATGTCATGGCTTTAGAAGCTTCTGATAGGCTAATTGACATCCTTTGAGTCAATTGGAGGTGTTCCTGTGGATGTATTTCCAGGCCTACCTTCAAACTCAGTGACTCTTTGCTCGACATCATGGGAAAATCAAAAGAAATCAGCCAAGACTTCAGAAAAAAAATTGTAGACCTCCACAAGTCTGGTTCATCCTTGGGAGCAATTTCCAAACGCCTGAAGGTACCACGTTCATCTGTACAAACAATAGCACGCAGGTATAAACACCATGGGACTACGCAGCCGTCATACCACTCAGGAAGGAGACGTGTTCTGTCTCCTAGAGATGAACGTACTTTGGTGCGAAAAGTGCAAATCAATCCCAGAACAACAGCAAAGTACCTTGTGAAGATGCTGGAGGAAACAGGTACAAAAGTATCTATATCCACAGTAAAACGAGTCCTATATCGACATAACCTGAAAGGCCGCTCAGCAAGGAAGAAGCCACTGCTCCAAAACCGCCATAAAATAGCCAGACTACGGTTTGGGGACAAAGATCGTACTTTTTGGAGAAATGTCCTCTGGTCTGATGAAACAAAAATAGAACTGTTTGGCCATAATGACCATCATTATGTTTGGAGGAAAAAGGGGGTTGCTTGCAAGCCGAAGAACACCATCCCAACCGTGAAGCATGGGGGTGGCAGCATCATGCTGTGGGGGTGCTTTGCTGCAGGAGGGACTGGTGCATTTCACAAAATAGATGGCATCATGAGGAAGGAAAATTATGTGGATATATTGAAGCAACATCAGTCAGGAAGTTAAAGCTTGGTCGCAAATGGGTCTTCCAAATGGACAATGACCCCCAGCATACTTCCAAAGTTGTGGCACAATGGCTTAAGGACAACAAAGTCAAGGTATTGGAGTGGCCATCACAAAGCCCTGACCTCAAGCCTATAGAAAAGTTGTGGGCAGAACTGAAAAGGCGTGTGCGAGCAAGGAGGCCTATAAACCTGACTCAATTACACCAGCTCTGTCAGGAGGAATGGGCCAAAATTCACCCAACTTATTGTGGGAAGCTTGTGGAAGGCTACCTGAAACGTTTGACCCAAGTTAAACAATTTAAAGGCAATGCTACCAAATACTAATTGAGTGTATGTAAACTTCTGACCCACTGGGAATGTGATGAAAGATATAAAAGCTGAAATAAAGAATTCTCTCTACAATTATTCTGACATTTCACATTCTTAAAATAGTGGTGATCCTAACTGACCTAAGACAGGGATTTTTTTACTAGGATTAAATGTCAGGAATTGTGAAAAACTGAGTTTAAATGCATTTGGCTAAGGTGTATGTAAACTTCTGACTTCAATTGTAAAAGCGTTTCCACCGCCATTTCTTGCATAATTAATTTTACCAACACAAAAAAATCCCACCTTGTCTAGCATATTTTGTTTTGTCGACATTTGGAAAGTTTACCGATAAATTCTATCAGGCCTGTCGTGAAATGTTTATCAGACTTCACTCGCATAAAAAGGTTGGATGGAAAAGAGGTAGCCTAGCGGTTACAGCGTTGAGCCAGTAACCAAAACGTTGCTGGTTCGATTCCCCGAACCGACAAGGTGAATAATCTATCGATGTGCCCTTGAGCAAGGCACTTAACCCTAATTCCCCCTGTAAGTCGCTCTGGGTAAGAGTGTCTACTAAACTTAACCAAATTTCAACATAGAAAAATCTTGTATTAAATATGTTGAATTTGTACCTTTTAAAACAATGTCATATCTTTAACGTTATATCCACTATCAGAAAAAAAAACAATAGGCTGGGCATCACCTCCTACTGGAGAATTGATCTATCTACAGCTACCCTTTGGTCTCCCATCCAGGGTTTTAACCAAGCCTTACTTTGCTATGAAATTTGTCACTGACTATTACCAATGTGCTATGGTAAGAATGATTGTTGAGAGATCTCCACTTATAAACTAAATAGATTCACTGTTGCTATCAAAGTCATTCCAAAGTGTAGGTTTTACAGAGCAAATTAAATGTGACCATACTTTATCACTCATATATCATCAATGATGCTATTTAGGCCTATATAGCATTTACAACGTCATCAACAACTATTGTTTAATTAAACCTAGGATTAAACTAAAAATAGACAATACATAGGCCTAGGGTTTCAAGCTGTGGTTGATTTCAAGTTTAAAGATATTTAGTGACATTGAAATGTGTTTGGTCAAATAGTAACATTTGAAGGAGATGTATTTTCTGCTTGGATAGTTCCATCTGTGCCACAAACTTACTCTGGCTTTAATTCCAGTTTGTCTACATTTAGTCCTATTCTTTGTTGATATTTGGTTGCGTTCAGAGGCATCATGTACATAGGGGGCACAAGGGCACGTTCCCCCCTCAGATTTGTCATTTTGTTTTGGCATAATGATTATGGCTCTAGATTGCGGGAAAAAGCTGTTTCAGTTGTTTGAAAAATGCTATATTCTCCAACATCAGCCCCCCTCCGGACCCCCCCCCCATCCACATGTACTTCATGTTCCCTATAATTGGTGCATGACGCTCCTGGTTGCATTGACAACCAAACACAATTCAATATCTCTTTTGAAATACAATAAATGGTAAAAGGTAGGCATCAAAATTATTGACACCCCTAAAGATTCTTATAAATAAAGTAGTCAAAAGTTTAGTATTTGGTCCCATATTCCTATCACGCAATGACTACATCAAGCTTTTGACTCTCCAAACTTGTTGGATGCATTTGCAGTTAGTTTTGGTTGTGTTTCAGATTATTTTGTGCCCAATAGAAATGTATGGTAAATCATGTATTGTGTCATTTTGGAGTCACATATTGTAAATAAGATTAGAATATGTTTCTAAACACTTCTACATTAATGTGGATGCTACCATGATTACGGATAATCCTGAATGAATTGTGAATAATGTCAAAGATCATACCCCTAAGACCTCCCCTGTTATTTGTAATGGTGAGAGGTTCGCATTTCTTGGACATATGATATTTGACCCTCTTTGATTATCAGAACGTGACATTGGACTTCTGTTAAGGACGCTTTCATGAACAAGTGTTCAATCATGGCCAGCTGGTCAGGTTAGCATAGGGCTAAATGTGCCAGGTTATCCAATGGGAACAGCTAACATGTAGCGTTTTATCACATGCAACTACGTCGGCGATTTTAATCAGCAGATGCGCATTTTAAACTGAAACCTTTTCTGATGTTCGCAAGTATGGACCCCCTGAAATTGCCCTACCATTACCTGGTTGCTAAAATTCTATAATGTTCGCCTAATTTCAGTTTATGTGAGGAAAAACAAGCAATGTATAGTGCAGAGAATCATTGTATCATCTAAACCGATGTGAAATATATTTTCAATAAGCAAAAATATTGTATTGTCAGCTGTTTGAAACTGGTGTGCAGAAATTGCTCTTCCATTTCCTGGTTGATAAAATTCTAATAGTTAGTCTAATTTCAGTTTATGTGACAAAACAAGCAAGTATAGTGTAGACCAAAACCAAAAATATTGTATTTTCAGCTGTTTGAAGCTGGTGTACAAAACTGAAAGTAAAAGATGCAAAAACTCAACTTACAGTGGGGAAAAAAGTATTTAGTCAGCCACCAATTGTGCAAGTTCTCCCACTTAAAAAGATGAGAGAGGCCTGTAATTTTCATCATAGGTACACGTCAACTATGACAGACAAAATGAGATTATTTTTTCCAGAAAATCACATTGTAGGATTTTTTATGAATTTATTTGCAAATTACAGTGAGGGAAACAAGTATTTTATCCCCTGCTGATTTTGTACGTTTGCCCACTGACAAAGAAATGATCAGTCTATAATTTTAATGGTAGGTTTATTTGAACAGTGAGAGACAGAATAACAACAAAAAAATCCAGAAAAACGCATGTAAAAGTTTTTATTAATTGATTTACATTTTAATGAGGGAAATAAATATTTGACCCCCTCTCAATCAGAAAGATTTTCTGGCTCCCAGGTGTCTTTTATACAGGTAATGAGCTGAGATTAGGAGCACACTCTTAAAGGGAGTGCTCCTAATCTCAGTTTGTTATCTGTACAAAAGACATCTGTCCACAGAAGCAATCAATCAATCAGATTCCAAACTCTCCACCATGGCCAAGACCAAAGAGCTCTCCAAGGATGTCAGGGACAAGATTGTAGACCTACACAAGGCTGGAATGGGCTACAAGACCATCGCCAAGCAGCTTGGTGAGAAGGTGATAACAGTTGGTGTGATTATTCGCAAATGGAAGAAACACAAAATAACTGTCAATCTCCCTCGGCCTGGGGCTCCATGCAAGATCTCACCTAGTGGAGTTGCAATGATCATGAGAACGGTGAGGAATCAGCCCAGAACTACACGGGAGGATCTTGTCAATGATCTCAAGGCAGCTGGGACCATAGTCACCAAGAAAACAATTGGTAACACACTACGCCGTGAAGGACTGAAATCCTGTAGCACCCGCAAGGTCCCCCTGCTCAAGAAAGCACATATACAGGCCTGTCTGAAGTTTGCCAATGAACATCTGAATGATTTAGAGGAGAACTGGGTGAAAGTGTTGTGGTCAGATGAGACCAAAATGGAGCTCTTTGGCATCAACTCAACTTGCACTGTTTGGAGGAGGAGGAATGCTGCCTATGACCCCAAGAACACCATCCCCACCGTCAAACATGGAGGTGGAAACATTATGTTTGGAGGTGTTTTTCTGCTAAGGGGACAGGACAACTTCACCGCATCAAAGGGACGATGGACGGGGCCATGTACCGTCAAATCTTGGGTGAGAACCTCCTTCCCTCAGCCAGGTTTTTGAAAATGGGTCGTGGATGGGTATTCCAGCATGACAATGACCCAAAACACACGGCCAAGGCAACAAAGGAGTGGCTCAAGAAGAAGCACATTAAGGTCCTGGAGTGGCCTAGCCAGTCTCCAGACCTTAATCCCATAGACAAGTGGAGGGAGCTGAAGGTTCGAGTTGCCAAATGTCAGGCTCGAAACCTTAATGATTTGGAGAAGATCTGCAAAGAGGAGTGGGACAAAATCCCTCCTGAGATGTGTGCAAACCTGGTGGCCACTTACAAGAAATGTCTGACCTCTGTGATTGCCAACAAGGGTTTTGCCACCAAGTACTAAGTCATGTTTTGCAGAGGGGTCAAATACTTATTTCCCTCATTAAAATGCAAATCAATTTATAACATTTTTTACATGTGTTTTTCTGGATTTTTTTGTTGTTATTCTGTCTCTCACTTTTCAAATAAACCTACCATTAAAATTATAGACTGATCATGTCTTTGTCAGTGGGCAAACGTACAAAATCAGCAGGGGATCAAATACTTTTTTCCCCTCACTGTATGGTGGAAAATAATTATTTGGTCAATAACAAAAGTTTCTCAATACTTTGTTATATACCCTTTGTTGGCAATGACACAGGTCAAACGTTTTCTGTAAATCTTCACAAGGTTTTCACACACTGTTGCTGGTATTTTGGCCCATTCCTCCATGCAGATCTCCTCTAGAGCAGTGATGTTTTGGGGCTGTCGCTGGGCAACACGGACTTTCAACTCCCTCCAAAGATTTTCAATGGGGTTGAGATCTGGAGACTGGCTAGGCCACTCCAGGACCTTGAAATGGTTCTTACGAAGCCACTCCTTCGTTGCCCGGGCGGTGTGTTTGGGATCATTGTCATGCTGAAAGACCCAGCCACGTTTCATCTTCAATGCCCTTGCTGATGGAAGGAGGTTTTCACTCAAAATCTCACGATACATGGCCCCATTCATTCTTTCCTTTACACGGATCAGTCGTCCTGGTCCCTTTGCAGAAAAACAGCCCCAAACCATGCTTCACAGTAGGTATGGTGTTCTTTGGATGCAACTCAGCATTCTTTGTCCTCCAAACACGACGAGTTGAGTTTTTACCAAAAAGTTCTATTTTGGTTTCATCTGACCATATTACATTCTCCCAATCCTCTTCTGGATCATCCAAATGCACTCTAGCAAACTTCAGACGGGCCTGGACATGTACTGGCTTAAGCAGGGGGACACGTCTGGCACTGCAGGATTTGAGTCCCTGGCGGCGTAGTGTGTTACTGATGGTAGGCTTTGTTACTTTGGTCCCAGCTCTCTGCAGGTCATTCACTAGGTCCCCCCGTGTGGTTCTGGGATTTTTGCGTGGAGCCCCAGATCGAGGGAGATTATCAGTGGTCTTGTATGTCTTCCATTTCCTAATAATTGCTCCCACAGTTGATTTCTTCAAACCAAGCTGCTTACCTATTGCAGATTCAGTCTTCCCAGCCTGGTGCAGGTCTACAATTTTGTTTCTGGTGTCCTTTGACAGCTCTTTGGTCTTGGCCATAGTGGAGTTTGGAGTGTGACTGTTTGAGGTTGTGAACAGGTGTCTTTTATACTGATAACAAGTTCAAACAGGTGCCATTAATACAGGTAACGAGTGGAGGACAGAGGAGCCTCTTAAAGAAGAAGTTACAGGTCTGTGAGAGCCAGACATCTTGCTTGTTTGTAGGTGACCAAATACTTATTTTCCACCATAATTTGCAAATAAATTCATTAAAAATCCTACAATGTGATTTTCTGGATTTTTTTCTTCTCTATTTGTCTTTCATAGTTGACGTGTACCTATGATGAAAATTACAGGCCTCTCTCATATTTTTAAGTGGGAGAACTTGCACAATTGGTGGCTGACTAAATTATTTTTTTCCCCACTGTGAGAACAGAAAGCATAGAACTAGCACACATTGCACAGATCTACCGCTTCCTAGACTTGCTTTCAATGACAATTACAGATCTATAACTCACATTTCTATGTGAATTTGGTCTGGTCGCCCAAAAAGTTACATATTGCAGCTTTAAGGCAGGGGAGAGTTGTTTCAGTTCAGGCTGTGTTGTTGCAATTCGCCTAGTTTCCACAAGGGGGTTGCATTTTACCAAGAGACCCTTTAAAGTTGGAAGTACCACTCTTAACAGGTTCAGTTTTTGTCACTCTGCACATTGGTTGGGTAACATGTTGAATCTAATGCCATGATTGCTCAGCATTAATGATTATGTTTTTGACTTGAGACAATCAAAACAGAGGAGCGAAATGAACTCTTAGCGAAATTTCAGTCAGAAATTATCAGATGATGATTGCGTAGTGGGCCCTTAGTCTAAAGATTCCATGATGAGTAATGTTAAGATAATACCTATAAATGATTTACTCACAGACTGCTGGGACAAGTCAGAGGCCCCAGATAGAATGGTTGCTATGACGACTGATCATCTTCCCTATGTTTGCACAGGGCCCAAATTGTACAAGGAGCCGAGTGCCAAATCGAATAAGCATATCATCCAGAACGCACTGGCCCACTGCTGCCTGGCAGGCAAGGTCAACGAAGGCCAGAAGAGCAAGATTCTAGAGGTAATGTGTTCTCTACAATCTGGTCATTCTATTTCTACGGTGTTGGTAGTACTTCAATACAATGAAATAACATCTCAGATGAATGTTTTCTTAACATTATATTAATTTGATTATGGTGATGTTTACTAGGAATATGTTCATAGGGGATCTATTTTTTATGCAGCAACTGCTGGTCACCAAGCTATTATCATTAAATTGTTTACATTTTAGTCATTTAGCAGACGCTCTGAACAAGAGCGACTTACAGGAGCAATTAGGGTTTAGTGCCTTGCTCAAGGGCACATCGACAGATTTTTCACCTAGTGGGCTCGGGGATTCGAACCAGTGACCTTTCGTTTACTAGTCCAACCCTCTTAACCGCTAGACACGTCTGTTGTCTTCTATTATGCTGTATGAGGACAATGATAATTTATTTGCTCCCTTTTTGCAGGAAATGGAGAAATCCGAGGCCAACAACTTCCTGGTGTTGTTCCGGGACGGGGGTTGCCAATTCCGCTCTCTGTACACGTACTGCCCCGAGACGGACGAGGCCACCAAGCTGACCGGCATCGGGCCCAATCGCATCATGCGCAAGATGATCGAGGGCCTCTACAAGTACAACTCAGACAGGAAGCAGTTCAGCCAGATCCCCGCCAAGACCATGTCGGCGAGCGTGGACGCCATCACGATCTACGGCCACCTGTGGCAAACCAAGAAACCAGCCACCCCGAAGAAAGTGGTACCTGCCAAGTCCTAATGGAACTTACCGTACACTCCCAGCCACCCCCGCCATTTCCCTTCAAATGGAACAGTCCACATTCAATGTGCACTTCACTTTACATATCCATGAGGATTCAGCACCTGCAATGCCAGTTAGATTAATGCATACTTCTGTTTTGTTGTTTTGTTATCTCTTTTCATTCCTGTTAATTTTCCTTTAAAATTCCAAACTGGACATGGGGACTCAGTTAAAGATATGCACAACTGGAATGTAAAACACTATTTAATTAAGAGTTGTAAATAGATATCACTGATGTGTTTAGTACAAGAGATTGTCTTATTTTAGTCATTTTATTACAGCAAGTGTGTGTATGTGGTTTTGTATATGCCAAAAGAGGGACAAAAAAGAAAAGGTATGAATGCCATATGTTTTATTTGGCACACTGAAGCACTGAATGTTACTCATCTGTATAGACGGAATTTTGCTTATAAGTTAACATGTGTGGCCTTACGCTTGTTTTGTTTTTGTATGTCAGTGCAATGAGCTGATTGTAAAGCTATACTTTAGAGAGACTTTTGTATGCTGAGGTGAGAACGCTTTTTCCATGTTTTCGGTTCAAATGCAACCTAATAAGTCTGCGTAAGCTATACACAACATTGAGGGCCAAAAAAGAAGAGCAAACTACCAACAAGCATACAGCTAGTGTTGTCCACGTCTGTCTGTAATGATTTGGGCCATTTGAAAATGCTAAGTATCATAATTATGGATATAAACCCATGATATAGAAAAATAAATTGTTATTAAGGATTGTGATTTAGATTTTGGACTATGAAAATGGACTACAACCCTAGTTAGGTACCATTATTATTTATTATAACATAAACAGTAATTATTGTTGATTCTGTTTTAGTTAAGTTGATCTAAAATGTTTTCAGAATTACATAATGTCAAATTCCTTGTCAAAAGTTTTTTATAGGATACTGCTTGACAGTGAGACTTGACACAGCTTTGTATTATTTTGCATACTTATCAGGTATAGAAAAATACAGATATTTATTTAATTTGCATTTAAGTATTTAAAGACAATTATGTATCACATTTTGTGGTAGGTGCCACACTCATTTGGTAAGATAAAGTACTTTGGTATGAGTAAATTTTTAGAGACCCCACATCTACTGCACACATGGAAACCAGACTGATGATCTGTAAGGCAAAGATTCAGGGTTTTTTCCTGTAATAGCTTACTGAAGGCAGAATGTGGCAAAGTTTGTCACTCCATACGGGTAGAGGCTTCTTACTGTCTCCCACCAGCGTCAACACTTTCCTCCTCGAGCAACAACTTGTGTAGGTTGGGGTTAAGGGATGAAGATAACACAAACATACAGTACTCCACACACACCCTATACGGTTCAAACATACAAACATTGGTGTTTGGTTTTCATTGGGGTATATTTCTAGAATTACCAAAAGAGAAGTTCTATGTGTCTCTGGAAATGTAAACATTAATATGACGAAGTTCCAGGAATTTTGTAGAAAATGATATTGCTATGGGACTGCTGTTACAGTTGTCTTATTTGGCTGTTTAAGGCCAAGATTAATGGCTATTTATTTATAAATGAGTGGACATTGTACAGTGTTGCCGTAAGTTCATCTGTCCATCCTCCTGATGAAGCATTGCTTCCATTTTGTTTATTAGACTGTGTGCTGTCATTCAACATATTGCTGAACATTGTAGGTTTGTTTGTTTCTCTTTAGCATTGAATAAAATGAAGCATGGCCTCAAGTGTGTTGTGTGTCTCAATTGTCATATCAATTGTTTCACTAGATAATCAGTCGACAGAAACCAAGGTCAGTGATTATCTTCTGCTGCCTCAGTATTGATACTCCTGAGGATTGCTTTAGTTATATGATTATGGTTTGTGATAAAAGGTCAGAAACAATTATATTTTGCTTGCTATGGCGATATACTCCAATAACTAAAATCAACCCTTATTTTACCCTTAGGGCCTTTAAAAATGGTCTGTGCACTGTCTATGCCTTTGGGGCCGATTCCAACTTAGGAAATTAGGCCTTTCTTACGCACACCTATCCTACGCACTTCTCAGTAGTTGGTATTCAGACTTACCTTATGAAGGTGCGTTATGGGCTTTGCAGGCATGGTTCCCTTGCGCACGCTGAATAAATGTAATTCAACAGCCTAAAGCTCTCCCACTTGCTGGCCAACTGATTTTCTCGTGGAGTTTTCATTCAATAGGGTTTTCAGTACATTTATCTTAAACCATCCCTTTAAATACAATGTACCTTTAATTTAAAAAATTGTCGACAGACTAGAACACATCGAGAGAACGGCTTCAGAAAATTAGGATCAAGGAAAGAATGCCATCTCTGCATCTTCATCTCCATTTCAGCACCAACTGGAGATTTAAAAATACTCTGATCTTCTAGATTATTTAGGCACATTTTAGGGTTAGTAAAGTATGTATGAATCATAAAAAAATTGATATATTTAGAGAGCCTTTATGCACTAAATATATTGATGAATGAAATAATACAGTGGTTTGATTCTACCTGAAAGTTGTCATATTCAAGTTCAATCCATTAAATATTGGAAGGTGAGAAAAGTTTACAATAGTGGTTGAACAATAGCCCTATAAATCTACCCTAATTCTCAATAATCATGGACTGTACAGTGAGGGAAAAAGTATTTGATCCCCTGCTGATTTTGTACGTTTGCCCACTGACAAAGAAATGATCAGTCTATAATTTTAATGGTAGGTTTATTTGAACAGTGAGAGACAGAATAACAACAACAAAATCCAGAAAAAAGCATTTCAAAAATCTTACAAATTGATTTGCATTTTAATGAGGGAAATAAGTATTTGACCCCTCTGCAAAACATGACTAAGTACTTGGTGGCAAAACCCTTGTTGGCAATCACAGAGGTCAGACTTTCTTGTAGTTGGCCACCAGGTTTGCACACATCTCAGGAGGGATTTTGTCCCACTCCTCTTTGCAGATCTTCTCCAAGTCATTAAGGTTTCGAGGCTGACTCGAACCTTCAGCTCCCTCCACAGATTGTCTATGGGATTAAGGTCTGGAGACTGGCTAGGCCACTCCAGAACCTTAATGTGCTTCTTCTTGAGCCACTCCTTTGTTGCCTTGGCCGTGTGTTTTGGGTCATTGTCATGCTGGAATACCCATCCACGACCCATTTTCAATGCCCTGGCTGAGGGAAGGAGGTTCTCACTCAAGATTTGACGGTACATGGCCCCGTCCATTGTCCCTTTGATGCGGTGAAGTTGTCCTGTCCCCTTAGCAGAAAAACACCCCCAAAGCATAATGTTTCCACCTCCATGTTTAATGGTGGGGATGGTGTTCTTGGGGTCATAGGCAGCATTCCTCCTCCTCCAAACACGGCGAGTTGAGTTGATGCCAAAGAGCTCGATTTTGGTCTCATCTGACCACAACACTTTCACCCAGTTCTCCTCTGAATCATTCAAATGTTCATTGGCAAACTTCAGACGGGCATGTATATGTGCTTTCTTGAGCAGGGGGACCTTGCGGGCACTGCAGGATTTCAGTCCTTCACGGCATAGTGTGTTACCAATTGTTTTCTTGGTGACTATGGTCCCAGCTGCCTTGAGATCATTGACAAGATCCTCCCGTGTAGTTCTGGGCTGATTCCTCACCGTTCTCATGATCATTGCAACTCCATGAGGTGAGATCTTGCATGGAGCCCCAGGCCGAGGGAGATTGACAGTTATTTTGTGTTTCTTCCATTCGCGAATAATTGCACCAACTGTTGTCACCTTCTCACCAAGTTGCTTGGCGATGGTCTTGTAGCCCATTCCAGCCTTGTGTAGGTCTACAATCATGTCCCTGACATCCTTGGAGAGCTCTTTGGTCTTGGCCATGGTGGAGAGTTTGGAATCTGATTGATTGATTGCTTCTGTGGACAGGTGTCTTTTATACAGGTAACAAGCTGAGATTAGGAGCACTCCCTTTAAGAGTGTGCTCCTAATCTCAGCTCGTTACCTGTATAAAAGACACCTGGGAGCCAGAAATCTTTCTGATTGAGAGGGGGTCAAATACTTATTTCCCTCATTAAAATGCAAATCAATTTATAACATTTTTGACATGCGTTTTTCTGGATTTTTGTTGTTGTTATTCTGTCTCTCACTGTTCAAATAAACTATGGTATATGAAGAAGTATGACTTTGCTAATGTTTAAAGTAGAGGGAGCCATTTTGTAGTGACACCCCTGTTCGTTGGAGACAGGTGATTGGACAGTAGAGGGAGCCACCCATATTTTTGTATATCTTATAAGTATAGGCTAGAGACAAAGGACGTTAGAACAGACATATTATTTTGGGACACTGTTCTCCAGACACTGCAGGCGTCTGTAAACTTATGCTGAAATCTTGTGATATAAATAAAACTTATAATCAAAGTACAGTATAAGCGGACTCTTTGTTTCACAGCAATAATTAGCAGCATTGACTCGACACTACAATTGGCGACGAGGATGGGATTAATGGTACGACGGCAATAACAAATGTAGGAAGTATGACACAGACACCAACAACAACTTTTCTGAAATTAAAGGATGTAGCAAGAGTGACTCAGGAGTTTATGATACGGATGGAGAGTGCTGTCAATGGTAGTAAGGAAAGGGTTAAAATAGGAGAGCAGATGGTGGTAGAGAAGAATATAGATTCATCTGAAATAGTGCAAGATACTATCATGGAGGTACAGGATGAGTTCTTTGATTTCAACGGAACATCGGAAGATACATCTGATCAATACCGCTCGTTAGGGAAAAGAGAAACTAAATGGAAGGCATATGGATTTGATTCTTCTGTTTTGAAGATTAAAAATGAATGGGCAGGTAGGAATCTTTGGTTCCAACAGTTAACTCATTCTGTAAGATCAGTGAGGAATCTTGATGGTCCATGTCTGTTGAGAATTCCAGCACCAGGCACGTGGGGTTCCATTTTAGAGACGGTCGCTCAACCTCTATCAAGTACGTGTCAATCTTATGCTTTGTCATGGCTGTTGTATCAGCAACAATCATTAACAGATAAAATAATGTCGTTGTCAAAACATTTGTTTAAGCCTAGGTTTAGGTGTTCTTGGTTAAATGAATTACCCTATGTGAATTTGTTAGATGGGAAGGAAAATCAGTTAACAGCGAACCCTGAAGCATTGGAGGTGAAACCAGTGAGGGCTAAAAGTTGTTTTTGTTCTAATAAAACATATGATGGAAATGGTATGTTCATGGGAATATCAGATTGTGATGATTATATGATGACTTTGGGTAAGCATGAACATAAGGTTAGAGATGAGAAATATAATGTTACTTTTTATGTTCCCGTTAGTAAGAACAGCAGGACTTTGATGGTGGAAGATCAGATTTTGCCTGGCAATGTGACTATTGGGAATTTTAGAGATATTTGGTGGGTTTGTGGTGATAAAGCATATATATTCTTACCCTATGGATGGACAGGATGTTGTTACATGTCAACGTTGAAGCTTCCATATGAGGTTTTTACCATTAAAAGAGGGGTAGCACCGGACACAGATAAATCTGAATCTAGGTTTGGAAATAGGGTGAAAAGAGACATGGCGACATTTCATAGTCTTGAAGCCTACCATTGGAGGATAAGTCTAGGAGAGAAGTGGGGACTGGGACTTTTTCCATGGTATGGTGTAACATTTTTGCCAGATCGTATTGATAATATTACCTATACTTTGCAGGGGTTTGCAAATGAAACAATAAGAGGGTTTAACCTTCTGTCAAATACTCAAAGAAGTCACAGACTGACGCTGTTGAAACATGACATGGCTCTTGACTATATTTTAGCAAAACAAGGTGGCTTATGTTTGGCTATGAATCTGACGGGGGATGATTGTTATACTTTGATCCCAGATAGTTCCGATAATATCACTAGTGTTATAGATGCATTGAAGAATATAAGGGATGCGTTTGGTAGATCTGAAGGAGCTGGATGGTCAGCGAAGACTTGGTTGCAAGATCAGTTAGGCCCAGTGGGAGCAGTGATGGTTCAGATTTTAGTTGCAGCTCTGATAGCGCTGTGTGTGATGTTTTGCTTTTGTACTTTGTTTTCTGACCTTTGCGAAAGCTATGATATTGAGATGGGTTGGAGTAGTGATGCCTGGAGACAACACTCAGATGCCGTTGTTGACTGTTCCTGATCTGGATGAAGATGGACAAGTGGGACTGGATGGAGTATTGATGGATAAATATCCATTTTGATTATCTTATCATTTTTCAAATGTTTTTCAATATTAGTGTGATTTTAGTATTTTGTTATGAATCAAAGGGGGGAAATACAATGTGATTCATTTATATATCATTTTCTATATCATTTTTATATTCTTAGTTGATATTGATGTTTTAATTTGAATGTGTTGTTTTGCAAAAGATACTGTTTGGTCTTTTCTTTTCTTCCAGAAGCATATGGGGGAATATGTAGAGATTCAAATGCTCAAACAAGGACAATATGAAAGGACAATATGAAGGGACTGGAGGAGATGGAACAAGGAAGGTGTGGAAATGTTCCAATTCCATCATCGAAGATGCATTGGAAGTCGACACTGCGGAGGAGATGAAGTGTAGTGGACTACATTCCAGTGTCTGCAATGAAATATAGACATATTTGCATGTGTAATACATAATTTGTGTCATATTCTTAGGTATTAATTTTTGTAGAATGATATTTGATGTTATTGAATACATGTGGGGATCTTAGATGTTTTTGTTTATTTCGTGAATGCTTAGGGACATGGAGTCTAGGCAGGGATAGAGATCCACTGTAGGGTCCGATGGGTCGACCAGCCTGAGAGTGGACATTTTGGATAGTATTTTGTTTGCTGGGGCTTTCATGTGTATTTAATTGCATCATAGTTTCAAATGCATTGATAAAGATTTATGAATTGATCTGGAGTACCTAGGTGGTTGCCTGGGGCAGCGGGGCCGTGAGAGAATTTTACTGTCTTGATTGATGGATGGATATTTGGAAAGAAGGCTGCCAGACAGGTTTTTCGCTCTCACACTCCATAAAGATTTGTTCATATTTCATAGTAATGTATTCACACTTCATAAAGATGTGTTCATATTTCATAGAAAGGTATTTACACTCCAGAGAAAAGTGTTTTTGGTTTATTGTTAAAGATACTCAATAAGATAAATTGTTACTTGTCCTAGTCCTATTCTTTTTGTTTTCGAGACTTTTAGTTAGTCTCGAAGGGGGGAATATGGTATATGAAGAAGTATGACTTTGCTAATGTTTAAAGTAGAGGGAGCCATTTTGTAGTGACACCCCTGTTCGTTGGAGACAGGTGATTGGACAGTAGAGGGAGCCACCCATATTTTTGTATATCTTATAAGTATAGGCTAGAGACAAAGGACGTTAGAACAGACATATTATTTTGGGACACTGTTCTCCAGACACTGCAGGCGTCTGTAAACTTATGCTGAAATCTTGTGATATAAATAAAACGTATAATCAAAGTACAGTATAAGCGGACTCTTTGTTTCACAGCAATAATTAGCAGCATTGACTCGACACTACAAAACCTACCATTAAAATTATAGACTGATCATTTCTTTGTCAGTGGGCAAACGTACAAAATCAGCAGGGGATCAAATACTTTTTTCCCTCACTGTATGACAACAATCCAGTCATCGTGACCCGTGAACCGTGTGCCAGGCTCCCAGTTTAACCTGCTTAGTGTGGTCTAAGTTCCATAATGATTCAAATAGGCTACATGTCCCAAATTATTGCACAACGTTAGCCTAATATGATCCACTAATGCTAGCTATCCTCAGGAACAACTTACACGGACATGACAGAGGAAAGAAAGGTAAACGGAATGGAATGATGCAAAATGTAAGCTACAAATTGAAGGAAACTAACACTAAATTGACAGTTATGAATGTATGTGGGTATTACTGAGGGTGGCTCCCGATAGTGGCTAATATTTAACATGATACAAATTATAAAATAAAATGGAGAAAAGCCCGGGCATAGGCTATAATTAAAACATTCTACATCAACTCAGCAGGTCCAGCCCACGCAAATTATGAGGGCACACAATTAAGATTCTGAGAAACGGCACAGCTATTTATAGCCTATTTCACTGTGGAAAAGGGTCCGCAATGCACGTCATGTTGATATGATTTTCAGTTTGCTGGCTGGTTTCACATTCATCTCTAGGAATCATAAGGAAAAATTATCTAAAACAATTGCTATGTGTATTTACAATCCCCTTCTCCAAACGGATGAACGGACAATGCTGTGCACGGACAATGCTGTTATTATATATCCTTTTTCCACTTGGAACCGGCAGGTTCGCTCGACCTTATTCATGGTTTCCTCACGCGTAAAGGTGGTGGAATTATGAGGGAATTAAGTCAAGGTCAGAATACGGCTTATCTCTACACACCTCTGCCACACCTTCATTTCTTAGATCTCCACCCCAAACAAATAGCGGCTGAATAGCATGCTGTTCTCATGCTTAAGTTCAAGGCCAGAATACCCATAAGGAGAAAAGTGCATAAAAATTGAACTATGTTCCATTTACGCACCCTTAACTCGGGTCGGAATCGGGGCCATAGGCTATTCATTTATTATCAGAAAATGACATATTTTTCAGGTTGAGCCTTTATGATTAAGTCTTCGCATTGAAGGCAGGGTATACTTTCTTTCCTATGCAATTTGTGAATTTTGGCAATCAATGGACTTTGATATGCCCTGTTATTGTCTACTACTCCACTGACTCCAATGGCTGAAACATGCACAGTGCAAACACAATGTATGGGAAAGCAATGTCAGGGATGTGAACAGTTACATTATCATTGCAGTCATTGGGGGACATAATTACAATATCTATAAATTGCATGACCATTAATCCTCTGCAGAGGGGAGCGGGAAATTTGAGTGTTTGTTGAGAAACGAAACAGAATCAATCGTTCAATATTGTTCACATGGATGATAGTTCTGATGGTATGGGTGGGGATGAGTAGAGTCAAGGACCTGGATGGGCTGTGGTGAAAGGTAAAAGTAAAAATAATGGTCCTGCTTCAAGCGTTACTGACAGCAGTGGCGCTTCTAGTGTAGAGAGCGTGAAGAAGGTAGTGAATAACAAAAGTAATGAAGTGTCAGAGTGATAAGTTGTAAAAGTGTTTGATGCGACCATAGGGTCTCATCTACAACCTCTTAGTCTAACCAATGTCATAAAGAAAGAGATAGGTGAAGTCAAACTAGCCCGGCTCAATGGTAATGGTAGACTGTTAATATTCTGTGCTAGCCATTCAGCAAGGGAAGATTCTTCAAATGAAAACTCTCAATGGGAAGAAGAACATGTCCCTGGAGCTTCTGCTAAGTTGAGAGGGGTCATTTCTGGGGTTCAACTATCTATGTCCATAGATTATATAAAATAAAATGTAGAGGGAGGTACAGTGGTTGAGGCCAAAATGATGTTCAGTAAGAAAGAGGGGCAGAGGAGTGGAAGCTTGTCAGTACTACTGATGTTTGAGACGTTTTTGCCTAAGAAAGGACAGATGGGCTTCCTGAGTTTCACTGTCAGCAATTTTTCTGGTGACCCCACTAAATTCACATAGAAATGTGAGTTATAGATCTGTCATTCTCATTGAAAGCAACTCTAGACATGTTCTATGCGCACTATTGCTATGCTTCCCATTCTCAAGTTTCGTTTTTGTGTCTTTTACTTTTGGTTTTGTACACCAGCTTCAAATAGCTGAAAATACACGATTTTGGGTTATGGAAAATATATTTCACAGCGGTTTAGATGGTACAATGATGATCTACACTATACTTGCTTGTTTTGTCACATATACTGAAATTAGGCTAACTATTCGAATTTTAACAACCAGGAAATGGCGGAGCGATTTATGCATAGTGTAACTTTAAAGTTTAAAGAACTCAAGGCACACTTAACCAGCATTAGTGGGACTTTTGACAAAACACACCTCCAGGCTGTGTAATGGGCTATTTGACCAAGAAGGAGAATGATGGAGTGCTGCAGCAGACAACCTGGCCTTCGAGCTCATGGCTTGGTTTTTGCTCTGACATGCACTGTCAACCGTGGGACCTTATATAGACAGGTGTGTGCCATTCCAAATCATGTCCAATCAATTGAATTTACCACAGGTGGACTCCAATCAAGTTGTAGAAACATCTCAAGGATGGTCAATGGAAACAGGATGCACCTTGGCTCAACTTCGCGTCTCAAAATAATAATATAATATGCCATTTAGCAGACGCTTTTATCCAAAGCGACGTGCGCATACATTTTTACATATGGGTGGTCCCGGGGATCGAACCCACTACCCTGGCATTACAAGCGCCATGCTCTACCAATTGAGCTACAGAGGACCACATTCATCACAATCTTCTTTAACCAATTATTATGGTCTTTCATGCAGGGCCGACAGACAAGTTCCTTACTTTTTCCCCCTTCCACTTTCCTCTTCCATTTTTGCGGTAATGCTGCAATTATTTGATTGTAATTTTGGGTAGAGCAGACATTTCTATATGTTTTGTTAGCTGCATGTGCGACATAACTCCACCAGTCCTACCTATGATATCATTTACGAAGATTATACTTTTTTTTTTTTTTTTTTTTTTTCTAAATGTTTTTTTAAATCTGTTAGTATATTTGAGTTTAACCACAATATTTGTTGCATTATTTGTTCTGTCGTTTCTGGAGGATTAAATTGAAATTGCAACCAACTTTCTATGGCTTGTTTTAGAAATAGTGATATTTGGGAGATGATTTCATTTTCAAATAACTGAAAGTGAGAGGTTGTAATCTGAATAAAGGGAAAAAGGCCATTCTTGAACATGGGGTGAGACAACCTTACTAATTTGCTAGAGAACCAGTTCGGATTTAAGTATAACTTTTGTATGACTGAAGCTTTTAGTGATAGGTCTAATGCTTTAATATTTAATCATTTCTGTCCATTCATATTCATATTCATATTCATTATATATGAATAATAGGCCCGTTTAATTTTGTCTGGGTTGCCATTCTAAATAAATGTGAATATTTTTTTCTCATATAATTAAAAAAACTGTTCGCTAGGCATAGGCAAGACCATAAGCAAATAGGTAAACTGGGATAATACTAAAAGAGTTAATCAGGGTGATTTTTCCACAAATAGACAGGTAGCAAGATCTTATTTATTTTTGCTAACTTTCTATTAAAGTTAATTGGAGTGAGATCATTTATTTATTTTGGGATATGTATTTCGAATATATCCACAACACCATCAGACCATTTTATTGGTAAACTACACGGTAATGTAAAAATTGTATTTTTAAATGATCCAATACATAATATAGTACATTTATCATAATTTGGTTGTAATCCAGAGAGGTTAGAAAATGTATCTAGATCCTCTATGAGGCTGTGGCCTCTAAAGGCACATTTAAAAGTGTCCCATACAATAAGGGGATTTGCTGTACCTATGTTATGTCGGCAAAATTCAGTTATAAATTCCTCTGTCCTAGTAAAAAACAAGTTATCATCCAATAGTCTTTGATAACATTTCCAATATCCTCGCCCGCGTGGAAATTCAGTAAGAGTAATGTAAATGCTAATTATATGATGGTCCGACCGCATTCTGTCCCCTATCAACACTTTTTAAACTTTTGGTGCCAACGAGAATGACATAAGAAAGAAGTCAAGACGACTAGATTGATTGAGTCTCCTTCATGTATATCTCACTAGGTCAGGATATTTAAGCCTCCATATATCCACTATTTCTAATGTATCCATGACATTCATGATTTCCTTAAGAGCATGAGGGTGATAGTTTGTAGTGTGATTTCCTTTATGGTCCATTGAGCTATTTAAAACATTATTATAATCTCCCACCATAATAATAGGGTCTTGTATTGCTTGCAGGGTTGATCATGTATTATATATATTGTCAAAGAAGCGTGGATCATCATTATTTGGTCCGTAAAGATTAATGAGCCATATCTGTTTATGGTCCAATAACATATTTAAAATCATTCATCTACCTAGCGGATCTGTTTGGACAATTTGCACATTCGGATAAAAATTACTGTTAATTAATATCATCACCCCTTTTGAGTTTAATTGCCCATGGGCAATTTTTCCACACAATTTTTCCAGAGGCCTTTTTCCACACAACTTCATCTAGAATTGTTGAATGAGTTTCCTGAAAACAATAGATATTATATTCCTTCTCTTTGAGCCATGTAAATATTGTTCTTCTTTTCTTATTATCTGCTAAGCCATTACAATTATAACTGGCTATACTTATTTCACCACTTACCATAATGAGATAAGTTTCAAATCTATTTATCATAATATATGTTTGTAAATTTACCAATAAAAAGTACCATAGTGATTGAGTGTCCATATAGCCGTACCATGATATTTGCATTGCTACTAAATAAACCTCCAATTGTTCTCCACTATTCCCCCCGCTAAAGCGCCTTCCCGTCCCAAGTTGGGTTGTCATCCCAGTGATCGGCAGACCCCCCCTGTCCCCCTGGATCCCTAGGCCCCCCGAGAGGCCAGGACCCATCCTTCCAAAACAGCACACAGTGCCACCCACAAAACAGAAGCAGGTCAACCGCCAAAAGCATTTCCAATGCTCTCACCTCAATTTGCTTTACAGTGGGGAAAAAAAGTATTTAGTCAGCCACCAATTGTGCAAGTTCACCCACTTAAAAAGATGAGAGAGGCCTGTAATTTTCATCATAGGTACACGTCAACTATGACAGACAAATTGAGAAAAAGAAATCCAGAAAATCACATTGTAGGATTTTTTATGAATTTATTTGCAAATTATGGTGGAAAATAAGTATTTGGTCACCTACAAACAAGCAAGATGTCTGGCTCTCACAGACCTGTAACTTCTTCTTTAAGAGGTTCCTCTGTCCTCCACTCGTTACCTGTATTAATGTCACCTATTTGAACTTGTTATCAGTATAAAAGACACCTGTCCACAACCTCAAACAGTCACACTCCAAACTCCACTATGGCCAAGACCAAAGAGCTGTCAAAGGACACCAGAAACAAAATTGTAGACCTGCACCAGGCTGGGAAGACTGAATCTACAATAGGTAAGCAGCTTGGTTTGAAGAAATCAACTGTGGGAGCAATTATTAGGAAATGGAAGACATACAAGACCACTGATAATCTCCCTTGATCTGGGGCTCCACGCAAGATCTCACCCCGTGGGGTTAAAATGATCACAAGAACGGTGAGCAAAAATCCCAGAACCACACGGGGGGACCTAGTGAATGACCTGCAGAGAGCTGGGACCAAAGTAACAAAGCCTACCATCAGTAACACACTACGCCGCCAGGGACTCAAATCCTGCAGTGCCAGAAGTGTCCCCCTGCTTGAGCCAGTACATGTCCAGGCCCGTCTGAAGTTTGCTAGAGTGCATTTGGATGATCCAGAAGAGGATTGGGAGATTTTTTACATTTACATTTACGTCATTTAGCAGACGCTCTTATCCAGAGCGACTTACAAATTGGTGCATTCACCTTATAGCCAGTGGGATAACCACTTTACAATGTGTTTTTTTTTTTAATGTTTTTTTTTGGGGGGGGGGTGGGGTTGTGGGTTGGGGTAAGGGGGTGTAGAAGGATTACTTTATCCCATCCCAGGTATTCCTTAAAGAGGTGGGGTTTCAAATGTCTCCGGAAGGTGGTGAGTGACTCCGCTGTCCTGGCATCGTGAGGGAGCTTGTTCCACCATTGGGATGCCTGAGCAGAGGTAGGGGAGCCAGCAGGCCAGAGGTGGATGAACGCAATGCCCTCGTTTGGGTGTAGGGACTGATCAGAGCCTGAAGGTACGGAGGTGCCGTTCCCCTCACAGCTCCGTAGGCAAGCACCATGGTCTTGTAGCAGATGCGAGCTTCAACTGGAAGCCAGTGGAGTGTGCGGAGGAGCGGGGTGACGTGAGAGAACTTGGGAAGGTTGAACACCAGACGGGCTGCAGCATTCTGGATGAGTTGTAGGGGTTTAATGGCACAGGCAGGGAGCCCAGCCAACAGCGAGTTGCAGTAATCCAGATGGGAGATGACAAGTGCCTGGATTAGGACCTGTGCCGCTTCCTGTGTAAGGCAGGGTCGTACTCTCCAATTGTTGTAGAGCATGAACCTACAGGATCGGGTCACCGCCTTGATGTTAGCGGAGAACGACAGGGTGTTGTCCAGGGTCACGCCAAGGCTCTTCGCACTCTGGGAGGAGGACACCACGGAGTTGTCAACCGTGATGGCGAGATCATGGAACAGGCAGTCCTTCCCCGGGAGGAAGAGCAGCTCCGTCTTGCCAAGGTTCAGCTTGAGGTGGTGATCCGTCATCCATACTGATATGTCTGCCAGACATGCAGAGATGCGATTCGCCACCTGGTTATCAGAAGGGGGAAAGGAGAAGATTAGTTGTGTGTCGTCTGCGTAGCAATGATAGGAGAGGCCATGTGAGGATATGACAGAGCCAAGTGACTTGGTGTATAGCGAGAATAGGAGAGGGCCTAGAACTGAGCCCTGGGGGACACCAGTGGTGAGAGCACGTGATGCGGAGACAGCTTCTCGCCACGCCACTTGGTAGGAGCGACGGGTCAGGTAGGACGCAATCCAAGAGTGAGCCGCGCCGGAGATGCCCAGCTCGGAGAGGGTGGAGAGGAGGATCTGATGGTTCACAGTATCAAAGGCAGCAGACAGGTCTAGAAGGACAAGAGCAGAGGAGAGAGAGTTAGCTTTAGCAGTGCGGAGAGCCTCCGTGACACAGAGAAGAGCAGTCTCAGTTGAATGACCAGTCTTGAAACCTGACTGGTTTGGATCAAGAAGGTCATTCTGAGAGAGATAGCGAGAGAGTTGGCTAAAGACGGCACGCTCAATAGTTTTGGAGAGAAAAGAAAGAAGGGATACTGGTTTGTAGTTGTTGACATCAGAGGGATCGAGTGTTGGTTTTTTGAGAAGGGGTGCAACTCTCGCTCTCTTGAAGACGGAAGGGACATAGCCAGCGGTCAAGGATGAGTTGATCAGCGAGGTGAGGTAAGGGAGAAGGTCACCGGAGATGGTCTGGAGAAGAGAGGAGGGGATAGGGTCAAGCGGGCAGGTTGTTGGGCGGCCTGCCGTCACAAGTCGCAAGATTTTATCTGGAGAGAGAGGGGAGAAAGAAGTCAAAGCATAGGGTAGGGCAGTGTGAGCAGGACCAGCAGTGTCATTTGACTTAACAAACGAGGATCGGATGTCGTCAACCTTCTTTTCAAAATGGTTGACGAAGTCATCCACAGAGAGGGAGGAGGGGGGGGGGGGGGGGGGAGGATTCAGCAGGGAGGAGAATGTGGCAAAGAGCTTCCTAGGGTTAGAGGCAGATGCTTGGAATTTAGAGTGGTAGAAAGTGGCCTTAGCAGCAGAAACAGATGAAGAAAATGTAGAGAGGAGGGAGTGAAAAGATGCCAGGTCCGCAGGGAGTCTAGTTTTCTTCCATTTCCGCTCAGCTGCCCGGAGCTCTGTTCTGTGAGCTCGCAATGAGTCATCAAGCCACGGAGCTGGAGGGGAGGACCGAGCCGGCTGGGAGGATAGGGGACATAGAGTCAAAGGATGCAGAAAGGGAGGAGAGGAGGGTTGAGGAGGCAGAATCAGGAGATTGGAGGGAGAAGGATTGAGCAGAGGGAAGAGATGATAGGATGGAAGAGGAGAGAGTAGCGGGAGAGAGAGAGCGAAGGTTGCGACGGCGCATTACCATCTGTGTAGGGGCAGAGTGAGTAGTGTTGGAGGAGAGCGAGAGAGAAAAGGATACAAAGTAGTGGTCGGAGACATGGAGGGGAGTTGCAGTGAGATTAGTAGAACAACAGCATCTAGTAAAGATGAGGTCAAGCGTATTGCCTGCCTTGTGAGTAGGGGGGGACGGTGAGAGGGTGACGTCAAAAGAGGAGAGGAGTGGAAAGAAGGAGGCAGAGAGAAATGAGTCAAATGTAGACGTAGGGAGGTTGAAATCCCCCAGAACTGTGAGGGGTGAGCCATCCTCAGGAAAGGAACTTATCAAGGCGTCAAGCTCATTGATGAACTCTCCAAGGGAACCTGGAGGGCGATAGATGACAAGGATATTAATCTTAAATGGGCTAGTGACTGTGACAGCATGGAATTCAAATGAGGAGATAGACAGATGGGTCAGGGGAAAAATTGAGAATGTCCACTTGGGAGAGATGAGGATTCCTGTGCCACCACCCCGCTGACCAGATGCTCTCGGGGTATGGTCAGACGAGGAGAGAGCAGTAGGAGTAGCAGTGTTTTCAGTGGTAATCCATGTTTCCGTCAGCGCCAAGAAGTCAAGGGACTGGAGGGTAGCATAGGCTGAGATGAACTCTGCCTTGCAGCAGAACGGCAGTTCCAGAGGCTGCCTGAGACCTGGAACTCCACGTGGGTGGTGCGTGCAGGGACCACCAGGTTAGAGAGGCAGCAGCCACGCGGTGTGAGGCGTTTGTATAGCCTGTGCGGAGAGGAGAGAACAGGGATAGGCAGAGGCATAGTTGACAGGCTGCAGCAAATGGCTACAATAATGCAGAGGAGATCGGAATGAAATGAACTAAACATCTGGGAAAGGAGAGAGCGGGGCCTCCCTCACCACAACTCCCAAATATAACTCTCCCAACTTCCACCTCAGAAACTATAATTGTTGTAAACTACAGCGGTTTAATGTTTTCTAGAAATAGACTAACTTAGTTTATTCAGCTAGCTAACTAGGTACAGTATTATTCCGTGAAAAACGTCCGGGCACCTAGTCATAAGACGCCACAGCCAGCTAGCATGCCGGACTCCAACAACAAGGTTTAGCGCCAATACTTTAGCGCCACAACAAACCACCAGTGTATCAACACGCAAGCAGATCGTTCGTGTCCGTGTCTAACGTTGTGGGTTAGTCCCGACAGCTTGAGCGAGTCCGTCGTCAACTTATTCAGCCAGTTAGTTAGCTAGAATAGTTAGCAAACTAGCTAGCCATTGCTTTCAGACAAAGAAGAACCCCTCCTTTCACGGCACGAACACAGAGAGAGCCAAGCTAACGTTAACTAGTCACCCATGTCCCGAATTCCTTGAACGACTCGGGCTACCACTATGTAAAAAACAAAACACAAATGTAGGTTATGACTTACCCCTAGCAGCTACTGTTAGCTAGCCAAGTGCAAAGCTAGCCACTGAATTGACTCAGCCAGTTCGCGTCTGTTCGCTAGGTCGTTCCAGCTATTGTTTACTAGTAGCTATCCAGGTAGCAACAAGCTAGCTAAATTTCAAGCACAGTAGCCACTTGCTACCTAACGTTAACGGTTCAGACAATGAGGTTAGAAAACAGCTGAATGGTAGGCAATTATTGTATGTAATTATTGTAGGCAGCCAGCAGGCGTAATTACAGGCACTCTCAGGCGTGAAACAACTATACCGTTGCTAATAGCTACTCGCCAGCTAGTCCAGGTGGTGGGTTAGCTAGCTAGCTTCGTGCTACACCGGGCACAGTCGAATACAATACTAACCTACAATAATTACATACAACAACCCACGATAACTACCTACAATACCTAACTACAATCTAAATACATAGTTTAAGCCTTACTCGACAAAGCCCAAGCTATGTATAAAGCCAAGCTTACCCGACGTCTTGCCTTTTGTGTCATATGGTCATATGGTCAGATGAAACCAAAATATAACTTTTTGGTAAAAACTCAACTCGTCGTGTTTGGAGGACAAAGAATGCTGAGTTGCATCCAAAGAACACATTTACATTTACGGCATTTAGCAGACGCTCTTATCCAGAGCGACTTACAGTTAGTGCATACATTATTTTTATTATGCTTTTTATTATATATACTTTTTTATTTTCATACTTGCCCCCCGTGGGAATTGAACCCACAACCCTGGCGTTGCAAACGCCATGCTCTACCAACTGAGCTATCTCCCTGCCGGCCATACCCTCCCCTACCCTGGACGACGCTGTGCCAATTGTGCGCCGCCCCATTGGTCTCCCGGTTGCGGCCGGCTACAGCAGAGCCTGGATACGAACCAGGATCTCTAGTGGCACAGCTAGCACTACGATGCAGTGCCTTAGACCACTGCGCCACTCGGGAGTCCATACCTACTGTGAAGCATGGGGGTGGAAACATCATGCTTTGGGGCTGTTTTTCTGCAAAGGGACCAGGACGACTGATCCGTGTAAAGGAAAGAATGAATGGGGCCATGTATCGTGAGATTTTGAGTGAAAACCTCTTTCCATCAGCAAGGGCATTGAAGATGAAACGTGGCTGGGTCTTTCAGCATGACAATGATCCCAAACACACCGCCCAGGCAATGAAGGAGTGGCTTCGTAAGAAGCATTTCAAGGTCCTGGAGTGGCCTAGCCAGTCTCCAGATCTCAACCCCATAGAAAATCTTTGGAGGGAGTTGAAAGTCCGTGTTGCCCAGCGACAGCCCCAAAACATCACTGCTCTAGAGGAGATCTGCATGGAGGAATGGGCCAAAATACCAGCAACAGTGTGTGAAAACCTTGTGAAGACTTACAGAAAACGTTTGACCTGTGTCATTGCCAACAAAGGGTATAGGTATATGGGGCGGCAGGTAGCTTAGTGGTTAAGAGCGTTGTGCCAGTAACCGAAAGGTCGCTGGTTCTAATCCCCAAGCCGACTAGGTGAAAAATCTGTCGATGTGCCCTTGAGCAAGGCACTTAACCCTGATTGTTCCTGTAAGTCGCTCTGGATAAGAGCGTCTGCTAAATGACTAAAATGGTATATAACAAAGTATTGAGAAATGTTTGTTATTGACCAAATACTTATTTTCCACCATCATTTGCAAATAAATTCATAAAAAATCCTACAATGTGATTTTCTGGATTTTTTTCCCTCATTTTTTCTGTCATAGTTGACGTGTACCTATGATGAAAATTACAGGCCTCTCTCATCTTTTTAAGTGGGAGAACTTGCACAATTGGTGGCTGACTAAATACTTTTTTCCCCCACTGTATATATATATATATATATAGCTATTAAAAATATATATCTATTCAAATATCTTTCATATCTTAATTTCTATTATTATCAATTAATATGTGTAATTATGTCAGCAGTTCATGTGAAGGATTGTTACCTATAATCCGGATTGCCATTGCATTACATTACATTTTTGTCAAGCAATTATTATTTTAGCAAACAATTATTGTGGTTCATCCTATATACTCCCTAACATCCTTACCCCCTTGCAACAGATGTGGGATACACACACACACACATACACACACACTCTTACACACTCAACCCCTTTCCTCCACAATCAACCATAAGCTCAGATGCTCAACGGTTGTTTGGTCCCAGAGCCAACTCAAGAAAGGACCTCATTTACGAATGCATATACAGTTACAGCTGTTTGAGAAAGCATGCAAGATTGAGCAAAAATTGACAAAAATGTGAGATCTGATTAACCTATGTCAAGTCCTAGGTGATGGAGATCAGATCCACCCTCTTCCCCTGAAACACACACACTCTAGTCCCCCGTTGTAACCATTTTCCCAAGCATCTCCGTGTAGTCAGATCTTTGATTATTTTGTGCCACCAGGGCCACAATAATATACCCCCTCTATGATTGTCCGAATGTGTCCCCCTCCCCATGGTTTACTGCAGCCAGTGTTGCCAGCACTGCCACTACCTGTGTGGGGGTACCGCACCGGAATCCCCACCGGCTAGGTAAAAGGTCGTCAAGGTTCTCATTATTAGCTTTGAGAATGTCCTTGTATATTATGCTCTCCCATCAGGGGGCTCTGGCTTTGTAGGACCAACCCTGCCAGACAGGCTCAGAATCTTGAGGGGGTGGTGCTGCTCTAGTAGGTCTCTGACTGCATTTATCTTTCTGTTTTGGCTGCATATAGGCAATTTACAGCAGGGCCATAAAACAGATGTGGACTTCTCTTTGGTGTAAAATGTAAATGTAAATGTGTATGGGTAACTCAAATGGGTGTCTAGGATATAGGGTTGGGGACCGTTCCAAAAAATTAATAAATAGATGTACACATCTAATTGAAAGCCCTCTCTCACAAACCCTGCTCACAGACACACATTGGTTCCGGGATATGCAACCATTTCCTTTTTCAAACACAAAAACGCACACCACACCTTCCATCACAATACATCCAGACATACCCGTATACAGTGCATTTGTGAAATATTCAGACCTCTTGACTTTTTTCCACTTTGTTACGTTACAGCCTTATTCTAAAATTTTAGCAAATGTATTAACAAATAATTTAAAAAATATACCTCATTTACATAAGTATTCAGACCCTTTGCTATGAGACTCGAAATTGAGCTCAGGTGCATCCTGTTTCCATTGATCATCCTTGAGATGTTACTATAACTTGATTGGAGTCCATCTGTGGTAAATTCAATTGATTGGACATGATTTGGAAAGGCACACACCTGTCTATATAAGGTCCCACAGTGCATGTCAGAGCGAAAACCAAACCATGAAGTCAAAGGAATTGTCCGTAGAGCTCAGAGACAGGATTGTGTCGAGGCACAGATCTGGGGAAGGGTACCAAACATTTTCTGCAGCATTGAATGTCCCCAAGAACACAGTGGCCTCCATCATTCTTAAATGGAAGAAGATCGGAACCACCAAGACTCTTCCTAGAGCTGGCCACCCGGCTAAACTGAGCAATCGGGGGAGAAGGGCATTGGTCAGGGAGGTGACCAAGAACCGGATGGTGACTCTGACAGAGCTCCAGAGTTCCTCTGTGGAGATGGGAGAACCTTCCAGAAGGACAATCATCTCTGCAGCACTCCACCAATCAGGCCTTTAGGGTAGAGTGGCCAGACGGTAGCCACTCCTCAGTAAAAGGCACATGACAGCCCGCTTGGAGTTTGCCAAAAGGCACCTAAAGACTCTCAGACCATGAGAAACAAGATTCTCTGGTCTGATGAAACCAAGATTGAACTCTTTGGCCTGAATGCCAAGTGTCACGTCTGGAGGAAACCTGGCACCATCCCTACGGTGAAGCATGGTGGTGGCAGCATCATGCTCTGGGGATGTTTTTCAACGGCAGGGACTGGAAGACTAGTCAGAATCGAGGGAAAGATGAACGGTGCAAAGTACAGAGAGATCATTATTGAAAACCTGCTCCAGAGCTCTCAGGACCTCAGACTGGGGCGAAGGTTCACCTTCCAACAGGACAACCCTAAGCACACTGCCAAGACAACACAGGAGTGGCTTCAGGACAAGTCTCAATGTCCTTGAACCCGATGGAACATCTCTGGAGAGACCTGAAAATAGCTGTGCAGCGACGCTCCCCATCCAACCTGACAGAGCTTGAGAAGATCTGCAGAGAAGAATGGGGAAAAACTCCCCAAATACAGGTGTGCCAAGCTTGTAGCGTCATACCCAAGAAGACTCGAGGCTGTAATCGCTGCCAAAGGTGCTTCAACAAAGTACTGAGTAAAGGGTCTGAATACTTATTTAAATGTGATATTTCAGGGTATTTTTTTGCTAACATTTCTAAAAAACTTTTTTTGCTGTGCATTATGGGGTATTGTGTGTAGATTGATGAGGGGGACAAACTATTTAATCAAGTTTAGAATAAGGCTGTAACCTAACAAAATGTGGAAAAAGTCAAGGGGCCTGAATACTTTCCGAAGGCAGTGTAACTTATTATTTTTATTTTTTCTGGATTATGTGTGTATTGATTTTTTTTATTGCTAGTTATTACTGCAGTGTTGGAGCTAGAAACACAAGCATTTCATGCACCTGCGATAACATCTGCAAATCTGTGTATATGACCAATACATTTGATTGGATTCCATTGGTCTTAAAGGGATACTGATGATTCTGGCAATTACAATTTTTTTCAAACTCTTTGGTGCAATTTTCACAAGTATGTGGTACATTTTAGCTTAGTACAAAATTCAAAACAGATCATCAAAAAGGCGGTTGTTTCAAAACACTAAGCACATTTTCAATTGAGTAAATTCAACACATAAAATCATACAGTCACTTTTTCACCAAACTTAATCAGTGTTTCATCTAGAAATACATGTTTTACATTGCAATACATGTTCAAATAAAGTAATTGCTTTCACAATGCAATGCTCACATTACTTTTGATATGATTGTCTTGTCATGTGTTAAAATACATTTGACTATTACTTAATTCGACTGCTGTAAATTGATAATCAAGTAGGGACGGATTCAGGCTTAGGAAATGTACGCTTTTCCTACGCATGCCTTTCCTATACACATCTCAGTAGTTGTTATTCAGATTTATTTTATGCAGGTGAATAACAGGCTTTGCAGGTGTGGTTCGCTTGCACGGGCTGAGTAAATGTAATTTATTCTGGCCAACAGAGTTTTTAATCTGGGCAACAGATTATCTCGTCGAGTTTTCATTCAATAGGGTTTTCAGTACATTTATCTAAAGCCATCCCTGTACCTTTAATTCGATTTTTCTCAGCAGACTCACCATGGAGAGTATATGGAGAGAACAGTTCAGAATATTAGCGAGCAATGAAAGAAAGCCATGTAAATACATGCATATTCGTCTCCTTTTCAGCACCAATTGATAGATTTAAAAATACTCTGATCTTGTATATCTTTTTGGGGGGGTTAGGGAAGTATTTATGAATAATAAATAATAAGAAAAAAATTTTTAAGGTTTGGAGAGCCTTTATGCACTAAATATATTGATGAATAAAAAGTAGAATGGTTTGAAGTTGCCATATTCAATTGAGAAAAGTGTACAATAGGGGTTGAACAGTAGTTCTATAAATCTACCCTAATAATCCTCACTAATCATGGAACTGTGATGATAATGGTCCAGTCGTCATGAACCGTGCACCAGGCTCCAGGTTTAAACTGCTATGTATGGTCTGCATTCCATAATGATTCAAATAGGCAACATGTCCCAAATTACGTTAGTGTCGTATCGGGTGAATGCTGGCAATTATTGCTGATGAACAAAGGAGTCCGCTCATACTGAACTTGGATCATAAGGTTTATTCATATCACAAGCTTCAGCATAAGTGACAGATGTCATGACATCCGGAGAGCGACGGCCCGGATTGCAATGGTCGCTCTGCCCTTTCTTTGTCTAGCCCCTACTTATAAACAATGCAAAAAGATGGGTGCTCCCTCTTCTGGCCAATCACCAGTCTCCCCTGGGGCGTCACCCCACAAACGCCACATTTGACCTAACATAAACAACATTCCATTTCTTCATGAAAAACATTTAACAAAGGCATAATCCTAATACACGACATTTCCCCCCTTCGAGACTAAACAGTCTCGAAAACAAACAGAATAGGATTATGACAAGTAACAATTTATCTTATTGAGTATCTTTAACCTTAAACCAAAAACATTCTCCTCTAGAGTGTAAATACCTTTCTATGAAATATGACTAACTGTTTATGAAGTGTGTCTTCATGAAAAACATTACTATGAAATATGAACAAATCTTTATGGAGTGTGAGAGCGAAAAACCTGTCCGGCAACCTTCGTTATCAATCAAGACAGTAAAATTCTCTCACGGTCCCTCTGCCCCAGGCAACCACCTAGATACTCCAGATAAACTCATAAACCATGTAAATGCATTTGAAACTATGATGCAATTAAATACACATGTAAGCCCCTGCAAACAAAATCCTATCCAAAAAATATCCACTCTAAGGCTGGTCAACCCATTGGACCCTACAGTGGACCTCTCCCTGCCTAGACTCCCTGTCCCTAAGCATTCACGAAATAAACAAAAACATCTAAGATCCTCACATGTATTCAAAAACATCAAATATCATTCTACAAAAATTAACACCTAAGAATATGACACAAATTATGTATTTACACATGCAAATATGTCTATATTCCATTGCAGACACTGGAATGTAGTCCACTACACTTCATCTCCCCGTAGTCTCGACTTCCAATGGATTGTTGATGATGGAATCGGAATCTCTCCACACCTTTCTTGTTTCATCTCCTCCAGTCATTGTCCTTTCATATTGTCCCTTCATATTGTCCTTGTTTGAGTATTTCAATCTCCACATGTTCCCCCAAATGCTTCTGGAAGAAAAGAAAAGACCAAACAGTATCTTTTGCAAAACAACACTTTCAAATTAAACATCAAGATCAACTAAGAATATAAAAATGATATATAAATGATGTATGAATCACATTAACCCACTTCCCCCCTTTGATTCATAAAATCATACTAAAATCACCCTAATATTGAAAAAAAATTGGAAAATGATCAAATCATCAAAAATGATATTTATCCATTCAGTTCCACTTGTCCATCTTCATCCAGATCAGGAACAGTCAACACCGGCATCTGAGTGTTGTCTCCAGGCATCACTCTCCAACCTATCTCAATATCATAGCTTTCTCAAAGGTCAGTAACAAATTACAAACATCACACACAGTGTTATCAAAGCTGCAACTAAAATCTGAACCATCACTGCCCCTACTGGGCCTACCTGATCTTGCAACCAAGTCTTCGCTGACTTCCGCTCCTTCAGATCTACCAAATGCATCCCTTATATTCTTCAATGCATATATAACCCTAGTGATAATATCTGAACTATCTGGACTCAAAGTATAACTAACATTATCAATAGGATCTTCCCAAATGTTACACCATACCATGGAAAAAGTCCCCCCTTCTCCCTTAACTTTATCCTTCAATGATAGGCTTGAAGACTATGACATGTAGCCATGTCTTTTTCCCACCCTATTTCAAACCTAGCTTCAGCTTTATCTGTGTCCGGTGCTACCCCTCTTTTAATGGTAAAAACCTCATATGGAAGCTTCAACGTTGACATGTAACAACATCCTATCCATCAATAGGGTAAGAATATATATGCTTTATCACCACAAACCCTCTAAATATCTTTAACATTCCCAATAGTCACATTGTCAGGCAAAAGCTGATCTTTCACCATCAAAGTCCTGCTCTTCTTACTACCTGGTACATAAAAAGTAACATTATATTTCTCATTACTACCCTTAAGGTCATGCTTACCCAAAGTTATCATATAATCATCACAATCTGATATTCCCATAAACATACCCCTTACCTCATATGTTTTATTAGAACCAAACAACTTTTAGCCCTCACTGCTTCACCTCAAATGCTTCAGGGTTCGCTGTTACCTGACTTTCCTTCACATCTAACAAATTCACACAAGTTAATTCACTTAACCCAATAACCCTTAAACCTAGGCTTAAACAAATGTTTTGACAACGACATTATTTTATCTGTTACTGATTGTTGTTGCTGATACAACAGTCATGACAAAGCGACCGTCTCTAACATGTTTGGTGCTGGAATTCTCAACAGACATGGACCCTCAAGATTCCTCACTGATCTTACAGAATGAGCTGCCCATCTATCTCTAATTTTCACAACAGAAGAATCAAACCACATGCATATAGTTTCTCTCTTCCCTAACGAGCGGTACTGATCAGATACCTCTCCTTGTCTGTCATTAAAATCAAAGACCTCATCCTGTACCTCCATGATAGTATCCTGTACTATTTCAGATGAATCTGTATTGGCTCTCTATCCGTATCATAAACCCCTGAGTCCTTCTTGCTACCCCCTTTAATTTCAGAAAAGTTGTTGTCGGTGTCATACTTCCTACATTTGCTATTGCCATCGTATCATTAATTCCTTCCAAAGTTACCATTAAAGTAGTTGATTTAGTTGATGTATTAACACTCTTAACTACTTCTAGTGGGAAAGCTACCGATATCCTATGTGCATTATTTACTGTTGGAGTGACTACTGTAATCTACTCCTCCTGAACTCCCTCGGTGACTGCGGAAACTTCAACAGACTTCAAATCTTCCATTATAAGCGTCACTTTACGAATTACATAGCCTTTTAACCAATAATTCTAACCGGAACAAATTTTAATGCTTGCACTAGATAAGTACACATATATTCTCCCTGATCTTTCTCTGTAACATTACGCAAAATAAGTGAACAATCACTCATAACCTCTTCCACTTCATATTGTTGTACAAACTATACCTCCTTTGATTAGGGGACACCGCTTCTACATCTGGTCCTGATAACAATACTTCTTCTCCATAATTATCTCTCCATGTGGGAGGAACGTCCCCATCCTAACCCTAATAAGTATTTTCGTCTAAAATTGGTGCTGGAGCTATTGCTTCCCTTATAATCAAATGCGATATATTTATGGCTTTAATAACTATCAATGTTGAAAGAGTTAAATTGCTTCTCACTGTTGTTTTAATAGACTGAAGTGTTAATGTCCTTAGTTACTTCATCCATTTTCCCCAAAGCTTTGAAGTCTTTGCTTGTACTTCCATCTATCCCCACTAGTGTCACTTTTTCCCAACTCTCAGTCCTACCTCTAATCCCTGACTTTCAAACTTTTGATTATAAAAAATACACCTATAATTACCTTGATCTTCCTACTCTAAAATGTCCTTCACCACTGTTCTCTCTCTCTTACTACTAACTTTGAAACTTAGCTTACTGTCTTAGAGTTCCTTCAACCTAGTTCTCCTAACTTTTTAATCTAATCTTTTCTCCTAACCTTTAAAAACCTTTTCCACTGATTTATTCACAAAATCCCTTTACCACCAATTTTTAGAATATGTGATCGGGAAAGTCCCCACATGCTTCTGACTTCTTTACACACAGACTTGGCAAACGACTAAACACCTTTTAGCCTAGCCTGAAATCCCTTGGTGTAAGAATGTAACCCAGAATAACAGTCACCCCTTTTATATTCCTTTATCGTGAATTATTTTATTTTAGACTATATAGCCTATGGCTTCCCCCCTTTAATTATTAATATAAACCTAACAACCCCCCCAAAAAAATATTAATTAAATCAATAAAAATCTGAATATGAAAAAATTCAATTAAATTTTTTATTCAAAAACCATTTCTAATTAAAATAAAAACTCAATTAAAAACTCAATTAAAAATTATGAATAATTAAAACAAATTTTTTATTTCTACATCCTATGTCACCAATTTATCAATTAGTGGTGGCTATCTTACCACAACCCATCAAATGCAAGTAGTCAACTTCAGACTACAATACCCATAAACAAAGCCTGTAACCCTACCATTACTACAATTCCCATAACCCCCATGCTCTATACGCACCTAATTATCTTAAATTTACAGAATAATGTCAGTCCTTGATTCCCAACACATCTCCAATCAACCCCAGTGATGCACATAGCCTCCAAAATGCAATTTTTATTTGCCAAGCCTATGTGAAATTGTCATAACATCAAATATCCTGTAGGGGAAGATTTTGTAACCATAATCAGTACCAAAACCTTTTTGACTTGATCCTCTGTCGCGTCACGTGACGTGTACGTCAGCACCCCCTCTCTTTCTCTCTCTCTCTCCTGTCGTATCGTCCTATTGCTCCTCTCATATGACAAAAGAACATACACAGAAAAAGATTTTAGTAGTTAATGCAATACTGAGTTATTTCAACCATATTCAATATTCCTTCGTTCACATTCGCTATAAGACTGAACTCAGAACTAAATAGATCGCTCAAAAACATTTTTATTTTCTTTTAATCCGTCATTTAATTTAATTCATTATACTCCGTCAACATATATTTAATGTATAAATTCACTACATCTCAACAAATAGTTTCATGTTCAAACACCAGCCGCTTTAAAACTATAAGATTCGTGTTAAAATCTCTCCTCTTTGTTCCCTCGTCTGTGTCTCCCTGTCTCCCCCTGCAGTGTAACAGATGTGTTGTTTAGTAAAATCCCACGCATGCGCGATACATTCAAAAATACTTTTTCACCGTGGAAGGGAGATTCTTAGATCTCTCCCCAACCCCAAATAGACGGTTAACAGTCCTGCTGTACCTCCGTTTCCCCCTCATAGTCAAACAACATTTAACAGCGCTCACAAAACATAGAACCGAAATTCCACAGACAAACATAATTTAAGAGGCTTTCTCCCATCGCAGTGGACCTCTACGGTCACATGTTAGCATGCAGCATATTAGCATTTAGCATTAGCATTTAGCCTTAGCCTGTATGCACCATGTAGCATAAAAACAATGCACCTGACATTGCGTCTTTAATTACTTTTTCCTTTTTTCCAACTTTAGGCTGCCGTGAGTTCTGGATATTTTATGAGCGGTCCCCCCCCCAAGCAGATATCCCGTCGAATAGAAGATGGGCAAGCAACCCCCACTAAATCTACAACCAAACTCCAGTCCAAGACTGACCTGACAACACATAGCGCGTTACCAGGATTTATGGCCCACCATAGGGGTCGCCTCGTTCGTTCCGAGGGCTTATCAAATCCTGCAATGTCCTAACTTGTATACATATCTTGGCCCCGATTGTTCTTGACTTACTATTCAAGCAACACATCTCTATAAACAATCCATAAGCTCTACCCACTTTTGCGCTGTTTTTAAATTTTTTATAATGATTAGCCAGACCCCCAGTTATCAGCAATAACGCCACACGAGGCACGGTCGTATGGTACATTTCTCCAGTGTACAATCACATAGCATCCAAACCAACAACCTCCAAAGCTGTGAGGAAAACTCACCCTTTTCTGGCACTTCAGATCGAGTTAGCTTGGCGGCTACGCATGAAGCAAAGGAGATTTGCAGACCAGCCCCACGTTGGGCGCCATTTGTCGTATCGGGTGAAGCTGGCAATTATTGCTGATGAACAAAGGAGTCCGCTCATACTGAACTTGGATCATAAGGTTTATTCATATCACAAGCTTGAGCATAAGTGACAGATGTCATGACATCCGGAGAGCGACGGCCCGGATTGCAATGGTCGCTCTGCCCTTTCTTTGTCTAGCCCCTACTTATAAACAATGCAAAAAGATGGGTGCTCCCTCTTCTGGCCAATCACCAGTCTCCCCTGGGGCGTCACCCCACAAACGCCACATTTGACCTAACATAAACAACATTCCATTTCTTCATGAAAAACATTTAACAAAGGCATAATCCTAATACACGACATTAGCCTAATATGTTCCACTATTGCTAGCGTTCCTCAGGAACAACGACACGAACGTGACGGAGAAAATATATTTAAACTAATGATGTAACGGAATTATGCAAAATGTAAGGAAACAAACATCTAACGTGACAGTTATAAATGTACAGTGACTTCAGAAAGTATTCATACCCCTTGATTTATTCCACATTTTGTTGTGTTACAGCCTGAATTCAAAATAGATTACATATTTTTTTGCTCATCCATCTACACACAACACTCCATAATGACAAAGTGAAAATATGTTTTGAAAATGAAATACATACAGTGAGGGAAAAAAGTATTTGATCCCCTGCTGATTTTGTACGTTTGCCCACTGACAAAGAAATGATCAGTCTATAATTTTAATGGTAGGGTTATTTGAACAGTGAGAGACAGAATAACAACAAAAAAATGCAGAAAAACGCATGTAAACATTTTTATAAATTGATTTGCATTTTAATGAGGGAAATAAGTATTTGACCCCCTCTCAATCAGAAAGATTTCTGGCTCCCAGGTGTCTTATATACAGGTAACGAGCTGAGATTAGGAGCACACTCTTAAAGGGAGTGTTCCTAATCTCAGCTTGTTACCTGTATAAAAGACACCTGTCCACAGAAGCAATCAATCAATCAGATTCCAAACTCTCCACCATTGCCAAGACCAAAGAGCTCTCCAAGGATGTCAGGGACAAGATTGTAGACCTACACAAGGCTGGAATGGGCTACAAGACCATCGCCAAGCAGCTTGATGAGAAGATGACAACAATTGGTGCGATTATTCGCAAATGGAAGAAACACAAAATAACTGTCAATCTCCCTCGGCCTGGGGCTCCATGCAAGATCTCACCTCGTGGAGTTGCAATGATCATGAGAACGGTGAGGAATCAGCCCAGAACTACACGGGAGGATATTGTCAATGATCTCAAGGCAGCTGGGACCATAGTCACCAAGAAAACAATTGGTAACACACTACGACGTGAAGGACTGAAATCCTGCAGCGCCCGCAAGGTCCCCCTGCTCAAGAAAGCACATATACAGGCTCGTCTGAAGTTTGTCAATGAACATCTGAATGATTCAGAGGAGAACTGGGTGAAAGTGTTGTGGTCAGATGAGACCAAAATTGAGCTCTTTGGCATCAACTCAACTCGCCGTGTTTGGAGGAGGAGGAATGCTGCCTATGACCCCAAGAACACCATCCCCACCGTCAAACATGGAGGTGGAAACATTATGCTTTGGGGGTGTTTTTCTGCTAAGGGGACAGGACAACTTCACCGCATCAAAGGGACGATGGACGGGGCCATGTACCATCAAATCTTGGGTGAGAACCTCCTTCCCTCAGCCAGGGCATTGAAAATGGGTCGTGGATGGGTATTCCAGCATGACAATGACCCAAAACACACGGCCAAGGCAACAAAGGAGTGGCTCAAGAAGAAGCACATTAAGGTCCTGGAGTGGCCTAGCCAGTCTCCAGACCTTAATCCCATAGAAAATCTGTGGAGGGAGCTGAAGGTTCGAGTTGCCAAACGTCAGCCTCGAAACCTTAATGACTTGGAGAAGATCTGCAAAGAGGAGTGGGACAAAATCCCTCCTGAGATGTGTGCAAACCTGGTGGCCAACTACAAGAAATGTCTGACCTCTGTGATTGCCAACAAGGGTTTTGCCACCAAGTACTAAGTCATGTTTTGCAGAGGGGTCAAATACTTATTTCCTTCATTAAAATGCAAATCAATTTATAACATTTTTGACATGCGTTTTTCTGGATTATTTTGTTGTTATTCTGTCTCTCACTGTTCAAATAAACCTACCATTAAAATTATAGACTGATAATTTCCTTGTCAGTGGGCAAACGTACAAAATCAGCAGGGGATCAAATACGTTTTTCCCTCACTGTAAATATCTAATTTACATAAGTAGTCACACCCCTGAGTCAACACATGTTAGAATCACCTTGGGCAGCAATTACAGCTGTGAGTCTTTCTGGGTAAGTCTCTAAAAGCTTTGCACATGTGGATTGTATAATATTTGCACATTATTCTTTTAAAAATTCTTCAAGCTCTGTCAAGTTGATTGTTGATCATTGCTAGACAGCCATTTTAAAGTCTTGCCATAGATTTTCAAGCCGATTTAAGTCAAAACTGTAACTAGGCCACTCAGGTCAGGAACATTCAATGTCGTCTTGGTAAGCAACTCCAGTGTTGGCCTTGTGTTTTAGGTTATAGTCCTGCTAAAAGGGGAATTTGTCTCCCAGTGTCTGTTGGAAAGCAGACTGAACCAGATTTTCCTCTAGGATTTTGCCTGTGCTTAGCTCTATTCCGTTTATTTTTATACCCCAAAACACTCCCTAGTCCTTGCTGATGACAAGAATACCCATAACATGATGCAGCCACAACCATGCTTGAAAATATAAAGAATGGTACTCAGTGATGTGTTGTGATATATTTGCCCCCAACATAATGCTTTGTATTCAGGACATAAAGTTCATTTCTTTGCCACATTTTTTTGCAGTTTTACTTTAGTGCCTTATTGCAAACAGGATGCATGTTTTGTAATATTTGTATTCTGTACATGCTTCCTTCCGTCATTTAGGTTAGAATTGTGGAGTAACTGCAATCAGTGGCATGTATTCATGGATGCCAAGGGAACCCAGCCACCCCCCCCAAGAAAATAATATCTTCCGTCTCTCTGTGTTTCATAATTTTGCTTAAATTCGCAAGAGACAATGTATCTCACCGGATAAAGCATCCGAGCGAGCGAAACAGCGCCCCTCTGTCTCTGTATGTGTAGCTCATCTATTTGATGCTGTCTGGTCAAAAAGAGTATGATATTGTTGCGCCCGTAGCATTGAATGCAAGGGAAGCCAGCGAGCATTTGGCCTCCCTTGATAATTTTTTTATACAATAATAGCCAATCAGTGTTGAGCTAAACTGAGTGAGCTCAACCTTGAATGGTCCTGGTGCACCAAAAAAAGTGTCAAGGGAAGCCAGTTTGGATTTGGCTTCACACCAATCACATCACATCAAGCCAAAAGTCATTGTCAAAAACTTGAATTGTTGCATCTCGTTGTGTTATTGTGCTCCAGTTGCTAGCTAGCTAAAATTGGCCCTTTCCTAAATTAGCCATGGAGGGAGATAGGGATTTGGACTTGTGGTTTTACTTAATTATCGGTACTGGCCAATTATTATAATGGCAATTCTGATCCAACCATAAATTCATACATTGTGCCTCTGGCCTGATAGGATGGAAGTTCAATATGTAGCTATATGTGGTAGGCTAATGTTAACTAGCTAACTAATCGTTGCCCATGAAAGGAAGTTAGGCTAGCAAGCAAGCATTTTAACCAGGTAGCCTAGGACAACAAAAACTAAAAGCGTGTACTGTATGACAGTCATAGACCGTTTCGGTAACATGAAAGAGAGGAGGATGGTATTGGCGTTTCTCTACAAGTAGGGTGAGTCAACATGTTTTTTCTACTTTAAATGTTGAAGTTGAAATGGTGCTGGAATAGTGAAGCCAGCTCCTGTTTTCTTTGCGATTTGCGGTATTTGTTCTAAATCAATAGTTGTTTAGTAGTCCGAAAATGTCGGAAACATTAACTTGATTGACCATACTGTAGGTCATTTAACTGTTTGTTACATGCAATATGCTTTGTGGACTCCACAGGACAGATGTTGCTCTCCGATTTTGTGATGAAACAAAGGTGTGGTTGAATTTGTTCTGCCACTGTCTTCTTATTCTCTGCCTTAGGCCTATATATCACAGTGCAAAGCATATGAACTAACAGGTTATAGAGCAAACAACGCATTTATCACAATATGGCTTTTTTCCCTGGCTTGGCTTCCCCAGTGATGTTACCCATGCACCGCTACTGGCTACAATGTTGCTGATCCATCCTGTTTTCTCCTATCACAGCCATTAAACTCTGTAACTGTTTTAAAGTCACCATTGGCCTCATGGTGAAATCCCAGAGCGGTTTCCGTCCTCCCCGGCAACTGAGTTAGGAAAGATGCCTGTATCTTTGTAGTGACTGGGTATATTGATACACCCTCCAAAGTGTAATTAATAATGTCACCATGCTCAAAGGGATATTCAATGTCTGCTTTTTATTTTTACCCATCTACCAATAGGTGCCCTTCTTTGCAAGGAATTGGAAAACCTCCCTGGTCTTTGTGGTTGAATATGTGTTTGAAATTCACTGCTGGACTGAGTGACCTTACAGACAATTGTATGTGTGGGAGATGAGGTACAGAGATGAGGTAGTCATTCAAAATCATGTTAAACACTATTACATTTTTTATCACATTTTTACTCCTGAACTTATTTAGGCTTGCCATAACAAAGGGGTTCCATACTTATTGACAAGTTTTTTATTAATTTGTACACATTTCTAAAAACATAATTCCACTTTGACATTATAGGGTATTGTGTGTAGGCCAGTGACACAAAATCTCAATTTAATCAATTTTAAATTCAGGCTGTTACACAACAAAATGTGGAAAAGTCAAGAGGTGTGAATACTTTCTACACTGTATGTGGAGATTTGTGAAATGATACTATCTACACCAATAATAACACCCCACTGAAATAGTATGAGCCCTGAAGTCTGAATACATTTTGTACATTCTGAACAATAACTAAACAGTTTCATCTTCACTGTGAGAGCTGTGTTTTGTGTGTGTTCTCTCTGTGTATGTGTGTGTGTTGTGTGTCTTTTCTCATTTGGGCAAAAGTCCATCCTCCGTGCTCTATCCTCCATGACCAGGAAACCAACAAGTGGTCGAAGAGATGTCTATTCGTTAGTAGTCATGTTTATCCTACCGGAGTCCTTCGCTGATGAGTTTTGAAATCTTCCACACCCACTTTGAATCAGCTTTTGTTTTGTAGGAGAAAAGCATGCACACGTTTAAAAACAATATGCTACTTATCGTTTACAGTATATTTATAAAATGTCTTGCACAACTAAGGACTAGATTCAATCAGATCAAGCGTTAACCGGCGATAGCCGACACCTGCATAGCTGATGTTTTGGCGGTGGAACTGCGTTGGAGCAGCTGCTCTAGTGATCATTGTCACGAAGCCACACCCACCCCACTCGTGTTAGAAGTTCAGAACGAGAACGTGTAGCCTATATAGAAATAATGACACTCAAACTGAAAATCATGAAACAAAATAATGAGGATTTCTATCAGCGTAATCGAGGTGTAGATCACATCTCTACCAACCTGCAAGGCTGCTAAATAACAACATGGAAAACAGCTCCTAAGTGTCTTGCGGTCTGCATGACTCCATTCGCTTCCTTGGCCTCCTGTGTCTAAATAAAGATGCAGTGTCTTCTGGTAGAAAAACATCACAAGCCATGGTTGCTTCTCACTCATTCACTACTCCCCACACGTTTAAAAGCATTGGAAATGTGTAGGCATTGGCTAGAGGGAGTTTCCATATAGAAGTCAATTCCTTTCAATTCCATGGAGTGAAGTGAACCAGTGCACACTTCAGGAGAAAGAAGAGATTATTGGGATACAACCCAAAGCTACTTTGCCCCTTAGGGTCACGGTACAAACCACCCATCCATCCCATAATCCCCCAGGAACCAGCAATGACACCAGTAGAAACAGTCTGACCAGTCTTTTATTGTCATCATAATATAAGAATTACTTAAACCTCCACGCGCAACCTCTACATAAAAAGGCAGTTTGTTATATTCAATAAGGAGTGTGCTTGGGTCGGGGAGGCCATCAGTAGAATCAAGTAGAGATCTGGGGCCATATCCACAAAGCATCTCAGAGTAGAAAATTGGTCGTAAATCCTGAGAATAGAGACATTTTACTCCTACTCTTAAGGGTACAAATAAAAGCTATTAATGAAGCCTCTTTAGTCATAAGAGTCCCACCTAGTCGACAGATATTTAGGAGACTTCATGAGCTGTCCCAAGAGTCCCACCTAGTCGACAGATATTTAGGAGACCAGAGTTACCAGAAGGTGTCTTGATAATTGAGTTCTATATGACTAATCAATCTCGACTTACATGCAACAGTATCTCTTGATTTCACATGATATACCTAAATACTTATAACCAATAAATAAACACATTTTTCTTTCGATTATTTAATTACCTACATCATGTTATTTCAAGTTATCCCTTTGGAGCGCAACTTCATGTAAAAATAAAAATAAATAAAAGCCTAAATTGGGCATGCCTATAGGTCGGGCAATTGCAGGCATCTAGGAATTATGTTAACTTTGATTCTGTTCGATGAAAATGATAGAGCTTTCAAACGTTGAATGCAACATTATTGGCAAAAAACTTGATGCCTACTGTGGCAAAGCGATTTAGAGTTGTGTGTTGATATATGTTAACGGTAATATTCAGAATTGGTCGAAAAATAAATAAAATAAAAGGTTATGCATGGTAACATATTAGGCTAAATGATCGTGTCAGGCGAAAATGATATCAAACGTTTTACCATTGCAACATTTGTTGAACAGTCATCTTCGCCGTGGTTGTCTGAAGCGTTTGGTTATTCCCCATCATTTGCAACAACGTCAATCAGCGTAATTACTTTCTTTCCTTTGTGGAACCTCAAACTGTCGTGATTACCAGCTGAGAAACTTTATGAGTTGTCCTGGCTCTTGTCTGGGCAGCGTCTTAACATCATCCTAAAACCTACTCTTGAGCTGGGAGTTTTTTTAGTCTTAGAACAGGTTTTAACAGAATTCCTAGGACCTTTTCTGAGATGCTTTGTGTATACGGGCTCATTGAACACAATCAAAGTTAACATAGGCCCTAGGTGCCTTTAATAGCCCAATTTATATGCATGCCCAATTTCGGCATTACATTTTTTTTACATTATTGCGCCACTAAGGGATAACTTGAAATAACATGTTGGTTAATTAAATAATTGATAGAAAAATATGATTATTAGCCTATGTAGTTAAGTATTTTGGTATATAATGTGAAATCATTTTCAAAAGCATGTAGGTCTAGATTATTTATGGATTGATCATACAGAAATATCAAAACACTCTTTCAACAACTCTACAGAAATTGCATGTGGTGCAGGAACCACTGACTACTTTTTCTATTATGAAGACACCTGCTGGTAACTCTTAACTGGTTAGGACACCTTATGAGGTGTCCTAAATATATGTTGACTAGGTGGGAGTGTTATGACTAAAGAGGCTTCATGCATAGCTTTTATTTTTACCCATTAGAGTAGGAGTAAAAGGTCTCTATTCTCAGCACTTATGACCAATTTGATACTCTGAGTCGCTTTGTGGATACGGTTTCATGTGTTAACAGAGCTATGCCTTCAGAAAGTATTCAGACCCCCTTGACTTTTTCCACGTTATGTTACAGCCTGATTCTAAAATTGATTGAAAAAATAACATTCTCAGTAATCTACACACAATACCACATAATGACAAAGTGAAAACAGGTTTTTAGATTAATTGCATATGTATTATAAATAAAAATAAAAACCTTATTTACGTAAGTATTCAGACCCTTTGCTATGAGATTCGAAATAGGGCTCAGGTGCATCCTGTTTCCATTGATCATCCTTGAGATGTTTCTACAACTTCATTGGAGTCCACCTGTGGTAAATTAAATTGATTGGACAGGATTTGGAAAGGCACACACCTGCCTATATAAAAGTCCCACAGTTGACAGTGCATGTCAGAGCAAAAACCAAGCCTTGAGGTCGAATGGAATTGTCCGAAGAGCTCCGAGACAGGATTGTGTCGAGGCACAGATCTGGGAAAGTATACCAAAAAATGTCTGCAGCATTGAAGGTCCCCAAGAACACAGTGGCCTCCATCATTCTTAAATGGAAGAAGTTTGGAACCACCAAGACTTCCTAGAGCTGGCTGCCCGGGCAAATTGAGCAATCGGGGGAGAAGGGCCTTGGTCAGGGAGGTGACCAAGAACCCGATGGTCACTCTGACAGAGCTCTAGAGTTCCTCTGTGGAGATGGGAGAACCTTCCAGAAGGACAATAATCTCTGCAGCACTCCACCAATCAGGCCTTTAGGGTAGAGTGGCCAGACGGTAGCCACTCCTCAGTAAAAGGCACATGACAGCCCGCAAGGGGTCTGAATACTTTCTGAATACTAGTCCTGTGATCTATGTGCTAGTTTCCCGGACACAGAAAGCCTGTTTAATGGAACTTAGTCAGAGACTAAGTTCCCTCTGTGTCTGGAAAACCAGGCCAAAATGTAGAGTCTTAATAAGTCTTGTGAACGTGCATATGCCCCATACACACTGTCATTGTCTATGACAGTCAGGGGATAGCTAACCTCATCCCAAGGCTCGAATTGCTGACACATAGAGCCTAGCCTGGTAACACTGTGCAACAAATTGGGACTACAGCTGTATTAGATGGAGAAAATCGATTGGTTCTGTGTTCAGGCATATAAAATGTATATGTGAAAACTATTTATTTTCAGATTTCCCAAACTCACTTCTTTGTTTAGCGCATTACTTGCCCACAAAGCTCGTCCAGTAGCCAGAAGGGGAGGTGCTAGATGGTGATGGACAGATCAGCCAATTAAAACCGGCATCTGTTTGCGCCACTCCTGCCATAGACTGCCATTCAAGCCCCGTTCTGTACCAAAACTCTTCAATGGACACCGTTCCTTATCTCCTTTCCCTCATCATAACCAATAAATGGTGAAAGGATGATCGGTTTACACAGTGTGGAAACCCATTATGCCCATTCAAGACAGCAATCATGAAGGAAATATTAGGAAAGGATGACATTTTGGAAGAGGCCAAAGTTTAATCCATGTAGCAATACAGAATGTAAGCTCACGAGATCAGGATGGTAAGTAAGAAGAGTGAGAAAGGTACTATAAAATGTGAAAGCCCTATGTGCTTTGTGTGAGATGAACAATACCCCCGAGAGTGACTTGCCACCTCCACAACCCCAGACATACCAGTGCAATAAAACAAAATAAACAGGCTTCATATTTTACACAAAGACAAAAAGTGATATATTAAGTGCCTGATTAGGCTGGTGCAAAACGTTTCTGCACAGATGCATATACAGTAGGTACAGAGACACACACACACACACACACTCCATAGTACTTCCGCTCACACGCCTTTTTAGTAGATGCACACACGCATACATCTCTCACACACGCACACATAAAGCAGCACAAACATGCCGTCTCCACTGCCTCGTCTTAAAATATTCACAACTCTGTGCAACACTGATTGAGAGACCTCCTCTAAAGACTTGTCATTCCAACTTCTCTTAAACAACCAATGGGGCACTAGCTCTGCCAGTACAAGAACATTGGTGACAGAGGCACATAGGCTTGGCTAAAATAGCATAAAATGGGATGGAGTTAGAGTAATAAGTACTTACATTTCAGTACTTCTACCTACCTTGTTCTATTTAAAAATGATCACTTCTTTACATACTGTACATGGCAGGACTATCATATTATGATATCTGCACTTGGAATCAGAGCAGCAAACCATAAAAGCAGAAAAATAAAGCCAATATATTAATATAATATGCTATTTAGCATATTGACAATGCGTTCAAAAAACAAAATAAAGTATCCTGTCAGTTTGGGTGAAGAAGGAAAAAATCTCATCTTTCACTAAAGCTACCGAAAAACAAAATCATCAGAGCTCGTCCAGTAGCCAGAAGCTGCAATTTCAGGGAAAAGAGAGGGATGGCGGGAGGAGTTGAAAGAATAAGGGTCACTGTCAGTCACTAAAATCATTGTTGTGTTCTCGTTTTTCCCCCGTCTTTCTTTTCCAGTCCTCGCTCCTTTGTTTCTCAGTTCGTCATCCTAGCTCCCGCCTCCCTCGTCCTCCTCCTTATCCTCCTGCTCCTCCATGTTCTTGCGTGCCATCCTCTCCCGCCTCTCTGCCAGGCGCTGGCATCGCGGGCACTCCTTGCCTGCCTGGAAACATTTGCTGTGGAAACACGCGTTGCACTCTGAAAGACAAGACAACACAAGAGAGAAATGTCAATGCAAAAGCAACCACACTGAAACGCTATATAAAAGATACAGACACACAAACATGGGTGGAGTCCTGTTCAAAAATACATTGTTTTGTCGATGTGTAGAAGAAAGACGCATGAAGATATATGGACAACATCCTAATTCCCTAGAGGGATGTTCCACCCCATAACTCACCTGTTAACCAGCTCTAAGCAAACATGGGGGAGTGCTCCCACAACACTAATAACCGGTTTGACAACATTGTTCACAATGGGAAGAGGACTGAGGTGCTGTGATGTCACGGCAGAATAGCCAATGATAGTCTCTGAAGCAAGGGGGAGGGGTGACATGGGACTATAAAAGAAGAGGTGAGGCGGGGTGGCAAGGCAGAAGGGAGGAGAGGAGTGGTAAAATGCAGAGAAACTTGCAAAGAGTCAGTGCACCACTCAAACCAGTTCAGACACAACCACAATGAGAAGCCTATTCCCAAAAGAGACATACAGCTTCTAAAGCTATGAATGTGTGACTGAACCATTTCAGATAACACCTGTGTGGAAGCTTCAATTGTACATATTTATTACTACATTTTCAAATGAATATATTGTCCCCTTGATAATGAAATGACAAAGCAACTGAAATTCACAAATGTGTTTATTTTACATTCACACAGAGAAGTTGAGGCTTAAATAATAATGTGAACAGGTAGGCGCACAAAAGAAAAAAAACACCTTTGATCACTCCAATTCATCCTGCCATTACATACATATGAAATAGGCCCATATCCTTATTAAGAGCCCTGCACGTGCATGAATTTTAAACCCGAGTCATAACCATGCCCACGACATTCAGGCCCTACCCTACCCAGGCCCGATTGTTTCTGCCATATTTAAGGCCTGGCCTCTACTCAATTTATTTGTCCTCCACCTCCTCAGTTTCATGCTTTCCTTCCTCATTCACTCCTGTCCCCGTCTCGGTTTCTTCTTCTCTTATCTCCTCCTCATCTTCCTCCCTTCCTTTAATTCAAAATGCCTTGACCAGACTTCCCTGTTTGATAGCTTTGAATAACATCCTCCTCTCCCCTTCTCAGACTCCTCTCCTGTCTCTCCCTCCTCTTCTCCCTCTCCAGTCCCTTTGTTTTGGTCATCTGCTCCCTCACTACTAGCTTCCCTTTCCTCACTCTTTTCCCCTCCTCCCACTCCCTCTCTCCTGTCTTGGGATTAGGCTTGAGCGGTATACCGTATATACCGTATAGCGGGGTATTTGGAAATAGTCACGGGATGGTTTATCAATACCATCAATAGCACTGAAACTATTTATTTAATATTTGTAGCTACTTTTTAAGTAAATATCTGCAGTCAACTTGTGCAATACGTTAGGAGATAAAGCAGATTGCGTTCTTCATTTCTTTTTTTAGGTGTTCTTCATGTCACCGGTCGTATAATTTTTCAGTATGAAGCTTACAGGTAGTCCAGTCACGGTGAGAGAACAGAACCTCATGAGTCCCACTGACTGTTGTGCAGCACGCGCCAGGTGATCTAGTTACAATATGGAATTCACAACTAAATGTTTGTCAGCTAAACTGTGAGTAGCATTTTTTAGTTACTTGTAGAACTTTATGTGCTGGGATGTCTGTCCTGCAAATAGTTTGTCAGAGACTGTATAAAATGTTTGCATGCATTCGTTAGCATTTAGCTAGCATTCACTATGGGATTTTACATATACTTATTAGCATTGCTAACCTTTGGATTGAAAATAGCGTGCTGGTATTACCGAATATCCTGGGATGGCACAAGGTCAGTATGAAGGTATGACAATCTGGATACGGGGGGGCTCACCTTCGCAGCGCGTGCACTTGTTCAGCTCAAAGGGGAAGATGATGTCTTTGTCGTTGCCGCAGAACTCACACACGAAACCCTTGGCCTGACACAGCTGTGAGAGACAAAGAGGGAGAGAGAGGAAATTAAGACATTGACATTGAGGGGATGCACTGAGAATGGAAATGTCACTTTATGACACCCTCAAGTCCACTGTAACACATGGCGCAAATTGTCATTTGACTCATATTTGCTATTGTATAGAATGACAATTCAAAATGTACATCACAGTATAAAAATGAATGTCTCTATTACAGGAAGAGTATGTAGTTCAGGATAATTCAACGCATTCTCACCACACAGCCAGCCACGTGCATAGAACCCAATTTCAGCAGCTCTCGAAGCCGGGTGGCCAGCTCTCCGTTGCGCACAGCACTGAGGTCGTTGAGGGAGAACAGGTGCAGGTCCTCAGTCAGGTGACCTGGGAGGCTGTCAAACTGGTCCAGCACGCTATGGGGTCAAACGCAAAGACACACGTGAGGGGAACTCCTACCAGCAATACCATCCATTACTGCAATAATTTACCTGACAGTGCAGACACAGTGTCGTCTCATAGCAATAGCACAGTTCATTACAGGAAGAATATTTTAGGAGGCATGTAACACATGTAAAGGAAAGGGACTGTCTCATACCAACAATACCATTCATTGCAGGAGGAGGCACACACATGCACGCACACAACTTACTCTTTAGATAGGCGGCATGTCTTGAAGAGGTTTTTCATGTGGAAGAGTTGGACCCTCAAAACCTGAAGAATAGTAGGAAAATGCACTTAGTTCATAGAACACATTTCAAACCACAACCCATAACCGGAACACATTTTCTTTCTAGTATGAGTGGGCTAAACTAAAGTAGGCTAAACTAAAGTAAAATAAAATACTGTAAAACCTAACAAACCAAACCTAAAAGATAAGATAAGCATCAAACTAGACTAATCCAAACTAAACCAGGCTCAGGTCCAGTCCTCTCACCCGGACAGTCTCCAGGGCTTTGTTCTTCTTGTAGAGTCCACTGTTGATGTCGTTGGGGTTGAACAGGGGGTCTCCGGCGATCTTGCCCAGCAGGTCCCGGGCGAAGTTGCTAACGTAGTACTTGCTGAAGTCCCACTTCCTCAGCACGCGGCCCGGCACCACTGCCTGGGCGTTCTCGTGGCAACACTGGCAGAAGTAGCGGCCCAGGTACTCGCAGTAGCGCATTCGCTTAATGTAGTCTGTCCGGTGAAGGGGAGTAGAGGTAACAGAGTGAGGCAGGGGTGAGGTTTGACACAAAATGACCACCGTGGGATAAGGATAACATGGGTGGTTGTGTTTTGGAGGGGGAGTGGGGGGTCTTCAATGTGGTTTATACCTGGGTCTATGCGAGTCCCACAGCCTGCACAGCGGTAGTTCTGCTTCGCCACAACTATTTTCCTCCTGATGGAGAGAAAAAGGGGGAGAGAGGATGGTTAGAGACAGACAGACAAGCAGAGTAACAAAAATAGAGGGAGACAGTCAGAGAGATATAGGAGGGTTAGAGCGACAGACAGGCAAACAAAAAGAGGGAGAGGCAAACAAGAAGGGGGAGAGAGACAGAGAATAGTGAGAAGTCACTGTGTGTGTGTGTTAAGGACTCACTTGGGCGCGGGGTGGATGTTGAAGATGATCTGGGGTCGGGGCGGTGCCCACTCTAGGTTCCCTCGCACCCGGATCCTCAGCTTGTAGATGTCAGCATGCTCTCCATCATCAGGAGAGATGGGCAGGGAGTCAGGGATGGGCAGGAGCTGAAGGGTAGAGGGAGAATACAGGTTAGTTTGTGTGAGTGTATGTGTGGGGGATATTGTGTGTGTGTGTGTGTGTGTGTGTGTTTATACACGCATGTATGTGTCTGCGTGTGTGTGTCTGTGTGAGAGTACCTTCTGCGGTGCGTCTTGCTCTGGGACCAGCCAGTCGAGCTCCGAGGCTGCGGGGAGCTGCATGCCTTCAAACTGCCTGAGCAGCCCCATGGCCACCGACTCAGCCGAGTTAGACTGGAGGAACGACGGAGAGCTGAGTAGAGAGAGAGAGAGAGAAAGTGATAGTAGGAAGAGTAAAGAAGCATATCCCAAACACATTTCCACTACTGCAAAATATAGCCACACTAACACAAACAATGGTCTAATTTCTACTAACACAAACAATAGCCTAATTTCAACTACTACGAACAATAATCAAATTTCAACTACCACAAACAATAGCCTTTTTTTTCAACTACCGCGAACAGCCTAATTTCAACTACCGCAAATGACAGCATAGTTTCCAAGTAGCCTACCATGAACAATCGCTTAATTTCAACTACCGCGAACAATAGACTAATTTCAACTACCGTGAACAATAGCCTAATTTTAACTACCATGCCTTTTCTTTTTCTACTGTTACCTCTGTGCTTGATATGGGCTTGATCGAAACCTAAACATTCTGTCTATAGTCCGGCCCACTCCACGGACTACCATTCTTCATTGGGCCAATGGGAGAAAGGGTGTGGCCAAGGTGAGATGCAGGAGATTCACACGTGCAATCAATGTCAAAATATTCAATATTGGTGATAGATTTCAGGTGGAAAATTATGGGATGTTGGAGTCAGCAAGCCTTGGCTAGTTGAAAACATGAGAGGTTGAGGATCCTGAATCTGGTAAAGAGCTATAAGCCCTGGGGAAAATTTGTGGAAGCTACATTTTACATTTTAGTCATTTAGCAGACGCTCTTATCCAGAGCGACTTACAGTTAGTGAGTGCATACATTTTCATACTGGCCCCCCGTGGGAAACGAACCATGCTCTACCAACTGAGCTACAGGGGACTAGCCTATTATGGATCACTAGGATCAGGGGATGAAAGAACTAGCATATGACCTATATGTCATTGACATGGACAGGCAGATCAGCAGACAATGGCCAAATCCACCTCTAGACACAATGCTCTATACACTTGTGGAGATGTTAGACGAGACTTATCCTATCCTATCAGAGGGCAATTGGTGCTGTTACGAAACTTCCTATCAAATCTCAAGTGCATAGGGCAAAGTGTCTAGGGCATAGGGTCAATTTGGGACTGGGCCTACATCTATAAGGCTAGAGTGTGTGTGTGTGTGTGTGTGTGTGTGTGTGTGTGTGTGGGGGGGGGGGGGGGGGGGGGGGGCAGTTATTACATAGACTCTGAGCTGAGGAATGAGCGGCCACTGGAAGTCACACTGCGCTTTATGTCTGCATCTGTATGAGAGAGAGAGAGGTTAGGCTCAGTTCTTTTAAAGCACATCAATCACACTACTATCACAAAGAAAAACATGTACAGCTAAAATTTGAGGGTGGTGTTTCAGGAGAAAAAAAATGTGTCTTAGATATGACAAGTCCTAGAGAAGGCACAAAAGCATCAGACATTAAATGTGTGGCAGAGAGTTCACATAGGGACTTTTAAAAGGAGTCATATTAGTGTGCTGCTGGTGAGAGATTTCGGGTGGAATATTATGGGACGTTGGAGCCAGAAAGCCTTGGCTAGTTGAAAACATGAGGGATTTCGAAGAACATGAATCTGATAAAGAGCTATAAGCCTCGGGAAAATCTAATGGAAACTAGGCTATTATGGATCACTAGGCTAGGGGATGAAAGAACTAGCATATTCAATATATGTCATTGACAGGCAGGCCAGCAGACAATGGCCCAATCTCAAATCCACAACTGCATTGTACAACTGCAACCCAGTTTCTGACCAATATAGTCCAGGGGTTCAGTCTAAAACTATGTTTTGTCTATTTCAAAATACGTTCATATGTGGGTTTGTGCAGTCGATGCAAATCCAAAGCCCTTCTGGCAAGATTCAAAACAACAATATGCCAAAGGGATGCTAGATTAGAATTTTAGGCTGCAACAAATGAGGACATATTCAGCAAGTGTCCTTTGTCTTATGAAAGCATACCATGCAGCAGCATCTCACACAAATTAATTATAATCTTATCAATAGCTATACTTATATATAATAACATTTGGTGGGAGTAATTTTGTTTGCAGTTCATTGTTAAGCCGTTAAATCTAGTCTCACGTGTAATATCTGATGTTTCTTTTAATGCAAGCCAGACTATTTCATTGCTACCACTGCAGCACGATAGAAATGGGAAACTTGGCAAGGTGGAATTAATATTAAGTAGTTCCTGTTTCTAGTGGGAACTCAAAAGCAGTGAGACCGTGTTGAGTACTAACACCACTGGATGTGCATCAGTGATGCCATCTCATGCACACAGAAAGCCTAAATTAATTGTTGAGTGAATCGATGGATGGATGAATGAATGAAGGAATGAATGAATGGAATGGAATGAATGACCAATAGCAGCAGTAGCTATACACTGCTGCCAGCAAATATACTAGTCTACTGAAGACCCTAACCCCCATCAAACCATAGATGTACATACACTCACACTCATCGCCGGTCTCCCTAACCCTGGAGCAGCAAAGGCAATATAAAGCACACAAGCCAGGCCAGCATCTAGCTGGATTCCAAACTGAAAACCTCTTAAATGACTAGGTACCAATGGGCAGCAATCTGGTAGAAATTATACCAAATTAAAATGAAAGCTCAAAGAAAAAGGTATATGACGCTAACCGTGAACATCAATCACTCAAAAAAAGAAAGTAAAGGGAAATACATTTTTTGGTAAGGGCTCTTCCTCAATTCATCTCTCCAAAATTCCTCGCTTCCTCTCCACGCCTCCTCCTCAAAACACATTGGAGAAGAAGTTCAGAGGGGAGGGACCTTGAATCTTCTCCTTCAATAGGACCTCGAATCTTCTCCTTCAATACAGTTGAGAAGGAGCTGAAGAGATAGGATGGGAGGAATCGCAGAAAGATTCATTGAGAAAGAGCCATGGAATCCAGCTACATTTGTCCAGCCTTCCACATCCATAGCTCCCCTGCACCCCTAGCCCTGTCTCTTGTCCCTCCCCACCAGCCCAGATACCTGAGAAGAGCGAGGCGAGCGACAGCGAGAGGCCGCTCCTTGACACATCCATCAGGGACTGGCCCTCACAGCCATCTGAGAGACAGAGACTACACTCAGCATTGGCCCCACACCACATATACTATATACAGTGCATTCGGAAAGTATTCACACCTCTTGACTTTTTCCAAATTTTGTTACGTTACAGCCTTATTCTAAAATTGATTAAATTGTTTTTGTTCCTCATCAATCTACACACAATACCCCATAATGACTAGGCAAAAACAGCAAACCCCCCCGGAAATATCACATTTACATAAGTATTCAGACTCTTTACTCAGTACTTTGTTGAAGCACCTTTGGCAGCGATTACAGCCGAGTCTTCTTGGGTATGACGCTACAAGCTTGGCACACCTGTATTTGGCGTCGCTGCACAGCTATTTTCAGGTCTCTCCAGAGATGTTCGATCGGGTTCAAGTCCGGGCTCTGGCTGGGCCACTCAAGGACATTCAGAGACTTGTGCTGAAGCCACTGCTGCATTGTCTTGGCTGTGTGCTTAGGGTCGTTGTCCTGTTGGAAGGTGAACCTTCACCCCAGTCCGAGGTCCTGAGCGCTCTGGAGCAGATTTTCATTAAGGATCTCTCTGTACTTTGCTCCATTCAGCTTTCCCTCGATCCTGACTAGTCTTCCAGTCCCTGCCGCTGAAAAACATCCCCACAGCATGATGCTGCCACCACCATGCTTCACCGTTGGGATGGTGCCAGGTTTCCACCAGATGTGACACTTGGCATTCAGGCCAAAGAGTTCAATCTTGGTTTCATCAGACCAGAGAATTGTTTCTCATGGTCTGAGTCTTTAGGTGCCTTTTGGCAAACCCCAAGCGGGCTGTCATGTGCCTTTTATTGAGGAGTGGCTTCCGTCTGGCCACTGTACCACAAAAGCCTGATTGGTGGAGTGCTGCAGAGATGGTTGTCCTTCTGAAAGTTTCTCCCATCTCCACAGAGGAACTCTGGAGCTCTGTCAGAGTCACCATTGGGTTCTTGGTCACCCTCCCTGACCAGAGGTCCTTCTCCCCCGATTGCTCAGTTAGGCCAGGCTCTAGGAAGAGTCTTGGTGGTTCCAAACTTCTTCCATTTAAGAATGATGGAGGCCACTGTGTTCTTGGAGACCTTCAATGCTGCAGACATTTTTTGGTACCCTTCCCCAGATCTGTGCCTCGACACAATCCTGTCTCGGAGCTCTATGGACAATTCCTTCGACCTCATGGCTTGGTTTTTGCACTGACATGCACTGTCAATCATGGGACCTTATATAGACAGGTGTGTGCCTTTCCAAATCTTGTCCAATCAATTGAATTTACCACAGGTAAATTTCTACAATCAAGTTGTAGAAACATCAAGGATGATCAATGGAAACAAGATGCACCTGAGCTCAATTTCGAGTCTCATAGCAAAGAGTCTGACTACTTAAATAAGGTATTTCTGTTTTTTATTTTTAATACATTTGCAAACATTTATAAAAACCTGTTTTTGCTTTGTCATTATGGGGTGTTGTGTGTAGATTGATGACAAAAATTTTTTATGTAATTAATTTCAGAATAAGGCTGTAACGTAACAAAATGTGGAAAAAGTCAAGGGGTCTGAGTACTTTCCAAATGCACTGTATAACTACACACAGTAGTACTGTCTATACCCACACATAAACAGGAGGACGTAGTCACACACATGCATGAAGGCTACTTTTAGAAACACACAGGCAAACACACACACACACACCTATCTACCCTGCCAACACATTTACCAACGACCTAGCTACCTTGCCCCAACAGTCGAGAGAGCAATGTTAATGACTACCATTAAAAATGGGAGATGTTTCCAGCCTTGGTGGGTGGATGAATGATATGGGGCACATGACAATGAGGTTGTGAACTTATGGCACACAAACTAAAAATGGCACACAAACTAAAAATGACACCACTTCCCACAAAGCTTGCATGATATGTGTATAATGTAAACCTCTTCCCTCCCTCCCTCCAAGTCCACACTCATCCTTCCTAACGTTCCCTCTCTCTACCTCTCAGCTCGCACTCCTCCACCTCCTCGGCAGAGCCCGAGTCGGACATGTGAAAGGAATCCTGGGAGCTCCTGCGGGAGCCTCCGCTGTCTGTGGAGTGGAACACTGGAGGAAGGGAGACAGGGTTAAAATCAATACCAGCAAAGCGATGACATGGGGACTAATTTGGGAGTCGTTGTGTGTGTTTGTGTGTGTGTGTGTGCGTGTGCATGCACCCGTGCAAGTGTATGTCCGGCCATGCGTAAGCTCTTACAGTGCTGCGAGAGCGGCAGGCAGCTGCGTCGGATCTGCAGCCTGCGCAGGCGGATCTTCTGTTTTAACTGCTGGATCTCTGAGTCGCTGTCATCGCCATCCTCCTCCTCCTCCCGCCGCCGCCGCAGGTTGCACTTCATCAGCTCGATGGCGGCAATAAGAGACTCAGAGATGCTGAAGTGGGCATTCTCCTGGAATGAGACATGCAGATAAGCGGGGGGAGAGTGAGGCCTTGCTGTAACACTTTCAAAAGGAAGTTATGATTGATTTAACAGAGTAAGGGTCTCTTAAATGATACCAATCCAATCGTATTAGATTATTGATTTCATCAAAGAAACCCATCCTCCTTGCCAACCAGTACATTCTTCGACCATGTTGCTTATTCTGTCCTTAGTGTGCACTCATACACTTCCTTTAAAAGGACTTCGGGAGAATTGGAATGTTTAGACATTAGATTCTAATCACTCAAAGGTCAGGGGTCAGATGATGTGGGATTATGAACCCTCCCCAGGCTCACCTTCTCCAGGTCAGCACAGCTGCCGAAGTCCTGCTCCGACAGGTAGCTGATGAGGCTCTGGCCCTCTGACGGCTTCCGGAACATGCCGTCTGGAATACCGCTGTACTGGGAGCCATCTGCAGAGAGACCACACACACATGCAGAGACACACACACACTTTCAGTAAAGACACAAGCCTCAAACACTGTATGTTGAAGGTATTGGTGTCACAGGAATATATACCTCAGGTAAGGTGATGGATAGTGACAATTCATATTCTTTTGCCAGCTAGGTAGTTATTATGTTTGAACCAGTGTACTCACTTGACTCCAAATAGAGGGAGCTGGGTGTGCTGACATCACTGATGACAGGGCAGAAGGGGCTGTAGGCCTTCACACAGCAGTCCTCTCCAACCAACGATTCTGACAAACAGAACACACAGCAGACGTTAGATTGACCACAAAAATGAAGAAAGATCAGTGTCTTATCATCAAGGGCCAACTAGCCTGGTTACCAGATTTTTTCTGTATTCAACATTTGTGCTAAAGTTGGCTAAAGCAGAAACAGACTTAACTGAACAGTGTCGTAGTAGTCTTGAGATTTCAACTTTAATATCCATGTTGAGATATGCTCAGTCAGACACCCACAAAGGATGTATCGAAAGTAAATGTATCAATGAAAAATCTATCAAATATGAAGTACTATGGTCTCCTCTCCACTGCAAATCCAAGGCGAATATTGTGATGATAAGCTTATGATTGCTGACAGTGTTTCTGACCACATTAGCAACTAATAAATTAAAGTTATACTGACCTTATAAATCAAAAACAGAGAAATGGAAACATTCGTAAAAATGTATAGTAAAATCATGATGCATTCACTGAATGACCAAAAAAACAACATCAAAACGTCACAATGTAATGAAAGTAGCGTGGATTCAAACCTTAACCAACACAATTAATGAACATGGCAAGCTGTTTTGGCCTAGGGTCTTCATTTTGGTTGGACCTAAAACTAGCCAAACTTTAACCAAAGGCCTAGGGTCTTGAGTGACCTTGGTTTGACCTAAAACCAACCAAACAACAACCAAAACAGCAACCAAGAACAGCACAAATGAGGAACCAAAAGCAAGGCCAGAGATAAGAGAAGGGGAAGTAGGGAATTATCATGCAGGGAAAGGGGGATGAGAGAGGGAGAGATGGAGCACAGAAGAACTGCACTGCCAACCTGCTACAGGGTCCTCTATTATAATGGTGATTTTCCTGTGGCCCCCTCCTTCACGCAGAGAGAGAGAGAGAGAGAGAGAGAGAGAGAGAGAGAGAGGTTAGCAGTGAGAAAATAGAGGAAAAGGAAAAAGCACTGTGGCAACTGGCAACCGAGCATCAGAGAAAGACAAATGTGCTGGATGTGGTCCATGTCGCATAACACTGCACCTACACCTACACACCCCCACACACACACACACACACACACACACGCGCAAGCTCTCTCTCTCTCTCCCAGGCGCTAACCTGCTGCATACACACACTCTTATACAAACACTAGTCTTGCAGCCATTCACCTGCTGCATGCAAACACATTTGAATGACTTATTTGAAATTAAAACATACACTTATTGGCTTGCACTCATGCTCAGCAAACATACCCTAGCCTCTCACCTGCTGTACAAGCAAACACACATGCTCACCATGTCTATGTTTGTGGTTGATCCCCGTGTCAGACATCGAGCGGATGTGCCCCCTGCTGCCCCCCCGACCCTGCCCCCTCTGTCCCTCCGAGAAGGATGACCTTCGGGGAGCAGAGGGCGGGACCACAGCCAGGGAGCTCCGCCTAGGGGGCTGGACCGGAACCTCGCCACCTAATTCGCCACCGCCGCTAGGCTCGCTGCTGGGCTCGTGGCCGGGGGTGGAGTTCTGGGATTCACGCCGATTGCAGCGTTGCCCCAGGTTACCGATGGCCAGGTACTCTGGGCCGTCGTCGCCCTCGCCGGAGTCTAGGGTGTCGGAGTGGACAGGGCCTGGAGAGGCAGGCTCGGTCAGGGCGATGCGGGGGACAGCTGCCAAGGGGCCGGGAGGAGGAGTCACGCCCCGCTCGCCTTCCCCCCCTGACCCTGACACGCACCCCCAGGGGGCTCCCGGGGCGCTGGCTGATGGAATAGTGTCTGTAGAGGGGGAACAAGAAGAGAGTTTCAGTTAGACTGATTGTTCGAAGAAACTTCTTCAATGCTTTATTCAAATCGCATTTCCTTACACAATCATGTCGGTGTAGACTCGGTGAACTCAAAAGCAGATACTAGGGAATTTAGGCATCAGGGGAAGCCGCTTATATAAGGTGGTTGACATTTTCTGAGACTTTCAACTAAAACTGTAACATAACAGAGCAGACATAATTCTCAGTGTCACTTCTATACTTCCCAATTCTATCTTCAACCTTCTGAATGTTTCAGCTATTGTGACTTATTGTGGACATTGACCTTTTGAAATGATAATGCGATAACACGAGGCACGTCCTGCCTAACCTCCATTCACAATGCTGCTCCTCTCCTTCTCAGAATCTACCGCTCCCTCCCTCCGTCTCCCAATCTTCCCACTCCTCCTTCTGAAACTATAACCTACTGTACGGTTCATCCACCTCTACTTAATTCCCTGCTTTAATCTGTTTCATTTATTACTCCTCCCCTTTCTTTCTGGTCTGCCTTCCTTACACTCAATCCCTTTGCTTTCCTCCAACACCCAATATCTCCTGATCTGTGTTGGTGTTGCTCTTTGTCCCATGTTCTCACTCCCTACCCTAATCCCTCCATCTCTCCTTCCTACCCCTCTCTCCTGACCTGTGTTGCTCTCTAATGTGGCCGACCGTAGTGGTGTCAGTGTTGGGTACCACTTTCTCTTTCCCACTCTCACACCCTCATTCCCATCCCTCACCTTACATTCTTCCTTTTCTCCCATCGCTAACCTCCCTCAGCTCCCTATTTCCTCACCTGACACGAGTTACCCTCTGAGATGACCCCTGTGTTATTGCTGGGTGTGTGTCCTTCGTCTCGGTGGGAGCACTGGGGGCGGTGAGCCTGTCTCTCTCGCTCTCCTATCCTCCCTCCACCCCTCCCATCACTCTCTCCTCACCTGAGTTCCTCTCTGAGATGACCCCTGTGTTTATGCTGTTCAGTGTATGTCCTCTGTCTTGGTGGGGGAGGGAACACTGGGAGGTGGTGAGCCTGCGGTTGAGCTCTTCCCTAGGGGGCCCCTGGCCCTTGCCCAGCCCGGCCCTCCAGCCTCCTCCGGCCCCAGGCAGCACACACAGACTCTGGCTCTTCAACAGGCCCCCCACGCACTGAGGGCCCTTCAGAGTGGACAGCTGAGAAAGAAAGAGAAAAACAGAGGGGGAGGATTAGAGACAAATTAGAGAGTGAAAGAGCGGTACAGTAAGATAGATGGTAAGAGATCAACACAGGCACAGAACCTTAGGTATAGGAAAAAGTTATAGTAAAAACATGGGGAAAGAAAAAAACCCAAAACAACATGGCAAGAGACACAATTTATGTGTCAGGCATGGTTGAGAGGTATCGGAAAAGAGAAGACAAATAGAGAGATGGAGGGAGCGAGATCAGCCACTAATGCTGAAGTGGATATCAGGGACAGGAACTTCAGACATTAACATGTACAGACAGAGAGAGAGTATGATTGGTGTGTGGTGCTCAACTGTGTGTGTGTGTGTGTGTGTGTGTGTGTGTGTGTGTGTGCGTGAGAGGTGCCCACCCTGACTGTGTCGACGAGTGCCAGCAAACGGGGGTTGTTCTGCTCCACGGCCTCCAGATACTGAAACATGGCCGTCACATGGGGCTCTTTCAGGAGAAAGGCCTCCTCTGAGACAGAAAAAGAGAGAGACAGAGAGAGAGGGAGAGCGAGCGAGAAGGGAAGGTCAATAGGACAAGGAAATACCACAGATATAGTCCAATCGATATCACAGGCCCAAAACATTGATTACGTCTAGGGCTGTGATGGTCATGGACTTTTGGATGACTTTTTTTTTTCTCAGTAAAATGACCACAGTCACCGTTATAATCGTTTGTATAGCAAAAAACAACAAGTGTTACAAAGGTTATTTTATTTTCATCCAGAATCGACGGTTACACGATCATACAATTACTGTGCCAGCCCTAATTACATAATTCCTTCATCAAATCTACAAACTTAACTACAGTGGTCTTGGTTTGGCCGGGGCACACACACTCACACGCAGCCTTACCGTTGTAGTACTTGCGCGTGTGTCCCTGGTGTTTGAGCAGGGGTCTGAGCTGGGCGGAGAGCAGGTGGACCTGAAGGCTGTGCAATAGCCAGCGCTCTGCCTTGTAGCCTTCCCCAACACTCTGCATACCACTGCTCAGCACGGGCTCCAGCTTACTGAACTACAGGGTCCAGAAAGGGGAGGGAGAGAGAGGGAGAGAGGTGAGGGTAGAGTGAGAGAAAGAGAGCGGAGGGGGGAGGGATAGGGGAAATAGAAGGAGGAGTGTATGGGAGAGAGAGTGAGGGGGAGAGGGCGAAGGGGAGAGGGCGAGGGGGAGTGATGGGAGGGGAAGGGTGAGGAAAAATACAGAAAGAGATAGGGAGAAGAGATGGTGAGAGATTACCATTAAATATAACAGGTGAACATGTGGCTGGCTGGCTGGCTGGCTGGCTGGCTGGCTGCCCCCCCCCCCAGATCTGTTTGTGCCGTCTATGTTAATGTAACAGGGGGTAGCTGAGATCATCAAGAGTGTTTTGTGAAGATACAGCAGATTTCCACAAAAAAACATTAGCTCATCAACAAAGAGGGGAAAGAGGTCAGGGGCTAAAAGGTTAAAGGGCATTGGGCTTTCACAACAGTAGCATGTGAGAAGGGTGTTGATGAAGCATTACCCTGGTAAGAGTGCAAAGGTTACTGAGTGAAAGTTATATGTTTATTCATTCACTAAAGCTTATCCTTGCCTCTTTTTAACTCATTGTCAACTGTGAGCCAGCCTACCATTAAGCTCAGGTTTAGCATCAACTTAGAACCACTACTTATCATTAGGCTACACAATGGCTAATCACTGTATTGTTGTCACAACCATATAGATAAAACAATTTTTGCCTCCCAAATGGCACCCTATTCCCTATATAGTAAGGGTCGCGTTAGAGTTCAGAAATCTGCATTTTCAAAACGCAGACCTTGCAAAAATCTACGTTTTAAACCATTTCACCTGGATTTTATATTGAATGTTAATAGTTTTACAAAATGTATAGAGTGAGCAGGGGAGTGCAACTACAGTTTTCTTTCAAAGAAAATACATTAGTGCAACACATTTGGCAGAAAATAGCTTTATTTTCAACTGATGACAACAGAAGTGCAACGCTATTTGGCTGGCAACCACACAAGTAAATGAGCTTACAATGAAAAGGCAAGGTATTTTTTGCTAAATGATGCATGGCCATCATATTTCTAATGTTATCATAGAAAGAATGTAGTCAGCTACATTTCCTAAAGTTTTGCTTCAAGTTAATCTTTCATTTTACCAGAGAAAAGTAGGCAGGCTACACTGAGAAAAGTACCGAAGGAAAAGTAGCTACACATCAGTCAGAGTGCTGTCTACTGATAGAATGCTGGTTCTCTCATCTGAGTGGAGAAGTGCAACTGAAGCACAAAATGTGTCTGATGCCAATCAGAAATTCCAATAAGAATCACTTTAGATCTGCATTTACAGAACGCAGGAAGATATTTCTTATGCATTATATATATATTTTAATTGTGTGAAATACACATAATTCTGCGTTAACGCGACCCCTCTTAGTACCCTACTTTTGACCAGGGCTCAGAGGGCAATAGTCTATGTGCCGGGGGGCTAGGTCTGTTATATCTAGTGTAATTCTCCTGTCTTATCTGGTGTCCTGTGTGAATTTAAGTATGCTCCCTCTAATTCTCTCTCTCTCTCCCTCCCTCCCTCCCCTCCCGGAGGACCAGAGCCCTAGGACCATGCCTCAGGACTACCTGGCCTGATGACTCCTGGCTGTCCCCAGTCCACCTGGTCGTGCTGCTGCTCCAGTTACAACTGTTCTGCCTGTGGCTATGGAACCCTGACCTGTTCACCGGACGTGCTACCTTGTCCCGGACCTGCTGTTTTCGACTCTCCCTCTCTACAGCACCAGCTGTCTTGACCTCTGAATGCTCGGCTATGAAAAGCCAACTGACATTTACTCCCGAGGTGCTGACCTGTTGCACCCTCTACAACCACTGTGATTATTAATTTGACCCTGCTGGTCAATTTGCCCCTGCTGGTCAATTTTTGAACATCTTGAAGAACAATCAGAACAGAGAGAGAGAATTAGAGGGAGCATACTTAAATTCACACATGTACTGTTATAATCTCCACCCGACACAGCCAGAAGAGGACTGGCCACCCCTCAGTGCCTGGTTCCTCTCTAGGTTTCTTCCTAGGTTCCTGCCTTCTAGGGAGTTTTTCCTAGCCACCGTGCTTCTACATCTGCATTGCTTGCTGTTTGGGGTTTTAGGCTGGGTTTCTGTATAAGCACTTTGTGACATCTGCTGATGTAAAAAGGTCTTTATAAAAAATTAAAAACATCAGTTCAATTGCTTAAATTCCATTTAGTTAATTTTTTTGTGAGCTCAATGCGCTGTTTCTCTAGAAAGAAATCAAATAATTCACAAGATAAATTAAGTCAAGAACTTTCTTTCTGGGATGCAGGGCTGAAGGGAGCTGAAGGGAGTAGTTTTCATTAGGCAAACATTCAACCTAGTTCAGCAAAGAAACGTGGTAATTAACTACAATGACCATAATCCATTGTGCATGTTCTTCCCGGCTCGATGGAGACTGATAGCCTACACACAGACCACATGAGAGAGGAATGTAAACAACACAAAGAGGAATGTAAACAACACAAAGATGAGAGGGATAGAGACAGTTCGTGAGGTAGCTCAACACGATTGATAGTTGTAGTTGGTAATAAGCAGTCTTGAACGTATGCCTTACGTACTTTGAAGAACTAGTCAAATGATTTTGTCAGACAGCTCTGCAGAATAATTAGGCAGCTACTATGGGGAGCACAGAGATAATGTTAGATGGCAGTAGGGCCCCGTGTAGCTCAGTTGGTAGAGCATGGCGCTTGCAACGCCAGGGTTGTGGGTTCGTTTCCCACGGGGGGCCAGTATGAAAATGTATGCACTCACTAACTGTAAGTCGCTCTGGATAAGAGCGTCTGCTAAATGCCTAAAATGTAAATGTAGAAATGTTGTCTGGCTGCTACTGCTTGAGCAGAGATGAGATTACTTTAAAGCAGCAAGAAGCGGGAAATTTGTTCTATGTGCGCTACTTCTATGCTTCCCAATCTTAAGTTTTGTTTTTGCGTCTTTTACTTTCGGTTTTGTACACCAGCTTCAAACAGCTGAAAATACAATATTTTTGGTTATGGAAAAGATATTTGAAAGCGGTTTAGATGGTACAATGATTCTCTATACTTGTTTTGTCACAAACTAAAATTAGGTGAACTATTAGAATTTTAGCAACCGGGAAATGGCAGAGCGATTTCTGCATAGTGCACCTTTAAAGAATGAAAAATTATTAAATAAAAGCTAAGTAATATACACAACCAAAATATTTTATTTCATAGTCATATCCTATTTTTCTATTGATGTCTAGCCAATGTGGACCTGACAAAGACAATGGGATGTTTTCAATGTTTTAGCAATTGAATGTTCACTATTTTTGGCTTTGGGATTTCCATTAAAAAAGCTCCAAGATAATTTGTCATTATTCTATAATGCATTTGATGTTTAAAAAAAAATATTGAACACGAAATCGAAAACCGTGATTCTTTTTTTATAACCGAGACTGAACCGAACCGACCTCAAAAAGCACTAATTGCTCAGCACTAGGCTCTGGTCAAAAGTAGTCCACTATGTAGGGAATAGGGTGCCATTTGGGACGCAGCCAATCTCTGTGGTCACAACAAACTGTACTGGCTCCCCCATCATATACACGGGATGAATAATCATTGTAAAGAGATAGGCATGAATAACATCAGGGTAGATTGCTAGAGTACAATACCTGTTCTACATGTGAGGCCAGGTGAGGGCTGATGTAGCGGACACACCACACAAAGGGCCAGTAGTCTTTCTGCTTGTAGTACACCTGCAACACAAAACCGGCGTTTACTACAGTACAATGGTATTGTCCTACTTATGGCCGATTAAAGGCCACAATGTGCTGTTATTACCATATTTGTACCAGTTTTTCCCTATTCATCATACATTTGGGTTACCAGGACAGGATAAAAACAGAATGTCATAAAACAGATTCAGAGAAGAAGCAGTAGAATAATGAAATGTTCATTCTCAGCAGCCTCAAAGAAAGTGCAGGGAACAAACGCTGAACTCCCATTTAGCAGATGCTCTTATCCAGAGCAACAATATAAGTGCATTTAAATAAAGAGGCTGAAAAACAGCCAAATAATAAGGCCTTATTATTACCTTTTTCAAAAGTACAAATGATAGTGTAAAAGAGTTAAGAGTAAGTAAAAGAGTAGTTGTTCCTGAGGACTGACCTGCTCGTGCTTGAGGCCGTGGCTGAGGATATGGTTCATGTCCTTGTGCAGCCGCTGCAGACCACCGTAGCGAGACCATACGTTAGGGTTGTTGGTGGACACCAGGCCCTCCACCGTGGTCTTCAGACTGGAGAGCAGCTTCCAGTGTTCCCGCCTGGAAAGAGGGAGGAGAGAGGGAGGAGGGAGAGAGAGAATGGAGGGAAGGGAGGAAAAGAGTGAAGAGGTAGGTATAGGCTTGACTGAACTTGCGCCTCACCCAAACATTCAAGAGTAGACAGTTGAGCAGAAAAATGAAAACCAGCATTGACTGACTGACTGAGAAGACATCACACAGTAAGATTCTGCCATAACAAACAAACTACAGTGCAATGACTGCGAATGAACCATGGTGACTACAAACTAATGGCTGTGCACTGCATATACAGCACCCAATGAAATGCATTGTACTAGGCTAAGTAGATAAAGGCTAAGTATTCTAAAGTATACTGAGACCATAGACATATAGTGTCCTAAATGGTGCAACAGAAATGCATCCCGGGGAAGTCTTTAATACTGTTACTGTAGCCTAGTTTTTATTAGCAAAGAAGTGTTTCTTAGTGGTTGAGGAAGTAGTAGTTGAATATCTTCGGTACAACAGTGTGACTGTGCAGAGCATACAGTGCCTTCGGAAAGTATTCAGACCCCTTGACTTTTTCCACATTTTGTTACGTTACAGCCTTATTCTAAAATGGATTAAATATTTATTTTTTTCAGCAATCTACACACAATACCCCATAATGACAAAGGAAAAACAGGTTTTTAGAACTGTTTGCACATTTATTAAAGATAAAAAACGTAAATACCTTATTTACATAAGTATTCAGACCCTTTGCTATGAGACTCGAAATTGAGCTCAGGTGCACCCTGTTTCCATTGATCATCCTTGAGATGTTTCTACAACTTGATTGGAGTCTACCTGTGGTAAATTCAATTGATTGGACATGATTTGGAAAGGCACACACCTGTCTATATAAGGTCCCGCAGTTGACAGTGCATGTCAGAGCAAAAACCATGCCATGAGGTCGAAGGAATTGTCCGTAGCGCTCAGAGACAGGATTGTGTCGAGGCACAGATCTGGGGAAGGGTACCAAAAAATGTCTGCAGCATTGAAGGTCCCCAAGAACACAGTGGTGTCCATCATTCTTAAATGGAAGAAGTTTGGAACCACCAAGACTCTTCCTAGAGCTGGCCGCCCGGCCAAATTGAGCAATCGGGGGAGAAGGGCCTTGGTCAGGGAGGTGACCAAGAACCCGATGGTCACTCTGACAGAGCTCTAGAGTTCCTCTGTGGAGATGGGAGAAACTTCCAGAAGGACAACCATCTCTGCAGAACTCCACCAATCAGGCCTTTATGGTAGAGTGGCCAGACGGAAGCCACTCCTCAGTAAACGGCACATGACAGCCCGTTTGGAGTTTGCCAAAAGGTACCTAAAGAGTCTCAGACCATGAGAAACAAGATTCTCTGGTCTGATGAAACCAAGATTGATCTCTTTGGCCTGAATGCCAAGCGTCACGTCTGGAGGAAACCTGGCACCATCCCTACAGTGAAGCATGGTGGTGGCAGCATTATACTGTGGGGATGTTTTTCAGCGGCAGGAACTGGGAGACTAGTCAAGATCGAGGCAAAGATGAACGGCGCAAAGTACAGAGAGATCCTTGATGAAAACCTGCTCCAGAGCGCTTAGGACCTCAGACTGAGCACACAGCCAAGCCAACGCAGGTGTGGCTTCGGGAGAAGTCTCTGAATGTCCTTGAGTGGTCCAGCCAGAGCCTGAACTTGAACCTGATCTAACATCTCTGGGGAGACCTGAAAATAGCTGTGCAGTGACACTCCCCATCCAACCTGAAAGAGCTTGAGAGGATCTGCAGAGAAGAATGGGAGAAACTCCCCAAATACAGGTGTGCCAAGCTTGTAGTGTCATACCCAAGAAGACTTGGAGGCTGTAACCGCTGCCAAAGGTGCTTCAACAATGTACTGAGTAAAGGGTCTGAATACTTATGTAAATATCATCTTTCAGGTTTTTATTTTTTATAAATAAGCAAACATTTCTAAAAACCTGCTTTTGCTTTGTCATTATAGGGTAATGTGTGTAGATTGATGAGGAACAAAAACAATTTAATCAATTTTAGAATAAGGCTGTAATGTAACAAAATGTGGAAAAAGTCAAGGGGTCTGAATACTTTCCGAATGCACTGTAGGTAAGACACTAGGCCTAGCCTATATAGCCTAGGTAAAGGTGATGTGGGCTACAACATCCAATGGACATAGGCTAATGGCAAACTCTTTAAAACAACAGTATTGAGTACAAAGAGTTAACAGATCTGGGTGAGTGAATAGAACTGTGTATCACTTTCCACTTGCATTGAAAGAGCAGCAGAATCAAAAGTGAATATATATGCCTTAAAGTAGCCTATTTGATGGTGAGAAAATAAAATCAGGCTGAGCCGAAATCCCTTTGACCAACAGACAAAGTGCAAGCTCATATCCAGGACTTCCTCCTTTTTCCTCAAGTCAGCAGCTAGCTGGAACTCAATGCTGACACACACTCTCCCACACACACTTGGGAGGATAGTCTTGAGTAATGAGGAACAATGAAGAACAATACCAGAAGGAAGATTTTAGGAAGATCTAGTTTCCTTGTAAAAAGTATCCTATGAAAAACTAAACATTACTCAAATCTGCAGCAAAGTATGACAGAAATTAGGCCTAAAAAATCCAGGGCTCAGTCAGGTTACAGGGTTGGAAGAAAGGGGGTTAAGGACAGTGGCGGCTCCTGAAAAAATTCTCAGGAGGGGCAATTTTTCTGATGATTTAGGTGACCTACACACATTTAAAAAAAGATATGTCCAGCAACAACATGAAGACAGGGGCAGCATATAAGTCAATACCAGAAGCATTTATTGACTGATCTCAAAAGTGTTGGCTTACCAGGGTTGGTGGAGCCCTCAGTTTCATCTTTGCCTCGCAAAGCTAACTCAAACACTCCGCAAAACTTCACACACTGGATTAGCCGGCTGAGGATGTGGCGGTTCTTGCTAATGTCGTAGTAAATATATTTGTTATAGTGAATATGGAATATGATATGTTGAGTAAAATGTTGTGCTAAGATCTATTTAGGTCAGGAGCTGGTTATAAGTTCTGTTCCTATCCAATAACAATGGACAAAAGGGTCCTATCTTGTCAGCCTTGTCAGCAGGTGGCCAAGGACAACACCCACGCCATAGGCCTCTCAGTTCTTCCAACTCACGAGTTCTTGCTCTGAGGACACACACACACACAAACACACACACACACACATCATCACTGTTAAACACACACACACACACACACACACAAAAATCCCCTCTCTTAGGCTGAACATTTGAAGACAGAGAACCCGACTCAGAGCCAATGCAACAGTGACAGTAGCCTGCAGGGGACCTCGCCCAACTCATCAGGACCAATCAGAAGATCAGAACTACTAGATTGAACCTACTTCATTTATTGCATAAAATGTCTGCACACAATGTTTCGGGGCTCTCTTCAGATAATAATAATAATAATAATAATAATAATAATAATATGCCATTTAGCAGACGCTTTTATCCAAAGCGACTTACAGTCATGCGTGCATACATTTTTGTGTATGGGTGGTCCCGGGGATCGAACCCACTACCTTGGCGTTACAAGCACCATGCTCTACCAGCTGAGCTACAGAAAGTGGATACTCATGGATGCGCATTGCAATTGTAAAATGTCAACACAATTGGAGACACCACGTCATTTTTGGAGACATGTTATTGACAGTAAACTATTGTAGATGCGACTGCTAACTAACTAAAACATTTTAGCTGGCTAGCTAATCATCTTAGCTAAATGTGGGGCAAACAATTCAGTTATTTACCGTTAATTTGAGGGATTGGGGTGAAAGAAATCGAGTTACATAGTGATACTTTACGATATACTGTATTGACAATATCGCAATATTTTAGCGCTAGTTGGCTGTACCTGCACCAAAACACCATTATTGTTCCTTCATAGCTTGTTCTCAATCTTTTCACATTGGGAGCCAATTTGTTTTCAGCACTTTTATTTCCATGACTGATCAAAACTCGTTCTCATGGCTTTCTGATCCCTCTGCAACAGACATATGGTGCGCAATAAAATCACAGTATCGAATCGCAATACGTATAGAATCATGAGACTCGCAATGCTGATGCATATATCTTATCGTGAGGTTCCTGGCAATTCCCAGCCCAAGTTCATTTGCCACAACAAATCTCTTCGCTAGCAAACGCGATGTCTTCTCCAAAACGGCAATGTGTCTCCAGCAATGTTTACTTTTTTGACGTTCTATGGCATCTCCACTTTCCAAGCATATATGACCACATGTAATATTTTGGTAAGTGATGCAAATAGTGAACTATGTAGGGCCAGGATGTAAAATATATGTAGCTGCAGCAATTTCTCTTATCTGATATGGTAAGTAATGGGGCTTAATTTATAGCTCCCTAAGAGTTTGACGAACGGGTCCGTGAACGCGATTCCAGATATATTTACCTCTGAATAAACTGCCTTTATTACACCATATCCACATCCAGTAAACTTGTGATTATCAACACTAACCTCATCGTTGTGGCGGCGGACAGCTAGCCTGTATCCCTCGTCATCCAGTTGAGTGAGTGGCAATGTCTTTTTTCGTTCGTACCAATTTTTGGAAAATCCTCGGGTGTAGGACTTTCCGCCTTTAGTAGAAACCTGTTGAATTATTAAATTTGGTCTGGGAGGTCCTAATTGTTTCGTTGCCAATTTATCTTCATTTGTTCGCCGACAAAAAGGAACTTATTTCAAACAATCCACTCTTTTCTCAGTTACGTTCATGGTTACGTAACGTATGACGAAAGCGCGTAAGTGCAAGCCCACAGACACCCATTGAGATTGTATTGAAGGCTCTGAAATTTGAAAAAAATAGATTTTACATGGGAGTCTATGACAGAAGTTCTGGGCGATTTTCAATCTGACTGAAATCGCCCCAAAAGGGGGTGGAGCCATTTGAAGCACGACTTTAGCCTGATTCGACATTTAGTGGCAGTGTGGCACTGTGGCAGATCAGACGTATAGATTACAACACTGATAACTACTGTTGCCGTGATATAATTGATTAGAAAAAAAATCCCTTCCTTTTCCCGTTTGGCAGTGCGTCGCCCATATCGCCCTATTGAACAGGCCGTCCCTGGTTAAGGATGAACCAACTGAAGTGTGTGCCACTGTTTCATGACTACTGAAGGAGTCTGTCAGTGATTATAGAGTGTTATACCAGACAGTGATTTAACCAACGTTTTTTGGTATCCATTAATGAGAGTTACAGGTAAGGTACTGTTTAGTGTAGCACAGATTGAGATCATTTTCTACCAACCTTAACTTGGCGATACTATCTTCGTTCTTGACTCGGCCAAACATGTATCTTCTAAAATGTATGTGTCCAGTTGCAGGTGGTGCGTTTGAATTTAGAAGATGCTCCGTTATTAAAATAAATAAACATTTTGGTCCATGAAGTAATCCAACAATATGTACGTCGCCATTTTATCTATTTGAAATATTCTCTCATTGATTGAAACCGGTGGGTCCACCCCAAAGTGCCCATGTCATGTTGACACTCACCTACAGTACCGTATCTCGATCACTGAGGCGTTAGATTAATCTGGCCCGGCGTACACCGTGATATGGCCAGTCACATCATCAGGCCAAAACAGGAAAGGAGGATCGCCCTTCTTAAATCGAACAGTAATCTGCACCGCTCTCCGTCATGTTGTCAACAAGACAGCATAGTGAATCATCCAGAAACACACAACTCTTGTTGTATAAAATAAATGTTAGAATTTTCAAACTAGTTTTCATTGGGAAGGAGATAAAGATTTCAAATTTTTAAATCAAAAGCAATCGCTTTTCTATGGGAAAATGCAGAATCCTACTCATTACTATACGTGTTTAAATATCCCACTTTTGTTTTCAGCCGATTTCGCCGCGGGACAGAGCGGGGCACCTGGCTAACGCCCGGTGAACTCTATAAATACCCCTCTTGTACAGCACCTGTCATACAAGGAATTAGCCATACCAAAATTGCACTTCCTTCCAGTTTGCTAGCTAGTTACTTATTAAGCTAACGTCTAGCTAATAATGCTAACTCAAGCTAGCTAGCTAACGATAGCTAATTTAGTCAACAAACTAGTTAACGCTAGTTACTAGTTAGCAAATAAATATTGTCATGGACATTATTGGATATGGCATGAAACTGAGGACAACATTTGAAGTTCATTGGCCAATTCAGACTTGTTTTCAATCGTGAACAACCTTAATGTAGCAAGTTAGTTAACCAACGAGCTAGCCAGCTAAGCTAGCTAGCTAGCAAACATCAACAGCTAGCTTGGTTAGCCGATTCCCCACCCAGTCCCTCACCTGCGTTCCTCGGCTTCAGCCTCCGCCGTAATCTCCATTTCCTCGAAACGGGGGAAACCGAATACGGTATCAGCTTCCCCCCAAATCCACTTCCAGTACACACAAGTCACCACCCGCTTACAGTCAGTGGCTGAACATTATCTCGTCGCATTCACTTTGGCTAGTAGGAGTGGTGACTGTGGTGTGGTCCAATATGAGCGCTGTCAGTGTCAAAAATTGCATGAGTCCAAACAGTATGTAGGAGAGGCCTAAACAGAAACACAAAACCGCATGACTTCGCTATCATCAGTATTGGGCGGGGTTGATGTTTCAAATGCGAACTCCTACTCTTCGACACAGGTTGTTTTTGAAGTGATAGATTGAGATTTATTTTTCTAGGCTATTTATTGCAAAATAGCCTTATGGTGAATTTATAACTGTGAGTTAATCAAATAAACATGCCTGCACATTTGCTAGCTTATTCAATTATCCTCTGTTCTCTTTTGAATCAAGTCAGGGACATTCAATATAAAGTTTCACATTATTATTTGTAACTGGTGGGGAATACATTAATGACTTTTCTAGAAAATTACAGTACATCCTAGAACCCCACTTTTTATCCCAAGCCTGCTTGTCTTTGTGAGTCTTGGTGTGGGTGAACGGAGGATCTCTGCATGTGTAGTTCCCACCATAAAGCATGGAGGAGGAGGTGTTATGGTGTGGGGGTGCTTTGCTGGTGACACTGTCTGTGATTTATTTAGAATTCAAGGCGCACTTAACCAACATGGCTACCACAGCATCATTCTGCAGCGATACGCCATCCCATCTGGTTTGGGCTTAGTGGGACTATCATTTGTTTTTCAACAGGACAATGACCCAACACACCTCCAGGCTGTGTAAGGGCTATTTTACCAAGAAGGAGAGTGATGGAGTGCTGCATCAGATGACCTGGCCGCCACAATCCCCCGACCTCAACCCAATTGAGATGGTTTGGGATGAGTCGGACGGCAGAGTGAAGGAGAAGCAGCCAGCAAGTGCTCAGCATATGTGGGAACTCCTTCAAGACTGTTGGAAAAGCATTCCAGGTGAAGCTGGTTGTGAGAATGCCAAGAGTGTGCAAAGCTGTCACCAAGGCAAAGGGTGACAAAATATATTTTGATTTGTTTAACACTTTTTTGATTACTAAATGATTCCATATGTGTTATTTCATAGTTTTGATGTCTTCACTATTATTCTGTAATGTAGAAAATAGTAAAAATAAAGAAAAACCCTTGAATGAGTAGGTGTCCAAACTTTTGACTGGTACTGTAGATACAGTATGTACAGTTGAAGTTGGAAGTTTACATACACCTTAGCCAAATACATTTAAACTCAGTTTTTCACAATTCCTGACATTTAATCCTAGTAAAGATTCCCTGTCTTAGGTCAGTTAGGATCACCACTTTATTTTAAGAATGTGAAACGTCAGAATAATAGTAGAGAGAATTATTTATTTCAGCTTTTATTTCTTTCATCACATTCCCAGTGGGTCAGAAGTTTACATACACTCAATTAGTACATTTACATTTACATCATTTAGCAGACGCTCTTATCCAGAGCGACATACAAATTGGTGCATTCAACTTATGATAGCAAGTGGGACAACCACTTTTTATTTTATTTTATTTTTATGGGGGGGGGGGGGGGTAGAAGGATGACTTTATACTATTCCAGGTATTCTTTAAAGAGGTAGTGTTTCAAGTATCTCCGGAAGGTGGTCAGTGACTCCGCTGTCCTGGCATCGTGGGGGAGCTTGTTCCACCATTGGGGTGCCAGAGCAGAAAATAGCTTTGACTGGGCTGAGCGGGAACTGTGCTTCTGTAGAGGTAGGGGAGCTAGCAGGCCATTTAGCAGACGCTCTTATCCAGACCGACTTACAGTTAGTGAGTGCATGCATTATTATAATAAAATAAATTCATACTGGCCCCCCGTGGGAATCGAACCCACAACCCTGGCATTGCAAACGCTATGCTCTACCAACTGAGCTACATCCCTGCCGGCCATTCCCTCCCCTATCCTGGACGACACTGGGCCAATTGTGCGCCGCCCCATGGGTCTCCCATAACATTTTTGACATGCGTTTTTCTGGATTGTTTTGTTGTTATTCTGTCTCTCACTGTTCAAATAAACCTACCATTAAAATTATAGACTGATCATTTCTTTGTCAGTGGGCAAATGTTCAAAATCAGCAGGGGATCAAATACTTTTTTCCCTCACTGTAGATACTTTTGTACCTGTTTCCTCCAGCATCTTCACAAGGTCCTTTGCTGTTGTTCTGGGATTGATTTGCACTTTCACACCAAAGTACGTTCATCTCTAGGAGACAGAATGCGTCTCTTTCCTGAGCGGTATGACGGCTGCGTGGTCCCATGGTGTTTATACTTGCATACTATTGTTTGTACAGATGAATGTGGTACCTTCAGGCGTTTGGAAATTGCTCCCAAGGATGAACCAGACTTGGCTGATTTCTTTTGATTTTCCAATGATGTCAAGCAAAGAGGCACTGAGTTTGAAGGTAGGCCTTGAAATACATCCACAGGTACACCTCCAATTGACTCAAATGATGTCAATTAGCCTATCAGAAGCTTCTAAAGCCAAGACATCATTTTCTGGAATTTTCCAAGCTGTTTAAAGACACAGTCAACTTAGTGTATGTAAACTTCTGACCCACTGGAATTGTGATATAGTTAATTATAAGTGAAATAATCTGTCTGTAAACAATTGTTGGAAAAATTACTTGTGTCATGCACAAAGTAGATGTCCTAACCGACTTGCCAAAACTATAGTTTGTTAACAAGAAATGTGTGGAGTGGTTGAAAAACGAGTTTTAATGACTCCAACCTAAGTGTATGTAAACTTCCGACTTGACATTTTTTTTTGTGATCCAATTGACATTTTAGTCATTTAGCAGACGCTCTTATCCAGAGCGACTTACAATTAGTGAGTGCATACATTTTTCATGAAGGCAAGGTAAAGTGACTAGGCATCAGGATAGATAATAATAAGAGTAAAATAAAGAACAGAGTAGCAGCAGCGTATGATGAGTGTAAAAGTGTGTTGTCGGTATGTGTGTGTGTGTGTATGTGAATCTGTTTGGGTTTTGTGTGAGTGTCAGTGTAGTGTGTGTGTGATTGTGTATACAGGGCCTTCAGAAAGTATTCACATCCCTTGACTTTTTACACATTTCGTTATGTTACAAAGTGGGATTAAAATTGATTTGTCATTTTTTGCCAACGATCCACACACAATACTCTGTAATGTCAAAGTGGAATAAAAATTATACGATTAAAATGTTTTATGAAAAATAAAACACAAATATATCTTGATTAGATAAGTGTTCAACCCCCTGAGTCAATACATGTTACAATCACCTTTGGCAATGATTACAGCTGTGAGTATTTTTGGGTAAGTCTCTAAGAGCTTTGCATACCTGGATTGTACAATATTTGCCCATTATTCTTTAAAACATTCTCCATGCTCTGTCAAGTTGGTTGTTGATTTTCAAGCCATACACGTGGTTTGTAGTTGTGAGGCCAGTTGGATGTACTGCCAAATTCTCTAAAACGATGTTGGAGGCGGCTTATGGTAGAGAAATGAACATTCAATTCTCTGGCAACAGCTCTGGTGGACATTCTTGCAGTCAGCATGCCAATTGCACACTCCCTCAAAACTTGAGACATATGTAGCATTGTGTTGTGTGACAAAACTGCATATATTAGTGGCCTTTTATTGTCCGCAGCACATGGTGCACAGTGTAATGATCATGCTGTTTAATCAGCTTCTTGATATGCCACACCTGTCAGGTGGATGGATTATCTTGGCAAAGGAGAAATGCTCACTAACAGGGATGTAAACACATTTGTGCACTTCAGAGAAATAAGCTTTTTGTGCGTATGAATAATTTCTGGGATCTTTTATTTCAGCTTATGAAACATGGGACCATCACTTTACTTTATATTTTTGTTCACTGTACATACATGGTTTATAAATGATGCCCCAGGTATTTAAACCTTCTCCCCAGGCTAGTAAAGTGGTGGTAGCTTACTACTACCTGCATTTTGGATTTTTGTGTTTTAGGGATTCATTGAAACAAGCAACATGCTGTACTATTTAGTACCAGAGTAATTTTTTATACTTTTGGTACTCTAAAATGGGGGAACTATGTACAAAAAGTGCTATAATTTCTAAACGGTTCACCCGATATGGATGAAAATACCTTCAAATTAAGGTCCACACCTCATAGTCATTGTATCATTTCAAATCGTAAGTGCTTGAGTACAGAGCCAAAACAACACAAAATGTGTCACTACCCCAATACTTTTGGAGCGCAAAACCGTACCTATGAGTAAATATAATAGCTTAGTGTATGTCAATTCAGTTTTTGTTGATCCTAGAGTGAAGTACAGGAAACAGAGATTGAGGTGAGAGATACATGGTTTTGGCATTTCTATATCCTGGATACAGCATGTTTCGTAATTGTACAACAACTAAGTCAGTCATCAGTAACCAGAAGGTTGATTATTAGCTATTCATTGTAAGATGACACACAAACAAGACAAAAAATGCACTGGGCGACACCTTGACATTCTTAATAAAACAGTAATTTATTTTTTTACTAAAAAAAACAAAGATTGCCACAACAGCACATTACAAGGGCATCGTTAAGATATTTTCTCCAAGGCTCAGTGATCATCACGTTCATACAGTACACCTGGCATGTACACGGTATCTCCTTCAAACAAAAAATAAAAACCCAGCTGCAAAGGTGAAATCTAAGTTCATCCCACTAAAGATGACTGATTGTACAATTATAGACCATTTTGGTTTGGTTCTAAGCCACAAAGTATGGTACAGGAAGCACAAAATACATGTAACGCAGACAGGACATACCATACAATAATTTACCAGATTGAAGCTGGAGTTGTGAAATGTGTACAATAGTTTCCGTTAAGTTTGTAAGTTATTATAGTCTAGCAGTTTTTTTATTGAAGTACATGTTGGTACACTACAATCAGAATCTAAACGTTTGCATTCATTAAAGGTCCAATGCAGCCATTTTTATCTCAAAATCAAATCATTTCTGGGTAACAATTCAGTACCTTACTGTGATTGTTTTAAATTAAAATGGTAAAAAATAAATAAAGAGCTACTTAGCAAAGAGCAATTTCTCAAGCAAGAAATTTGCTAGGACTGTCTGGGAGTGGTTTGAGTGGAAAACTGAAAATTAGCTGTTATTGGGAGAGAGGTTTGAAACTCTTTCTTATTGGTCTATTAACTAATTTACTGCATGTTGATGTCACCATGGAAAACCAAAGCTCCCTCCCACCAAAACAGGCTGAAATTTTAGGTGGTCTTTTCAAACAGCTCTTACACTAAAAGGGCATTATCCTTTTCACAGTATTATTCCAACCTCAGTGTGGAAATATAAAATCACGTTTTTGACTGCACTGGGCCTATAAATACGGTAACATTTGCAACTTAACAAAACTTTTTTGGTCTGCATATGAAATTCAAAACACTTTACACGAACAAAAAGATGGTTCAAACTCAAATTCTGCTAGTGTGTGCTTCTGACTCTCCCTTCCTCTTAATCCCTCGTTCTCTCTCCCTCTCATTTCCTTTCTCCTTCCGCTCTCTTTCTATCTGCCAGCTCTTTGCTGTCCTTTACCCATCATTCACAGACTAACTTTATGTTACAATAAGAGTGCTGGATAAAAAGATGAGGTAAGAAAGTGGTTTGATTATAGATCATGCAGAACATGCTAAACAGCAACAAAAAAAACAAGGAAGTAAAAGAAAAAATACATATAGAAGTGTGCATTAAGAAATACAATAATTACACAGCTCTGAGTCTTTGGTTACAAAGTAGGTTGAACAATTTCACAGCTTTCTTTACCCCCAGCCCAGAAAGTAAATATGCGCAATATAATTTTTTTAACGTTGGAGAAGTATGGCAATTGTCTTTCAATTTTGCCGACAAAGAAACTATAGCAAAGGAAATTAACAGTTTTCTTCATCAAAATAACCACAGAAGATTCATATCTCAAGAACTGGCGTTCACCTGTACAAACCCTCTATGCTTTTAATACTTTATACTCTTTACAAAATGTACATTCAACCTGGATTTAATTTCATTAAGTTAACTGCCTTTTAGTGTTAGCGGTGCAATGCCATGGGAAATTGCCTTTTTAAAGAACCTATTGCATTTACGGAACTACTTTTTGCATTAGACTACCAATTGACTGCCTGACCGATAATCTAACATACCAGAAACCAAAAGAGAAACTTGTTCTTGTAATAACATATGTATTTCTGTGACATTGTTCATTTACATTATGAAAATAGTATCCCTGAAATAAATAAATGCAAACATTAAAACTGAACTAATGAAGGTATTTTTTGATTTGTGTCAAAGTGGGGTGGCTATGGGAAAACTAGTTTTGGTCTTCTCACGGCGTGAGACACATTCCTCCTCCTATGGTGGGGTGAATCTTCTCCTCCACCTCAGTCTCTATTTTTCGTTCTCATTCCCCCAATCTTTTCCACTCGCTACCAACAACCCAGTGTGGAGGGGGGGATAGGAAAACAGTCAAGGGCCTCCCAGGATGTAGGAACCCCCCCCCCCTGTTTTTCGGACTCTTTGACCACCTCCACTACCGCCACCATGCGCCGCATTGCCTCTCTCCCCCCGTGGCCCTGCACCGCACTCCTCCCTTGGCCAGCTCCCCAGCTCCCCAACTTAACGCGGGATTCCCGGCCAAAAGAAAGCTATCACAGGATGATGATTGTCTAATACTGGGAAGGCCCGACGACAGCAGCAGCACGCACAATGAAGCATGGCTCTTCACGCGAGTCAAAGACAAGGGTGTCAAACGAAGGCTGATTTTGATAGTTTTTTGCTTCTCCAAAAAACAAATCAAATGAAGTTCTGAGCTCTTTTTTTATGTTGCAAGGCGGCGGGAGAGGCAGGGGTTGGTTGGTTGTTTGTTGGGGTCTCCTCCTCCCGTATGTCGGGGAGGTGTATTACGAGGGCAGGGGATCACACAGAGGTGACGTTGGGCTGCTGGGGCAGGCTGAGAGGCTGGGTTGCACCCTCCAGGGGGGTGTTGGTATTGGCGTTGTTGTTATTGGTGGGGTGTAGCTGCTGAGACAGCTGGGTGAGCTGGTCCATGTTGGCCAGGGACTTGAGCACAGCGTTCTCCTGCTCCAGCTGAGAGTTCCTCTCGTACAGTTCCTTGATCTGCTCCTTCAGCACCTCCACCTCCTCCCGCACTGCGTACATCAGGTGGCTCTTCACTAGGTCCTGAGGAGAGAGGTCTGCCATTAGCACAACAATTAAGGAACATAGAACACTGCACACACACTACAGAGAGGGCAAGCAAGAGAGATATACTACTATGTCATACGTTACTCACAAGCTTTACCACTCTGCCTTCAGGTCAAATCATGTACTTCAACTTTTCAATATGTTAGTAGTGCCTAGTTAGAAAGTAAAACAAAGAGATGCACTCACCATTGCTTGCTCGATCTTGTTATCGATGGCTACAACACTGGCTCCGGAAGCACTGTGGAGAAAGACGAAGAGAAAAATAATGTTAATACCGAAGGAATGAGGAAGAGGCCACCCTATTCCTTTGAAGAGAATCATCAAATCATCTATTACACATTCAAATGCATGTTTCCATTTTCAACGATGACTGTCACCAGTCAAGCCTACGCATGTCAAAAATGACATATGATTTCCCCTTTACTTTGGAGTAGAGCAGAACTGCTTTTCCAGGGGACACTACATTACCAAAATTATGTGGACCCCTGCTTGTCGAACATCTCATTCCAAAATCATGTGCATTAATATGGAGTTGGTCCCCCCTTTGCTGCTATAACAGCCTCCACTCTTCTGGGAAAACTTTCCACTAGATGTTGGAACATTGCTGCGGGGACTTTCTTCCATTCAGCCACAAGAGCATTAGTGAGGTTGGGCACTGATGTTGGGCGATTAGGCCTGGCTCACAGTCGGCGTTCCAATTCATCCCAAAGGTGTTCGATGGGGTTGAGGTCAGGGCTCTGTGCAGGCCAGTCAAGATCTTCCACACCGATCTCTACAAACCATTTCTGTATGGACCTCGCTTTGTGCACAGGGGCTTTGTCATGCTGAAACAGGAAAGGGCCTTCCCCAAACTGTTGCCACACAGTTGGAAGCACAGACTCGTCTAGAATGTCATTTTATGCTGTAGCATTAAGATTTACCTTCACTGGAACTAAGGGACCTAGCCCGAACCATGAAAAACAGCTCCAGACCATTATTCCTCCTCCACCAAACTTTACAGTTGCCACTATGCATTCGGGCAGGTGTGTTGACGTTGCTTCCAGAGGCAGTTTGGAACTCTGTAGTGAGTGTTGCAACCGAAGACAGACGTTTTTTTACATGCTACGCGCTTCAGCACTCGGCGGTCTCGTTCTGTGAGCTTGTGTGGCCAACCACTTCGCAGCTGAGCCGTTGTTGCTCCTAGACGTTTCCACTTCACAATAACACCACTTACAGTTGACCGGGGACAAACTGACTTGTTGGAAAGGTCGCTTCCTATGACAGTGCCACGTTGAAAGTCACTGAGCTCTTCAGTAAGGCCATTCTACTGCCAATCTTTGTCTAAGGAGATTGCATGGCTGTGTGCTCAATTTTACACACCGGTCAGCAACGGGTGTGGCTGAAATAGCCGAATCCACTAATTTGAAGGGGTGTCCATATTATGGCTGTGGCGGTCATGACATTTTGTCATCTGGTTATTGTCATGCAAAAGAGTGCAGGTCTCATGGTAATTGACCATTAAATAACAAACACGTTTAGCATTTCCAGGCCTCCAGCATACAAGCCGCTGATGCATGCCTTTGGAACATCTACATAAAAAAAAGTCTAATAAATCAATTTAATATACAGAATCACAAAAAAATCCATTGTTTTAGTCAGGTTTAAAGAAACATTATGATATGCCGTAGGCTGTAGGCTTGTTCATTTAGCTTACAAGATATGCTTATAAGTCCCGTGCCATTATTTTATTTTATATGATTTTATAGTAAGAAAAAAATAATTGAACTTAGCTGAATAAAATAGAAAGGATATTTTTCCCATTACGGCGCGAGTGCGCATATGAAATGGCTATGTTGAGCGTAAAAGTGATCATTTGAAACCGGTCCTATATGCTAGATTTAGAGTTATTTGGCAACTTTAGTTGTGAATGATACAAATCTTAGAATGTCTTAGAAATCAAAACATATAGTGCGACTATAGGCTATTCATGATAGCAAAATACTTCCCCAGGCTGCACACAGCTGTTTACTCATCAAGTGATCATATTATCACCCATCAGACTATTCTCAGTTTAATCTTGTCTTTACTAATCTGTAAAATTAGTTTTGATTTAGAATGACCCATTATCAAATGGGCAGGAACAGGAGCAGGGAAAAAATACGTCATCTTTATGCACTTGAATAGCGAATAGATGCAGCGCACTTTCCCGCTGGTCCGTTTTGTAGGCTACTTCGGTTTTATAGCGGAGCTGTGCTTAATATGACCAGCTGAGAAATACAGTACCAGTCAAAAGTTTGGACACACCTACTCATTCAAGGGTTTTTCTTAATGTTTTACTATTTTATACATTGGCCTCATAAGCCTATGCATATGCATAAGATCTAATATGCGTATGGGTGTTTTCAATTAATCATCATCGTGTAGCTGATGTGATTTTTTGATTTCATTTGCATTAATGTCAGAGTGGTTAGAGGGACAATAGAGCCCAGAGTACCAGGCCATTAGGACCTGATGGTAGTTAGCAAGTTGTGTACTACCAAAGCATGTCCAGAGTGCATAAAAGGAGATTACCTTGACTCAACTGTCACATGGAATTTTACTGCGGTCATAACTCACGACTGCCGGTGTGGCGGTAATATGGTTACCACCACAACAACCCTAGTCCACATACTTTTGTATATATAGTGTAGGTACAACTCATAAATTGGATGTTCATGTGTATTCAGTGTTTAAGTAGCACTTTGCTAAAGTCATCTGTTCATCCATGCAGAACGCAAGGACTTGTTATGCACAATCCTGTTCAAGACCACATTGTCAATGTCTGCTTTTCCAGCATATAAAATAATGGTGCCTCTAGTAAATAGCAGGCTATGCACATTTTGGATTTAGGCTAGTTTATGTACATGTAAAGGGGTTTTAAGCAGGCCAGATGTTTGGGGTTTAGGCTTATGGCCCGGTCCTGGCCGATATGCCGCCCTAGGTGAGACCCCAAAAAATTGCTGCCTTCCTCCTATCCCCTCAAAGTAGAATAGTAGCCGAGGCTATACAGTGTCAGCCTATGAATGCCTATCTATGTGGTTTGTAAAACAGGCTGTTGCATTGGGTTTATAGTCCTGATACCTGTCAAACACTGAAGACAAAAAATGTTGGCTATTCAACCTCTGAATATCAGCTACCATAGGCGTATGGAGGACTAAAAGTGCCACAATTAAATAAATAAATACACCATTAAATAATTACTTAAATGTGTCATTAATTAATTAAAATTAGAATTAAATACATAAATGTGTTATTAAATGTGTCATTAATTAATTCAAATACCGATTCATTTTATGTAAAATACATATATAATTATTTCACTATTTACATTTACATTTCATGGTCCTGCGTTGGAGTGCTTCCTGAATTACTTAAAACTGTCAAACTGACCCATCAAAAGTTGGTAGGCGGAACCTAACGCCTGATTGGTTACCCTCTGCATCAAGCCAAGACAAATCAATTCCGGATAATGGATTGATGCAGAGCTACTGAACACATTCCAATACACTGGGTGGCGCTATTCACCTCTACGTTGGTTTAGGGGGGGGAAGCATAAACCTAGCTAGTTCGCTAATCGGCTAAATGGTGTTAGCTGGCTTGAGCATCCCAAGATAGAAGTAGAGGCTGTTTTAGCTGACTGGTGACCATTGAGCTGTTACGTTTTTCTGTGTTGCAGCGGAGGTAGCAAGGCTCTTTGCGCCATATAACATTGGAGCCAGAAGGAATATGACGAGACGACCAGCACAAGTCCAAGTTAGCCGAAGAAGCTACACACACACACTGTCTGTTGTTTGGCTGACCACAATGCGGATAAAATTCCAAGCGTACTGTTTAAAGCTGAACTTCTTACTTCAGGACTTGGAGAGCAAAAAGTAACATTTTCAGGTCAGTGCGAAACTAGGCATTTACCAAAAGTAAAAAAAGTTTGTACTGTCTGTGGCTTGTTGAAATTATTTGCATTTCTTTTTATAGTGACTCAAACTTAATTGGTGTTCATAGTGTCAATAATAGTTATCACAGGCTTATTTGCTTAATTTAAGGTGAGGTGAGTTATGATTTTGTTTTGTTTTTTTCTCCAGGGAATGACCACGATCCCATGGTTATAACAAATAAACTGATGGAAGTGTTTCCGAAGCTCCAACAAGGGGGAGGCTTTGAATTTCTAAAACTTGTAGGATCTACTCGCAGTCGAAATCTTGCGTTGCTTCAGTGTCCCAGCACTGGATACACCCTTGCCTATCTGAAAGATCCATCGACGATGATTGGACAGGCTACAATCTACATACGTCCACTTCAACAGGATCTACCCTTAGATTGTGTACATACATTTACAGAGACTTAGTTTAATACATAATCAAAACAAAGATTACTGGTGACTTTTAATCATTAATTAAAAGCCATTTGTTGTTGTTGTTAGGAGAGCTCACGTCCTGCCTCTGGTCCAGTCATCCCCTGCATCACTTGTCAGAAGGAAGTTCCCTTTTCAGAGATGAAGCTGCACAGATTGAGCTGCAATGGGTATGTACTTCTTAAAGCAATGCAAGGGTAGCATAATTTATTTTCTTTGGGAATATGTCTCTCTTATTGTTGTGCACACAAATAAGCGAGTATGACCATCATTTCAATTGTGTTAACTTCAAGGACACCCATGCAGGAATCAGAAAGAGAACAAGAGGGAGGCCAAAGTGAAGAAAATGATAGTGAGACAGCCCTAGTCAGTGACAGTGTTCCAGTGAGGCCTGAAACATCAGCTGAGAGTGCAGTAGTACCGGCAGTGATTGTCAACGAGGAGTTGGATCGCAAAGAAACAGACAGTGGTTTGTGTCATCACAATAGTGTTGCTATAAGATTGTGTGTAACTGAAAAGTTAATAGAAAGATAACACCTGTAGGATATAATTAGATAAGATAATACAGTTACAGACAATTAATAACATGCAACTGGGTTTTTCTATTTTTCTAATATTTAGTTGTAGTTGTTTAGTAGTGCTGTTTTTATGTCAACTCAGCGTTGTGACAGGTTCTGAAGATGTTGGGTCTCACGTTTTGTCAGTGAAATGAACAGAATTTTCCTCCTGTTCTGTAGAGTGAGAGGATATCTGTATATGCAGGTAACATGCCAACTCACAATATGTCTCTCTGTAATAGATAACTTTATTGTTGTTGTTTGTTTAGAATGGAAGCTTATTAAAGAACCCACTCAAGCTGCCAAAGTTTTCAAAGAGAATCTGCTAAGGGAACATGCAACTGGGAAACCACTTAGAATGAAGATGGATGTAAGGGACTCTGAAGAGGACAGGGAACGGGAGCTTCTCTTATTCTATAAACAGCAGCAAGAATGGGCATGTCCACTTCATTGTACTCTGGTTGGTAAGTAATATAACATTTATAATATAAATACATCAGTACAGTTTATACCACTCAAGTAGCTTATATGGAATTGTTAAATGGGAGAATGGAATGCACAAAATTATATAATTGATAAAAATGTTATATGTATCTATGTGAATATTGTGCACAATATACTCTTGTTATCTGGAATAATCAATATTAAGGATGCTATTCTAGAATTACAGCCAATAGAAGTTTTTCTCCCTTTCTTGTTAAATGTTACCAAATCCAGTTACCTGTATTAGGCCGCCACTTTTTTTCCAGTGTTATTATCAGTATTTTATTTCAGGTGATGTTGCTATCGGAGAGGGAGTGATGCGGTACTTTATGACAACAATCATATCCAAACTCCAGTTTGGATTCAGTCTAGATCTTGGTAAGTATCTTACTAATTTTTTGAAGGTTAATCCATCTATAAATTGCAGAAATGTCTGTCTGTAGCGCATGTCTCTGTTAGTCCGATGGATTTCAAACTTGACAGGTGTCTTGCTCTGGTCACGAGTAAGTGCAGTGCCAAGTTTGACGACGTTTGGATAAACGCAAAAGATAGCGTTACATATATAGGTAAAAGAAGCACACATTGGCTTTTGCCGCTCTTGCTGCTTGCCATTCTCACACTGCATGCAACGCTGACTGAGCACCTGTTTGTGTCGTGACTCACTCTACACCGCCTCTCTCTATGCGCGCGCACACACACACACGCGTACACGTACGTTCTGGTGGTTGATGAACGCGGATATGTGCTGTTTAGCGGAGGGCCGGTGGGCAATGTTTTGTGTCAGGTAAGTCTGTAGTAGGGTATACAGGGGAATTGAATTTGAAGTGGTTTGGGGTCCTTCTGTAAGTCATTTTGGAGTAGGCTACAATTTGGTTTAAGTGAATTCTACAAGCAGCAATACCACAGGCCAAGTAATCGCCACTAGTATGATGTAATATATCTATCTATCTATCTATCTATCATACATTTTTATTTAATGTATTTAAGAGGTTAATTGTTGTGACTTTATTCCCTGCTCTCTTGGTACTTTACAGGAGGAATGGGCCGAACACTGCTATTTGAGGGTGAACCTGACCATCTTGTTCCAGCAGCATCAGAGGCACTTATTGAAAGCAACCTCTTCCGGGTTGCAGGAAGGATGTTGGGCCACACCTTTCTGCATGATGGTCCCCATGTCACAGGACTAAGTCCTGCTGTAATTCATGTACTGTTCAATGGGGACCCTGAAATGGCTACTGTTGTTACAGAAGACTGTCCTGATCTGCACATCAGGAGCATCATAGAACTGGTATGTAACCTAAAAGAAACTTTGCCATGTAAAAAATATTGCTTGGGCAGATATAATAACTTGTATGGTCTTAATTCTAGCTTGAACATGAAGATCTTACACCGGAACAGAAGGACACAGTTTCAGATCTTTCCATGTCTTGGGATCTTCCGGAATTGACACAAGTTCAGTGTCTTTGAAAACATTAACACACTGTGCAGTAGTTGACTTTTTTTTCTTCCATTTACTAAAATCAAACTGTTCTGCACCTTCAGTGCTAACAGTACAGCATTCATGTTAGTCATTCTGTGGACCATAATGAGACAGGAAGCTTCAAAGAAACAGCTTTTTTTCCTTTCTTTTAAAAGGAAAGTAAACTTTCAGTTTTTCCTTGCTTGTTCTAACACAACAAATAAAAACATGGGTTGGACATCAGTCTAAGATTCTTGATAACACTTCCACAGTCTCTACATATAGTCTAAGTGCATCAGTAACAGAAACTCCTGGAGCTGGCAAAATTGCAACCTCTTCATCTGAGAGCTCACGGGCCAGCTGAACCTCGGGGACTGACACAGTGCCTCGATGAAGGCAGTGAGGTCCGTTCCAATCGATCCCATATTCTTCAGGAACCTGAATGGATGACAAGCATAATCAGTCTTGTACTTAAAACTAGTTTGACATGTCCTTACACAAGATTGTTATTTTTGGTCACCAAGGCAGTGAGAAATGAAATGTTACTTATTCAGTTTTTTTAAATAATACAGCTTTGCATAGTATGCACTGTAGAAACTACAGCTCACAGGTTGATCTTTAAAAGCTCGGGAGATTTTAAAGAGACAATAATCTATAGTAAATGTTTCATTTAAAGTATCTATATACACATACATACATACATATACATACATATATACATACATACATATATTTATATATATATATATATATATATATACATACACACATATATATACACATATACATATATATACACATATACATATATATACACACATAGATAGATAGATAGATAGATAGATAGATAGATAGATAGATAGATACCACATGCTCGAACAGAGATGACCTGAGATTTTTTGCCTCCTATGATATTTTGCTTTTCTATGATTATATTATACCCTTTACAGCAGGGGCACATCCGGACAGCTGAGAATATTACTGTCAGATATTGTTCCACCTCTATTAAACAGGAGGCTAAAAATCACAGGACATGTCTATCCTGATGATACAAGTCAGCCGTCCTGAAATGTGTGTTTCTCTTCACATTTCTTCTACACATTCTACATCTCAGAGGCGATGTCTTTCCATAAGCGGGCTTCCTTCACCTTTCAAAGGGGCAGAGCTCCAAATTAAAAATACATTTAAATAATGCCCATATTATTATCTACTCACTTGGAACATGCACACCTCTTGCATTCAGGTGACCACGCATTAGCTTGTAGCCGGTGTTTGGATGACTTCTGTGAATTTCACTTACAATACGGTCTAACTCCTCATCATTCACAGCTGAATAGAGATCTGTCTTTCTGTACAAACAAGAAAAACACAACATCAAGTAATGTTACCTTAAACGTCATATTCTTTCCGAGTGTATGAGAGCAGCAATTCATAAACAGAAAACTCATGAATTTAGTGTAAATACCTTAAACTGTATTGTTGCATGCGCCTCCTGATGGTCCTCTTTGACACACCGAACATCGCTGCAATTTGAACTGCGGGAACTCCACAAAGAAGTTGATGCTCCAGAACTGCACTCGGTATGTCAAACGCCAAACGCCCCGGTCCCTGTGTGTGTTGGGCCTGAAGTGCCCTGGTACCAGAGAAGCGGTGGACAACTTCTTCTAGATTTGCAATCACTCTGTGGTCGATATCTTCGTCGGAAAGTGCGGAAATGACTCCAACAACTTCAATAAGTTCCTCTGCTTTACTAGCTACATGCTCTGGGTCAGCAGGTCCTGCTTCTACATCCTCTGCTAAGTTTAAAATGTCTCTAACCAACTCCCTGGAAAGTTCACGGAGATCCTCCATTGTCTCTATCCGGGTTGGCCTACTCTACTTCAGACCAAAGCAATGGATCAGACTAGATTCGCGTTAGCCCCGCCCACTGACTTTGATGGGTCAGTTTGACAGTTTTAAGTAATTCATGAATCACTGCAATGCAGGATCATGAAATGTAAATGTAAATAGTGAAATAATTATATATGTATTTTACATAAAATGAATCGGTATTTGAATTAATTAATGATACATTTAATTACACATTTATGTATTTAATTCTAATTTTAATTAATTAATGACACATTTAAGTAATTATTTAATGGTGTATTTATTTATTTAATTGTGGCACTTTTAGTCCTCCATATAGGCGTAGCTGATTGAGTTGCGGCTGTCAGTGAAAAGGATCTAAAATATATGTGTGAAGATGTGTCTTGAGTATCATTTGAAATGTTGAGACAAGAAGAAGGGGAGGGGTCGGTGGGAGGGTGGCAAAGATATAGGCGCATCACTCTCCAGAATGCACGCAGCTCTCCAGAATCCGCTCAGCTGTCTCCCGCCAATTCTTGCTGCATTAATTGTTTTATTGTGTGAATTGTTTGCCCTTTAATTGTTTATTTGTATAAATTCCCCATTACATATTTCACCAGTAGTAAATTTACTGTTAATCCCCGTCATTTGGTTAGGTCTACATTCAGTTTCTGTTAATGATTGTATTAATCACAGTCATTTACTGTTCTCATTCTTGGAGTGGAAACGTTGTTTGCCGGTTCACAAGCTACTACACTTGTAAGAAATAGTTCATCACAGTATTTGAAAAATCTTTCCAAAAATCTTTCCAACACTCTCCCCCTCGATAACCACCAAGTCTCGGTGTGAAAGAGCAAAATGTCATGCTCTGATGATCCCATATATCCAGTGGAAACGTCATAAAATGCCTTAACACTTTTCCCTTGCCGGAATAGGCTAGTTGATACAGTGTTGGAAGTTTGCTAGCAACAGACCTAGTTGATTGATTTGATACAATGTAGCACTTCACTAGCAATATCTCAAGTCAAATATGGTACTGTCCATATGTAGCTTGTTTTTGGTCGCAGGTTCAGGTATGGCTGAAGAATTGCAACATTTACCTGGAGCTAACTCAGCAAATAGCATTGCTGGGTGATTTAAAAAGTCATAGTCAATCGATCAATAATAATAAAATAAAAAGTATCTTTAATTTACAATATGTAGAACCTGTGAGAATAGAAATGTTCAGAACTTTTGTGAAACATCACAGCACAGTTGAAAAATATATGGCAAATAGAAATCTAAACTGGATGGTGTTCAGAGATAGACGGGAGGGGTTGAGTGAAGCTGAAAGATGGGACAAAAAACAAACAAAAGATAACTATTGTAAAATATTCTGTGTCCGTAAAAATGATATAGTATGTATAAGTTGGAAGTAGAAGCCTAAGTGTTGTTGTCCATTAGTTTACACCAATTAGGGGAGGGATGGTAGGGTTAGGGGGGAAATAATAAAGGATTCTTTATTTTTATTTTTTTTGCTCTATAATTTATATATTCACAACAAAAATATGGGGGATTGGAAATTATGCAGACAATAACATTGATGGAAGCCAAAAGCTGATCTACCCCCTAAATTGTTATTATTCTTTTTTATGATTTTTATTTTGCTTAAGTCAAGACAGATAGAAAGGGAGGCAGACAGGCGGAGTACATAGATGAATGTGATTCAAAGAACCAGAATTTTTATCACAATATTCGTACTGTTTTTAGATAGAAAGGGAGGCAGACAGGCGGAGTAGATAGATGAATGTGATTGAAAAACCAGAATTTTCATCACGATATTCTTACTGTTTTTATTTGTCGGCTATGTATTTTTACTTAGTTGACAATGCTGAATTGGCCAATTTGGTCTATAGGCTATCTCTGAGTTTCATGCGCTCATTTCTTTAGCCGGCAATGGCTCATGATGTAGGCCTATCAATATGTCCATATGGCAGAAGCTGGTGCTCTCGCATTAGTTGAATTTTTACTTTGATATTTTTTATCATTTTAATTCAGAATTGTATTATTAATCACGTGACAATCATTTTGAGAAACAAAATTGGTATTATTGAAATGAAACTGTTCCATGAAAATGCGAATATGAATATCATAACTGTCACGCAGAAACTCACGTGCCTCGCCGCCTATGTCAGCTATAGCCCTACCTATGTTTATCAGGCATCTCGTTCTTGGAAAATGCAGTTCATATTTTCTTCTTCGCCATGATCTGCTCAGAAATAGACTAATGAAATCCGTAATTATCATGACACTATAGCCCACTGAGTGAAACTCCTCGACAGCAGTTGTGAGTAGTCTAATTTCATAGGCTATTGTCCATTTTACTTTGACCTGTCCTGTTTTTAGGATATGGTATGTTTGTTAACATGTTAATTCATATTCACATCGAAGCAATTTTTTTTGTTGATAGGGCGCCATTTAGGCAATTTGATCGGAAACACGCATGATGTAAAAAGTGTCCATCTCATGACATTGTCATACATTTGGTCGCCCTGTAGGAGACCGAAACGGCCACAGAGGCTATATACTCTCCACTGTATAGGCTACATGATTTATGTTAGATGACTTTGACGGAGCGGTGGTGGCACGCCGCAGTATGGACACGATACATATTTTGCGTCCCTGCCTTTAGCAAAGTGGGCACTGCTTATCATGGGGCATCATCAGCGCTCACCTTAATAGCCCACCACTGGGAGAGAGAAGTTTTCATAGTTTTGGGGCAGAATTATGTGAGGTGTTGTTGGAGGTGATTCTTGGTCAGTTTAGCTCGGGAAATGCCGCCCTTGTCAATCTGCCGCTCTAATCCTGCCTAACGGCTCGTGTACACTAGCATGCGGTAAATTGCCGCGTGCCTTTTTGGCCCCCCAGAGTGACTCGCTTGTGGGCGTACTGGCAGCATATGGCAGCATGTTTGATTGTGCGTCAAGAATTCAGCATAGCAAGTTTGTCTGAAGGTCTGGTTATTAAATGGGTAAATAGTTTAATCCATTCTCCATTTCATGAATTTATTCACAGGTAAATAGTAATATGCTCTAAACCGCTCTGGTGACAAAAACTTTGAGCCCTGTTTCCAATCGTCCACATGGCTGGGAGAACCTATTCAAGTAAGTAAATACATTTCGAAAATGTAAAAAAACCGATGTATTATTAGCTAACTAGCTACAGTGCAGGCTAACTCAAATTAGCTGCTAACGTAGCTAGCTAGCTATCTAGCCAACTTTACATACTGTATAGATAGCTAGCTAAGTAAATTAAATTTGACCAGCTACCTAACTTCATATTAGCTAGCTATCTTGATGTATTCATCACTGTAAAAAACAAACTCCAAATGCATTTGTAGGTAGCTAGCTAACTGCCATGGAGGAGGGTGAAAGGATAGCAGCCCCATCTGTCAAAGTGAGAGAGCAGGCTATTCTGGATAGGGCAGGTACTTTTGTGTAGTTCCAGTCCCTAGAAGTGAGGACGGAGATAATAGTAACATAATATTCAGTGCGGTCTAATTTGAGTGTTTCTTGTGAGGTTTTCTGTCCTCAGATACAGAGAGCTGAAGAGGTCCCAATGAAGAGCAGTGGTTCTCAGTCCTGGTCCTGGGGACTCAAAGGGGTGCACATTTTAGTTTTTGCCTTAGCACTACACAGCTGATTGAGTCATCATCAAGCTTCAAGTGGTATTTCTGAATTAATTTGTGATGCTATCCTTGATATGATCCTGCTATTGTCACATGCGACACATGCACGTGTGTGCACATGCATCTATCTATCCAATGTTATCAAATCAAATCCAATTATATTTGTCACATACACGTTCAGCAGATGTTATTGCGGGTGTAGCGAAATGCTCGTGTTTCTAGCTCCAACAGTGCAGCATATCTAACAATTCACAAAATACACACAACCTAAAAGTAAAAGAATGGAATTAAGGAATATAGAAATATTACAAATATTAGGATGAGCAATGTTGGAGTGTCAGACTAAAAGTTCCTGTTGAACATTGTCTCTTTAACGACCTTATTTTCTCAATAACAGTCTCTCTCCTTCACTTCATCCCTCTCCCCCCTTCTCCCTAAATCCTCTAGGTTATATCAGCTGTGCTGGTGAACCCCTCCCGCATCTGAACTGGCTGACACAGAGGGCACAGGATGATCAGAGGTGAGAGGTCACTTGGTCGGATCAACAGGAAGTATTATTAAAGAGATGCTTTACATTGAAATACAGATAGAGATGTAGTAGTCCCAGAGTTAATGATAAAACTTTAGTTTTGCATTTCACCTCCTGATGATTATGATGACTGACAGTGTTAGAATAAAAAAAAACACAAGGCTTAATCATGCTCTCTCTCTCTTTCTCCATCTGTCTCTCGTCTGCAGGTATGTTTTGATGTGAGAGAGGGTGCCAACCCCCAGTCCCGTCATCACCATCTCACCCGCTCTTAAGATAACCTTCGGGCCAACTGGGGGTCCAAGGCTGTTAGGAGACACCGCTAGAGACACTATTATGTAATTGTGATGAACTGAGAGAATATTAGAGTAGCACTGTAATTCATTAATCATATGCTGTCTTTTCTGCTCCTCTGTTCTTACCTCTTTCCCTTTCTGTCTTTTACACTCTTTCTTACACCTCTCTACCCACCTCCTCTGTTTTTATAATGCACACCAGATGTGCATTGAAGTACAGATTGAACTTGTATTTAGAATATAATATTACAATTATAATATTTATAATGCATGTATTATGTATTTATAACACTTGGATAATGAACTTATTTCAATAAAGCGTTTCACATTCTCTACTGGTTGAAATTAAGTCTCATTTGATGAAATACTACACATATCCTGTGTCCTCAGATCAATGCAGATGAAGGGAGTTTGACATTGAGATGAACCGGTTTTAGAGTATTTACATGATGCATAGGAAGTGTAGTGTACTGTTTCTTAAATTCTGTTTCTGTATACATAACTTACAAAATCAGCCTTTAACTACTTAAATCATGTTTCTAGTCTACTGCATAGTTACAATGTGTAACCATTGATGTCCCACGACCAGGATTGGTAAATACTGTTGAAGTGTATAATTGTAATGCAGACACAGCATCATTCAAAGAATGGAGTTTGATACTCCTGGTATTGGATATGACTGAAAAATAATGTCTCACAGACATTCATACCTTAACCGCACTTTTATTTGCCAAGGTAGACTACATGATCAGTGAATATATTAAATGTACAGGCTACAATGTGGGGATCTCATGCTTGGTAATAACTACATGCATATAGGACTTGCATCCTTGGCACAATAAAGTTATATTATATTCTACTCAATCCGTATGCTTCATTAATGCCATTCTGACTGTTTTGAAGTCGATCCAACAGGCTATGATAGCTGAGGTTCACAGCTAGGTTCTGAACTAATATTTATACTAAATGTTTTAGGGTCCATACACAGATCGGCTACATAGCTAGCTACACATCCATAGGCATACAGGTAGTTTTATACTCCACTACACAATAATCAAGAAAATAGTTAGCTAGCTATGTTACTTCAGCTGCATTGCATGGGAAATATCATCAAGGCAAGCTTACATTTACATTTATTGTTACACTTACACAATTGTACATTACATTTGCAGTAAATACTTTATCTAGCTAGATTCTTTATATCCACTGTTTCATAAGACGACAGCCTGGTTTGCTGGTTTTCTCAGGAGTCCCTAAAACATTAAACAACACGAATTACAATGTCATACACATGTCACAACACCCATAAAGCTAGCTAGCTAGCTGGCTAATGTTAGCTAGTCAGATAGCTTGCTAAATAGCGATTTTGGTAAATTAAGTTTATGACAAGAAAATATGCATAATCGTTTGTCTCTACATTAACTAATATATTCCTCTAAACTGTACATTTATTACATGACTCGTTAAGACGTTATAATTACTTACATTTGCTTCCATCCTAGTATTTTTGTCAGCCATCTTTGCTGAAGAAAGTCACCAGCGATGGGTCGCTAGCGTCAAATTCGTCATGGGAACCACTCGATATGATTGGTCATGGGCCAGCGTTCAACGCTGGTGATTTCCATAAAGCTTTTTCACTGCCTCCCACGCCACGTCCGCACCGCCCAACGGTCCCTCGCCCATTGCAAATGAATGGGAAGTGGCGTTTCACCGCGCAGCACGGTGTGCTATGCACTTTCAATAGGCATCAACGCGCCAATCAGCAGTTGAAACAATAACAAAGCATCCTCCCCCCACCCCTGTTTCCGTAAAGCAGCTAAGGGATAAGGCTGGAGAAATGTAACCACTCAATTTACATAGACAGAGCTATGGATGCAAGGACTGACTATCCATGATATCAAAATTATAGTTTCAACCATGTTTTGAGGCTATATAGTTCGTTTATATTTACTTTGTTTACAAACATTGGAGTGAAATAAGCTTATAGTTTGGGTTCTGATGGGGTACGACAGTTGAACTAAAGCTCATGAGGCATTTATAAATTATATTCTTCAAGAATCAATGAGTACATTTAATTAATTAAGTCCAAAAATGGATAAAGCAACTGCAGATTGCCCCTTCAGATGCACAATGCACCATCTACCTCTACAGGGCACCGCGAGCCTTGTCGGCACACCCTGTGCAAATACTCAAATATGATTTCTAATGCAGTACATACAAAGGCCAAGGATTAGGGAATAAACGAATTCGCATAAAATAGTTATAGTGAATAATATAAAAACATGTTGTTGGGCACCTGGTGGTCACTGCATTCTAGAGGCAGAATAATAACATGCCATGCAAAACAGAAATGATCAAAAACTGATTGCTATTGGAAGTTGAACCTTGTATTATTTCCGCTTCTAATGCAAATCAAAATCATACCTAAATGGACTAATCTCACAACGGTGCATTTCTTTTTGATGCAAATGCACAAAAGTCGCGCAGTGCTCTCAACCACCGTGTGTGGTGAAAACTGTTGGGAAAAAATGTTTTCAAACACCATCCTCCGAATAAATATTTCTCCTTTCAGATGTAATACAATACAAACCTATACTTTTTTGGCATGTTTTATCTTAACAGGTTTGAGGATAGTATTAGTTGCAATATTTTGTTGTCTAATGACATTACAGTCGAATACACTGCGTTTATTGTACCCTTTTATGATGGTTCCATACCTCTCGTTTATCGCTCCGTTTAAACCCTTATCCTTATAGAAAATGCACAATACTCACTTCGTTCAGTGCCCAACGTCTCGTTGACACATTAAATAATCTCACAGGTCGCTATTTAATCCCCAAAGGTTGTCGTTTTAGATCCCTTTACAAAGACCAATGCGCCATCGCTGCCTTTCCTGTACAACACCGCCCTGTAAACGCACGACTGAACAAAGCGGCTCGCGCGCAACACGCCGCTAGAATGTGCTCTGGCAAGATAACATTTTGTGCAGGTCTGTAGAAGTTTCCTATTAATGTGATTTAATATTTTACTGATACAGCTGAATACATTTAATTGTATTCTTCCTCCATATTCACGGGTGAGGTAAAACTATACGGCCCATGCTGTTCTGCTCCAAAACATCGGAAGTTGTATGTTTCCTTGGCACAAATCAAACATGAACAGCATACATAATATGAATTTGTTGTAAATATGTATCAAATGCCCCTTTACAGTTTGAACTTGGAGCGCATCATCAGCTTTGGATAGTGTCTTGAGGTGACAAATGCTTGTGTGTGTCTGTGTGTCATGGTATCTCAACTGTTGCAGAAAACTATGCAATTAGGTCCCGAGTATTCCATAAATGCCATAGACTCCTCCATTCAATGTAAACACAAGGCACCTGTCAATCATCGATGCACATGGTACTCCCAAGGCTCTCTGTATGAAACTGGCGGCAGCTCAGCAAGGCTACGAGTGGACGTGCAGAGAGACAGGCACAACCGCCCATCAAATGTCACACCACATTAAAGTTACTGATGCTACAAGAAAGTAGCCAAAGGGCTTGTATCACTGCTTTTACAAAGTCGATATAAATTGTAATACAGTGGCACAACACGACCAACGAGAACACACACTAACAATTCTTCATGGGACACTTGCAACTTTGCTCTTCTAGTAACTGATAATGGATACAAAACTAGAGCAAGAGCACAATTAAGTTGATCAAATTCTACTAAAACCATTGATAAAATCCAGTATTATTGATTAGTCTTCTTCATACAATAGCAAAGACAGCTACACAATGATGAGGTCATACAAATGTGTCCAAATATTAAAAGGCTATTACCTGCATCCTGCTCTGTAAGAAACCAAAAGTCCTGAATATGTGGGTGAGGTTCCTTGCGTGCAGGGAAGACTGTAGCTCATTTTGCAACGCATGATGCCCAAAAGTTCCCTAAACACAACTCGCAGAAAAGTCAAAGAAGCGTCCACAGTATCTCAGTCGTAGGTATCAGTGTTTTGATGGTTGTGTGTGCCTCCACAGTCTTTTAAAGCCTTTTTAAATGTCACATTGACTTGCTTGGGAGCATGTTAGAGGAGGAGTTCGGTGCGCTTGAGATTCTCATTTGCCTTCTCGAGCGACAGGCTTATATGATCTACTCACATTCACTGCCAAATTTCATTTATCACACCGAATGTGTCAACCCACACCTTTATTTTATCCATATAGACTGACACTAATTACTCTTAAATAGAAGTTTACTCATAAATCTCTTAAATCTGCACATTAGATGTTTCTTTGATTTCTCTCAAACCCAAATTATGGCACTCACTTTTAAATAACTACATTATTGAATATGGATAGGCTCTTTCAGGGTGCTAGTTACTATTTTCAGGTTGTGTGTGCCTTCTAATTTCCTTTGCCTTAACTTTATTTAAAAGTTCCAATGTGCAAAACCCTAAAGGAGGTTAATGTTTAGAGCACAGCATTTTATTCTTCAAGTGCTTGTGGCTAACTACACATACATGAAGCATCTGCTTGTCCAATTGATATCACTACAACACTATCAACTGGGGACCTATTTCTGTATTACATTGTTCTCTAGATTTTAGTCATAAGAAGATTTCTATGATTGTACTCTTTACAGTGTTTTAAGAGTTTTTAATATTAGCCTAATCCCATGATAAAACTATTTATGTTAGTGAATTTCCTCAAATAATTAAACTATTCACATTTCCAACTCAACTTTCCTCATGTCAACAATGTCCTCTCTGTCCAGTCTGAGGCAGAGTTTCAAAATGCAAACGACCAACTATCAAAAGCAGTTATCAAAAGATGGAAAAATAAAACTTGTGAAACTGTGGATCGTTATACCATTTGACCTGTTCAGGTGTCTCTACTCAACAGTGGACCATTGAGGTGCTATTGTTCCTGCTGTGATGACCTACTTTCAACATAAGGGTATAGGGGAATGTGATGCTGACAGGTCCACGATAACATGCGAGACAGCTAAATGAACTGCCCGCATTCCACATCTTTGGCCCGCCTTGATTGCAATCTGACTGGTTGATAAAGGAGAGAATAATACATTCTTCCTCTTCTGAAACAACCATAACAAAACACAGTGACAGCAGTCGGCAATGTTCTGCTGTGTCTCTGCCTAATGAGAGATGGGAAAGGATGATGGGCAGGGAGGGGTTAATAGGAAGTAGAGGGCAGGCACTGGCAGCCAAATCTAATTTGTTGGCAATCAGCATCCAAGGAAAACAAGGCAGCCTGTACATTTTATTCCGGGAGGGGACATATGGGCTGTTTATATAAGAGATGGCTTGCTGTGTGTGTCACCCACAACAAGGACCTGTGCTGACCACAACAGTGCACATGTGTGTGTCAAAAGACAACAAACGACCCCAGGAACACAACACCACACATTCCAGTCACCCCTGCGGCACAAACCCCAACACCACACATTGAAGTCACCTCATCCCCGACGGGGCACCGGCAGAACCAAAACACCCCACATTCGGGGTCGGGGGTGCTGACCGGATAACGGGGAGACGAAAACACAGAGAACATGTGCGAGGGCAGAGAGTACGGACTCCCCTTGTCTCTCGTCTGATCACATGCTTTCGAAGACCAAAACTCCAATGTGTTCTTCATTAGGGGACAGATGCACAGGCACACTTCACCCTGCAAACCCATACAAACACCACACTAGGTGGAGGCAGCTGTACAAATCATACTTCAATGGCTACCCCCCTCGGCCAATGGATCTCAAACTATGGAGAGAGGAGGGTGGGTGGGGGGTGGGGCTAAGAGAAGACCTTATTGACTGACGACTAGCTGCTAGGCGCTTTCATATTCGGAGACCTTATTTATCCCCAGAGTTAACAGCATATGGGCCTCACTAATCTTCTCAAAAGCTGCACTACAGTCGCTAAACCAGTTGATGTCAGCAGAGTCTGAGTTATTAGCTATTATCCTCACCTAAATCAAAAGACAACAAAACGACTCCGGCTGATTATGAACTATGTCAAACAGAACAAATAAGCCTAGTTATAAGGTATCTTCAATAATAAACGCTTTCATATTTTGTCCATGTTCACCCAAGACAAGAAGACTTAAGGGACAATGGTCCTTGTGGTCTTACATGGTAAATATAAAAAGTCAAGAAAGACATAACATTGATATAAACCAGCTTTGCTCCCCCATTGCCTTAATTGATGGTGCCCATTATTTAAGTAAGGAGCCCAGTATAAACCTGCCCGGAAGGGGGTCTCTAGGGTCCTAAGGGAGCTAGGAAGGTTATTGGGCTAATATTGACCTTTTCAATCAAATAGGGAGCCAGGAGGAACATTTACATACACGGCTCAAATAACTGATATGCAGGGTCTCTGGGGCTTGCCCTAAAACAGTGAGTCTAAACCAACGTTATATTTTGACTGCTTACATGGGTGCCCTGATTCACACTCTCGTGTGCCACAAAACCTTTCAGAATCTTGATAATTTTTTGGGAACACTCACTTATAACCCTGAGATGTAGGTGGAATGCACATGGAATTTTTAGTTGGGAGCACCAGTGCCCCTCAGATAACACATGAATGGTACATGATTACATCTGTATCGTTGTTTCAAGTCCGGTGCGTTCAGGCTGTTGTTACATTTGTATCATTTGAGGGGTGCACATCACGAGCAAAGTCATTTGTCTCATTTCACTTCGCCTGTGAGAACCGTTAGCACAGGCAAGTCTGATTAAGCTTAGCTGAACCAAAGCCTCTGCCTTAGAAACAAACGGAGCATGGCTTTGTGTCCGTTGTTGCACCTTTACAATGCAGAAAACCGCTCGTCTCTAGCACAAACCGTTCAAAACTAAAGACCTATTTTAACGGAGCTATAGAAACAAATATTGTTAGCACAGATTCGTAGAACGTACTTAAAGGGGTACAGAACTATGTATATACAGTGGGGGGGGGGGGGAGTATTTAGTCAGCCACCAATTGTGCAAGTTCTCCCACTTAAAAAGATGAGAGAGGCCTGTAATTTTCATCAGAGGTACACGTCAACTATGACAGACAAATTGAGAAAAGAAAATCCAGAAAATCACATTGTAGGATTTTTTATGAATTTATTTGCAAATTATGGTGGAAAATAAGTATTTGGTCACCTACAAACAAGCAAGATTTCTGGCTCTCACAGACCTGTAACTTCTTCTTTAAGAGGCTCCTCTGTCCTCCACTCGTTACCTGTATTAATGGCACCTGTTTGAACTTGTTATCAGTATAAAAGACACCTGTCCACAACCTCAAACAGTCACACTCCAAACTCCACTATGGCCAAGACCAAAGAGCTGTCAAAGGACACCAGAAACAAAATTGTAGACCTGCACCAGGCTGGGAAGACTGAATCTGCAATAGGTAAGCAGCTTGGTTTGAAGAAATCAACTGTGGGAGCAATTATTAGGAAATGGAAGACATACAAGACCACTGATAATCTCCCTCGATCTGGGGCTCCACGCAAGATCTCACCCCGTGGGGTCAAAATGATCACAAGAATGGTGAGCAAAAATCCCAGAACCACACGGGGGGACCTAGTGAATGACCTGCAGAGAGCTGGGACCAAAGTAACAAAGCCTACCATCAGTAACACACTACGCCGCCAGGGACTCAAATCCTGCAGTGCCAGACGTGTCCCCCTGCTTAAGCCAGTACATGTCCAGGCCCGTCTGAAGATTGCTAGAGTGCATTTGGATGATCCAGAAGAGGATTGGGAGAATGTCATATGGTCAGATGAAACCAAAATAGAACTTTTTGGTAAAAACTCAACTCGTCGTGTTTGGAGGACAAATAATGCTGAGTTGCATCCAAAGAACACCATACCTACTGTGAAGCATGGGGGTGGAAACATCATGCTTTGGGGCTGTTTTTCTGCAAAGGGACCAGGACGACTGATCCGTGTAAAGGAAAGAATGAATGGGGCTATGTATCGTGAGATTTTGAGTGAAAACCTCCTTCCATCAGCAAGGGCATTGAAGATGAAACATGGCTGCGTCTTTCAGCATGACAATGATCCCAAACACACCACCCGGGCAACGAAGGAGTGGCTTCGTAAGAAGCATTTCAAGGTCCTGGAGTGGCCTAGCCAGTCTCCAGATCTCAACCCCATAGAAAATCTTTGGAGGGAGTTGAAAGTCTGTGTTGCCCAGCGACAGCCCCAAAACATCACTGCTCTAGAGGAGATCTGCATGGAGGAATGGGCCAAAATACCAGCAACAGTGTGTGAAAACCTTGTGAAGACTTACAGAAAACGTTTGACCTGTGTCATTGCCAACAAAGGGTATATAACAAAGTATTGTGAAACTTTTGTTATTGACCAAATACTTATTTTCCACCATAATTTGCAAATAAATTCATTAAAAATCCTACAATGTGATTTTCTAGATTTTATTTTCTCATTTTGTCTGTCATAGTTGACGTGTACCTATGATGAAAATTACAGGCCTCTCTCATCTTTTTAAGTGGGAGAACTTGCACAATTGGTGGCTGACTAAATACTTTTTTTCCCCACTGTAGTTCAAATAAAACCTATTTAATCTATAAAAAACGTTTTTCACAGAAAATAGATGATTTGCAGTATGGACATTTTAGGTATGCCGCAAAGAAATGTTTACCCATCAAAGATGTGCCAAGGTTAAAAAAGGTTGGGAAGCACTGCTGTAGATTGTTATGTTATAGATGTGATTTGCAACAACGGACACCACTGCAATTCAAACCATGTTTATGTACATTAGGTACAAGCTTGTTTTTGAGTCTCTTGAATTGGTATGGGTCAGATCCCAAAAAATCCAATCAAATTGTATGTCACATGCGCCGAATACAACAGGGGTAGACTTTACCGTGAAATGCTTACTTCAGAGCCCTTTCCCAACAATGCAGAGTTAAAAAATAAAAAATAACACAAGAGGAATATAAATACACAAGAATGAAGCTATATACAGGGAGTATCAGTACCATATCAATGTGCAGGTGTACAAGGTAGTGTGTCAGTGTAGTGTGTGTGAGTGTGTGGGTAGAGTCTTGTGAGTGTGAATAAGGTCAGTGCAAAATAGGGTCAATGCAGATAGTCCGGGTAACCATGTGGTTAACTATTTAGCAGTTTTATGGCTTGGGGATGGAAGCTGTCTCGGAGCCTGTTGGTCCGAGACCCGAAGCTACGGTACCACTTGCCGGACGGTAGCAGGCAGAACAGTCTATGGCTTGGGTAGCTGAAGTCTTTGTCAATTTTTCGCGCCTTCCTCGGATGCCGCCTGATATAGAGGTGTTGGATGGCAGGGAGTTCGGCCCCAGTGATGTACTAGGACGTCGGCACCATCCTCTGTAGCACATTGCTGTTAAGGGCGGTGCAGTTGCCATTGGTATGTGCAGTTGCGTGGCTTGAACGTAGGGTGAGTGGAGGTTAATATGGGGAGAGAAGGTCTGACAGGTAGGCAGGTCCAATGCCATTTAGGGCTTTGTAGATAAGGAGGATTTTTTTTTGTAAATTCTTTGAGGAACAAGTAGCCAATGGAGATCCGCAAAGATGATGTGGGCAGACTTTTTTGTTTGTGTCAGAATCCTAGCGGCACCATTTTGGATGAGCTGTAGTTTATGAATTGAATTGGCAGGCAGGCCCCCAAGTACTGCGTTCCCACAAATTCTGGAGAAAATGAATGCATGGATTAGCATTTCTGTGTCAAAGGTGAGAAAGGGTCTTAGGCAGGAGATGTTCAGGTGAAAGAATGATGTTTTACAAACATGACTAATGTGGGCATTGAAGGAGAGAGCAGGGTCGAATTTCACACCCAAATTAGTGATGACAGAGGAGAGGAGGATGATGTGGCCATTATGACAGGGCGGACGCTGCAGGAGTTGGTGATCTGCTGGGAGGTGCCTATCAGCATTGCCTCGGTCTTGCTGCTGTTGAGTTGGAGGAAGTTGTTCTGCATCCAAGATTTTACCTCTTCCAGACAGTTGGACAATGTTGACAGAGCAGATGTTGTGTCAGGCTTTGTTTTAATGTACACCTGTGTGTCGTCTGCGTAGCAGTGGAATTGGACACTGTGCTGTCTGAAGATCTGGCCAAGTGGGAGCATTTAAAGCAGGAAGAGGGTAGGTCCTAACACCGACTCTTGTGGGACACCGCAGGTTATGGTGGAATCCTCTGATCTTGCTTCACCGAGGGTGATGTACTGCTTGCGGTTAAAGAGGTAGTAGGTGAACCAGTTAAGCGCAGTCCCACAGATGGCAGTGTGCTCTCTGAGGCACTGCAGTAGAATGGTGTGATCTACTGTGTCAAAAGCAGCACTGAGGTCCAGAAGAATCAAGATGGTGGGCGATCCTGTATCTGAAGCCATGAGCAGTTCATTTACAACATTCACCAGGGCTCAGTACTTTGCATGGGCCTGAAACCAGACTGGAGAGCCTCATAAAGCTGGTTAGCACTGAGATGTGCGTGAAGCGGTGTTGCCACCATCTTCTCCAGGCCTTTAGATACAAATGGGAGGTTGAAAAAGGTCCTGTAGTTTGAGAGGCTGTTGGAATAGGGTCGAGGGGGCCTCTGGTAGTCTTGATTTTTTAGACGATTTCTACTTCAGCAGCAGGTGCGACCAGAGCAAAGTCACTCGGGTGGATATGGGTGATGGGGTATGAGCCAGTGTGGGGTTGGGGTTGGAGGATACAATGTTCTGTTGGATGGGGTTGATTTTAGCCTTGAAGAAGTCAGCAAAATCAGTTGCATTGTTCGGTAGTTGCTGATGGTGGAAAACAAGGTCCTGGGATTTTCTCGGCCGTTGTCTATCATGGCAGAGTAGAAGGTAGAGCTTTTAGTGCTTTGAAATAGAAAGCCTGGTGGTCTTTATAGGCCAGTAGGTGGACAGTTAGGCCACTACTACTACACAGACGCTCTAAACTGCGGCCATGGGTCTTTATGCTGCGCAGCTCCTCTGAACCATGGGGAGGACTGTTGGAAGGATACTTGGCGTGTTTTTTCAGGGGCAAGGCTGTTTAATGTGTTGCTTAGAGTGCTATTATACAGGTCGACCATCTTGTCAGGTGTGTACTCAAGGCAGTCAGCTTGTATGGCAGGGCGAACATGTGCCACAAAAAACAAACACCTTTATAGGCCTACACATTGAAAACACACACACACACACACACACTCAGATAAAGCAGAAGATTATCTGCCGGTCTCAATTCCTTTTAAAGGAATAATGCCATCTTTCCATGAACGATGACAATTGAAGGATGTGGGAAATCGAGAAACGGGTTCATCTGAACAATGGTTCTTCTGAGGCTGCATTGTTAGGATATGTAGTCTACTGTACGTGGGGATTGGTTGACACAATAGAAACGATACAGACAACGAAAGAGTGGATAGCCTCAACCGCCCCTGGCCTGTGCAGAATCAGATCACTGGTGCTATTTTTCCAGTGCGAAATCAGAGTCACGAGCAGTGTTCCTCCCATGCCCATCCTGTAAACAGGCCTTAATAAAAAAACTGATGCTGGCAACTCGTTCACTGTCCTGTTGCATAATCCTTGGGCGGGTGCATGTACGCACACAGGCACAAAAACAGCTGCTCTGTCTGCAGATGTACCTTGCATGCTGCGCTGTGAGCTTATAGGCTGCAGTGTTTCCCCTATGATTTATTTACGCAACGTTCGCGTAATTCTACGGATTTCGCCATGGGGCGGAAATAAAATGTTACAGTTTTAAGGCTAGTTTCATGTAATTCTACACATTTTGTCATGGGGCTGTGAGAAAATAAATCTGTTTCAAAGCTAATTTCCTGCAATTCTACCCATTTTTCCATAGGGCTGAGAGAGAATTAGCCATTCTAAAGCTATTTCCTGCAATTATACATACATTCAGAAAGTATTCAGACCCCTTGAGTTTCCACATTTTGTTACGTTACAGCCTTATTTTTTAAAATGTTCCCCTTATCAATCTACACACAATACCCCATAAATGACAAAGAAAAAAACAGCTTTTTAGAAACTTTAGCAAATGTATAAAAAAATAAAAACCTGAAATATCACATTTACATAGTAAAGGGTCTGAATACTTAAGTACTTTGTTGAAGCACCTTTGGCAGCGATTACAGAATCAAGTTTTATTTGGGTATGACACTTGGCAAACCTGTATTTGGGGAGTTTCTCCCATTCCTCTCTGCAGATCCTCTCAAGCTCTGTCAGGTTGGATGGGGAGCGTTGCTGCAGAGCTATTTTCAGGTCTCTCCAGAGATGTTCGATCAGGTTTATGTCCGGGCTCTGGCTGGGCCACTCAAGGACATTCAGAGACTTGTCCCGAAGCCACTCCTGCGTTGTCTTGGCTGTGTGCTTAGGGTCGTTGTCCTGTTGAAAGGTGAACCTTCACCCCAGTCTGAGGTCATGAGCGCTCTGGAGCAGGTTTTCATCAAGGATCTCTCTGTACTTTGCTCCGTTCATCTTTCCCTTGATCCTGACTAGTCTTCCAGTCCCTGCCGCTGAAAAACATCCCCACAGCTTGATGCTGCCACCACCATGCTTCACCGTAGGGATGGTGCCAGGTTTCCTCCAGACGTGACGCTTGGCATTCAGGCCAAAGAGTTCAATCTTGATTTCATCAGACCAGAGAATCTTGTTTCTCATGGTCTGAGAGTCTTTAGGTGCCTTTTGGCAAACTCCAAGCGGGCTGTCATGTGCCTTTTACTGAGGAGTGACTTCCGTCTGGCCACTTTACCATAAAAGCCATATATACTATATAGTGCTGCAGAGATGGTTGTCCTTCTGGAAGGTTCTCCCATCTCCACAGAGGAACTCTGGAGCTCTGTCAAGAGTGACCATCGGGTTCTTGGTCACCTCCTTGACCAAAGCCCTTCTCCTCCGATTGCTCAGTTTGGCCGGGCGGCCAGCTCTAGGAAGAGTCTTGGTGGATCCAAACCTCTTCCATTTAAAAATGGAGGTCACTGTGTTCTTGGGAACCTTCAATGCTGCAGACATTTTTTGTTACCCTTCCCCAGATCTGTGCGTCGACACAATGCTGTCTCTGAGCTCTACGGACAATTCCTTCAATGTGTAAAAACAAATCTCCTTTGAATGTGTAAAAAGTAAGGCGTAAGTAGTGGTGGAGTAGTCTTACCTCCACAGCCCCCCCTCCTGGTGCGAGACCAGTAGTTAAGAGGACAAACAGCACCTGGCCGCTAATGAGCCTCTATATTAATCAGATCATTACCACAGGATCAGGTACAGGGACTCAATTAGGGCTTCACCTCTGATGTGGAGCAGCCGCGGCTCCCCTTTCAACATCAAGACACGCTATGGGGCTATTCACATTGATTAAAGTTTAAGGAGAGGCACTGCAACGAGATTTCAATTTAAGTAATATGTTCATAAACTTTTCAATTTACATTACGTCCTTGCCTTACCTTTCGTTGTGGCTGGCAATGTGACATTTTTGCTCTGCAGCTCCAAATGTACCGTAAATATCAATATCACAGTAGCCGCTAGCCAGTAAGCATAATTCAACAATGCAAGCAACTTTTCCTCTAAAACATATTAGCTAGCTACATTCTTGAATAATGTAACCAAACCATATTACACTCTTGAATAATGCAACAATTCACAAGCATGTGCAGACAATTAAATTGTTTATTTTCTCGTTCGTACACGCATTAAATGTAGCTTGCAAGACAATACAGCACAGTTAGCTAGCTACTGCTAGCTAGTAACGTTAGCATATCAAACATGAATGTTTACCCCTCTCATACAAATAGGTCGTTATCAATAAAGCTTCACAATAAAGGTGCAGTGCTTGATTTACCTGCTAGATCCGATAAAACCAGTTAGAACAGTGTGACGTTTTCAAGGGATTGTTAAATAAATGTTAACTATTTGGTTGTAATATCACATCTTGAAGAGCATAGTCAGAACTACAAATGTTCGATTATTCCATGCAAAACAATTGCACACATTTAGCTCTATCATCAGAGTTATAGGCCTACAGCAAGTAAATGCATGCTTTTCATAATCAGTAAACAAGCATCAATTGAACATGTAATTTCAGATAGGCTATGTGAGAGTAGCCTCAATATATCTCTCAATATTGGCCACCATTAATTGGATAATTGAGTGATATAAAATAAAAGTGAACTATACCTGACAAGTATGAGTGGTTTCGGTTAATTTCTCATCCTTAGTGGGCTCTGCCTGTCAAGCAGCAGAAGGGGGCATTTGCCGATGTAACATTACTGTTAGCTGATAATGTTTACTTTGTAAGCTACCGGCAGAAACTTTGTACAGTTGGCTAAACATAGTAGTAAGTAGGCCTACCTAGCGAAGTTAGTTAACATTATCCCCCTTTCAACATTGTTTTAAAAATAGTGTTTAATCACGATTGCTGCTGACAGACATGATAGGCTACATTGATTGATGGACCACGTCAAATTGGCTAACTAGCTAATAACAGATCACGTCAATATGGCTAGTTAACAAGCTAACTTTCAGGGGATAAACTAGATGGCTATATCCAAATATTGTTTGATTTGCTTGCTATCTATAGTGGTGATGACAGTAGTCCGACTGACAACTTTACCAGGATGAGGACTTGCTAATGTCAAGCTCTTTACAAAAGCCTAATCTAAGCAAGCTAAATGACACATTGTTTTCTTAGCTAGCTAGCTATATGCCAAATTGATCTGGCTACCCTCACGTATCTGAAGATACATGATCAATTGACGTTTACTGATAATGAAAAGCATTCAGTTACTTGCTGTATAACTCTGATGGAGCTAAATGTGGAATAATCGGAAAATGTGTAGTTCTGACTATGCTCTTCAAGAGGTGATGATATTTAAACCAAATAGTTCTAACATTTATTTAACAATCCCTTGAAAACGGCACGTAGTTGTAAATGGTTTTACTGGAGCTGACGTTAGCTTAACCATTGTTAGATAGCTAGCTCTTAGGCCTAGCTAAATTACAATTGTAGTGTATTAAAGTTACCTTAGAATAAAACAGGCCTCATTTTATTAATATCATGGCAGTCATTATATGAGGTAAAGGCAAATTGTGACTGAAAATATTGATAATTTCCTGGGGAGTTGATCAGCTTCTTGCTTGCATAGCTAGATCGTATGGCTTCTTGCCTGGATGGTGGCTCAGAGCACTGCAGCCAAGGGGGAAAAACACTTTTGAGATTCCTTTTCTTAAAGCCACAGTGACAATTTCAGAATGTAACAGGCTGTTACTGCAATTTCAGGTAAAAAAAAACAACAACAAAAAAACAGGTCTCAAATATAATGAAAATGTCTATACATTTTAGCTGTTTCAAAAACGTTGTTCTGCTATTACGATTTTTACTGTAGGAATATTGGGCTCAACGAGACAATTCTGTTTACACTGCCCTGCTTAGAGGGGGGCAACTGTCTGAGGTAGCGTTCGATACGTGAGAAATTTGCAGGTTTACATTACAGTAATGTCTCTTGAGAATCAATACCTCTCGAGAAGCTCCTTAATCCTTGTCAATGTGAAAAGAGCCTACAGTTTGTCGCATAACACCAGGGGTTAGGTCCTAATCCACGTATCATCTGCGTCTCATCTGCTAGTAGCTACTTCTTACCCTGATGTGAATGCTGACAAGTGGGAGCTTCTCCATGTCTGCTCAGAGCCAACTGGATTGGCCCCAATGGGTGGCATGAAAAGGGCAGCAGTCACGATGTGGAGAGGTTTGCCAAGATTAAAATGTTGACTCTATTTGGCTGGTTTAGGGGGGGGGGGGGGGGGGGGGGGTGTTAGTTGAAACAACAACCTTAAATCATGGTCGTTGTTGTGACCGAAAAAGCACCATCATTGAATGAGCAAAACCTTAAAGTTGGTCTATCTGGATAGAGTCCTACTAAATGCGATAACGGACTCCATGATCACATAGGGCACTAACGAGGTGCATCAATAATAAGTCCCCTGCATTCCCACGATTGAATTTCCCCCTCTCTCTCTACACAATAAAATTTTAATTTTTCACGCCAAAATCACCCTCTATACTAGACTGACAGGGGACTAGTGAGGTACAATCACTATGAATATAAATCTGTCCACTTTTATGGCCTATAATCATGAAGTATTTTATTCAAGGATATGGGTAGTAAACAAGAGAAGGCCTCTGTTACTTTAGTTTGGGGCCAAGTTAATTTTGGTGCTGCTGCCTTTTACAATGATCGCATTTAGCATGCCAACCGGTAGCTTTCCTGGAATGTTTACAAACACAGTGAGTGTGATCGCTAATTCCGTTCTGGTGAGCAAAAATGTAGTCATCGCTCTGCTTTTTGCTGTTTAAAGGAAGCCCATAACAGCTAGAGATGCGAGCGGAGTCACTTAAGTTCACACAACACCCGTTTTAGGGGGGGGATTTTTAGCTCCATGTTTTTGACGATATATATCGTATTGTATCGTTTTGACAATATCGCAATATTATGTTTGCGCTAGTTGGCTGTACCTGCACAAAAACTTCCTTCATAGCTTGTTCTCCATCTTTTTAAATAGGGAGCCAATTTGTTTTCATCACTTTTATTTCCATGACTGATCAAAACTTGTATTCTCATGGCTCTCTCTTGTCCCTCTGCAGCAGACATATGGTGAGCAATATGTTTTGAACATCAAATCACAATACATATGGAATCGTGAGAATCATTACAATTGCAATACATATCGTATCGGCACCTAAGTATCGTGATAATATCGTATCGTAAGGTCACTGGCAATTCCCAGCCCTCCACCTACATTGGTCAAAAAGTCAATATTTCGAGAGGAATGCTTTTGCCCTCAAATTACTTTCGAGCATGTTAGCCCCTTTCCAACAAGTCAGACCTTGCAGAGGAGCATAGTTAGCTGACTCCAGACAAAGGGAGGGTGGATGGGAGGAAGCTCTCAGGTTTACCTGTGGTTTGTTGAAACAGTTGGGAATAAAGACTAACTGTTCATCACAGCAGCCCACAGGCACTTCAGCTAGATGGGGATCAAACACATAAGCGGCGTACCCACGGCACACTGAGCCACGGCTCTTGCACAACCTGGCTACTGTTGTTTACCCCAACACAACCCATTTCAACAGCAGGTTCCTTGCTTCCCCTTTTGAAGAACAATGCGGCTATACGGACCACGGGCTCCGCCATTCATGCTCAGCATGGCAATTACACAAACTACTGTTTATACATGACGTACAGGGCTATTCCACTGAACTCTATTGGTAAAGGTCACGGAGCCTGCATTTTGTGACGGCTGACTTTAGTGATGGGGGAAAAGATCTATGCAGTTACATATCGCAATATTATTTTCGGACGATATTTGACCCCCCCAAAAAAAATGGGTTACTGTAGGTAGCGTTAGCTAGCGCTAGTCGGCCGTACCTACGCCAAAACTCTGGATATATTTAATTCTATAGCTTGTTCTCCATTTTATTTTGAAATAGTGAACCAACATATTTTCAGCACTTTTATTTCCCTGACTGACCAAAACTTGTTTTCTCATGCTCTCTCGTCTCTCTGCAGCAGACATATAGTGAGCAATATGTTTGGAACAACAAATCACAATAAAATCGCAGTATCGAATCGCAACACATATAGAATCGTAAGAATCGCAATACATAGTATCGGCACCTAAGTATCGTGATATCGTATCGTGAGGTCCCTGGCAATTCCCAGCCCTAGCTGAAAAATCTCTTGCCAAGTCTGACAAAACAGCAATAGAAAACATACCCCACCCTGCATGCAAACTTCTATGGCAGTGACCTTGCATGAAATTGAATATGGCAATAACTCTTGAGAAACACCTCCTTAGAGATAGCTTCAGCATAGGCTACCCACTGGTGCCTTTTGTATACCTACCACAGACCCTGTACCACATTCTTCATGGGTGACTGTTCATTACATCAACCATGAGATCAGTGTATGTATACAGGACCTTGCTACGACGTCTCGACAAACAGACATGAATGAGATGTGTACTGCCAGCTAACCCATAAAACAAAGGCGCTAGCTCGCAGCCAATAACGTCCATGGCAGAGAGTCAAGGCACTGCAGAGGCATGAGACAGCATATGGGAAAGTCTTTCATCTTCCTTTAAACATCTTCGAAACAGGGACATGAGTAATGAATGCTCCTCTCCGAACAACGTACATCTGCCACCACATCAAAACAACTCCTGGATTTCTCTCAAACCCAACATTATCCAACATTGTCACTTGTATTACCAATAGCACATTTCATTACAAAAGGAGATTAAATTATTGATTTACAATATGCATATATTCAGTTCCAGGTGGGTAGAAGGGAAGGATTTGATACAATGTCTGTCTATACTTGCAAAAATCGACACTTATTGTTTTGTTACTAAGGCAATACAACACACATGATTCAAGTTTTATCCAAGTGTTTCAATAATGCACAAGTCTACTCTTCTCCTTTGATACATACAGTTAAGAGTGTGAAAGTTAATTTGTCAATTTAACACAAGTGAATGATTTATGCTCCATAGGAGTTAGGTGTTGTCAAACAAGCCAAAACCATGTTACTGGGTCACTTCACAGTTGGTTATCGATTAAATCATTAGTTTATGCCAGTAACCCCAAACAAGACTGAACTGATACTTCACTAAGGGAGTTCCATCAATCACGTCAACATAGAAAATATATGTCCTCTGTTACTGCCTGATTTATCTTCTAATTCAATTTCAATATATACGTTTCTTTGGGTGTTGCTCTTCAGTTTTGTACGTAATCATTTTCTATGCAACAGTGATATTTTAGATAATAACCAATCACTAAGGCTAATGGACGAGCCAGAAATACTTTGCCTGGGTTAAACGAGGTGAAGGTATTCACCAATCATCTGCTCTTCAGCTCTCCCAAACAATCCAACATAGAGCTTACAAAATATTACTTAAGTTGCATCATAATATGGGATATTATACAAAGTAATATCTTGATGTGATCTTCTATTTGCAGTGCTAAACCCGTGGCGCTACTCTGTACACCTACGGGGCCAAAGACACTTTGTCCTTGTGACTAGTAGATTGCCACACTAAAAATGTGAACGGGTCCTGAAGTGTTGCCTGAATTGAGTGTGAGAAACTCCGACTTCCCACAATGCCATACTTTCAACCATGCAAACTTGGGGATCGCCAGCCATGGCTGGTCCACACACACAAGCCCATACCTATCACTGACAGGCTTTGACCCCAGTAACTTGCTAGTCGAGAAGGCTTTGTAGAAAGCAGTGGACGGGTTCCTGCACATTAACATAGGAATAAAATAAATGGAAGAGAAACATGAGTATGAAAAAATAGGTATAGGCCTAATCAAAAAAAGAAAGGAGAGGGAGAGAGGAAATAGGGGAAAAGAAAACTGAGAAGAATCCAGGCTGAGCTCTCATATCAGAAATTGTATGTTCCACAGCTCCATGAATCAGCACTATGTTTCGTTAAAATGGTCAGTTTACCTGTGTTTTCCTTACCCATTTGGCTTTAACTGAACATGTTGCAGCCTAGGATGTTCTTTTAAGGGCAACTGAGTCGTGTTTTTGAAGCAAATCTAGGCTATAGGCCTAGGTAGTAGGGTAGGGCCGATATATGATTAAATGTATCGTGATATTTGATATTGACAACATATTATGAAGTGTAAGACGATACATTGTGATGTGCAAGACTACACTCTATTTGACTTTACAAATGAAAACGGTTCAGTTTTATCAGTTAGGCTGGATCAATGTCAAAAAATAAAGTCTAAATGAATAAACTAAGCCTTATTTTTTCACCATATGAAGCTTATTTAATGAGAATGTGACTATAATATCGTAAACAAGCACAACAATCGCACAGCCTGGAATTATCTAGTCATTAAGGGCGCAAACCGATTATATCGGATATCGCAATATTTGGAGTAGCGTATCGTAGAAGAGGTCTCCCGTATATCACCTAACCCTAATAAATAGGCCTAATACTGAAATCGGTTGGCTACAGCTAAACCTTGTTTGACTGTAATTTGGTTGAGAGATGCAGTATGTTCACTTTGTGAGATACAACATATACAGTAGAGCACTTGTTATTTTGCATGAGAAGATCACAAAGCACTTTGTGGTTATTATCACCACGTTTGTACATCACACACTGCGAGGTATGATTCTATATACCTTTGATTTGGTGTACAGAATTAACAATTCCTAGAACGAGACTTCTTGGATCCAATGCATAATTTGCCTAACACAATATTGCTTTTAATGATTGATAGATGACTGCCAGAAATGTGGTGTTCATGTGAATAATTGTATCATACTTATACAGTTACAGTTGAAGTTGGAGGTTTACATACACTTAGGTTGGAGTCATTAAAACTTGTTTTTCAACCACACCACAAATGTCTTGTTAACAAACTATAGTTTTGGCAAGTCAGTTAGGACATCTACTTTGTGCATGACACAAGTAATTTTTCCAACAATTGTTTACAGAGATTATTTCACTTATAATTCACTGTATTACAATTCCAGTCGGTCAGAAGTTTACATACACTAAGTTGACTGTGCCTTTAAACAGCTTGGAAAATTCCAGAAAATGATGTCATGGCTTTAGAAGCTTCTGATAGGCTAAATGACATAATTTGAGTCAATTGGAGGTGTACCTGTGGCTGTATTTCAAGGCCTACCTTCAAACTCAGTGCCTCTTTGCTTGTCATCATGGGAAAATCAAAAGAAATCAGCCAAGACCTCAGAAAAAAATGGGAGACCTCCACAAGTCTGGTTCATCCTTGGGAGCAATTTCCAAACGCCTGAAGGTACCACGTTCATCTGTACAAACAATAGTACGCAAGTATAAACACCATGGGACCACGCAGCCGTCATACCGCTCAGGAAGGAGACGCGTTCTGTCTCCTAGAGATGAACGTACTTTGGTGCGAAAAGTGCAAATCAATCCCAGAACAACAGCAAAGGACCTTGTCAAGATGCTGGAGGAAACAGGTACAAAAATATCTATATCCACAGTAGAAAGAGTCCTATATCGTCATCAGCAAGGAAGAAGCCACTGTTCCAAAACCGCCATAAAAAAGCCAGACTACGGTTTGCAACTGCACATGGGGACAAAGATCGTACTTTTTGGAGAAATGTCCTCTGGTCTGATGAAAAAAATAGAACTGTTTGGCCATAATGACCATCGTTATGTTTGGAGGAAAAAGGGGGGAGCTTGCAAGCCGAAGAACAACATCCCAGCTGTGAAGCACAGGGGTGGCAGCATCATGCTGTGGGGGTGCTTTGCTGCAGGAGGGACTGGTGCACTTCACAAAATAGATGGCATCATGAGGAAGGGAAATTATGTGGATATATTGAAGCAACATCTCAAGACATGAGTCAGGAAGTTAAAGCTTGGTCGCAAATGGGTCTTCCAAATGGACAATGACCCCAAGCATACTTCCAAAGTTGTGGCAAAATGGCTTAAGGACAACAAAGTCAAGGTATTGGAGTGGCCATCACAAAGCCCTGACCTCAATCCTATAGAAAATGTGTGGGCAGAACTGAAAAGGTGTGTGCGAGCAAGGAGGCCTACAAACCTGACTCAGTTACACCAGCTCTGTCAGGAGGAATGGGCCAAAATTCACCCAACTTATTGTGGGAAGTTTGTGGAAGGCTACCCGAAACGTTTGACCCAAGTTAAACAATTTAAAGGCAAAGCTACCAAATACTAATTGAGTGTATGTAAACTTCTGACCCACTGGGAATGTGATGAAAGAAATACAATCTGAAATAAATAATTCTCTCTACTATTATTCTGACATTTCACATTCTTAAAATAAAGTGGTGATCCTAACTGACCTAAGACAGGGAATCTTTACTAGGATTAAATGTCAGGAATTGTGAAAAACTGAGTTTAAATGTATTTGGCCAAGGTGTATGTAAACTTCCGACTTCAACTGTAGCTAGCTATATACAGTAGCCTAGGTTTGTTTGCATTCACTTCTTATGACTGGCAGTAGCAGCATGGTGCAAGCAGCTGTGTTGTTGCAGAGCAAAACAGTTTTAGGAGGGCATGTCATTTTTTAAATGGTTTTCCCGTTGCCTCTCCTCCTCCCGACAGTAGGGTCTGCTCCGCTCCTTCTTCCGACAGTTTAAAGTGCAGTGCCCAGCTGATAATCACCCCGATAATTGCCTCTAAACTGAACCGAAACTATACCGAAACTAATTGCACACATATAAAATATGAAATAAAAGTAGTATGATGGGGAGAAAGAGGGACAATGGGTGAGTTGATGAGTGAGGGGACACGAACGATGCATAATTATGTAATCACCAATTGTGAATGAAGAACAGGGCGGGCCATTCTATTGTATTGATCCATTTTAATTATAATCTTAAAATGGTATGTACCCTATATCAGTCCACCGAATCATGCAGTCTTATCAGCATACTCTGGCCTACTTGGAGTAGGCTACACAGTGAGAGAGTGTGTAATTGTACATGCTGAACGCCTTTCAATATCTGGGAAAATATCCACATCGGGCAGCAGGTGAGCGAGTGTCGGAGAATGTGGTGATGAGGCTTGTGGAACCTTACATTGGCAAGTGGAGAAATGTCACTATGAACAATTTCTTTACTTTAAAAAAATACAAGTACTCTAATTTTACCCAAGGCCTTCATAAAAACAACCAAATGATTATTGTTGCGATAGCACATATGACATTTATTAATTACACTGTTAGAATGTTGCAGTCAGAATGAAGGAGGGTCCGTCGAGGCCCAGCGGTTCTAGTGTTAAGGGGTAGGGCCAATTACTACAGTGTAAAAACACACTTCATAGACTGGTTCTACATCTCAAACGAGAGCAGGGGTGGTCTCCGGAACTGTAAACTGGACTGCTCTACTGCACGATAGAGCCCCCCAAACAAAGGTCCCTGAGGGCTCACGCAGTTGAGCGCAGAATGCGAGAGTGAAACTGGAAAAGCTGGGTCATCCATCCACTCTCGGAGATGGCTTCTGTGGCCTAGTAGCGACGACTGAACTCCACTGATTTAAGGCTATTTTCAATATCTTCGCTCATGACAGATTTATTTTCGCCGCTCTTCACCGAGACTCGCTCATAGCCCATGTTGTGCAATAACCTCATAAGTGAGCACTGTAAAAAGGCATTTTTACTCTATGTTTCACAGGCACGTAAACAAAGTACCTCAGATAGAGCAGCTGTGAGGAGGTCGCTCAGTAACAACCAAGGTAAGAAACCAAATGACTGGTTTAAAGAGTAAGGCAAATCAGAAACCCTTAACCTGCCTAAGGTGAGTTAATTTGGGTGTCAGACAGAAATAGAGAGAAAGTGCTTAGAAAGAAAAAAGAGTGGAAAGATGATTCAATTGCATCAGCAAAAGGGAGGGAGGTTGGAAGAGGAAGTATAGGCCTTGAGCCACTGTCCATTTTATTATAGGCCTAGTGCTGAGTCCCCTGATAACTAAAACCATTGCTAGCATATAGGAACTGCCTTTTTTTCTTAAACATTATTGGGTTATATAGAACTAGTTTGAAAATCTGTTTTAACCATGGCAGTAGCAAATTGAGTTTGAAAACCATGATGCATTTACAACAATCAACTATCATTTTGAAGACTAAGATGCCTAGTTTATGGCACAGTGTCTTATTTTAAACTAAATTTACATTTGCGCCTGAATTTTTTTCACCCCAAATGTTCATTACCGAAATGCTTCCGGATTAAATTCTCGGGTCATTTTATACCATTTTACTTTAGAAAGACCTAACTTATTTGAATAAAACACAAACTATGTTGCTGTAGTTTGTCTATAAATCATAAAATTTTTATATTTGAAGCTTACAAGCACCTATAATATTTATTACGCAACAACACTGTCTGTGGACTTGTTTCTCATAACCATAACACTTTTTCAAGTTACTGTAAAAACTCAAATCATATCTTAAATAAAGTTTTATTCACCCAGGAGTAGTCCTTAGATGAGCACAAGTTCATGAAATTCCTTCACTTCTATGCCTTCAGAATGAGGATCTTATTCTCAAAACACCCCCTTCACGACACTTAAACCATTTCCTTACCAACATGGAGGCATGAATGGGCTTTAGTGATGTGGTCAATTGTTTGCTGACTCATAATGGCCGTCTCCTATTACTTGCAGATTGATCTAAGGGCCTCTCATTACCGAAACACAAATTTCTCATTACCGCATGATTTTTAGGTCCATTTCGGTAATGATAATAAACTAATGGTCATTTCCATGTAAAAGGATCCATGAGCACCAACATGTGAAGTTCATAGGAACATGTCAAATCGGGTGTCTAATGCAAGCTTAGAGTCTATATTTTTGAGAAATTAAGGCATATATATTTTTTTTTTCAACCATTTTCCATCCAAAAAATTAGGAATAAGCAAAGGCTTTGATTTTTTGGTCAAACAGATGGAAAACAGGTCTTAGAAAACATCTACCAGAAAAACTCTTAAAAGGTATTAGAAATACATAAAAACTAGGGATGTGCATCTCTCCTTTCATGAACGATTCGATACTCATCTAGATACATCTATCTAGGGCTCCGATACAGTTACAATACATTTTAGTTTGAAATGATTCAGTGCAATTCAGTTTGATTAGGGGAATGAATTGATGTGATTCGATACAATTCCATGCACTTTTTTGCATGAACACATTCATTTTCCATTTAAAATTAAATATCTGCTGGTGATGGGATGACTTCTCTAAGCTGAGTGGCCCTCAGCTTAGATACGTATTTGTTTATGTGTGGGTCAATGGTGTGTGTAGGCACCTGAGCTGAGCCATAGGGCAGAGTGAGCATCAACCACCAGATAAGGGGTGTGGGAAATGCATGCCTCCCCCCCCCACTTTTTATCTGAAATCACCATCACCCACTGATTAACTTGTATTTCTTGCAGATTCTTTTTTTTAGCTTGTCCTATGTGAATATTAATGTTTAGAAATTAGCATGGCATTTAGTCAATTAATATAATGCAGCCTTGGATTTTACCTGGTCTCAACTTTGAAATGTTATAGAGACCTTCTCCTGCTCAGACCAATGAATGTGACCATGCGCAACATGCAAAAATGGTTGCTGTCCTTTATGAAATTACCTTGTTCATGTACAAATGACCAAATACACTGACTGTTTAAAGCAAAACTAACAAAACTATTTCTTATGGCGAACCTGAACAATCTAAATAAAATCAGACCGATTGAAAAGCCCAATGAGCAGTTACATCCACTCCGGTAGGCTACACAACTCCGGTAAAACACAAATATTCTACAGCACATTTTGTAACAATGACCCAGCAAATTACATTGGTTGTCACTCAAATAATAAAGCCTATGATTTGACATTGCGAAAACTATTTTACAAGCATCTGAATGTTGAAGGTACCTCACAGATGTATCATATTAGAACAGGGATAGGCCTAACTCTCGTTGGCGTGAGCAGCTGTGTCTCCCGCACTGTGCACACACAGTTGTTATCTGACAGTCATACACAGTTACAGTACATGCATAAAAGTTCGATAGGCTACTGAACTGAAGGAGAGGACACATCAATTCAGTCACAACAGATAAAAGAGGAAGGATATTTTCCAAAATAAAACAAAACGAGTAAAAAACATTAGTGAACCTACTATTTGTAACGTTTGAATTGGTTTTCTGACCATGCATGCTTAATTTGGATCGGTTTGGGCTCCCACAGACCGATGCACTAGTATCTTAAACATGTGAACCGGGGACAGATGCGTATCAGTGAATCCTTACATCCCTATTCAAAACACAATAATTTTGAAGTAAAGACCCCTGCCAACTAATATCAACACTTTTTCTGCCTTCTGTAAGTTTAAGAAACATTGCCTTCCGTTACCAAAAACCCACATATCTTTAAGATATTTTCTAATTTATCTCCCTCATGAGGAAGAAGGATAATGGAAGTTTACAGAAGTAACAAGTAAAAGGTAGACCGATCAATTAATTATAGTGTTTTTACTGATATCAATTTTGTTTATGAATTATTAAGTGATTAAAACTCAAAATTCCATTACCAAATCAGTAACAGATTTTCAGAAAAATCGTTAATGGAATTTCTGCAATTGAATTGGCTACAATGGTAAATCATACTAGTCACAAACCACAGTAGGTTCACAAGTTTGGACAGCACAGTACAGTACAGCACAGCACAGTATAGTTCAGTACAGTAAAGCACAGTAAAGAAAAGTATAGTTCAGTACTGTACTGTAGAGTAGAGTTCAGTACAGTACAGAGTAGAGCACACTAGAGTACAATGTATTGTACTGTACTGAACTGTACTCTACTGAGCTGTCTATGATTGGTTCAGATTTGGTCCGGACCAACCAAATTTGGTCTTGTTTGGGGGCAGAGCTCATTAAAATAATAGCCAAGTGTGTAGAATAATACCCAAATATGCAAAGGAGGATATTGCATATTTATATACTTAACAAAAATATAAACACAACATGCAACAATTTCAAAGATTTTACTGAGTTACAGTTCATATAAGGAAATCAGTCAATTGAAATAAATTCATTAGGCCCTAATCTATGGATTTCACATGACTGGGAATACAGATATGCATCAGTTGGTTACAGATACCATAAAAAAACAAAAGTAGGGGCGTGGATCAGAAAACCAGTCAGTATCTGGTGACTATAATTTGCCTCAAGAAGTGCGACATCTCCTTCGCATAGAGTTGATCAGGCTGTTGATTGTTGTCTGTGGAATATTGTCCCACTCTTCAATGGCTGTGTGAAGTTGCTGGATACTGGAACACCCTGTCGTACACATCGATCCAGGGCATCCCAAACATGCTTAATGTCTGCTGAGTATGCAGGCCATGGAAGAAATTGAAAATGTTCAGCTTCCAGGAATTGTGTACAGATCCTTGCGACATGGGGCCATGCAATATCATGCTGAAACATTAGGTGATGGCAGCGGATGAATGGCACGACATTGGGCCTCAGGATCTCGTCACGGTATCTCTGTGCATTCAAATTTACATCGATAAAATGCAATTGTGTTCATTGTCTGTAGCTTATGCCTGCCCATACCATAACCCCACCGTCACCATGGGGCACTCTGTTCACAACGTTGACATCAGCAAACCCCTCGCCCACACAACGCCATACATGCGTTCTGCGGTTGTGAGGCCGGTTGGACGTACTGCCAAATCGTCTAAAACGACAGCTTATGGTAGAGATATGAACATTCCATTTTCTGGCAACCCATCTGGTGGACATCCTGCAGTCAGCATTCCCAATTGCACGCTCCCACAAAACTTGAGACATCTGTGGCATTGTGTTGTGTGACAAAACAGCACATTTTAGAGTGGCCTTTGATTGTCCCCAGCACAAGGTGCACCTGTGTAATGATCATGCTGTTTAATCAGCTTCTTGATATGCCACACCTATCAGGTGGATGGATTATCTTGGCAAAGGAGAAATGCTCACTAAACAAAAGCTCATGTAAACAAATCTGTGCACAACATTTTTGAGAAATACACTTTTTGTGCGTATGGAACATTTATTTTATTTCAGCACATGAAACATGGGACCAACACTTTACATGTTGAGTTTATGTGAACCTTTGTGTACCTATTTAGGATACATCACTATGAAGAGAATGACATTCATATCCATAATTATGCATTTCTGTTTAGTACAGATCAGGGACCCATGATGAAATTCCGTTACCGCAATTCCGTTACCGGGTGTAAATCCACTTCACTTACTGTAGTTCAATAATCAAAAGAGATGTTTTCAAAGTCAATGTGTCATGTCATAGCTGACACCCCATTCTTGAATCTTGAATCTTAATTCGGAGCAGATATTTTACAGTTTTTGGAAAAAGTGGACACAAAAAACGGAGGGAGATTTTACCGAAATTCTGTTACCAAACTTGGCATCTGCAAAGTTCTTCCAGTAAATGTGTTTTTGTAAAATTCTCAGTGTAAATTGTTAAAAGTAGTCCTTGTGTATAGAGTTGTATGTTTTCTGTTTGGCATACATCTTAAGTGAAAAATCGGTGTCTCAGCGCAATTCCGTTTCCATAAAATTGCCCTAATTCTAATGTATAGTCAATGGGTGTGCTGTGCTGGTAACTTTAATTATTTACTAGGACCCCTGCTTACACCTATTGAATATATTTTTTGTAAAAACATCAGTTATTTGATTAAGTAGGGATTGTCAAGAAATATAAACCCCATTTAATTTACTTAAAGCCACAATCTGGAGTTTGTGTTTCAGTAAAGACCAACCCTGCCACTTAAAAGGAGGATATCCACCATGTTTGTACCTGTTTTAGCACTTACCTATTCTGTTGTTTGATATCCCAAGACAGTTTCTGGTCCATATGCCACATATTTAGATACTATATAGGCATATCATTATGCCATTTACCCATAGGATACCATTCAATTTAGAAATACATCTAAAATATTTTAGAACCACACATATCCACATCCTATGACAAAAAACAAGATTCAGAAAAAGGTGTCGCAGTAATGAGAGAAATTACAAAATAGATTTTAAATGTTTTATATATTTATTTTCAGTGTTATGTTTAACTCAGCGCTTTGATTAGGTGAGCCATGTTAAAAAACATTAGAAATGTATTTGTTTATACATTTTGGGACTTTGAAAACTGTTGCGTAATGAGAATGTTTTAGTTGTTAGTTGTGGAAATTGTGGTTAAATGCATCATATCTGATCAATAAACATACAAATAATTATGAAATAGATACAGATCCTAATCTTAGTGATCCAAGAGGAATTATAGTGGAAAATGTATATATTTTTGTCATGTTTATACATTTTTTAAGTGCCAGTTTCGTTAGAATCACCCACCTACACTGAACATGAGCTGAAATAAAAGATCCCAGAAATTGTCAATTTCTCTCAAATGTGCACAAATTTGTTTACATCCCTATTAGTGAGCATTTCTCCTTTGCCAAGATAATCCATCCACCTGACAGGTGTGGCATATCAAGAAGCTGATTAAACAGCAAATCAAATTTTATTTGTCAAATGTGCCGAATACAACATGATCATTACACAGGCGCACCTTGTGCTGGGGACAATAAAAGGACACTCAAGTTTTGAGGGAGCGTGCAATTGGCATGCTGACTGCAGGAATGTCCACCAGAGCTGTTGCCAGAGAATTGAATGTTCAGTTCTCTACCATATGCCGCCTCCAACGTCGTTTTAGAGAATTTGGCAGTACATCGAACCGGCCTCACAACCGCAGGCCATGTGCATGGCGTCGTGTGGGCGAGTGGTTTGCTGATGTCAACGTTGTGAACAGAGTGCCACCTTGGTGGCGGTGGGGTTATGATATGGGCAGGCATAAGCTATGGACAATGAAAACAATTGCATTTTATCGATGGCAATTTGAATGCACAAAAATAACATGACGAAATCCTGAGGTCCATTGTGAGGCTAATGTGACCAACAGATGCACATCTGTATTCCTAGTCATGTGAAATCCATAAATTAGGGCCTAATTAATTTATTTCAATTGACTGATTTCCTCATATGAACTGTAACTCAGTAAAATCTTTGAAATTGTTGCATGTTGTGTTGATTTTTTGTTCAGTATATACAGTGGGGAGAACAAGTATTTGATACACTGCTGATTTTGCAGGTTTTCCTACTTACAAAGCATGTAGAGGTCTGTAATTTGTATCATAGTTACACTTCAACTGTGAGAGACGGAATCTAAAACAAAAATCCAGAAAATCACATTGTATGATTTTTAAGTAATTAATTTGCATTTTATTGTATGACATAAGTATTTGATCACCTACCAACCAGTAAGAATTCCGGCTCTCACAGACCTGTTAGTTTTTCTTCAAGAAGCCCTCCTGTTCTCCACTCATTAGCTGTATTAACTGCACCTGTTTGAACTCGTTACCTGTATAAAAGACACCTGTCCACACACTCAATCAAACAGACTCCAACCTCTCCACAATGGCCAAGACCAGAGAGCTGTATAAGGACATCAGGGATAAAATTGTAGACCTGCACAAGGCTGGGATGGGCTACAGGACGATAGGCAAGCAGCTTGGTGAGAAGGCAACAACTGTTGGCGCAATTATTAGAAAATGGAAGAAGTTCAAGATGACGGTCAATCACCCTCGGTCTGGGACTCCATGCAAGATCTCACCTCGTGGGGCATCAATGATCATGAGGAAGGTGAGGGATCAGCCCAGAACTACACGGCAGGACCTGGTCAATGACCTGAAGAAAGCTGGGACCACAGTCTCAAAGAAAACCATTAGTAACACACTACGCCGTCATGGATTAAAATCCTGCAGCGCACGCAAGATCCCCCTGCTCAAGCCAGCGCATGTCCAGGCCCTTCTGAAGTTTGCCAATGACCATCTGGATGATCCAGAAGAGGAATGGGAGAAGGTCATGTGGTCTGATGAGACAAAAATATAGCTTTTTGATGAGACAAAAATAGAGCTTTTTGGTCTAAACTCCACTCGCCGTGTTTGGAGGAAGAAGAAGGATGAGTATAACCCCAAGAACACCATCCCAACCGTGAAGCATGGAGGTGGAAACATCATTCTTTGGGGATGCTTTTCTGCAAAGGGGACAGGACGACTGCACCGTATTGAGGGGAGGATGGATGGGGCCATGTATTGCGAGATCTTGGCCAACAACCTCCTTCCCTCAGTAAGAGCATTGAAGATGGGTCGTGGCTGGGTCTTCCAGCATGACAACGACCCGAAACACACAGCCAGGGCAACTAAGGAGTGGCTCCGTAAGAAGCATCTCAAGGTCCTGGAGTGGCCTAGCCAGTCTCCAGACCTGAACCCAATAGAAAATCTTTGGAGGGAGCTGAAAGTCCGTATTGCCCAGTGACAGCCCCGAAACCTGAAGGATCTGGAGAAGGTCTGTATGGAAGAGTGGGCCAAAATCCCTGCTGCAGTGTGTGCAAACCTGGTCAAGACCTACAGGAAACGTATGATCTCTGTAATTGCAAACAAAGGTTTCTGTACCAAATATTAAGTTCTGCTTTTCTGATGTATCAAATACTTATGTCATGCAATAAAATGCAAATTAATTACTTAAAAATCATACAATGTGATTCTCTGGATTTTTGTTTTAGATTCCGTCTCTCACAGTTGAAGTGTACCTATGATAAAAATTACAGACCTCTACATGCTTTGTAAGTAGGAAAACCTGCAAAATCGGCAGTGTATCAAATACTTGTTCTCCCAACTGTATGCTAAAATGTAGACTGCAGTCAAATAATTGCTTTAAATAAGTGTGTGCAAAGGTGAGGAAACGCTGCAAGGCAGAGGTTGATGCCACAAAATAATGATTCCTATCTGGGTGACCTATAGCCCCGAGTCCACATTGGAAACATGACCTTTGTGCATCCCTCTGGCATTGTCTTGTCAGATCATTACCTGAAAACATTCAGTATTTATCTAGAGCACTACTGCATTTGGCTGGCAGGTAAGGTCACATCCATCAAAACAGTGTGACAGGTGAGCTGAGAGAAGAAATGTATTGTTCCTAGTATACAGCCCTGGGGCACACCTGTCTAATATTATGCATTGGATCTGTCTCGAATCATAGGAAATCAAAACAGTACAAAGAAAATAGACAACCACAACAGTTTAGGTACTCAACTGCTGAGAGAAGGCACCCAAGCCACCAGGAGGTTGCAAGACATATGACAAGGTCTTTATCGGGCCATTCGGCTGAGGGAGCGAGTCATAATGACAGAACCGTTAAAAGAGTGCATTGGCCCCATGATGCCTGCTTGACAGGGGATTTCGAAACAAGCACTTCAGTAAATAGAGAAGCTATGTGCAACAATACCTTTTTACAAATGAAAGGAGAAGGATTCTTAAGAGTTATCCTTTCAGCTATCTTAGCCATTGGCAGCAGTTACCAAACGCGTCAAATATTACATAAGGTGATGAGGGAAAAGGTTCCTTTACATAATTTATCAATGACAGAGTATTGTAGTTCAGATTAGACTTAACAAAGTGAATATTTGAAGCGAATTTCATAAACACAACCTGAACATAACAAGGCAACATTAAACATGCCGTCCCCCATAAATGATGCAGTGCCCCCCTTGGGCCAATCAGTGTAATTTTGAAATGACGGATGTCTGTGGCAAGAAGCATCATTCAAAATCGGACCAGTGGTGTCTGAGATATCGCGTGGGTCAGCTAGACTCCTATCCCTGAGCATGTGTGCCAAATTGAATCAGTCAATCAGATCAAGAGATATAAATGTGACCGTTATAGCGCCACCGTGTGGTCGATATGAACGTTCTTGCATATCGTGGTGGACCTTATGGGTCCCTGAGGCTATGTACCAAATTTCATGACTTTAGGTCAAACGGGGTTAGGGGCGTCACCTTTCAAAGTTAGCATTTTCAATCGCTTGTTAAAGCGCCACCATCTGGTCAATCAGTGTAATTTTGTAAATCCAAATCTCTACGGCAAGACACATCATTCTCCCAAGTTTCGTCAAAATCGGACCAGTGCTGTCTGAGATATCGCTTGTGACAGACGTACGGAGACGTCAAATTCACAGTCCCCTTCACGATTTTATTGTGGGAGACAACAAACATGAATACACGATTTACCCTGACAAGTCAAATGCATCAACAAACCTGAGGTGGGGTTAACATTATCCAAGTTATTAATCTCCTTTCGGACACCAAAAATGTGGTGTGAATAGAATATGAATGCAGCCACTCATACTCGGGTCACTCAGAGCTGAGTGAATCCTCTGTCACTCTCTGGGTAAATGCATGATTTCGCTACCCCTTCCAAAAAAACAACCACTAGCCACACACAACAAGACACTGGCCTCCTTTGCAGGAAACCATGAATCATCCTGTACACAGAATCCAATGTAAGTGACTTTTTTCCAGTGTCCCTCTTCCTGCGTAGTGGCTCCATTGTTCCATGCGCCACTACTTCCTTACTCACACAGGAAAAAGCTAAGATCCATACACGTATGGCTCTGACGGTCATGGATTTTTGGATGATGGTAATTGGCCAGCCCAATAACCGCGGTCACCGTAATAACCATTTGAATAGAAAAACATTTTATAAAAGACGCACATTTTCTCCTCTTCCGCTCCGGTCGTCACTAGTTACCACAGCCACAAAGTCAAAACCGGCTAATTTGTTTTTGTCTTAATTTATGGTTAGCAGTGTGGTTAAGGTTAGGGTTAATGTTAGGATTAGGCTTAAAATCTGATTTCAAGAAGAGCAATTGTAGAAATAGGCAGGGTTCATGACTTTGTGGCTGTGCTAACAAGTGACGACCTTCCGCTCCTGACTGCATTTTAAAAAAATGTAACCATTATTTTATCAGGGAGTCATACTGAGCCCAAGGTTTATTTTACAAATTACATAAAATACACAAATCAAAATATAAATACAAAATGCTAGCAGAAAGGAAAAACCCAGTCATAAAAAACAACCACATTCATCAATAAGGACCTCAAATCAACTTTCTGAATTGCCCTAGAGCAGGGCTGCCCATTTTGAAGATTGTTCCACAAATAATGTGCAAGAAAACTAAAAGCTGATTTACCTAACTAAGTAGAGACCAAATGAATTTCCAGAATTAGCCATTCCTGAGACCTGGTGTGGTAACTTGTATGTCTAAAGTTTAGTAATGATGTTAGGTACAAATGGGACTTTTTGTAAAAGGGCTTTATAAATGAAAACATAGCAATGTATCAACCTACGTGACATCAAAGAGGGCCAGCCAACTTTCTGGTAGAGAATGCAGTGATGAGTACTAAAATTGTTGCCCATAATAAAGCGCAGTGCACTATGATTAACTGCATATAACGGCTTTAATTAAAATGGCAGCTGCCATCATATAGATGATGTCGCCATAGTCTAGGACCGTTAGGAACGTTTACTGAATAATCTGCTTTCTACTATTTAGCGAGAGGCAGGACCTAGTTCTATAGAAGACGCCCATTTTTATTCTCAGCTTCTTAACTCATCAAAACACTTTTTAAAAGACAGCTTTTCATCTATCCAGATGCCCAGATATTTGTAAGCACGGACACAATCAATATGGACACCATCCAAAGTACATATGCTTAAATCAGACTTATTTGTATGCGCTCTAGAGAACATTGTTTTACCTGCATTCAGTACTAATTTCAGGTCAATAACGTTTTTCTGTAATACAATGAAGGCAGACTGTAGTTCCCCCTGGTCAACCGTGGGGGCAATAGCATACACAACAGTATCATTGGCATACAAGTGCAGGTTACCATTTTTTACAGACAAGTGGATATTGTTAATGTAAACAGTAAAAAGTACAGGACCCAGAATTGATCCCTGCTGGACACCTTTCGTAATATCCAGGAAACCTGATTTAACACCATCAGTAGATATACATTGAGAACTATCTGTCAAGTAATTTTTAAACAAGTTACATGCAGCCTGGCCTAGAATAAATTTCAGAATAAATTTCAAAGATGAGAACGATCTGAGCTGATAATTAATCAAGGATTCTAATATTTTAGCTAGGCAAGAAAGTTTAGAAATAGGCCGATAATTATTTACAGTGCATTCGTAAAGTATTCAGACCCCTTGCCTTTTTCCACATTTTGTTACGTTACAGCCTTATTCTAAAATGGATTAAATTCATTTTTTCCCTCAATCTACACACAATAACCCATAATGACAAAGCAAAAAACAGGTTTTGACATTTTAGCAAATGTATTACAAATAAATAACAGTTTTAAGTTATCTCTGACCAACAGATGCATATCTGTATTCCTATTCATGTGAAATCCATAGATTAGGGCCACATTTTTTAAAATGAAACTAGGCAAGTCAGTTAAGAACAAATTCTTATTTACAATGACGGCCTACCCCGGCCAAACCCTCCCCTAACCCGGACGACGCTGGGCCAATTGTGCGCCGCCCTATGGGACTCCTGATCATGGCCGGTTGTGATACAGCCCGGGATCGAAACCGGGTCTGTAGTGACGCCTCTAGCACTGCGATGCAGTCCCTTAGAACGCTGCGCCACTTGGTCCCCCAAATTAATTTATTTCAATTGACTTATTTCCGTATATGAACTGTAACTCAGTAAAATCTTTTAAATTTGCAGAATCATAATTTCAGTTTATGCTATAAAACCAACTTTATAACAGGTACATTGTTTGCTGCCTCCACCCATTCAGGATGGACTGTTTCAGTTTCAATGACTCAATATTTTGGACTAAAACAGAGGAATGTTACTAAGGCTGAGAATGTAAATACAATCAAACTAGCAAGGGCAATGATCACAAGTCAGTCATAGCGTTGCTAATAGGCTAGCGTATCTATTTATGTAGCTATTTAGTTAGCAAGCTAAAAACACGGAGACTAACATTAACTAACTAGCTTGTTAGCTGCTGGGAGGAGTGGGTCACTGGCCAACTTTTTCCCCACATATCGTTTTTCGGTGGCTACAGCTAGAGCTGCAGGCGTCATTTGGTTAGCTAGCAAAAAATGTGAATCGCTTTGCTAGCTAGCTAACTTGAACGACTTGTATACAGTTTGCATATTTATTGCGTTCGTAAATTCACTTCAAATTCACTCCAATTTCAGAGCACTCTCATCTGAGTGTACCAGAGTGCAGAATAACTGATGAATTTGCAAACACACAACACCCGCTGAATATGACCGGTGTCAGTAAACGTAGGCAAAGAAAGTATGTCATGAACGCGCTAGATAACATTTAAACAGCCTAACCAGCTCTGCTAGGGCGAGTAAAATGGTCAGAGTGAGATGTGCTCTCATGTGTCTGGAAGAAGCTAGCAACCTAGCCAACTTTAGCCAGTTACCTTGGGTGCTTGACTGCCGTTGTGAGGAACGCTCGGATCAACCCTACTCCTCGGCCAGAGCGTTCATTGTCAATCCTGCAGTATGCGCTCTGAACACTCGGAGAGCGAAACACTCTGGATTTACGAACAGACAATTAGACAACACTCTGAATTTACACACACTGACATTCTGGAGGCAATTTGGCTAACCAACATCCAAAACGAAACAGGCGGGGTTTTAAGAGGGGTGCTGAAAGACACTCATGGGGGTGTCCACTGAAAGTCGACTAGTAACAACAACTGATGCCTAAAAGACACCCGCCATGAGCACCCATTACATTTGCCCAAGAACAGGCAAACTAAATTAAAACCCACACCAAATGTAAAGACAGGTATCAAACCAAAAAGGTGGAGCAAAACAAAATCAGATAAAGGCTATTGTTTGTCTAGAAATCAAAATAGGGAGAGCCAACTAAAGGTGTCTCAAGACAACTGGAGCACTGGGCCAGCCGCTCTTAAATAGCTCCTGGGCCAGCACAGGTCAAACCCCTTCCCACTAACGAGATGGCAACCAGCACAGGTGTAACACATACTGACTAACGAGGTGACACCAATCGATGCGCCCTTGGTGCTAACGAGCTATACGTGTTAAAGTCTAACCTCAAAACATAAATGGAAAAAACAAAGCCTGTAACAAACAAAAGCAGCCTAAGACATTGGACACACAGTGGGGTCCAAAATTATTGACACCCTTGACAAAGATAAGCAAAAATTACTGTATAAAATAAATAAATAAAATACTGAACTATATTGTACGCTCAAAAGAATGCTCAGAGAAATATATTTTGTTCAACAAGTAATGTAGAAAAGACTCATTTTCTCACTTTTTAATTAACTGTTCCTTTAATGTCACTGTTTAGGGAATTGTCTCTAACTGCAGGCACCTCTGAGCCATAGAGATGTATAGAGATTGCAAAGTATTAGTCCTCAATGGCCCATGTTAATAAAGTATTTTGGGCACTAGATACCTCTATAAATCTCTATGCTCTGAGCCAGGGCCGGATTACTTAACGGGAACACAGGGCACATGCCCTCCAGGGAGCCTGATTGCATATGATAGCAAAATGTGTAGAATAGCAGGAAATTTGCTTTAAAACTGCAACATTTTCTCTCAGCCTCATGGCAAAATGTGTTGACATACAGTAAGGAGGTCAGTGCCCCAGGGCCCCAAATGCGGTAGTCCGGCCCTGCTCTGAGCAACCTGCAACCAATTCCCTTGTTAAATTCACGGAGTTCCCTTGTCTTTTATTTCAGTGCCAAACAATTCAGGCAGTTGTGAAAATTAATTAAGTTAATGCCTTTAATCGGTGCGTCCAATATCAAACATGAGTAACCCACCATATTGTTTACATTTTCCTTTCTTCTTGATGTTTCAATTGATGCGCATTTAAATACCCACTGTTGTAAAATGGGGGCAGAATGTTTGAATGTTGCTGCGTGTGGATACTGTTTGGATATGCATTAAAATGATGTAATCATAAAATAATGAATCTATTTTGTAAATGTTTTGGAGGGAATTTATTGTTTAAGAATTATCATTATATGCAATATGATAACGTGGATTCTTTACATGAAAATATGTTATTGCAAATATGTTTTTGCCTTTCCTGTTTATTATTTTTAGCACATTTAGAAATCAATGATGGAAATTAAACAGATGAAAAGGAGAAAATAAATAAAACAGTCTAAACCGGAACCTCAAGTCTCTGCCCTGTCCTTGTTCTCACCGGGACACCTGCCCTCTGTATCAGCTCCTACCTTTACCCAGTGAATTCTTAAATAGGCAACCTGGCTTAAGTGGTCCTTCGGCCGGATATGGAATGGGATGGGATGGGATACTGGTGTTACCACAGATGGGGACCTCAATTCCTCCACCCTCACTTGGGAACCTCAGCCTGACTGTGCCATAGCTGAGCCCGGCAAAAATGAAATGCAAGCGGAACCTCCACTGTCTCACAGCCAAGTGCGGCAAGGGCACATCCAGCAGGAGCTAGGCCTAAAGAGGAGCCTGTTTAGCGTGGAAAGAGCCGAAGGGGGAATCAGCCCCCGGTTTATTTGAAAGACAATGAGGTTTACCCATAAACAATCCAATCTCAGAAGATATTATCTACACAACCACAGCAGCTCTTTGTGGCAGCCTACCTGGCTCAACATCCAAGACCTGTTCCTCAGAACATTTGGAGGCCCTAACACAAGAAGGCCTACCATTAAACCAGTCTCTTGAAGACACCTCACGGAGGAGGCACACTGGGGGATCAGAGCGACGCTCTGTAAAATCAGAGATCATCCCAATAATCTAATTCAATGAGAACAGAGGGCCGCTCTCCATATCGGTCATCTCAGAGCCATGGGAGAACGTAGGAACTGGAGAATGACCAATATGGATTTTTTAGGGCCAATACCGATTTTTGGCCGATGGCCGATATTTCAAAATATTCTGACAATTTCCCAGAGACAGCGATGTATACAATAATGCAGCAATTTAAAAATCAAACAATACATTTGACATTGTTTTTAACAATCTAACTACATAACAATGATAAGAATTGTATTTGAATGGTACATCTCTTGATAAACTGGGTAAATTAAGATGGCATAGGCCTACTCACAATACATGTGAATGCATATTAAATAGGGATTGTGTGCATGCATTGAGTTATTGAGTTTGTTTTGGCTGATCAGTGGAGTCTATGTTGCTACAGATGCCTTCCATTTGGGACTTACAGTGCATTCGGAAAGCATTCAGACCTCTTGACTTTTTCCACATTTTGTTATGTTACAGCCTTATTCTAAAATGTATGAAATTATTATTCTTCCTCAATCTACACACAATACCCCATAATGACAAAGCAAAAACAGGTTTTTAGAAATTATTGCAAATGTATAAAAAATTACTTATTTACATAGGTATTCAGACCCTTTGCTATGAGACTCGAAATTGAGCTCAGGTGCATCCTGTTTCCATTGATCTTCCTTGAGATGTTTCTACAACTTGATTGGAGTCCACCGGTGTTCAATTAAATTGATTGGACATGATTTGGAAAGGCACACACCTGTCTATATAAGGTCCCACAGTTGACAGTGCATGTCAGAGCAAAAACCAAGCCAAGAGGTCGAAAGAATTGTCCATAGAGCTCCGAGACAGGATTGTGTTGAGGCACAGATCTGGGGAAGGGTACCAAAAAATACCTGCAGCATTGAAGGTCCCCAAGAACACAGTGGCCTCCATCACTCTTAAATGGAAGAAGCATGGAACCACTAAGACTCTTCCTAGAGCTGGCCGCCCGGCCAAACTGAGCAATCAGGGGAGAAGGGCCTTAGTCAGCGAGGTGACCAAGAACCCGATGGTCACTGACAGAGCTCCAGAGTTCCTCTGTGGAGATGGGAGAACCTTCCAGAAGGACAACCATCTCTGCAGCATTCCACCAATCAGGCCTTTATGGTAGAGTGGCCAGACGGAAGCCACTCCTCAGTAAAAGGCACGACAGCCTGCTTGGAGTTTGCCCAAAGGCACCTAAAGGACTCTCACACCATGATAAACAAGATTCTCAAGAACAGGCCTCATTGAGCTAGTTCAACTTGCAGGTGCCTTGGTGGAAGAGTGGGGTAACATCTCACAGCAAGAACTGGCAAATCTGGTGCAGTCCATGAGAAGGAGATACACTGCAGTACTTAATGCAGCTGGTGGCCACACCAGATACTGACTGTTACCTTTGATTTTGACCCCCCCTTTGTTCAGGGACACATTATTCAATTTCTGTTAGTCACATGTCTGTGGAACTTCTTCAGTTTATGTCTCAGTTGTTGAATCTTGTTATGTTCATACAAATATTTACACATGTTAAGTTTGCTAAAAATAAAACGCAGTTGACAGTAAGAGGACATTTCTTTTTTTGCTATATCTAGTTTCTACAATGTGTTCTCGTTTTAAATAATGTATTTTCTCCCCAAATAGACGCAGGCAAGCCATGGGTACCACACTCGGTTTCTTCCTGGGTCTCCAGGCTTCTCTCCTTCAGGTCATTCATCATCACCTTTCGGATCCGAATGCGAGCATTGTCCGGGATATGGTTGTGTTCTCCAGATAACTTGGAGATAAACCCTTCAGTGAGGGTTATGCGACCTCAGCATTCGAAAGCATCATATTCAGTGCACTTCCAGAAGGACTTATTTGCTGTCTGTCATTGGGCCTAGTTATTGTTCATTAGCAGCATAATTTTGCATTCATTCTCTTAAATCTCTTAAAATAGCCTGTACTCTTCTTACGCAATGTACTGTACTGTTTGTTTGACTGTCTGCCTGTCTTGGTGAGAATCTTAAGTTAATAAAATACAAAAAAAAGTATTTTGTTTGTGTGCCTATTATTATTTTACATTTAAGTAGGACCTAAAGCTAGAACTGTCTTTTTGGCGTCATGGGAATGTAACATTTTAATACAATCTAATAACATTTTTCTTTACCAAAATCGTGTGAAAGTGAACAGATGTGGTGCTATATAGCACACAAGGTTTTTCTAAAATGTCTCATATGTTACAAAAAGGAACTAACAGGGCTAAAAATAACTATAGTATTTTAAAAACAGGTTCAAAAGCAAAAATTATTTGTTTCCTTGTAATACATTTTATTCAATGGCGTCACCTGAGTTTCTTTGCCTGCCAGGGTAGGGCAGCGCTTCACAACATTCCAATGTTATAGTCTTGTGAATCTCTAATGCATATTCTTTATTGAAAATGGGGACAAATGGGAGAAACAAAATGGACTACATTCTCATTCATAATATCAAGAAATGAGGTGAGTATCAAAATAGTTTTAAAAGATGCCCTTGCCTTAAAGTCGAACCTCAGATATTTAGCATAATAGCATATACCAGGGGTCTCCAACCTTTTCTAGCATGAGAGCTACTTTTAAAAAATTTAACATGTTGCAAGCAACTCATTATTTTCTAGCTTTCAAATAGGCAATTTTTCTCTTCTCTTCTCCCCTGCAACTCTTCCTCAGGTCCTTAGTGTACAAGAGAACATAGTGCACTGTTTTCTGTCAATATACCTGGTAAAATAATGGTAAATAAACAACTAAGGGGGACCCTATAAAATCAGATTATTTTCCCAAATTCTGTTTTATATTCTCCAGTTTTATTCTTAAATCTTCAAATTACAATTGTTCATAGAGAAACAACTAAAATGGATGTTCTGAGTCCATGTCAATGCTTAAATCACATCAGAAGACAATTTGGTTAGGTCTGAAATACTTTTTTTTTTGTGTAATTCCCCTTTAATTGCGCATCTGGCCCTTTAACTGCACATCTAGTGAGTGAGGAATGGGCTGTCTAATGTGCCGGTCTAGTGATGGTTCTGTACTGCTGCTGCTCATTTCATGGCAAAGTTTGCAAAAATGACAAATAATAGATACAAATTATATACTTACTCTTGATATACTTCTGCCAGGTAAGCCTACTTTGCAGTTAACATTTAATTGAGAAGGTTTTGGGGAAAGTATTTCTGTCAACCTACAAGACGGTTATCACATCAACTGGCTACACACGGAGTGATAAACAAACGCGCGCACCACATAGACAGGCGATATTGCTTGAAATGAATTGGGAGATAGTGTTATGTTTATTCATTTATATCTTTTACTTTTACCCCTTTTTCTCCCCAATTTTGTGATATCAAATTGATAGTTACAGTCTTGTCCCATCGCTGCAACTCCCGTACGGACTCGGGAGAGGCGAAGGTCGAGAGCCATGCGTCCTCCGAAACACGACCCTGTCAAGCCACACTGCTTCTTGATACAATGCTCGTTTAACCCGGAAGCCAGCCGCACCAATGTGTCGGAGGAAACACCATACAACTGGCGAAGCTGAGAGCTTGCGGGGTCTGATATTCGTGACATTTGTTTATGACAGTTTGCGGTTGAACACGTGAAAATTACATGTACTTTCAGAATTGTTTGGCGAGCTACTCATTGGTGGGCTGCGAGCTACTGGTAGCTCGCGATCTACCTGTTGGAGACCCCTGGCCTATACAGTCAACAAAAAATATGGTATTATGTTATTTTGAAATAGCCTCCATTTTCAGTAACACTTTACTTGACACTCTGCGTAATAACACGTTATGACAAGGTCATGACCATGTCATAACAGCTGACATAACTGGTCAATATATGGTAAAAACAATCATGACACATATGTGAGCCGTTTCAGGAAGCTAGGCTTATGTCGCACTACTTCAAAGGAAAGACATTTGAAAGTTGTGAACTTTCATGTGCCTAAAACTTCTATGCCATCTGTAAATATGAATAAAAATGGCCTATATCCTAATTTTACTTTGGTGCAGGTCATGTTGTTCTTCACATTACCATCTCTGGTAAACACACTATCAAATAACATCAAAGTTTGTTACATGCACAGGATACAGAAGGAGTAAACGGTACAGTAAAATGGTTACTTGCATAGTGTAATTTGTTTAGACATGTAGCTAGCTAGATAAACAATTAACCATAATCCCAACTCATAATATTACTACCATGCATGAATCTGCAGGTAGCTAAAGCTAACCAACTAGGTTCTAGTCAGCTAACATTAGGCTATAACTAGCAATGCAAATGGATTTTGAGATACAAATAATATTACTACACAGCTCATACACATAACGTTAGCTTAAGAGCCAGCCAGCTAACATTAACTAGCTAGCTAATGGTACACTTTAACTTGTAATGAAACGACTTTCTGACAAAATTAGAAACGTATAATATCTCAAAATGTAGCTAGAATCTTACCCACATACAGTTGAAGTCGAAAGTTTACATACACTTAGGTTGGATTCATTAAAACTCGTTTTTTCAACCATTTCTTGTTAACAAACTATAGTTTTGGCATGTTGGTTAGGACATCTACTTCGTGCATGACACAAGTAATTTTTCCAACAATTGTTTACAGACAGATTATTTCACTTATAATTCACTATCACAATTCCAGTGAGTCAGAAGTTTACATACACTAAGTTGACTTTGCCTTTAAACAGCTTGGAAAATTCCAGAAAATGATGTCATGGCTTTAGAAGCTTCTGATAGGCTAATTGACATAATTTGAGTCAATTGGAGGTGTACATGTGGATGTATTTCAAGGCCTACCTTCAAACTCAGTGCCTCTTTGCTTGACATCATGGGAAAATCAAAATAAATCAGCCGACCTCAGAAAAAAAATGGTAGACCTCCACAAGTCTGGTTCATCCTTGGGAGCAATTTCCAAACGCCTGAAGGTACCACGTTCATCTGTACAAACAATAGTATGCAAGTATACGCTTGACCTCATCTTTACTAGATGCTGTTCTTCTACTAATCTCACTGCAACTCCCCTCCATGTCTCCGACCACTACTTTGTATACTTTTCTCTCTCGCTCTCCTCCAACACTACTCACTCTGCCCCTACTCAGATGGTAATGCGCCGTCGCAACCGTCGGTCTCTCTCCCGCTACTCTCTCCTCTTCCATCCAATCATCTCTTCCCTCTGCTCAATCATTCTCCCTCCAATCTCTTGATTCTGCCTCCTCAACCCTCCTCTCCTCCCTTTCTGCATCCTTTGACTTTCTATGTCCCCTATCCTCCCGGCCGGCTCGGTCCTCCCCTCCTGCTCCGTGGCTTGACGACTCATTGCGAGCTCACAGAACAGGGCTCCGGGCAGCCGAGCGGAAATGGAGGAAAACTAGACTCCCTGCGGACCTGGCATCTTTTCACTCCCTCCTCTCTACATTTTCTTCCTCTGTTTCTGCTGCTAAAGCCACTTTCTACCACTCTAAATTCCAAGCATCTGCCTAACCCTAGGAAGCTCTTTGCCACCTTCTCCTCCCTGCTGAATCCCCCCCTCCCTCTCCTCCTCCTCCTCCCTCTCTGTGGATGACTTCGTCAACCATTTTGAAAAGAAGGTTGACGACATCCAATCCTCGTCTGTTAAGTCAAATGACACTGCTGGTCCTGCTCACACTGCCCTACCCTATGCTTTGACTTCTTTCTCCCCTCTCTCTCCAGATGAAATCTTGCGACTTGTGACGGCCGGCCGCCCAACAATCTGCCCGCTTGACTCTATCCCCTCCTCTCTTCTCCAGACCATTTCCGGAGACCTTCTTCCTTACCTCACCTCGCTCATCAACTCATCCTTGACCGCTGGCTATGTCCCTTCCGTCTTCAAGAGAGCAAGAGTTGCACCCCTTCTCAAAAAACCTACACTCGATCCCTCCGATGTCAACAACAACAGACCAGTATCCCTTTTTTATTTTCTCTCCAAAACTCTTGAGCGTGCCGTTTTTAGCCAACTCTCTTGCTATCTCTCTCAGAATGACCTTCTTGATCCAAACCAGTCAGGTTTCAAGAAAGGTCATTCAACTGAGACTGCTCTTCTCTGTGTCACGGAGGCTCTCCGCACTGCTAAAGCCAACTCTCTCTCCTCTGCTCTTGTCCTTCTAGACCTGTCTGCTGCCTTTGATACTGTGAACCATCAGATCCTCCTCTCCACCCTCTCCGAGTTGGGCATCTCCGGCGCGGCTCACTCTTGGATTGCGTCCTACCTGACAGGTCGCTCCTACCAAGTGGCGTGGCGAGAATCTGTCTCCGCACCACGTGCTCTCACCACTGGTGTCCCCCAGGGCTCAGTTCTAGGCCCTCTCCTATTCTCTCTAAACACCAAGTCACTTGGCTCTGTCATATCCTCACATGGTCTCTCCTATCATTGCTATGCAGACGACACACAAGTAATCTTCTCCTTTCCCACTTCTGATAACCAGGTGGCGAATCGCATCTCTGGCAGACATATCAGTGTGGATGACGGATCACCACCTCAAGCTGAACCTCGGCAAGACGGAGCTGCTCTTCCTCCCGGGGAAGGACTGCCCGTTCCATGATCTCGCCATCAGGGTTGACAACTCCGTTGTGTCCTCCTCCCAGAGTGCAAAGAGCCTTGGCGTGACCCTGGACAACACCCTGTCGTTCTCCGCTAACATCAAGGCGGTGACCCGATCCTGTAGGTTCATGCTCTACAACATTCGGAGAGTACGACCCTGCCTTACACAGGAAGCGGCACAGGTCCTAATCCAGGCACTTGTAATCTCCCGTCTGGATTACTGCAACTCACTGTTGGCTGGGCTCCCTGCCTGTGCCATTAAAACCCTACAACTCATCCAGAATTCCGCAGCCCGTCTGGTATTCAACCTTCCCAAGTTCTCTCACGTCACCCCGCTCCTCCGCACACTCCACTGGCTTCCAGTTGAAGCTCGCATCTGCTACAAGACCATGGTGCTTGCCTACGGAGCTGTGAGGGGAACGGCACCTCCGTACCTTCAGGCTCTGATCAGTCCCTACACCCAAACGAGGGCATTGCGTTCATCCACCTCTGGCCTGCTGGCTCCCCTACCTCTGCGGAAGCACAGTTCCCGCTCAGCCCAGTCAAAACTGTTTGCTGCTCTGACACCCCAACAGCGGAGTCACTCACCACCTTCCGGAGACACTTGAAACCCCACCTCTTTAAGGAATACCTGGGATAGAATAAAGTAATCCTTCTACCCCCCCCCCCCCAAAAAAAAGGTGAATGAACTAATTTGTAAGTCACTCTGGATAAGAGCGTCTGCTAAATGACGTAAATGTAAATGTAAGTATAAACACTGTGGGACCACGCAGCCGTCACACCGCTCAGGAAGTAGACGCGTTCTGCCTCCTAGAGATTAACATACTTTGGTGCGAAAAGTGCAAATCAATCACAGAAAAACAGCAAAGGACCTTGTGAAGAAGCTGGAGGAAACAGGTACAAAAGTATCTATATCCACAGTAAAACGAGTCCTATATCGACAACACCTGAAAGGCCGCTCAGCAAGGAAGAAGCCACTGCTCCAAAACCGACATAAAAAAGCCAGACTACGGTTTGCAACATTTTTGGAGAAATGTCCTCTGGTCTGATGAAACAAAAATAGAACTGTTTGGCCATAATGACCATGGTTATGTTTGGAGGAAAAAGGGGGATCTTGCAAGCCGAAGAACACCATCCCAACCGTGAAGCATGGGGGTGGCAGCATCATGCTGTGGGGGTGCTTTGCTGCAGGAGGGACTGGTGCACTTCACAAAATAGATGGCATCATGAGGAAGGAAAATTATATGGATATATTGAAGCAACATCTCAAGACATCAGTCAGGAAGTTAAAGTTTGGTCGCAAATGGGTCTTCCAAATGGATAATGACCCCAAGCATACTTCCAAAGTTGTGGCAAAATGGCTTAAGGACAACAGAGTCAAGGTATTGGAGTGGCCATCACAAAGCCCTGACCTCAATCCCATAGAAAATATGTGGGCAGAACTGAAAAGGCGTGTGCGAGCAAGGAGGCCTACAAACCTGACTCAGTTACACCAGCTCTGTCAGGAGGAATGGGCCAAAATTCACCCAACTTATTGTGGGAAGCTTGAGGAAGGCTTCCCGAAACGTTTGACCCATGTCAAACAATTTAAAAGGCAATGCTACCAAATACTAATTGAGTGTATGTAAACTTCTGACCCACTGGGAATGTGATGAAAGAAATAAAAGCTTAAATAAATCACTCTCTACTATTATTCTGACATTTCACATTCTTAAAATAAAGTGGTGATCTTAACTTTTACTAGGATTAAATGTCAGGAATTGTGAAAAACTGAGTTTAAATGTATTTGGCTAAGGTATACAGTGGCTTGTGAAAGTATTCACCCCCCTTGGCATTTTTCCTATTTTGTTGCCTTACAACCTGGATTTTTTGGGGGTTTGTATCATTTGATTTACACAACATGCCTACCACTTTGAAGATGCAAAATATTTTTTATTGTGAAACAAACAAGAAAGAAGACAAAAAAACAGAACACTTGAGCGTGCATAACTATTCATCTGACCAGATTACCTTCTTCCATATGTTTGGGGAGTCTCCCACATGCCTTTTGGCGAACACCAAACGTGTTTGCTTATTTTTTTCTTTAAGCAATGGCTTTTTTCTGGCCACTCTTCTGTAAAGCCCAGCTCTGTGGAGTGTACGGCTTAAAGTGGACCTATGGACAGATACTCCTATCTCCACTGTGGAGCTTTGCAGCTCCTTCAGGGTTATCTTTGGTCTCTTTGTTGCCTCTCTGATTAATGCCCTCCTTGCCTGGTCCGTGAGTTTTGGTGGGCGGCCCTCTCTTGGCAGGTTTGTTGTGGTGCCATATTCTTTAAATTTTTTATAATGGATTTAATGGTGCTCCGTGGAATATTCAAAGTTTCGGATATTTTTTTATAACCCAACACTGATCTGTACTTCTCCACAACTTTCTCCCTGACCTGTTTGGAGAGCTCCTTGGTCTTCACGGTGCCCCTTGCTTAGTGATATTGCAGACTCTGGGGCCTTTCAGAACAGGTGTATATATACTGAGATCATGTGACACTTAGATTGCACACAGGTGGACTTTATTTAACTAATTATGTGACTTCTGAGGGTAACTGGTTGCACTAGATCTTATTTAGGGGCTTCATAGCAAAGGGGGTGAATACATATGCATTTACCACTTTTCCGTTATTTATTTTTTAGAATTCTTAGAATTTTTTTTTATTTCACTTCACCAATTTGGACTATTTTGTGTATGTCCATTACATGAAATCCAAATAAAAATCCATTTAAAATTACAGGTTGTAATGCAACAAAATAGGAAAAACGGCAATGGGGATGAATACTTTTGCAAGGCACTGTATGTAAACTTCCGACTTCAACTGTACATGGATGAAAGCTTCTCCCTCTCTGTCATGGATGCCATGGTGGCCCTTAGTTTGAAGATGTAATCCAGAGAGGTGTTTTATACAACAGCCTTTTGTGATCTTTTCGATTCTCACCGCATTTGGCAATCATCTCTCTGCTTTCACCGGGCATTCCACTGATATCAAAACTCTGTCAACTTCTGTGACAACACTATTGATTGCCATTTCTTCCCCATCACTCATCAGAAGACTCTACAATGTCTGGTTTAATGAAAATGTTTTTAACTCAATCAGGGACTTCCTCATTGTCTGATTCATTTTCAGAGTCAGAGAGAGTTCGCATGGCACGATCGTCCTCCAGAAAGTAGTCCATCACAACTTTTTCCCACTGATCTTTGTCGAGAGCGCCTGTTAAATTCAGGGCAGCAATGTGGAGAGCAGTAGCAACACTTGTGCAGTTCTTCATGATATCTTTCAAAAAAGCCACAGAAGAAAGGAATATCTACACATACTGAGCTCATGTTATCGACAGAAGCATGCTACATGCCAGACCAATCCAAACTCATCTCTCAGCATGTCCAGCCCATCCATTATCTCAGCCAATCATGGCAAGCAGGAAAGTTCCTGTCTTTTTCCGTGGCTAAACCAATTAAGCTAGTGATTTAACAATTGTATTTACATGTACAGATGGCATACAAGTTTGTTATTAAAGGACATGAAAGTTCACATGTTCCAGAAAGCATTTTTGCCAAAAAACGCATTTTGATTAGTGACATGCGACATACGCCTAGCTTCTGGGAACGGGTCACATACAGTATATGTCTGCTGCAGAGGGACAAGTGAGAGCCATGAAAAAGCGAGTTTTGATCAGTCATGGAAATAAGTGATGAAAACTAATTGGCTCCCTATTTAAAAAGTAGATGGAGAACAAGTTGTAAAGGAAAAATACTGGAGTTTGTGTGTAAGTACAGCCAACTAGCACAAAAATATTATTGTGATAGTCAAAATGATACGATATACCGCCAAAAACAATATCCCGATATGTAGCTTCATCCATTTTTTCCCACATCACTAATGTTGTAATTCTCCTCTTCCAGGGGTTGCAGGTTCAAGATGAGGCACAGGATCAGGAGGCTTCTTCCACCAGACCCGAAACCACCTCCAGTCTTTGCTGCCTGGCCAGGTTCCCAACCAACCTCAGCCTTCCTTGACCACCAGTGGGGTCTACACACAAGTCCCACCTCCGCTTCCCAGCTAGGTTCCCAACCAACCTCAGCCTCCGCTGACTACCAGTGGGGTCCAAACTCAAACCACACCTCAGCCAGTGCTTCCAAGCAAGGATCTGAACTCACCTCAGCCAGTGGGTTCCATATCGATGACCTACTCCAGCCTTCACAGTCTACCTGGGTTTCAAACCCACCTCAACCTTCTGGGCCACGCCCAATAGAAGGACCTCAGGGTGCCCAGTCTGGCACTGGCTCTGAATGGCCAGCACAGCCATCCTCTCAGCCTTCTACTCAGCAACTGACAGGAGTGGAGCACCCTGATCCCTTTCTCTCACTATCGCTACCACAGCCAGACAATGGGGCCAACGTGATGGAGCTCCTTGTCGCCTCTGCTTATGGTATACCCAGACCTAATCTGCCTTACTTTGAAAGTGGAAAATAGAGAGATTTCATACTCTTGTAGACAGCCCTAGACAGCCTCCTAGGTAACCATGGTCACATCTCAGAGCAGTACAAGTTTCAAGGGCTCCTGGATCATCTGAAACTGCCAAGTGCACAGAAACAAGCGAAATCATACATGTACGACATCAGGTCATACACCTCAGCTCACAATGCCCTGAATGCCAAGCATGGACAGCCTCCCAGCTCGTGCAGAGTGAAATTGGCAACATGTGAGGGTAGGATATGACAGCCTTCCAGGGCCTATAATTATCACCCACCACCTGCCAAATGAGGGTAAGATGTTTATTTCACCAGCCACGTTGGCGGGTGGTCAGGGCTCCAGTGGGAGCATTTGATGGCATGTGAATAAAAATAGTCAAGTATGATCACATTTATAATAAAATAAATGCTGCAGTAGCTGTTTTCAAAGTATTTCCGCCGTTTTATTTCATAGCTGGTAAATGAAATCGCACAAAGTCAAAGAACTACGAATCCTATATAGCCTATTCCCCCTCGCGCTGCAACACTGCCTGGGGGCTGTGCGCATGTGAAAAGCTGAGTAAAGATTCATTTTTAGAAGCACTGGGCACAGGCACAAACTGGTCTAATTTACTTGAAACTCTACTGAAGTGAGACTTTGTCCTTGTGTTTCTTGGCTATTTACATTGTTCACAAGCTAGGTTGTTTTTCTATGTTTGAGTTTCAACTGCTAGGGAAGAGAAGACAACACTTCTACTAGTCAGACTCAATCTCACAGGCATAAACATGAGTCACGTTACCACGGTAACCTCCCGCCCTTAAAGGGGCAGGTGAACATTTTTGTCTCATCTGTGATATTTTGGTTAAAAGACTTCGGTCATAAAACATTAAATTAAACAATATACCACATTACTTATTACAAGTAATACTTCTTTTTTTGAAACATTAAAAAGCATGCTCATCCGTGTTTTGTGTTTTGTTGGTGTAATTTTCGCCCAAAAAAATATTAGGGCTGGTAAAAAAATCTGAGGGGCTGTTAGATTTTTTAAATTTACCTGCCACAGTGGCTGCTACAGGAGGTGATACTGCAAGAGCGCAGGCCCATCCTTATGGTCACTACCTCATCCTACACTGAGGTAGGGGGGGTCATATCCTCATAGTGTTGTCCCGACAGATAGCAAACCATACTCCCTTCCTCCAACTGCCATTCAGGCACGCCACCCTCCTCCAGAACCACCACCAATGTTGCTCCATGGGACGGAGGTTCCACTCATTCATCACCCTCCTACCTGGCCCGGACACAGACATTACCAACTAGCTCCCCATGGGGCGGCGCAACAGTTCTCTGCCTCGAGCTATCTACGCTGACGGTGGTCTCATGACATTGGTCGACGGCGCTGGCGCCCTTGCCAAATCCAGGCTGACCACTTCTGTGCCAGCATCGAACCTACCTCAGACCAGTGGCCCGTCTGATTCTCTTGCCTGAGGTCAAGAAAGACCTGTATTAAACCAGGCCGCTTAGAGAGCCTTTGAGGAGTAAGAGCAAAACCAGCAGAGACCAATTTTGGAGGCAGCTGTCGAAAAGGCTCTCATTTTCTCTGACTTTCTAATTAACTGTTCCTTTATTTATGGATTTTAACTGCAGGCACCTCTGAGCTAGCGATGGGCATTTGAAATGTTTTAACTGTTAGAGTACTCACATGATTTTCTTTCGAATGGAAAGTGTGCGCATGTATCTGCAGGCCTATGCCAACAGTGCGCGATAATGTCTAATTTATCATAACCATTACAGATACATTTGAATTGCTAAATTGCCCCATATATACATCTATATATATAGATATACAGTACCAGTCAAAAGTTTGGACACACCTACTCATTCAAGGGTTTTTCTTTATTTGTACTATTTTCTACATTGTAGAATAATAGTAAAGACATCAAAACTATGAAATAACACGTATGGAATCATGTAGTAACCAAAAGTCTTAAACAAATCAAAATATATTTTAGATTCTTCAAAGTCGCCACCCTTTCCCTTGATGACAGCTTTGCACACTCTTGGCATTCTCTCAACCAGCTTCATGAGGTAGTCACCTGGAATTCATTTCAATTAACAGGTGTGCCTTGTTAAAAGTTAATTTGTGGAATTTATTTCCTTCTTAATGCGTTTGAGCCAATCAGTGTTGTGACAAGGTAGGGTTGGTATACAGAACATAGCCCTATTTGGTAAAAGACCAAGCCCATATTATGGCAAGAACAGCTCAAATAAGCAAAGAGAAAAGACAGTCCATCATTACTTTAAGACATGAAGGTCAGTCAATATGGAACATTTCAAGAACTTTGAAAGTTTCTTCAAGTGCAGTCGCAAAAACCATCAAGCGCTATGATGAAACTGGCTCTCATGAGGACCGCCACAGGAAAGTTAGTTACCTCTGCTGCAGAGGATAAATTCATTAGTTAACTGCACCTCAGATTGAAGCCCAAATAATTAAATCAAAATATGACTCATATTACAGAGATAGTGGTAAAAGCTTCATATGACACAAATGTTTGCTTTGTAGCACCTACAGATGCAACATTATGGAGTCTTAAAGGAGGCCTGGGTTAGGCCAAAATGTCATAAATATGCAAACTTTGATTAATTATTTCTCAATTATGCTTTTAGATACAAATATATATGTCAACAATCCTATATCCAAAAGGTCCATTCTATGAATTACATTTAGTGAAAATCCAAAAAACATTTTGTGATGTTTGTTAACAGTGAGGAATTCAGATCCAAAATGTAATGTACTGTTCTAGGCATTCAAAAGTAACTTTTTAAAATGTATTGTTTTGCTGCAGAAAGGTACATGTGACAAACTGTCTCGCAGGCTGATTCCAAGCACCAAGTCTATTAGCAATCATCTGACAAGAAAGATAAGGTTATTATAACCAGGGCTCGAAATTAAGGGCCTCTCGTCCCGGGGATGGTAAAAAAAAAAATGTCTGGGACATTTCAAAACAGACTCTGGGACAGTCCTGGGACAATAATCCACAATTCTTACAACCACTGTTACATCCAAAAATGTTAAACCATGTTAAGGCTGAAGGAACAGATCGGAATGTTTAGCTTAAAATGTATGAAAGCTTTTAGTTCTAGGCCTCCCGATTGGCGCAGCGGTCTAAGGCACTGCATCCTGGGGTTCGATCCCAGGCTGTGTCAAAACCAGCCGTGACCGGGAGTCCCATAGGGCGGTGCACAATTGGCCCTTGCGTACCACTACCTCAACTCCAAAAGGTGTAATCCAAGTGACAGGTTCATCTCACAACCCTGTCATTATTGTCTGTCATGGAGGCCATCCACAGTGAGGTGAAGATAGAGGATTATTTTTTTTGCCCAAATACTGACAAACTGCTTTGAAGTGACAGAGGGGGACAAAGAAACTGGGCGAGGTAAAAAAAAACTGATACTATATAATAATTAAAATAATTGGTCAATTTAGCAGACGCTCTTATCCAGAGCGACTTACAGTATATGTATTAGGATTCTATATATACACACTGAACAAAAATATAAACGCAACGTGCAACAATTAACGATTTTACTGAGTTACAGTTCATATAAGGAAATCAGTCAATTGAAATAAATAAATTAGGCCCTAATCTATGGATTTCACATGACTGGGCAGGGGCGCAGCCATGGGTGGGCCTGGGAGGGCATAGGCCCACCCACTAGGGAGCCAGGCAATCAGACTGAGTTTTTCCACACAAAAGGGCTTTATTACAGACAGAAATACTCCTCAGTTTCATCAGCTGTCCGGGTGGATGGTCTCAGACAATCCCGCAGGTGAAGAAGCCGGATGTGGAGGTCCATGGCTGGCGTGGTTACACGTTGTCTGCAGTTGTGAGGCCAAATGGACGTACTGACAAATTCTCTAAAAACGACAATGGAATTCAATTCACTGGCAGCAGCTCTGGTGGACATTGCTGCAGTCAGCATGCCAATTGCACACTCCTTCAAAACTTGAGACGTCTGTGGCATTGTGTTGTGACAAAACTGCAAAACTGTCCCCCAGCACCTGTGTAATGATCATGCTGTTTAATCAGCTTCTTGATATGACACACCTGTCAGGTGGATGGATTATCTTGGCAAAGGAGAAATGCTCACTAACAGGGATGTTTTTTTTTGTGTTTTTTTTTCACCTTTATTTAACGAGGTAAGCCAGTTGAGAACAAGTTCTCATTTACAACTGCGACCTGGCCAAGATAAAGCAAAGCAGTGCGATAAAAACAACAACACAGAGTTATATATGGGGTAAAACAAAAAATACAACAGAAAATATATATACAGTGTGTGCAAATGTAGTAAGTTAGGGAGGTAAGGCAATAAATAGGCTATAGTGCAAAATAATTACAATTAGTATTAACACTGGAATGATAGATGTGCAAGAGATGATGTGCAAATAGAGATACTGCGGTGCAAATGAGCAAAATAAATAACAATATAGGGATGAGGTAGTTGGGTGGGCTAATTTCAGATGGGCTGTGTACAGGTGCAGTGATCGGTAAGGTGCTCTGACAACTGATGCTTAAAGTTAGTGAGGGAGATAAGAGTCTCCAGCTTCAGAGATTTTTGCAGTTCGTTCCAGTCATTTGCAGCAGAGAACTGGAAGGAATGGCGGCCAAAGGAGGTGTTGGCTTTGGGGATGACCAGTGAGATATACCTGTTGGAACGCATACTAGGGGTGGGTGTTGCTATGGTGACCAATGAGCTAAGATAAGGCAGGGATTTGCCTAGCAGTGATTTATAGATGGCCTGGAGCCAGTGGGTTTGACGACGAACATGTAATGAGGACCAGCCAACAAGAGCGTACAGGTCACAGTGGTGGGTAGTGTATGGGGCTTTGGAGACAAAACGGACAGCACTGTGATAGACTACATCCAATTTGCTGAGTAGAGTGTTGGAGGCTATTTTGTAAATGACATCGCTGAAGTCAAGGATCGGTAGGATAGTCAGTTTTACGAGGGCATGTTTGGCAGCATGAGTGAAGGAGGCTTTGTTGCGAAATAGGAAGCCGATTCTGGATTTAACTTTGGATTGGAGATTCTTAATGTGAGTCTGGAAGGAGAGTTTACAGTCTAACTAGACACCTAGGTATTTGTAGTTGTCCACATACTCTAGGTCAGACCCGTCGAGAGTAGTGATTCTAGTCGGGTGGGCGGGTGCCAGCAGCGCTCGATTGAAGAGCATGCATTTAGTTTTACTTGTGTTTAAGAGCAGTTGGAGGCTACTGAAGGAGTGTTGTATGGCATTGAAGCTCGTTTGGAGGTTTGTTAACACAGTGTCCAATGAAGGGCCAGATGTATACAAAATAGTGTCGTCTGCGTAGAGGTGGATCTGAGAGTCACCAGCAGCAAGAACGACATCATTGATATACACAGAGAAAAGAGTCTGCCCAAGAATTGAACCCTGTGGCACCCCTATAGAGACTGCCATAGGTCCAGACAACAGGCCCTCCGATTTGACACATTGAACTCTATCTGAGAAGTAGTTGGTGAACCAGGCGAGGCATTCATTTGAGAAACCAAGATGTAAACAAATTTGTGTCAAAAATTTGAGATAAATAAGCTTTTTGTGCATATGGAGAATTTCTGGGATCTATTATTTCAGCTCATGAAACATGGGACAAACACTTTACATATTGCGTTTATATTGTTGTTCAGTATATATTGCGATTCGATATACTGTGATTTTATTGCGATTTTATGTTCCAAACATATGTGACTCGTTTCAGGAAACTAGGCGTAAGTCGGGGGTCACTACTTCACAGGAGAGTCATTTGAACTTAAACTTTCTTTTTAAAATCTAAACGCAGAAATGCCTTCTGGAACATGTGAACTTTCATGTGTCTTAATAACAAACTTCGATGCCATCTGTAAATAAGAATACAATTGTTAAATTACGAGCCTAGTTGGTTTAGTCACTAAAAAAGACAGCAACCTTCCCGCTAGCCATGATTGGCTGAGATAATGAGTCGGCTGGACACGCCGAGAGATTAGTTCGGATTGGTCTGCCATGTACCACGCTTCTGTCTATATAATATGAGCTGGTCAGTATGTGTATGTAATCCTTTCTAACGCTGCTTTTTTAGAAATGTATCGCGTAGTTAAACTGCATAAGTGTTGCTCTCCACTTTCTGGAGGACCAAGTTTTGAAATCAGTGGAATTAGAGTATGATAGCTAAGGATATGGAGAAAACACCTGTCTCTGGATTACATCTTCAAACTAAGGGCAACCATGGCATCCGTGAGGGAGACACGTCCATCCATGATGTATACGGGTAAGATAGTCTAGCTAGCTACATTTTCAGATATTACACGTTTCTAATTTTGACAGAAAGTAGTTTCATTTCAAGTTAAAGTGTACTGTTAGCTAGCTAGCTAACGTTAGCTGGCTGGCTTGCTAGCTAACGTTATGTGTATGATCTTATTATTGGTATCTCAGAGCCATTTGCTTTGCTAGTTATAGCCTAATGTTAGCTAGCTAACATTGAACCTGGTTGGTTAGCTACCTGCAGATTCATGCAAGGTAGTAACGTCATGAGTTGTGATTATGGTTAATTGTTTACCTAGCTAGCCAGCTAGCTACATGTCTTAACAAAAGACTCCACTTTGCAAGTAACCATTTCGGGTGCATTCGTAAACTCATTCTGAGAATTCCAGAGTGCAGAATAACTGATTAATTTACGAACGCTCAACACCCGTTGAATATGGCCGGTGTCAGTAAAGGTCGGCAAAAAAACGTAATTAAATTGTTGCCAGCAGCACAGTTACAGTCACCGACGCTCTGGAAAACATGAAAACAGCCTAACCAGCTTTGCTAGAGCGAGTAAAATGGTAAGTGGGATGTTCTCTCATTTGCGTCTGGAAGTAGCTAGCAAGCTAGCCAATGTTAACCAGTTAGCTTGGGTGCTTGACTGCCGTTGTGAGGTCAGAACGCTCGGATCAACCCTACTCATCGGCCAGAGCGTCCAGTGCGCGCTCTGAACGCTCCGAGAGCGAAACGAGATGTGTGGGGCTAAAGATCGCACTGATGCAACTAATAAAACATGTACCTAGCACAGCCAAGTCAAAGGGTCACAAAATGCAATGAAATTGTCGCAGTCTGGGGCCCTGTGAGTACAGCCTGCCCATCTTCCTTCTGCACAATGGATGTTGAACTCACTCAACACCTCGGAGAAGCCGGTCTGTCGAAGCAGAGCGGAACAACTGAACAGTTGAGCTACTCCTGTACATGCATGTATACTGTACATCCAGGAACAGAATGTACGGATTTCAATCTGGCCTTCTCTCTTGCAACCCCTTCCCTCTTTACCTCTTATTGCAGTAGACGGTCGCGCAAAGACACAAAAGCGTTGATACAAAACACCACAAGTGGAAATAAAACACACCCACAACTCTACGGACAGAGATAGGCCCTGGTTTGGCTAGAGAGGTCCATACGCTGTTGTAGAGTGTGCAGGAGTGACCAACAAGAGGGAGAGCTGACTATTTGCCTAACTCAAGGGTTAAAATATTTTAGTGATAAATAAAGTTCAAATAATTGTTAACCTATTAAGATTTAGGCTTAAGTTACTGGTGTGGTGGTTGAAGCAACATAACCTTTCCCCGATTGGTAAACAAATGAATTTGCAAGTGGATCTATTTCAGCTCATCTTCATTAAACTTCCTTGAAATAGTAATACTGAAATATCACCGTTACAATAACTGTCAAGTAGCTAAGTGGCGGGCAAACATTCAGATTTAAAGAACTGACTACTGGTCGACTACAAAGTTAGTGTTACTTTGACATGAGTGATTTGTTACTACCCTACTAACACGACAAAAATCTAGGCCTAACACAGTCAGCGTCATACTAACTATGAGCAATGTTTACTTGTTCCCAGCAACGCACCAAGGATCCAACTACTATGCCCTTACCTCTCCATTGAGAGTCAGGCTGCGGGGTTGTAATTCAGTTAAAGATCAAGCCTTTTTATTGAATGGAGCCAATTTGTTCCAAGCGCATCCCCACTGGTTTATTTGGCTAAAGGACAGCATTGACTCAATCTCTCCCCAGTCCCACTCCGCCCCCAGCTTTGTTCTACTTTGTGATGCACTCTAGTTGGCCCTGGTTCCACATATGAGTTGAACTTGTGTACAGAACAATATGTCTACTCATTAGTCTACACACATACAGTGAGGGAAAAAAGTATTTGATCCCCTGCTGAATTTGTACGTTTGCCCACTGACAAAGACATGATCAGTCTATAATTTTAATGGTAGGTTTATTTGAACAGTGAGAGACAGAATAACAACAACAAAATCCAGAAAAAACGCATGTCAAAAATGTTATAAATTGATTTGCATTTTAATGAGGGAAATAAGTACTTGACCCCTCTGCAAAACATGACTTAGTACTTGGTGGCAAAACCCTTGTTGGTAATCACAGAGGTCAGACGTTTCTTGTAGTTGGCCACCAGGTTTGCACAAATCTCAGGAGGGATTTTGTCCCACTCCTCTTTGCAGATCTTCTCCAAGTCATTAAGGTTTCGAGGCTGACATTTGGCAACTCGAACCTTCAGCTCCATCCACATATTTTCTATGGGATTAAGGTCTGGAGACTGGCTAGGCCACTCCAGGACCTTAATGTGCTTCTTCTTGAGCCACTCCTTTGTTGCCTTGGCCGTGTGTTTTGGGTCATTGTCATGCTGGAATACCCATCCACGACCCATTTTCAATGCCCTGGCTGAGGGAAGGAGGTTCTCACCCAAGATTTGACGGTACATGGTTGCAATGATCATGAGAACGGTGAGGAATCAGCCCAGAACTACACAGGAGGATCTTGTCAATGATCTCAAGGCAGCTGGGACCATAGTCACCAAGAAAACAATTGGTAACACACTACGCCGTGAAGGACTGAAATCCATCGTCCCTTTGATGCGGTGAAGTTGTCCTGTCCCCTTAGCAGAAAAACACCCCCAAAGCATAATGTTTCCACCTCCATGTTTGACGGTGGGGATGGTGTTCTTGGGGTCATAGGCAGCATTCCTCCTCCTCTAAACACGGTGAGTTGAGTTGATGCCAAAGAGCTCGATTTTGGTCTCATCTGACCACAATACTTTCACCCAGTTCTCCTCTGAATCATTCATATGTTCATTGGCAAACTTCAGACGGGCCTGTATATGTGCTTTCTTGAGCAGGGGGACCTTGCGGGCGCTGCAGGATTTCAGTCCTTCACGGCGTAGTGTGTTACCAATTGTTTTCTTGGTGACTATGGTCCCAGCTGCCTTGAGATCATTGACAAGATCCTCCTGTGTAGTTCTGGGCTGATTCCTCACCGTTCTCATGATCATTGCAACTCCACGAGGTGAGATCTTGCATGGAGCCCCAGGCCGAGGGAGATTGACAGTTATTTTGTGTTTCTTCCATTTGCGAATAATCGCACCAACTGTTGTCACCTTCTCACCAAGCTGCTTGGCGATGGTCTTGTAGCCCATTCCAGCCTTGTGTAGGTCTACAATCTTGTCCCTGACATCCTTGGAGAGCTCTTTGGTCTTGGCCATGGTGGAGAGTTTGGAATCTGATTGATTGATTGCTTCTGTGGACATATGTATTTTATACAGGTAACAAGCTGAGATTAGGAGCACTCCCTTTAAGAGTGTGCTCCTAATCTCAGCTCCTTACCTGTATAAAAAGACACCTGGGAGCCAGAAATCTTTCTGATTGAGAGAGGGTCAAATACTTATTTCCCTCATTAAAATGCAAATCAATTTATAACATTTTTGACATGCGTTTTTCTGGATTTTGTTGTTGTTATTCTGTCTCTCACTGTTCAAATAAACCTACCATTAAAATTATAGACTGATCATTTCTTTGTCAGTGGGCAAACGTACAAAATCAGCAGGGGATCAAATACTTTTTTCCTCTTACTGTACACTTTTGTGACCTGTAATGGACATGTGCATGCTGAACGCGGAATGAGCAAGAGCTCGGTTTGTTGTTTTGAAAGTTTATCCTTGAAAAAAAATGTGTTTACTAGCCTACCTGTTTAATTTGGAACCCGCAACGCGGTTAGCCTCAGTTGCTGGGAACGCTACTATTTGTCCCGGGATACTGACAAAACCTAAAGTCTAACGATCTGCTTCTGGGCAAAGCAGCTAGCCTAGCAGCTAGCTATCAAGCTAGCCAGGTTTCCTTGACAGTTTGAACACAGCCCGCGACGCGGTTATCCCTTGTGGCTGGGATCGCGGATAGTCCCGGGCTTGTGGCGGTTTAAATCCCTGCTCTTTGTTGCTGTTTCCATCGGCCCTGCAAGCTGGCTAGAAGTGCGGAGTACCAGCTTTAGCCTACGTTGCTACCATCATGCCGCCCAAAGTTAACGAAGGTTGGAGGAATGGTGAGGACGGTGTTTCTCTATCACAGGTGCGTGATCTTTTAAAATCAATAAAAATATATCTACAAGCAATTGTTACAGCAACAGGAAAATAGCTTCAAGAGCTTTGTCCAAATACTGGTGGACTCAACTAACAAAAGAATGGACGATCTTACTAGATAGGTCCAAGACCTTAAGAACAGTTTGCAGTTCTCCCAGGGAGAGGTGGATGTCCTGAAAAAGACTTGCAGCAAGATGACAAACTAAGTGCATGCAAGATGACATCAGCACTGAATTATTACAGATGACTGGGAAAACGGACTATCTAGAGCAGGGTTCTTCAATTCCGGTCCTGGAGGGCCGAAACACCTCTGTTTTTCATCCTCTCCTTCTAATCAGGGGCTAATTCAGACCTGGGACACCAGGTGAGTGCAATTAACTACCAGGTAGAAATAAAAAACAGAAGTGTTTCGGCCCTCCAGGACCGGAATTGAAGAACCCTGATCTAGAGGGACAATCCAGGAGGAATAACATTGTCGTGGATGGCATACCTGAGTTTCCACATGAGACCTGGATGGAGTCTGAGGAGAAAGTTAGATAAATTGTCACAAAGAGCTGCAGATGGATCATAGAAAGACTGAGGTGGAGCGCACCCACAGGTCTGGAAAACCTTTAACCAGCTCAGGTGACAGATCTAGGCCGACAGTGGTCAAGTTCCTAAGGTTCAAGGACAAGATGGCTGTTCAGGAGAGTGCCAAAAACTTGAGAGGAAACATCTTTCTCAACGAGGACTTCTCTGATACTGTGCGCCAGAGACGGATAGAACTTATCCCAGCTATGAAAGCTGCCAGAGAGCATGTAGACATTGCTTACATCTGCTACAAAAAGCTCATTGTCCACCCTGTTCATTGTCCACCCTCCCTCCCAAAAGCCAGGGAGGAGTGAGAGAGCCAAGCTTCAGTAGCTTCAGCCCAACATCACAGACACACACGCACCACACACATACCAACTGACACTCACAAGTGCCTGATTGACTGACTATTAGCTAATCACTGTTTATATTTTTAATTAGCGGTTCAGCAGCGAAGCTGGTGAAACCATATTGTGTTTCCTCTGGTTTATTATTATTCCTCCGTAAGGCCAAAATTCACATGCAAATTCCTGTGAGATAATAAGGCCTAGGAGGATGCAAATGTGCATGATGGTAAAGGGCCATGGGCCACACACTCTCATGCAATGCCATTCCAATTGGACACATGGTGGCAATATAATAAAATATTGAAAATACTAACTTTGAAAGCTCACGCCCTGCAAGCAGTGTCACCTAGAGTCATGAAATTTGGTACATAGGTCCCTCTCCTCACAAGGAACAAAGTTGCCTCAAGGACCCATAACATCTGCCATGATGGATTTTCCACCATTTGGAATTGTGAAAAACACTTAAAACGCTACTCCTAATGTATGACCGACCTGTATGAAATTTGATATATGGCATCGATGGACCAAGGTCTGTAAACGCACTATAATCCAGGCTAGTGTGTCAAACAACATGAGCGCAACTGACCAATAAACATTCACATGGGAGTGGTCTGTCACAAATGCATATAAATCAGTCACGGATATTCATATTGTAACAAAACTTGGTACACATGTTCCAAACACTGACTTAACATATGCAAGCACATTCACACTGACCACATGGTGGCGCTATAACAGGGACATTTTTATTTCTCTTGATCTGTTTGACTCAGAGTGATGGCATTTGGCACACATTCTCAAGGATAGGAGTCTAGCTAACCTGTAAAGTATTGTTGAGTTCGGCCACATTGTGGCGCTGTAGGACAGAAAAAAACATTCATGCAATTTCACTGGCTAGAGTCTTGGAAAAAATGTTGTGCCGATTGGTCCAGTGCTTCTGGAGAAGACGACGTTTAAAATAGTCAACATCATTGGAAATGGTCCAAAATACATCAAAAACATTATATTGCATGATCAGTTTGATTTTCAGTTCTGATATTTGGCAAGCATGGTAAATAGTTCATAAGTTGCTAATCCTAAGGAAATCTGTCCAATTTGTCCTGATGGTAGTACAGTGGGAACACAGCTGAACCCCTGCAATGCAGCTGAAACTCATTTAGATACTTTCCGAATGCATTGTATGGCTGTACAGTACAGGTCAAAAGTTTGGACACACCTACTCATTCAAGGGTTTTTCTTTATTTTTTACTATTTTCTACATTGTAGAATAATAGTGAAGACATCAAAACTATGGAATAACACATATGGAATAATGTAGTAACCAAAAAAGTGTTAAACAAATCACAATATTTTATATTTGAGATTCTTCAAATAGCCACCCTTTGCCTTGACGACAGCATTGCACACTCTTGGCATTCTCTCAACCAGCTTCATGAGGTAGTCACCTTGAATGCATTTCAATTAACAGGTGTGCCTTCTTAAAAGTTAATTTGTGGAATTCCTTTCCTTCTTAATGCGTTTGAGCCAATCAGTTGTGTTGTGACAAGATAGGGGGTGTATACAGAAGATAGCCCTATATGGTAAAAAGACAGAGTCTATATTATGGCAAGAACAGCTCAAATAAGCGAGAAACGACAGACCATCATTACTTTAAGACATGAAGGTTAGTCAAAAGGGAACATTTCAAGAACTTTGAAAGTTTCTTCAAGTGCAGTCGTAAAAACCATCAAGCTCTATGATGAAACTGGCTCTCATGAGGACCCCCACAAGATTGGAAGACCCAGAGTTACCTCTGCTGCAGAGGATAAGTTCATTAGAGTTACCTCAGAAATTGCAGCCCAAATAAATGCTTCACAGAGTTCAAGTCACAGACACATCTCAACATCAACTGTTCAGAGGGGACTGTGTGAATCAGGCCTTCCTGGTTGAATAGATGCAAAGAAACCACTACTAAAGGACACCAATAAGAAGAAGAGACCTGCTTGGGCCAAGAAACACAAGCAATGGACATTACACCAGTGGAAATATTTGTCCTTTGGTCTGGAGTCCAAATTGGAGATTTTTGGTTCCAACCGCCGTGTCTTTGTGAGACGCGGTATGGGTGAACAGATGATCTCCGCATGTGTAGTTCCCACCATAAAGCATGGAGGAGGAGGTGTTATGGTGTGGGGGTGCTTTGCTGGTGACACTGTCTGTGATTTATTTAGAATTCAAGGCACACTTACCAGCATGGCTACCACAGCATTCCGCAGCGATACGCCATCCCATCTAGTTTGGGCTTAGTGGGACAATCATTTGTTTTCCAACAGGACAATGACCCAACACACTTCCAGGCTGTGTAAGGGCTATTTTACCAAGAAGGAGAGTGATGGAGTGCTGTATCAGATGACCTGGCCTCCACAATCCCCGACCTCAACCCAATTGAGATGGTTTGGGATGAGTCGGACCGAAGAGTGAAGCAAAAGCAGCCAAGTGCTCAGCATATGTGGCTTCAAGATTGTTGGAAAAGCATTCCAGGTGAAGCTGGTTGAGAGAATGCCAAGACTGTGCAAAGCTGTCATCAAGGTTTACTACATGATTCCATATGTGTTATTTCATAGTTTTGATGTCTTCACTATTATTCTACAGTGTAAAAATGAGTAAAAATAAAGAAAAACCCTTGAATGACTGTTAGTGTGTGTGTGTGTGTGATATATATATATATATATATACACAGTAGGGAGAACAAGTATTTGATACACTGCCGATATTGCAGGTTTTCCTACTTACAAAGCATGTAGAGGTCTGTAATTTTTATCATAGGTACACTTCAACTGTGAGAGACGGAATCTAAAACAAAAATCCAGAAAATCACATTGTATGATTTTTAAATAATTAATTTGCATTTTATTGCATGACATAAGTATTTGATACATCAGAAAAGCAGAATTTAATATTTGGTACAGAAACCTTTGTTTGCAATTACAGAGCTCATACGTTTCCTGTAGGTCTTGACCAGGTTTGCACACACTGCAGCAGGGATTTTGGCCCACTCCTCCATACAGACCTTCTCCAGATCCTACAGGTGTCGGGGCTGTCGCTGGGCAATACAGACTTTCAGCTCCCTCCAAAGATTTTCTATTGGGTTCAGGTCTGGAGACTGGCTAGGCCACTCCAGGACCTTGAGATGCTTCTTACGGAGCCACTCCTTAGTTGCCCTGGCTGTGTGTTTCGGGTCGTTGTCATGCTGGAAGACCCAGCCACGACCCATCTTCAATGCTCTTACTGAGGGAAGGAGGTTGTTGGCCAAGATCTCGCGATACATGGCCCCATCCATCCTCCCCTCAATACGGTGCAGTCGTTCTGTCCCCTTTGAAGAAAAGCATCCCCAAAGAATGATGTTTCCACCTCCATGCTTCATGGTTGGGATGGTGTTCTTGGGGTTGTACTCATCCTTCTTCTTCCTCCAAACACGGCGAGTGGAGTTTAGACCAAAAAGCTCTATTTTTCATCAGACCACATGACCTTCTCTCATTCCTCCTCTGGATCATCCAGATGGTCATTGGCAAACTTCAGACGGGCCTGGACATGCGCTGGCTTGAGCAGGGGGACCTTGTGTGCGCTGCAGGATTTTAATCCATGACGGCGTAGTGTGTCACTAATGGTTTTCTTTGAGACTGTGGTCCCAGCTCTCTTCAGGTCATTGACCAGGTCCTGCCGTGTAGTTCTGGGCTGATCCCTCACCTTCCTCATGATCATTGATGCCCCACGAGGTGAAATCTTGTATGGAGCCCCAGACCGAGGGTGATTGACCGTCATCTTGAACTTCCATTTTCTAATAATTGCGCCAACAGTTGTTGCCTTCTCACCAAGCTGCTTGCCTATTGTCCTGTAGCCCATCCCAGCCTTGTGCAGGTCTACAATTGTATCCCTGATGTCCTTACACAGCTCTCTGGTCTTGGCCATTGTGTAGAGGTTGGAGTCTGTTTGATTGAGTGTGTGGACAGGTGTCTTTTATACAGGTAACGAGCTCAAACAGGTGCAGTTAATACAGGTAATGAGTGGAGAACAGGAGGGCTTCTTAAAGAAAAACTAACAGGTCTGTGAGAGCCGGAATTCTTACTGGTTGGTAGGTGATCAAATACTTATGTCATGCAATAAAATGAAAATTAATTACTTAAAAATCATACATGTGATTTTTCTGGATTTTTGTTTTAGATTCCGTCTCTCACAGTTGAAGTGTACCTATGATAAAAATTACAGACCTCTACATGCTTTGTAAGTAGGAAAACCTGCAAAATCGGCAGTGTATCAAATACTTGTTCTCCTCACTGTGTGTATATGTATATACATATATACATACATACATACATACATACACACACTACCGTTCAAAAGTTTGAGGTCACTTAGAAATGTCCTTGTTTTCGAAAGAAAAGCAATTTTTTTGTCCATTAAAATAACATCAAATTGATCAGAAATGTGTAGACATTGTTCATGTTGTAAATGGCTATTGTAGCTGGAAACGGCTGATTATTAATGGAATGTCTACATAGGCACATTATCAGCAACCATCAGTCCTGTGTTCCAATGGCACGTTGTGTTTGCTAATCCAAGTTTATCATTTTAAAAGGCTAATTGATCATTAGAAAACACTTTACACTTGCAATTATGTTAGCACAGCTGAAAACGGTTGTGCTGTTTAAAGAAGCAATAAAACTGGCCTTCTTGAGACTAGTTGAGTATCTGGAGCATCAGCAATTGTGAGTTCGATTACAGGCTCAAAATGACCAGAAACAAATAACTTTCTTCTGAAACTCAACTTGTTCTGAGAAATGAAGGCTATTCCATGCGAGAAATTGCAAGGAAACGGAAGATCTCGTACAACGCTGTGTACTACTCCCTTCACAGAATAGCGCAAACTGCCTCTAACCAGAATAGAAAGAGGAGTGGGAGGCCCCGGTGCACAACTGAGCAAGAGAACAAATACATTAGTGTCTAGTTTGAGAAACAGATGCCTCACAGGTCCTCAACTGGCAGCTTCATTAAATAGTAGCCGCAAAACACCAGTCTCAACGTCAACAGTGACGAGGGCGACTCCGGGATGCTGACCTTCTAGGCAGAGTTGCAAAGAAAAAGCTATATCTCAGACTGGCCAATAAAAAGAAAAGATTAAGATGGGCAGTCCCATGGGCAAAGAAACTCAAAAGGGGTGATGATATTAATTAACAGTAATTTCGATCCGAATGTGCAAATTGTCCAAACAGATACGCAAGGTAGATGGATTATTTTATATATGTTATTGGACCATAAACAGATATGGCTCATTAACCTTTACGGACCAAATAATGATGATCCACACTTCTTTGACAATATATATAATAAATTATCAACCCTGCAAGCAATTCAAGACTTTATTATTATGGTGGGAGATAATACCGTTTTAAATACCTCAATGGACCGTAAAGGAAATCACACACTACAAACAATCACCCTCATGCTCTTAAGGATATCGTGAATGTCATGGATACATTAGAACTAGTAGATATACGGAGGCTTAAATATCCTGAATTAGTGACATATACATGGCAGAGACTCAATCAAGCTAGTCGCCTTGACTTCTTTCTTATGTCATTCTCGTTGGCACCAAAAGTTTAAAAAGTGTTGATAGGGGACAGAATGCGGTGGGACCATCATATAATTGGCATATACATTACTCTTACTGAATTTCCACGTGGGCGAGGATATTGGAAATTTAATCAAAGCCTATTGGATGATAACTTGTTTTTAACTAGGACAGAGGAATTTATAATTGATTTTCTCCGACATAACATAGGTACAACATTAAATGTGCCTTTAGAGGCCATGCAATTCAGTACTCATCTCAACAACAAAAGCAATTTAGGTCAAAATAATCCATACTAACAAAGGAAATAAAAGGTCTAACAGAACAGATAGATAGCAATAAAAACTGTAACATAGAGGCTCAGAATAAATTAGAGGAAAAACAAAAAGAAATGGAGAAACTAATTCAAGAAAGATCAAGTGTAATATATTATAAAAAATAAAGCAAACTGGATGGAATATGGGGAAAAATTCACCAAATTATTTTTTAATCTTCAACATAGGAATGCTACCAAAAAGAATTGACTGAAACTGGTTACAAATGACGGAGTCACCCATGATTCACCAAATTATATTTTGAAGGAGGAAACAAAGTACTTTAAGCATATGTTTTCGTTTCAGTCGACTCCATCTCCTCTAACTCCTCTTTCTATTGATAATGTACAATTAACAGCCATACAGAAAGACTCATGTGAAGGTGAAATTACAGAGGAGGAACTTCTGGATGCAATTAAAGACTTTAAGTCCGGGAAAACTCCAGGGTTGGATGGCATACCAGTCGAGGTATACCAAACCTTTTCTGATATACTCAGAGGACCGTTATTAGCATGTATTAAACACTCCTATGTAAATGGTAGATTATCAGACACTCAAGAAGAAAGTCTGATTTAATTATTACTGAAACAGGATACAAGTGGAAAATATAAAGATCCAGTCCATTAAAGAAAATGGAGGCCCCTTACACTTCAGTGTTGTGATGCAAAAACTCTAGCAAAATGTATAGCGCATAGAATTAAAAAGGTATTGTCGGACATTATTCATTCTAATCAGACAGGTTTTTTACATGGACGATACATTGGAGATAATATAAGGCAAGAACTGGAAACAATAGAACACTGAAAAATCTGGGAAACCAGGCCTGCTATTCATAGCGGACTTCGAAAAGGCATTTGATAAAGTACGACTGGGGTTTATATATAAATGCCTGGAGCATTTCAATTTTGGAGAATCTCTTATAAATTGGGTTAAAATCATGTATAGTAACCCTATGTGTAAAATAGTAAATAATGGCTATTTCTCAGAAAGTTTTAAACTGTCAAGAGGAGTGAAACAAGGTTGTCCACTATAGGCATATCTATTTATTATGGCCATCGAGATGTTAGCTGTTAAAATCAGATCCAACAATAATATCAAGGGATTAGAAATCCAGGGCTTAAAAACAAAGGTGTCATTGTACGCCGATGATTCATGTTCTCTTTTAAATCCACAACTTGAATCCCTCCACAGCCTCATAGAGGATCTAGATACATTTTCTAACCTCTCTGGATTACAACCAAATGATGATAAATGTACTATATTACGTATTGGATCACTAAAAAATAAAAAAAATACATTACCATATAGTTTACCAATAAAATGGTCTGATGGTGATGTGGATATACTCGGAATACATATCCCAAATGAAATAAATGATCTCACTCCAATACATTTTAATAGAAAGTTAGCAACAATAGATAAGATCTTGCTACCATGGAAAGGTAAATACCTGTCAATTTGTGTAATAATCACCCTGATGAACTCTTTAGTATTATCCCAGTTTACCTATTTGCTTATGGTCTTGCCTACGCCTAGCGAACAGTTTTTTAAATTATATGAGAAAAAAATATTCAATTTTATTTGGAACGGCAAGCCAGACAAAATTAAACAGGCCTATTTATATAATGAATATGAATTCGGAGGACAGAAATGATTAAATATTAAAGCATTAGACCTATCACTAAAAGCTTCAGTTAAACAAAAGTTATACTTAAATCCGAACTGGTTCTCTAGCAAATTAGTAAGATTGTCTCACCCCATGTTCAAGAATGACCTTTTTCCCTGTATTCAGATTACAACCTCTCACTTTCAGTTATTTGAAAAGGAAATCATCTCCCAAATATCACTATTCATAAAACAAGCCATGGAAAGTTGGTTGCAATTTCAATTTAATCCTCCAGAAACGACAGAACAAATAATGCAACAAATATTGTGGTTAAACTCAAATATACTAATTGATAAAAAACATTTTTCTTTTTGACAAAATGTTTAAAAAAGGTATAATCTTCGTAAATTATATCATCAGTAGGACTGGTGGAATTATGTCGCACATGCAGCTAACAAAAACATATGGAAATGTCTGCTCTACCCAAACGTACAACCAAATAATTGCAGCATTACCGCAAAAATGGAAGAGGAAAGTGGAAGGGGGAAAAAGTAAGGAACTTGTCTGTCGGCCTTGCATTAAAGAACATAATTGGTTAAAGAAAATTGTGATAAATAAAAAAGTATACCAGTTTAATTTAAGGACCAAAGGATTGACAGCCATCCCATATAGATTGCAAAATAGTTGGGAAGAGATTTTTGACGTACCGATTCCATGGCATAGTGTTTATGAACTGATACGCAAAACGACGCCAGATTCAAAACTTTTTATATTTAAATTATTATATAAAATTCTTGCTACCAATAGAATGTTATTTATATGGGTGATACAATCTTCCCAGCTCTGCAGATTTTGCTGCGAAGAGACAGAATTATTAGACCATTTGTTTTGGTACTGTCCATTTGTAGCTTGTTTTTGGACACAGGTCCAGGAATGGCTTAAGGATTGCAATATTTACCTGGAGCTAACCCTGCAGATAGCACTACTGGGTGATCTGAAAAGTCATAGTCAATCGATCAATAATATTTTTAGCAAAAATGTTTATTTTCAATTTACAATCTGTAGAAACAATGAGAATAGAAAGGTTCAGAACTTTTGTAAAACATCACAGTACAGTTGAAAAATATATGGCAAATAGAAATCTGGTATGGATGGTGTTAAGAGATAGATGGGTGGTGTTGAATGAAGTTGAAGGATTGGATTAATAACAACAACTAATAACAACAAGATAACTAATAATGTAAAGCATACTGTGTCCATAATAAGTATATAGGTTATAGGTAGAGAGCTTTTGTGAAAGAGCACAGTTAGAAAGATATGGCATATAGAAGCAAACCGGAAGGACATCATGAAAATGATCGGAGAGGTTGAGGGTAGAGGAAGTTCAGGAGTAAAAACAAACAAAATAGAATTATTGTAAAATTGACTGTGTCCATAAAATGTATATAGTATGTATAAGCTGGAAGTAGAGGCCTAAGCATTGTTGTTCACTAGTTTACTCCAATTAGGGAAGGGGTGGTGGGGTTAGAAAGTAATAAGGGAAATATATACAACATGCCTACCACTTTGAAGATGCAAAATATTTTATTGTGAAACAATCAAGAAATAAGACAATAAAACAGAACTTGAGCGTGGATAACTATTCCCAAACAGATATTGGTAGATCAGCTTTAATACTGCAGATAGATTGTAACTTCCATCAATATAATTGTCTGCATCACTTCAAATCCTACATAAAAAATATTTTGCATCTTCAAAGTGGTAGGCATGTTATAAATGCATTTTAATTCCAGGTTGTAAGGCAACAAAATAGGAAAAATGCCAAGGGGGGTGAATACTTTCGCAAGCCACTGTATATCGTTGTATATTAAATGTGTGACTGTTCTTGTCTATCAATGTATTAGTGTTTTGTTACTTGTCATGTTTTGTGTTTTTTTGTGGACCCCAGGAAGAGTAGCTGCTGCTTCTGCAAAAGTTAATGGGGATCCAAATAAACAAAGGATCCAAATAAACAAATATAGGCTAGCCTAACAGCATACACACTTCCAGGTTAACCAAACTTCAGCACAGGAACATTCTACACAAGTGTTTCGGTGTGAATCTATAGGAAGCCTCTGGAGATCCCCCAAGAGTCTATAACAGTGAGAGTAAAAGTCAGCAAGAGAGCCTGAAAAATTAGACATTAAGGACAGAGAAAAGCCCATATGTCAACATCAACCAGCCCAGGTCAGGACAGGACCGATCTAGGCAGTTGACAGAGGCGAGACCTGGTGACTCAATCGAGCCATGTCATCTCATCGCTAACTGGGCCCCAGATCCATTGGCTATCATCGCCACCCATCCCCTCTCTGTCTGTCCACTCCACCTCCTCTGACACATCCTGTCCTGGGCTGTGTCCCAAATGGCACCCTGTAGGGCTCTGGTCAAAAGTAGTGCACTATATAGGGAATAGGATACCATTTGGGACGCAGCCCTAACCTGCTGCCACTGCGGCTCCGTGTCGGTTACACAGGGCTCCACTGATGTCATGGCCGACATACGAGAACGATTAGGAAATGGGCACGGCTGTTCCCCAATGACATCACACTGGCAACAACTCGCTCTGTCCACCACCATTCCCCCCTCTGTCCTATCATGCACATCAACAACTCTGTGATGCTGGCCTGGAACAAAGTCTCTCGGTAAACAATGATTCGCTTCAGGAAAATAGCATTGGGACAATATAACCAGACCTAATTTCCACTCACGCACACCCCGCTATACTACAGACTATTGAAAAGTGGGTATTTATGAGGTGGCATGCTAGGACGAGAGCCAGGAGGTATTCTACCGCATATATAGAACAAAACACAGGGCTACATGCTAGGAGAGTATTCACTCCACTGAAAGTGTCAGCTGCGAAACATAAATAAATTACACTAAAAGTAATTAAGAGCCCTCAAATCAAAAAGGAGAGCTGGTAAATAAGGGGTTCTGATCGTCTATAACGAAGTGGGTTATTATCCAGTTTTTGTGGGCAGAGGCATCATAACCATAGGGGGCACAGGGGCACGTGCCCCCTCAGATTTGTCCTGTAACTAAAAAAATCAATTTTAAAAATAACATGTTTTGTTGTTGCTCTGTAAAACTACTAGCAACCTAGCAATTTTATGAAGTTGGCTTTGGCTAGCCCAGATAGGTTCCCAATCACCCAACCTCATAGCTAGCTACCAAGAAGCCATTTCAGGCTATCAATAAAGTTAGAGTAGCTAGCTTGTCTAGCCATAGGTGGCGCGTCCATAAGGCTAAGCTTCCCCTAAAGTAAACTGAATTAAATTGCCAAAATTATATAGCCTAATTAGCCTACTCCTGTCTATACAGAAATAAATGAAATCATTCAAAATAGGCTACTACACCAGAAAGTATGATTTGGCCACAGAGGATCATTAGCTTCTTTCAAAATATATTGTTTTAAATCGCATTGTCTACAGTCGGAAGGGCACGCAATTTGGGCAGCGCGCGCGGCAAATACCAAATAGATGATTGTTGAGTTGCGACTGTCAGTGAAAAGTAGAGGCTCAGCCAGGCATATCGCAATATTTCTAAATGCAATCACGGGAAAACGTAGTTTGGAAAGCAAATGGCTATTGCTGTAAAGAGAAGACAAAGAATTCTCAACTTAATTGAGCTAACAGTAGAGCCTATATTATTGGCACCAGCAGAGAGCATCGATCATATTCCCAGTGAGTGCGCATATTCACTCTATCATTGTTGGGTCAGTGCCACTTGAAAGTTTGTTTTTGGACAATAATTTCCTCCTCCAGGTTAGAAGGATGTCAAATTGTATTTGTGTCTCCCCTTCTCGTAGGCCTATTAGATGGATCAGACAACGTTGTTTTTATTGTTTGTCAGAGTAAGCAGAGTAGGCTACCCTGTCATTTTTGTTGTATTAAAAAAGATTCTGCTAATGTCTCCACTCTCCAGTCATATAAAGTGTAGTAGATTTGCATGAAATATGTTTATAAAAAGGCAAAAATGTTCCCGTAAAAAGAAAGGAGAATAAACTTATCAGATATAGGCCTAGCTTATAGCCTAGGCCTACTGTACGCCACTACGCGCTCAGCCATGCATTAAACTGTATTTTTTGCAAACATGACTATCCAATCTACTCATCACATTAGGAATATTATGCCATCTTACAGTCTGCAAACGCGATAATGCACAGAATGCTTTACTATAAAGGTGCATTGTTATGGTGACGCCTATGTGTCTAACTATCATAGCTGGCATGCTTGCTGGCAAGGTTGGTATATTTTGGAAAAGTAAGGAATAACTACATGTGCTGAATAAGACTCACATAAGACTGTCCTTTAAATCTTTTACCCAGATTATAGCAGAGATGCATATTTAGTTTCTTTAAAAAAAGAACCACTAGTCAGTAGGATACAGACAGCTCAAGAGGTATGCTTAGATATGCAGAACTGACATTTTTGTATTAGAATTAAGCATAATGATTATGAATCTAGATTGCAGGAAAAAGCTGTTTCAGGTATTTAGAAAATTCAATTCTCTGACTTTTGGACAGGGTCATATATTCAACCCCCCACCTCACCCCCCTAGCCATCCTCACGTATTTTGTGCCCTCTGTTTGTGGGCACTAATGAACAACACCAAAACTCCATGCCAGTTCTCTATGGCGCAATGCTTCCCCCTGCAAGCCGCACTCCCAAACCCCAAACTCAAAATATCCTCTCCAAACATAACTGCAAGACATGTTTTTACATACAACTAAACAATTCCAGGAATAGCATACCTCACACCAGCCTTGGCAAGGGGAGGCGTTTACTACACAATGTTGAGTATGACTGCATTGCTGCAGAATGCGATGTAAAACATGCCTTCCAGATACTCACTCAGTCCCTCAGTGTTAATCAGTTCTCTAACACGTTTTTTTTTTTCATCTTAACATGATGCCCATTGACACCTGTTGAGTGTGAATGCATAAACACCTTGTGTGTACACTAAAGAATACAAATGAGGTTGAACATTGAGATAGGGAGTGCCCGCTGGCATTTTAAGTGAAATTGAAACAGAAATCTTTCTTACCCATCCTCATCCTCATCCATGGGAATGGCTATCCCGAACAGATTGTTGACGGTGGGAGTGGCCAGCTGCAGGCTCTCTGGGATGAAAGGCCTCATGAAATCTTTTCCCAGGGTGGCGTTGGGCTGAGGTAGGGTGTCCGACCTCCTGCGGCTGTCGTCCTCTTGGCTGGCTGCGGGAAGGCCCTGCCCAGCTGATCCCGCCGTGGCCCCACTGCGAACTACCTGGCCTTGGGGGAGTCCTCCTGGGCCGGGGGCCTGGCTTGGCATGCCTGGGGGGGTGTTGGTGGCGCTGGGCACTGTGGCAGGCACGTTCTGGACAACGGAGGCTGTGGAGGGTGCGAGGACACTGCCCACTCCTCCTGAAGGCAGGGGCTGACTCACAGGGTGCTGTATGGCACCCCCGGGCAGGAGAGGGGTCATCACCGCACCGCTGCCCACCTGCAGTAACAGCCCCTGGACTGAGGCTAATGGACCGCTAGGCAGAGACCCAGTCAGCTCCCCGGCCTGAGCCAACAGCCCCTGAGCACTGGGGCCGGCTGGGGTGATGACAGGCGAGGGGCCCTGGCTCGCCGGAGGCCCCACAGAGAGGGAGGCCATGGGGAGGGTCTGAGTGCTGGAGCCCTGAGGCTGGAGAGGGGGTAAGTGCTGCTGTCGGTAGTCCAGCTGACTGGGGAGCATTCCAGAGGGATGAGCAGAGTAGGAAAACTGCTGGGCCTGCGTGGCAAGAGGCATAAGGGGAGATTTTTGCAGCATGCCGCCTTGGGGCACCCTGTTGAGGCCAGTAGGGTGAAGCGTTTGGGGGACAGCGGGCTGCACATTGACCTGGGATACCGCTGCTGAGTAACCCATGGGCTGGAAGGCACTCCCCCCGTTCCCTATTTGGGGCGCTAGGCTGTAGCCTTGCTGCTGAGGCTCCGGAGGATGGCCATGGTGGATAGTGGAGTAGCCACTATCACCCGTGGACTCCTGAGCCTGTGTGGAGAGGGTACTAGAAGCAACCACAGAGTCTCCTGTGGCACTGAGTCCAGTGTCCCTGTCTGCATTGTGGTCAAGAGTGACAGCATGTTTTATGCTATCCACAGTCCTGCTCATGCTAGAGCCCTCAGAATCTCTCTCATAGAACTCTGTACATGTCCATCTGCCCCGTCTGAAAGGCTCCCCTGTACCATGGTCAAGTTTAATGACTCTGAAACGTGAACTATAGCTTACAGTAGTTGTAGAGCTAGGCGCAGCTGGGGGCGTCTGAGACACACTTGTTGGGGAGACATTCACAGCAGGGCCAGCGTTAACTGTTGTCGGCTGCTGAGTGGTCGAGGTTGGAATGGAGGGCTGACTCGCGGCTGGTACAGGCACACTACCTCCTAAAAGGTTTGGATTGACATGACTCGCGCCTGTACTTCTAAAAGCGTGTCCCCCGTTAAGATGACCTGTTGCAGCCTCTTGCTCTTGAGGTAAACGTAACACCATGACAGCAGCCTCCCCTTCCCCTACGTTGTTTAAGGTTTCCTCAGATGAACTTCTGTCACATACCCCCGTATCAAAATCGGCCCGGGACAAGTCGAATATTTCTGATGACACATCCTCGGTCCTGGATTCGTCAGGGTCGTCCAGACTCTCGGTGTCATCCGTGATGCTACTGGCCGCCACCTGAGCCTGTGTCACACTTGTGATCTGAAAACAGCTTTTCTTCTTTGCTGGCATTTTTGACATGTTGAATATGTTATTCACTCCAGCTCTCTATTTCCAGATTAAAGTGTGTTAAGTATGAGCTGAATTAGTTAGTTGGGTAGTTATCCAACTTATATGTCTAAATAACTCACAGTTCATAACGAGAGACAAGTATGCGACATCTTCCTTGCTCCCCTCTCCTGTTGCAGATTGTGTCTGAGTGGAAAAACGAACAAGCACACTTCCTCCGAACTCGGACAGGGTAAGTAGCTAGCTAGCTAGGCTCCGTCATCACGAGATGTGACAAGTCTCCCGATACCACCACCTCCTCCTCTCCTCCGGTTCTTCCAGACCTGGCCTCCCGCGTGAGGTAATTTCCCGGCCTCGGAGTTGCAAGCAGGCCCCTGTCGCAGTTACTGCTCACCAGCTGCTACCGATACTTTAGTCTGACTGGCGGGCCCCGTTCTTCACCACTCTCCCTTTTAGCTAGCTAGCTAATGTTGTTAAAAGCGAACTAGCTAGCTAGCCAAATAGCTATCGTTAGTTCTTTCCCTACCTAGGAACCAGCCTGCACGACATCATGTAAACAAATCCATATCCTTCTTCAACTCTTCACATGGAATCTATATCCTCCTACGTCAGACAGAAATTCCTGAATTGAAGAAAGTTTAGCTTCCCAGTCCTCTGGTTCTCTCACTCTTTAGAACTCCTGCTGTGACTGAAACTCACTTACTAGCAGGCTAGCTCAAGTATGGCTCTGCTCATTCTCCACCACTCGACAAGATGGCAAGAAAACGCACTGCACTCTGGGAGGGTTGCGCATTGGCGTTCTGTCTATGATTGGCGTACATAAATCATTGGAGAATTCAAGAATTCGATGGGATACGGTGATTTCTAGTATTCTGAAAGAATGATGTATCTAAAACACATTTCATCTATTGAGACACTTATGTCTTGGAAAAAATAAAACAAATCTAAACAAATCATTGCATCTATGTTTCACAAGTTTGGACAGTGCAGCACAGTACAGTAGAGCACAGTAGAGTACAGTAGAGTACAGTAAAGAAAAGTAAAGTATAGTTCAGTACAGTAGAGTACAGCACAGTAGAGTATAGTACAGTATAATGTACTGTATTGTACCCTACTTTACTCTAATATGCTCTGCTGAACTAAACTGTACTGTACGCTACTGAATTAAACTACTGAATTAAACTGTACTCTACTGTACTCTACTCTAATGAATTAAAAATCTACTGTCCTGTGCTGTTCAAACTTGTGAAACAGCCTAGAGGTCTATGATTTGTTCAGATTTGGTCTGGTCCTGACCGACTAACTGTGTACTTGTTTGGGGGCGGAGCTCATTAGAATAATAACCAGCATGCTTTGCAAGTGTTTGTATTAGGCTTGGGCGGTATACTGTATATACCGTATACCAGGTTATTTGGAAATAGCCACAGGATGGTTTTTCAATACTGTTAATACCATTTAAACTATTTATTTGAAGTTTTTCAATAAATGTGTATATTTGTAGCTACTTTTTAAGTAAATACCTGCAGTCAACTTTTGAAATACGTTAGGAGATAAACCAGATCACGTTATTCATTTTACCTGTCACATTATTTTACTTTATGAGCTTACCATAGTTCCCCAGAATGGTTGAGCCAGTCACGTGTTTGTTTGAAAATAGCACAATGGGTGAAAGTGGAAGCAGGTGAGTCCAGCTGTGTATTGACAGGAGTTGTGTTTTATATTGAAAGTCAACTGTGTTTTTTTTACTTCAACAGAGGGATCAGGGACTTGCAACTACAGTTTTCCTTCACAGAAAATACATTAGTGCAACACATTCGGCAGAAAATAGCTTCATTTTAATCAGATTACAACAGAAATGCAATGCTATTTGGCTGGCATCCACACAAGGAAATGAGCTTACAATGAAAAATAAGGTATTTTTTGCAAAAACGATGCATGGCCATAATTTCTAATGTTTATCATAGAAATAATGTATCCAGCTACATTCCCTAATGTTTTGCTTAAAGTTCATCTTGAATTTTACTGGAGAAAAGTAGGATGGCTACACCAAGAAAATACCAGAGAAAAGCCAGACTCTGCTGATAGAATACCCGTTCGTGAATTCTCATCCAAGTGGAGAAATGCAACTGAAGCACAAAATGAGTCTGACGTAGAGCAGAAATTACAATAAAAAGCATTTTACATATGCGTTTACAAAACGCAGCAAGAGATTTCTTGCATATTTAATATTTTATTTCCTGCATGAAAAATGAAGAATTCTGCGTTAACACGACCCCTAAGTTTAACTTGCTAGTTATCTAAGTTACTGAATTAATAAGGTGACGGGGCATCATATTGGTTAAGCTTTCTGCCGTGTTTGAGAAGTCAAAGCCCTTTGGATGAGTTATCTGTACAGCTGCCACTGCTATCTTTTGATTTCCTTGCGTTTTTTCTCCTCGCCTGTCTGCTCCTCCCCATATTCTCAGAGCAGAGCAGGCAGGCCCTTTGCCCTAGCCATTCCAGACAGACACAGCGTGTACACATGCTACTTCAGAGCAGACAAGCTTGCATCAAAACTTTGTTCATTTGCACAATGTCTCTCGTTCACATTTACTTGTAAATGTCCAAACTCACCAAAAATGACAGTATATATGTACAGTGAGGGAAAAAAGTATTTGATCCCCTGCTGATTTTGTATGTTTGCTCACTGACAAAGAAATGATCAGCCTATAATTTTAATGGAAGATTTATTTGAACAGTGAGAGACAGAATAACAACAAAAAAAATCAAGAAAAACGCATGTCAAAAATGTTATAAATTGATTTGCATTTTAATGAGGGAAATAAGTATTTGACCCCTCTGCAAAACATGACTTATTACTTGGTGGCAAAACCCTTGTTGGCAATCACAGAGGTCAGACGTTTCTTGTAGTTGGCCACCAGGTTTGCACACATCTCAGGAGGGATTTTGTCCCACTCCTCTTTGCAGATCTTCTCCAAGTTAAGGTTTCGTGGCTGACGTTTGGCAACTCGAACCTTCAGCTCCCTCCACAGATTTTCTATAGGATTAAGGTCTGGAGACTGGCTAGGCCACTCCAGGACCTTAATGTGCTTCTTCTTGAGCCACTCCTTTGTTGCCTTGGCCGTGTGTTTTGGGTCATTGGCATGCTGGAATACCCATCCACGACCCATTTTCAATGCCCTGGCTGAGGGAAGGAGGTTCTCACCCAAGATTTGACGGTACATGGCCCCGTCCATCGTCCCTTTGATGCGGTGAAGTTGTCCTGTCCCCTTAGCAGAAAAACACCCCCAAAGCATAATGTTTCCACCTCCATGTTTGACGGTGGGGATGGTGTTTTTGGGGTCATAGGCAGCATTCCTCCTCCTCCAAACACGGCGAGTTGAGTTGATGCCAAAGAGCTCGATTTTGGTCTCATCTGACCACAACACTTTCACCCAGTTCTCCTCTGAATCATTCAGATGTTCATTGGCAAACTTCAGATGGGCATGTATATGTGCTTTCTTGAGCAGGGGGACCTTGCGGGCGCTGCAGGATTTCAGTCGTTCACGGCGTAGTGTGTTACCAATTGTTTTCTTGGTGACTATGGTCCCAGCTGCCTTGAGATCATTGACAAGATCCTCCCGTGTAGTTCTGGGCTGATTCCTCACCGTTCTCATGATCATTGCAACTCCACGAGGTGAGATCTTGCATGGAGCCCCAGGCCGAGGGAGATTGACAGTTATTTTGTGTATCTTCCATTTGCGAATAATCGCACCAACTGTTGTCACCTTCTCACCAAGCTGCTTGGCGATGGTCTTGTAGCCCATTCCAGCCTTGTTTAGGTCTACAATCTTGTCCCTGAAATCCTTGGAGAGCTCTTTGGTCTTGGCCATGGTGGAGAGTTTGGAATCTGATTGATTGATTGCTTCTGTGGACAGGTGTCTTTTATATACGTAACAAGCTGAGATTAGGAGCACTCCCTTTAAGAGTGTGCTCCTAATTTCAGCTCGTTACCTGTATAAAAGACACCTGGGAGCCAGAAATCTTTCTGATTGAGAGGGGGTCAAATACTTATTTCCCTCATTAAAATGCAAATCAATTTATAACATTTTTGACATGCGTTTTTCTGCATTTCTTTGTTGTTATTCTGTCTCTCACTGTTCAAATAAACCTACCATTAAAATTATAGACTGATCAGTTCTTTGTCAATGGGCAAACGTGCAAAATCAGCAGGGGATCAAATACTTTTTTCCCTCACTGTATAACTTTATGAGCTGGATTGCCTGTCTTTGCAATTCATTTATTTTCGTTTGCGCTTGTTAGCTATTATTGTGCTAATTTTGTTAGCATTCTGGTAACAGATGCCCTTTTGAGTGTTTTTTGGCGCCCCCTTGTGTACTAAACCGATAATACCGTAAATCCCGGAATGAGAGTATGAGGATATGAAAATCGGAAAATCTGGAAACCGATATTTTGGTCATTCAGCAGACACTCTTGGTAGATAAACAACAATATATCACAGTCATAGCAAGAAAAACATATTTCTGTAACCGTTACAGAGAATATTATTGTAGTTGAAGTGGTCTGTTGGTTTATTCTAATGATGGGAAACCGAGGCTTTCAGAACGCTTCTGCGCTTTCACCGGAAAACACTGAGCTTCATTATCTGTTCACAATATACATTAGTGACATCTGCTGGTCAGCAATAAATAACAGTGTGTGGTTATGAGATATACTTTTTATTCACTGTTTTCATCAACTCTGTGTTGCAGTGGTAAGTCGTTGTCTTTAGTAGCTTATAATCAGTTCGAATACCAGGTTCTTACATAATGTTTACATTTTTTGCCTTCAAGTTTACTATTTTTAAAAACTGAACCTATGGCATTATTTAGGATGCATAAGACAGAAGCTTATACTATACTAAATAAAACAAATGATTTTAACAACAGTGCAGAAAGTGTGGTTTCACAAAACAATTTTCAAAATAGTGTGCTTTCGAAAGGATTCGACCGCATACCCATATGTCCCTGAATGTTCCATAGTTCTCTACTCTACCTGCTAAGCTACCAGTCAGGTGAAACTTTTTGTACAAAATCCTAACTATATTTGTAAATATGGTGTCCAGTAGAGATCGGTGTTTGAAATCAGCTTGGAATCGAAGAAAGCACAGGAACCATGGCAAAATCAGTGGGATCTAGCATTTTGCAACACATGGTTAGAAAAATCACGTGATCAAACGACGCTTCGGACGTCATTGATGAAGTACTTCTGATAAAGTGATACACGCATCGGCACACTGCATCAAAGTTAGCTACTTAGCAAACTAGTCACTAGTTTATTCTGTTGGTTGGACTATTTTGAACATCATCTGTCAGTTTAAATTTTTTTGAAAAAAGCTACAATTTCTTCAACTGTCATTCAGAACCGAAAATTAGCCTGATTTCAATGTCCGGAAAATACGTATTTTCAACAACCGGAAAATAAGTATTTTCAACTTTCATTCAGAACTGACAATGAACCTGATTTCAATGTCCAGAAAATAGGTATTTTTAACATCTGGAAAATACGTATTTTCACCTTTCATTTGTAACCTAAAATGAACTTAACTTCAACGTCTGGAAAATATGTATTTTAGACGTCTTTTCAACGTCATTTTGCTTACTGGCATACGTTATAATAGTCCACTTCCTGGTTCTAGTCTGTACTGTTTTTGAATGGGCTTCAAGATTATATCATCAAATTCATGAAAATGGGGTCATTTAATATATGTAAAATTATATTTGTATTCGTGGATTTGTTTGCCTTTACCCAATGCCTTTTATGAAGGTTTTCGATTACCGAAGAAAAACAATGCAAACGAAAACTTTAATGAAAGGCGTCAGGTAGAAGAAAATTAATCCACGAATACAAATATAATTTTATATACAGTGGGGAAAAAAGTATTTAGTCAGCCACCAATTGTGCAAGTTCTCCCACTTAAAAAGATGAGAGAGGCCTGTAATTTTCATCATAGGTACACGTCAACTATGACAGACAAATTGAGATTTTTTTTCTCCAGAAAATCACATTGTAGGATTTTTAATGAATTTATTTGCAAATTATGGTGGAAAATAAGTATTTGGTCACCTACAAACAAGCAAGATTTTTGGCTCTCACAGACCTGTAACTTCTTCTTTAAGAGGCTCCTCTGTCCTCCACTCGTTACCTGTATTAATGGCACCTGTTTGAACTTGTTATCAGTATAAAATACATCTGTCCACAACCTCAAACAGTCACACTCCAAACTCCACTATGGCCAAGACCAAAGAGCTGTCAAAGGACACCAGAAACAAAATTGTAGACCTGCACCAGGCTGGGAAGACTGAATCTGCAATAGGTAAGCAGCTTGGTTTGAAGAAATCAACTGTGGGAGCAATTATTAGGAAATGGAAGACATACAAGACCACTGATAATCTCCCTCGATCTGGGGCTCCACGCAAGATCTCACCCCGTGGGGTCAAAATGATCACAAGAATGGTGAGCAAAAATCCCAGAACCACACGGGGGGACCTAGTGAATGACCTGCAGAGAGCTGGGACCAAAGTAACAAAGCCTACCATCAGTAACACACTACGCCGCCAGGGACTCAAATCCTGCAGTGCCAGACGTGTCCCCCTGCTTAAGCCAGTACATGTCCAGGCCCGTCTGAAGATTGCTAGAGTGCATTTGGATGATCCAGAAGAGGATTGGGAGAATGTCATATGGTCAGATGAAACCAAAATAGAACTTTTTGGTAAAAACTCAACTCGTCGTGTTTGGAGGACAAAGAATGCTGAGTTGCATCCAAAGAACACCATACCTACTGTGAAGCATGGGGGTGGAAACATCATGCTTTGGGGCTGTTTTTCTGCAAAGGGACCAGGACGACTGATCCGTGTAAAGGAAAGAATGAATGGGGCCATGTATCGTGAGATTTTGAGTGAAAACCTCCTTCCATCAGCAAGGGCATTGAAGATGAAATGTGGCTGGGTCTTTCAGCATGACAATGATCCCAAACACACCGCCCGGGCAACGAAGGAGTGGCTTCGTAAGAACCATTTCAAGGTCCTGGAGTGGCCTAGCCAGTCTCCAGATCTCAACCCCATAGAAAATCTTTGGAGGGAGTTGAAAGTCTGTGTTGCCCAGCGACAGCCCCAAAACATCACTGCTCTAGAGGAGATCTGCATGGAGGAATGGGCCAAAATACCAGCAACAGTGTGTGAAAACCTTGTGAAGACTTACAGACAACGTTTGACCTGTGTCATTGCCAACAAAGGGTATATAACAAAGTATTGAGAAACTTTTGTTATTGACCAAATACTTATTTTCCACCATAATTTGCAAATAAATTCATTAAAAATCCTACAATGTGATTTTCTGGATTTTTTCCCTCATTTTGTCTGTCATAGTTGACGTGTACCTATGATGAAAATTACAGGCCTCTCTCATCTTTTTAAGTGGGAGAACTTGCACAATTGGTGGCTGACTAAATACTTTTTTTCCCCACTGTATATCTTAAATGTCCACGCTTTCATGAATTTGATGATAGGTTTGAAGCCCATTCAAAAACAGTACGGGACTTGATCAAGGAAGTAGGCAGGACTTTCAAATCAAAGAAAATTTTATTGGTCGCATACACATATTTTGCATATGTTATCGCAGGTGCAGCGAAATGCTTATGTTTCTAGCTTCAACAGTGCACCTAACAATGCAAAACAAAACACACAATTATCAGAACGAGCAAAGTCAGAGTCCTTAATATAAATATACACTACCGTTCAAAAGTTTGGGGTCACTTAGAAATGTCCTTGTTTTCGAAAGAAAAGCAATTTTTTTGTCCATTAAAATAACATCAAATTGATCAGAAATACAGTGTAGACATTGTTCATGTTGTAAATGGCTATTGTAGCTGGAAACGGCAGATTTTTAATGGAATATCTACATAGGCGTACAGAGGCTCATTATCAGCAACCATCAGTCCTGTGTTCCAATGGCACGTTGTGTTTGCTAATCCAAGTTTATCATTTTAAAAGGCTAATTGGTCATTAGAAAACCCTTTTGCAATTAAGTTAGCACAGCTGAAAACTGTTGTGCTGATTAAAGAAGCAATAAAACTGGCCTTCTTGAGACTAGTTGAGTATCTGGAGCATCAGCAATTGTGTGTTCGATTACAGGCTCAAAATGGCCAGAAACAAATAACTTTCTTCTGAAACTCGTCAGTCTATTCTTGTTCTGAGAAATGAAGGCTATTCCATGCGAGAAATTGCCAGGAAACTGAAGATCTCGTACAACGCTGTGTACTAGTCCCTTCACAGTACAGCGCAAACAGGCTCTAACCAGAATGGAAAGAGGAGTGGGAGGCCCCTGTGCACAACTGAGCAAGTGGACAAATACATTAGAGTGTCAGATGCCTCACAGGTCCTCAAATGGCAGCTTCATTAAATAATACCCGCAAAACACCAGTCACAACGTCAACAGTGAAGAGGCGACTCTGGGATGCTGACCTTCTAGGCAGAGTTGCAAAGAAAAATACATATCTCAGACTGGGCAATAAAAAGAAAAGATTAAGATGGGCAGTCTGAGTGTCACGGATTCTGCCGAGGCTGCCCCTCCTCCTTGCTCGGGCAGGCTTCGGCATTCGTCGTCACCGGAATACTAGCTGCTGCCGATCTATGTTCTATGTTTCTATGTTGCACCTGTTGTCTATTGTTACACACCTGTTGCCCATTATGTGATTACTCCTTCCCTATTTAACCCAGTGGCTCCCAATGTGTTTTGTGCGTGTTTGTTTTTTCGTTTTGTGTGTCGTTGGTGAGCGGGTTAGTTCCTCCCTGTGTGGAGGTATTCTGTATTGTGATCTTTACTTATTTCAGTAAAGTACGTTTCTTAGAGTTCTGTGTCCTGCGCAGGGGCGGTGTGTTCATTAGGGCGATATGGGCGACGCACTGCCAAACGGGAAAAGGAAGGGATTTTTTTTCTAATCAATTATATCACGGCAACAGTAGTTATCAGTGTTCTAATCTAGACGTCTGATCTGCCACTAAATGTCCAATCAGGCTAAAGTCATGCTTCAAATGGCCCCGCCCCTTCTGGGGCGATTTCAGTCAGGTTGAAAATCGCCCCAGAAGTCTGTCATAGCCTCTCATGTAAAATCTTTTTTTTTCAAATATCAGAGCTTTCAATACAATCTCTATGGGTTTCTGAGGGCTTGCACTTACGCGCTTTCGTCATACGTAACATAACCATGAACGTAACTAAGAAAAGAGCGGGTAGCAGCGTCAATCAATTCACGTACTACTATCAAAAGATGGCTAGCGTTCAGTGCAACTCGATTGTCTCTTTGAAAGAAGTTCACATCAAAGACCATTCAAAACGAGCTACTGGAGTGTATGCTAGCGGTCATGAGGGAACATATTGTGGAGGAGGTGAAGTCGGCGAACTTCGTAGCTATCCAAGCTGACGAGACCACGGACGTTTCTACACAGACACAGCTGGTGCTTGTGCTGAGGTACATAGATAGCAACCACAACGTGCAGGAGCGCTTTTTTGAGTTCCTTCCCATCTCGGAATCAACCTCAGTCTCAATCGCCAGTGTGCTTTTGGAGAGACTGAACGGTCTTTTTGCCGACGAAGAGAAAGTCAAACTGTGGTGCACTGGCACTGTACCAGGTTCTCATGAGCTACAACCTCCAGGAGACGTTCTCTGAGACTGTGACTCTGTTGAACATCCTCATAACTACTCCCATGACAACAGCTGAAGCTGAGAGATGTTTCTCAACTTTGACACGAGTTAAGACATTCCTGCGAAATTCAATGGGCCAGGAACGTCTGAATGCACTGGCCATGCTTTCCATGGAGAGGGAACTAGTCCTCAGCATGCCTGATTTCAATGAGAAAGTCATTGACTGCTTTTCTGCATTGAAAGAGAGAAGAGAACAGTTTCAGTACAAGTAATGTAGCCTCTCTCTCTCTTTGTCCCTCCCTGTCTGTCTCTTTAACACACACACGCCCAAATCAGTTCACAGTTGATGTTGTTTAAAATAGTTATTTTTCATTTAAAAAAAAGTAAAAAAAAAAAAAATATCTGTTCATGTTCATTTTTACAAATCTATACAATTGGCCAGAATATGGTTGTTCATATTTACAAATCTATACAATTGGCCAGAATATGGTTGTTCATTTTTACAAAGCCATACAGATAGCTGTGTTTACCTTTTCTAGAAATTATTTTCAAATTCTGTTTTCAGGCAAAATGTCTATCACTGTTCATTTTCACAAATCTATACAAGAGGGCAGAATATGGAAGTCTATAAAAATTTCTTATTACCAATAACTTGCATCAATGTTTTCAGTAGCCTCTATCAAAAGCTCCTGCTTGCTTGTTGTGAATTATGCTCAGGTGCACATATTTCCAATTCAACCATGAGGCAAAAAATGTGGTAAAAGCTCTTGTTGATCCTGCAATCTGAACAAATACCAAGATGCTGTATTTTCAGCTGATATTTCATTTGTTTATGGAAATGCATATTGTTTATGCAGTGTTGAGGAATGTGAAAGAACACCCTTGATTATTTTTACTGTGATAACTTATTTTGCTTTTGTAAGCCAACACTTTTGAGATCAGTCAATAAATGCTTCTGGCATTGACTTATATGCTGCCCCTGTCTTCATGTTGTTGCTGGACATATCTTTTTTTAAATGTGTGTAGGTCACCTAAATCATCAGAAAAATTGCCCCCCCTGAGAATTTTTTCAGGAGCCGCCACTGGTCCTGCGCCTGACTTCGAACCACCGCATTACACTGACACTCGTGACAGAAACACGCACCATTTATGGAGTCAGCAGGTACAGCCAGTCAGTCCGAATCTATGGAGGAACGAGTTCAACGACAGGAGAGTATAATCCAGGCTCTCGGCACCGCTATGGAGAGGGTGATGAATACTATGGACCGATGGGAGAGAGGTGGCCTTCCTTCACCTCCTCCAACCACTCTACCACCCATACCACAGTCCACCCCTTCGCCACCTGGGCCCAGTGGGATTCGGCTCTCGCTCCCGAGGGCATATGACGGTACACCAGCCGGGTGTCAGGGTTTCCTTCTCCAGGTAGAGCTCTACCTGGCAACCATTTACCCGGTGCCCTCGGGATACGAGAGCGTGTCCGCCCTCATCTCCTGTCTGTCGGGGAAGGCGCTCGAGTGGGCCAACGCCGAGTGGGGAGGAATTGACGCTACATCGGTCCGCTACGAGGATTTCACCCGCCGCTTCCGGGCGGTATTCGATCATCCACCAGAGGGGAGAGTGGCGGGCGAGCATCTGTTCCACCTAAGACAGGAGAGGAGGAGCAAACCAGGATTTTGCGCTGGAGTTCAGGACTTTGGCAGCCAGCGCAGCATGGAATGAGTGGGCCCTGATCGACCACTATCGTTGCAGCCTTAGGGAGGACGTTCGGCGGGAACTGGCCTGCAGGGATACCAATCTCAACCTGGACCAACTGGTGGAGATGTCCATCAGGCTGGATAACCTGTTGGAGACCCGTGGACGTTCTGATCAGGGCCCATTCATTCCATCCCCCAGCACCTCCGACTCTACCCCCATGGAGCTCGGAGGTGCTGCGCTTAGGGAGACCAGGAGAGGAGCCGTCCCCTGCACCAACTGTGGCCGCAGAGGACACAATGCGGGTCGGTGCTGGGGAGGGTCCCCAGGGAGTCGAGGCAGTAAGCAGAGCACTGGTCGACCATCTCAGGTGAGTAAGCACCCGACTCACCCAGAGCTCCCTGTTGGTCAGTTGTGTATAGAGGTTGTTTTTCCTGAGTTTTCTCCTCATTCCCAGCATAAGGCGCTAGTAGATTCAGGCGCAGCTGGGAATTTTATTGATCGTCAATATTCACATAGTTTAGGGATCCCTACTGTTCGTGTTGATGTGCCCTTCCCTGTACACGCATTAGATAGTCGCCCGCTAGGGTCAGGCCTAATCAGGGAGGTTACCGCACCACTCTTAATGAGGATGTAGGGGGGTCATGAGGAGAGGATTAGTCTCTATCTGATTGATTCTCCTGCGTATCCTGTGGTGTTGGGACTTCCCTGGTTAACCACTCATGACCCCACTATTTCCTGGCAACAGAGGGCTCTCAAGTGATGGTCCAGTCAGTGCTCATGGAGGTGTGTAGGGGTTTCCTTGGGGGCTACTACGGTGGAGAGTCCAAACCAGGTCTCCACAGTGCACATTCCTTCCGAGTATGCCGATTTGGCTCTCACCTTCAGTAAAAAGAGGGCGACTAAATTACCACCCCATCGTCCGGGGGATTGTGCGATAAATCTCCAGGTAGGCGCTGCACTTCCCCTGAGTCACGTGTATCCTCTGTCACAGGCGGAGAAGGCGGCTATGGAAACATATGTCTCCGAATCTCTGAGACAGGGATAGATTCGACCTTCCACTTCACCTGTTTCCTCTAGTTTCTTTTTTGTGAAGAAGAAGAATGGTGGGTTACGCCCGTGCATTGATTACCGTGGGCTTAATCAGATCACTGTCAAGTACAGCTATCCCTTTCCTCTGATAGCTTGTATGACTGAATCACTGCACGGGGCGCGCTTCTTCACGAAATTGGATCTCAGGAGCGCGTACAATCTGGTGCGTATTCGGGAGGGAGATGAGTGGAAGACGGCATTCAGCACCACCTCAGGACACTATGAGTACCTCGTCATGCCATACGGGTTGATGAATGCTCCATCAGTCTTCCAAGCCTTTGTCGATGAGATTTTCTGGGATCTGCACGGACAGGGTGTAGTGGTGTATATTGATGACATTCTCATATACTCCGCTACACGGGCCGAGCATGTGTCCCTGGTGCGTAAAGTACTTGGACGACTGTTGAAGCATGACCTGTATGCCAAGGTGGAGAAATGCCTGTTCTTTCAGGAGTTCATCTCCTTCCTAGAGTACCACATGTCCGCGTCAGTGGAGCCCACTCCCATACTTCCGGCGTCGTGTCTGGTGGCACTGGTGGTGTGGGAGGTGGACGCGGACATCGAGCGGGCGTTGCTTAACGAACCCACTCCTCCCCGGTGTCCAGAGGGTCGTGTGTACGTCCCGCTGGAGGTCCGCGACCGTTTGATCTATTGGGCTCACACGTCACCCTCCTCTGGTCATCCTGGCATCGGTCGGACAGTGCATTGTCTTAGTGGGAAGTACTGGTGGCCCCCCTTAGCTAAGGACGTGAGGGTTTATGTTTCCTCCTGCTCGGTGTGCGCCCAGTGTAAGGCTCCTAGACACCTGCCCAGAGGGAAATTGCAACCCTTACCCGTTCCACAACGACCATTGTCCCACCTATCGGTGGCTTTCGTGACGGATCTTCCCCCCCTCACAAGGGAACACCACGATCCTGGTTGTTGTGGATCGGTTTTCTAAGTCCTGCTGCCTCATTCCTCTGCCCGGTCTCCCTACGGCCCTACAGACTGCTGAGGCCCTATTCACACATGTCTTCTGGCACTATGGGATACCTGAGGATATAGTGTCTGATCGGGGTTCCCAGTTCACCTCGAGGGTTTGGAGGTCGTTCATGGAACGTCTGGGAGTCTCGGTCAGCCTGACCTCAGGGTTTCACCCCGAAAGTAGGTGGAGAGAGTCAACCAGGAGGTGGGTAGGTTTCTGAGGTCGTATTGCCAGGACCGGCGGGGGGAGTGGTCGGTTTTCCTCCCCTGGGCAGAGATGGCCCAAAACTCACTCCGCCACTCCTCCACTAACCTTACTACATTCCAGTGTGTATTAGGTTATCAGCCGGTTCTGGCACCTTGGCATCAGAGCCAGATCGAGGCACCTGCGGTGGATGAATGGTTTCGGCGCACGCAGGAGACCTGGAACGCTGCCCATGTGCGCCTGCAGCGGGCCGACCGTGCCGAGATTGAACGAGGTATGTTATAGGTTACAGCTTCCTCCTGAGTATCATATTAACCCCTCGTTCCATGTGTCTCTCCTCAGGCCGGTGGTAGCTGGTCCACTCCAGGAGTCTGAGATACGGGAGGTTCCTCCGCCCCCACTGGACATCTAGGGGGCACCGACGTACTCGGTCCGTTCCATCTTAGATTCGAGGCGTCGGGTGGGAGGCCTGCAGTATCTCGTGGAGTGGGAGGGGTACGGTCCGGAGGAGCGGTGCAGGGTCCCTAGGAGGGACATCCTCGATCCCTGCATGTTGAGGGATTTCCACCGCAGTCATCCGACTCGCCCCGCGCCGCGTCCTCCTGGCTGTCCCCGAGACCGGTGTCAATGCACGGCTGGAGCCGCGCGTCGGGGGGGGGGGGGGGGCGGGTACTGTCACGGATTCTGCCAAGGCTGCCCCTCCTCCTTGCTCGGGCAGGCTTCGGCGTTCGTCGTCACCGGAATACTAGCTGCTGCCGATCTATTTTCTATGTTGCACCTGTTGCCCATTATGTGATTACTCCTTCCCTATTTAACCCAGTGGCTCCAATGTGTTTTGTGCGTGTTTGTTTTTTCGTTTTGTGTGTCATTGGTGAGCGGGTTAGTTCCTCCCTGTGTGAAGGTATTCTGTATTGTGATCTTTACTTATTTCAGTAAAGTACGTTTCTTAGAGTTCTGTGTCCTTCGATCCACCGCATTACACTGACACTCGTGACACTGAGATGGCTTTTTCTTTGCAACTCTGCCTAGAAGGTCATATACACTACCGGTCAAAAGTTTTAGAACACCTACTCATTCAAGGGTTTTTCTTTATTTTACTATTTTCTACATTATGGAATAATAGTGAAGACATCAAAACTATGAAATAACACATATGGAATAATGTAGTAACCAAAAAAGTGTTAAATAAATCTAAATATATTTTATATTTGAGATTCTTCAAATAGCCACCCTTTGCCTTGATGACAGCTTTGCACACTCTTGGCATTCTCTCAACCAGCTTCACCTGGAATGCTTTTCCAACAGTCTTGAAGGAGTTCCCACATATGCTGAGCACTTGTTGGCTGCTTTTCCTTCACTCTGCCGTCCCACTCATCCCAAACCATCTCAATTGGGTTGAGGTCGGGGGATTGTGGAGGCCAGGTCATCTGATGCAGCACTCCATCACTCTCCTTCTTGGTAAAATAGCCCTTACACAGCCTGGAGGTGTGTTGGGTCATTGCCTTGTTGAAAAACTAATGATAGTCCCACTAAGCCCAAACCAGATGGGATGGCGTATTGCTGCAGAATGCTGTGGTAGCCATGCTGGTTAAGTGTGCCTTGAATTCTAAATAAATCACAGACAGTGTCACCAGCAAATCACCCACACACCAACAGACCTCCTCCTCCATGCTTTACGGTGGGAACTACACATGCAGAGATCATCCGTTCACCCACACTGCGTCTCACGGAACCAAAAATCTCCAATTTGGACTCCAGACCAAAGGACACATTTCCACCGGTCTAATGTCCATTGCTCGTGTTTCTTGGAGCAAGCAGGTCTCTTCTTCTTATTGGTGTCCTTTAGTAGTGGTTTCTTTGCAGCAATTGGACCATGAAGGCCTGATTCACACAGTCCCCTCTGAACAGTTGATGTTGAGATATGTCTGTGACTTGAACTCTGTGAAGCATTTATTTGGGCTGCAATTTCTGAGGCTGGTAACTCTAATGAACTTATCCTCTGCATCAGAGTTAACTCTGGGTCTTCCTTTCCTGTGGTGGTCCTCATGAGAGCCAGTTTCATCACAGCGCTTGATGGTTTTTACGACTGCACTTGAAGAAACTTTCAAAGTTCTTGAAATGTTCCATTTTGACTGACCTTCATGTCTTAAAGTAATTATGGACTGTCATTTCTTTTTGCTTATTTGAGCTGTTCTTGCCATAAAATGGACTTGGTCTTTTGACAAATAGGGCTATCTTCTGTATACCTTGTCACAAAACAACTGATTGGCTCAAACGCAATAAGAAGGAAAGACATTCCACAAGTTAACTTTTAACAAGGCACACCTGTTAATTGAAATGCATTCCAAGTGACTACCTCATGAAGCTGGTTGAGAGAATGCCAAGAGTGTGCAAAGTTGTCATCAAGGCAAAGGGTGGCTATTTGAAGATTCTCAAATATAAAATATATTGTGATTCGTTTAACACTTTTTTGGTTACTACATGATTCCAAATGTGTTATCTCATAGTTTTGATGTCTTCACTATTATTCTACAATAAAGAAAAACCCTTGAATGAGTAGGTGTGTCCAAACTTTTGACTGGTAGTGTGTATATATATATATATATATATATATATATATATATGTGTGTATATAATGGTGTGTGTATAGACAGTATGGACATTGTATGAATAGGAAAGGTGTGTACAGCAGTAGTTATATAGGATGCGCCTTGACTAGAATACAGTATATACAGTACATATGAAGTGGGTAAAACGGTATGTAAACATTATTAAAGTGACCATTGTTAGATGACTATGTACATAGGGCAGCAGTCTCTAAGGTGCAGGGTAGAGTACCGGTTGGTAGCCGGCTAGTAACAGTGACTAAGTTCAGGGCAGGGTACTGGACGGAGGCCGGCTAGACATGACTATTTAACAGTCTGATGGCCTGGAAATAAAAGCTGTTTTTCAGTCTCTCGGTCCCTGTGTTGATACACCTGTACTGTTTCCGCCTTCTGCCTCTCGGATGGCTGAGGTCCTTGATGATCTTCTTGGCCTTCCTTTGACACCGGGTGCTGTAGATGTCCTGGAGGGCAGGCAGTTTGTCCCTGGTGATGCGTTGGGCTGACCGCACCACCCTATGGAGAGCCCTGCGGTTGCAGACGGTACAATTGCCATACCAGGCGGCGATACAGCTCGACAGGATGCTCTCAATGGTGCATCTCTAGAAGTTTGTGAGGGTCTTAGGGGCCAAGCCAAATTCCTTCAGCCTCCTGAGGTTGAAGAGGCACTGTTGTGCCTTCTTCACCACGCTGTCTTTGCCGATGGACCATTTCAGGTTGTCAGTGATGTGCTCGCTGAGGAACTTGAAGCTTTTCATCCTCTTCCCGTCGATGTGGATGGGGGTGTGCTCGCTCTGCTGTCTCCTGAAGTCCACGATCAGCTCCTTCGTTTTTTTATGTTGAGGTAGAGGTTATTTTCCTGGCACCACTCCGCCAGGGCCCTTACCTCCTCCCTGTAGGCTGTCTTGTCGTTGTTGGTAATCAGGCCTACCACTGTTGTGTCGTCAGCAAATGTGATGATTTAGTTGGAGACGTGCGTAGCCACGCAGTCATGGGTGAACAGGGAGTACAGGATGGGGCTGAGCATGCACCCTTGTGGGGCCCCCGTGTTGAGGATCAGCGTGGCGGAGGTGTTGTTGTCTACCTTCACCACCTGGGGTCGGCCCATCGGGAAGTTCAGGACCCAGTTGCATAGAGCGGGGTTGAGACCCAGGGCCCCAAGCTTAGTGATGACGCTGAGCTGAGCTGATGTCGATGAACCGTATTCTTACATAGGTATTCCTCTTGTCCAGATGATATAGGGCAATGTGCAGTGCGATGGCGATTGCATCATCTGTAGATCTGTTAACTACAGTGCCTTGCAAAAGTATTCATCCCCCTTGGCGTTTTTCCTATTTTGTTGCATTACAACCTGTAATTTAAATAGATTTTTATTTGGATTTCATGTAATGGACATACACAAAATAGTCCAAATTGGTGAAGTGAAATAAAAAAAATAACTTGTTTCAAAGAATTCTAAAAAATTAATAACGGAAAAGTGGTAAATGCATATGTATTCACCCCCTTTGCTATGAAGCCCCTAAATAAGATCTGGTGCAACCAATTACCTTCAGAAGTCACATAATTAGTTAAATAAAGTCCACCTGTGTGCAATCTAAGTGTCACAGAATCTCAGTATATATACACCTGTTCTGAAAGGCCCCAGAGTATGCAACACCACTAAGCAAGGGGCACCACCAAGCAAGCGGCACCATGAAGACCAAGGAGCTCTCCAAACAGGTCAGGGACAAAGTTGTGGAGAAGTACAGATCAGGGTTGGGTTAAAAAAAAATATCTGAAACTTTGAACATCCGACGAAGCACCATTAAATCCATTATTAAAACAGTGAAAGAATATGGCACCACAACAAACCTGCCAAGAGAGGGCCGCACACCAAAACTCACGGACCAGGCAAGGAGGGCATTAATCAGAGAGGCAACAAAGAGACCAAAGATAACTCTGAAGGAGCTGCAAAGCTCCACTGCGGAGATTGGAGTATCTGTTCATAGGACCACTTTAAGCCGTACACTCCACAGAGCTGGGCTTTACGGATGAGTGGCCAGAAAAAAGCCATTGCTTAAAGAAAACACGTTTGATGTTCGTCAAAAGCCATGTGGGAGACTCCCCAAACATATGGAAGAAGGTACTCTGGTCAGATGAAACTAAAATTGAGCTTTTTGGCCATCAAGGAAAACGCTATGTCTGGCGCAAACCCAACACCTCTCATCACCCCGAGAACACCATGAAGCATGGTGGTGGCAGCATCATGCTGTGGGGATGTTTTTCATCGGCAGGGACTGGGAAACTGGTCAGAATTGAAGGAATGATGGATGGCGCTAAATACAGGGAAATTCTTGAGGGAAACCTGTTTCAGTCTTCCAGAGATTTGAGACTGGGACGGAGGTTCACCTTCCAGCAGGACAATGACCCTAAGCATACTGCTAAAGCAACACTTGAGTGGTTTAAGGGGAAACATTTAAATGTCTTGGAATGGCCTAGTCAAAGCCCAGACCTCAATCCAATTGAGAATCTGTGGTATGACTTAAAGATTGCTGTACACCAGCGGAACCCATCCAACTTGAAGGAGCTGGAGCAGTTTTGCCTTGAAGAATGTGCAAAATTCCCAGTGGCTAGATGTGCCAAGCTTATAGAGACATACAGTGAGGGAAAAAAGTATTTGATCCCCTGCTGATTTTGTACGTTTGCCCACTAACAAAGAAATAATCAGTCTATAATTTTAATGGTAGGTTTATTTGAACAGTGAGAGACAGAATAACAACAAAAAAATCCAGAAAAACGCATGTCAAAAATGTTATAAATTGATTTGCATTTTATTGAGGGAAATAAGTATTTGACCCCTCTGCAAAACATGACTTAGTACTTGGTTGCAAAACCCTTGTTGGCAATCACAGAGGTCAGACGTTTCTTGTAGTTGGCCACCAGGTTTGCACACATCTCAGGAGGGATTTTGTCCCACTCCTCTTTGCAGATCTTCTCCAATTCATTAAGGTTTCAAGGCTGACGTTTTTTAACTCGAACCTTCAGCTCCCTCCACAGATTTTCTATGGGATTAAGGTCTGGAGACTGGCTAGGCCACTCCAGGACCTTAATGTGCTTCTTCTTGAGCCACTCCTTTGTTGCCTTGGCCGTGTGTTTTGGGTCATTGTCATGCTGGAATACCCATCCACGACCCATTTTCAAAGACCTGGCTGAGGGAAGGAGGTTCTCACCCAAGATTTGACGGTACATGGCCCCGTCCATCGTCCCTTTGATGCGGTGAAGTTGTCCTGTCCCCTTAGCAGAAAAACACCTCCAAAGCATAATGTTTCCACCTCCATGTTTGACGGTGGGGATGGTGTTCTTGGGGTCATAGGCAGCATTCCTCCTCCTCCAAACAGTGCAAGTTGAGTTGATGCCAAAGAGCTCGATTTTGGTCTCATCTGACCACAACACTTTCACCCAGTTCTCCGCTGAATAATTCAGATGTTCATTGGCAAACTTCAGATGGGCCTGTATATGTGCTTTCTTGAGCAGGGGGACCTTGCAGGCGCTGCAGGATTTCAGTCCTTCACGGCGTAGTGTGTTACCAATTGTTTTCTTGGTGACTATGGTCCCAGCTGCCTTGAGATCATTGACAAGATCCTCCCGTGTAGTTCTTGGCTGATTCCTCACCGTTCTCATGATCATTGCAACTCCACGAGGTGAGATCTTGCATGGAGCCCCAGGCCGAGGGAGATTGACAGTTCTTTTGTGTTTCTTCCATTTGTGAATAATCGCACCAACTGTTGTCACCTTCTCACCAAGCTGCTTGCCGATGGTCTTGTAGCCCATTCCAGCCTTGTGTAGGTCTACAATCTTGTCCCTGACATCCTTGGAGAGCTCTTTGGTCTTGGCCATGGTGGAGAGTTTGGAATCTGATTGATTGATTGCTTCTGTGGACAAGTGTCTTTTATACAGGTAACAAACTGAGATTAAGAGCACTCCCTTTAAGAGTGTGCTCCTAATCTCAGCTCGTTACCTGTATAAAAGACACCTGGGAGCCAGAAATCTTTTTGATTGAGAGGGGGTCAAATACTTATTTCCCTCATTAAAATGCTAATCAATTTATAACATTTTTGACATGCGTTTTTCTGGATTTTTTTGTTGTTATTCTGTCTCTCACTGTTCAAATAAACCTACCATTCAAATTATAGACTGATCATACTTTGTCTGTGGGCAAACGTATAAAATCAGCAGGGGATCAAATACTTTTTTCCCTCACTGTACCCCAAGAGACTTGCAGCTGTAATTGCAGCAAAAGGTGGCTCTACAAAGTATTGACTTGGGGGGGGGGGGGGGGGGGGGGGTGAATAGTTATGCATGCTCAAGTTTTCTGTGTTATTTCTTGTTTGTTTCACAAGAAAAAATATTTTGCATCTTCAAAGTGGTAGGCATGTTGTGTAAATCAAATGATACAAACCCTCCATGGGTGGTCCTCTGTAGCTCAGCTGGTAGAGCACGGCGCTTGTAATGCCAAGGTAGTGGGTTCGATCCCCGGGACCACCCATACACAAAAATGTATGTACGCATGACTGTAAGTCACTTTGGATAAAAGCGTCTGCTAAATGGCATATTATTATTATTATAAAAATACATTTTAATTCCAGGTTGTAAGGCAACAAAATAGGAAAAATGCCAAGGGGGTGAATACTTTCGTAAGCCACTGTAGCCTCTCTAAGCACTTCATGATGACAGAAGTGAGTGCTATGCGGCGATAGTCATTTAGTTCAGTTAACTTTGCTTTCTTGGGTACAGGAACAATGGTGGACATCTTGAAGCAAGTGGGGACAACAGACTGGGATAGGGAGAGATTGAATATGTCCGTAAACACTCCAGCCAACTGGTCTGCACATGTGTATTGTCAGTCAATGCAGTTTTCCAGAAGTCTTTCTTCAGATGTAGTATTTTTTCTTTAATTCAGCCTGATCTTCATTATAGATATAGCAATTTTATAGCTATGAAAATTCTATATAGATATTAAGATTTTAAATATGTTATCAACCAAAACATGGCTCACATAATTTTGTTGACGTTACAACAGATAGAACAATGAGCCAGATGTTTCATCAGATGTATAAATCTGAAGCATCCGGTTAGCATTTCCACTCACCACCAAATATGGTGATGAGAGGAAGCCCAGTGGCCGGCAGTGGGAGAGGATGTCGCGAGATGGATTTTGGCCGACATTCTGCTAATTTTCTCATCAATTAAACATTTGATCTCAATACAGTTTTATGTTTCCGAAACTAGAACCTGTTATGAACAGAGTGGACTAAGTTTTGTAGAATTTACCCTTTGTCAAAGTTTTAAAAGATTGCATTGTTTAGAAAGAGCGAAAGGGCGAATTGAGTTATTGCATACGTGCACTTCACAGAGTAGGCATTCCCTAACGGAAATATGCAAATAATTGCTAGAACACGCCAATAGGACCTCGCTAGTTCGTGCTTGGCTTTGCCCACCTCCTTCCTTGTTCTGCCCACTATAATTAATTTGTTCCCATTGGAAACGACAGGCTGTGGTCTATCTTGGGTTAGTTATAAATATTTTTGCAAGTCTGCTTTTAAATGTATTGGTTAATCATAGGCTGCAAGTTGCCACAATGTAGCTTAATTCGACTTTGAAAAGAGCACAATGTGATTTAATTATATTATTAAACATCCAGTTTAATAAGCAAATACGATGACACAACACCACATAGTCTATAGAAAAAAATACTGCTGAACAACGCTACTTGTGGTGGCAAGCACGCAACAGACTCCAAATGTGCTCCAAACAGCCATTTATAAAAAATCCATTGCACAAAAATAATTGTATGCCAAATATCGGTGATAATCATCTGATGTGAAAATAGCTGCTAAAAGTAGAGGTGCAGAGGGTGCTGCATCACCCCCTGAAAATTCAGAATAAAAAAGAAAAGATACATTTTCTCACAAAAGTAGTGCACTGGGCCTTTAATAGTGCTGAATTAGCAGACTGATTTAGCATCTATAGCGCATGCAAAAAAGAATGTTCAGCACCCCCCCTTGAAAAAAATGAACAAATAATAATAAATAAAAATAAACAGCATGTAAGGTTCTGTATTTATTTTCTTAGTCAACCTTGTGTTCTTGAACGTAGCCCTGTTTCTTTGTGTTCTTGAACGTAGTCCTGTCTTTAATTTTTGTTCATTGATTTCACCTGTGTTTGTTACTCACCTGGTCTCATTAGCTCCTTATTTAGTTCAGTTCATTCTGTTTGTGCCTTGTGAGGTATTGTTCGTTTTGACTCTACGAAGCCTTTTTCTAGCTCGTTTGTGAGAACAAGCTATAGCCTTCAGTCCTAGTTTTTGATTCTCCTGCCTGTTTGCCTACCTGTGTATGACCATTGCCTGCCTGTGACCACGATTCCTGCCTTTTGCGAAGGCTAAATAAACACCTGCCGTGCACTACACGTGAATCTACACCTTTTTCTCCCTGAGTATTCATTACACAGCATCCCCACCCCCAAACTACTTCTCGCGCGCAGCTATGTATGTGAATGAAAAACTAATTTTACAGCAAAAACAACCGTAGGCCCAGTTCAACTCTTCTGATGTAAAGTATCTGAGTATAGTAACAGTACAACCTAAACAAAACTTGCCCTGATGAAGCATATGGTCCTTATAGATTATATTTGAAGTAAAGTAAGTGTGTGTTTGAGTGTTTGCATTAGTACAACATTTGGAGTGGGACATATCCTGGTGGTGGTGGTCCCTGCGACTGTCAGTCTTACATCTTAGCCATAAAACAGATTTGAATGTCAGGACACGGTCGCTAAGCCCAGCTAGCACATTTGGTTCCTTGGAAGTTGTGAGAAAATTGCTCCTGTTCTGGGAACGTTATGTTTAGGTTGCAGGGAGGTTCTGAGAATGTTTTAGTATGGTTCCTTGAAAGTTTTCCCGGGAGGTTTTATTAATGCTCTGAGAACGGAAACTATAGGTTAAACTTTCACTGAATGTTTCAATAACACTGCTAGGTTTTTTGGGGGTTAACTTTTTTGAACTCCAAGCACAGATAGAAATTCATTTATATATTTGTTTTTATTGTGACACGGCATCAGTGAGATTCAAACCTATAATCTTCTGTTCTTTATCCATGGAATTACTCCACTGCTCCACCAGGTTGGCGCTAGCATGAGATATATATATATTCGCATACAAAGCTGTTCATTTGAGCCTATTCAAACACACCCATTTCAAAGGAAACAAGCACTCATTAAGATCAGGTGTGGCAAATTAGTGGGTGCGGCGAACACACTTAACAAGATAGAGGATAGAGAGAGTTTTGTTGATGCTGAGAACAGAATGTATGTTTTTTCTCTGAACGTTACTAAAGGTCTTATAGTTTTTATGGAAAGTTTTCTTAAAGTTCTCGGAACAATTTGAGAACATGACTTTAAATAGAACCATGTGGAAACCTGTACGAAACGTTATGCTGAAGTACTGAAATTCCCACAGAAGAACATTGTTTCTTAACGTTCTCCGAACTAATTGAGAACATTCCCAATATCAAACCAGTTGGAGAATGCTAGTAGAACATTACCAACATTGAAATTAAATGCAACCATGTTTGAACTTTTAAGAAACATTCTGTTAAAGTAATAAAATACCAAGACATAACGTTTTTTTGCTCTCACCATGCTCTAAGAAATATATTGTTCTCAGAACAATATGTGCTAGCTGGGAGTGTTGTACTAAGGTTGCTACACTACCCCCTTCCTTCAGACAGCATGTTAGTCTTGGATATCCTCGACCTTGGAGAAACCTAAGCCTATAGGCAACGACACAAAAGTGTACCATTCAAAGATTGCGAAAGTAAGCAGTCTGGCTCGACAGACTAACAGCGTGTAGGCACGCTTCACTATTAAACATTGTGCCTGGACTGATGGGATATACTTCTAATATATATTCATATTTGCGACATCCCACCTTTGGGTTCTGACTGACACCAATGTAGCAAATTTGGGGATAGCTCTACCGGGACTTGAACTTAGGCTCCAAGTGACTGTCAGTCCAACCCCAGCTAGCACATTTGGTTCCTTTGAAGTTGTGGGAACTTACATTTTTGGTTTCCCATTGGTTCTGGGAACGAAGCCATACCTTTCCTGACCTGGTAAAATTGAATGTTTTTATAAACATTCTGAGAACGGAAGTGAAAATTTTGCCTGTTCTGGGAACATTAATTTCTAGATTTCAGGAAGGTTCTGAGAACGTTTTACTATGGTTCACTGAAAGTTTTCCTGGGACGTTTTTTATCCGGATCTTATTGAAATATTTTTACCAGCTCTGTGTTTTCTCAAAATGAAAAAAGGGAGGGCATAGGCAGACGTTGCAATTGGAGGATGCATTTTATGCATAAAGTATAATTAAATTCAATAGGTTAAATCTGTAGAAACTTTAATTGAGAAATTAAGTAATTAAAAAAATTAAATTGTGCTGCTGTACCTAAAATAATTGCACTACACCACTGCCCAAAAAACATACGTTCCCACAACTTCCAAGGAAACAAATGTGCTAGCTGGGAGAAGTTTGGTTAATTATTTCTCAAGTGAAAAAATTACAACACTTCATTGAAGAATCCCGTCCATAGTTCCGACTCCTACTAGGAGTAGAACTGTTGACCAATCACCGACGAAGGGGTGTAGACTTCGGCTACCGAACTTCGACTTGCCTCAAGAAAAAAATGTGTGTGCGCGAACAGCCGGAAAAAAAACCTGCCGAACACCAAAACATCACAACATTTCGTCATGACATACGCGCAAACTGTTTCAACTGGGAAGCATGCGACAGTCAGATGTCGTGTGTCTAACCCATATTCATCTAGGTTTCTGCTTTCTTTGTCTGGTGTTAGCTAATTACTGGGTAGCTAGGTCTTCAGCAAGCATGGAACAAAAGCGGGGTAAGGGTTGCCCAAAACTCAGACACAGTTGTCATGTCATTACATCAACAGACATACCAAACTGAAAATCATTGATAGTCATTATATACACTATATATACACAAAAGTATGTGGACACCCCTTCAAATTAGTGGATTTGGCTATTTCAGCCACACCTGTTGCTGACAGGTGTATCAAATCTAGCACACAGCCATGCAATCTCCATTGACAAACATTGGCAAGGTAGAATGGCCTTACTGAAGAGCTCAGTGACTTTCAACGTGGCACCGTCATAGGATGCCACATTTCCAACAAGTCAGTTTGTCAATTTTCTGCCCTGCTAGAGCTGCCCCGGTCAACTGTAAGTGCTGTTATTGTGAAGTGGAAACATTTAGGAGCAACAACGGCTCAGCCGCTAAGTGGTAGGCCACACAAGCTCACAGAATGGGACTGCCAAGTGTTGGAGCGCATAGCGCATAAAAATCGTCTGTCCTCGGTTGCAATACTCACTACTGTTACGAACCGGCTCGTAGCCTGTAACAAAGAGGGAGACAACACGGAGATAAAGAAATAAACATATATTTATTAAATAAAGTAACCTATATACAAGTAACAATGGTGTGTAGTCAGTAGTGTAAGTGAGTGGGTGAGTGCATAGATGGTGATAATGAGGGGTGTTGAGAGGTGCCACGATGTATGGGGGAAAGGTGTATTTATCCCCCAGGACACACCCGAGTCCAGGTGTGTCCCATTTTGCTGTCGACCCTCCCAGCTTCGCCCACCGACATCCTATTAAGGAAAACAAGAGCAGAGAGAAATAATTCGGTAGTGGGAGGGTCGTCACACTATCAAGGACCCCGGAACACCACACCAATCATAAATAAACACAAACATACTGCCCTGGTTAAAGCTGCCCCACTGCCTCAACCAACCTCGTCCTCCCCAGACCTCAGCAACCTTTGCGCACAGGAAGCAACCTTTAAGAGGAAAGAAGAAAATGAGGACAGCAGGGAACAGCAGGGAACAGATGACAGGAGCGACGGGACAACAGGACAACACAAAATAAACAGTGGCCGGTCACGTGGACGACATGCAGACGTCACAACACTCGGGAACGCGCATGAGAAAACACATGTCCACCGATCAATAGGACCAGACAAGTTCAGGAACAGGGCACACGAGAGAGAGCATCAGCAACGACATTATCAGCCCCCCTGATGTGCCGCACATTGAGATGGAATGCCTGTAAGAACAAACACCATCTTATTATCCTCTGGTTAGGACATGTCATAGACCTCAAGAAGGTGAAAGGGTTATGGTCGATGTAGACCACAATAGGTACTACACCCGACCCAATGTACACCTCGAAGTGTTGTAGCGCCCATATGAGTGCTAACGCTTATTTTTCCACCACGGAGTAGTTCAACTGACAATGGTTAAACTTCTTGGAAAAGAAACTAACGGGCCTCTCAACACCGGACACATCTGCTTGCAGCAGGACTGCACCTGCCCCCACCTGCAAGAGGAATAACAAATCCATGCGAGGAGCAGCCAGCACCTGAGCAAACTCACACTTTGCCAAGTTGATATCGAGGCGACCCGCAGCTAGGAGGTCGAACAAGGCTTGAATACGGGACAGATGCTCCTCCCAAGTATCTGCATAAAGCACTACATCATCCAGATAAACAGGGCACCCGACCAGACCGGAGACCCTATTCATAAGGCGCTGAAAAGGGGCAGGTGCGTTACGCAGGCCGAAACGCATAATCGAATACGAGTACAGACCGGAGGGTGTAATAAAGGCAGAGATTTCACGTGCCCTACGTGTCAGTGGCACCTGCCAATAGCCCTTTAACAGGTCAAACCTGCTCACAAACGTCGCTGCTCTGACCTGATCAACGCAGTCCTCCATCCGAGGAAAAGGAAATTAATCTCGCTTGGTGACACTGTTTAGTGACAAAATATTTTTGTCCCATCCTGTTTACTGACCAAGATACAGGGAGAAGCCCAGCTGGAGAAAGAAGGCTCTGCAATATCACTCACCAGCATGTACCTGATCTCATTATGCAGACAACTACGTTTCTCTGAAGAAACTCTATAGACCCGCTAACGGATGGGATCAGCATCCCCAACGTCAATATCGTGTTCTATTAAGTTTGTACGTGTACGCGTATCAGAAAACAAAACGGGAAAACTCTGGACCAGACTTACCAACTCGTCTCTCCTATCAGCAGGTAGATGACCGAGAAAGCTATCCAAAACAGCCAGTGACTCTGAATTTTTCAATCTACCCTGCACTACGCAATCGTCGTGACCAGGGACATCCTCCTCACCATGCACAAACACAGAATGAAAAACATTTGAACCCAGTGATGTAACAGTACCGGACAAAATAACAGGTTTAACGTCCTCTGCGGACTCCCACTGTTCGGCTAAAGTGACAAGGCTCAGCTCGCCAATGAAATATTCTTTTCATCCTCCCCTGTGAAGATGACAGCTTCTCTTTAGCCATCTCACCAGCAGCGTACAGGCGCGCCGGAAATCACACACGAGAACAGGGACTGAAGTGGCTTGGGAGACTTCCAGTCATCCTGGAGCATTGCTAGAAGCCCACGCACACTATGTCCGAACACTAGGTCATTTGGACTGAAACCTGTGCTCTCCTGTGATATAGTAACCATGGCAACCCCTCCTCCCAATCCTTATCCATCTCTGTACAATAAGCTCTCAACAAAGACTTAAGTGTTTGATGGAAACATTCCACCGCTCCTTGACTCTGCACGTGATAGGCGCTAGCCAAATTGTGTTTAATATGGAGCTGTTGGAGAACCTGACCAAACAGATTAGAGGTGAAATTAGAACCTTGGTCCCTCTGAATAACCTTAGGGATTCCAAACAGCGAGAAACTGAGTCAAAGCTTTTAGCATGGACTTAGTCGTGATAGACCGGAGAGGATAGGCAGCAGGAAACCTAGTGGTCTGACATCATAGTGAACAGGTAACTACTACCATTCTTAGAGCGAGGCAGAGGGCCAACACAGTAAACAATCAGATACTCAAAAGGCTGGCTGACTACAGGAATAGGAAACAACGGTACTGGCTTAATAGCTTGATTAGGTTTACCCGTTAATTGACAGGTGTGACAGGTTTTGATGAACACAGAAACATCACTCTTTAACCTAAGCCATAAGAAATGTCTCAGTATGCGATTGTAGGTTTTCCTCATGCCCAGATGTCCAGCAACGTCGTTGTGGGAAGTTTTCAACACCAACTCACGTAACTTAACTGGTACAACAACCTGACTAATAGCATCCCCCACAAAACAACTACTATGAGGCACCCATTTTCTCATCAGGACATCATCCTGGAGAAAATAGCCATGGGCGACATCTCCCAACTGTTCCACAGGCACAACATGGTCACGCAACTCTTCTAATGTGGGGTCAGCCCACTGCTCCTTGATTAGATCAGAGCGTGGCACAGATAACGGGATAACAGGGAAAGTAGTGACATATTTCTTTGTACAATCATTAGCCGGCGCTGTGACCAGGTCGCCATGGCTCATGGAATGCGTCACCGCGCATGCAGAGAACACCTCTGGGGAAACTCAGCACGCTCTCATCGGGACATCCCTACAAACAACGGCTTAGCGGAAACCACTAGAGATGGAGACACGACAGGCCATACACGCCCACCAGCCAAGTTATTCCCAAGGATAACGTCGATACCCTCAACAGGCAACGAAGGACGCACCCCTACAACTACCTCGCCTTTCACCAGTTCAGAATCCAACATCAGTTTATGTAATGGAACTGACAGTGTTCCCGATTCCGCTAATTAAAATACTATTCCCCCGAATCAGTCTCAGCAGAGAAGGGTAACAGACTAACACAAACGACTCAGAGGGCACCTGTGTCCCTTAGGATCTTCACTGGCACTGGGTCGTTACTTCCTAACAGACACAAAACCCTCCATAATGAAAGGTAAATAATCTGTGTAATTTGGGACTTTCACATGCACCTGTGCATGAGACAGACTGACAGGAGTGAATGAATGTGGGACAGGCACTGCTAACGCCGTAGGTTTAGAATTTACCCTTAGCCCTGAGAACAGGACATCCGTTTTTCCAATGTCCTGAACGCTGACAGTAGTGACACTCTTGACTGAAGTCAGCTTTACCACGGGAGCTAGGCTCAACCCTAGATGAGTGAAGCTCTGCCCGTGAACCAGAGTGTCTCGGTGGGCCAGGCCCAAATCTCTCCCAATGCCCCCACTCACTCTGAATGCTGGGCGCTGCAAAGCCACTTTTGTGAGTCAAAACATACTCGTCTTCTTCCCCAAGCAAACTCTCCCCCGAGAGCTTTCCATCCCTAACCAAGTATAGCCACTCTTGTTGCAGCTTGATTTTAGCGCGCTCCAATTCCTGTTTAAATTCCAATTCCTTATCATGCTTAACACAATCAGCACGCACCAAATCCTGTTTAAATTCCAATTCCTTATCATGCTTAACACGATCATGCTCTAGCTGTAACATAAGCAGTTCTTTCTGCTGTTCAAAAGAAAGACTACTAGGGCTAACAGACGGAGCGGCCATTGTAGCGAAACCGGGAGACGGCTGGGGAAGTGGCGAGTCCTCGGAAGAGGCTGCCCCAGTGGTAACTACGAGTATACCACTCTCCATCAGATTGGCCTTCAATATCAACCTAATAGAATTTTTTGACGTTTATCACTAATTTCAACCTGGTAGTGTTCAGCGATCTTCAACAGCTGTTCTTTAGTACATAATTCTAACAGTTCCTCTGATGGAATGCGAATGAACTCATCTACATTAGACGCCATAGTCACAAAGTAACATTTACATTTTAGTCATTAAGCAGACGCTCTTATCCAGAGCGACTTACAGGAGCAACCAATGCAGTGTGATCATTGTAAAGCTTTTGGTCATGTTTCAAGTGTTTGCAGAAAGGAGAAGCCGAGACGTCCAAGTTGTGGAAAAGATCATATCATGTGTTATAAAAGTGAGGAAAATGTGACATGTTGCAATTGTGGTGGGAACCATGAAGCTACATCTTTCGATTGCCCGACAAGGGTGAAAGAGAATGAGGTTGCCAAAGTCAGGGCTGTCCAGAGTATTTCATATGCAGCAGCTGTCAAAAGGTTTGAGGGTTTTTAATGGTGCTCCTGAAGAGTCCATGATGGTGGATAGGCCTTCACTGCATGTGTAGTGTATGATGGATTATGACTTTGCTAATGTTTTCAAGTGGAACCTGAGAGGATGTTTATTCAGTTTCAGAGGGAGTTGTTTTAGAGTGACGCCCCATAGAACAGAGGGAGTCTGTGTGTTGTAGACAGGGGATTGGACAGAGGGAGCCACCCATATTTTGGGAAAAATTATAAGTATGGGCTAGGGAACAAAGAAGATCAGAGCAGACATATTATTTTGGGACTCTGCTCTCCGGATGCTGTAGACATCTGTAAACTTATGCTGAAATCTTGTGATGTGAATAAAACTTATGATCAAAGCTCAGTATAAGCGGACTCCTTTGTTACAGCATAATTAGCAACATTGACTCGACACTACAAATGGCGATGAGTGATGAGGCGGGTCTGCGTCTCTGCAGTGTTTCATTCATGAACAGCGAAGTGACTCTCGCTCAAGACGCCGGCTTATAAGGTGAGATTTCTCCCGGTCTTGTGTGTGATTTCGTTCGTCTGCTTTTGGGTGTGTGCGCTGGGGAGATGTACCGTAAAGGACCGGTGTGTGCTGCTGTTGCTTTTATTGCTGTGGACTAGGGGTCTGGCCTAACCATTCTAAATTTATTTGCACTGGTAAACAGCGCAAAAGGGGGGAGTGTCTATAGAGTGTCTATAGAGATATTTGGCTTGAATAAGAGTTCAAGAACAATCGATTGAGAGGAATAAGGCCTAGGCATATGTATGTAACTTAGAACCGCTGTGAATCAACGGAAACCCTCATGGAGGTGATCAATATGATGGGCCAACAAATCCTGTAACACTTTAGGTGGAATAGGTGAGTCCTGGGGACTGGAGGCCGTGGTATATTGTGATTGCATGTTACTGCTCAGCTGGTGATTGACGAATCATTTGTTTGATGTGACCACTCATTACGATTCCGGAGGGACCTCGTGTTAGCACAAATTTAGCAAACAAAGACATTTTACGGCACGGCGGAGGGAGAAATGCTAAACGTGGCCTGCTAATAATGCTTCATGCTACATGCTAATGCTAAATGCTAAATGCTAATTTTTCATGCTACATGCCAATTTTGATGCGGGTTATGTTCGATATTTTTTCCTTGGTGGTCCATTGGAATGGGTCGAGACACCAATATTGTGTTTAGATAGTTTGGGCTTGGTGCCGGATGTTTTGTGAGCTCTGTTAAGTGTTATTGTTTGTCTATAGGGGTAAAAGAGAGGAGGTATAGCAGACTGCTAACGTTCTGTTGTCTGGAGTGAAGAGAGCTGAGAGAGAACTCCTTCCACTGTGAAATCGCAGTGATGAATGTACTGTGCATGCGTGTGATTTTACGACACTAGAGTGATGTAGGGGTAAATAGGTCACTCCTCTGCTACACTGTGCTGTGGGGAGGCTCAGACGAACGAAGGAACAAAAGACATAGAGATTTAGAGTCTAATGGTGTATTCTGGTTGTTACATCGGCTGCTGTTTGACGATGAAACTGTTTTCTTGAGACCTGTTGAATTGATAAATGAGAGAGAGATGTTGACGGATTAAAAATAAAAATAATTAAATAAATAAATAAAATAAAAATGTTATTGAGCTATTTATACGATTCCTGAGTTATTTCTTAGCGCGAATGTGACTAGAGGAGTATTGAATGGTTAAAATAACTCAGTGACTGCATAAACTACTAAATTCTTGTCTGTTTCTTTGTTATTCTGTCATATGAGAGACGGTAAGAGGAAGAGAGCGGAAGTGCTGACGTGTACATCATGTGACAGGGTGTGACGCGACAAGAGGCTGCTGCGACAGGATCAAGTCAAAAGAGAATCAGGCTAGTGCTGTTCTGTTTACAAAACCTTCCACTACAGGATATTTGATGTTATGACAATTTGACAAGGACTTGGCAAAAGACTGATCAATTGATGAAAATAAAAATTGCATTTTGGAGTTTTTGTGCATGAGTGGGTTTGATTAGAGTTGTGTTGGGAATCGAGTACTGACATTATTCTGTAAAATTAAGATAATTGGATGCTTATTAAGCAATTGGGTTTATGAGTACTGTAGTGTTGCTGGATTATAGGTATTTATTTTTTGGATTGCTCTGAAGTTGTCTACTTTCCTGTACTTTTCCTGATTGAAGGTGGTAAGAGAGCCACTAATTGATAAATTAGTAAAATAAAATACAAAATTATTTTTGATTATTCATAAATTTATTGATAAATTGTTTAATTAAAAATATATATATATTATTTTTGAATATTCATATTTTTATTGATTAATTTTTTATTATTTAGAGAAAAATTATAATAATATTTTTTTTAGTTTATATTAATAATTAAAGGGAGGACACTATAAGCTATATATTCTAAAATAATAAAATAATTCACAATAAAGGAATATAAAAGAGTTGTTACAATGGGGAAAAATTATATCAGGACTATGAAGGTAATTACACCTGTTGATATAGTACAAAATAGTAATCCTCTAGTTAATGGTATTGCTAGGTTATCCGGCAAATGGAACAAACGTTGGCCTGACATTGAACAACCATGGCCAGTGGAAGGGACTCTTAACCCTGATGTAATCAACATAATGAAAGTGCTTCTGTCAATTCATAAAGCAGTATAAAAGAAAGGGGAAAAAAGGGAACAACGTAAAGAAAAGAGACAAAGAGAGCTGGGTGTTCTTAAGCTGTTTGAAAATGAAGGACAAAAACTGATAAAAGATGCCAGCGATAAAATAAACAAAGGTATAGAGAAAATGGTGAAACAAGGAAAGGCGACAGAAAAACTAATGGCAGAAGTCAGTACACCTTTCTCACATACGGATTCAGCAAAAAGACCCCCACCTTATGAGGAAGAAGTAGAGCTTAAGGACGTCTATCCTCAGCTTCCGGTGATCGTTCAGGAGGGTGATTATTGTATCAGAGATGAAGATGAACGAATAATAGAGAGAGGACAAGCAGAAACGACCATAAAGATGAATCCAAAACTCCAGAAGTAAGAAAAAACCGAGATGTCTGGAAACCAAGGGTAGAATGAGGTTCAGGAGAATGGAACTTGATGATGATGATGATGATGATGATGATGATGATGATGATGATCAGAGTGATTCAGAAGAGATCATGGGTGGATATGACCCTGTGATCAGACGGAGGTTGGCCAGAGCGGAAAGAAGGGGTGATGGATGTTTGAAGAAGAAGAATACAAGAGATTCGAGTTCTGATAAAAGCAAAGATGAAGACAGCGATAAAGAGTGGGAGATTAAAGGTGCTTCATATTCAAGAGGATTTTATCCAACAATGACTAGCACAGAAGAAATAGAAAGAGATATAGACCGATGCGTATCATGCCTGGATAAAGCGAATGATTTAGGAGAAGTAAAAGAACTGGAGGAACAACTCAAGAAGCTGAAGATAGAGAAGAAAAAACTGCTGAGAAAAGGATCCCAAGAATTGGAGGAGAAGAATACATTGAGGCCAAGGAAAGAGAGAAAAGTAAGAAGATGATGGAAGATGATATTTTGAGGACAAAACTTAGAATATAAGCTTTTGAAGAATACTGATATGTCAACAACAAGAAAGAGCAGGAGGAAACAACAGAGGGAATTTCTGAGGAAGATAAAGGAGCAAGTGAAGATCATCTGGAGGACAGGTGAACCCTTAAAGGATGCAAGGATTCTAGAGTGCCTAGAAGATCCGAAGGGGGGTGTCAGCTGGTAACACCAATTAGGGACAAATATCCAACAATTGAAGTGAAAATAAAAGGACTAGGAGAAGTGATAGTGGAAAAGCTTTTATCTGTGTTGAGCCTGATGAGGTTACACATCTCACTATGTAAAATTAACTAATTAGGATAGGGATTTGAGGGAGTAAAACAGTTGATTACTCTTAAGGAACCAATTGAGCTCTGCTATAAAAATCAAAGAGAAATTAAAATACCCATACTGGTATCAGAACATATACCTATTGCATTGTTGGGAAGAGATGCATTGTGTAAATTGAACTATACAATAAGATGTACACTAGACGGCTGTCTGGTAGAAGATTTTAAAAGAGTAGGGTTTTTGGGAATCATATTTGCTTGAAAAGATAATATCATAGGAAGGAGGACAATCTATTAGACTGCCTATTAGACAATCTGTCTGAAAAATAAAGTTAAAAGGGGTGACTGTTATTCTTGGTTATATTCCTACACCAAGAGGTGCAGGAGATTTCAAACTAGGCTAAAAGATGCTCAATCGTTTGCCAAGTCTGTGTGTAAAGAAGTCAGAAGCAGGTGGGGATTACCCGATCACATATTCTAAAAATTGGTGGTAAAGGCTTTTGTGAATAAGTCAGTGAAATGGGTTTTTGAAAAAGTTAGGAGAACTAGGGTTGAAGGAACTCTAGGACAGTTAGCTAAGTTTCAATGTTAGTTAGTAGTAAGAGAGAGAGAACTAGTGGTGACAGATGGAAATACAAGTCAAGAGTTCAAAGTCTTAGGGAGAATGGATGAAGTAACAACAAGGACATCAACACTTCAGCCTATTATAACAACAGTGAGAAGCAATTTAACTCTTTCAACATTGATAGTTATTAAAGCCATAAATATATCGCATTTGATTACAAGGGAGCAGATAGCTCCAGCACCAATTTTAGAGGAATTTCATAGTCTGGGAAGCCTATCATTGGAGGATAAGTCTAAGAGAGAAGTGTGGATTTTTCCATGGTATGGTGTAAAATTTTTGGAAGATCATATTGATAATATTACCTATACTTTGCAGGGTTTTGCAAATGAAACGATAAGAGGGTTTAACCTTCTGTCGAATACTCAAAGAAGTCACAGACTGACGCTGTTGAAACATGATATGGCTCTTGACTATATTCTAGCAAAACAAGGTGGCTTATGTTTGGCTATGAATTTGACGGGGGATGATTGTTATACTTTGATTCCAGATAGTTCAGATAATATCACTAGTGTTATAGATGCACTGAAGAATATAAAGGATGCATTTGGTAGATCTGAAGGAGCTGGATGGTCAGCGAAGACTTTGTTGCAAGATCAGTTAGGCCCAGTGGGAGCAGTGATGGTTCAGATTTTAGTAGCAGCTTTGATAGCACTGTGTGTGATGTTTTGCTTTTGTACTTTGTTACTGACCTTTGCGAAAGCTATGATATTGAGATGGGTTGGAGTTGTGATGCCTGGAGACAACACTCAGATGCCGTTGTTGACTGTTCCTGATCTGGATGAAGATGGACAAGTGGGACTGGATGGAGTATTGATGGATAAATATCCTTTTGGATTATTTGATTATTTTTCAAATGTTTTTCAATATTAGTGTGATTTTAGTATTTTGTTATGAATCAAAGGGGGGAAATAGAATAATGTGATTCATTCATATATCATTTTATATCATTTTTTATATTCTTAGTTGATATTGATGTTTTAATTTGAATGTGTTGTTTTGCAAAAGATACTGTTTGGTCTTTTCTTTTCTTCCAGAAGCATTTGGGGGAATATGTAGAGATTGAAATACTCAAACAAGGACAATATGAAAGGACAATATGAAAGGAGAATATGAAGGGAAAGGAGGAGATGGAACAAGGAAGGTGTGGAAATGTTCCAATTCCATCATCGAAGATGCATTGGAAGTCGAGACTGCTGAGGAGATGAAGTGTAGTGGACTACATTCCAGTGTCTGCAATGAAATATAGACATATTTGCATGTGTAATACATAATTTGTGTCATATTCTTTCTGTATTAATTTTTGTAGAATGATATTTGATGTTATTGGATACATGTGGGGATCTTAGATGTTTTTGTTTATTTCGTGGAAGCTTAGGGATATGGAGTCTAGGCAGGGATAGAGATAATCCACAGTAGGGTCCGATGGGTCGACCAGCCTGAGAGTGGACATTTTGGATAGTATTTTGTTTGCTGGGGCTTTTCATGTGTATTTAATTGCATCATAGTTTCAAATGCATTGATAAAGATTTATGAATTGATCTGGAGTACTTAGGTGGTTGCCTGGGGCAGAGGGGCCGTGAGAGATTTTACTGTCTTGATTGATGGATGGATATTTGGAAAGAAGGCTGCCAGACAGGTTTTTCGCTCTCACACTCCATAAAGATTTGTTCATATTTCATAGTAATGTATTCACACTTCATAAAGATTTGTTCATATTTCATAGAAAGGTATTTACACTCCAGAGAAAAGTGTTTTGGGTTTATTGTTAAAGATACTCAATAAGAGAAATTGTTACTTGTCATAATCCTATTCTTTTTGTTTTCGAAGACTTTTAGTTAGTCTCGAAGGGGGGAAATATGTAGTGTATGATGGATTATGACATTGCTAATGTTTTCAAGTGGAACCTGAGAGGATGTTTATTCAGTTTCAGAGGGAGTTGTTTTAGAGTGACGCCCCATAGAACAGAGGGAGTCTGTGTGTTGTAGACAGGGGATTGGACAGTAGAGGGAGCCACCCATATTTTGGGAAAAATTATAAGTATGGGCTAGGGAACAAAGAAGATCAGAGCAGACATATTATTTTGGGACTCTGCTCTCCGGATGCTATAGACATCTGTAAACTTATGCTGAAATCTTGTGATATAAATAAAACTTATGATCAAAGCTCAGTATAAGCGGACTCCTTTGTTACAGCATAATTAGCAACATTGACTCGACACTACACACGCTTCAGGGGTTGCCTTTCACCAGCAGGACCCTGACATTTTAAAGGTTAAGAAGGTGGACTTTGTGGCCTTTATAGCTATGGTGATTAATGGCACTGCCAAGGTGGAGAGAAGGTCCAGGAAGATAGAAATCATTGTGGATGCGGCAGAGCGGTTGCTGGGACTGAAAGATTTCTCGGAGGAGGAGTTACATGGAATATTGTCACAAGCCATACCACCCTCTCAGGCCTTAGAGACTGAGAAGGGAGATATGGAGATTTGAAAGATGGAAGAAGCGGGAGTCTTGTTTTGTAAATGTACAATTTTTATTTAGGTGGATTAAGTTAGTTTCCCTATCACATATGGATTTTCTTTTTACCTTGTTTTGGTTTTTCAACCCGTCCAGTTGGTGGCGGCAATACACCTTTTTGGGTTATAATCCGCCATAACACCCACATAAGAAGAAGAACAGGAGAAAGAATTCGGCAGATAGAGTAGGAGGGTCTTCACACTACCGAGTTCCAACTGCCTCTGGAAGCAACGTCAGCACAATAATTGTTTGTCGGGAGCTTCATGAAATGGGTTTCCATGGCCAAGCAGCCGCACACAAGCCTATGGTATGGGGCTGTTTTTCATGGTTCGGGCTAGGCCCATTAGTTCCAGTGAAGAGAAATATTAACTCTACAGCATACAATGAAATTATAGACGATTCTGTGCTTCCAACTTTGTGGCAACAGTTTGGGGAAGACCCTTTCCTGTTTCAGCATGACTATGCCCCTGTGCACAAAGCGAGGTCCATACCGAAATGGTTTGTCAAGATCGGTGTGGAAGAACTTGACAGGACTGCACAGAGCCCTGACCTCAACTCCATCGAACACCTTTGGGATGAATTGGAACGCCAATTGCAAGCCAGGCCTAATCGCCCAACATCAGTTCCCGACCTCACTAATGCTCTCGTGGCTGAATGGAAGCAAGTCCCCGGAGCAATGTTCCAACATCTAGTGGAAAGCCTTCCCAGAAGAGCGGAGGCGGTTATAGCAGCAAAGGGGGGACCAACTCCATATTAATGCCCATGATTTTTGAATGAGATGTTTGACGAGCAGGTGTCCACATACTTTGTATCTTGATTAGATAAATATTGAACCCCCTGAGTCAACACGTTAGAATCACCTTTGGCAGTGATTACAGCTGTGAGTCTTTCTGGGTAAGTCTCTAAGAACTTTGCACACCTGGATTGTACAATATTTGTACATTATTCTTTAAAAATTCTTCAAGCTCTGTCAAGTTGATTGTTGATCATTGCTAGACAGCCATTTTCAAGTCTTGCCATAGACTTTCATGCCGATTTAAGTCAAAACCGTAACTAGGCCACTCAGGAACATTCAATGTCATCTTGGTAAGCAACTCTAGTGTATATTTGGCCTTGTGTTTTATGTTATTGTCCTGCTGAAAGGTGCATTTGTCTCCCAGTGTCTGTTGGAAAGCAGACTGAACAAGGTTTTCCTCTGGGATTTTGCCTGTGCTTAGCTCTATTCCGTTTTTAAAAAATCCTACACTCCCTAGTACTTGCCGATGACAAGCATACCCATAGTATGATGCACCCACCACCATGCTTGAAAATATGAAGAGTGGTACTCAGTGATGTGTTGTGTTGGATTTGCCTCAAACCTAACACTTGGTACATAAAATTAATTTCTTTGCCACATTTTTTACAGTTTTATTTAGTGCCTTAATGCAAACAGGATGGATGTTTTGGAATATTTTTATTCTGTACAGGCTTACTTCTTTTCACTCTGTCAATTAGGTTAGTATTGTGGAGTAACTACAATGTTGTTGATCCATCCTCAGTTTTCTCCTATCACAGCCATTAAATTCTGTAACTGTTTTAAATTCACCATTGGCCTTATAGTGAAGTCCCTCAGCAGGTTTCTTCCTCTCCGGCAACTGAGTTAGGAAGGACACCTGTATCTTTGTAGTGACTGGGTGTATTGATACACGATCCAAAGTGTAATTAATAACTTCACCTTGCTCAAAGGGATATTCAATGTCTGCTTTTTTTTAAAAACCAATCTACCAATAGATGCCCTTCTTTGCAAGGCATTGGAAAACTTTATTGGTCTTTGTGGTTGTATCTGTGTGTGAAATTCACTGCTCGACTGAGGGACCTTACAGATAAATGTAGGTAGTCATTCAAAAATCATGTTAAACAGTCCATGCAACTTAATATGTGACTTCGTAAGCAAGTTTGTACTTATTTAGGCTTGCCACAACAAAGCGGTTGAAAACTTATTGACTCAAGACATTTTAACTTTTCATTTGCAATAAAACATCTGAATCCAACTGTAGTGATGCGATAAAATATATAAAAAAATCTCCATTCCTATTAGGCAAATGCAAGGAAACGGGGCCTAGGTCTCTCAAGTGTAAGTGTGTGTGTGTGTGGGTGTGTGTGTGTGTGTGTGTGTGTGTGTGTGGTGTGAGTGCGCGTTTGTATGTGTATACAATATATGTATCACAGAGCCCCAGGTCTCTCAGATGTTGGATGACATGACCATCTCGCACCGTAAGGCTCTTCCTCTCCTGCTGAGGGATATGTAGGACAGAGAGAGAGAAAGAGAGAGACACACACACACACACTGAGGCGTGGTGTTGGCACATTAACGACAGGACCCTGACAGCAGCACACATCGCCAGAACAAAAGACAGCAACACTTTTAATTCAATGACAATTGTTGGAGTTTAACAATGGCCCTCGCTAAAGTAGTTTAATAAAGGGTGAGAAAGGTGATTGTCTGCACTTCACTTCAATGGCTTTCTGTTTTTGGTTGTTGTCCCTACGGCTAGATATTTTCGTATCAAAAATAACCTTACAGTGGCATTTGTCCATTATTTCTCAGGACATATCTACAATAGACAGGGCCTGACAGAGACCAGGCTGGTTGGAATGTTCCTTTAATTTTTTTATTTCTTTACCTTTATTTAACCAGGTAAGCCAGTTGAGAACAAGTTCTCATTTGCAACTGCGACCTGGCCAAGATAAAGCAAAGCAATGTGATTAAAAACAACAACACAGAGTTACAAATGGAATAAACAAAAACAAAACGTACAGTCAATAACACAATAGACAATCTATATACAGTGTGTGCAAATGTAGTAAGTTATGGAGGTAAGGCAATAAATAGGCCATAGTGCAAAATAATTACAATTTAGTATTAACACTGGAGTGATAGATGTGCAGAAGATGATGTGCAAATAGAGATACTGGGGTGCAAATTAGCAAAATAAATAACAATGTAAACAATATGGGGATGAGGTAGTTGGGTGGGCTAATTACAGATGGGCTGTGTACAGGTACAGTGATCGGTAAGCTGCTCTGACAACTGATGCTTAAAGTTAGTGAGGGAGATAAGTGTCTCCAGCTTCAGAGATTTTTGCAGTTCGTTCCAGTCATTTGCAGCAGAGAACTGGAAGGAATGGCGGCCAAAGGAGGTGTTGGCTTTGGGGATGACCAGTGAGATATACCTGTTGGAACGCATACTAGGGGTGGGTGTTGCTATGGTGACCAATGATCTAAGATAAGGCGGGGATTTGCCTAGAAGTGATTTATAGATGACCTGGAGCCAGTGGGTTTGGCGACGAATATGTAGTGAGGGCCAGCCAACGAGCGCAATGGTGGGTAGTATATGGGGCTTTGGTAACAAAACGGATGGCACTGTGATAGACTACATCCAATTTGCTGAGTAGAGTGTTGGAAGCTATTTTGTAAATGACATCCCCGAAGTCTAGGATCGGTAGGATAGTCAGTTTTACGAGGGCATGTTTAGCAGCATGCTTTGTTGCGAAATAGGAAGCCGATTCTAGATTTAACTTTGGATTGGAGATTCTTAATGTGAGTCTGGAAGGAGAGTTTACGGTCTAACCAGACACCTAGGTATTTGTAGTTGTCCACATATTCTAAGTCAGACCCGTCGAGAGTAGTGATTCTAGTCGGGCGGGCGGGTGCAAGCGGCGTTCGATTGAAGAGCATGCATTTAGTTTTACTAGCGTTTAAGAGCAGTTGTAGGCCACGGAAGGAGTGTTGTATGGCATTGAAGCTCGTTTGGAGGTTTGTTAACATAGTGTCCAATGAAGGGCCAGATGTATACAAAATGGTGTCATCTGCATAGAGGTGGATCTGAGAGTCACCAGCAGCAAGAGTGACATCATTGATATACACAGAGAATAGAGTCGGCCCGAGAATTGAACCCTGTGGCACCCCCATAGAGACTGCCATAGGTCCAGACAACAGGCCCTCTGATTTGACACATTGAACTCTATCTGAGAAGTAGTTGGTGAACCAGGCGAGGCAGTCATTTGAGAAACCAAGGCTATTTAGTCTGCCAATAAGAATGCAGTGATTGACAGAGTCAAAAGCCTTGGCCAGGTCGATGAAGACGGCTGCACAGTATTGTCTTTTATCGATCGCGGTTATTATATCGGTTAGGTCCTTGAGCGTGGCTGAGGTGCACCCATGACCAGCTTGGAAACCAGATTGCATAGCGGAGAAGGTACGGTGGGATTCGAAATGGTTGGTGATCTGTTTGTTACTTTCAAATACTTTCGAAAGGCAGGGCAGGATGGATATAGGTCTGTAACAGTTTGGATCTAGAGTGTCACCCCCTTTTGAAGAGGGGGATGACCGCGGCAGCTTTCCAATCTCTGGGGATCTCAGACGATACATTGTAATTTCAGAAAATGTCCAGAACATATCTGCAGTAACAGTGGAATGATAGTGTCTCACAGTATTACTTACCCACCTGTGTTATGATTGGCTGTGATATTCACCTATTGACTTCTCCTGCCGGACCAGCATCTGTTGTCAAAATGGGAACGCTGTTACTTTTTGGCTGTGTTATCTAGTGGAAATCAGGTCAAGTGCTAAATGTAGAAATCACTCTGTCAATTCCTGGTTGCTAAAATTCTACACTGTTTGCTAAATTTCAGTTAATGTGAGACATTTTTACACCTGTTTAAAGCTGGTGGACCAAAACCTATAAAGTAAAAGGCTCAAGCGCCAGTCTCCGCCATGTTACGGGAAATGTGATGCGGGGGAGGGGGAGGGGGAGATTTGTTTTGAATGCAGCCTTGTACTGTTGCAATTCACCTAGCTTCCACATAGGGGAGAAATTCTGAGAAATTCTAGGTGTAGCGCCTTTAAAATGTTGATAAACTATTATCTCTTCACATTATAAGCCAGCAATGTGCACACGGCAGTAGGCTACGCGCGAATGTTCCATAATGCAATTAGCGGGAACGGACCATTCTAAAAAAGAGCACCTCACATGCGAATGGTTTCATATGACAGAGATGAAAATATCCATTGGAAATTTTGAAAAATGGGAGATCTAAAGATGCAACAACTAGCATGGGTTGCTAATATGACTAGGATTATGTCTTTGGCTGCTGGAGAATGAAAGAAAGTTAATTTGTAAACCAAAAGAACATGAGAGAATGCTGGTTTCAATGGCATACGGAAGTGTTTATAATTTTGGCTAGGCCACTTTGAATCAAGGTAAGACATGCCTCATAAAATGACATAAAACCTCCAGGTTTGAAACAATTAAGTTCATGGTAAATAGTTTTAAAATACTGCTCAAATTGCAAGGTGGGGGATGTGTGCGGTGTGCAACAGGCACTGGCCTTTCTCTCCGCTAATGTGACTGTTTGATCTGAATGAACCAGAACAGCTTCAATGCGCCTTGGCATAAATTCTACAAGTGTATGGAACTTTATGGGTGGGATGTGACACAATTTTTCCACAATAAATTCCATAATTTTGTGTTTTGTTGATGGCGGTGGAAAACTCTGTCTTAGAATCTCCCATAAGTGTCCAATTGGGTTCAGATCTGGTGACTGAGAGACACACACACACACACACACACTTTTAAACCCCCTATGCTCCTTTGAGAGACCTCTTTCAAAATCACTGAAATCTCTTCTTCTAGTCATGGTAGCCAAAATAATGGGCAACTGGGCATTTTATACATGAACCTAAGTATGATGGGATGTTAACTGCTTAAAGGGAAACTTCATTGCTAGACACATAATTCTGAGTGATGAGAGGTGTTTCAGACATAATTCTGCACTATGGCGTTTTTTTTTTTTTTTCGTAGTGAGCGAGTTCAACCAATAATAATAACAATAATAATTATAATAATTCATTTAATTTATAAAGCGCTTTTCTCAGACCCAAGGCGCAAAAAATGAATACAAATAAAATTATAATTATAATAAAAACAATCCAAAACACAGAACACAGCCTGCTGTCTGATCTATGAAAATGTATGCACTCACTAACCGTAAGTCGCTCTGGATAAGAGCGTCTGCTAAATGACGCCGATTACACGACCATGCTAGCAGCGAGTAGATATGGTTGTCCTTATTCAATAGAGCCACTGGACTTGTCTCAATGATTGCAAGATATCAGTGGAGGCTTCTGAGGGGAAGACAGCTCATAATAATGGCTGGAATGGAGTAAATGGAATGGTATCAAACACACCAAAGATGTGGTTTCCATGTGGTTGATACCACTCCATTGACTCCATTCCAGCCATTATTATGAGACATCCTCCCCTCAGCAGCCTCCACTGCAAGATACAGTATCTAGGTTGACTCATTTTCCCTGACTTTGTAAAGACTACAGCCTGACGGGAGCATTACTTCCTTGTCCAATTGTGTTCCCACCCTCGAAGGCGGGCTTTTCAAAACGGGGGCCGTTCTAGTTTCTACAGGTTCACGGGAGCTATGTTACTGTGCACTGTCTGTCCGAGTTGCTAAATAACTGATGATTCCTTTCCAAGAATGGACTTGGAAAGATGGACTTTTGCGAAAGTATTCACCCCCCTTGGCATTTTTCCTATTTTGTTGCCTTACAACCTGTAATTAAATTTGATTTTGGGGGGGATTTGTATCATTTGATTTACACAACATGCCTACCACTTTGAAGATGCAAAATATTTTTTGATTGTGAAACAAACAAGAAGTAAGACAAGAAAACAAAAAACTTTGTAGAGCCACCTGTTGCAGCAATTACAGCTGCAAGTCACTTGGGGTATGTCTCTATTAGCTTGGCACATCTAGCCACTGGGATTTTTGCCCATTCTTCAAGGAAAACTGCTCCAGCTCCTTCGTTGGATGGGTTCCGACGGTGTACAGCAATCTTTAAGTCATATCACAGATTCTCAATTGGATTGACTAGGCCATTCTAAGACATTTAAATGTTTCCCCTTAAACCACTCGAGTGTTGCTTTAGCAGTATGCTAAGGGTCATTGTCCTGCTGGAAGGTGAACCTCTGTCCCAGTCTCAAATCTCTGGAAGACTGAAACAAGAATTTCCCTTTATTTAGCGCCATCCATCATTCCTTCAATTCTGACCAGTTTCCCAGTCCCTGCCGATGAAAAACATCCCCACAGCATGATGCTGCCACCACCATGCTTCACTGTGGGGATGGTGTTCTCAGGGTGATGAGAGGTGTTGGGTTTGTGCCAGACAGCGTTTTCCTTGATGGCCAAAAAGCTCAATTTTAGTCTCATCTGACCAGAGTACCTTCTTCCATATGTGTGGGGAGTCTCCTACATGCCTTTTGGCGAACACCAAACGTGTTTGCTTATTTTTTTCTTTAAGCAATGGCTTTTTTCTGGCCACTTTTCTGTAAAGCCCAGCTCTGTGGAGTGTACGGCTTAAAGTGGTCCTATGGACTTCTCTCCGCTGTGGAGCTTTGCAGCTCCTTCAGGGTTATCTTTGGTCTCTTTGATGCCTCTCTGATTAATGCCCTCCTTGCCTGGTCCGTAGGTTTTGGTAGGCGGCCCTCTCTTAGCAGGTTTGTTGTGGTGCCATTTTCTTTCCATTTTTTAAAAATGGATTTAAGGGTGCTCCGTGGGATATTCAAAGTTTCAGATATTTTTTTTATAACTCAACCCTGATCTGTACTTCTCCACAACTTTGTCCCTGACCTGTTTGCTTGCTTGGTGGTGCCCCTTGCTTAGTGGCGTTGCAGACTCTGGGGCCTTTCAGAACAGGTGTATATATACTGAGATCATGTGACAGATCATGTGACACTTAGATTGCACACAGGTGGACTTTATTTCACTAATTATGTGACTTCTGAAGGTAATTGGTTGCACCAGATCTTATTTAGGGGCTTCATAGCAAAGGGGGTGAATACATATGCACGCACCACTTTTCCGTTATTGATTTTTTAGAATTCTTTGAAACAAGTTATTTATTTTTATTTCACTTCACCAATTTGGACTATTTTGTGTATGTCCATTACATGAAATCCAAACAAAAATCAATTTAAATTACAGTGTCACGGTTTCGGCCGAGGCGGCCCCTTCTCCTTGTTCGGGCAGGCTTCGGCGGTCGTCGTCTCCGGAGTACTAGCTGCCACCGTTCGATGTTTCATGTTTGATTGGTTTTGTCTGTTTGTCACACCTGTTTAGTGTTTAGTCTCATTAGGCACCCTATTTAGTTCCCTTGTGTTAGGTCAGGTGTTGTGTGTAATTGTTCTACTGTCGTGTGGTTGTTTGGTCCTCTGGATTTTTGTTCTCTCTTATTTCGTGTTGTTATAGAGAGTCCTGCACGTTGTGCACACTTACTTTGTACAGTTTAATGTGCGTTTGTTTTCGCCTGTGGCCTGTTGCCGTGTTTGGCGTGTACTACGGACTTCACTAAAAAGACCTTTGGATTTATATCTCTGTGTCCTGCGTGTGATTCCACATCCCACTACACTCCACTCCTGACAGAATTACACACCATCTCATGGAATCAGCAGGAGCACCCGCACCCACCGAGATCATGGAGGAGCGCCTTCGTGGTCAAGAAGATCGGATCAACCAAATCGGGCACGCCCTGGACCGGGTGATGAACACCCTCCATCGATGGGAGACCAGCGGGGTACCCACACCCCCACCTACCGCACCATCACCATCGGTCAGCCCGCCCGTACAACTACCGGAACCCAGTGGGATTCGGCTCTCGCTCCCGAGGGCGTACGACGGCACCGCTGCCGGGTGTCAGGGATTCCTGTTACAAGTGGAACTCTACCTTGCCACCGTACACCCGGCGCCCTCGGGACACGAGAGCGTTTCCGCCCTCATCTCCTGTCTCACCGGCAAGGCGTTGGAGTGGGCCAACGCCGAATGGAGGAGAATAGACGCCGCCACTATCACCTATGCGGAGTTCTCCCGCCGCTTCCGTGCGGTCTTCGACCATCCACCAGAGGGGAAGGCGGCGGGGGAGCGTCTATTCTACCTCCGGCAGGGGATGAGGAGCGCTCAAGAGTTTGCGCTGGAGTTCCGGACTCTAGCGGCAGATGCAGGGTGGAATGAGCGGGCCCTCATAGACCACTTTCGTTGCAGCCTCCGGGAGGACGTCCGCAGAGAGTTGGCGTGCAGGGATACTACACTCTCATTTGACCAGTTGGTGGACATGGCCATTCGGCTGGACACCCTGCTCGCTACCCGCGGACGTCCCAGGTGGGGGCCGCCCATTCCACCCTCCGGCGCCTCCGAGCCGAGCCCGATGGAGCTCGGAGGTGCTGGCGCTAGAGGAGGGAGAAGAAGGAGCCCGAGGGGGGCCGTCCCCTGCACCAACTGTGGCCGTGGAGGGCACACCGCGGCTAGGTGCTGGGGAGGGTCCCCTGGTGGAGGAGACGGCAGGCCACACAGTGGGGAGTCCTCCCAGGTGAGTAGGCGCCCCACTTACCCAGAGCTTTCTGTCGTACACATAACTATACCTGTTTGTTTTCCACAGGTTGCACCTCGTTCCCAGCATAAGGCGCTAGTAGATTCAGGCGCAGCTGGGAATTTTGTAGATCGTAAATTCTGTGTTGAGTTAGGGATTCCCCTCCTTCCGGTTGATAATCCTTTCCCTGTACATGCCCTAGATAGTCGTCCGTTGGGATCTGGGTTGATTGGGGAGGTCAAAGCGCCACGTCTCCCGAGTGGCGCAGTGGTCTAAGGCACTGCATCGCAGTGCTAGCTGTGCCACTAGAGATCCTGGTTCGTATCCAGGCTCTGCTGTAGCCGGCCGCAACCGGGAGACCAATGGGGCGGCGCACAATTGGCCCAGCGTCGTCCAGGGTAGGGTAGGGGAGGGAATGGCTGGCAGGGAGGTAGCTCAGTTGGTAGAGCATGGCGTTTGCAACGCCAGGGTTGTGGGTTCGATTCCCATGGGGTATGAAAATTACAAATAATAATGTATGCACTAACTGTAAGTCGCTCTGGATAAGAGCGTCTGCTAAATGACGTAAATGTAAATGTAAATACTTAGGATGAAGACGCAGGGGGGTCATGAGGAGACGATTCAACTCTATCTGATCGACTCTCCTGTGTATCCGGTGGTACTGGGGCTTCCCTGGTTGATTACCCATGATCCTACAATTTCGTGGCGAGAGAAGGCTCTTAAAGGGTGGTCTGCTCAGTGTGAGGGGCTATGTCTGGGTGTTTCCGTAGGGGCGACCTCGGTGGAGAGTCCGAACCAGATGCCCGCACTGCACATTCCACCTGAGTATGAGGATTTGGCACTCGTGTTTAGCAAGACAAGAGCGGCACGGTTGCCGCCTCATAGACAGGGGGATTGTGCGATAGACCTCCAGGCAGGAGCTGCGCTCCCGCGGAGCCATGTGTATCCTTTGTCACAGGAGGAGAAGAAGGCAATGGAGACATACATTGCCGAGTCTCTGAGACAGGGATACATACAGCCCTCCACTTCTCCCGCGTCCTCGAGCTTCTTTTTTGTGAAGAAAAAGGATGGAGGTTTGCGTCCGTGTATTGATTACCGCGGTCTCAATCAGGTGACTGTGAAATATAGTTATCCACTCCCGCTGATTGCGACCATGACGGAGTCCTTACACGGGGCACGGTTCTTCACAAAATTGGACCTCAGGAGTGCATATAACTTGGTGCGCATTAGAGAGGGCGATGAGTGGAAGACAGCATTTAGTACTACCTCCGGTCATTACGAGTATCTCGTCATGCCATACGGGTTAATGAATGCTCCATCAGTCTTCCAATCTTTTGTAGATGAGATTTTCCTGGACATGCAGGCGCAGGGAGTAGTGGTGTACATAGACGATATTCTGGTGTACAGTTCTACTCGGGCCGAGCATGTAGCCCTGGTGCGCAGGGTATTGAGGAGATTGTTGGAGCATGACCTGTATGTCAAAGCCGAGAAATGTCTGTTCTTTCAGGAGTCGGTCTCCTTTTTGGGTTATCAGTTGTCTGCGTCAGGGGTGAGGATGGAGGTTGACCGTGTGTCTGCCGTGCGTAATTGGCAAACCCCAACCACGGTAAAAGAGGTGCAGCAGTTCTTGGGTTTTGCGAATTACTACCGGAGGTTTATCCGGGGTTTTGGACAGGTGGCAGCTCCCATAACGTCCCGTCTGAAGGGGGGTCCTGTGCGCTTGCGGTGGTCAGCTGAGGCGGACAGGGCTTTTGGGAGACTGAAGGACCTGTTTACCTCGGCTCCAGTGCTGGCGCACCCGGATCCCACCTTACCATTCCAAGTGGAGGTGGACGCGTCTGAAGCCGGTATCGGGGCTGTTCTTTCACAACGGTCCGGCACACCACCTAAACTCCGCCCCTGTGCCTTTTATTCTAAGAAGCTCAGTCCGGCGGAGCGGAATTATGACGTAGGGGACAGGGAGCTGTTAGCCGTAGTACAGGCCCTAAAGGTGTGGAGGCATTGGCTTGAGGGGGCTCAACACCCTTTTCTCATTCTGACTGACCACCGTAACCTGGAATACATTCGGGCAGCTAGGAGACTGAATCCTCGCCAGGCTCGATGGACTATGTTTCTCGCCCGGTTTGTGTTTAAGATCACTTACATCCCTGGGTCCCAGAACGGGAAGGCAGATGCCCTGTCTCGGCGGTATGACACAGAGGAGAGGTGCGTGGAGCCCACTCCCATACTACCTGAGTCTTGTCTGGTTGCACCGGTGGTATGGGAGGTCGATGCGGAGATCGAGCGGGCATTACGCACCGACCCTAGCCCTCCACAGTGTCCGGTGAGTCGGACGTATGTCCCGCTCGAGGTCCGGGATCGGCTTATTTATTGGGCTCACACGTCACCCTCCTCTGGACATCCAGGTATTGGCCGGACAGTGCACTGCCTTAGTACAAAGTACTGGTGGCCAACGTTAGCCAGGGATGTGAGGATTTATGTCTCCTCCTGCTCAGTGTGTGCCCAGTGTAAGGCGCCCAGACACTTGCCCAGGGGTAAATTACAACCCCTGCCCGTTCCACAACGACCCTGGTCTCACCTCTCGGTGGATTTTGTTACCGACCTTCCCTCCTCACAGGGGAATACCACCATCCTGGTCGTTGTGGATCGGTTCTCGAAGGCCTGTCGTCTCCTTCCCATGCCGGGTCTTCCTACTGCCCTACAGACCGCTGAGGCTCTATTTACTCACGTCTTCCGGCATTACGGGGTACCCGAGGATATAGTGTCTGATCGAGGCCCCCAGTTTACCTCCAGAGTCTGGAGAGCGTTTATGGAACGGTTGGGGGTTTCGGTGAGCCTTACCTCGGGTTACCACCCGGAGAGTAATGGGCAGGTCGAACGTGTCAACCAGGATGTGGGTAGGTTTCTGAGGTCATATTGTCAGGGCCGGCCGGAGGAGTGGGCGAGATATGTGCCCTGGGCCGAGATGGCACAGAACTCTCTCCGCCACTCCTCCACTAAACTAACCCCTTTCCAGTGTGTGTTAGGGTACCAGCCGGTTCTGGCACCTTGGCATGAGAGCCAGATCGAGGCCCCTGCTGTAGATGAGTGGGTGCGGCGCTCGGAGGAGACGTGGAACGCTGCACATGTCCATCTGCAGCGAGCCATCCGTCGACAGAAGACGAGCGCCGACCTCCACCGCAGTGAGGGGCCAGTGTACGCACCTGGAGATCGAGTCTGGCTCTCAACCAGAAACCTGCCCCTCCGCCTGCCCTGCCGGAAGCTGGGTCGGCGGTTTGTGGGGCCTTTTAAAGTCCTGAGGAGGTTGAACGAGGTGTGTTACAGGTTACAACTGCCCATTGATTACAAAAATATTAACCCCTCGTTCCATGTGTCTCTCCTCAGGCCGGTGGTAGCTGGTCCACTCCAGGACTTTGAGATAGACGAGACTCCTCCGCCCCCGTTGGACATCGAGGGGGCTCCGGCGTACACGGTTCGGGCCATCCTGGATTCGAGACGCCGGATGGGGGGTCTCCAATATCTCGTGGAGTGGGAGGGGTACGGCCCGGAGGAGCGGTGCTGGGTGCCGAGGAGGGACATCCTGGACCCGTCCCTTCTGACCGAATTCCATCGTGGTCATCCTGCGCGCCCTGCTCCGTGTCCTCCTGGTCGTCCCCGAGGCCGGGGGCGGCGCACGGCTGGAGCCGCGCGTCAAGGGGGGGGTACTGTCACGGTTTCGGCCGAGGCGGCCCCTTCTCCTTGTTCGGGCAGGCTTCGGCGGTCGTCGTCTCCGGAGTACTAGCTGCCACCGTTCGATGTTTCATGTTTGATTGGTTTTGTCTGTTTGTCACACCTGTTTAGTGTTTAGTCTCATTAGGCACCCTATTTAGTTCCCTTGTGTTAGGTCAGGTGTTGTGTGTAATTGTTCTACTGTCGTGTGGTTGTTTGGTCCTCTGGATTTTTGTTCTCTCTTATTTCGTGTTGTTATAGAGAGTCCTGCACGTTGTGCACACTTACTTTGTACAGTTTAGTGTGCGTTTGTTTTCGCCTGTGGCCTGTTGCCGTGTTTGGCGTGTACTACGGACTTCACTAAAAAGACCTTTGGATTTATATCTCTGTGTCCTGCGTGTGATTCCACATCCCACTACACTCCACTCCTGACATACAGGTTGTAATGCAACTGTGGTATCTGAGGAATTTATGACTTTGCTAATGGTTTCAAATGGTTTTAGAGGATGTTGACTAAGCTTAAAGGGAGCATCTGGGGAGTAGTTCTATAGGGGCACCCTAAAGCCGAGGAAGTCTGTTAGGTGGCCTCCTGGGATTGGTCTGTAGGGAAAACACCCATATTATGTTACATAGGGCATAGGATATAAATACTTGGTTAAAACAAAGGAGGACAGAACAACATATTACAGATTGGGACGTTGTTCTCCAGATATTCTGCAGATACAGTGGGGGAAAAAAGTAAAAAAAGTATTTAGTCAGCCACCAATTGTGCAAGTTCTCCCACTTAAAAAGATGAGAGAGGCCTGTAATTTTCATCATAGGTACACGTCAACTATGACAGACAAAATGAGAATTTTTTTTCCAGAAAATCACATTGTAGGATTTTTTATGAATTTATTTTCAAATTATGGTGGAAAATAAGTATTTGGTCAATAACAAAAGTTTCTCAATACTTTGTTATATACCCTTTGTTGGCAATGACACAGGTCAAACGTTTTCTGTAAGTCTTCACAAGGTTTTCACACACTGTTGCTGGTATTTTGGCCCATTCCTCCATGCAGATCTCCTCTAGAGCAGTGATGTTTTGGGGCTGTCGCTGGGCAACACGGACTTTCAACTCCCTCCAAAGATTTTCTATGGGGTTGAGATCTGGAGACTGGCTAGGCCACTCCAGGACCTTGAAATGCTTCTTACGAAGCCACTCCTTCGTTGCCCGGGCGGTGTGTTTGGGATCATTGTCATGCTGAAAGACCCAGCCACGTTTCATCTTCAATGCCCTTGCTGATGGAAGGAGGTTTTCACTCAAAATCTCACGATACATGGCCCCATTCATTCTTTCCTTTACACGGATCAGTCGTCCTGGTCCCTTTGCAGAAAAACAGCCCCAAAGCATGATGTTTCCACCCCCATGCTTCACAGTAGGTATGGTGTTCTTTGGATGCAACTCAGCATTCTTTGTCCTCCAAACACGACGAGTTGAGTTTTTACCAAAAAGTTCTATTTTGGTTTCATCTGACCAAATGACATTCTCCCAATCCTCTTCTGGATCATCCAAATGCACTCTAGCAAACTTCAGACGGGCCTGGACATGTACTGGCTTAAGCAGGGGGACACGTCTGGCACTGCAGGATTTGAGTCCCTGGCGGCGTAGTGTGTTACTGATGGTAGGCTTTGTTACTTTGGTCCCAGCTCTCTGCAGGTCATTCACTAGGTCCCCCCGTGCGGTTCTGGGATTTTTGCTCACCGTTCTTGTGATCATTTTGACCCCACGGGGTGAGATCTTGCGTGGAGCCCCAGATCGAGGGAGATTATCAGTGGTCTTGTATGTCTTCCATTTCCTAATAATTGCTCCCACAGTTGATTTCTTCAAACCAAGCTGCTTACCTATTGCAGATTCAGTCTTCCCAGCCTGGTGCAGGTCTACAATTTTGGTTCTGGTGTCCTTTGACAGCTCTTTGGTCTTGGCCATAGTGGAGTTTGGAGTGTGACTGTTTGAGGTTGTGGACAGGTGTCTTTTATACTGATAACAAGTTCAAACAGGTGCCATTAATTTGCAAATAAATTCATAAAAAATCCTACAATGTGATTTTCTGGAATAAAAAATCTCAATTTGTCTGTCATAGTTGACGTGTACCTATGATGAAAATTACAGGCCTCTCTCATCTTTTTAAGTGGGAGAACTTGCACAATTGGTGGCTGACTAAATACTTTTTTTCCCCACTGTAGATTGTAATGATAATATCTCACGTCTCAAAATAGGACTACTTTCATGTTAGATCCCTCACTTCCAAGGCAGTCATAGTCAATGAACTATTCACTGATCATAACCTTGATGTGATTGGCCTGACTAAAACATAGTCAAGCCTGATGAATTGACTGTGTTAAATGAGGCCTCTCCTTCTGGTTACACTAGTGACCTTATCCCCCGCACATCCTGCAAAGGCGGAGGTGTTGCTAATATTTACGACAGCAAATTTCAATTGATCCCCCCCAAAATGACTGCGTTTTTGTCTTTTGAGCTTCTAGTCATGAAATCTATGCAGCCTACTCTACTGCTACTAATCTATGCAGCTACTGTTTACAGGTTTCCTGGGCCATATACCGCGTTCCTCACGGAGTTCCCTGAATACCTATCGGACCTTGTAGTCATGGCAGATAATATTCACATGGAAAGGTCCACAGACCCACTCCAAAAGGCTTTTGGAGCCATCATCGACTCTGGGTTTTGTCCAAAGTCTCCGGACCTACGCATTGCCACAGTCATACCCTGGATCTAGTTTTGTCCCGTGGAATAAATATTGTGGATCTAAATGTTTTTCCTCATAATCCTGGACTATCGGACCACCATCTTACTACGTTTGCAATCGCAACAAATAATCTGATCAGATCCCAACCAAGGATTGTCAAAAGCCGCGCTATAAATTCTCAGACAACCCAAAGACTCCTAGATGCCCTTCCAGACTCACTCTACCTACTGTCATGATAATTTCTATCTCTAATTAATCAAACTTAATGCTCTGAATAATTCCCAGAGGGTGTAAATTCTCTGGTTTAATCATGAATTAAACAGAGGTCCGCTACCAGCAAGAATGATCTGTATTTTTATTCATGGAAAGCTCTGCCGCCAAAAAACATACATACAGCTTTATACCCCTTGACACACAAAGGCACTTTGCTCCGCCCACCTTTAGGAGGCTTTCTTAAACAGTTTCCTCAGTCTCCTTCACCCTGGAATGTTTAGTCCCGCCCCCCTCTGTAGGTGGGTTGACACAACATTATAACTCTAACACCGTTTACACATTTATACTGTATTTGGGGTGAAATCCTTTAGTCATTATTCTTAAAATACAAATTAATCTATCAATCCACCCCTTTGACTAAATGTTTTCACACTCAGGATAAATGTATTTACAAACATGATTAATCTCAGAGATTAGTTATATTTATCTACTTCCAATCATAGGTCTTCTTTTTAGGATTTTCCCTATGACCTTCATACGTCAGAACCAATAAACGTTTCATCCAATTGCGGTCTTTCAGGGTCAAAGCCCTCATTATCCCCCAAGCCTGGAGGATCGTATTTCCCACTCTCCTGGTCAGAGTCCGGAGTCGGTCCATCTCTTATCATTTGGTGAGATACTGCATTCACCAACGCCTTGCTCACCAATCCTCGGACACAGGGAACAAAACAAGAACCACATAATACAAGAATACCCATACAAACGCTGACTGCCCCTAAGATGGTGGCTGCTATGGTTTTCCATTTAACAAACATGGTATCAAACCACCCTGTCCAAGATGTACTAACTCTGAGTTCTGGTGACCGTCCCCTCCGTTGCGGTGTTGTTAGGGATAAATGTGCAACAATGGCCCCCCACCATTTTACAGACTCCGCCCCTTTCTGCCAGCAACATATCCAGAGCCAACCGATTTTCCCAAGTCATAAGTGAGGTGGCGGATAATTGTTCGGAGATCCCCTTTACTGCATCTCTAGTCTGGTTAATAAATCGTTGTTGGTTGTAATAGATATAATTAATCCAATCCACATTTTTGTTTATTGTCACCCACCAGAAAAATGTTGTCGTAAAATCAATCAATTCAATTTTATTTTATATAGCCCTTCTTACATCAGCTAATATCTCGAAGTGCTGTACAGAAACCCAGCCTAAAACCCCAAACAGCTAGTAATGCAGGTGTAGAAGCACGGTGGCTAGGAAAAACTCCCTAGAAAGGCAAAACCTAGGAAGAAACCTAGAGAGGAACCAGGCTATGAGGGGTGGCCAGTCCTCTTCTGGCTGTGCCGGGTGGAGATTATAACAGAACCATGCCAAGATGTTCAAAAATGTTCATAAGTGACAAGCATGGTCAAATAATAATCAGGAATAAATCTCAGTTGGCTTTTCATAGCCGATCATTAAGAGTTGAAAACAGCAGGTCTGGGACAGGTAGGGGTTCCATAACCGCAGGCAGAACAGTTGAAACTGGAATAGCAGCAAGGCCAGGCGGACTGGGGACAGCAAGGAGTCACCACGGCCGGTAGTCCCGACGTATGGTCCTAGGGCTCAGGTCTCTCAGTTGGCTTTTCATAGCCGATCATTAAGAGTTGAAAACAGCAGGTCTGGGACAGGTAGGGGTTTCGTAGCCGCAGGCAGAACAGTTGAAACTGGAATAGCAGCAAGGCCAGGCGGACTGGGGACAGCAAGGTGTCATCATGCCCGGTAGTCCTGACGTATGGTCCTAGGGCTCAGGTTCTCAGAGAGAAAGAGAGAACGAGAGAATTAGAGAGAGCATACTTAAATTCACACAGGACACTGGATAAGACAGGAGAAGTACTCCAGGTATAACCAACTAACCCCAGCCCCCCGACACATAAACTACTGCAGCATAAATACTGGAGGCTGAGACAGGAGCGGTCCGGAGACACTGTGGCCCCATCCGAAGAAACCCCCGGACAGGGCCAAACAGGAAGGATATAACCCCACCCACTCCGCCAAAGCACAGCCCCCGCACCACTAGAGGGATATCCCCAACCACCAACTTACAATCCTGAGACAAGGCCGAGTATAGCCCACAGAGGTCTCCACCACAGCACAAACCAAGGGGGGGGGCGCCAACCCAGACAGGAAGATCACGTCAGTAACTCAACCCACTCAAGTGACGCACCCCTCCCAGGGACGGCATGAAAGAGCACCAGCAAGCCAGTGACTCAGCCCCTGCAACAGGGTTAGAGGCAGAGAACCCCAGTGGAGAGGGGAACCGGCCCGGCAGAGACAGCAAGGGCTGTTCGTTGCTCCAGCCTTTCCGTTCACCTTCACACTCCTGGGCCAGACTACACTCAATCATATGACCTACTGAAGAGATAAGTCTTCAGTAAAGACTTAAAGGTTGAGACCGAGTCTGCGTCTCTCACATGGGTAGGCAGACTGTTCCATAAAAATGGAGATCTATAGGAGAAAGCCCTGCCTCCCGCTGTTTGCTTAGAAATTCTAGGGACAATTAGGAGGCCTGCGTCTTGTGACCGTAGCGTACGTATTGGTATGTACGGCAGGACCAACTCGGAAAGATAGGTAGGAGCAAGCCCATGTAACGCTTTATAGGTTAACAGTAAAACCTTGAAATCAGCCCTTGCCTTAACAGGAAGCCAGTGTAGGGAAGCTAGCACTGGAGTAATATGATCATATTTGATTCATAGCTTTGTATTCGTCTGGAACACCCCTGGGGATGCCTATACCATCTATCCAAATTGGGCTATTTCCTTCCTGACCTAAATTTATTTTCCTCCTGATTATTCTTCCTGTCACTGGTCTTTGATGACTAATTCTTACAGGTTGGACCAACAATACTGGTGCACAAGTACCCACCAATCCTTTTGGTAATGTCTGTCGAATGCTCCCTTTGTTAGTACATGCCCACCACACATCAGTCAGAGGGATGGTAAGGTTAATAATTTTTCCCCTCCCTTCCTTATCTAAATCAGTCACATTAATTCTCTCCTTACAGCCATCAAAATCACCCAAGTTACGGGTGCCATTTCTATGTCTGTAACACTGGTATTCGCCAGGAGTTAAAGTGAATCTAGGTGGGCTGGCCGAGTAAGTCAACTTTGCCAGCCCAATCCCTGTGCAATTGGGCTCTTTTTGATTGGACCCCAGGTCTAATACACAGGGAAACATTGCCTTTGGCATTGGGGCGGTCAACATTGTCGGTCGCCCAATGGAGCATGCATAACAATTGGTCTCCCCCAAGGCCCTAGCGGTGTACTTCATCCACTTTAACCAGAGATTTTCATCAGGGACTCCCTCTACTTCCCCTTGATTCCATTCTTAGAGGAGAAAATCTTTCATAGTGGACGGGTTAGTCGAATTGACTCCGTCATCCCTTGACTGATCTACTCGGTCTATTGCTATTAATGGATTAATGACAGTACCTGTGCCCTCCATATCTTTCGACTCCATCAAATGTAATCTTAGACAAGTATCCCATCCGTATTCGTCCGCGCAAGCCCAGTAAGTTATTTTCATGTCCTCTTTAGTGACCTTTACGATTGTTACTACCATCTCCGTGGGGATGTCGTTATACCTTCTTATCCTCCATCTGGACGTCCAGCCCCCCCCCCACCCCCCCCCCGTCTCATATCTCCGTCCCCCAGTATGTCTAAATACCTGAGCCCAGGAACAATCCGCAGAGGGAGCTGAACATAAATACAATGGGATTTTATAATCCCACGTTGCTTGCTTATCCGCCCTGATAAGATCCCTAATCCTAATTTTGAATCTTACTCCCCACCCTTCTCTGACTCCTATTTTGTAGATCACTCGTCCTTGACGGTCAGTATGTCGGGTCGCTTCCCTTTTATTTCTTAATAATGGTAAGGCCATAGCGTAATTGGTGCGGGTGGTGGTGGATCTTGACATACCAAGACTATTGCCGAGACTATGATGCAGCTCAGGGTCACCCATATTCCCAAAAACCGCCAACCCTCTCCTGCCCTTAGTCCTTCTGCTTGGTACCACCCCATACTCACACCCTAAGAACACACTACAGTGATGATAGGTCGGGGTAGGAGATCTTCGTTATCAGAGGTGATCCCCGGACCCTATTGGTCCAGTTCTTCTCTCTAACTCTGTGTGTGTTCAGTGGTGCTTGTATGTGGTCTTACCTTCTTGCAGTGGGTAACATGGACCTAGGTTGCTCTTTCTGCTATTCTAATGGCAAAGGCGGTGACCAACAAAACCTGATAGGGGCCTTCCCAACGGGGCTGCTTCCAGTCTTTCTTCTTTAGGGATTGTATCCACACCCAGTCACCTGGTTGGATAGAGTGGTTTACCCTCTCCTTTAGTTCTCCTGTGGGGCACAAAATCTTTGACATACGTGTTTGGTTAATGAACAGTCTTCTCATATGTCCTGCCAACGTCCCTTCTACTTCTATATCTGCCTGCTCTAGTCTGCCTAACTCGGGCATTCTATATGGTCTCCCAAACACTTTTTCAAAGGGGGATAACCCATCTTTATCCGGTGTTACCCTAATCGTCATTAATACTATTGGTAGACATTGTACCCAATTTCTTCCTGTACTCATGTGCGTTTTTCTCAGACGTGATTTAATCGTTGAATTACTGCATTCAAACAAACCCGCTGATTCCAGATGATATGAACAATGTTTCTTCATATTAATATGTAACTTCTGTCCAATATTATCTATCACCTGGTTGGCGAAGTGAGACCCATTGTCGGAATAGATAGTTTCTGGCAATCCGAATCTAGGGATTATTTCCTGACATAAAGCTTTGGCTACTGTTAATGCATCAGCGGAGGAGGTTGGAAAGACTTCTACCCATTTGGTATACTTGTCTATTACAGTCAAACACCATTATTTCCCTTCACTTCTTGTAAGTTCTATAAAATCCATTTCCAACTGTTGGAATGGATATCTGGCCTGGGGAAATTCCCCTTTTGGTGCTCTCTGCTTTCCTTGATGATTACTTTGTGCACATATAACACACCTAGAACAAAAAAAGTTTAAGTAATTTGTTATCCCGTACGCTACAAAGTGCTTTCTAATTATTTCCACCATCCCCCCGGTTGATACGTGGCTTTGCCCATGTATCAAAATTGCTGCATATCTAAACAGAGATTTTGGTAATATAGGTAAATTACCCTGATGCCAAATTTCCCCCTTCTTGACTGCTCCCATTTTCTCCCATCTAGTCACTTCCTTCATTGGTGCTCTCAACTGGCTCTCCATCAGTAATGCATTATCAATGTCCACCTCTTCTTTCAGATTTAAGTATGTGGGTGCTCGTGGTTTGAGACCTGCCTTTTTCGCTTCCTCGTCTGCCTTTCTGTTGCTGTTGCTTATGCCATCTACACCTTTTAGCATGAGCATCACATTTACAGATAGCTAACTTATCTGGTAGGAGTACAGCATCTAAAAGATTCAAAATTAACTGGGCATGTGTAAGGGTTTTGCCAGAAGTGGTTACCATTCCCCTGTTTCTCCATTGTGCAGCAAATACGTGTACTGTATTAAATGCATAGGCACTATCGGTGTAAATAGTAATCTTTTTCCCTTTACCCAAATGACATGCCCGAGTGAGAGCCACTATCTCGGCGTGTTGTGCAGAATAATTTATAGGTAATGATTCAGCTTCCAAGACGTCGGTCTCTGTTACAACTGCATATCCTGTAGCATTCGTACCATCAGGATTTTTTCTAGATGAACCATCAACAAACATAGTCACTTCCCCATCTACTAAGGCTAGTTCTTTCAAGTCAGGTCTTGGCAACACAAGTTTCTCAGTTTCAGTTATACAATCATGTGGGCTGCCATCTATTGCAATAGGAACCAGAGTAGAGGGGTTCAGTGTTGTACACCGTTCAATGGTCAAATTAGGCATATTTAACAGGATTATCATACAAGATAAATGTCTAGCGGGTGACATATAGGCCATCTTATGCTCCATCAACAGTATGGATACTGCATGCGGAACCTTTAGGGTTACAGTGGGGGGAAAAAGTATTTAGTCAGCCACCAATTGTGCAAGTTCTCCCACTTAAAAAGATGAGAGAGGCCTGTAATTTTCATCATAGGTACACGTCAACTATGACAGACAAAGTGAGAAAATAAATTCCAGAAAATCACATTGTAGGATTTTTAATGAATTTATTTGCAAATTATGGTGGAAAATAAGTATGTGGTCACCTACAAACAAGCAAGATTTCTGGCTCTCACAGACCTGTAACTTCTTCTTTAAGAGGCTCCTCTGTCCTCCACTCGTTACCTGTATTAATGGCACCTGTTTGAACTTGTTATCAGTATAAAAGACACCTGTCCACAACCTCAAACAGTCACACTCCAAACTCCACTATGGCCAAGACCAAAGAGCTGTCAAAGGACACCAGAAACAAAATTGTAGACCTGCATCAGGCTGGGAAGACTGAATCTGCAATAGGTAAGCAGCTTGGTTTGAAGAAATCAACTGTGGGAGCAATTATTAGGAAATGGAAGACATACAAGACCACTGATAATCTCCCTCGATCTGGGGCTCCACGCAAGATCTCACCCTGTGGGGTCAAAATGATCACAAGAACGGTGAGCATAAATCCCAGAACCACACGGGGGGACCTAGTGAATGACCTGCAGAGAGCTGGGACCAAAGTAACAAAGCCTACCATCAGTAACAGACTACGCCGCCAGGGACTCAAATCCTGCAGTGCCAGACGTGTCCCCCTGCTTAAGCCAGTACATGTCCAGGCCCGTCTGAAGATTGCTAGAGTGCATTTGGATGATCCAGAAGAGGATTGGAAGAATGTTGTATGGTCAGATGAAACCAAAATAGAACTTTTTGTAAAAACTCAACTCGTCGTGTTTGGAGGACAAAGAATACTGAGTTGCATCCAAAGAACACCATACCTACTGTGAAGTATGGGGGTGGAAACATCATGCTTTGGGGCTGTTTTTCTGCAAAGGGACCAGGACGACTGATCCGTGTAAAGGAAAGAATGAATGGGGCCATATATCGTGAGATTTTGAGTGAAAACCTCCTTCCATCAGCAAGGGCATTGAAGATGAAACGTGGCTGGGTCTTTCAGCATGACAATGATCCCAAACACATCGCCCAGGCAACGAAGGAGTGGCTTCGTAAGAAGCATTTCAAGGTCCTGGAGTGGCCTAGCCAGTCTCCAGATCTCAACCCCATAGAAAATCTTTGGAGGGAGTTGAAAGTCCGTGTTGCCCAGCGACAGCCCCAAAACATCACTGCTCTAGAGGAGATCTGCATGGAGGAATGGGCCAAAATACCAGCAACAGTGTGTGAAAACCTTGTGAAGACTTACAGAAAACGTTTGACCTGTGTCATTGCCAACAAAGGGTATATAACAAAGTATTGAGAAACTTTTGTTATTGACCAAATACTTATTTTCCACCATAATTTGCAAATAAATTCATTAAAAATCCTACAATGTGATTTTCTGGATTTTTTTTCTCATTTTGTCTGTCATAGTTGACGTGTACCTATGATGAAAATTACAGGCCTCTCATCTTTTTAAGTGGGAGAACTTGCACAATTGGTGGCTGACTAAATACTTTTTTTCCCCACTGTACCTTATGGAAAGAGTCAGTCCACATGGGCTATTCCTAAACTCAGGTCAACATACATGTTTCCTATAGCTAAAACAGATAACTTTGAGGTCAGACGGTAGCGCGAGGTATGCAGGGCATTGTGGTTACAAAGGTTTGGTAGAGCTTTAGAAACGGCAGAAAGAAGGTTTAGAGGTCATACAGGAAAAATAAACATTGAAAAAATAAGATATACTAGAGAGTGTGTGGGAAATGAATATAAAATTATATTTACAATAATCAAACAAAACCAAAATGTCGATTTAAACAATAGATTAGCAAATAAAATTATAGAATTTTTCGTTGAAGCAGGGGAATGATAATAATCGAGGGAGATAGAGAGGGAAATTGGACTCCTGCAAAATCGCACCCTAATTCCCAGAATAAACCTAGAAAGGAGAAGCCGGGTAATCTATTAAGGGGACAATGACATACAACACCGATAGGCAGGGAGGAGGTTAAATACATGATCAATGCACCACAATTGCAAATTTCGGATAGCCCATTAGAAATACCACAGTTAAGTTTATGTGTATCTGGTAAAATAATCAATTTCTAATAGATACAGGGGCAACTATTTCATGTTTAAGGCAACAAGATTGAAGGTGTCCTTTAAGGAATCAGAAAGGCCAGTCTATCGGAATTAGTGTAATTTCGCAAATTGATCCTATATATCTCCCATTAAAAATTGATTTGGAGGACATTTATTTTCAACATTCATTTATAGTAAGCGCTACACCTACTATGGCGTTGTGGGGATCTATTTTCTCATAACTGGATCTGGATGTGATGAATAGCTTAGAAGGAATGCATTGGTGATTAAACATAGAAGGTTTGTACTGTACTGATGTAAATTGTTTCACATAACAAGCTGTGATTCATGTGAGGAACGTTAGGAGGTAGGATGAGATAAGAACTTGTGTCTCAAAATACTAGACTACACTGCTTCTTTGTGATCTGTGAACCGTCCTTGAACGTAGGTACATAGAGTACAGTGGAACGGTGTCTATGGGTGCTGACTCTACAGGTTGTTGTGATAACAACTTATGCCTGGCAACAGTGTGCAACAGTGGAGCGCCAAGGGTCTGGGACCAGCCTGAGCGCCAGCGATAGGTTGGGCAAGTCTAAACCACGCCTAACCTCTACCCTGATAGGCCCAGCAGAGAGCGGGAACTAAAACTGTCAGGGTATTTACGGAAGGATTTGTAATGAGGAAGTCAGTTCTCTGTCTGCCCTGCGTGGTATTTCAGTGAGCCCGTATACGAACCATCATACTTATCATACATACATTTTGCATATAATACATTTAGCTTGGATTGAATATCTCTTGATTATGTTTTCTCTTATTCCAATACCAGATCTGAGTTACGCAATTTCTAACAATTGGTGACCCCGACGTGATCTGGTAGCGGAACTTCGCTGGAATTCATCCAGCCCATTGGACATCGCTGTCGTTGAACGGTGTGTTTCACAAAGTGCCCGGGCTTCTAAAAACAGGTAAGCATTTTTACATTTACACTTACGTCATTTAGCAGACGCTCTTATCCAGCGCGACTTACATTATTTATTTATTTTTATACCCCCGTGGGAATCGAACCCACAACCCTGGCGTTGCAAACGCCATGCTCTACCAACTGAGCTACATCCCTGCCGGCCATTCCCTCCCCTACCCTAGACGACGCTGGGCCAATTGTGCGCCGCCCCATTGGTCTCCCGGTCACGGCCGGCTACGACAGAGCCTGGATACGAACCAGGATCTCTAGTGGTACAGCTAGCACTGCGATGCAGTGCCTTAGACCACTGCACCACTCAGGAGACACCTATTGTTATGTAACTAAAGTTCTGCACATTGGCTTTATCCAAATTATTTTGTGAAGCACCTGTTTGATGTAAGTGAACTCTATTACGCTATAAATAACGATTATAGAATACTAATTCAATTTTATAGAATACCATGCAAATGTTTGATAATTCTGATGGTTAAACCCAAGGGATATAGAAGCGGCTGTGTGCCCATAGAGGAGGCTGTGTACCCAATAGAAGCGGCTGTGTGCCCATAGAAGAGGCTGTGTGCCCAATAGAAGCGGCTGTGTGCCCATAGAAGAGGCTGTGTGCCCAATAGAAGTGGCTGTGTGCCCATAGAGGAGGCTGTGTGCCCAATAGAAGCGGCTGTGTGCCCAATAGATGCGGCTGTGTGCCCAATAGATGCGGCTGTGTGCCCATAGAAGCGGCTGTGTGCCCAATAGAAGCGGCTGTGTGCCCATAGAGGAGGCTGTGTGCCCAAATAGAAGAGGCTGTGTGCCCAATAGAAGTGGCTGTGTGCCCATAGAAGAGGCTGTGTGCCCAAATAGAAGAGGCTGTGTGCCCAATAGAAGTGGCTGTGTGCCCATAGAGGAGGCTGTGTGCCCAATAGAAGTGGCTGTGTGCCCATAGAAGAGGCTGTGTGCCCAAATAGAGGAGGCTGTGTGCCCAAATAGAGGAGGCTGTGTGCCCATAGAAGAGGCTGTGTGCCCAAATAGATTGTGTGTCGAGTGTAAGTGTGTCATTTATGACTGTGTGACATATTTGACTGTGTGATAGGATTATGACTGTGTATTGTGAGTGAGTGCGATAACTGTGTACTATTTTTGCTGTGTGATAACTGTATACTACGTTTAACTGTGTAATAACTGTGTACCATTTTTGGCTGTGAATACAAACAATATTTTAAAACAGTAAATAATAGAATTACAATTAGGAAATAAAGTTTAAATTGTGCAAACGTTAACAAAAGACACCCATAGGAGGTACTTTAAATAGATAGGCAGTGCAACGCTATGGCACATATCAGTTCAGACTAGATATGACTAGGTTCAAAGGAGACACTTAAAATTCTTTAAGACAGGGGTGATGCTATTGATACGTTTCAGCAAAGGCTAGGTACGGCTAAGATCAGAGTGTTGTAGTGTGCATGAGAGTGTGAATGATAAACCTGTATACCTTGATAGAAAACTAATTGGGAATTAAAGACGTCTGTGGCTGTCCAAACTGTATAATTTGTGAATAACTGTTGGGTTTGTGGTTGCTTAAACCGTATAACCCGTTAATAACAATTGGGAACATAAAGCTAAAGTGATGAATGGCTAGTGTGACTGAACTGAAACGTTTGAGCTGATATGATTGAACTGTGGCGTTTGATGTTTGACATAGCATAATACTGGTTTTGAATAGTTGTGTTGAAGCAATTCGGTTTATTATTTGATTTAATGTTTGATGTTTGACATAGCATAATACTGGTTTTAGGTGCTTGGGTTGAGGCTTTTTGGTTAATTATTTGATTTAACGTTTGATGTTTGACCCTGCAAAATACTGGTTAAACAATTAGACTGAAATAATTCGGTTTATCGTTGAAATATAAATATGCACCAACTTTAACTAATTAGGTGGGAATAATTTGATTTAAATAAATAGACTAAAGTACTTTAAATAACGGCAGAATATTGGAAACGCTAAAACGAAAAACAGACAAAGCCTGTTCCCACTGGACACAGAAGGGAGAGCCGCGAGGGAATGTGGCTTTTGAAGAGTCAGGAGAGAAAAGGGGGGTGATATGTGTCGATTGGTAGTTGGCTGGGAACACCACGGGGCGATTGTTTGAGAGGTGCCTGTGGGTTTCTGACGATATATACGTATGAACTTGCTCACCTGAACGTAGACGTACATCATGGGTGAGAAAGTAGAGAATATTTACATTTGCATTTTTGGTAATTTGGCAGACGCTCTTGTCCAGGGCGACTTGCAGGAGCAATTGGGGTTGGGTGACTTGCTCGAGGGCACATCGGCAGATTTTTCGCCTGGTTGGCTCGGGGATTGGAACCGGCGACCTCTCGGTTGTTGGCGCGGCCCTATTGGTCACTAAGCTGCCTGCCGCCCCATATGAGTTTAAGGTTGTGCCGTTGTTTGATCATGTGATAAGGTTTAATGGGTAATCGGACCATAACTAATGTGGTTATGGAAGTAATGTATAAATAGTGGAGAGCCAATAGGGGGCTCCATTGAGCTATTATGGTTTATTTGGCATTTCAATGGCATAAGGTGAAATCTGTATGTATGAGGGGAATTCGATTATGTATTATTATAGTATTATGGACACTCCGTAATAAATAAACTGAACCAAACAAGATGTTACTACAGCAATAGAGGATGGTTAATGTTGTTACGTTAGTTTTTAAACCCGATGATAGAGGTAAATGCAGAACGCTGTTAGAGAGTGTGATTTATTTTTGCTACTAGGGTGTTTGAGATGAGATGGCTGGCTAGACGGAGAGTGATGACGTGACTGGTTGTGCGACATGGAAGTATTTACTTTGAAAGCATCGCGGAATGTGTGGGGTGACTGGCGATGAATGTAGAAGTTTCCTGGTTCGAACACAGGTAGGGACAGTGGGTAAAGCTTTCGCATTGGGGCTATAGACCTAGATTACTACGTGGATTGAGAGATGTGGAAGGTTGAATTAGATGGCTTGAGTGGAAGTGTTCTAGAAGGGTCTGAGGATGTGTTGCAGGGTCCCCGCGCCTCCCCCCGTTGTGTAGGAAGGAGCAAGGGGGGTAAGGGGTGAGAGACAGTACATAGTTAAAAAATGATAGGGATGTGAATTAAATGTGTGCTGGTAAATTATAGCCAGTGTTGTTTTATTAATTAGGGCCTAATCAGAGAGAACTTGAACTTTTGAAAGAAATTGAATAGCGAACTGAAATAATAAGATAGAGACAGTCAAGCGAGTTGGGTTGAGCTGTGGGATTTCAAGTGGAGGTCTGAATGCTTGACTGGAAGGCAGTGCTTTGATAAATTATAATTGTTATTACTTTATTCGATGGGTTGCTTGACGCCAGTGGTGTATACAAATAGTTGGTAAATTTTAGAACAATAATTTATTTTCGTTACAGGGAACAGGGGATGCAAGTGGCATTGGCTGTTGTGCTGGGGGAATAGCGCCAGCCTGTGGTCGGTTCTGGATTTGTTACATAAACAAACTTATATTTTAAACTAAAGTGATGGAATAGGCTACAATTATAACATTATCAGAAAAAGGGCACAATATAATGTGTAATAGTTATTACAATTATTATTAATAGTTATTACAGTTATTATCATTGATTCAGTAATGATAGAAGGATAGTAGAGGAAAGGCAAGGGATTAAATCGCATTTAGGGAAAGAAGTAGAGTATGAAATATTAGGGAGAAAATACCATTAACTGAGGGAACATTTGATGTAACCGTGATTGTATTGGCTAAAAACTGAAATATGACATTTACAGGGGGGACAGGAACAATAGAAGGGGAGACAGATTTTCCTAGGGGGTTGAACAAATAATTGATAATGGATCATTTGAGATGAGATCACATGTAGCAGATTTAGGGTAATCAATTAAATAATCGTTGTATACTCGAGGAATTTTGAGTGGTTTTATGGATTAGTTATGAGGAATTAGATTGATACAAACAATTATTGATGGGTTAGGACTGGGGATATCTATATCATGTTTTGTGTGTACTACCATCTTTAGATTATAACCAGGAGAAAGACATTAGCTCATCTCATTGGAATGTTGTCCAGGTCTAGGGGGAGCAGTAGTGAAGTTAGGCAGTATTTAGGTCATAAAAGTGAGCTACCAAATCAAGTGAGGCCTGGCTATTTGTGGTTGTTGTTTTTCAAATTGGGTTTTTCAAACAAAAAACAACACACCTAGTATGATGTTTATAACGCCTTGTTGTTTCAATTTTGGGTTTTTTTCAGCAGGTCAAGGGTGATAGGTCTTAGAGGAGCACGCACAGTGAATTTTATGGAGTTTTTTAGGTTTTGGCTGAGTTTGGGGTATATATGATTTCTTATGAGAATGAATGTCATGAGGAATTAATGAACACTTGGGATAACTAACATTTATGAAATATTTAGAATAATGGTAATGTTTGGTATACTATGGGATGGAACAGTTCGTTGAATAATTTCAATTGCCTCTGAACTCTGTTTTAACTTTCTGGTGTTATTAATCATCCACACTAGTAAATTCTAAAGGCATGAGAGGAGGACTTTAAGATAGTTTATTTTACTAAGTTGAGGGTAATTTATAATACTGTGAAAAGTGTGAAGAAGATTATAATTTGGTAATAATATATATGATTTGAACCATAAAATAACAGAAGAGAGAGTGGAGGGATGGCAATTGGATAATGAATTACCAATATTATCTAAGTGATTGTTTAGGTAGGTGGTAATATTGACACATGGGCAAATCATGTGTCAAAAGGGGGATGGTAGGATTAAATATATACGAAGGAGAGGACAAAATACTTTAAAAAACAAAACAAAAAAACAAGAATAGAAATTGAGAGCTGAACATGTATGTGTGAAGATAGTTTATTAACCACACCCGTATGTCAGAGGTTTTGTGCCCCACAGGTGAACTAAAGGAGAAGGTGACCCACTCTATCTAACCAGGTGACTGGTGAGCATCCAGTCCCTAAAGAAGAAAAACTGGAAGCAGGCCTGTTGGGAAGGGCCCTACCAAGTCCTATTAGATCCACCTGGGTGCATGTCACACACTGCAAAAAGGTAAACCCAGCTACACCTGACGAACAAACACAGAGTTAGGAGAAAGAACCGATCACCACTAGGGCTCGGGGGTTGGCTCCTTAACGAAGATTCCCTTACCCTGTCTGATCATCCCTGTGTGAGTTCGATAGAAGGTAAAGCAATGGGTTGGCCTCTGGCGTCTGACATGTTCTCAGGGCGAGGATGGGGATTCACAGGTCTCCCGACGGTAGGTAGCTGTCTGATTGTGGGGGCCATATTCCTAACACACTCAAACCCTCCTGATCAGCCAGAAGTAGTAGTTAACCTAACACAAGTTGATAAAATAATACCTGAGCACAGTCTACGAAGGCATTGGAGACAGCTAGACGTAGGGAAAGGGGAAGTACTAGGGACCATAGGGAAGGACATCACCTTTTGAGGTCTTTGCGGACCAGTTGGGGACTACTGGCTGGTAGTATCGTAAAGGATGGGAGATATATATGTATGTCACCATGTACATCCTGGGACTATGTAGTTGCTCATACCGAGCGGGGGGGATGATATGTCAATCTCCATACACAGTTTAAGGACAGGTGTAGTATTGTGAAAGTAGGGAATTACCAGAAATGGCAGTGCGACCCATATAAGGGTAGGTACTGTCTGAAAGTCTGAATTACGCTAAAACAGGTTACAGACCTGACAAGTGAGATATCCTCTTCAACTGGGGCACCCTATAGAGTAAACCTCTCTGAGGGAGGTAGTGAGACCGGGCTGTGGTGAAGATAGTGCAAACTATAGACCTGAAGGAAGTAGTACAGGTGGAGACGAGGTGTGGAAATCTTAACCTGTGGTTGGAATGGATTCAGTATACGGCAAGAACTACAGTATGTCTAAAGAGGACTGTAATGCCTGTGGGACAGCCAAACCAAGGTTAATAACTACTCCGTTCCCCTTGACAGGCTTTGACTCTCTGTCAGATTTATCCTCCATTATTAAATTGTTCAAGCCACCTGGGAATGTGGTGAAGGAGTCTTGTAGTAACTTGCACTATCTGTATCCCCCGATAACAAAGTTACCCTGACCTAGGTTGCCTCCGTTTGAAGTCTCAGGGGATTCTTATTATTGTTTTTCTAGGACTAGTAAGATAGGATACAGGGTAGGGCATCTTAGCTCCTGCTCCCACACAGAGAATATCACAACTAAAGAGACCATGACTAATCTCTCCTCTTTGTTGCAGCCAGAGGATTTTAGGAACCAAAACCAGGCCCGTGCTGACATCTGATGGTTGTGTGGTGATAACAGATTGTGAACTCACCTACATACGCAAACAATCAAACGTGTCAGAGACTGGTGAGTTGTCACGTAGAAAGTGGGACCTCCTCCCGGGATCCTTTGATGAAAGGATATATATTGATGGGATAGGAGTACCTCGAGGGGTTCCAGAAGAATTCAAAGCTAGGAATCAGATCGCAGCTGGGTTTGAATCAAGTCTTTTCTGGTGGTCAACAATTAATAAAAACGCAGATTGGATAAATTATATTTACTATAACCAGCAAAGATTTATAAACCACACTCGTGATGGAATAAAGGGATTGGCTGAGCAGACAACGGCAACTAGCTAAATGGCATGGCAGAATAGAATAGCTTTAGATATGCTTTTGGCTGAGCGGGGCGGAGTTTGTGTTCTGTTTGGATCTATGTGCTGTACTTTCATCCCCAAACAATACAGTACCGGACGGGTCCGTGACCAAAGCGCTTCAGGGACTCACCACGCTGGCGAATGAACTGGCTGAGAACTCTGGTATTGATAGTTCCCTAAACGGTTGGTTTGATAACATATTTGGTAAATGGAAAACTATTGTTGTAACTATTCTGGGTGAAGTTATAGCTTCTATGGGTATACTTGTTCTTTGTGGATGTTGTCTTATTCCCTGTGTCTGAGGGTTGGTGAGAAAGGAGATGGAGAAGGCGGTTTCCCAACAGATGGTGAGATACGGCCCAATCCCGGACTCCGACCTAAGGAATGAAGGATATGACCTACCAGGCTTGGTGGAGTGACACCCTAGAGGGTGTCTAAAGGGGGCCAAAATGTACTTCCCTGTTTGTGTTTTATGCTTTATTAATCAAGTTAACCATTGTTTATTCCTCCTGATGTGAAGGTAAAGGATTCTTGGGTGGCTGGTAGCCAACTCAGTACATGTTAGGTGTAGGGGAGGAATAGAGGGTTTACATTTTATTATTATTTTTTATTAACATTTTTTTATGTGATTTAATTTTCATATCCTGTTATTCTCAGGGTTGCTTATATTCTGTTCAAACTGTTATTTGGAGTGACACCATAAATGGTGTCAAAAGGGGGAATCCTAAATTTTCCCTTTTCCTAAATTTTCTTTTTAAAATGTTTTGGGTTCACGCCCAGTGGGTGTGAAAAGGGGGATTGTGGGGATCTATTTTCTCATAACTGGATTTGGATGTGATGAATAGCTTAGAAGGAATGCATTGGTGATTAAACATAGAAGGTTTGTACTGTACTGATATCAATTGTTTCACATAACAAGCTGTGATTCATGTGAGGAACGTTAGGAGGTAGGATGAGATAAGAACTTGTGTCTCAAAATACTAGACTACACTGCTTCTTTGTGATCTGTGAACCGTCCTTGAACGTAGGTACATAGAGTACAGTGGAACGGTGTCTATGGGTGCTGACTCTACAGGTTGTTGTGATAACAACTTATGCCTGGCAACAGTGTGCAACAGTGGAGCGCCAAGGGTCTGGGACCAGCCTGAGCGCCAGCGATAGGTTGGGCAAGTCTAAACCATGCCTAACCTCTACCCTGATAGGCCCAGCAGAGAGCGGGAACTAAAACTGTCAGGGTATTTACGGAAGGATTTGTAATGAGGAAGTCAGTTCTCTGTCTGCCCTGCGTGGTATTTCAGTGAGCCCGTATACGAACCATCATACTTATCATAGATACATTTTGCATATAATAAATTTAGCTTGGATTGAATATCTCTTGATTATGTTTTCTCTTATTCCAATACCAGATTTGAATTATGCAATTTCTAACAGCGTTCATGGGAAGAGACCTTTTAAGTAAACTCAATGCAACCATTTTTTGTTCACCAGATGGCATCGCGGTATATGGAACCAACAGGCTATTTTATGAACAAAGAGCAGAAAGTAACTTTAATCTGAAAGGGTGCATAATAAATTATGAATGTGTATGATAAGTTGATATAAGTTTGGATAATAAGCTTTGATATAACATTATATCAAAGCTTATTATCCAAACCTATATCAACTTATCATACACATTCATATAATTTATCGGTGTTGTATATATTGTGGTTCCGTACATCAATGCCCATCATATAATATCAAGGAGTGGTATGGAGAGTATATGTTTTAATGAGAGGCTTGACTTTGTTGGGGTTTCCTGAAGGTTAGAGAACCGGTGAGGATCCAATGACAGGAATGTCAGTGTCCTTGAAACTAAAGTCTGTTTTTTTTTGGTTCCACTGGGAGTATGTTTGAAAAAGTTGATTTGTGTTGAGTGAGGATCGTAAAATAAAACACGAAAGGATTGTTTGTTGTGAGTACTTAGGAGTTTCGACGTTCTATATGGAGTATGTGACGATGTGAAAATAGGATGCATTTTATGTGTGTAATCTATTAATAGAGAGGTGATACAGTAATAATTTGAATAATATGTACTGTATGTATTAACTTGCTCATCCAAACGTAGACGTACGTCAGAGGTGGGAAATAATAAATAAAGGGTTTTCTGAGTTTGTGCCGGTGATGGATCATTTGATAGAGATAAGGGTTAAGAAATGAACTGCCCATAAGGACTAGAATTTATAAACGTAACTTATAACATAGTACAAAGCCAATTTGGGGGTTTCCATTAAACTAATTATCATTGCGGAGGTAAGGTGATGTAGTGAAGAAATTTCATTTTGTATCGGATGGTGAGAAGATAAGCTGGTATAATTGCGCTATTTGTGGGATTTCTGTCACATTTCAATAGCATTGGGGCAATGGCATAGAGTAAACAAATCTGGGTTTCTGAGTGTAATTCTACTGTTGGTATGTGTTGCTTAGACAGATACTACAAAGTATTTATTTTTGGTGATGTAGAATGGAAGATTTATCAGCGTGCGGGGTTCAAATTGAAGGAATCACTTATTTAAAAGGAATAGCAAGGCGATTTCGAGGTAGTAATTTTTTTGGGGTTGCATAACGGTGTGCTAGATGAAACGATTGACAATGGTGGCGTAATGTCTATCAATTAATTGGATATTGATAATATGGATATAAATTCAATATTATTGTCAACTACAGCAAGTGTTTGGTTTGTTTCTTGTAGCCTACTTAGAAAGGACAGTTACCCAGATCTGCTGACTTCTAGTAATGGCGGATTGGTATTATCTTCGTTGATAAAGGGGATAATAATAGTATAGGGACGACGCACAGAGAAGCGAGTGTCTTATCTTAATGGGAAGTGAAGCAAGGGGACAAAGAGAATAAAAAGAGTATTCAAAAACACCAGGGATTATGGAGCAGTGTTGGAAGGGAGCAGAGTTTGAAAGATAACATTAACTGAGGAATATAGGAACTTGTAGCTGAGGTCACTACAGAAATATTACTGACAAAATATCGTAACAGATAAACTGAACCAAACATGAAGCAACTGCAGCAATCGATTGTTAAAGTTTTTAACCCTACGATAGAGGTAAAGGCAGAACGCTGTTTGAGAATGGTTAATATTTGTTGGTTGGAGAGTTTCTAGGTGTTGATCTGTGGGTGTAAGCAACTGGGGTTCGCTGAACGTGAGAGAGATGTTGGTGTCATAATGTGTTAAGTTTGGTGTAACCGGATCACTGGTTGCTGTGGAAAAGGAGGATGTCAAAGGGGGGTAATTGTTACCGGTGTGATATGGCTAGCTAGTTAGTGGTGCGGACTAGTAGCATTTCGATAGGTGACATAACTTGCTCCGAGACCTTGAAGGAGTTTGTTTGCCTTACTCTGTAAGGTTGCGCCTTTAGTTGAATGACGAGTAATGGTGCTTCGAGGGTGACTGTTGTTAATGTGTGCAGAGGGTCCCTGGTTCAAGACCATGTAGGGAAGGAAGCAAAACTGTTACATTGATGCTGTTGACCTAGATCACTGGTTGAATTGATAAGATTATACGAAATAGATTGTCCTACCAACCCATGGCGGCATAGGATAACATAGTAATTAAAGTGGCATCCCTGTGAATAGATGTTTTGTTTGTTTTGACTCTAACGTCACAATAATTTGTCACCTGCTAAAGTACCGTTAGAGGGACAGACCGTGGTAGAGGATAATAGAGATTGTAGAGGGTTTTCTGTGTTAAAAGGGAAGTAGGTTAATTGAGAGATGAGAAATGTCGAATTGGATTGTTTGAAAAGGAAAGTAGGTTAATTGGGAGATGAGAAATGTTGCATTGGATTGTTTGAGTAGACTGGTATTAAAATCATTCTTTCTAGTAAGGTCAATGAAAATATGTTATTAGGTATTAGTGGTTTGTGGATATAATTTACTAATGCCATGATTTAGTAAACGGGTGAAAGAGAGTAGTGCTCGTGCTATATCGGGATGTGAAGGATGCAGAAGGTAATGTGGAGCAGATATCTGAATAGTTGAATATAGAACGTTCTTTGACAATTTGTAATTATTAGTATTAAATTCTATAGTTTGTTTAAAAACCAGTGAGTTATGCAGACAGTTAATTAATTCTAAAACGATAATCTGTTTCTGGTATGGTGAACAATGGAAGTAGTTTTTACTATTTAGCTGATGGAGAAGTGAACATTTTTTGTAAGTTCTGAATTTATTAAATAATATGTTTTTATTTTAAAACAATGCAACGATCGTTTACGAACGAGAAGGACCAAGGCGCAGCGTGATAAGCATACATGTTTATTTAACGAATAAACACCACGACAAAACAACAAACGAAACGTGAAGTCCAAGGTAGCATACACACAACATACCTTACACGGAACAAGATCCCACAACTAACAGGTGCCAAAAGGATTGGTCCCCAATCAGAGACAACGAGCGACAGCTGCCTCTGATTGGGAACCACACAGGCCAACATAGATCTAGACATACTAGAATCTAACAGACAATCAACATAGCCAAACACAACACAGAAAATACACACCCTGACTCAACAAATACAAGTCCCTTGAGTCAGGGCGTGACAGTACCCCACCCCAAAGGTGCGGACTCCGACCGCGCCACATAAACCTAACAGGGTAGGGGCCGGGTGGGCATTCCGCCTCAGAGGCGAATCCGGCTCCGGGCGTGACCACCACTTACTCTCCCCCTCCCTGTTGCGCCCCTGGTCTGGTCTGGACCTCGGCGCGCTGCTTCCCCTCTCCTTCCTCCCACGACGTACCAAGCCCTGTCTGGACCCTGGTGTGGGAGACCCCGAACCTGGAGAGGGGCTGACGTCTGGGTCTAGACTGGAACCGCTGACTGGAGCTGGACCCGACGACGGTGGATCGAACTGCTCTGGCTCCGGAGTGGAGCCGCTGACCGGAGCTGGATCAGGCACCGGTGGAGTGGACTGCTCTGGCTCCGGAGTGGAGCGGCTGACCAGAGCTGGACTGGACCCCGGTGGAGCAGATTGCTCTGGCTCCAGAGTGGATCCGCTGACCGGAGTAGGACTGGACCCCGGTGGAGTGGATTGCTCTGGCTCCGGAGTGGAGCAGCTGACCGGTGCCGGACCAGGCACCGGTGGAACAGGCACGGGCCGTGCCGGACTGGACACACGCACCACTGGCTTGGTGCGGGGAGCAGGAACGGGCCGGACCGGGCTGGCGACGCGCACCACTGGCTTAGTGCGGGAAGCAGGAACGGGTCGGGCCGTACTGGGAACACGCACCACTGGCTTAGTGCGGGGAGCAGGAACGGGCCGGACCGTACTGGGAACACACACCACTGGCTTAGTGCGGGGAGCAGGAACGGGTCGGGCCGTACTGGGAACACACACCACTGGCCTTGTGCGGGAAGCAGGAATGGGTCGGGCCGTACTGGGAACACGCACCACTGGCTTAGTGCGGGGATCAGGAACGGGCCGGACCGGACTGGCGACACGCACCACTTGCTTGGTCCTTCTACTGCCTAACCAGCTCCTCTCGCCGTGCCTCTACACTCTCCTTCTCCCTTATAGCCTCCTGTAGCTCCTCCCTCTGACCAAATAACTCCTGCTCCCTCTGAACCAATAGCCCCCGTAACCTGGTGGCCTCCTCTCCTAACCTGCAGAATCGCCCTGTCGCTGCCTCCTGCTGCCTCGTCGTCCACACCGTGTGCCCCCCAAAAAAATTTTCTTGGGGTTGCCTCTCGGGTCTCCGTCATCGGCACTGTTGGCGCCGTTTCTCCTCTCCTACCTGGGCATCCTCATTCATCGCCCTCCGGTAACAGACGGCCTCTTCCTCCGTAATACTCCCCCAACCGAGGAGGACATCAACTAATGTAACCTCCCGTTGAATTCCCGGCGTTTGCTCCTGAACACGCTGCTTGGTCCTATTTTGTTGGGATCTTCTGTCACGATCGTTTACGAACGAGAAGGACCAAGGCGCAGCGTGATAAGCATACATGTTTATTTAACGAATAAACACCACGACAAAACAACAACCGAAACGTGAAGTCCAAGGTAGCATACACACAACATACCTTACACGGAACAAGATCCCACAACTAACAGGTGCCAAAAGGCTGCCTAAGTATGGTCCCCAATCAGAGACAACGAGCGACAGCTGCCTCTGATTGGGAACCACACAGGCCAACATAGATCTAGACATACTAGAATCTAACAGACAATCAACATAGCCAAACACAACACAGAAAATACACACCCTGACTCAACAAATACAAGTCCCTTGAGTCAGGGCGTGACACTAGTGGAGATGATAACATTACCGAAAAGGGGTCATAGGTTTATATTAGTAGGTGTAGTCAACTTAATGAAACATGGTATTATCTGATGAGTTTTGAGTATAATTATTTGTTTTAGGAGTGGTGGAAGTACCCTACAGTAGGTATGTTAAGGTAGACGTAGGAGATCACATCAACCAACTTTTTAATATACGCTTAGAATCTAATATCATTGATTCTTTACGCGTAGTAATTGATTATATTTGTGAATGTCTCAAATATTACATGTAGAGGGGTGACAGGAACAATCTAAGGGGTAAGTCATCCAGTAACAATACCATGATGATTTAATATGGGATAAGATGAAGCCGATTTTGGAGGTGATAATCATTGTGAGAATTCAAAAGAATGTGGTATAAAGAGTACTTATTTAAAAATGCTGATTGTAAACTCTGAGAACCTTGAATGGTTTTCATCTTTTGAGAGATTTTATGTAATCTTCTGGAGTAGTTATGAGGAATTAGATTGAAACAAATGATTATTGATGTGAGGTAGGACGGGGTATATCTGCATCATGTTTTGTGTGAAATTAATATTTTTGGATTGCTGATTATAATTGAATGTTAACGAAATGTGTACTTTCTCTTCCAGGAAAATGGGGATTTCCTTATCTCTCAGTGGGATGTTTCAAAAGTCTGTGAGCTAGGTGGAGCAGTTAGTAAAATTTGGCAGTCTTATAATTAGGTCATAAGATGGAGCTACCAAATTAAATAAGGCCTGGACATTTCTGTTTGTTGTTTTCCAAAATGGTTTTTCAGATAACCACACACCACCCACCTATTATAATGGTTATATAGGCTTTTTATTTTTATTTTAGGGGGTTTTGAACGGTTCAAAGATGATAAGTCTTAAAGGAACACACACATGGAACTTTCTGAAGTTTTTTGTTTTATATGTGAGTTTTGGGTAAAAACGTGATTATTTTGAGAAGAAATGTAATGAGGACTTACTGTACACTGGGGATACACAACACTTATGACATTTGACTGTTGTTAATGATTAGTCTATACTATAGAATGGAACACGTCTTTGAAGGGTTTCAATGTCCTCTGAACTCTGTCCTGACTTTCTAGTGTGAATTGATCACCCACACTGGAAAGCCAAGAGGCATGGGATGAGGAATTTATGGTAATTTATTATACCGAGTTGAGGGTAATTTATAATACTGATAATTATGAAGAAGTTTATCATTTGGCAATAGTCATATCCATGATTCTGACCATAATAAGGTCAGAGTGAGAGAGATAGTCCTGAATGAGGAACACCTGGCGCTAGTCAAGTTTGATATTACTTGAATTACTTTATGGGATACAATTAAGTTAAGGTATTATCAAATGTTGTCATTTTAATTTCATCTATTGTTTTGGTTTCACGGGCATTGTTGTTTTGTTTCTGAAATGCATGAATCACGATGTGAGTCATATGTCCAAAGGGGGGGGAAGTACTGCTCGCATGAGGTTTTTTGGTAAATATGCAAATTATATTAAGAATATGAGCAGTCGTAATTAATGTGTTAGATTACATTTTTTAGGTGAAAGTGTATTTGTGGTATAAGGCGGGATGTAGAGGAGGCCTGTCTATGACACTGGTGACCTATAACAAGCTGCAAGAATGGGCACTTCTCAAGGCTTCTCCTGACTGATTAGAAAACAGGGTATAGTAGCATACGGTATCACACCTAACAATGTTGTTGACTTTCTTCCCACGGGTGAAGGCTTCTCTGCCAAAACCTAACAGGAGAATCTGGGCATTGTATGCACCTGGAGACTGGTGGTAAAGGATTAAAGAAGTAAGAGATGGACAAAACCCAGGTGTGGAGGTCAGTACTAGGTGTTGCTGGCTACCTCGATGGAGGGGAAAGTAGCAGAGAGAGATACCTGCATCTATGTGTCCCACTGTAGGAGTGTTCCAACCCAGAGGAGGAAGATGGAAAACACCACTGCGGAGCATTGTTTTCTTTTGTCTGTGTCTGTGTGTCTTTGCAGCAGGGACTCTCAACTTCCCTATTGGTACGCTGAAAGAAGGACACACTCCACAGAGCGATGTTGAGAAATGGAGAAGGACTCTGCATGATCCTAGGCCATAGTGACGGAAGAAGGTTCAGATCTAAAAGGACCATACATTGTCACCCAGTCTACACCAACGGATGTATGGATAGAGGGGAGATCAACCTGGTATCATCTAAACCACTGCAACAGACTACTACGAGGAAACCGACCTAGAGATGATGGAGCTGAGGATGCTGGAGCTGACAAGGATCAGGTGATGAGAGGTGATGGCAAGGGGAATGCTACTGATGAGCTACATGTTCTGACTGATTCCCTCGGCGGAGGGACCGACCTCCAAGAACTTCAAGATCTTCCAGAATTTCAAGAATCACCTGACTGTCACACCATTAATTTCTCTGGGATGATGTCAGGAGGTTAGGAATTCATTCGTATGTTTTAGTTTGTTTGGTTCAAGTAATGTTATATCTGTGGAATTTCACTTACAACATCAAAATAATGAAAAGGGTGGATTGATATGACGACTTTTGATACAATATTATTAATGTTTGGAAACTCCTGAGCTGCATGTGGGAGAGAGGACAAGGACACGCCATGTGTTATAGAGGTCACTGGTGAGTGACAGAGGGTCGGTGTGACAAGATAGATTGCGGGCCACTTGTGATAATCTTAGAAGGAGTACGTGATGGAATGGCCTGGCTAGGGTGCCACACGATACCATGTAGGGTGATACTATTGTAGTAGATGAGTGACACTCAATGATGGTTGGCAGATGATGGACAGAAGTAGCTCGGAGAGCATTATATAAACTGAGAGATTTTCTATGGAAGTCATTCAGATGACAGGAGGCTACGCCCGTACCGCCTGTCATATTGAATCCAGTACTGTAACCATTAAATAATGACTGAATCAACTCTCCATCTGAATGGTTGAATACTTTCTTGCATCCTGAACTTCTCGATACCAGAAACTCATCATAACAATGTGCTAAACAAGGCTGCTAGAATCTTGACTCTCTACACTGGCTTCCTGTTAAGGCTAGGGCTCATTTCAAGGTTTTACTGCTAACCTACAAAGCATTACATGGGCTTGCTCCTACCTATCTCTCCGATTTGGTCCTGCCGTACATACCTACACGTACGCTACGGTCACAAGACGCAGGCCTCCTTATTGTCCCTAGAATTTCTAAGCAAACAGCTGGAGGGCTTTCTCCTATAGAGCTCAATTTTTATGGAATGGTCTGCCTATCCATGTGCGAGACGCAGACTCTGTCTTGACCTTTAAGTCTTTACTGAAGACTCATCTCTTCAGTAGGTCCTATGATTGAATGTAGTCTGGCCCAGAGGTGCGAAGGTGAACGGAAAGGCACTGGAGCGACAAACCCCCCTTGCTGTCTCTCCATTGGGATTCTCTGCCTCTGACCCTATTACGGGGGCTGAGTCACTGGCTTACTGGTGCTTTCCATGCTGTCCCTAGGAGGGGTGCGTCACTTGAGTAGGTTGAGTCACTGACGTGATCTTCCTGTCCGGTTTGTCGCCCCCTCGGGCTCGTGCAGTGGAGGAGATCGTCGTGGGCTATACTCAGCCTTGTCTCAGGTCAGTAGGTTGGTGGTCTGTTGATATCCCTCTGGTGGTGTGGGGGCTGTGCTTTGGCAAAGTGGGCGGGGTTATATCCTGCCTGGTTGGCCCTGTCCGGGGGTATCGTCGGACGGGGCCACAGTGTCTCCCGACCCCCCCCCAGTCTCAGCCTCCAGTATCTATGCTGCAATAGTCTATGTGCCGGGGGCTAGGGTCAGTCTGTTATATCTGGTGTTATTCTCCTGTCTTATCTGGTGTCCTGTGTGAATTTAAGTATGCTCTCTCTAATTCTCTCTCTCCCTCCCCTCCCAGAGGACCTGAGCCCTAGGACCATGCCTCAGGACAACCTGGCCTGATGACTCCTTCCTGTCCCCAGTCCACCTGGTCGTGCTGCTGCTCCAGTTTCAACTCTTCTGCATGCAGCTATGGAACCCTGACCTGTTCACCGGACGTGCTACCTTGTCCCAGACCTGCTGTTTTCAACTCTCTCTACTGCACCTGCTAATTCAAACTCTGAATGCCCGGCTATGAAAAGCCAAGTGACATTTACTCCTGATGTACTGACCTGTTGCAACCTCTACAACCACTGTGATTATTATTTGACCTTGCTGGTCATCTATGAACGTTTGAACATCTTGGAGAAAAATCTGGCCTTAATGGCCATGTACTGTTATAATCTCCACCTGGCACAGCCAGAAGGGGACTGGCCACCCCTCAGTGCCTGGTTAATCTCTAGGTTTCTTCCTAGGTTTCTGCCTTTCTAGGGAGTTTTTCCTAGCCACTGTGCTTCTACATCTGCATTGCTTGCTGTTTGGGGTTTTAGGCTGGGTTTCTGTATAGCACTTTGTGACATCTGCTAATGTAAAAAGGGCTTTATAAATATATTTGATTGATTGATGATTGATGTCCAGGATCCAGTTGCAGAGGGAGGTGTTCAGTCCCAGGGTCCCAAGCTTGGTGACAAGCTTAGAGGGGACAATGGTGTTGAACGCTGAGCTGTAGTCAATGAACAGCATTCTCACATATCTAGGTGGGTGAGGGCAGTGCGGAGTGCAATTGAGATTGCGTCGTCTATGGATCTGTTGGGGCGGTATGCAAATTGGAGTGGGTCTAGGGTGTCTGGGATGATGGAGTTTGTGTGTGCCATAACCAGCCTTTCAAAGCACTTCATGATTACAGATGTGAGTACTACAAGGCAGTAGTCATTGTGGCATGAGGTTGAAAATGACTTTGAATATGCCTGCCAGCTGTTCTGTGCATGCTCTGAGAACACGCCCTGGAATACCGTCCAGCCTTGCGAGTGTTGACCTGATTTAAAGACCTTACTCACGTCGGCCTCAGAGGGCAAAATCACCCAGTCCTCTGGGTCATTGGGTGCCCTCATGCACGGCATGGTGTTGTCATTGTCGAAGCATGCATAAAATGCATTGAGTTCGTCTGGTAGCAAGGCATCTTTGGGCAGATCATGGCTGGGTCTTCATTTGTAATCCTTAATGGACTGTAGCCCCTGCCACATGCAGCAGGCATCGGAGACTGTGTAATATGATTCCACCTTATTCCTATATTGTTATTTTGCTCGTTTGATGACTCTGCAGAGATCATAGCGGGACTTCTTGTACTTGTTCCTGTCCTCAGTCATAGCCTCAGGGTTGTCTATGATAGCCCTGTTTGCGATAGCCCTGTCCTTTATTTTAGCGCAAACTTCAGTGTTAATCCAGGGCTTTTGATTGGGGAAGCAGCAAACCTTCACTATGGGGACAATGTCGCTGATGCATTTCCTAATGAAGCCGGTGACAGAGGTGGTTAGCTCGTCAACGTTATCGGCGGAGTCTCGGAACATATTCCAATCGGCATTAGCAAAGCAGTCCTGTATCATGAACTCTGATTACCATTTCTCAACAGCGAGAGTCACAGGTATTTCCTGTTTGAGCTTCTGCTTGTAAACAGGAACCAGGAGTACGGAGTCATGATCTGATTTGCCGAATGGGGGACGAGGGAGGGCCTTGTATGCTTGCTTGTGGGTAGGGTAACAGTGGTCTAGGATTTTATCGCCCCTAGTGGCAAAGGAGACGTGTTCATGGAAGTTGGACATCACGTGTCTTAATTTAAATTGCCGGCAACAAGGAAAGCAGCCTCCGGGTGCAAGTTTTCCAGCTTGTTATTTTTATTTTCCTGAGGTGGAATGTATACAACAGTCAAGATAACTCCCTCGGGAGGTAGAAGGGTCGGCATTTGACCATCATGTATTCCAAGACGGGTGAACAATGGGTTGAGACTTCCACTGCGCTCCAGTCAGCACACAATTTGTTGTTGATGAAGAGGTAAACCCCTCCCCCTCTCGATTTTCCTGACTCCACTGTCCTGTCCACTCAGTGAATGGAGAATCCATCGAGTTGGATAGCCATGGGGGTATCCTGTCTGAAAGCCATGTTTCAGAAAAGCAGAGAATATAGCAGTTATGAGAGTCCCGTTTGTAGCACATCTGTGATCGGAAGTCATCCACCTTATTATCAAGTGACTGTACATTGGCCAATAGAATGGAGGGAAGAGGTGACCGGTTTTCCCTTCACCTTAATCTCACCAGGACTCTCCCACTCTTGCCTCTGTAACGCCAACGTTTTCTCTTGGATACCCGAAAATTGGGTTGGAATTACAGAAAGAGCCTAGGGCAGATGAGTCGAAGTCGAAGTTGTAGCTGGAGTTGAGGTAAGTAATTGCCAATCTGATCAAAAGTTCTTGTTGGTTATAAGAAATGATAGCAGATACATTTTGTGAAAACAAAGTTAAGATAAACGCCAATACAATCGCAAAAAGTTGGGTCGGAGTTTGCAAAACGGCAGCCATACAGTACGGTGCCATCTTTCTCTCAAGCAACATTCAGCAGCATTCTGTCCTTTTACAGCAATAACACCTTAATAGTTTTTGTTGACATTACTTTCACTACAACCAGTAGCCTGTAGTGTACTGTATAATTACAGGACATTATTAAGTGTAGCATTTCATTGCTTAAAAGGATAGCATGGTGGAGGGGTAAAGAACAGGATGGCTCTTCACAAGAACACTGTAACAGAAAACTGTATACGGTAACTTTGGTATTATCAACAGTAAAAAAAACTCAAACGTTTTACTGCAGCATACTGTAAATGATGGTGCATTGTGGGAAAATTGCTGTATTTCGAACGTTACTGTAATTCCACCCCACAGAATACAGTGCCATACCCTATTTTTGGAGCGTCAACCTTTTGACCACTAGTGGTGCATGGTATTGTTGTTTCTGGCTCATTAACATAGTGTTAAATAAATCAAAATATATTTTATATTTGAGATTCTTCAAAGTAGCCACCCTTTGCCTTGATGACAGCTTTGCACACACTTGGCATTCTCTCAACCAGCTTCATGAGGTAGTCACCTGGAATGCATTTCAATTAACAGGTGTGCCTTCTTAAAAGTTAATTTGTCAGTCAATACAGAACATTTCAAGAACTTTGAAAGTTTATTGAAGTGCAGTCGCAAAAACCATCAAGCTCTATGATGAAACTGGCTCTCATGAGGACCACCACAGGAAAGGAAGACCCAGAGTTACCTCTGCTGCAGAGGATAAGTTCATTAGAGTTACCAGCCTCAGAAATTGCAGTCCAAATACATGCTTCACAGAGTTCAAGTAACGGACACATCTCAACATCAACTGTTCAGAGGAGACTGCGTGAATCAGGCCTTCATGGTCGAATTGCTGCAAAGAAACTACCACTAAACGACACCAATAAGAAGAGAGAGACTTGCTTGGGCCAAGAAACACGAGCAACGGACATTAGACCGGTGGAAATCGGTCCTTTGGTCTGATGAGTCCAAATTTGAGATTTTTGGTTTCAACCGCCGTGTCTTTGTGAGACACAGAGTAGGTTAACGGATGATCGTGCATGTGTGTTTCCGACCGTGAAGCATGGAGGAGGTGTGATGGTGTGGGGGTGCTTTGCTGGTGACACTGTCTGTGATTTATTTAGAATTCAAGGCACACTTAACCAGCATGGCTACCACAGCATTCTACAGCGATACACCATCCCTTCTGGTTTACGCTTAGTGGGACTATCATTTGTTTTTCAACAGGACAATGACCCAACACACCTCCAGGCTGTGTAAGGGCTATTTGACCAAGAAGCAGAGTGATGGAGTGCTGCATCAGATGACCTGGCTTCCACAATCTCCTGACCTCAACCCAATTGAGATGTTTTGGGAAGAGTTGGACCGCAGAGTGAAGGAAAAGCAGCCAACAAGTGCTCAGCATATGTGGGAACTGCTTCAAGACTGTTGGAAAAGCATTCCTCATGAAGCTGGTTGAGAGAATGCTAAGAGTGTTTAAAGCTGTCATCAAGGCAAAGGGTGGCTACTTTGAAGAATCTCAAATACAGTGAGGGAAAAAAAGTATTTGATTCCCTGCTGATTTTGTACGTTTGCCCAATGACAAAGACATGATCAGTCTATAATTTTAATGGTAGGTTTATTTGCACAGTGAGAGACAGAATAACAACAACAAAATCCAGAAAAACGCATGTAATAAAAATTATTAATTGATTTGCATTTTAATGAGGGAAATAAGTATTTGACCCCTCTGCAAAACATGACTTAGTACTTGGTGGCAAAACCCTTGTTTGCAATCACAGAGGTCAGACGTTTCTTGTAGTTGGCCACCAGGTTTGCATACATCTCAGGAGGAATTTTGTTCCACTCCTCTTTGCAGATCTTCTCCAAGGCATTAAGGTTTCGAGGCTGACGTTTGGCAACTCGAACCTTCAGCTCCCTCCACAGATTTTCTATGGGATTAAGGTCTGGAGACTGGCTAGGCCACTCCAGGACCTTAATGTGCTTCTTCTTGAGCCACTCCTTTGTTGCCTTGGCCGTGTGTTTTGGGTCATTGTCATGCTGGAATACCCATCCATGACCCATTGTCAATGCCCTGGCTGAGGGAAAGAGGTTCTCACCCAAGATTTGACGTTACATGGCCCCGTCCATCGTCCCTTTGATGCGGTGAAGTTGTCCTGTCCCCTTAGCAGAAAAACACCCCCAAAGCATAATGTTTCCACCTCCATGTTTGACGGTGGGGATGGTGTTCTTGGGGTCATAGGCAGCATTCCTCCTCCAAACATGGCGAGTTGAGTTGATGCCAAAGAGCTCGATTTTGGTCTCATCTGACCACAACACTTTCACCCAGTTCTTCTCTGAATCATTCAGATGTTCATTGGCAAACTTCAGACGGCCCTGTATATGTGCTTTCTTGAGCAGGGGGACCTTGTGTGCGCTGCAGGATTTCAGTCCTTCACGGCGTAGTGTGTTACCAATTGTTTTCTTGGTGACTATGGTCCCAGCTGCCTTGACATCATTGACAAGATCCTCTCGTGTAGTTCTGGGCTGATTCCTCACCGTTCTCATGATCATTGCAAGTCCACGAGATGAGATCTTGCATGGAGCCCCAGGCCGAGGGAGATTGACAGTTATTTTGTGTTTCTTCCATTTGCGAATAATCGCACCAACTGTTGTCACCTTCTCACCAAGCTGCTTGGCGATGGTCTTGTAGCCCATTCCAGCCTTGTGTAGGTCTACAATCTTGTCCCTGACATCCTTGGAGAGCTCTTTGGTCTTGGCCATGGTGGAGAGTTTGGAATCTGATTGATTGATTGCTTCTGTGGACAGGTGTCTTTTATACAGGTAACAAGCTGAGATTAGGAGCACTCCCTTTAAGAGTGTGCTCCTAATCTCAACTCGTTACCTGTATAAAAGACACCTGGGAGCCAGAAATCTTTCTGATTGAGAGGGGGTCAAATACTTATTTCCCTCATTAAAATGCAAATCAATTTATAACATTTTTGACATGGTTTTTCTGGATTTTGTTGTTGTTATTCTGTCTCTCACTGTTCAAATAAACATACCATTACAATTATAGACTGATCATTTCTTTGTCAGTGGGCAAACGTACAAAATCAGCAGGGGATCAAATACTTTTTTCCCTCACTGTATAACATATTTTGATTTGTTTAACACTTTTTAGGTTACTACATGATTCCTATTCTGCCCTGGAATTGCGTTCCCATGCAAAACTAGACAGATAGCTAACAACTTATTCTTCAATAAAACTTCCAAGGCGTGACTTTTCTTGAACGAATGTATTGAAAACGTTTATGTTGTGAAACTGCAAAATACAGAAAATAATATACTTTAGTATTCAATTCACATTGGCAAACTGTAGCTGTACATTATACATTTCAAGTTGAAGTTGCATAAATACAAAGCAAGTGCCAAGGTACCATGTATCTGACATGAAGACAAACCAGATAGATAATTACCATATGAGTAGCAATTAGCCAACTCATTTACATTTACATTTACGTCATTTAGCAGACGCTCTTATCCAGAGCGACTTACAAATTGGTGCATTCACCTTATAACCACTTTACAATATGTTATTATTATTGTTTTTAATGTTGTTATTTTTTGGGGGGGGGGGGTGGGGTGGGGTGGGGTAAGGGGGGGTAGAATGATTACTTTATCCTATCCCAGGTATTCCTTAAAGAGGTGGGGTTTCAAGTGTCTCCGGAAGGTGGTGAGTGACTCCGCTGTCCTGGCGTCGTGAGGGAGCTTGTTCCACCATTGGGTTGCCAGAGCAGCGAACAGTTTTGACTGGGCTGAGCGGGAACTGTGCTTCCGCAGAGGTAGGGGGGCCAGCAGGCCAGAAGTGGATGAACGCAATGCCCTCGTTTGGGTGTAGGGACTGATCAGAGCCTGAAGGTACGGAGGTGCCGTTCCCCTCACAGCTCCGTAGGCAAGCACCATGGTCTTGTAGCAGATGCGAGCTTCAACTGGAAGCCAGTGGAGTGTGCGGAGGAGCGGGGTGACGTGAGAGAACTTGGGAAGGTTGAACACCAGACGGGCTGCGGCATTCTGGATGAGTTGTAGGGGTTTAATGGCACAGGCAGGGAGCCCAGCCAACAGCGAGTTGCAGTAATCCAGACGGGAGATGACAAGTGCCTGGATTAGGACCTGTGCCGCTTCCTGTGTAAGGCAGGGTCGTACTCTCTGAATGTTGTAGAGCATGAACCTACAGGATCGGGTCACCGCCTTGATGTTAGCGGAGAACGACAGGGTGTCGTCCAGGGTCACGCGAAGGCTCTTCGCACTCTGGGAGGAGGACACAACGGAGTTGTCAACCGTGATGGCGAGATCATGGAACGGGCAGTCCTTCCCCGGGAGGAAGAGCAGCTCCGTCTTGCCGAGGTTCAGCTTGAGGTGGTGATCCGTCATCCACACTGATATGTCTGCCAGACATGCAGAGATGCGATTCACCACCTGGTTATCAGATGGGGGTAAGGAGAAGATTAGTTGTGTGTCGTCTGCATATCAATGATAGGAGAGGCCATGTGAGGATTTGACAGAGCCAAGTGACTTGGTGTATAGCGAGAATAGGAGAGGGCCTAGAACTGAGCCCTGGGGGACACCAGTGGTGAGAGCACGTGGTGTGGAGACAGATTCTCGCCACGCCACTTGGTAGGAGCGACCGGTCAGGTAGGACGCAATCCAAGAGTGAGCCGCGCCGGAGATGCCCAGCTCGGAGAGGGTGGAGAGGAGGATCTGATGGTTCACAGTATCAAAGGCAGCAGACAGGTCTAGAAGGACAAGAGCAGAGGAGAGAGAGTTAGCTTTAGCAGTGCGGAGAGCCTCCGTGACACAGAGAAGAGCAGTCTCAGTTGAATGACCAGTCTTGAAACCTGACTGGTTTGGTTCAAGAGGTAATTCTGAGAGAGATAGCAAGAGAGTTGGCTAAAGACGGCACGCTCAAGTTTTGGAGAAAAAAGAAAGAAGGGATACTGGTCTGTAGTTGTTGGGGTGCAACTCTCGCTCTCTTGAAGACGGAAGGGACATAGCCAGCGGTCAAGGATGAGTTGATGAGCGAGGTGAGGTAAGGGAGAAGGTCACCGGAGATGGTCTGGAGAAGAGAGGAGGGGATAGGGTCAAGCGGGCAGGTTGTTGGGCGGCCGGCCATCACAAGTCGCAAGATTTTATCTGGAGAGAGAGGGGAGAAAGAAGTAAAACCATAGGGTAGGGCAGTGTGAGCAGGACCAGCAGTGTCATTTGACTTAACAAACGAGGATCGGATGTCGTCAACCTTCTTTTCAAAATGGTTGACAAAGTCATCCACAGAGAGGGAGGAGGAGGAGGAGAGGGAGGGGGGGATTCAGCAGGGAGGAGAAGGTGGCAAAGAGCTTCCTAGGGTTAGAGGCAGATGCTTGGAATTTAGAGTGGTAGAAAGTGGCTTTAGCAGCAGAAACAGATGAAGAAAATGTAGAGAGGAGGGAGTGAAAAGATGCCAGGTCCGCAGGGAGTCTAGTTTTCCTCCATTTCCGCTCGGCTGCCCGGAGCCCTGTTCTGTGAGCTCGCAATGAGTCATCAAGCCACGGAGCAGGAGGGGAGGACCGAGCCGGCCGGGAGGATAGGGGACATAGAGAGTCAAAGGATGCAGAAAGGGAGGAGAGGAGGGTTGAGGAGGCAGAATCAGGAGATTGGAGGGAGAAGGATTGAGCAGAGGTAAGAGATGATAGGATGGAAGAGGAGAGAGTAGCGGGAGAGAGAGAGCGAAGGTTGCGACGGCGCATTACCATCTGAGTAGGGGCAGAGTGAGTAGTGTTGGAGGAGAGCGAGAGAGAAAAGGATACAAAGTAGTGGTCGGAGACATGGAGGGGAGTTGCAGTGAGATTAGTAGAAGAACAGCATCTAGTAAAGATGAGGTCAAGCGTATTGCCTGCCTTGTGAGTAGGGGGGGACGGTGAGAGGGTGAGGTCAAAAGAGGAGAGTAGTGGAAAGAAGGAGGCAGAGAGAAATGAGTCAAAGGTAGACGTAGGGAGGTTGAAGTCACCCAGAACTGTGAGGGGTGAGCCATCCTCAGGAAAGGAACGTATCAAGGTGTCAAGCTCATTGATGAACTCTCCAAGGGAACCTGGAGGGCAATAAATGACAAGGATGTTAAGCTTGAATGGGCTAGTGACTGTGACAGCATGGAATTCAAATGAGGAGATAGACAGATGGGTCAGGGGAAAAAGAGAGAATGTCCACTTGGGAGAGATGAGGATTCCTGTGCCACCACCCCGCTGACCAGATGCTCTCGGGGTATGCGAGAACACATGGTCAGACGAGGAGAGAGCAGTAGGAGTAGCAGTGTTTTCAGTGGTAATCCATGTTTCCGTCAGTGCCAAGAAGTCGAGGGACTGGAGGGTAGCATAGGCTGAGATGAACTCTGCCTTGTTGGCAGCAGAACGGCAGTTCCAGAGGCTGCCTGAGACCTGGAACTCCACGTGGGTGGTGTGTGCAGGGACCACCAGGTTAGAGAGGCAGCAGCCACGCGGTGTGAGGCGTTTGTATAGCCTGTGCGGAGAGGAGAGAACAGGGATAGACAGAGGCATAGTTGACATGCTACAGAAAATGGCTACAATAATGCAAAGGAGATCGGAATGAAATGAACTAAACATCTGGGAAAGGAGAGAGCGGGGCCTCCCTCACTTACGTTTCACTGAAACACCGAAATATAACTCTCCCAACTTCCACCTCAGAAACTATAATTGTTGTAAACTACAGCGGTTCAATGTTTTCTAGGAATAGACTAACTTAGTTTATTCAGCTAACTTGGTACAGTATTCTTCCGTGAAAATCGTCCAGGGCACCTAGTCATATGACGCCACAGCCAGCTAGTATGCCGGACTCCAATAACACGGTTTAGCACCAATACTCGGCCACAACAAACCACCAGTGTGTCAACACGCCAAGCAGATCATTCGTGTCCGTGTCTAACGTTGTGGGCTAGTCCCGACAGCTTGAGTGAGTCCGTTTGTTGGTGATGTGGACACTCAGTCAGGGACAGGTTGAAAATGTCAGTGAAGACACTTGCCAGTTGGTCAGCGCATGCTCGGAGTACACGTCCTGGTAATCCGTCTGGCCCTTCGGCCTTGTGAATGTTGACCTGTTTAAAGGTCTTACTCACATCGGCTACGGAAAGCGTGATCACATAGTCGTCCGGAACAGCTGATGCTCTCATACATGCTTCAGTGTTGCTTGTCTCGAAGCGAGCATAGAAGTGATTTAGCTCATCTGGTAGGCTTGTGTCACTGGGCAGCTCGTGGCTGTGCTTCCCTTTGTAGTCTGTAATAGTTTGCAAGCCCTGCCACATCCGACAAGCGTCGGAGCCGGTGTAGTCCGATTCAGTCTTAGTCCTGTATTGACGCTTTGTCTGTTTGATGGTTCGTCGGAGGGCATAGCGGGATTTCTTATAAGCGTCCGGGTTAGAGTCCTGCTCCTTAAAAGCAGCAGCTCTACCCTTTAGCTCAGTGTGGATGTTGCCTGTAATCCATGGCTTCTGGTTGGGGTATGTACATACGGTCACTGTGGGGAAGCCGTCATCGATGCACTTATTGATGAAGCCAGTGATTGATGTGGTGTACTCCTCAATGCCATCAGAAGAATCCCTGAACATATTCCAGTCTGTGCTAGCAAAACAGTCCTGTAGCTTAGCATTTGCGTCATCTGACCACTTCTTTATTGACCGAGTCACTGGTACTTCCTGCTTTTGTTTTTGCTTGTAAGCAGGAATCAGGAGAATAGAATTATGGTCAGATTTGCCAAATGGAGGGCGTGGGAGAGCTTTGTACGTGTCTCTGTGTGTGGAGTAAAGGTGGTCTAGAGTCCCCCCCCCCCCTCTGGTTGCACATTTAACATGCTGGTAGAAATGAGGTAAAACGAATGTAAGTTTCCCATTAAAGTACCCGGCCACTAGGAGCGTCGCCTCTGGATGAGCGTTTTCCTGTTTGCTTATGGTCTTACACAGCTCATTGATTGCGGTCTTCGTTCCAGCATCGGTTTGTGGTGGTAAATCGACAGCTACAAAAAATATAGATGAAAACTCTCTTGGTAAATAGTGTGGACTACAGCTTATCATGAGATATTCTACCTCAGGCTAGCAAAACCTTGAGACTTCCTTAATATTAGATTTTGTGCACCAGCTGTTGTTAACAAATATACACAGACCGCCACCCCTTGTCTTACCGGAGGCCGTTGTTCTATCTTGCCGATGCAGCGTAAACCCCGCCAGCTGTTTGTTATCCATGTCGTCGTTCAGCGAAACATAAGATATTACAGTTTTTAATGTCCTGTTGGTAGGATATTCATGATCGTAGCTCGTCAATTTTGTTATCCAATGATTGTACGTTGGCTAATAGGACTGATGGAAGAGGCCGATTACCCACTCGCCGTCTGATCCTTACAAGGCACCCCGACCTACGTCCCCGATATCTCCGTCTCTTTCTCCTGCGAAAGACAGGGATTTGGGCCTTGTCGGGTGTCTGAAGTAAATCCATTATTTCTTTCATCACATTCCCAGTGGGTCAGAAGTTTACATACACTCAATTAGTATTTAGTAGCATTGCCTTTAAATTGTTTTACTTGGGTCAAACATTTCGGGTAGCCTTACACAAGCTTCCCACAATAAGTTGGGTGAATTTTGCCCCATTCCTCCTGACAGAGCTGGTATAACTGAGTCAGGTTTGTAGGCCTCCTTGCTTGCACACACTTTTTCAGGATTGAGGTCAGGGCTTGCCACTTGATTGCCACTCCAATACCTTGACTTTGTTGTCCTTAAGCCATTTTGCCACAACTTTGGAAGAATGCTTGGGGTCATTGTCCATTTGGAAGACCCATTTGCGACCAAGCTTTAACTTCCTGACTGATATCTTGAGATGTTGCTTCAATACATCCACATAATTTTCCTTCCTCATGATGCCATCTATTTTGTGAAGTGCACCAGTCCCTCCTACAGCAAAGCACCCCCACAGCATGATGCTGCCACCCCCGTGCTTCACGGTTGGGATGGTGTTCTTCGGCTTGCAAGCTACCCCCTTTTTCCTCCAAACATAACAATGGTCATTATGGCCAAACAGTTCTATTTTTGTTTCATCAGACCAGAGGACATTTCTCCAAAAAGTACGATCTTTGTCCCCATGTGCAGTTGCAAACCGTAGTCTGGCTTTTTTATGGCGGTTTAGGAGCAGTGGCTTCTTCCTTGCTGAGCGGCCTTTCAGGTTATGTCGATATACAGTGAGGAAAAAAAGTATTTAGTCAGCCACCAATTGTGCAAGTTCTCCCACTTAAAAAGATGAGAGAGGCCTGTAATTTTCATCACAGGTACACGTCAACTATGACAGACAAAATGAGGGAAAAAAATAAAGAAAATCACATTGTAGGATTTTTAATGAATTTATTTGCAAATTATGGTGGAAAATAAGTATTTGGTCAATAACAAAAGTTTCTCAATACTTTGTTATATACCCTTTGTTGGCAATGACACAGGTCAAACGTTTTCTGTAAGTCTTCACAAGGTTTTCACACACTGTTGCTGGTATTTTGGCCCATTCCTCCATGCAGATCTCCTCTAGAGCAGTGATGTTTTGGGGCTGTCGCTGGGCAACACAGACTTTCAACTCCCTCCAAAGATTTTCTATGGGGTTGAGATCTGGAGACTGGCTAGGCCACTCCAGGACCTTGAAATGCTTCTTACAAAGCCACTCCTTCGTTGCCCGGGCGGTATATTGTCATGCTGAAAGACCCAGCCACGTTTCATCTTCAATGCCCTTGCTGATGGAAGGAGGTTTTCACTCAAAATCTCACGATATATGGCCCCATTCATTCTTTCCTTTACACGGATCAGTCGTCCTGGTCCCTTTGCAGAAAAACAGCCCCAAAGCATGATGTTTCCACCCCCATGCTTCACAGTAGGTATGGTGTTCTTTGGATGCAACTCAGCATTCTTTGTCCTCCAAACACGACGAGTTGAGTTTTTACCAAAAAGTTCTATTTTGGTTTCATCTGACCATATGACATCTCCCAATCCTCTTCTGGATCATCCAAATGCACTCTAGCAAACTTCAGACAGGCCTGGACATGTACTGGCTTAAGCAGGGGGACACGTCTGGCACTGCAGGATTTGAGTCCCTGGCGGCGTAGTGTGTTACTGATGGTAGGCTTTGTTACTTTGGTCCCAGCTCTCTGCAGGTCATTCACTAGGTCCCCCCGTGTGGTTCTGGGATTTTTGCTCACCGTTCTTGTGATCATTTTGACCCCACGGGGTGAGATCTTGCGTGGAGCCCCAGATCGAGGGAGATTATCAGTGGTCTTGTATGTCTTCCATTTCCTAATAATTGCTCCCACAGTTGATTTCTTCAAACCAAGCTGCTTACCTATTGCAGATTCAGTCTTCCCAGCCTGGTGCAGGTCTACAATTTAGTTTCTGGTGTCCTTTGACAGCTCTTTGGTCTTGGCCATAGTGGAGTTTGGAGTGTGACTGTTTGAGGTTGTGGACAGGTGTCTTTTATACTGATAACAAGTTCAAACAGGTGCCATTAATACAGGTAACGAGTGGAGGACAGAGGAGCCTCTTAAAGAAGAAGTTACAGGTCTGTGAGAGCCAGAAATCTTGCTTGTTTGTAGGTGACTAAATACTTCTTTTCCACCATAATTTGCTAATAAATTCATTAAAAATCCTACAATGTGATTTTCTGGAGAAAAAAAATTCTCATTTTGTCTGTCATAGTTGACGTGTACCTATGATGAAAATTACAGGCCTCTCTCATCTTTTTAAGTGGGAGAACTTGCACAATTGGTGGCTGACTAAATACTTTTTTCCCCCACTGTAAGTGTATGTAAACTTCCGACTTCAACTGTATATATTAGTTATAAACAATATTTATTTGATTCATATTCATGAAATAACCCCCTAGAGTCGATAGACGCACCGGTGCGTCAATCTAAGTTACATAACAAAAACATCCCCATCAAAATCGGTCAGTTTAAGCTAGAGATATGTTTTTTGCATTGAATGTGTTTCAATCCACCGCATCCTCCAGTGTCGCACTCCCCCATCTGCGATTTAAGGTGGCAGAGCTAGAGCATGTTTTTCAGACCATGAGACATCCCGAAAAACAATGTTTAATAGAAATAATAATTGTGTCCTTCAAACTTTGCTTTCGTCAAAGAATCCTCCATTTGCAGCAATTACAGCCTTGCAGACCTTTGGCATTCTAGTTGTCAATTTGTTGGAATCTGAAGAGATTTCACCCCATGCTTCCTGAAGCACCTCCCACAAGTTGGATTGCCTTGATGGGCACTTCTTACATACCATACGGTCAAGCTGCTCCCACAACAGCTCAATAGGGTTGAGATCCGGTGACTGTGCTGGCCACTCCATTATAGATAGAATACCTGCTGACTGCTTCTTCCCTAAATAGATCTTGCATAGTTTGTAGCTGTGCTTTGGGTCATTGTCCTGTTGTAGGAGGTAATTGGCTCCAATCAAGAGCCGTCCACAGGGTATGGCATGGCGTTGCAAAATGGAGTGATAGCCTTCCTTCTTCAATATCCCTTTTACCCTGTACAAATCTCCCACTTTACCACCACCAAAGCACCCCCAGACCATCACATTGCCTCCACCATGCTTGACAGATGGCATCAAGCAATCCTCCAGCATCTTTTCATTTGGTCTGCATCTCACAAATGTTCTTCTTTGTGATCCAAACACCTCAAACTTCGATTCGTCTGTCCATAACACTTTTTTCCAATCTTCCTCTGTCCAGTGTCTGTGTTCTTTTGCCCATCTTTTCTTTTTATTGGCCAGTCTGTGATATGGCTTTTTCTTTGCAACTCTCTGTAGCAAGCAAGAGGAAGGCTATGATTTTGTTGTCTGTTGCAAGGAAGTGTTGTTAATGAGATATGAATATGCAGTTATTGTATTTTATGAATCTTCTTATTGCAGCCTGTCAGCCCAGGATACAAAACAAGAGTGTGTCTTGTGATACAAGCACGATTACAGGCTCAAAATGGCAAGAAACAAATAACTTTCTTCTGAAACTCATCAGTCTATTCTTGTTCTGAGAAATGAAGGCTATTCCATGCTAGAAATTGCCAAGAAACTGAAGATTTCATCCAACGCTGTGTACTAGTCCCTTTTCAGAACAGCGCAAACTGGCTCTAACCAGAATAGAAAGAGGAGTGGGAGGCCCCGGTGCACAACTGAGCAAGAAGACAAATACATTAGAATGTTTAGTTTGAGAAACAGGCGCCTCCAGGTCCTCAACTGGCAGCTTCATGAAATAGTACCCGCAAAACACCAGTCTCAACGTCAACAGTGAAGAGGCGACTCCGGGATGCTGACCTTCTAGGCAGAGTTGCAAAGAAAAAGCCATATCTCAGACTGGCCAATAAAAATAAAAGATTAAGATGGGCAGTCTGAGATATGGCTTTTTCTTTGCACACTTCAAAACCTTGTTCCTTATTATTTATTTTTTGACTGTCCTTAATGGCATTCATGAATGTGTTACTTAATGTGTTTCTATGGGCTTCAGTAGTAAAGGCCAGAATCAATATTTTATCCAATAATTGTTTTATATTTTTGGATACCTAAAGGGGTCCTAAATGATCCATAGTATGACCATCTTAAAACAATTCCGTATGTCAGCTTAGCAGTCAGCGACATGTGTTACAACATTGAGTGTTCACAAATGAACACAACTCCCTAGGCATTATTTGATACAGCATATGTGGTCCTCTGTAGCTCAGCTGGTAGAGCACGGCGCTTGTAACGCCAAGGTAGTGGGTTTGATCCCCGGGACCACCCATACACAAAAAAAAATTATGCACGCATGACTGTAAGTCGCTTTGGATAAAAGCGTCTGCTAAATGGCATATTATTATTATTATTATTATTATTATATATCTAATTCTGTCATGAGGTTTGGTTACAATGGCACACCTCACCTTAACTGCCTGACAAATAAAGTTGCGTCATCCTTACTTAGAAACAAACCCTAAAACATTGTGCACATGCTCTTCCAGACAGGCTCAACTGTTTTTATAGCTGGTCATGTTTATTTGTGCTGGTCTGAGGGTTGACTCTTGCCAGTGACTGAGAACTGTGTTACGGTTAGGTTTGGGCCCACTTTCAGAGTGCGCCAGTGGTAACAAGTCAGGTATTGTGTGGCCAGCTTTTTCAGGAGAGCGGTCCTGGCCATGGTCACTCTCTGTGGTCCAACCTGGTTCACCTCTGACCTCTAGCCAAGCACTGTGGGCTGGGAGAGCACGGTAAACAAACATGATTGACCAAAGATCACTCAGCACATTCTAAAATGGTCGACCAGCACATTCTAAAATGGTCGGCTCCAAAAGGGTACGAACAGTCATCCCAGGTCATATCTGAAAAAGGTCAACAATAAACAATATGCATGTGGTCTTTACGCATGGCTAAAGCTTTTATTAGAAATGACCAGGTTTGCTGGCCAGAAAACATATCTGCTTTTTAAAGTCTTGTATTGAATTCAGATTAACCCGTGAGGATGAGCTGAACAGCATGATGGGGTATTTGGGTAGCTATTGTGAGAAAGGAAAGCAGCCTGCACCAATTACCTCTACCTTGAGATGTATTAATAGTTAAGTAATTTATTAATGCATATTCATGAATGTTATTATAAAGTTACTCTTACATTTTTGAGGCATGTCTTTGTCACTTTTGTACATACAGTGGGGGAAATAAGTATTTAGTCAGCCACCAATTGTGCAAGTTCTCCCACTTAAAAATATGATAGAGGCCTGTAATTTTCATCATAGGTACACGTTAACTATGACAGACAAATTGAGGAAAAAAAATCCAGAAAATCACATTGTAGGACAAGACCACTGATAATCTCCCTCGATCTGGGGCTCCACGCAAGATCTCACCCCGTGGGGTCAAAATGATCACAAGAACGGTGAGCAAAAATCCCAGAACCACACGGGGGGACCTAGTGAATGACCTGCAGAGAGCTGGGACACACTACGCCGCCAGGGACTCAAATCCTGCAGTGCCAGACGTGTCCCCCTGCTTAAGCCAGTATATGTCCAGGCCTGTCTGAAGTTTGCTAGAGTGCATTTGGATGATCCAGAAGAGGATTGGGAGAATGTCATATGGTCAGATGAAACCAAAATAGAACTTTTTGGTAAAAACTCAACTCGTCGTGTTTGGAGGACAAAGAATGCTGAGTTGCATCCAAAGAACACCATACCTACTGTGAAGCATGGGGGTGGAAACATCATGCTTTGGGGCTGTTTTTCTGCAAAGGGACCAGGACGACTGATCCGTGTAAAGGAAAGAATGAATGGGGCCATGTATCGTGAGATTTTGAGTGAAAACCTCCTTCCATCAGCAAGGGCATTGAAGATGAAATGTCGCTGGGTCTTTCAGCATGACAATGATCCCAAACACACCGCCCGGGCAACGAAGGAGTGGCTTCGTAAGAAGCATTTCAAGGTCCTGGAGTGGCCTAGCCAGTCTCCAGATCTCAACCCCCTAGAAAATCTTTGGAGGGAGTTGAAAGTCCGTGTTGCCCAGCGACAGCCCCAAAACATCACTGCTCTAGAGGAGATCTGCATGGAGGAATGGGCCATAATCCCAGCAACAGTGTGTGAAAACCTTGTGAAGACTTACAGAAAACGTTTGACCTGTGTCATTGCCAACAAAGGGTATATAACAAAGTATTGAGAAACGTTTGTTATTGACCAAATACTTATTTTCCACCATAATTTGCAAATAAATTCATAAAAAATCATACAATGTGATTTTCTGGAATTTTTTTTCTCATTTTGTCTGTCATAGTTGACGTGTACCTATGATGAAAATTACAGGCCTCTCTCATCTTTTTAAGTGGGAGAACTTGCACAATTGGTAGCTGACTAAATACTTTTCTCCCCCACTGTATCATGCGGTCTCTTTTATTTATAATCAAATGTAGTCTGTTAAAGCCTTAAGTCAACCCAGTTCCATCACCTTATATTCACTTTATTATCACTTTATTATCATATTATATAATAACTGTGCAATATTGCTACTGATATCACATTTTTAGACATTTTTGAAATTTAGGAAAATTAATAAATTAAATGAAAATCCCAGTATGATGCAAAACACAGCATCATATGCAAAATGCATCATACAGGCTGTATTTCTGTATTTTGAAAGTTATATATCTTGGAAACTTGATTGCTGACATGAAAAACATTTTGGGACTATATCAACAATGGACTAATACCAAAATATATTTTTGGGGTGGAGTTTTCCTTTAAATTGAATTTTGGTTAACTTTTGTGCTATTTAAAATAATAGAAGTATTATGCTCTTTAACAAAAAAAACTGTATTTCTTTCTCACCTTTGCACATACAGTATCATGCTTTCTATCTATACTGAACAAAAATATAAATGCAACATGCAACAATTTCAAAGATTTTACTGAGTGACAGTTCATATAAGGAAATCAGTCATTTGAAATAAATTAATTGGGCCCTAATCTATGGATTTCACATGACTGGGCAGGGAGCCAGGCCCAGCCAATCAGAATACGTTTCCCCCCACAAAAGGGCTTTATTACAAACAGAAATACTCCTCAGTTTCATCAGCTGTCCGGGTGGCTTGTCTCAGACGATCCCGCAGGCGAAGTAGCTGGATGTGGACTGAAGCTGCCGTGGTTACACATGTTCTGCGGTTGTGAGGCCGGTTGGACTTACTGCCAAATTCTCTAAAACGATGTTGGCGGCTTATGGTAGAGAAATTAACATTCAATTCTCCTGGCAACAGCTCTGGTGGATTTTCCTGCAGTCAGCATGCCAATTTCACACTCCCTTTAAAACTTGAGACATCTGTGACATTGTGTTGTGTGACAAAACTGCACATTTTAGAGTGGCCTTGTATTGTCCCCAGCATAAGGTGCACCTGTGTAATGATCATGCTGTTTAATCAGCTTCTTGATATGCCACACCTGTCAGGTGGATGGATTATCTTGGCAAAGGAGAAATGCTTAGTAACAGGGATGTAAACAAATTTGAGATAACTAAGCTTTTTGTGCATCTGGAAAAAGTCGGGGATGTTTTATTTCAGCTCATGAAAAATGGGACCAACACTTTACATGTTGCGTTTATATTTTCAGTATATTTTTGTCTGCTTATTAGACTGATGAAGGCCTGGTGGCTAAAACACATCCTTCAGACTGCTGCTCAAAAAAATCTAAAGAAATAACTGAATTTGTGATTTGATCACATTTGATTACTTTATTTGCATTTTCATAATGTTCGATTACTTTATTTGCATTATGAACATGTTTGGTTACTCCTGGGCTACAGCACCCAAAGACCTATTAACATATCGTTGTAAGAGTTGTTCCCGCCAAATGTTTCATTTGAAGCCTTGAGGCCACTGCCTTATGCTAACTTCATTAGCATTATTATGAAATTACCAGACTGATTTATGTTTGTCAGTTTTGAATATGAATACACTTATCTTCTCTTTGAAAATAGATGCTGTGACTAATACACATGGCACAAAGCCAATATTCAAATAATGGTAAGAATGAAAAGGTTTTAGATATAATCATTTTAGAATGAATCATTTGGCATGAGGCCAGACTTGGAAACTTTTTACATGAGGTGTTATTATAAATATACGTACTTATATCCCCAGACTGAAGTTTGAATTTGAAACAAAGGGGAATTTTTTACCAATAATAGATGGGTTCCCTACCTTGATATACAATAATGCAATTTTGTTTAAATTACACCAACGTCTGCTTAGCCTGGTCCCAGATCTGTTTGTGCAATTGACATTGACCATAGGAATTAGAAAGACCGCACACAAATAGATCTGGGACCAGGCTTAAGAGTCTGCTTGCCCCACACACATTTTGTTACGTTACAGCCTTATTCTAAAATGGATTACACATCAATCTACACACAATGCCCCATAATGACAAAGCAAAAACAGGTTATTAGACATTTTTGCAAATTTATAAAAAAAAAAACAGATACCTTATTTACAAAATTATTCAGACCCTTTGCTATGATACTCGAAATTGAGCTCAGGTGCATCCTGTTTCTGTAACGATGACGCTGGGAGTCGAGAAGCAGGTGCAGGTGGTGAGTTTAATAAAACAATGAACATGGAACGATACAAAACAGGAGTAGCGTCTGGACATGAAACACATAATCAATACTGCCTGGGGAATGAACCTAAGGGAGTGAAAGATATAGGGAAGGTAATCAGTGAAGTGATGGAGTCCAGGTGAGTCTTATGTGGTGCGCATAATGATGGTGGTCAGAGCCAGTGATTAGTAAACCGGCAACGTCGAGCGCTGGAGAGGGGTAATGGGAGTACACGTGACAGCCCCGAGCGTGGCTCCAGCCGCAGGACGGCGCTAACCAGGGGGACGGCCCGAGGGCGAGGAGCGGGCCGGTCCGGGCAGCGAAGGTGGAAATCATGGATGATGTTGGGATCCAGAATGTCCTGCACCGGAATCCAACACTGCTCCTCTGGACCTTACCCCTCCCAGTCCACCGGGTACTGGAGCCGACCCCCACAACGTCGGAAGTCCAGTAGGGATCTGACGGCATAGGCGGGACTTCCCTCGACGTCCAAGGGTGGGGAGGGGTGTCGTGGGGGACAGCCTCAGCCAGGGGAACTGGAACCACTGGCCTGAGAAGGGAGACATGAAAAGAAAGGTGAGATACGGTAGTCACTGGGGAGCTGTAATCTATACGTCACCTCGTTGACCCTCCAGAGAACCTTGAACGGCCCCACAAACCAGGGGCTCAGCTTCTTGCAGGGTAGGTGGAGTGGGAGGTTCCTGGTAGAGAGCCAGACACGATCACCAGGCTGGAACACGGGAGTCTCACTGCGGTGGCAGTCTGCCTGCTCCTTCTGACGGTGGATGGCGCGCTGGAGTCTCACGTGGGCATCGCTCCACACTTCTCCTGCGTGCCTAAACCACTAATCCACTGCAGGAGCTTCGGTCTGGCCTGGGGTCCAGGAGCTTCGGTCGCCCATGGAAGGAATCGGGCCCACTCCCCCTGCCTGTCCTGGCAGTGACTCCTCAGGAACCTCACCAGCTCCTGGTTCATCCTCTCCACCCGACCATTGGACTGAGGCCTGTACCAGGAAGTGAGGCTGACAGTGACCCTGAGCTTCTCCATTAAGGATTTTCATACCCGTGATGTGAATTGGGGGCCACGCTAAGAGACGATGTCCTCCGGAAGGTCATAATGCCGTAAGACCTGCTGGAACAGTGCCTCAGCGACCTGGAGAGCAGTAGGGAGACCAGAGAGAGGGATGAAATGGCAGGATTTGGAGAACCTATCCACAACCACCAAAATGGTGGTGAAACCGTCAGAGGGGAGATCAGTGACAAAATCAATGGATAGATGAGACCAGGGACGCTGAGGCACGGGAAGGGGAAGGAGTTTCCCTGCTGGAGCGTGCCGGGGGGAGATTTAGTTTGAGCACATACGGAACAGGAGTTGACGTAGCGAATAATGTCCTGCGCCAAGGTGGGCCACCAATACTTCTCGGAGATGGATTGAGTAGTACCAGTAATACCTGGATGTCCAGCGACGACAGCTGTGTGCGCCCAGGTCAGCAGCCGATCCCTTATCCACGTGGGAAAGTAGATGCGCTCAGGAGGACAGGTAGTGGGTGCGGGTTCCCTCTCCAGAGCCTGGCGAATGTCCACATCTACGTCCCAGACCACAGGGGCTACGACTCGAGTGGAAGGAATTATGGGTGCATTCAGGACAGGAAAGGGCCCACCTTGCTTGACGCGGGTTCAGCTGCCTCGCTGTCCGTATGTACTCCAGGTTCCGATGGTCGGTGAGGATGACGAATGGGTCCTTGGCGCCCTCCAGGCAATGTCTCCACTCCTCTAATGCCAACTTCACCGCCAGAAGCTCTCGATCGCCAATGTCATAATTCCTCTCTGCAGGAGACAGTTTCTTAGAGTAATACGCACAAGGATACAATTTTTGTGGATTACCTTGTCGTTGAGACAGGACAGCCCCCACCTCACCTCTGAAGTGTCCACCTCCACCACGAAGGGTAGCGTTGGATCTGGGTGTTTGAGCAATGGGGTGGAGATGAAACGTCCCTTCAGTAGGCAGAAGGCCTCGTCAGCTGCTGGACTCCACACCAACCTACGGGGACCACCCTTGAGGAGAGGCGATGGAGCTAACATTCCTGATGAAACAGCGGTAGAAGTTGGCAAACCCCAGAAACTGTTGTAACCCCTTTATTTTTTTTACATTTTAGTCATTTAGCAGACGCTCTTATCCAGAGCGACTTACAGTTAGTGAGTGCATCAATTTTCATACTGGTCCCCCGTGGGAATCGAACCCACAACCTTGACGTTGCAAACGCCATGCTCTACCAACTGAGCTACACAGGACTTTATAGTGGTTGGGACTGGCCATGACCTGACCGCAGCTACCTTCTTTATGTCCATCATCACTCCTTGCGGGCTGATCTGGTAGCCTAGATAGGAGACAGCTTCCTGATGAAATTGGCACTTCTCTGCCTTGACATATAGTTGGTTGGCCAGGAGGCGTTCCAGGACTACTTGGACTTGAGTAATGTGATCCTCCAAGGTAGCCGAGTAGACCAGGATGTCATCGATATACACGACCACCTGGCGTCCGATCATGTCCCGGAACACCTCGTTGACGAATTCCTGGAACACTGACGGAGCATTGGCTAAACCAAAAGGCATCACCAAATACTCGTAGTGATCAGACATCGTGCTGAAAGCTGTCTTCCACTCATCCCCCTATCAGATGCGGCTGGGATTGTATGCACTCCGCAGGTCCAATGTGGTAAAGAACAGGGCCCCTCGGAGCTGTTCGATGGCTGCCGGCACCAACGGGAGAGGGTAACGGTATTTGGTGGTAATCTTATTCAGTCCTCTGTAATCAATACACGGACGTAATCCTCCATCCTTCTTAGCCACAAAGAAGAAGCCTGCAGACTCAGGAGAGGTGGACGTGCGGATGAAACCTTGTTGGAGCACCTCATGGATGTACTTCTCCATGGTGTTGGTTTCAGCCACCTACAGTGGGTAGATGCGTCTGAGCAGGGGCACAGAGCCTGCAAGCAGGTCGATGTCACAGTCCCAGGGGCGATGAGGAGGGAGACAGGTGGCGCGGGTTTTGGAGAATACCTCCCGCAGGTCCTAGTATACCTCCGGGATGTTGGGTGAAGGGCAACCACAGAACTCTCAACCGATGTGGAACCACAGGGTATGGGAAAGCAGGTCCTCCGGCATTCGGGTTCCCAGTCCGTGATTTTCATCCTCGACCATGAGATGGTGGGGTTATGGCGTTGGAGCCATGGGAGACCAAGGATGATCTTGTGAGCTGGTGCACTAGTGATGAAGAAGTGAACGTTCTCCTGATGGATGGACTCCACGGTGAGGGTGAGTGGTGTGGTGATGTGTGTGATGGTCCCGAATCCTAGTGGCAGATTATCAAGGGCTTGAAACTGAGAGGAGAGCGGGTAGGAGGTGATGTTAAGAGAGGAGGCAAGGGTCTGGTCAATAATGTTTCCCGCGGCACCAGAATCCACTAGCGCTGTAGAAACAGTACCTGAGGGACAGTCAGCTAGTGTGATCGACACTAAAAAGGGTTTGGCAGAAAGTGATGAAGAGATGATACTCACACCTGCCCCAGAAGGTGGAAGATCACGTGACCATCCCTCTGCTCTTGTGGATCCCGAGTTGAGACGTACCGGACACTGCTGGAACCCTCCTTGACCACAATAGAGACAGAGCCGAAGCTGTCTCCGTCTGCGTAGCTCCGCCGCGGGGAGGCATGTGACCCCTACCTCCATGGGTTCAGGCTCTGATACGGTGTTCACTGAGGGAGAGAGAGAAGCAATAACTGTACCGACGCTCCCGAAGTAGGTTATCCAGACGGATGGCCATCGCGATGAGTGCGTCCAAGGAGAGGTTGTCGTCTCGACATGCCAGTTCTGTCTGGACCTCCTCGCGCAGTGCTCTTCTGAATAGTGTACAGAGTGCCGGCTCATTCCATCTGCTGGATGCTGCTACAGTCCAGAAGGTGAGCGCGTACTCGGCAGCGGTCTGGTCATCCTGCTGTAGTAGGCGCTCACCCCCCTCTCTGCCCTCCGGTGGATGATCGAAGATACCTCTGAACCCCTCATACGAATCCAGCTCCTCCTCTCCTCTCTCCCAGACGGCCTTAGCCCATTCCAATGCGAACAACCTCTTCCACAGCCGTCCCCAGTTCCGCCAGCTGGTCGTGGTGCTGACGAAATAGATATCCCTGTTCGTCGAACGTCTGGGAGATGTCCTGATTTCCTGCTGCTGCCATTTTTTGAGGCAGTATTCTGTAACGATGACGCTGGGTGTCGAGAAGCAGGTGGTGAGTTTAATAAAACAATGAACATGCAACGATACAAAACAGGAGTAGTGTCTGGACATGAAACACATAATCAATACTGCCTGGGGAATGAACCTAAGGGAGTGACAGATATAGGGGAGGTAATCAGTGAAGTGATGTAGTCCAGGTGAGTCTCATAATGAGGCGCAGGTGCGTGTAATGATGGTTGTCAGAGCCAGTAATTAGAAAATCGGCGACGTCGAGCGCCGGAGAGTGTGAGCGGGAGTAGATGTAACAGTTTCCATTGATCATCCTTGAGATGTTTCTACAAATTGATTGGACATGATTTGGAAAGGCACACAGTTGAAAGTGCATGTCAGAGCAAAAACCAAGCCATGAGGTGGAAGGATTTGTCTGTAGAGCTCCGAGACAGGATTGTGTCGAGGCACAGATCTGGGGAAGGGTACCAAAACATTTCTGCTGCATAGAAGGTCCCAAAAAACACAGTGACCTCCATCATTCTTAATTGGAAGAATTTTGGAACCACCAAGACTCTTCCTAGAGCTGGCCGCCCGGCCAAACTGAGCAATCGGTGGGGTAGGGCCTTGGTCAGGGAGGTGACCAAGAACCTGATTGTCACTCTAACAAAGCTCCAGTGTTCCTCTGTGGAATTGGGAGAACCTTCCAGAAGGACAACCATCTCTGCAGCACTCAACCAATCAGGCCTTTATGGTAGTGTGGCCAACATATCGTCTGATTTTAGCTAGGCTACTTTGAAACAAGATAAGACATGCCTCATAAAATGACATCAAACCTCCAGATTTTAAACAATTAAGTTTATGGTTAAATAGTTTCAAAATGCTGACTGCCTCCACTCAGATTGCAAGGTGGGTGATGTGTGCGGTGCACAACGGGTACTGGCCTTTCTCTGTGCACTGGCCTTTCTCTCCACTCTTCTGACCATTTCATCTGAACGAATCATGTCTCGAGTATGTCAACAGAGCCTTTAATTATCCTACACTATCATTATCAAACATGACTGGTGTTTAGCCTATATTATGTAATTAAAAGTCTAATTAAAGTTTGGCTACATTTTCTGACGCCTCCCTCATGTCAGGCTGTGATATGCATATAACCTACGCTACACTTTTACATGTAAGCTAATTATTTATGAATATTTATGATAAATATTATTCAAATGTTGGCCTTTTTAGAGGCATTTAAAAAAAAAGTGAATTTCTGGCTCAGTTGACAGCCCCATTTATCTATTTCAGTAGTAGGCTACTCTTATTAGCCTTTTAAATCACTGTGCCTTTTAAATTGCACTTCCGGATGATTCTGGGACAGTGAAGAAAAAAGTTAGTCTCAAGCCCTGTATGTAGCAAGCTAGCTAGCTAATATTGGCCAGAAAGTTGAAATCAGAGGAGAGGGAGAGAGAATATCGTGCAGAGGTGAGGACAGAGAGGAGCCGATTTAAAATCCTTTAGAGTCTATTGACGCACTCGTGCGTCAATCTAAGTAACATAATGAAGAAATCCCCATCAAAATCCATCAATTTAAGCTAGAGATACACTATATATACAAATTAGCCACACCCATTGCTGACAGTTGTATAAAATCGAGCACACAGCCATGCAATCTCCATAGACAAACATTGGCAGTAAAATGGCCTTACTTTCAATATGGCACCGTCATAGGATGCCAACTTTCCAACAAGTCAGTTCTTCAAATTTCTGTGCTACTAGAGATGCCCCGGTCAACTGTAAGTGCTGTTATTGTGACGTGGAAACGTCTAGGAGCAACATCGTCTCAGCTGCGAAGTGATAGGCCACACAAGCTCACCGAATGGGACCGCCAAGTGCTGAAGCGCATAGTGCGTAAAAATCGTCTGTCCCCGGTTGCAACACTCACGACCAAGTTCATAACTGCCTCTGAAAACAATGTCAGCACAACAACTAGTTGGGAGCTTCATGAAATGGGTTTCCATGGGCAAACAGCCTCACACAAGCCTAAGATCACCATGCGCAATGCCAAGCGTCGGCTGGAGTGGTGTAAAGCTCGCCACCGTTGGACTCAGGAACAGTGGAAACGCGTTCTCCGGAGGGATGAATCACGCTTCACCATCTGGCAAGTCCGATGGACAAATCTGGGTTTGGCGGATGCCAGGAGAACGCTACCTACCCCAATGCATAGTGCCAACTGTAAAGTTTGGTGGAGCAGAAATAATGGTCTGAGGCTGTTTTTCAGGGTTTGGGCTAGGCCCCTTAGTTCCAGTGAAGGGAAATCTTAACGCTACAGCATAAAATGACAATCTAGATGATTCTGTGCTTCCAACTTTGTGGCAACAGTTTGGGGAAGGCCCTTTCCTGTTTCAGAATGACAATGCCCGTGTGCACAAAGTGAGGTCCATACAGAAATGGTTTGTTGAGATCGGTGTGGAAGAACTTGACTGGCCTACAGAGCCCTGACCTCAACCCAATCAAACGCCTTTGGGATGAATTGGAACGCCAACTGCGAGACAGGCCTAATCGCCCAACATCAGTGCCCGACGTCACTAATGCTCTTGCGGCTGAATGGACGCAAGTCCTCGCAGCAATGTTCCAACATCTAGTGGAAAGCCATCCCAGAAGAGTGGAGGCTGTTATAGCAGCAAAGGGGGGACCAACTCCATATTAATGCCCATGATTTTGGAATGAGATGTTCAACAAGCAGGTATCCACATATTTTTGGTCATGTAGTGTATCTGTTTTTTGCATGGGCTGCATTTCAATCCATTGCGTTCGCCTATGTCGGCCTTCCGCATCTGCGCTGGAAGGTGGTCGAGCTACAACGGTTTGTCAGACCATGAGACATCACGAAAATCAGTCTTCTCATGAAAACGTCTGTAGCGTCTGAATGGTTTGGCCTACAAACTAATATGACTCTCACGATGGTGTTCTCTGTTTTGCTCTATGACCCCCCACAAGTGTCACGGGCTCGTCTGAAGTTAACCCATACAAATTAAAGGAAGTATGGAGGTAGTTTTGTGCCAACAAAAATAAGGGGTTAAATGTGTCCAAAAAAAAAAATCCTGAGCTTTCTTATATCTCCTAGACAGACACTTCAAAAAAAGTTTCCTTATGATTTATTTTTTTGCCATTTATGAATATGATTTTCAATGCATTTCTATGGGCAATAGTAGTAAAGGCCAAATTCAATATTTTATCAAAGATGTTTTAAATAAATAAAATTATACCTAAAGGTGTCCTAAAATTCCAAATCAAATAGCTAAATGATCCATGGAATGACCATCTTAAAGCAATTCCATATGTTAGCTCAGTAGAACCACACCCCCCCTCAAAAAAAAAAGGTGTGTGTTCTCTTCTCTACTGTGTGTGTTCTCTACACTCAATTAATCCACAGATAAAAGGGGAAACCTAGTTAGTTTTTAGTTAGTTTTCTGTGATTAATCTCTCCTCATTCATTCTCATTTTTCTGTGGATTTTACTTTATATGGGAGATGGCAACCAACTTTAAGGTGCATTAGGGACTGATCACAATTTACGGGGGGAGGGTTGTCAAACTTTTAGTCTACCAGTCTAACGCTCTATCCTGCCTTCTATCCACCATTCATATTTACAATAGTGGTAGGTGGATCGTTTGTCCAGATCTGCAATAAGCTAACTAGCAATCATACCACACATAAAAACATTAAAAGCTGTATCCATTTTTTGTATGAATCGACAAGAACAAATAGGAATAGTTGATAGGCAGCGGAGAGGCCAGGTGCAGCATTGCACATGAAGAACAGTGAAGACATGAGACACACAGCTCAAAAATCTCCCCTATTGATCTTGTTCAGGGACAATACAATGATCCTACCTAGACTAGTCTACAATTGCGTAATTGTTTTCAAGTGAGTACAAAATTCTACTCTAGGCTGCAGTGAAAATGTCATTTGATGGCGCAAAAGTCCTGTGATTTGAATGTTTCATTCGATTTGGATCTACTCTCGACAGTTTAAGGTCCAGAAAGGCACAGTAGCAGGCCAGTCTGGCTCTATTTTTACTTCTGTACTGAGTGCGCTGTCTGTTGCAGATCATCATTCTCCGAAGTCGTCCTATAGTAATGTGGCCACATATGTTCTTGGCAGGCCCAGTTATTCAGGAAAGCTTAACACACACTCTGCCTCCTCTCCAATCCGAGCGGCTATTCCTCACGCTCCTAGAACCTAACTCTTCAATATAGCCTAAATATTCATAATTTAACTTTTAAATGTATTACTTTTTATGTGGCATAAACACAACCAGTCACAATGTTTTAATCTGATTAGGCTAGTTCAAAAGTCTCCTGTAAGCATGCGCACATTCATCCAAAATAATAATTTCAGCATCCTCAAAATGGCTTGACATTAACCAGGTTTCCATCCAACCTTTTTATGCAAGTAAAGTAGCCTAAAATGTCACCACATCATGGGAAAGCATGCAGTTTATTAGGCTACAGATGAAGTAAATTATGATGAACTTCACAGAGTGGTGAAAGTGCACAGTGATGAAGTTGATTCTCCTTTTAATAAATATTGAGGATCTTATTCTGATGATTGATGCTTGGCTGCCATTTAACAAATACAAATAATCGTGCACTTATCTCCATAATAATCGCATCATGCAGTAGGCTATACAGTGCCTTGCAAAAGTATTCATCCCCCTTGGCGTTTTTCCTATTTTGTTACATTACAACCTGTAATTGAAATTGATTTTTATTTGGATTTCATGTAATGGACTTTCACAAAATAGTCCAAATTGGTGAAGTGACATATGTATTCACCCCCTTTGCTATGAAGCACCTAAATAAGATCTGGTGCAACCAATTACCTTCAGAAATCACATAATTAGTTAAATAAAGTCCACCTGTGTGCAATCTAAGTGTCACATGATCTGTCACATGATCTCAGTATGTATACACCTGTCCTGAAAGGCCCCAGAGTCTGCAATACCACGAAGCAAGGGGCACCAACAAGCAAGCAGCACCATGAAGACCAAGGAGCTCTCCAAACAGGTCAGGGACAAAGTTGTGGAGAAGTACAGATCAGGGTTGGTTTATAGAAAAATATCCGAAACTTTGAACATCCCACGGAGCACCATTAAATCCATTATAAAAAAATTTAAAGAATATGGCACCACAACAAACCTGCCAAGAGAGGGCCGCCCACCAAAACCCACAGACCAGGCAAGGAGGGCATTAATCAGAGTAGCAACAAAGAGACCAAAGATAACCCTGAAGGAGCTGCAAAGCTCCACAGCAGAGATTGGAGTATCTGTCCATAGGACCACTTTTAAGCCGTACACTCCACAGAGCTGGGCTTTACGGAAGAGTGGCCAGAAAAAAGCCATTGCTTTAAGAAAAAAATAAGCAAACACGTTTGGTGTTCACCAAAAGGCATGTGAGAGACTCCCCATCTGACCAGGTACTCTGGTCAGATGAGACTCAAATATAGCTTTTTGGCCATCAAGGAAAACGCTATGTCTGGTGCAAACCCAACACCTCTCATCACCCTGAGAATACCATCCCCACAGTGAAGCATGGTGGTGGCAGCATCATGCTGTGGGGATGTTTTTCATTGGCAGGGACTGGGAAACTGGTCAGAATTGAAGGAATGATGGATGGCGCTAAATATAGGGAAATTCTTGAGGGAAACCTGTTTCAGTCTTCCAGAGAATAGTTATGCACGCTCAAGTTTTCAATTTTATTGTCTTATTTCTTGTTTGTTTCACCACAAAAAATATTTTGCATCTTTAAAGTGGTAGGCATGTTGTGTAAATCAAATGATACAACCCCCCAAAAAATCTATTTAAATTCCAGGTTGTAAGGCAACAAAATAGGAAAAATGCCACTCTGTTACAAGTCTCTCCACGAACATCTGGTAATCATCATGGGCACTCCCATTATTTGATGTTATTACCCTTTACCCCTGTCAGTATATCCTGTCCATAAATTATTCTAAGATCAACATCAGTAATCTCCTTTGACATAATGGAATGTAGACTCCGTGGCACCAAACCACTTATCTAGTAACTCTAACCTGGTCCCCACGATACTATGACATGACATTATTACAATCCACTTTTTTTTCTTATTTTGTGGCAAGTAAAATTACTTAACCCCCAACAGTTAATCTAAAATACAATAATCCCAATCAGTAGTGTATATATATATATATATATATATATATATATATATATATTATGACTAGAGCCTAAACTATGCTAGATAACTGACCCATCATCTTATACATGCTACCAAGAAAAACATCCATCAAATAAATTGTGCCCATCATGACATCATCCCCACAAATACAAAGATCCATGACCATTACTAAATTACATGGATATTACAATATATTCAAATGAAAATATCAAAATAAAACAAATTCAATCTTCTTCATCCATCTTCATACAGATGAACCCCAAGCTTGTCACTGGTCATTTGGGGCGCTATCTGATCTATCGAGATGGTCTTCTTTCCCCATCTTCAATCCTGTACACCTTAAAATCCACTTTACACATCTCCATCTTAACATTCCTTATTCCTCAATCAACATTATTAATGGACTCTAAACTGTAATAACATATAGATGAATAATCTATCCTTTCTCTCCTTGCATTAATATTGACTGATACATCTCTATTCATACTCCTAATACCTTCCTATATGTCTTTAATATTTCCCATAGCTTTATTTAAATTCCCAATACCTTCCTAATCTTAATGGCCAACATGTATCCCCCATATAATCACATACATTCCCTCTTTATCTACTATAATAGCATCCAATGCTATGCGATTATCACTTACATAGTCTAATGAGTTACATGTCAGACCCAATTGCTTAAAAACCCATGATTGTTAAAAGATGCAATGTTCAACTCCGACTTTGTTCTCCTATTATTCCTGAGATAGATGCACAGTATAACACTCTATTTCACTCCCTGTTAAATCATTACATCCCTAAACTATTCATGCTTTAAGAATTCAACCAAAATCAGATCATATGAAAATATCATAACCCCATGATAGTAACCAATTAAGTACTTGCCTATCAACATAGATATTTACCACTCTAAACATCCATATCAATATCACCCAATTCTTCAGATGTATATAATTACTAATATGCTAAAACGTTAACCCAATTAATCAACATATTCATGATTTCATTCACATTCCTCACATTAACTTCCATGTTTCAAACAGTATGATTCAACAATGTCTACTCAAAATAAATCATATAAGTGTATCTTAAGACATTACCATAATTTATCACTGTTTTCAACCCATAATATCTATATAAAACATTTCTCCATTGAACAATCAATATCCTTCATTTAGAAAATAATTATACTAATTATACTTCTTCTCAGTCAGGAAAAGCGTCTATTAGGAAGTGCACATTCTTGCATCCTGTTATCGTCACTAGTTTCCATAGACATGCCTCCGCTACATTCTACCTTATACCACAAATACATTTTCACCTAAAACATTTAATCTAACCCATAACTAATTAATTACTACTGCTCATATTCTTACTACAATATGAAAATGTACCAATAAATCATCTTACCATCATTACTACCCCCTTTTCTGAACACATGAGTCACAATGTGATTCATGCTTTCAAAAACAAAACACCAACATTGTTTATTAAACCATAATATAAATGAAATTAAAATGACAATATTTGATAATGCCTTAACTTACTTCTATCCCGTAAAGTAATCCAAGATTAGTACAATTGACTAGCAACAGGTATCCCTCATTCAGGGAAAGCTCTCTCTCTCTTTTGTTATTTTATGGTTTGAATCATATATATTATTACCAAATTATAAACTTCTTCACACTTTTCAGTATTATAAATTACCCTCAACTCGGTAAAATAAACTATCTTAAAGTCCTCTTCTCATGCCTTTAGAATTACTAGTGTGGATGATCAATTCACACTAGTAAGTCAGAACAGAGTTCAGAGATCATTGAAATCGTTCAACGAATTGTTCCATCCAATAGTATAGTAAACATTACCAACATTCAAAACATTTCATAAACTTATCCCAAGTGTACATTAAGTCCTCATGACAGTTCTTCTCATAAGAAATAATGTGTATACCCAAAACTCAGTCAAAAAAGAAAAATAACTTCATAAAATTCACTGTGTGTGCTCCTTTAAGACTTTATCACCTTTGACCTGTTGAAAATCCCCTAAAATCAAAATAACAACCCTTTATAAACATCATACTAGGTGTGTTGTGTTTTATTTGAAAACCCCAATTGAAAAACAACAAACAAAAATAGCCAGGCCTTACTTAATTTGGTAGCTCCCTTTTACGACCTAATACTGCCTAACTTCACTAAACTGCTCCCCCTAGCCCTGGGCAACATTCCAATTAGATAAGGAAATCCCCTTTCTCCTGGAAGAGAAATTATACATTTTGTTAACATTCAATTACAATCAATAATCCAAAAATAGTAAGTACACACAAAACATGATACAGATATACACAGTCCTATCTCATCAATAATCGTTTGTTCCAATCTAATTCCTCATAACTACTCCATAAATGGCATAAAAATATTATATATAATCTCTCAAAAGATGAAAACCACTCAAAGTTCCTCGAGTATACAATGATTATGTTTAATTGATTACCCTTCAGATCATATCCTCTTTAATTCTCACACTGTCACGGATTCTACCGAGGCTGCTCCTCCTCCTTGCTCGGGCAGGCTTCGGCGTTCGTCGTCCCCGGAGTACTAGCTACTGCCGTTCGATGTTATCGGTGTTTGTTTAGTTTTGTCTGTATTGTTTACACCTGTTCGTCATTATGTTAATTGTTTCCCTTATAATTACCCCTGTCTCTCATCTGTACTTTGTGTGTGATTGTTTTCCCCTTCACGGTTGTCTATTTTGTGAGCAGGTTATTTCCTCCCTGCGTGGAGTTATTTTCTGTGTCCTTTTGGATCCTTTCGTATTAAAAGTACGTATCAGAGAGTTCTGTGTCCTGCGCCTGACTTCGTTTACCGAATCTCACAGACAGTCGTGACAGAATCACACACCTTACCATGGAGTCAGCAGGAGCGACGGCACCGACTGAATCACTCGAGGAGCGCGTCCTACAACAGGCAGCGATGCTCCAAAATCTTGGTGCTGCTATGGATAACGTTATGAACACTTTGGGACAATGGGAGAGAGGAGGTTTGCCCACACCTCCTCCAATGATACCACCACCATCGGCTACTCCTATCGTCTCACATCCGGAGTCCAGTGGGATTCGGCTCTCGCTCCCGAGGGCTTATGATGGCACCGCAGCCGGGTGTCAGGGTTTCCTGCTCCAGGTGGAACTTTACCTGGCAACCATTCACCCGGCACCCTCGGGATACGAAAGCGTGTCCGCCCTCATCTCCTGTCTGTCCGGCAAGGCACTGGAGTGGGCCAACGCCGAGTGGGGAGGGATAGACGCCGCTACTGTGAACTATGCGGAGTTCACCCGCCGCTTCAGGGCAGTGTTCGATCATCCCCCGGAGGGGAAGGCGGCGGGTGAGTGTCTATTCCACCTCAGACAGGGGAGGAGGAGCGCGCAGGAATTCGCACTGGACTTCCGGACTCTGGCTGCCAATTTGGGATGGAATGAGAGGGCCCTCATCGACCACTACAGATGCAGCCTGAGGGAGGACGTTCGTCGAGAGCTGGCCTGCAGGGACACCAACCTAAGCTTCGATCAGCTGGTGGACATGTCGATTCGCTTGGATACCCTGTTGGCTACCCGCGGCCGTCCATTCCATCCCCCAGCACCTCCGAGCCGAGCCCTATGGAGCTCAGGGGTGCTGGTAGTAGGGAGGCCAGGAAGGAGGCTGTCCCCTGCACCAACTGTGGCCGAGGCAGCAGGCAGCGCACTGATGAGTCATTCCCGGTGAGTAAGGTCCCAACTCACCCAGAGCTCTCTGCTGTTCATATGTGTATCCAAGTGATGTTTCCAGAAGTTTCTTCTTACTCCCAGCATAAGGCGCTAGTCGATTCAGGCGCAGCTGGGAATTTTATCGATCGCCATTTCTCATATAAGTTAGGGATCCCTATATTACCAGTCGATGTGCCCTTCCCTATCCATGCCCTAGATAGCCGGCCTTTGGGGTCGGGATTGATTAGGGAGGTCACAGTGCCACTAAAGATGAAAACGCAGAAGGGTCATGAGGAGACTATACAGTTGTATTTAATTGACTCTCCTGCGTTTCCAGTGGTGTTGGGACTTCCCTGGTCTGTAAGAAGAAGGTGACTCAATTACCACCTCATCGACAGGGGGATTGTGCGATAGACCTCCAGGTTGGCGCGGCGCTCCCTCGCAGCCATGTGTATCCTCTGTCTCAGGAGGAGACGGCTGCTATGGAGACATACGTCGCAGAATCCTTGAGACAGGGATACATACGGCCTTCCACTTCTCCTGCGTCCTCAAGTTTCTTTTTTGTGAAGAAGAAGGATGGGGGTTTACGCCCGTGTATTGATTACCGTGGTCTCAATCAGATCACTATTAAATACAGCTATCCTCTCCCTCTGATTGCTAGTATGACGGAGTCATTACACGGGGCGCGCTTCTTCACAAATTGGATCTCAGGAGCGCTTACAACCTGGTGCGCATTCGGGAGGGAGATGAGTGGAAAACAGCCTTCAGTACCACCTCGGGTCACTATGAGTACCTCGTCATGCCTTACGGTCTAATGAATGCTCCTTCAGTCTTCCAATCATTTGTAGACGAGATTTTCCGGGATTTGCATGGACAGGCGGTAGTGGTGTATATTGATGACATTCTGATATACTCCGCTACACGTACCGAGCATGTGTCCCTGGTACGTCAGGTGCTGGGTAGACTGTTGGAGCATGATCTGTATGTGAAGGCAGAGAAATGTCTGTTTTTCCAGGAGTCCATCTCCTTCCTGGGACACCGGTTGTCTGCGTCAGGGGTGGAGATGGAGATTGACCGCGTTTCAGCCGTGCGTAATTGGCAGACTCCAACTACAGTAAAGGAGGTGCAGCAGTTTTTGGGTTTTGCCAATTACTACCGGAGGTTTATCCGGGGTTTTGGACAGGTAGCGGCTCCCATTACCTCCCTGCTAAGGGGGGGGGCCCGGTGCGTTTGCAGTGGTCGGCTGAGGTGGACAGGGCGTTTAGTCATTTGAAGGACCTGTTCACCTCAGCTCCGGTGCTGGCACATCCGGATCCCTCTTTGGCGTTCCAAGTCGAGGTGGATGCGTCCGAGGCGGGGATCGGTGCTATACTGTCTCAGCGCTCGGGCACGCCTCCAAAACTCCGCCCCTGTGCTTTCTATTCTAAGAAGCTCAGTCCGGCGGAGCGCAATTATGACGTAGGGGACAGGGAGCTGCTAGCTGTGGTCCAGGCCCTGAAGGTGTGGAGACATTGGCTTGAGGGGGCTAACCACCCTTTTTTCATTCTGACTGACCATCATAACCTGGAGTACATCCGGGCAGCGAAGAGACTGAACCCTCGTCAGGCTAGGTGGGCCATGTTTCTGGCCCGGTTTGTCTTTAAGATCACGTATATCCCCGGGTCACAGAACGTTAATGCAGACGCCCTGTCCCGACGATATGACACAGAGGAGAGGTCCATTGAGCCCACTCCCATACTACCGGAGTCTTGTCTCGTGGCACCGGTGGTGTGGGAGGTCGACACGGAAATCGAGCGGGCGTTACGTACCGACCCTTCTCTTCCAGAGTGTCCAGAGGGACGGAGGTACGTGCCGCTCGAGGTCCGTGACCGACTGATTTATTGGGCTCACACGTCACCCTCCTCTGGTCATCCTGGTATTGGTCGGACGGTGCACTGTCTTAGCGGGAAGTACTGGTGGCCCACCTTAGCTAAGGACGTGAGAGTTTACGTTTCTTCCTGCTCGGTGTGCGCCCAGTGTAAGGCGCCTAGACACCTGCCCAGGGGGAAGTTACAACCTCTCCCCGTTCCACAACGGCCGTGGTCTCACCTGTCGGTGGATTTTGTCACGGTCCTTCCCCCCTCCCAGGGGAATACCACGATCTTGGTCGTTGTGGATCGGTTTTCTAAGGCCTGCCGTCTCATCCCTATGCCAGGTCTTCCTACAGCCCTACAAACGGCCGAAGCCCTGTTTACTCACGTTTTCCGGCACTACGGGGTGCCTGAGGATATAGTGTCTGATCGGGGTCCCCAGTTCACCTCTAGAGTGTGGAGGGCGTTTATGGAACATTTGGGGGTCTCGATCAGCCTTACCTCGGGTTTTCACCCTGAGAGTAATGGGCATGTGGAGAGAGTAAACCAAGATGTGGGTAGGTTTCTGAGGTCCTACTGCCAGGACCGGCAGGAGGAGTGGTCGGGGTATATTCCCTGGGCAGAGATAGCCCAAAACTCACTCCGCCACTCCTCCACTAATCTCACTCCTTTCCAGTGTGTGTTGGGCTATCAGCCGGTTCTGGCACCCTGGCATCAGAGCCAGATCGAGGCTCCTAAGGTGGATGAATGGTTTCGGCGCTCGGAGGAGACATGGAACGCTGCGCACGTCCATCTGCAGCGGGCCATCAGACGGCAAAAGGCGAGCACCGATCGCCACCGCAGTGAGGGTCCGGTTAATGCACCGGGAGATCGGGTCTGGCTCTCGACCAGAAACATGCCCCTTCACCTGCCCTGCCGGAAGCTGGGCCCGCGGTTTGTGGGGCCATTTAAAGTCCTGAGGAGATTGAACGAGGTATGTTATAGGTTACAGCTGCCTGTTAATTATCGCATTAACCCCTCGTTCCATGTGTCTCTCCTCAGGCCGGTGGTAGCTGGTCAACTCCAGGAGAATGAGGTACGAGAGACCCCTCCGCCCCCACTAGACATCGAAGGGGCTCCGGCGTACTCAGTCCGTTCCATCGTGGATTCGAGGCGTCGGATGGGGGGTCTGCAGTATCTCGTGGAGTGGGAGGGGTACGGTCCGGAGGAACGGTGCTGGGTCCCTAGGAGGGACATCCTAGATCCCTCCCTGTTGACAGAGTTCCACCGGAGTCACCCAACTCGCCCTGCTCCGCGTCCTCCTGGCCGTCCCCGAGGCCGGGGTCGGCGCACGACTGGAGCCGCGCGTCAAGGGGGGGGTACTGTCACGGATTCTGCCGAGGCTGCTCCTCCTCCTTGCTCGGGCAGGCTTCGGCGTTCGTCGTCCCCGGAGTACTAGCTACTGCCGTTCGATGTTATCGGTGTTTGTTTAGTTTTGTCTGTATTGTTTACACCTGTTCGTCATTATGTTAATTATTTCCCTTATAATTACCCCTGTCTCTCATCTGTACTTTGTGTGTGATTGTTTTCCCCTTCACGGTTGTCTATTTTGTGAGCGGGTTATTTCCTCCCTGCGTGGAGTTATTTTCTGTGTCCTTTTGGATCCTTTCGTATTAAAAGTACGTATCCGAGAGTTCTGTGTCCTGCGCCTGACTTCGTTTACCGCATCTCACAGACAGTCGTGACACACAATGATTAGTGAACCCCTAAATCTGCTCCATGTGATCCCATATCAAATGATCCATTATTGTTTACTTGATCAACAACATAGGAAATATCAGTTTCCCCTTCTATTGTTCCTGTCACCCCGGTAAATGTCATATTTAATTCATTATCCAATACAATCATGTACTCCGCTTAAGTAAGACTAGATATTTTAGCCCAGGCATCTATTTAAAAATTGTTTGATGCGTTGTCTCCTGCTCTCTCCTTAACATAATGCTATAGTAGACTTCCATCAATCAGGGGAAAAAAAATCCCACTCAGAAGACACTAGATAATAACACGTTTCATTAAGTTCACTACACCTTCTACTATAAACCTATAACCCCTTTCTAGTAATTTAATCATCGCAACCTGTTACATAGATGTTTTAAAATATAAACCTATTGTTTAATAACTTCATACTTACAATTTTTTTGTTTAATCCATCATCCTAATAGTAAAAACTATATCCCATTGTTCAATGTACCATAAACAGATTATCGTTTTTAGAATTAATGAACTGTCTGCATAACTCACTGTTGTTTAAACAAACTATATAATGTAATAATAATAATTACCAATTATCAAATAATGTTCCATATTCAACTATCTAGACATGTTCTTCATATCATCCCAATGCTTCCTACATATTTCAATATAGCCCAACTATCACTACTTCCTTTCACCCTCTTACGAAACCATGTCATTAGTACATTTTCTCCACAAAGCACTACTACCTATTAACATATTTTCATTCACCTAAATTTAAATAATTATTTGAATACCAGTCTTATTAAACAATCCAATTCAACATCAATTCAACATGTCTCATCACCCAATTAACTTACTTACTTTGTAAACCCTCTACAATATCTGTTAGTCTCTATCGCTAACTTTCCATATAACGGTACCTCAACAGATGACAAATTATTGTAAAGTTATAGTCAAAACAAATAAAACATCTATTCACCAATATGCAACTTCAATTACCATGTTATACTATCCTCTATGTGTTGGTAAGACAATCCCTTTCACATAATGCTATCAATTCACCAAGTAATTTAGGTCAACAGCATCAATGTAAAAGTTTTGCTTTCTGTCCCTTCCTGGGCTCGAACCAGGAACCCTCTACACATATCAACATTTACCATCGAAACACCGTTACCCGTCGCTCCACAAAATCCGCAATCCTTGCAAAGCAAGTTAAACAACTACTTCCACGTCGCATAGCAACTCCTGACTTCACTAGTTTGCAACACTAACAAGCTAGCCCTTTCACACCAAACATTCAACCCCCTATGACTTCCTTCTCCACAGCAACCACTGATCCCTGTACACATAATGTAACCCATAATGTCCCTTACAGCGCTCTCACGTTACAGCGAGCCCCAATGGTTAACACCCGCAGGCAAAAATATGGAAATTCTTCCATTTTTTACTAGTAGACAAAATAAAACACACTCTCAAACAGCGTTCTACATTTACCTCTATCGTAGGGTTTAAAAACTAACGTAACAACATTAACCATCCTAAATTGCTGTAGTAATGTCATGTTTGGTTCAGTTTATCACCAATCCTCCATTATTAGAATACATCAGATCTAGGTAAATAGCCTTTCAAAGTAGGCTAGAAGTAACACCAAACACTTGTTGTATTTTACCATCATATATTGAATTCATATCCTGTTATGATGTTAGGGCATAGTATTGTGAAGACCCGAGGTAGAGTTACGAGATAATTGGTTTGGGGCCATGAAGTCTACATTCCTTATGTCAAAGGAGATTACTGATGTTTATGGTAGTATGATTGATGGACAGGATATAATGACCTGGGGCAAAGGGTAATAACAACAGAGAAAGGGAGTGACTATGATGGTTGCTAGATGTATGTGAAAGGAAGGATAACCAAGAGTATAAAAGCTGTGAGATTTGTGTGTGTGGGTAGTTCAATTGACAAAGGGCAGAGCTATGTCCGTTTGTTAGATGAACCCACGAGCTCGTGATCCAATAAATACTTGGTATAAAATCTCCACAGAATGTTTAAGTAAATTCTTACATCTTGAACTTCTCAATACCAGAAACTCATTATAACATATCCATATTATCAATATCCAATTTGTTTATAGACATTACGCCACCATTCTCAATCGGAGTTGAACATTGTATATATTAACAATCATGGGTTGTTAAGCAATTGGGTCTGAGATGTTACTCATTAGACTATGCAAGTGATAATCACATAGCATTGGATGCTATTGTAGTAGATAAAGAGGGAATATATGTGATTATATGGGGGATACATATTGGACAGTAAGATTAGGAAGGTATTGGTAATTTAAATAAAGCTATGGGAAATATTAGAGAAATATAGGAAGGTATTAGGAGTATGAATAGAGATGTATCAGTCAATATTAATGCAAGGAGAGAAAGGATAAATTATTAATCTATATGTTATTCCAGTTTAGAGTACATTGATAATGTTGATTGAGAAATAGGAATGTTAAGTTGGAAATGTATACCATGGAATTTAAGGTTTACAGGATCGAAGATGTGGACAGATGACTATCTCAGCAGATCAGATAGAGCCCCTTGTGACCAGTGAAAAGCTTGGGGTTCATCTGACGGTGCATGGACGATGAAGACGGATGTTTTTGTTATTTTATATTCATGTGTTCAGATTGTAATATCCATGTAACTTATAAAGTGTAATGGATCTTTGTATTTGTGGGGATGATGTCATGATGGTCACAATTTAGTTGATGGATGTTTTCTTGGTAGCATGTCTAAGAAATTGGTATATTTGAAAATGACGTATACAAAAAGGTCATTTTAAGATGGGGGATGTCTATGTGGGATTTTTCTTTATATGGAAAAATAAGGTTTTGACTACATAGATTATTAGCATGAATATATAGTAGTTAATTATGTGTTTATCTTTTACTCAGACTGAGTTTATAGAGGTTTGAGAGGTTTGATATCGCATAAGATAGATGACTGAGAATTTATACCTTTGTTGATTTAAATATATGGAGAATCAGGTTGGATTCAGGTAGAAAAGGTAGAAAGGGGTCAATTCTCAGTTATCTAGCATAGTTTAGGATCTATTCAGAGATATATATGTACTACTGATTGGAAATATAGGAGTTTATATGAATTATTGGGGTTAAGTGATCTTATTTACCACAAAATAAAGAAAAAAAAAGATTGGATTGTTATGATGTTGGGACTGAGGTAGAGTTACGAGATAATTGGTTTGGGGCCATAAAGTCTACATTCGTTATGTCAAAGGAGATTACTGATGTTTATGGTAGTATGATTGATGGACAGGATATAATGACCTGGGGCAAAGGGTAATAACAACAGAGAAAGGGAGTGACTATGATGGTTGCCAGATGTACAGTGGGGAGAACAAGTATTTGATACACTGCCAATTTTGCAGGTTTTCCTACTTACAAAGCATGTAGAGGTCTGTAATTTTTTATCATGGGTACACTTCAACTGTGAGAGACGGAATCTAAAACAAAACTCCAGAAAATCACATTGTATGATTTTTAAGTAATTAATTTGCATTTTATTGCATGAAATAAGTATTTGATCACCTACCAGCCAGTAAGAATTCCGGCTCTCACAGACCTGTTCGTTTTTCTTTAAGAAGCCCTCCTGTTCTCCACTCATTACCTGTATTAACTGCACCTGTTTGAACTCGTTACCTGTATAAAAGACACCTGTCCACACACTCAATCAAACAGACTCCAACCTCTCCACAATGGCCAAGACCAGAGAGCTGTGTAAGGACATCATGGATAAAATTGTAGACCTGCACAAGGCTGGGATGGGCTAAAGGACAATAGGCAATCAGCTTGGTGAGAAGGCAACAACTGTTGGCGCAATTATTAGAAAATGGAAGAAGTTCAAGATGACGGTCAATCACCCTCGGTCTGGGGCTCCATGCAAGATCTCACCTCGTGGGGCATCAATGATCATGAGGAAGGTGAGGGATCAGCCCAGAACTACACGGCAGGACCTGGTCAATGACCTGAAGAGAGCTGGGACCACAGACTCAAAGAAAACCATTAGTAACACACTATGCCGTCATGGATTAAAATCCTGCAGCGCACGAAAGGTCCCCCTGCTCAAGCCAGCGCATGTCCAGGTCCGTCTGAAGTTTGCCAATGACCATCTGGATGATCCAGAGGAGGAATGGGAGAAGGTCATGTGGTCTGATGAGACAAAAATAGAGCTTTTTGGTCTAAACTCCACTCGCCGTGTTTGGAGGAAGAAGAAGGATGAGTACAACCCCAAGAACACCATCCCAACCGTGAAGCATGGAGGTGGAAACATCATTCTTTGGGGATGCTTTACTGCAAAGGGGACAGGACGACTGCACCGTATTGAGGGGAGGATGGATGGGGCCATGTATCGCGAGATCTTGGCCAACAACCTCCTTCCCTCAGTAAGAGCATTGAAGATGGGTCGTGGCTGGGTCTTCCAGCATGACAACGACCCAAAACACACAGCCAGGGCAACTAAGGAGTGGCTCCGTAAGAAGCATCTCAAGGTCCTGGAGTGGCCTAGCCAGTCTCCAGACCTGAACCCAATAGTAAATCTTTGGAGGGAGCTGAAAGTCCGTATTGCCCAGCGACAGCCCCGAAACCTGAAAGATCTGGAGAAGGTGTCATGAACCCTGCGTCCTGAGTCTGTTCCTGCCTGTGTTGCCGTTTTTCTGCTCTGAATCTCCTGTTTCCTGAAGGAGCTTCGGCACACCTGGTCCTGATCAGCTCTGACCTGACATCCATTCCCTGCCGGATCGTTAGCCATAAACAGTATGTTTTGCCAGCGTATCAGCCTCAGAGTACTAGCGTTAGTTTTGTTGTTTTTTGCACCTTGTTGACCTGCCTTGTACTTACCTCTGTTTTTTCTGTCTACAGTCATTCTCCCGGAACCTTCACCCAACCCCTGCCGTGCCATCAGTTCATCTGTCACTTCACCACCACCTACTCATCTCCGCCACCCGCTCCGTCTCCTGGACTATTCTGCATCTTTTTATCTGTAAATAAACACTCACATTCGTTCAACTCACCTTGTCCTGGTCTGCTTCTGGGTTCGGTCTTAGAGAACCGTGACAGAAGGTCTGTATGGAGGAGTGGGCCAAAATCCCTGCTGCAGTGTGTGCAAACCTGGTCAAGACCTACAGGAAACGTATGATCTCTGTAATTGCAAACCAAGGTTTCTGTACCAAATATTAAGTTCTGCTTTTCTGATGTATCAAATACTTATGTCATGCAAAAAAAATGCAAATTAATTACTTAAAAATCATACAATGTGATTTTGTGGATTTTTGTTTTAGATTCCGTCTCTCACAGTTGAAGTGTACCTATGATAAAAATTACAGACCTCTACATGCTTTGTAAGTAGGAAAACCTGCAAAATCGGCAGTGTATCAAATACTTGTTCTCCCCACTGTATGTGAAAGGAAGGATAACCAAGAGTATAAAAGCTGTGAGATTTGTGTGTGTGGGCAGTTCAATTGACAAAGGGCAAAGCTATGTCCATTTGTTAGATGAACCCACGAGCTCGTGATCCAATAAATACTTGGTATAAAATCTCCACAAAATGTCTAAGTAAATTCTTGCATTTTGAACTTCTCAATACCAGATACTCATCATAACATATCCATATTATCAATATCCAATTTATTTATAGACATTACGCCACCATTCTCAATCGTTTAATCTAGCAAACCCTTAGTCAACTCCCCCCCAAAAATAACTACCACTCAATCGTCTCTCTATACCTGTTAAATAAGTGAGTCTTTCTATTTGAACCTAAACACGCTACAAATCTTCCATTCAACATCACCAAACCAAATACTTTGTAGTATCTGTGCAAGCAACACATACCATCAGTTGAATTATACTCATAAATACAGATTTTACTCTATTCCATTGAAATGACAAATAAATCATAATAGTTCAATGGAACCCTATATTGGCTTTGTACTATATTATACATTACGTCTATAACCACATTACTTATGATCAGTTTATTCCTTAAACCTTATCTCTATCACATGATCCAACAACAATACAAACTTAGAAAACCCATATGAATTTATTTTCCACCCATGACATACATCTACGTTTGGGTGAGAAAGTTAATACATATATAACGTTAGAAACTTCTAGGTACTCACATCAAATAATCCCTTTGTGGTGTTTTTTTAACCATTCTTAATCGACACAAATCACTTCTTCAAACATTTTCCCAGCGGAACCAAAACATAGACTGTAATTTCCCGGACACTGCCCTGCCTGTCCATAAAATACAGACCTTTCTACTACTCTCTAAAATAACCTCACAATCTCCATACCTCTCCTTGATATTCTTATGACTTAATTATGTTATATATCGAAACTTCTTATCCAAACTTATATCACATTATCAAATCCATTTTTACAACTTATTATGCACCCCTCAGATTCAAAATATTTTCTGCTCTTTGTTCATAAGATAGCCCATGTTCCCATTAAATTACTTAACTTTACAATACTTTTACAAAATACTTATTCTAACTGCGGATTTGCCTGTAATAATTTAGTCATTTCCTGTCTCTCACTTCGAGTTAAATGAAGCTCTGCTTTACTTTTAATGGTGACTGTTTTTCCAGATATCGGTCTATTAAGCTGGCCATTCATTATTACTATTAGTTCATGCAATTATTAGTAATTAAATACTTACATTAAAATCCCCATCATGATCTGTATTAAAATGTAGTTCCTATTTTGTCGTTTTGGTGCTATGATTCAATATGTTACATTGCATTGGCTCCATCTCCTGGCCGTTCTCCTCATTTTATAATGTTCTACCACAGTAGTCTTAAACATTCATGGCCTCAAACCATATCCTTGATCAAACTCTTAAATATTCATGGCCTCAAACCATAATGATAAAAGGCTCTAACATTTATCACTAAGTCTGCTGAGGACTTGAACCTCACACCTTTTAACCTTTTTAGTATTGTCTTTTTACTAAGGACTGTACTCTTCAACCGAAGAATTTTAACCTTCAACCGTAGGCCTCGAACCTACACCAAAATACCTTGTAGGGCCTTTATAACCTTCTACCAAGGATTCGCACCTCTTCATCATGGCTTCAAACCATATCTCTTTCGACACAGGACTCGAACCTATGTACCAAAATACCTTATTCTATTTCATAATGTCGTACACTGTATAATCTCGTCATGTTGAGGACTCGAACCTCTGACCTATGTTATCGTAGTACACATTAAAAGACCCTATGCCCACTATTGTTACACCCATTCTCCTTCTTCTCTGTTGTTTTTTAGTCATTACTCTGACTGAACCCTTCTTAGAATCATAGCACCATTTTATTGTCTAATTTGATAATTATCCTTACATCCCTTACATAACTCAATACCACTCATTGTCCCCCTTTTAAAATATAGAATTTTAAAAGTCTGTTACAGCTAAGCCTTACCACAGATAAGCAGAATTTGACATAATCAAAAAAATTAAAGTCTGCTTACCTGTTAGTTTGGCTGTAAACTGCATCCTGTTCGTTTAGACGCCAATCTGTTATGATGAGTTTCTAGGATATCGAGTGATTACGAATGTAAGGATGTACTTAGTCACTTTTGATGGGGAGTTCATATTAGTATTCAATATGGTAACATGGTTAGTTATAACAGGAGGACAGAGCTTTGCCTCTATCATCTCCCTCTCTCCAGAACAAAGATCCACTCTCTCTTTATATACACTCTGTTACATGTCTCTCCACGAACATCTGGTAATCATCATGGGCACTCCCATTCTTTGATGTTATTACCCTTTACCCCTGTCAGTATATCCTGTCCATCAATTATTCGAAGATCAACATCAGTAATCTCCTTTGACATAATGGAATGTAGACTCCATGGCACCAAACGACTTATCTAGTAACTCTAACCTGGTCCCCACGATACTATGACATGACATCATTACAAGAAATATTAGCAAATTTATTAAAAATAAAAAACGGAAATATCAAATTTAAATAAGTATTCAGACCCTTTACTCAGTACTTTTACTCAGTACTTTGTTGAAGCACCTTTGGCAGCGATTACAGCCTAGAGTATTTTTGGGTATGACGCTACAAGCTTGGCACACCTGTATTTGGGGAGTTTCTCCCATTCTTCTCTGCAGATCCTCTCAAGCTCTGTCAGGTTGGATGGGGAGCGTTGCTGCACAGCTATTTTCAGGTCTCTCCAGAGATGTTAGATCGGGTTCAAGTCCGGGCTCTGGCTGGGCCACTCAAGGACATTCAGAGACTTGTCTCTCTATCTCTTGCTCTATCTCTCTTGGGCTAGGCCTTTTTATATTCATATAATACAGTGGACACCTAAGCCTATAGGCCTATGCATGCAATGCCCTGATGCATTTAGTGCTCAAATCTCTGACAGCTGAACCGTGAGGTGGACAATTATTGTTTTAGGAATGTAGCCTAAAAAAAATAGGCTGTAAAGTTTTGCATATGTTACACATTGAAAGACAAGGAATAGTGTTTTTGTCATTTGTTATAGGCTGTTTTTAAGGACACATAAATGTGGCTCATTTGACCAATATCCCTCATTTATTGATGGCACTGGCTGCACCACGTCGGATCTGAATGCATATCAGTTACATTTCTCAAATGTCCGGTAAATTAAAATCTTTCCGGTCACATTGTCTGGCACCAAATTTTCCTAAAGGAAACCCTGATATGTGCATATTGTTTTTTCGCAGATTTTAGAATATTCACATGAAAATCTGTCGCCAATTGGATGGAAACCTATAGACACCCTAAAGATACTGGCAAGTGTGCTAGTCCAGTGTCACTTTGATTATGCCTGCACATCATGGTTCACCAGAAGCTCCAAACATCTAAAGAAAAATCTGCAGACTTGGGATGAATATTTTACAAATGTTCCATCCAGAGAATAATCACTTTTCTCCCGGGTAACCCGGTATTTCCCGCCCAAACCTGAAGTGTCATTCTAAAGCATATTCATATTCAAACGTTGGGCTGTATGTTTTGATTTTTAATACATTCTAAGGCTGCATTATGCAACTCTAATGACGATTTGAAAAAAGTAGTATGAAAGGCATGAGCTCTGCTTTGTTTTTTGCGCAGGCTGCACACACTTCATCAGTCTCTCATTCACAATTTGACAAGCACTTGACAATGCATCAAATTTCTCGGTGGCATCCCCGTTGTGTGGCCGTAATGCCCCCTAAAAACATCCATGCCTTTTGCGGCCAGTGGCCGTTGTGCCCTTGGGCTGAATATAATAATTATACTGTAATTCCCTTCTCCTGGCTGCGTGCTCCGAAGCACCTCTCACTCACATGGCTCTCTCAGATATCTCAATTATTAGCCAATGCCTTTCACTCGATCGGGCTCTTCTCACATCTCAGCTCTGAAGTAGCTACAAGTGAAGACCGACACATCGGGGACACAACTGTGCGAGTCCTTATCGAATTCCGAGGCGCATATTGAAGATGTTCGTCAGCCAACAAGATGAGTAGGCCTAACGAACAGCAAAAGCACTAGCCTATGTCAATCTACTATCCCTCATAGTTCAAAAGATGACCTATTCTATTGGTCAACTTGTCCTTCTGTGCGAGAAAGAAATATAGTCTAAACATAGTCTGGGACAGTTGTGATATGCGATAGATCAGAACGTTTAGCTTAAAATGTTGATAAACTATTAGGCTATTTTTTCACATTATAAGTGCAGCAATACGCACCCGACAGTAGGCTATAAGCTTAAATGTTCCAAAATGCAATCAATTAGCGGGAAAACACCATTCTCAAAAGTAACCGCAAATGCAATTATGCATGTAGACCTAATGCTTTAATATAAAGCTGCATTTTCTTGGTGAAAATGATCTTCCCCAAACTTGAAACTCACGTGCCGCATATGTATGCCAGTTAAGCTCTACACCGGTTGTAAAGCGGATTAATGTGCTTAATTTTAAGAAGTTATTTGGCCACTTTAGTTGTAATACAAACCTTTTCAAAACATATAGGCGTATGAGCTAGGCTACATGAGGTGTGCGACTATGATTTGAAAAAAAAGGCATGCGTTGTTTCTTGCTTTACTGCACTCAAGCTGGGCATCATTCACAAGTGATAATATATAGTTCACAAGTGATAGGCTAATATTGTCACCCATCAGACTATTCTTGATTTAATCTTGTCTTTACATATACTAAATAATATATGTGTGAAATTTGTTTTGATTTAGAATGGACCATTATAATGCACCTGTCTCGAGAAAAAAAATATGTGTCATCTATGCACTTAAATAGCGAATGGACGACACTTTTCCCGTGGTTCATTTTAATACCAGCCAGGTAGGCTATACTCCTGTTGTAGAGAGAAACAATGTGCTTATTATTAGGAAAGTTGAGAATATAGTAGGCCTAGAAAGCTGATGGGATCCTCCTCTTTTAGATAGAGGCCATCAAAACTCTGTTTTCTCACTCAATTGCATAGCCTATAGAAATGTTGTGCAACATGAGCTCATGGGCTCTCATTAAGTGATTAGATTTTCGATCACATTTACATTGATGTCAGAGTGATTAGAGGGACAATAGAGTGCTGAGTACCAGGCAGTTAGCAAGTTTGGTAGGCTACTAATGACCATCAGCAGCATCAGAGCTTGGAGAAGCCTAGTTACCGTGACTAAACAGTCAGTGGAATTTGACTGCGGTTATGACTTATGACCAGTGTGTCGGTAATATGGTCACCGTAACAGCCCTATGCTGGACCAAATGGTGAGTGGGATGAGTGCTACCCTAGGGCAGGTTGCATATTTCTGGGTTAGCGCAGACTGTCACGTGACTGCTAGACACTCGAGGAAGATTTCAGTGCTATTTTGCCATGGGAACATCCCTGATGTGAAGACCTCTGAAGGCGTCTAGGGTTTTCTTTACCTAAACCCCTGGCACGTTTTAGCCTCATCATTAGCTTAACATTTGGCATCTAAACACACACAAATACACACTCTACCCGAGGGAACCAACAACTCACGAGAGCCACTTTCACAGGCTTAAACGCCACAGAAGGACAAATTAGGGAAAACTCTCTTTGAAGTCAAATTCATAACTAGCCCTAGTACTTGGTGTCATTAAGGGCTTAAAATACATGTTATTGATTTATTACTGCTAATGGAGTGAGCCTATGGCCATATGCAGTGTTTGTTAGAACAGTAGTGGAGGTGTGAAAGGGTTGGAGTGGCAACAATACAATAGTATGATATCTCATTGCTGAAATATGGCGGTGGATGAAGATTCTATCCCATTGGGCACAGACTTCAGTTCAATTGGATTGGATTTAGATTAAAAGTTGGGTGAAAAAAAGACAAAATGCCAAAATTCCTGTACGTTGATGACATTTTGCAAATCCAATCAGTTTCCACATTGATTCAACATCATCACACTGAATTTTGTTGAAATTATGTGTAAACAACTTTGATTCAACCAGTTTGTGCCCAGTGGGATATCACCCCAAAAAGCACTGTAGTAGAGTTGAGAACCTACACGTAACCGGTGTGAAATGGCTAGCTAGTTAGTGGTGTGTGCTAGTAGCATTTCAATCAGTGATGTCACTCCCTCTGAGACCTTGAAGTAGTTGTTTCCTTTGCACTGCAAGGACTTTGGCATTTGGCAGTTCATATCGACTCCCTGTCTAGCTCTGTAGCTCTTTTTAGGTCAAAACGCCATGACAGAAAGACAGCTACAAAGAAGTTGGAAATGTCTTCATTGCCATGGGAAGAAAACACAACAAATCAATTTGTGTATTGTTTCTCTTCAAAATTCAAGCCGAAAGGATTTACCTATTATTTTCAGAATATTCCCACATAGCCTATGCAATCATATCCTGCATAATAAAATAACTTGTATGCAAAGGAAAATGAATACTAAAACAAAAGTAGGTCAATTATAATTTCATATTTTAATTGTGAATGAATCATAACATTTAGTGAAAGACAATAAAACTATGCTGACTGAACTGGACCCAATCTGTGTTAAGTTACCCACATCATTACATTGTAATGAGCTCACAGGGATCATTTGATACAAGTCAGTCACTATTTGGTTTGGGGTGCATATTACTGACCGCTCTCTAGTGTTCCTCCCAGAAATATGTGAAGTGACCAATTCATTCTCAAGCAGTCCTTGTGCTCCATATATACAGTGGGGGGAAAAAGTATTTAGTCAGCCACCAATTGTGCAAGTTCTCCCACTTAAAAAGATGAGAGAGGCCTGTAATTTTCATCATAGGTACACGTCAACTATGACAGACAAAATGAGGGGAAAAAATCCAGAAAATCACATTGTAGGATTTTTAATGAATTTATTTGCAAATTATGGTGGAAAATAAGTATTTGGTCAATAACAAAAGTTTTTTCAATACTTTTTTATATACCCTTTGTTGGCAATGACACAGGTCAAATGTTTTCTGTAAATCTTCACAAGGTTTTCACACACTGTTGCTGGTATTTTGGCCCATTCCTCCATGCAGATCTCCTCTAGAGCAGTGATGTTTTGGGGCTGTCGCTGGGCAACACGGACTTTCAACTCCCTCCAAAGATTTTCTATGGGGTTGAGATCTGGAGACTGGCTAGGCCACTCCAGGACCTTGAAATGCTTCTTACAAAGCCACTCCTTCGTTGCCCGGGTGGTGTGTTTGGGATCATTGTCATGCTGAAAGACCCAGCCACGTTTCATCTTCAATGCCCTTGCTGATGGAAGGAGGTTTTCACTCAAAATCTCACGATACATGGCCCCATTCATTCTTTCCTTTACACGGATCAGTCGTTCTGGTCCCTTTGCAGAAAAACAGCCCCAAAGCATGATGTTTCCACCCCCATGCTTCACAGTAGGTATGGTGTTCTTTGGATGCAACTCAGCATTCTTTGTCCTCCAAACACGTCGAGTTGAGTTTTTACCAAAAAGTTATATTTTGGTTTCATCTGACCATATGACATTCTCCCAATCCTCTTCTGGATCATCCAAATGCACTCTAGCAAACTTCAGACGGCCTGGACATGTACTAGCTTAAGCAGGGGGACACGTCTGGCACTGCAGGATTTGAGTCCCTGGCGGCATAGTGTGTTACTGATGGTAGGCTTTGTTACTTTGGTCCCAGCTCTCTGCAGGTCATTCACTAGGTCCCCCCGTGTGGTTCTGGGATTTTTGCTCACCGTTCTTGTGATCACCGGGGTGAGATCTTGCGTGGAGCCCCAGATCGAGGGAGATTATCAGTGGTCTTGTATGTCTTCCATTTCCTAATAATTGCTCCCACAGTTGATTTCTTCAAACCAAGCTGCTTACCTATTGTAGATTCAGTCTTCCCAGCCTGGTGCAGGTCTACAATTTTGTTTCTGGTGTTCTTTGACAGCTCTTTGGTCTTGGCCATAGTGGAGTTTGGAGTGTGACTGTTTGAGGTTGTGGACAGGTGTCTTTTATAATGATAACAAGTTCAAACAGGTGCCATTAATACAGGTAACGAGTGGAGGACAGAGGAGCCTCTTAAAGAAGAAGTTACAGGTCTGTGAGAGCCAGAAATCTTGCTTGTTTGTAGGTGACCAAATACTTATTTTCCACCATAATTTGCTAATAAATTCATTAAAAATCCTACAATGTGATTTTCTGGATTTTTTTCCCTCAATTTGTCTGTCATAGTTGACGTGTACCTATGATGAAAATTACAGGCCTCTCTCATCTTTTTAAGTGGGAGAACTTGCACAATTGGTGGCTGACTAAATACTTTTTTTCCCCACTGTATGTTGCATTCTGCTCATAACACCAAATAACTTTTAATGAAAAGAAATTCAACTGCAGTAACAGGCTCTGGACACTGTGTGTCTTCATTGAGCAGAGACACATTCAACAGAGAGGTGATACCTGTTCACAATGACCGTGTTCGAGAGCATCAAAACCGTTATGTATCATGGGTAAATTGTGACTGACTGACTTATAGACAAATTATGTTGAGTAGTTATTTATGATGCAAGGTGATTTGTAGAGCAGTCAGTCTCGACTTGCCTTTAAAGTCGGCTGCAATGTCGAACGCGCCCAATGTTTGGTTTAGTCCGAGATTTATGGGCAGTGGCACCTATAGATCACATTCATTCATCTTTATCATACAACCTTCCCAACCTTCCCATAATGTTCTGGGAATGGCGCAGGATACCCTGCTCGCACATAACGTTCTGAGAACCATATGTTTCTTAGGTGGGAATTTCGGTACTTCAACATAACGTTTGCTACAGGTTTCTTAATGGTTCTATTTAAAATAATGTTCTCAAATTGTTCAGTGAACTTTAAGAAACAATATTCTTCTGTGGGAATTTCAGTACTTCAGCATAATGTTTTCCACAGGTTTCCTCATGATTCTATATAAAGTCGTGTTCTCAAAATATTCATAACTTTAAGAAACAACGTTCTTCTGTGGGAATTTCAGAACACTTTAGTTCAACTGAGTACAGGCTTAACTGAAGGAACAACAGAGACAGAATGCAATATGGAATTTTATGAAATAGGTCGAGCCAGATGCCCTTTGTTAAGTGTGTTCAGGTGTTTTGGCCGCGCCCACTAATTGCCACACCTGATCTTAATGAGTGCTTGTTTCCTTTGAAACAAGGTCTGTTTGAATAGACTAAAGTTAACAGCTTTGTATGAGTTAAAAAAACATGGCATGCTAGCTTCCTCCTGGTGGCGCAGTGCACTAATTCCATGGATAGAGAACAGAAGATTATAGTTTTGAATATCACTGACGCGTCACAATAAGAAAATGTTTTGTTTGCATGAGTTATGCCCAAGCAAATTAATTTCCATGTGTCTTATCTGTGCTTGGAGTTCAAAACAGTTAACCTAAGCTAGCAGTGTTATATAAAAGTCTTATTGAAACATTCAGTGAAAGTTTTAAGGAAGTTATTGAAAAACCTCCAAATAACCTATCATTTCCATTCTCAGAACGTTAATAAAACGTCCCAGGAAACCTTTAGGGAACCATAGTAAAACTTTCTCAACCTCCCTGCAACCTAACAATTAAGATATCCAGAACAGGCAAAATGTTCACTTCCGTTCTCAGAATGTTCAAAAAACGTTAAATTTTACCGGTCAGGAAACGTATGGCTTCGTTCCTAGAACCAATGGGAAACCAAAAAGGTATGTTCCCACAACTTCCAAGGAACCAAATGTGTTAGCTGGGTTCTGACCTCAGAATGCTCCTATCTGTCCTCTCTGCACCAGACAAGGCCTCTATTATGCTTCTGTGCTGTCTGTGGTTATTTGCTGCAGTGGACTGGAGCGGAGTGGAGTAGAGCAGTAGTGCGCACAGGTTACTATTTATTATTCATTTGACTTGCAAACGACTGGTGGCTTTTTTGGAAGAGAGGACAACCTTTGCTCTGATGTAGTTGTTGTATCAGGTAGTGACACAACTAGGACTAAACAGATCAGTGAGCTGTGTGTAGGTGTGGCAATTGATAAACTGAACGCAATTGAATGGTTGACACACTCTTTGTGAAGCACACTAATCAAACAAGGTTTCATATTGCATTCATGTGTGGAAAAAACTACTTGGGAGTCAAGTCTGTGGTTGGATGTTCATACTCAGTCATGTACTCAGTCATGCTTCATTGGAGTGAATCGAAAACATAGTTATCTCAAGATCAGCCTTGTACTCACACAAACAAATATAGAACATTCCTAGTTATGATGGAAAGCTATGTATCATTTAAAAGATTCACTCTGAAGATCCATAAGTGGGTTTCCCCTGGCCTCTACAGCTCTAGAAATATCTCTACAGGGCCCCACCTATAACAAGCCTCATTTCGCAATCCCCACAAGGCCCAAGGCTCTTCTGAATGTATTACTCCTAATGCAAATGTCTTTCCAAGGACAGGACTCCAGTTCTCCTTCAAATGAATCACTTCCATTCAGTCACCAGAACAGTAGACGATTACACCAAACTGTACATTATAATACCATCCTTCCATGTAGAATGAGTGACCAATGAACAGACTGTCTTATTGTATGGGTCGCTACTGGACATGCTGGGATTTGTAACGATTTCACTCATTTTCAGAAAGAGAGATAGAGAGAGAGAGAGAATATTTCTGTTACATGTATTTGAAATGTGCATTTCAACTAGAAAATGTGGTGCTAGCTTAGTTGTTTGAAAGTATTAATGGTTTTGAAATAAGTTCTAGTAGTGGTAGTGACTAGTTATATTTTAAAAAGTAGGTAGATGGAAAGGCAGCAGCTACTCTTCCTGGGGTCCAGCAACATTAAGGCAGTTATATACAATTAATTATATTACATGACATTGCATTTCATAACACTTTTCACAACACATTAAGTGTGTGTCCTCAGGCCTCTACTCTACTACCACATATCTACAATACAAAATCCATGTGTACGTGTGTATAGAGTGCGTGTGTTAGCGTGTATGCGTGTGTCTGTGCCTGTGTGTCTCACTCTTCACAGTCCCCACTGTTCCATAAGGTGTATTTTTATCTGTTTTTTAAAATCTGATTCTACTGCTTGCATCAGTTACCTGATGTGGAATAGAGGTCCATGTAGCCATGGGTCTATGTAGTACTGTAAATATCATAGAAGAGTGTAATTGTCTTTAGGACAGCTGTTTTTTTTTTTGTTACGTAATATGTCATTGTTGTACTGTATGTGTGTCTATAGTTTTGTTCAATGTTGTGTCATTGTATGTAAGTTGTTTTGTCTGAAACTTTGTTCCCCCTGTGTCACTAAACCGATGTGGATGTGGTGGAGGAGTCAGGCGCAGGACACTGAGGTTAAGTCCAACAGTATTTAATAGTCCAAAGTAATATAGGAAAACCTCCGACCTCAAAAACACAAAGAGGCGAGGGAGAATTACGCACACGCGTAAACACTAAAACACAAAACAAACAGGGAGCAAAGACGTAGCTCCGACACTGTGGCAGTAATTAACAACACACAATCATACTAGAACAAAACAAGGAACTTATAAGACACGCAATCAACACACAAATGGACACAGGTGATACAGACAGACAAAAGCAATCGAATGACGAAACATAGAGCGGTGGCAGCTAGTACTCCGGGGACGGCGATCGCCGAAGCCTGCCCGAACCAGGAGGAGGAGCAGCCTCGGCCGAAACCGTGACAGTACCCCCCCCTTGACGCGCGGCTCCAGCCGTGCGCCGACCCCGGCCTCGGGGACGGCCAGGAGGACGCGGACCCGGGCGCGTGGGATGCCCATGGTGAAACTCAGTCAGGAGGGATGGATCGAGTATGTCCCTCCTGGGCACCCAGCACCGTTCCTCCGGACCGTACCCCTCCCACTCCACGAGATACTGGAGACCACTCATCCGGCGCCTCGAGTCCAAGATGGTCCGGACCCTGTACGCCGGGGCCCCCTCGATGTCCAAAGGGGGCGGAGGGGTCTCTCCTATCTCATCTTCTTGGAGTGGGCCAGCTACCACCGGCCTGAGAAGAGACACATGGAACGAGGGGTTAAATATTTTTATACTCTATAGGCAGTTGTAACCTGTAACACACCTCGTTCAATCTTCTCAGGACTTTGAAGGGCCCCACAAACCGCCGACCCAGCTTCCGGCAGGGCAGGCGGAGGGGCAGGTTTCGAGTCGAGAGCCAGACTCGATCTCCCGGTGCGTACACCGGTCCCTCACTGCGGTGGCGGTCGGCGCTCGCCTTTTGTTGACGGATGGCACGCTGCAGATGGACATGGGCAGCGTCCCACGTCTCCTCCGAGCGCCGAATCCACTCGTCCACCGCAGGGGCCTCGATCTGGCTCTCGTGCCATGGTGCCAGGACCGGCTGATAACCTAAAACACACTGGAAAGGTGTTAAATTGGTGGAGGAGTGGCGGAGAGAGTTCTGGGCCATCTCTGCCCAGGGGATGAACCTAGACCACTCCTCCGGCCGGTCCCGGCAATAGGACCTCAAAAACCTACCCACATCTTGGTTGATACGTTCCACCTGCCCATTGCTCTCTGGGTGGTACCCCGAGGTAAGGCTTACCGAGACCCCAACCGTTCCATGAACGCCCCCCAAACTCTGGAGGTGAACTGGGGACCTCGGTCAGACACTATATCCTCGGGGACCCCATAGTGCCGGAAAACATGGGTAAATAGGGCCTCAGCGGTTTGTAGGGCAGTAGGGAGACCCGGCATGGGAAGGAGACGACAGGCCTTGGAAAACCGATCCACAACGACCAAAATGGTGGTATTCCCCTGGGAGGGGGGAAGATCGGTTACGAAATCCACCGATAGGTGGGACCATGGTCGTTGTGGAACGGGCAGGGGATGTAGCTTACCCCTGGGCAAATGTCTAGGCGCCTTACACTGGGCACACACCGAGCAGGAGGAGACATAAACCCTCACATCCCTAGCTAACGTTGGCCACCAGTATTTCATGCTAAGACAGTGCACGGTCCGGCCAATACCTGGATGTCCAGAGGAGGGTGATGTATGAGCCCAATAAATCAGTCGATCACGAATCTCGAGCGGAACGTACGTCCGCCCCACAGGACACTCGGGGGGAGTAGGGTCGGTACGCAGTGCCCGCTCGATTTCCGCATCGACCTCCCATACCACCGGAGCCACCAAACAAGACTCTGGCAATATGGAAGTAGGCTCGTTGGACCTCTCCTCTGTGTCATACCGCCGGGACAGGGCGTCTGCCTTACCATTCTGGGACCCAGGGATGTATGTGATCTTAAAAACGAACCGGGTTCAACATTCCACCTAGCCTGACGAGGGTTCAATCTCCTAGCTGCCCGGATGTACTCCAGGTTACGGTGATCAGTCAGAATGAGGAAAGGGTGTTGAGCCCCCTCAAGCCAATGCCTCCACACCTTTAGGGCCTGGACTACGGCTAACAGCTCCCTGTCCCCAACATCATAGTTACGCTCCGCCGAGCTGAGCTTCTTGGAGTAGAACGCACAGGGGCGGAGTTTAGGTGGCGTGCCGGACCGTTGTGACAGAACTGCCCCAATACCGGTCTCGGACGCGTCTACCTCTACTTGGAATGGTAAAGAGGGATCCGGATGCGCCAGCACAGGAGCCGAGGTGAACAGGTTCTTTAGTTTGACAAATGCCCTGTCCGCCTCAGCCGACCACTGCAAACGAACCGGACCCCCCTTTAGCAGGGACGTAATGGGAGCTGCAACCTGTCCAAAACCCCGAATAAACCTCCGGTAGTAATTAGCAAAACCCAAGAACTGCTGCACCTCTTTTACAGTGGTTGGAGTTTGCCAATTGCGCACGGCCGATACCCGGTCTACCTCAATCTCCACGCCAGACGCGGACAACCGATAACCCAAAAAGGAGACGGACTCCTGGAAGAACAGGCATTTCTCTGCCTTGACATACAAGTCATGCTCCAACAGTCTTCTCAACACTCGGCGCACCTGGGCTACATGCTCGGCTCGTGTAGAAGAATACACTAGGATGTCGTCGATGTAAACTACTACACCCTGCCCATGCATGTCCCGGAAAATCTCGTCAACAAAGGATTGGAAGACTGAAGGAGCATTCATTAACCCGTATGGCATGACGAGATACTCGTAATGACCCGAGGTGGTGCTAAATGCTGTTTTCCATTCATCCCCCTCCCTAATGCGCACCAGATTGTACGCGCTCCTGAGATCCAACTTTGTGAAGAACCGCGCTCCGCGTAATGACGCCGTCATCGTCGCAATCAGTGGAAGTGGGTAACTGTATTTAACTGTGATCTGATTGAGACTACGGTAATCAATACACGGGCGCAATCCCCCGTCCTTCTTCTTCACAAAGAAGACCGTATGTATCCCTGTGCCAAGGACTCGGCTATGTAAGTCTCCATAGCCGCTGTTTCCTCTTGAGACAGGGGATACACACGACTCCGGGGAAGAGCTGCTCCTGTCTGGAGATTTATCGCACAGTCCCCTTGTCTATGAGGAGGTAGCCGTGTTGCCCTCGATTTACTAAACACGAGTGCTAAATCCTCATACTCAGGGGGAATGCGCAGTGCGGGCACTTGGTTCGGACTCTCTACCGAGGTCGCCCCTACGGAAACACCTAGACATCTCCCTACACACTGGGCAGACCACTCCATAAGAGCCCTCTGTTGCCACGCTATGGTAGGATCATGGGTGCTTAACCAGGGAAGGCCCAACACCACGGGGTACGCAGGAGAGTCAATCAGATAAAACTGAATGATCTCCTCATGACCCCCCTGCGTCGTCATCGTCAGTGGTGCTGTGACATCCCTGATCAGACCCGACCCCAACGGCCGGCTGTCTAATGCGTGGACAGGAAATGGAGCTTCTACCGGCCGAAGGGGAATTCCTAACCTACCACAAAATGCCCGATCAATAAAGTTCCCAGCTGCGCCTGAATCTACTAGCGCCTTATGCTGGGAATGAGGTGCCACCTGTGGAAATCTCACAGGAATACTCATGTGACCAACAGAAAGCTCTGGGTAAGTGGGGCGCCTACTCACCTGAAATGACTCCCCAGTGCGTGGCCTGTTGTCACCTCTCCCAGGAGACCCTCCCCAGCACCTGGCCGCGGTGTGTCCTCCACGACCACAGGTGGTGCAGGGGATGGCCCCCCTCGGGTTCCCTCTCCTCCTCTCTCTAGCGCCAGCACCCCCGAGCTCCATGGGAATCGGCTCGGAGGTGCTGGAGGGTGGAATGGACGACCCCCACTCGGGACGTCCGCGGGTAGCCAGCAGGGTGTCTAGACGGATGGAAATGTCCACCAACTGGTCGAACGACAGGTTGGTATCCCTGCAGGCCAGCTCACGACGAACGTCCTCTCGTAGGCTACACCGGTAGTGGTCGATGAGGGCCCTCTCATTCCACCCCGCATCCGCCGCTAGTGTCCGGAACTCCAGTGCGAACTCCTGTGCGCTCCTCTTCCCCTGTCGGAGGTGGAATAGACGCTCTCCCGCCGCTTTCCCCTCAGGTGGATGATCGAAGACAGCCCTGAAGCGGCGGGAGAACTCCGCGTAGGTGATGGTTGCGGCGTCTATTCCCCTCCATTCGGCGTTGGCCCACTCCAACGCCTTGCCGGATAGACAGGAGATGAGGGCGGAGACGCTCTCGTATCCCGAGGGCGCCGGGTGTATGGTGGCAAGGTAAAGTTCCACCTGCAGGAGGAATCCCTGACACCCGGCTGCAGAACCGTCATATGCCCTCGGGAGCGAGAGCCGAATGCCACTGGGTTCCGGTGCTGAGAGAGGAGGACTGGCCGTTGGTGATGGGATGTTGTAAGAGTGCGTGGGCACCTCTCGATTCACCAATCGGCGCAGAGTGTTGGACACCTCTTCCATGGCGGCCCCGAGTTGCCGGATCATGGTGTCCTGGTAGTTGATCCGGTCCTCCAGGGATTCGGGTGCCGCCGCTGTTCCTGCTGACTCCATGGTGGTGTGTGTTGTTCTGTCACTAAACCGATGTGGATGTGGTGGAGGAGTCAGGCGCAGGACACTGAGGTTAAGTCCAACAGTATTTAATAGTCCAAAGTAATATAGGAAAACCTCCGACCTCAAAAACACAAAGAGGCGAGGGAGAATTACGCACACGCGTAAACACTAAAACACAAAACAAACAGGGAGCAAAGACGTAGCTCCGACACTGTGGCAGTAATTAACAACACACAATCATACTAGAACAAAACAAGGAACTTATAAGACACGCAATCAACACAAAAATGGACACAGGTGATACAGACAGACAAAAGCAATCGAATGACGAAACATAGAGCGGTGGCAGCTAGTACTCCGGGGACGGCGATCGCCGAAGCCTGCCCGAACCAGGAGGAGGAGCAGCCTCGGCCGAAACCGTGACACCCTGCTGCTGTTGGACCAGGTCTTTCTTGAAAAATAGATTTTATCTCAATGAGAAAAACCTGTATAAATAAAGGTTAAATAAAAATAAAAACTGTGCGTCTCCCATAGTCTGTTCTGGACTTGGGGATTGTGAAGAGACCTCTGGTGGCATGTCTTGTGGGGCATGCATGGGTGTCCGAGCTGTGTGCTAGTAGTTTAAACAGACAGCTCGGTGCATTCAGCATGTCAATACTTCTTACAAAAACAAGTGGTGATGAAGTCAATCTCTCCTCTACTTTGAGCTATGAGAGATTAACATGCATGCTATTCATGTTAGCTCTCCGTGCACATTTAAGGGCCAGCCGTGCTGCCCTATTTTGAGCCAAGTCTCTCAGCCAATCATCGGTCATTTGTGTAAGTGCCGTGCATGTTGAATTCCCTTCCCTATAAGCGTTCTGAAAGTCTGTTGTCACAATGCTATTTTACAGTAAACAATTTATCTGGTCAAACACCATTTTTTCCAAAAGTTTATTAAGGGTTGGTAACAGGCTGATTGGTTGGCTATTTGAGCCAGTGAAGGGGGCTTTACTATTCTTGGGTAGCAAAATGACTTTTGCTTCCCTCCAGGCCTGAGGGCACATACTTTCTTGTAAGCTTAGATTGAAGATATAGCAAATACAATGGGGAGAACAAGTATTTGATACACTGCCGACTTTGCAGGTTTTCCTACTTACAAAGCATGTAGAGGTCTGTCATTTTTATCATAGGTACACTTCAACTGTGAGAGACGGAATCTAAAACAAAAATCCAGAAAATCACATTGTGTGATTTTTAAGTAATTCATTTGCATTTTATTGCATGACATAAGTATTTGATCACCTACCAACCAGTAAGAATTCCGGCTCTCACAGACCTGTTAGTTTTTCTTTAAGAAGCCCTCCTGTTCTCTACTCATTACCTGTATTAACTGCACCTGTTTGAACTCGTTGCCTGTATAAAAGACACCTGTCCACACACTCAATCAAACAGACTCCAACCTCTCCACAATGGCCAAGACCAGAGAGCTGTGTAAGGACATCAGGGATAAAATTGTAGACCTGCACAAGGCTGGGATGGGCTACAGGACAATAGGCAAGCAGCTTGGTGAGAAGGCAACAACTGTTGGCGCAATTATTAGAAAATGGAAGAAGTTCAAGATGACGGTCAATCACCCTCGGTCTGGGGCTCCATGCAAGATCTCACCTCATGGGGCATCAATGATCATGAGGAAGGTGAGGGATCAGCCCAGAACTACACGGCAGGACCTGGTCAATGACCTGAAGAGAGCTGGGACCACAGTCTCAAAGAAAACCATTAGTAACACACTATGCCGTCATGGATTAAAATCCTGCAGCTTACGCAAGGTCCCCCTGCTCAAGCCAGCGCATGTCCAGGCCCGTCTGAAGTTTGCCAATGACCATCTGGATGATCCAGAGGAGGAATGGGAGAAGGTCATGTAGTCTGATGAGACAAAAATAGAGCTTTTTGGTCTAAACTCCACTCGCCGTGTTTGGAGGAAGAAGAAGGATGAGTACAACCCCAAGAACCGTGAAGCATGGAGGTGGAAACATCATTCTTTGGGGATGCTTTTCTGCAAAGGGGACAGGACGACTGCACCGTATTGAGGGGAGGATAGATGGGGCCATGTATCGCGAGATCTTGGCCAACAACCAGTAAGAGCATTGAAGATGGGTCGTGGCTGGGTCTTCCAGCATGACAACAACCCGAAACACACAGCCAGGGCAACTAAGGAGTGGCTCCGTAAGAAGCATCTCAAGGTCCTGGAGTGGCCTAGCCAGTCTCCAGACCTGAACCCAATAGAAAATCTTTGGAGGGAGCTGAAAGTCCGTATTGCCCAGCGACAGCCCCGAAACCTGAAGGATCTGGAGAAGGTCTGTATGGAGGAGTGGGCCAAAATCCCTGCTGCAGTGTGTGCAAACCTGGTCAAGACCTACAGGAAACGTATGATCTCTGTAATTGCAAACAAATGTTTCTGTACCAAATATTAAGTTCTGCTTTTCTGATGTATCAAATACTTACGTCATGAAATAAAATGCAAATTAATTACTTAAAAATCATACAATGTGATTCCGTCTCTCACAGCTGAAGTGTACCTATGATAAAAATTACAGACCTCTACATGCTTTGTAAGTAGGAAAACCTGCAAAATCGGCAGTGTATCAAATACTTGTTCTCCCCACTGTAGGAGTGGCAATTTCGTCCGCTATTATCGTCAGTAATTTTCCATCCAAGTTGTCAGACCCAGGTGGCTTGTCATTGAAGAACAGAGGGAATGTATATTGGGACTGATATTAAATTAGAGGCCGCAATCTGGTATTTGGTTTAGAGATAGTTCCAATTATTATTACTCAATTCTATAGTTTGGGTAGCGCAAATGAGTTAAGTAAGAATGTAATATAATCTAAAACAATAATCTTTTTCCATTATGTGTCCAGAATTGAAGTAGATTCAAGTAAATGTTTTTAGTACCAAATATTGAGCTGCACCAACTTTTTGAAGGTCCTAGCAGATTTGTTAAACAACAGGTTTCATATTTTGACTAGTTTATGTCCCAGGGACAGTTAGTACAGAACTGTATGTCAATGCAACAGGTCAAAAATATTAAGATCACAAGAGAGCGGCTCTGGGATGGTTTACTTTAGAAGGTGCCTATTCAGCTTTACGGGAAACCGTATCATCTGATGTGTCTGAAGTTTAATTCTGTATACGCATGGTTTTATCAAGACTTCCTGCCCAAGATGCAGTAAACTCAATTAAGATTAAGAATTTTTAGGACTGATGAAGTACATGTTTATTTTCTTTCTTCCAGGACTGATGAAATGTCCGCTACCAAGTTTGTTTTTACATGTTTATAAACGATTCTGTATCTCACCCTTTGAAATGCTTTCTTAGGCAGGTTCCTTAGGAGTTAGTATAAAGGTACCCGGATCCGGATGTTAAGGGAACTCCCAAATTAAGTAAGGCCTAACCATTTTGTTTGCTTTTACCTGTTTTGAATATTTGTTAGTGGTGTTAATACTGATTTATTGTGTGGGGTCTTTTTATTTTGATTTTAGTGGGTTTTTCACAGGTTAGAAAGGATGCACCTTAAAGGGCACACAAATGAAATTTTCTGAAGTATCTATTGTCAGAGTTTTGGTTGCACACATGTCAATTCTCTTGATAAGAAATGTATTGAAAAACCCAATGTAAATCTAATACACAACATTTTTTAAATATATTGAAATACTTTCTGAGGTACAAGGAAAGAAACACTCACTAAATGGGATTGAATGACCTCTGACCTCTGTTCTGACTTTCTGGTGAGGCCTGATCACCCTTACTAGAAAGACTAGAGACATTGGGTGAGATTTAAATGGGCTATGTAAACACTAATAATTAGGAAGAAGTTTATAATTTAGCAATAGTCCTATGTGTTATTCAGACCACGAGAGAGAGTGCTGCCCCTGAATGAGGGACACCTGTCTCTAGTCTATTTTACTATTCCTTGAATTACCTTATGGGATACAATTAAGTTAAGATGGAGTCATCAAGGGTTGTAATTCTAATTGTATTTGTTATTTTGATTTAACAGGCAGTGTTGCTGTTTTTCTTGGATGCATGAATCACGATGTGAGTCATGTGTCCAAAGGGGGAATTACCAGTCCCCTGGGGCCCTTTGGTAAATATACACATTTATTTTCTTCACATGCCTGCCTGTAAAAGGAAAAAATACATGTTGGTAATGGTTGAAGTGTATTTCTGTTGTTGTGTTGTTTGTTTGTTTTTGTCTTGCTTCAATACAAATCTCACCAGATTGGGTCTGCTGGATGGTTGGGATTTCTCCCTAAGGATTATCCCTCTGACACCCTGACCCTGTAACTCTGCGGTGAGATCGCCAAGATGATAGGGGAGCATAAGCCAATTTTGGGGGGAAATATTGTTTCAACTGTGTGTTGTTATTCTCTTTGACATTTGTCTTAGACATTTGAATATTGGTAGTAGTAATAATTTTTCATACAGTGAATAATTTGTCTGGATTTCCTGAATCAGAAATGCCCTAAACTAAACTGTTGTTCTGGTCTGTCCTCTCTCGAGGTTATGGTGAAGGTGACCACAGATGGTATTTAGATGCATGGAAGGGATAATTTGGCCGAGAACAGTGTGAACCTCAACCCCTCTAACCGGCTGAAGTAATGGCGACAATGGTGTTCACTATGGTCCTTCACCACCTGAAACCTGAGTCCGAGCCAGCAACCTGTACACAGCATCCAGTCGAAGCTATCAACTGCCTTTTCTCTCAGGAGTGTGACATGAGTCCATGTGGAGTGAGCATGAAGAGAGATCCCGTCCAAACTTCTCTCATGCTGCTGGTGTACTGGTAGGAAAATGGACAATGCATAATGGACCGTAAAGGACAGTGGCGGCTCAGGTGAGAGAAATCGGGACATTATCAAGGGCCATCCACTTTGAACATGTGCCATTGGAGGATGAACTGAAACGCCAGAAGAATGAGTGCCGGGAGGGAAGGGGGGTGGTCAACTGTGCCTGTAATTAATTTAGGCTTATCCAAAATGGTTTATTTGGGATATCAGGTTGATTGTGGAGGTCTGCACACTGCGAAACGTATAGTACTTTAGACTAGAAATGCATTGAGATACCAATCTGTCATTACCACAAATGGGGGCCGTGATGAGAAAAGTTAATGCTAGAAGTATAAGATGAATGTACTGTATGTCAGTGTAAATGTACATTCTGCCAGTATCGGTGTGTGCTAAGTTGAGGGTCTTAAAAATTGAGTGAGAGAACCAACGTGAAGCAATAAGGACTGTTATTCTAAATTTGGATTGGATAATTTATCAATAGTTCTAATTATGATTTGGAAAGGCGAAGCTTCTAGAAACAGAGCTATGCCCCTCAAATGTGAGGAGAGCCACTAGATTGTAGCTTGGGCTAACCTTGCCCCAATCTCAATCTTTTCGAGGTTGGTGTAAAACTGTTATAACATGTGTTCTCTCTCTTCCCTGTGAAAGTCAATATGCATGTCCCCTAGACCAAAATCGGGAGATCTCTAGAGACTTTGCGTAAATTGGCTCTGCAAAACAGAGGCTCTTGACTATCTTTTGGCTGGTCAAGGGGGCAAATTTGTCCCAGATCACTCTTCTAATATGACTGATCTTGCTGAACACATTGCCACTGTTGCTAAGCATAATTCCCCACAACCAGAGTGGACGCCTGCAACTTGGTTGGAATCCCTGTTTGGAAGCTGGGTATCCCAAATTGCCAAATGGGCTGCAGCGTGTGTTTTTTTTCTTAGTTTGCCTAATTGTGTTATTTAACATGCTATGTATGTGTGTGTATTTTTGATAAATTCACTCCCGTTAATAGAAGTATAACCTTTATTATGATGATAGTATTACCATACTAATTACATTGTATATCCCAGAATTAAGGGTTTGAAATGATTAAGTGTCTGGTTGTATGTGTTGATTTCCTTTACTTTAATAGAAGTATAGAACCTTTTGATAGAAGCTATAATCTAATGCTTACCTTAAAATGTAATGATAATTATCACAGATTGAGTGATAAGAGGAGGGAATGTGATGGAGAATGTTATGTTTGTGCTTTTCTAATAACCAATTTCTGTGTTCATGCATGTGTCTGATTGAACGAATCCTCACTATTATTATCTGCAATTTGACAATACACCCAGACCCTTGTTTTGAGAACGAAAGATGTCTCAGTTTCAAGGTCTCAGTTTAGAGAGAACAAGCCTCGTGAGGTATTGGTCTGTCACATGCATGAACCAGTATTGGTCGGTCACATGAATGAAGCAAATGTTAATGATGAATTAATTATGAATGATGAATAAGCTAAATCATGCAAATATAACTTGTCTGCAGAATATAAGAGAACTAACGGGACTGCCCCGGATGAGCTCCTGACAGATGTTCACTATCGGGAGTTTGTTGGAACCTCTCCAGTTAACTGTTAATAAACAATGATTCATTTAAGATTGACTTTGAGTGTCCCATGTGTAGAATTTCCACAACACAGTCTCCAGTCATGTAAAATGCATGAAAAACATTTTTCTGGGATCCTAGGCTACTAGAAATGTTCCCCATGTGTGCAACTTCTGTAAGTGCCTCAACTCTATTGCTCTATGCCACTACGCAAATGCGATGATATGCATGCAATGCTTTATTATAAAGGTAATTTTTTTTCTCATGCATTTCTGTACCTCAGAGCTCCCCAGATCACCCCCCTGTTGAGCACACTTTTTGTTCCGGCACCTCCCGATTTACAAATTAAGCACTGGTCTTTACATATACTACGGGTGGTCCTCTGTAGCTCAGCTGGTAGAGCACAGCGCTTGTAACGCCAAGGTAGTGGGTTTGATCCCCGGGACCACCCATACACAAAAAAAAAAAATGTATGCACGCATGACTGTAAGTCGCTTTGGATAAAAGCGTCTGCTAAATGGCATATTATTTTATTATTATTAAATAATACTGCCCATTAGTAAGTTTGGTAATCTACTAATGACCATCAGAGGCATCAGAGCGCAGTTTTGGAGAAGTCTAGTTACCATGACATGGTCACATGGAATTTGACTGCGGTCATGACTCCTGACTGCCGGTGTGGCGGTAAAACGGTCACCGTAACAGCCCTATAATCACCAACAATTCAACCCTTTTGTCAGTGTCATTTATATATGGAAATATTATACAAATAATTCAGTTCATAAGCATTGACTGTAATACCTCTAGGGTCCTGTGGTGAAAGACTTCTGTGTAAGGTATTGGATAACAGCATTCTTCCCGGGGCCCGTATTTACAAAGCGTCTTCAGAGTAGGAATAGTGATACAGGACCAGCTCCCTTGTCAATGTAATCATTCATTGTGATATAAAAGGCAAAACTGATCCTAAATCAGTACTACTCTAATAAACTTTGTTAATATGGGCCCTGGTCTGTCTGCACGCTGCTTTTGTTATGATCTAACTCCCTCTTCATCTGAATTGAAACAACACCAAAAACATGAATAAGAATTAGCATAGTCAGTCAGTAACTTAGTTAACTAATGAAACACTAATGTAAATGTGCAAAAGCATATTCAGCCAAATTATACCAAAACAACACAGCCTATTTGCAGTGAAATCAAGAGGAGCATTTTTCTTGCCAACCTTTTCAGTCACCAGTTTATCAATAAACAGGCAGGGAAGTAGTTTGACAAAAAGTGTTCACAAATCAAATCAAATGTTATTTGTCACATACACATACTTAGCAGATGTTATTGTGGGTGTAGCGAAATGCTTGTGTTCCTAGCTCCAACAGTGCAGTAGTATTTAACAATTCACAACAATACACACATTTCTCAAAGTAAAATAATGGAATTAAGAAATATATAAATATTAGGACGAGCAATGTCGGAGAGGCATTGACTAGAATACAGTAGAACACAGTATGTACATATGAAATGAGGAAAAAAGTATATAAACATTATTAAAGTGACCAGTGATTCCATGTCTATGTACAAAGGGCAGCACCCTCTAAGGTGCAGGGTTGAGTAACCGGGTGGTAGCAGGCTAGTAACAGTGACAGGTTCAGGGAAGGTTACTTGGTGGAGGCCGGCTAGTGATGGCTATTTAACAGTCTGATGGCCTTGAGATAGAAGCTGTTTTTCAGTCTCCCGGCCCGAGCTTCGATGCACCTGTACTGACCTCGCATTCTGGATGATAGCGGGGTGAACAGGCCGTGTCTCGGGTGGTTGATGTCCTTGATTATCTTTTTGGCCTTCCTGTGACATCGGGTGCTGTAGGTGTCCTGGAGGGCAGGCAGTGTGCCCCCGGTGATGCGTTGGGCAGACCGCACCACCGTCTGGAGAGCCCTGTGGTTGCGGGCGGTGCAGTTGCCATACCAGGCGGTGATACAGCCTGACAGGATGCTCTCAATGGTGCATCTGTAAGAGTTTGTGAAGGTCATAGGGGCCAAGCCGAATTTCTTCAGCCTCCTGAGGTTGAAGAGGCGCTGTTGCGCCTTCTTCACCACACTGTCTGTGTGGGTGGACCATTTCAGATTGTCAGTGATGTGTACGCCGAGGAACTTCACTTTCTCCACTGCTGTCCTGTCGATGTGGATGGGGCGTGCTCCCACTGCTGTCTCCTGAAGTCCACAATCAGCTCCTTCATTTTGTTGAGGGATAGGTTATTTTCCTGGCACCACTCTGCCAGGGCCCTCACCTCCTCCCTGTAGGCTGTCTCATCATTGTTGGTAATCAGGCCTACTATTGTTGTGTCATCTGCAAACTTGATGATTGAGTTGGAGGCATGCGTGGCCATGTAGTCATGGGTGAACAGGGAGTACATGAGGGGGCTGAGCACGCACCCTTGTGGGGCCCCTGTGTTGAGGATCAGTGTAGTGGAGGTGTTGTTTCCTACCTTCACCACCTGGGGGCGACCCGTCGGAAAGTCCAGGACCCAGTTGCACAGGGCGGGGTTCAGACCAAGGGCCCAGAGCTTAATGATGAGCTTGGTGGGTACTATTGTGTTGAAAGCTGAGCTGTAGTCAATGAACAGCATTCTTACATAGGTATTCCTCTTGTCCAGATGGGACAGGGCAGGGTGCAGTGCGATGGCGATTGCATCGTCTGTGGATCTATTGGGGTGGTAAGCAAATTGAAGTGGGTCTAGGGTGTCAGGTAAGGTGGAGGTGATATGATCCTTCACTAGCCTCTCAAAGCACTTCATGATGACAAAACTGAGTGCTACGGGGCTATAGTCATTTAGTTCAGTTATCTTTGCTTTCTTGGGTACAGGAACAATGGTGGACATCTTGGAGCAAGTGGGGACAGCAGACTGGGATAGGGAGAGATTAAATATGTCCGTAAACACTCCAGCCAGCTGGTCTGCGCATGCTCTGAGGACGCGGCTAGGGATGCCATCTGGGCCGGCAGCCTTGCGAGGGTTAACACGCTTAAATGTCTTACTCACATCGGCCATGGAGAACGAGAGCCCACTGTCCTCGGGAGCGGTCCGCGTCGGTGGCACTGTGATATCCTCAAAGAGGGTGAAGAAGGTGTTTAGCTTGTCCGGGAGCAAGATGTCGGTGTCCGCGACGTGGTTGGTTTTCCCATAGTATTGCGTGATTATCTGGAGTACCTGCCACATACATCTCGTGTCTGAGACTTTGAATTGCGACTGTACTGACGTTTTGCCTGTTTGATTGCCTTACGGAGGGCATAAGTATTCAGACCCTTTACTCAGTACTTTGTTGAAGCACCGTTGGCAGCGACTACAGCCTCGAGTCTTCTTGGGTATGACACTACAAGCTTGGCACACCTGTATTTGGGGAGTTTCTCCCATTCTTCTCTGCAGATCCTCTCAAGCTCTGTCAGGTTGGATGGGGAGTGTTGCTGCACAGCTATTTTCAGGTCTCTCCAGAGATGTTCGATCAGGTTTAAGTCCGGGCTCTGGCTGGGCCACTCAAGGACATTCAGAGACTTGTCTCGAATCCACTCCTGTGTTGTCTTGGCTGTATGCTTAGGGTCGTTGTCCTGTTGGAAGGTGAACATTCGCCCCAGTCTGAGGTCCTGAGAGCTCTGGAGCAGGTTATCATCAAGGATCTCTCTGTACTTTGCGCCGTTCATCTTTGCCTCGATCCTGACTAGTCTCCCAGCCTCTGCCGCTGAAAAACATCCCCACAGCATGATTCTGCCACCAGCATGCTTCACTGTAGGGATGGTGCCAGGTTTCCTCCAGACGTGACGTTTGGCATTCAGGCCAAAGAGTTCAATCTTGGTTTCATCAGACCAGATAATCTTGTTTCTCATGGTCTGAGAGTCTTTAGGTGCCTTTTGGCAAACTCCAAGCGGACTGTCATGTGCCTTTTACTGAGGAGTGGCTTCCGTCTGGCCTCTCTACCATAAAGGCCTGATTGGTGGAGTTCTGCAGAGATGGTTGTCCTTCTGGAAGGTTCTCCCATCTCCACAGAGGAACTCTGGAGCTCTGTCAGAGTGACCATCGGGTTCTTGGTCACCTCCCTGACCAAGGCCCTTCTCCCCCGATTGCTCAGTTTGGCCGGGTGGCCAGCTCTAGGAAGAGTCTTGGTGGTTCCAAACTTCTTCCATTTAAGAATGACGGAGGCCACTGTGTTCTTGGGGACCTTCAATGCCACAGAATTTTTTCGGTACCCTTCCCCAGATCTGTGCCTCTACACAATCCTGTCTCGGTGCTCTACGGACAATTCCTTCGACCTCATCATTTGGTTTTTGCTCTGACATGCACTGTCAACTGTGGGACCTTATATAGACCGGTGTGTTTCCTTTCCAAATCATGTCCAATCATTTGAATTTACCACATGTGGATTCCAATGAAGTTGCAGAAGCATCTCAAGGATGTGGAAAATAATCACTATATTACACATCAAAATACTTCCAGAGTTTTTGTAGAACTAAGAATGACTTTATTACAATTTCAACAAAGTCAAGGCCTGTCTGCAGAGTAGCGCCCCCTCTTCTTCTCTCCCTCCATCTTATATAGTGCCCTCCACACACCCTAGCTTTAAATCCCTCCCTTCTCAGTTTCCCGCTCTTTTATTGCTCCGCCCACTCCCTTTGTCTATGGTGGCAGCTACATTCGACTTTCATTCAGTTCAGAATCAATAGTAATACACTCAATCAATCCCTTATCTTTCAAAAACACTCATGTTTAGTTTAAACTCTGTTCAACCCTGGCGCCGCTCTTTATCACTTTGTGTGAGGAGAGAGACAAAAGGCCACAGGCTAGTTTCAGTCCCTGATAAGGTAGGACAGCCATGGATTTAAGTAAAAGCGAGCAATTTGACCCTGAGTCAGATTCCCTCTTTTACCCACACACAGTGAAATGACCCAATTCAGTTAGCCACAAAGAATGTTAACTATATGTTGATGATTAACTCAGTTTTATCTCATAGTCCACTAAACAATTTCCAACATATGCACCTGAGCTCAATTTCGAGTCTCATAGCAAAGGATCTGAATACTTACGTAAATAAGGTATTTCTGTTTTTATTTTTTATACATTTGCAAAAATTTATAAAAACCTGTTTTCACTTTGTCATTATGGGGTATTGTGTGCAGATTATTGAGGATTTCTTTATTTTTTTATTCCATTTTAGAATAAGTCTGTAACATAACAAAATGTGGAAAAAGTCAAGGGGTCTGAATACTTTCAGAAGGCACTATATATATGGTTATTTTATTGAAACCTAGCAAAGTCCACTTAGCTAGCTAAGGTGGTGAACTCAGAGTGATGGTGGGAGTTAGGTAACGTTAGCTAACCTTCTTCCAGCAGTTTCAATCTAGCTAGCTAATGGCATTTTTATCAATCAAATGAATAGATTATCAAATATAGCTATTCGTTTTCCCCTTGCATGAAAGCTGCCTGATACAGCTTGCCAGTTGCTAGTAAAGTAGCATGAATAAGTCAGAAGCCAGCTAGCAATGCCAAGTTTATACCTTTTACCAACAAAAATCATGTACACGTAAAAAATAGAAATTTTTATGTTGTCCCCAGTCAGCTCCAGAGTCTTCCCTTGAACGAACGTCACAGGTAAAATCACAGGCTGTGTCATGCACTTGAGGGGGCGTTACTAGCGCACGTTCTTCACAAAAAGAAATCTTTAGCAGCCCATGAAAAAATAATAATAATAATTTGGGGGTGTATAGCCTTCTACAAGGGGTGTTTATTCTATTTATATTGGCAAATTTAACTTGCAACATGGCCTTTAACGTTCTCGGCACAATTTGAGAACATAAATTTAAAAGAACCATGAGGAAACCTGTAGGAAACATTATGCTGAAGTACTAAAATTCCCACAGAAGAATGTTGTTTCTTAATGTTCTCTATGTCACACCAGCCTTCGCTTTGGTTCCCCCTCCTGTCCAGCTCAGGCGTTCGGCGTCGCCAGCCTTCTAGCTACTGCCGAACCTTCACCCATCAACCCCGGACTTGTCTCATCATCATTACACACACCTGGTTCCAATCCCCACTCTATCACTGTATATACACTCCCTCTGTCATTTGTCTTTGTCGGTCATTGTATATGTCGCTTGTTTTCCTGAGAGGAATCTCACCTACTATTTCCTGAGTACTTTATATTTTGCACAGTGGGTTTCGTCCCGCTTTAAGCTATGGTGCTTTAATAAATTCAGTAGTTCTAAACCTGCGACTGCCTCCTGCCTACTCCTCTCTACACTTGTGACACTCTGAACTATTTGAGAACATTCCCAAAGTCAAACCAGTTGGAGAACGTTTCTAGAACATGACCAAAATTGAAATTAAATGTAACCATGTTTGAACCTTTAGGAAACGTTCTGTTAAAGTAATTAAATACCAGGAAAATAACATTTTTTTGGTCAAGTTCCTTAAATGTGCAGAGAATGTTCCAAAGCCAAGCAACTATCCTGCACCATTTCCAAATAGTTGTGGGAAGGTTGTATGCAAAATAACCATTGTACAACCACACTCACCAAGCTCTAAGAAACATATGGTACTCAGAACGTTATGTACTAGCTGGGTCTCCCCCTGTATTAGCACACATGGGAAATACAAGACCTCCCAGATTATAGGGATTCCCCAAATTAGCCAAAGATTTGACAGACCCTGCATTGTGCAATGATAGCAGGGGGTCTTGGAACGGTTAAGATTTCTAGCAATTTCTGGGTCATCTTTAGGGATCCAACCACTGTTGTTCCTCTAGTCTATTCCCACATACCAGCCTCTATATTTGGTCCTGTCTTGGCAGAGAGGAGATTTGTGGTGTAGAGTCAGGGTGGGTCCAACCATACATGACAAAGTAGTGGATTGATGCTCACAGGGTGAACGAGCCACGGCCTGTTCACCACGCTACCATCTAGAAGGTGGAGACTGTACAGGTGCATCAAAGCTGGGACCAAGAGACTGAAAAACAGCTTCTATCTCCAGGCCATCAGACTATTAAATAGTCACCACTAGCCAGCCTCCACCCAGTACCATGCCCTGAACTTTAGTCCCTGTTACTAGCCAGCTACCACCCGGTACCTTAGAGACTGCTGCCCCATGCACATAGTCATTGGGCACTTTAATAATGTTTACATACCGTTTTACCCACTTCATTTGTATTTTTTGGTCATTTAGCAGACGCTCTTATCCAGAGCGACTTACAGGAGCAATTAGGGTTAAGTGCCTTGCTCAAGGGCACATCGACAGATTTTTCACCTAGTCGGCTCGGGGATTAGAACCAGCGACCTTTCAGTTACTGGCACAACGCTCTTAACCACTAAGCTACCTGCCAGTACACTGTATTCTAGTCAAGGCTCATCCTATATAACTACTGCTGTACACAACTTTTCTACTCACATACTCTCCATAATGTCTATACACACCATCATAAATAATAATAATAATATGCCATTTAGCAGACGCTTTTTTCCAAAGCGACTTACAGTCATGCGTGCATACATTTTTTTGTGTATGGGTGGTCCCGGGGATCGAACCCACTACCTTGGCGTTACAAGCGCCGTGCTCTACCAGCTGAGCTACAGAGGACCACCATATATCATATACAGTGAGGGAAAAAAGTATTTGATCCCCTGCTGATTTTGTACGTTTGCCCACTGACAAAGAAATGATCAGTCTATAATTTTAATGGTAGGTTTATTTGAACAGTGAGAGACAGATTAACAACAAAAAAATCCAGAAAAACGCATGTCAAAAATGTTATAAATTGATTTGCATTTTAATAAGGGAAATAAGTATTTGACCCCTCTGCAAAACATGACTGAGTACTTGGTGGCAAAACCCTTGTTGGCAATCACAGAGGTCAGACGTTTCTTGTAGTTGGCCACCAGGTTTGCACACATCTCAGGAGGGATTTTGTCCCATTCCTCTTTGCAGATCTTCTCCAAGTCATTAAGGTTTCGAGGCTGACGTTTGGCAACTTGAACCTTCAGCTCCCTCCACAGATTTTCTATTGGATTAAGTTCTGGAGACTGGCTAGGCCACTCCAGGACCTTAATGTGCTTCTTCTTGAGCCACTCCTTTGTTGCCTTGGCCGTGTGTTTTGGGTCATTGTCATGCTGGAATACCCATCCACGACCCATTTTCAATGCCCTGGCTGAGGGAAGGAGGTTCTCACACAAGATTTGACAGTACATGGCCCCGTCCATCGTTCCTTTGATGCGGTGAAGTTGTCCTGTCCCCTTAGCAGAAAAACACCCCCAAAGCATACTGTTTCCACCTCCATGTTTGACGGTGGAGATGGTGTTCTTGGGGTCATAGGCAGCATTCCTCCTCCTCCAAACACGGCGAGTTGAGTTGATGCCAAAGAGCTCCATTTTGGTCTCATCTGACCACAACACTTTCACTCAGTTCTCCTCTGAATCATTCAGATGTTCATTGGCAAACTTCAGACAGCCCTGTATATGTGCTTTCTTGAGCAGGGGGACCTTGCGGGCACTGCAGGATTTCAGTCCTTCACGGCGTAGTGCGTTACCAATTGTTTTCTTGGTGACTATGGTCCCAGCTGCCTTGAGATCATTGACAAGATCCTCCCGTGTAGTTTAGGGCTGATTCCTCACCGTTCTCATGATCATTGCAACTCCACGAGGTGAGATCTTGCATAGAGCCCCAGGCCGAGGGAGATTGACAGTTATTTTGTGTTTCTTCCATTTGCGAATAATCGCACCAACTGTTGTCACCTTCTCACCAAGCTGCTTGGCGATGGTCTTGTAGCCCATTCCAGCCTTGTGTAGGTCTACAATCTTGTCCCTGACATCCTTGGAGAGCTCTTTGGTCTTGGCCATGGTGGAGAGTTTGGAATCTGATTGATTGATTGCTTCTGTGGACAGGTGTCTTTTATACAGGTAACAAGCTGAGATTAGGAGCACTCCCTTTAAGAGTGTGCGCCTAATCTCAGCTCGTTACCTTTATAAAAGACACCTGGGAGCCAGAAATCTTTCTGATTGAGAGGGGGTCAAATACTTATTTCCCTCATTAAAATGCAAATCAATTTATAACATTTTTGACATGCGTTTTTCTGGGTTTTTTTGTTTTTATTCTGCCTCTCACTGTTCAAATAAACCTACCATTAAAATTATAGACTGATCATTTCTTTGTCAGTGGGCAAACGTACAAAATCAGCAGGGGATCAAATACTTTTTTCCCTCACTGTACATACTGTATATATTTATATTCCGGACTCTGACATTACTCGTTTTAATATTTATATATTTCATAATTCCTTTTTGTTTTTGGGATTTGCGTGTATTGTTTTGTATTGTTAGGTATTACTACACTGTTGGAGCTAAGAACATAAGCATTTCGCTACACTCGCGATAACATCTGCAAAATATGTGTACGCGACCAACAACATTTGATTTGAGGTTATTAGTGTACACCAGTGAATGACAGAGAGAGTGAATAAGCTTCCCGAGCCCAGAATCTGTAATGGTAATGGCAGCTGCAGAAGCATATTTCTGCCTTTGACAATACAATAGGACTATACATACACGGTGCTATGACACATTGGTGAGTGACCCATTAGGGTTGCCTTGCCAGCAGTACTATTGCTGAGTTGTTCCCTCTGTAAAAATAAAAATAAAAATGGGTCAGCTTTCTGTCCATGACTCCTTGGCTGGCTGACTCATTCAGTTGGTTGTTCAAACTACCCCTACACAACAAGGGTTGTCTTAGAAACCAACTACATTGGGACGGATATGTGCGTGGTCAGCTGATTAACAAAAAAAATTATTGTACAGTTCACCTTCTTTATGATTGGCTATTTGATAACAAATAGATAAGGTGAGGTGAAATTCCAGGTACTCTGGCCTGAGTTGATCTACTTAGAGAATATTGCTATGTTGCCATGTTCCTCAGCACCTTTATGGAAAAACAAAGACTGTCACATAACTATGGTTCTTTCAATTGGGAGGTCAGAGGAGGAAGTTGTGTGTATTTATAGAACACATGCTGGTTTTCTGAGGAATAGGCCTGAACATATTACTTACAACCTTCGTATCAATCTGTGAAAAGTGAATGAACTCAGAAAGCAAACCACACCTCTGAAGTAATAGTCCCAACATGGCAATATCATGCAAATTCTCAGGGTGCTTAGATTGGATGAATTCTACAAGGGGTTATGGGAGACTCTTTGGTAATAACTCAGCCATTCTTACAGTGGGAATTATGTTACAATAGGCTACTACTGAGAGGCCAAAAGAGAGAGAGGGCCAAGGGATGAATGAATCCTCCCAGGTAAAACAGAGACAATGGTCACAGTCTGCCTCTCTGGGGCAATAAAAGGCTGACTACTCCCAAATGACATTATTTTTGTGAGAGCAAGTTGGAATGTTTCTCTGTCTCCTTCAGATGAGACTGCAGCTTGCTTGTCCAATTAAAGAATCCTGGCCAGGCAAGTGCAATTGACCACAATCATCCTTCTCTGTGAACCTCTCAGTGAGTGACTAGCGCTTTACAGGGATACATCACACACAGAACCAGTGAAGGATGAGAGCATGTGGAAAGAGGTTAGCCTGGTCCCAGATCTGTTTGTGCTACCGTCAACTCCTTGTCATGACAATGAGTGACCAGCAGTTGACATGATAGCACAAACAGATCTGGGACCGGGCTAGAAAGACATTGCTCTGTTAATCACTTTCTCACAATATGATCGTTTTTTGTTATATGCTAAATACAGTTTCTCTCAGAGAACTAGGCAGAAAATCAAAAGTATCATGCTGTTCCCCGCATATGGCGATTAACAAAATGAATAGATATCGACTCCTGTTACACCCTGAGTGAGTTAATAAGTAACCAATATGTGTATTTATTCTGTACACCAAGTTTCTTGTGATAGGTCTCACGAATGTCAGTTTATATGGCAACCTCTATTTTCTAATAATGTGTGTGTGGGGGGGGGGGGGGGGGGGGGGGGGGGGGGGGGGGGGGGTACAGAGGGAGGCTTATTTGAAGAGACAATTAACCCTAAACTGACAATTTAAAATCAAAGTGGTGCTAAATATGCTAGTTTTGTTTCTCTTAACTGTCATTAAGATCTCAGACTTGTTTGTTGTAAAATAAGTAACATTCTAAACTGAACGAATATAATCTAACACAAAAATAAAATGTGCCTCTTGCATGCTTTCAATAAATAGAAGTGTAACAAATTATTGCACTTGAATCTGATGATGGTGAGCGATGATGATATCCACAATTGAAGAGAATTTCCAATGACTGATACTTCGTAGCTTTGATTCATAGGGTAAAATGACATCGTGGCGGGAAAATAAGGACTATTTATGCACACGTCATATGACAAAATAAATCTACCATTAACCGATTCGGAAACATACTGCTTGTGCAAAATATCACATAAGATGCAAACGATGGTAGTTAGCAGCATATTGACAAGTTCGTAAAATAGACACGGTCACTGTACAAATCATTCTTTGGATCTGTAACACCCATTTTATTCATCCGCGACAACCTACGATTTGCTATGAAGTTCAACCTAACAACGACTGCGCGGAGTGATTTATTTAAGGACTACACCCAGCGCTGCCGGATTGCAGTGGCTTCTCTTCTCTGCCCATTCCCAGAAGAAAGCGGGGTCGTGACGAAACTGGGGAATTGTCGGAGATCCCAGAATTACCGAAAATACAGCTTACAGAAACCTCGGTGTTGCTCGAGAGTACCCGTCAAATATATATTTTTAAAGATTTTCCATATTTGAACTAATACGCAAGTATGTCCTGGCAAGGCTACGTGGATAACCTGATGGCCGATGGAAGCTGCCAGGACTCCGCCATTGTTGGGTACACGGACGCCAAATATGTCTGGGCATCGTTTCCCGGTGGTACATTTGTTAACATAACGGTAAGGACATAATCAAATAATTAGTCTTATCTACAAACACAGGGAAATGCCGGTATTTTAGGCTGTTAGTTAATTTAATATGGGAATAAGGCCTTGCCTAATGGGGAAGCCCTAGACGGAATGGAATGATAAGGTAACGTTAGGCTCAAGGCAGGCATTGAGTGTTGGCTAAACTAGCGAGCTAGTTAGCACACATGGTATTCGGTGTTCTCCGGTACAGCTATAGACTTTTGCACATGTTTATTTGAAATGTAAGTGCATAGGCTCAGAACCACAACTACATTCAAGTTCAAGATGTCATGGTGTTACGCTACGTCTAAAGCGTTCCTTTTGAGTTTGTTAAACATTGACTGTTCAACATGAAAGTGTAGGAGGTAACAGTTAGTCCGCTTCTGGCTAACACGTTTAGTTAGCCTGGCTAATGTGTTGATAACTATCTGGCATCAACTAGAACTTGCAAATGAAACATTAAAACCGTGCTTTCAGAAACTTGATACCGCATATGGGAAAGTTAAATGGAGACCGGTTTCCCGACATGTAGCGTTTACCGTTATGTCTAGCCGGCAATGCGGGCGTTGGGAGGGGTGACGTGAGCGAAAAATGGCATAAATCAGGCCTGTCATTAACCAAAATTGGTGGCTCATTACGCTGCATGCATATGTTACATGCACAATTTGCTTTGTACACTCCGCGGTATTCGCAGATACATTTGTGAATCAAGTCCTCGCTCCCGCACCTTTTGATTTCCCAAGATGGCGCCTCCACTCTGCATTTATTCTTTTTTTCCTCTCCTGTCTACGCAATTTAATCGGATGTGAACCTGAATTGGATGCACCAGCTCGAGTCAAATTGGTTGTACAATAGTATACCATCCAATTGGCCTGCAGGTTTATTTTACATATTGCATCAGTCTAGTCATTCGTGGGACCTCCATTTTGTTAGCTAGCAAGCAAGCATCGAAATCAACTATTTAGCTAGGGTTGCTTGTGTTGTCAAAACCAGTTTAAAGCGTGTCAATTCATGCGCGTGCAGAACAATTATTCGATAGTGTTTGCATCAGGCGCGTAGTTGGCTACATGTTAGCGCGATAACAAACACGCATGTTTTAGCTAACTATCTTTCTAGTGTGGGACTGCGACAGGATATTATTCATAATCTGATTAAATAGTGATCCCAGTATCATAATGGCCGTGCGAACATTGGAGGTTATTTCAGTCAGATGCTTCCTTGTCAGTATTCTAGCTAGCTACTTTGGTTTTGCTAAGCTAGGGTTAAACATCTAACCATTAGCTGTTTGTTACCAATTTCTGGGCACATTCTCATAGCTGTGACATGAATAAATTGGCAGTTACTCTGCTAGGCTTATAGTCAAATGTTACAGGTTGTAGGCAAGCTGTGAAGTCAGTTGTCCTGCTGTATTGCCTTTATGGACAGCCTTACTCTGGCTTGAACTAGCCTCTAACGTTAGCGTTCTAGAGACTTCCACGAGGAGGCCAGCTTCTAGCTTTGCCAAGGCGTTATGGCATAGCTGACTAGCTGGCCACATTTGTCTTTTTTTTCGAAAGGAAAGGGACTGTTGTATGATTGTGCAATTTCTGTATGAGGGCCATGCCTTTTTGTTCTCAATCATTTTAATTTGGAACCTGAGAATAAACCAGTCTGCTTTCATTGAATAATTGTATGGGCATGAACCTTATTTTATACGAAATCTGACTAGCTAGGCATCAGCTCCTGACCATGACAGCCAAGCAATGCCTATGTATTGCAAAAACCAAATTGAACTGAATATTGGATCATATTTAATTTGTACACTGAACACATGAGTTTAAAGGGTGCAATCAATGGTCTATAGAGTTGAATGTGGACACTGGCCTATGAAAGCCGAGATGGGTTATACTTAATCTCTATATCACACAGTACCCTAAACTATTTTTCAGCGTTTGTTCCTTTCTGCCTGGTAGGACAAATGTGAACTGCAATACTTCTTAAATTGCCTAGTTACCCCAACAGTGATTACATTTCCCCCCCATTTATTTAAAAATAATTCTGACTGCCAAATAATGCTCCCTCTGAAGTTTTTTGAATTTTCATACATCTTTGAGTCTTGCTGTTTTAGACATTGGAGAGTGTTGGAGAGAAGAATCAAGCTGTCACATTTTCTATTATGTTATCAGTAGTGTAATGACAAATGTAATTTTTATGCATATGAAATTGAATGACTTTCAAACTTCACATGCTTGACATTTGTCCCTCAATCTCATCTGTAGGTTGAAGAAATCGACGTCATAGTAGGAAAGGACCGAGAAGCTTTCTTCTGCGGCGGGCTGACCCTAGGCCAAAAGAAGTGCTCCGTCATCAGAGACAGCCTCCACTCTGATGGGGACTGGACAATGGACATCAGGACAAAGAGTCAAGGAGGAGAGCCCACATACAACGTTTCCATAGGCAAAGCCGGCAAAGGTAATGTCTGTCCCATTTCTTCACTGCTCACTCAAACATTTAAGGCTATATGTAGTGCAGAGGTTTAGTTTGGTTGTAATTATAGTTTGCTGTGCATGTACAATATACTGGTATTCACCTTTCCTCAATATATTATTTATTTGTTAAGGGACAGATACAATTAAATCTGACACATTATATCAACAAATGCATTGCACCGTCATGCGTTAGCTTATGCTAATTTGCAGCATCAGTCCCTAGATGGGGGTTTTAAAATAGTAGAAAGGGATATAATACAATTGAAAAGTTTATTGTAATCTAATTGATAGATTGATGTAGTTATGTTATTCCACTCAAATGCCTTTTTGGTATTTGTTTCATTAGTCCACTGTTGATACGGTCTTAAATGTTTTGCATGTCAGCAATCAAGTGTAAGATGTAGAACTTTGAAAATGCAGATTGACACTCTCTGTATTTTGAAAGTTCTGTATCCTAAACTTGATTACTGACATTCCAAACAGTGGACTAATGAAACATGTATCAACATGTTTTTTGAATGTAATTTTCCTTTTAAGCACAGACAGAACCTCAATGATTTTATTATCTCAACTATTATGTATGGGAAAAGAGGGTTCAGTATAATGGACTTCAAAGTTCAATTTCAAGTATTTTTCAGGTTGAAGCCAATCAAGTACCAATACCAATGTTTTAAAGAAGAGGTGTTCGTTTTGCATCAGATCTGATTCAGGGACAATATTTGAACAACTGCTAGCCAGCCAAATGATCCACCAAAATCTTGTTGGGCCACCCAATTGAAGGGGAGATGCCCTGCCATTTGAAAGACAAGATGCCTGTGAGTTGTGCCAATGTTCATTTTGCCTTTATGGTCCCTATTCTCCTACGTCCCTAGCAGCTTTAAGTCCATGACACTCCTACTTGCAATACACAGGTGGGAGGATTTCTGTCACAGGGCAAGCTGGGCAACCTTTTCTGGGTTCACTCTTCTGGTCTTCCTCCTAATCGAATCCACCTTGAATTGCATGCCTATCCCTCTGTAATTGATGCACTTTTCCCCTCACATCAACTCTTAAGTGTCAATTTCAGGTTATTCCCCATCACATGTTAAGCGTAGTCCCTGCCAATTTAGGCATTTCCTCTCTGATAGGATTTTGCTGCTGTTCATATGTATTGAGGAGAGGTACTACAAGCATGCCGACTCTGCATGTGTACTGCATTAGTGTTGGTGGTAGTGAGTGAAGCATTCACTTTCCTATTCCTCCCTGCTGCTGGCATGTCATGTAGGCTCCTATAGCTAAGTAGTGGATAAAGTAAAGGGTAGGCTTAGACCAGTGTTTTGTTTCTGATTTACAGAACTTGTCATTGCCACCTTTTACACCATTTTAGAATGGAGCAATTGGTGCGGTTGTCATAGCTTCAGAGTGTAAAAAAGCAATTTATGGGCTTTGTTAACATAAGGGGACGATTCAGACATTCCTCCTCTTATTTCAGAAGAGTAGGATAGATGGGGGTTTGCCTATTTTACTGTAGGCTAATGGGCTTTCTTGAATCATCAGCACTATTGCATAATTTTAGTGACAGCTTTCTCCCAGTCCAAGGGCAGCAGCCATAATAAGAAAATGAATGCTTGCATATTGGCCATGGGTGGGGCCTCTGGTGAGCTTCCTATGTCTTCCTTCATACTAACCCGCCCTGTTACCTTCTCGTTTCGATTTGACAATTTCTTTAACATTAAATGATCTAACTTCACATTTTCTCAATTTCCCTTCTGTCTCTTTTCTTTCAGTCTTGGTTCTTGTATTGGGCAAAGAAGGGGTCCATGGAGGCGGATTGAATAAGAAGGCATACTCAATGGCAAAATACTTAAGGGATTCAGGGTTCTAGTTTCGTCTCGACTTGGCCTAAGTGTAGTAGTTGAGGAGAGAACTAAAGGGAAAAACACACACAAAAAAACTTTAAAAAGAAAAGAGAAATTGCTTTTAAGATTTCCCTTCAAGCAGTCCTATTTAAAATTACAATTAGTCCTGGAAGCGTTATTGGCACTGCAGGGTCACATGGTTAAGACCCTGACGTCAACAATGTAGCCCCACGTTTAGCGGGGAAAAGTGGTTTCTTATCCCCCCCCCACCATGTCTGTTCATTTCTGTTCTTGTTTTTTTTCTTGTGTACTCCAGCATTGGTTTTAGTCATGGGAAAGGAAGGTGTCCATGGAGGGCAGCTCAACAAGAAAGCGTATACAATGGCTGACTACCTGAGGAAGTCTGGATACTAAAGCAGCCTCTGCCCAGCCACCTAGCAGCTCACCCTTACCACCCTCTTGCGTTTCACAGTACTTCCAGTTGGTAGTTGCTTTTTTTTCTTCTCCCTCCCCCCTCTGCCCCCTCCCATTTTTTTGTTCCATTTTTTTTTTTTTTATCCCCTTTTCTCTTGTCCTTTCCAGTCATCTTTATGCATTCACACTGTGTACTCTATCCCATTCTAGCACTACTGTTGCACCATAGTTAAAGATGAGCATGTTGTTAACAGGACATTGTGACAAATCTGTACTTATAAAGACCTGCACCATTCTAGCCAATTCTCAGTGAAAACTCTAAAGTGAAGGAAACCTAAATTAAACTGAGATTTCATATGATGGTGCCCGGTAGTTCAGACCGTTGAGCAGCTGATGCCTTTTGGAGCACTTGAGCGGTAATCAAGCTCATATTGTCTTCCTTTTCTAGAGCATGTCTGGGAGGGGAAACTGCATGCATATCTTTGAGCCTACTGAAATACTGTCGTTCCGTCTCTCACGTGCCCCGTAACTCCTGCCAAATGTCCGTTCCTCCTTCCCTCCCTCTTTCCCATCCTGTTTGTTCATAGGAGGTGACACTCCATCAGTACTCAGGAGGCATACTCCTTCAACCACTACACCTTAAAGTCCTCCGTAGCCCCTCTCCCAGATGGGGGTTTTAAGGGGGGGGGGCCCCCTATCTGTTTTGGTATTGATTGAATCAAATGGAAAAATCAGTATTGATGCAGGTAGAATCTCCTCCCACGCCCTCTTCATGACTACATGAACCCCATCATGGACATTCCATCGTTGCAATGGCTCAGGCACTTAAACTATTGTTTGCCAGCTCCTGTAATATATTTTTTATTTTTAAGGCTGCCATTTTGGACAGTAGATATCCCTGCATAACGATCTGGAGTGTGTCCAGTTAGAATTTTTCATAGGACCAACTTTTGTTGCAGCTTGGGTGTTTTATACAGTTGCTCTAGCTAAATCATTGTGAAGGATGACTGCTAGCCTCATCTTTCTGCTGAAGGCAAAACAATACTACTATAAAACCACACTATCACATGACACCAGATAAATCTGCGGGGGGGGGTTGTTTTTTTTTATTTTTTTTATATATAAATAAAAGAAATGAATTACTGCATTTGTAAACCCATGCTGTGTAAAGAAACAAAACTGTGGAATAAATTGCCTTGTTCTCTAGTCATCAACTAAGATGTGGTATCAAACTGTTCAAGCCCGGTACTTGATGTAATCTCCAATTGAAAATAACTTACAGTAGAAATGACACTCAATTTAATGGGAGATGGGATTGGTTGGAATAAGAACACTTTGGTTGTCTTGTGGAAACCTAAAATAAAAAACATGGGTATCTGTGCCATAATGTAGAGATCTGGATTTTAACTGCTGCTCAGTAAGGGGTCATTTCATTGGCACTTCTTTTTAGGGATGTTTTAGCATCTGCTCCAATGTTCAGGCCTTGTGGGATATGTGTACTAAGTAAAATCTTATTTGCTCATTTTTGTTTTTTCCCCTACACCTCTTTCTTACACCTGGGATAGTCTCTAACACATCTGATTTCATATGCATAAACCAAGAAATGCCATAAATTGATTTATCACCTTGTTTACAGACCGATCAAATAAATTTATTCCAACCAGATCGGTTGTGTGTGCTTTCTTGCTTTTCAAGTTGAAATGTACTCTGCTTTGTAGGAAATTGTTTCTGAGCCAGAGTTTTTATTAAACTGGAATAGGTCAGGAGGTTCTCCTACTATCCTGGCCTGGAGATAAATAGTTCAACTGGGATGCTCTTTGTTAATCTTTAAAGGTATGTTGCCGGTAAACATGGTGGAAATGTTCCTTTTGTAGAAAGGTGCAAGGATGTTGGCCTAGTCAGTGTGGCAAAATTAGGCCTGGGAACCCCCACGGCCTGATGGTATGTAGCTACTAAAATGTGCATTTCCTTGACAGTGGGTGTTTATTGGCTAGATCAGTGGCTTTCAAACCTCTCCTCGGGGACCCCCAGAAGTTTCAAAATGTTGCTGTAGCCCTTAACTTGATCACCTAATCAAGGGCTTGGTAATTAGTTGACAAGTTGAATCTGGTGTGCTAGCTCAAATAGTTCAAACACATGGAATGGCTGGGGGTCCCCAAGGAGAGGTTTGAAAACCACTGGGCTAGATGGGACTGAAACATTTGGCTTAGGTCTGAATCTTTTGTATCAGCATAGAATTGGGGAAGCAACAATTCACAATCATTAAACATAGGTGTTATACTAGACACAGGCCGGGATTCAATTGTCGACAATACAGCTTCTAAAGGAAATTTCCGATTGAGCCAACAAGCAGCGTTTACTGTGAAAGCGGGAACATTTTTCTTTAAGACACTTCACAACCTGTGGTCGGATTGTATCCCGGCCTAATTCAGGGTAGGTGCCTCTTCATCCCTTCACCATGTATAGAAGGGTCCCAATATATTATCACCGTTTTTCTTTGTAGTAGACTTGATATTTCAAGACGTAACCTGATGGTAAATGCATTTAGTTAATGTCTTGGTTTCTGTAGAAGTAACCGAACTCGGGGAATTAAGAGTATCACTGCAACAACTGGAAAGTGATTTAATTGCTTCAGTGTTCCTTTACACTTGTGGGAATTGGCCTATATGGATAGGGCTAAATTTAAACTGTTTCTTGTAGAGCCCGACCGATATCAACCGATATTGGCTTTTTACCGCTATATCGGTATTGGCTGACAATTCCACCGGTATTCAATAAATAGGATGGGGGTGGAAGGGAATCTCATGCTTATCTGAATGCTTGCTGCCATTCTCATGTCATTGTCACAATGTATGAAATCAACATTTTAAGTATAGTTATTGGACAATTGCTCTTTTGGATGGCAATTTTATGAGAATTCAGTGTGGGAAAGTGTTTTTATTTCCTGATTAAAACAGTATATTGGCAGCTATATCGGTACGTTTTTGTCCCCCAAAAATACATCTGACTAACCTATCGGTTGGCCTCTAGTTTTACAGAAGAAATATGAAAAGCATATGCATAACCATGGTAGCGATTGAAAGGGAACAGTTTGGAGCTAATGGGAAAATGATTAGACCAAAGGTGAGTGGGTACACAACAATTCAACTGACACGACTGAATCCAAACACTGATTTTGTGCATTTTACATTTACTGTACTTTTCGCCGCATTTGTTGACCACGAAGGTAGAAAATACTCTGGATACATTCAGTAACATAAGACGAAAAAAATTACAAGGGTTTCAATGAGAGCACTGACTGGTTTGTCCAAGTGGCCACACGCCTCCCAAAGTGTGCACAGTTCCTAAGCTATTTCAAAGCACTTATATGAAGTCTTCAACTATAGCCATGTTTCCATCCTATTGGTGATTTTATATTTTACTGCGAATATTCTCAAATCTACCTAAAGAAAATATGCACATTTTCCCACCAGTGGTGTTTCCACCAAGCTGATTTGTTGCAGATAACAATCAGTGAGTGATGACGTAGTGCAGACTATGTACTTTTTCGCTTAAGTTTTCATGTACCGAATGAAAATCAAGTTAAATGTTTCCATCGCATTTTTAAATCTACCGTTAGTTTTGTCACAAACTGTTGGGTTGAATAGCAAATATGCCTACTCTGGTCTTGGCATGTACGCTCTAGCCAACAGCTCACAGATACTGTGCGGGTAGGCTACATGAGATTATTATGGATAAGTGAGAATATTTGTATTTGTCAAACGGCAGTAAAGCATTGATCATGTCACCCGAATCAGACCCTCGATATTTATTGGAAAGGAGCATCAAGATCACTGTGCACTTTCACCATCCTGTGAAGTAAATTATAACTTATTTCATCTGTAGACTAATAAAATGCATGGTTTCCTGAGGCATAGTGGGAGGACCACACACCATATAATCGCGTGATTCGAAGTTACTTCAATATGATGGTTTTTGTATCAATATTTGCACATATAGGTGTTTCCACCGGCATTTCTTGCATAATTCATTATACAGACGCATAAAAATCCCACAACGTCGAACGAACTAACATATACTGCCCTAGAAAAAGTGGATATAAAATTACAGATTAATCTCTCAAAGTTTTATGACTTTACTTACGTGTTAAGACAAATTTGATAAAATGTGAAAAGTCCGGACTGGGTTTAATGGGTACTGTTGTATCCTTTAAGCCCATGGGTGTTCCAAATAAGCTCACCTCTTAAATAATCAATTTTCATTTCCAAATTATAAAAATGTACAAACGGACATTTATTTTGTAACATTTGATTAGATTAATCTCCCCTAAAGTTAAAATAAACGGATCATTGCTATTCAGTAACACTTGTAACAGGGGGGTGTCCAATCGTATCCACAGAGATCAATGTGGATTTAGGCTTTTGTTCTTGCCATCCAGTACACACCTGATTCAACTAATCAGACTTCAGTCAAGACATGATTAGTTGAATCAGGTGTGTTATTGCTTGGTTAGAACAAAAACCTGCACCCACACTGGCCCTCTGTGGATAAGAAGCCATGCAACAAAGACCATAACACACACAACTTTCAATTAATTATCTGAAAGCTGATTCACATTTGCTGTACTGCTATTCTTGTTAATTAGTTCAACTTGTCTTCCTATAGCTTATCTGAAGACCGTTTCAAATCTCCCTCTCTACTGTGTATTAAAAAGGTACAGGTGGTGGACCAAAAAAACGGATCACCTGGATGAAAGAAAGACAATATGACAATGCCCCCACCCAAAAGTGCATGAGTAGTCGCCCAATAGTCATTTTGTCCCTCATTTGTTACCATTTTTATCCACCACTTGTAAATCTTCTATCCCTGATACCCCTCAACCCTGATCTTATTCCTCTCTCTCTGCATCAATGACTACCTGTCCACTCCAAACGTCTTGGAGAGAGTACAGAGGTTTCTAATCTTGGTAAAGGCACCATGGCTAGATGCACAATATGCGTAACTGTAGTTTTTGTGTTTAATCAATTTAAATCTGAACAAAAAACATTTATGCTCATGTTCATTGAATATTAGGGATATCAACACACTATCCCCATGTGTTATCCTGGACCTGCTGTTTCGACCCTTTATCTCTCGCTCGCTCGCTCTCTCTCTACCGCACCTGCTGTTTCGACCTCTGAATGCTTGGCTATGAAAAGCCAACTGACATTTACTCCTGAGGTGCTGATAGGGCTGTGGCGGTCATTAAATTTTGTCAGCTGGTGATTGTCATGCAAATAACTGCTGGTCTCACTGCAATTGACCGTTAATTAACAAACACATTTAGCATCTCCTGGCTTCCAAGCATAGCGTACAAGTCACTGATGCGGACCTTCGGAACATCTATATTTTGAAAAGTCTAATAAACCCATTTAATATAGTCTACACCATCACAATAAATCCATTATTTAGACAGGTGTAAATAAACATTATATGAAAATAATGTAGCCTATTTCAGAAGAACAGAATAGCATATTCTGAGTTGTCCATATGTTAGGCCCTGAGCTGGCGGGATATGCCATATGGCTGTGGGCTACACTAGTTCATTTAGCAGACAAGATTTGCTTAGAATTCCATGGCATTTTATATTGTTTTATAGTATGAAAAATAGGCCTACAATTGAACATAGCTGAATAAAATAGAAAGGATATTTACCCCAAACGATGTCCAAGGGACTGGCTATTCTGTGTTGAGCGGTTAACAAAGAAACAGGTCCTCCTAAATGCTTAATTTAGTTATTTATGCAACTTTAGTTGTGATATAAAGGTTAGGCTACATGTTTAGATTTTTAATACATTCTAAGGCTGCATGATGCGACTCTAATAATGATTTGAAAGAAGTCGCATGAAAGGCATGAGTTTCTTGCGGAGTCTGCACACACTTAATCAGTCTCTCATTCACAATTTGATAAGCACTTGATAATATTCTCACCCATCAGACTATTCTTAATTGAATCTGTTCTTTTACATATAGCATACTAATATATGTGTGGAATTATTTTAGAATGGCCCACAAAAAAAAACATGTCATCCGTAGCCTGCACTCGAATAGCAAATGGAGGTTATGTTTTTAATGTGCAAGCATAGGTGGTGCGTCCATAACTCTAGGGGAAGCTTTCCCTAAAATCAATTTCAATTATACTGAACAAAAATAAAAACGCAACATGTGAAGTGTTGGTCCCATGCTTATGAGCTGAAATAGAAGATCCCAGAAATGTTCCATATGCACAACAATCTTATTTCTCTAAAAGGTTTTGCACAAATTTGTTTACATCCCTGTTAGTGAGCATTTTTTCCTTGCCAAGATAATCCAGCCACCTGACAGGTGTGGCATATCAAGAAGCTGATTAAACAGCATGATCATTACCAGGGGCGCAACTTTGGTTTTAGAAGGGGGGGGGGGGGGGACATCACCTGGCGGCTGGTCTGGGGGTTCTCCCTCAATTTTTTGGGGCATCTGAAGTTCATTTCCTGCATTTCTACTAGGGCTGTCCCTGACAAAAAAATTATTGGTTGACCAAGAGTAGTCTTTTCTTTCGACCAATCAAATTTTAAAACGTGTATTTTTCCATATATAGACACACCCTATGTGTTTTAATGAAATCAGCTAGGGTATACTGTGCATTCAGAAAGTATTCAGACCCCTTGACTTTTTCCACATCCACATTTTGTTACATTACAGCCTTATTCTAAAATTGATGTAATTGTTCAATCTACACACAATACCCCATAATGACAAAGCAAAAACAGGTTTTTTGATTTTTTTGCAAATGTATTAAAAATAAAAAACAACAGTAAAAACATACGTATTCAGACCCTTTACTCAGTAGTTTGTTGAAGCACCTTTGGTAGCGATTACAGCCTCAAGTCTTCTTGGGTATGACGCTACAAGCTTGGCACACCTGTATTTGGAGAGTTTGTCCCATTCTTCTCTGCAGATCCTCGCAAGCTCTGTCAGGTTGGATGGGGAGCGTTGCTGCACAGCTATTTTCAGGTCTTTCCAGAGATGTTCGATCGGGTTCAAGTCCGGGCTCTGGCTGGGCCACTCAAGGACATTCAGAGACTTGTCCCGAAGCCACTCCTGCGTTGTCTTGGCTGTGTGCTTAGGGTCGTTGTCCTGTTGGAAGGTGAACCTTCACCCCAGTCTGAGGTCCTGAGCACTCTGGAGCAGGTTTTCATCAAGGATTTTTCTATACTTTGCTCCGTTCATCTTTCCCTCGATCCTGACTAGTCTCCCAGTCCCTGCCGCTGAAAACATCCACATAGCATGATGCTGCCACCACCATGCTTCACCGTAGGGATGGTGCCATGTTTCCTCCAGATGTGACACTTGGCATTCAGACCAAAGAGTTCAATCTTGGTTTCATCAGACCAGATAATCTTTTTTCTCATGGTCTGAGAGTCCTTTAGGTGCCTTTTGGCAAACTCCAAGCGGGCTGTCATGTGCCTTTTACTGAGGAGTGGCTGTCTGGCCACTCTACCATAAAGGCCTGATTGGTGGAGAGCTGCTGAGATGGTTGTATTTCTTGAAGGTTCTCCCATCTCCACAGTGGAACTCTGGAGCTCTGTCAGAGTGACAATCAGGTTCTTGGTCACCTCCCTGACCAAGGCCCTTCTCCCCTGATTGCTCTGTTTGGCCGGGCGGCCAGCTCTAGGAAGAGTCTTGGTGGTTCCAAACCTTTTCCATTTAAGAATGATAGAGGCCACTGTGTTCTTCGGGATTTTCAATGCTGCATACATTTTTTGGTACCCTTCCCCAGATCTGTGCCTCGACACAATCCTGTCTCGGAGCTCTACGGACAATACCTTCGACCTCATGGCTTGGTTTTTGCTCTGACATGCACTGTCAACTGTGGGACCTTTATATAGACAGGTGTGTGCCTTTCCAAATCATGTCCAATCAATTGAATTTTCCACAGGTGGACTCCAAGTTGTAGAGACATCTCAAGGATGATCAATGGAAACAGGATGCACTGGAGCTCAATTTCGAGTCTCATAGCAAAGGGTCTGAATACTTATGTAATAAAGGTATGTTTTACATTTTTTTTAAATGTACAAATATTTCTAAAAACCTTTGTCAATACAGGGTATTGTGTGTAGATTGTTTAGAAAAAATCGTAATTTAATACATTTTAGAAAAAGGCTGTAACGTAACAATGTGAAAAAAGTGAATGGTCTGAATACTTTCCGAATGCACTGTATACAGCATATGGCATAATTAGTGTAGTCTAGGACACTTGGCAAGTATTACACAGTTCAGGCTTTTTCTCATGTTAGAACCTGCATAAATTGGACACAATAACAGCGCTGATTGTCAAACCAAAATGGAAGTAATAATTAATCGTCTCCATTATGTAATGGTGAGAGATCCAGGCTACCGTGTAACCTGTTACCTATAAGTCTGATCAAAGAGATGGGGCTTCTGAAACCAATGTCCTGGCCACAGTGCACGGTAACATAGCTGGTTTATGGTTCACTGATCCAGTGTCACTACTTGTTCTGATCAATCATAAAAATTCTGTGCAACATTGATAATGAAGAACACACTTCATTAAATCACTGTAGCTTTGTGCCATGATCACAAACCTCTTTATGGATGGAAGGCCTCAGCATTCTTTTGACAAACAGTGTCTTTATTGAAGTGAAATTAAATTGAATACAGGCATGTGTGAGCATAAGATATTTACAAGACATCAAATAAAAAGGCAACAGGACTCAACATAGAACACTACAAGTCATATTAGAAAAAAAAATTTTACTTGTAGAACTTCCTACTTACAGTATTACAATATGCCGTGAAACCAAATACATGTTGCAAGGTCTATCCACCAATGGCATCATGCATTTCAGGGAATTGGTGTGTGATATGTCTAGAGCAGCCAAATTACAGCAGGCTGCTTGTAGCAGTGTAGACGCGGGTACTATCTGAACAAATATTTTTCTCCCCACCCCCTCTGCTTGTATTACACGACTGCAGAGAGGTTACCCATAACATTGGGCAAACACATAGCAAACTTTTCTTCCTTTGGCTGAATGCACAACCGGTTTGACTTAATTTTGTCTGTGCAGGTCAACGTAACAGATCAGTCGCATCAAAATCATACTCTGAGATGAGCGACTGGCTCCAGGATCTCAGGGTAGAGAGCGATTGGCAAAACCCAGTTCCCATGGCCTCTCGTTTTTATATATTCACATGGAAAAGGTCAGTTCAATCAATTTTATAAAAGGCTGCTGCATAGTACTTTAGATTTAGATCATTATATGCATATGCAGCAGGAATATATACAATATCACTTTTTTGTTTTGCTTCCCCACCTTCTGATACAGAGGCATACAGATATACAGGCTACAAAATAATCAATGTTTTAAGATGTTAATTATGGTGATCTATACATTATATAAATACACAATGCATTCCTTCACAGTTGGTGTCAAGCATGCTCGTGCACACGGCAGCATCGAGCCCTTTCTCACAGTGAATAGAGTATAACCCTAGTCGGAGGATGTCTGCAGAAAACCACCCCATACTGATAAACCAGAGTAAAGTACAGTCTACTGTACAGCAACATTCCTGTGAAATCGATGCCGGTTAGCCCAAAACACGTGATGACACTCATCTTGTCATCCAGACACTATCTGCACATTGTCCCACCCTTCAGTAATCAGGTAAAAAATACAACAAAAGGAGAATTATGGTGATTTGCATTCTAAACTTGGAAGGAGATAAAATAGATTTTTATTAAACGGAGATGTAAAAATTAAACAAATCCTCTCGACCACGCCTCCAGCGTGAGTCTCTGCAGCCCCATAGGGTGAGTGGGAGAGAGGGGCGGGGGAACCGGCCACCTGTCTGTCAACTCAGGCCAACCAATCAGGCGCGGAACGGGTCGTGGTCGTTGGGACCAGGCTCCTGCACCACCGTTTCCACGGTGACAGTCTCCACAGTGATCTCGCTGTCATCGCTGGTGTCCAGGTGGTCGTCTTCGTACTCGGATGACTCCTGATCGGGCTCGGAGCGCGAGGCGCCCGACACGGTGCCAAAGGAGTGGCCGCTGGTGGAGGCCAGGGAGCGCAGCAGCGGGGTGCTCTCTGACACCTCATTCTCATCGGGCTCGCTGTCGCCCTCCTCCGAGTCGGAGTCTGAGTCGCCCGCAGAGGGGACCACCTTCTGCTTGCACACGGGACACGTCTTCTTGGTCTTGGTCAGCCAGGGGTCCACGCACTTGTTGTGGTAAGCTGTGGTAAGCTGCATGGATATTGATTACTAGGGTTGTAAATCAAAGGTAAAGTACAACACACAAGGTAATCCTGAGGGTGTACTTGTCATCTATTGAATTCATGTTGTACCATGACTATATAAGGGTGGACAATTTTGATTAGGTTTGGCTACAACACTTAATGTATTACAATACTAGGATTTAAGCTTAATATGTTTACAAATAGGGGATTGTGGACATTTCAGGAATTAATGCCTTAAAACCAGCCCTTTTCACCAAGAAAATGGCATTTACAGTGAGGGAAAAAAGTATTTGATCCCCTGCTGATTTTGTACGTTTGCCCACTGACAAAGAAATGATCAGTCTATAATTTTAATGGTAGGTTTATTTGAACAGTGAGAGACAGAATAACAAAAAATTAATCCAGAAAAACACATGTCAAAAATGTTATAAATTGATTTGCATTTTAATGAGGGAAATAAGTATTTGACCCCCCTCTCAATCAGAAAGACTTCTGGCTCCCAGGTGTCTTTTATACAGGTACCGAGCTGAGATTAGGAGCACACTCAAAGGGAGTGCTCCTAATCTCAGTTTGTTACCTGTATAAAAGACACCTGTCCACAGAAGCAATCAATCAATCAGATTCCAAACTCTCCACCATGGCCAAGACCAAAGAGCTCTCCAAGGATGTCAGGGACAAGATTGTAGACCTACACAAGGCTGGAATGGGCTACAAGACCATCGCCAAGCAGCTTGGTGAGAAGGTGACAACAGTTGGTGCGATTATTCGCAAATGGAAGAAACACAAAAGAACTGTCAATCTCACCTCGTGGAGTTGCAATGATCATGAGAACGGTGAGGAATCAGCCCAGAACAACACAGGAGGATCTTGTCAATGATCTCAAGGCAGCTGGGACCATAGTCACCAAGAAAACAATTAGTAACACACTACGCCGTGAAGGACTGAAATCTTGCAGCGCCCGCAAGGTCCCCCTGCTCAAGAAAGCACATATACAGGCCCGTCTGAAGTTTGCCAATGAACATCTGAATGATTCAGAGGAGAACTGGGTGAAAGTGTTGTGGTCAGATCCAAAATGGAGTTCTTTGGCATCAACTCAACTCATCAACTCAACTGGAGGAGGAGGAATGCTGCCTATGACCCCAAGAACACCATCCCCACCGTCAAACATGGAGGTGGAAACATTATGCTTTGGGGGTGTTTTTCTGCTAAGGGGACAGGACAACTTCACCGCATCAAAGGGACGATGGACGGGGCCATGTACCGTCAAATCTTGGGTGAGAACCTCCTTCCCTCAGCCAGGGCATTGAAAATGGGTCGTGGATGGGTATTCCAGCATGACAATGACCCAAAACACACGGCCAAGGCAACAAAGGAGTGGCTCAAGAAGAAGCACATTAAGGTCCTGGAGTGGCCTAGCCAGTCTCCAGACCTTAATCTCATAGAAAATCTGTGGAGGGAGCTGAAGGTTTGAGTTGCCAAACATCAGCCTCGAAACCTTAATGACTTGGAGAAGATCTGCAAAGAGGAGTGGGACAAAATCCCTCCTGAGATGTGTGCAAACCTGGTGGCCAACTACAAGAAACATCTGATCTCTGTGATTGCCAACAAGGGTTTTGCCACCAAGTACTAAGTCATGTTTTGCAGAGGGGTCAAATAATTATTTCCCTCATTAAAATGCAAATCAATTCATAACATTTTTGACATGCATTTTTCTGGATTTTGTTGTTGTTATTCTGTCTCTCACTGTTCAAATAAACCTACCATTAAAATTAGACTGATCATTTCTTTGTCAGTGGGCAAAATCAGCAGGGGATCAAATACTTTTTTCCCTCACTGTAGTCTATTTAGCTTCTACATTACCAGTACTGTATACAGTATTAGTATAGTTTGACAGCGTCCAGAAGCTAGGGCGGTTTTCTAAGAATGCTAGCGCTCAGGCTGCCAAACCGGTCATGCTGGAGGATGTTGCAGGCAGCAGAACGTTCTCCACGGCGTCTCCAGACTCTGTCACGTCTGTCACATGTGCTCAGTGTGAACCTGCTTTCATCTGTGAAGAGCACAGGGCGCCAGTGGCGAATTTGCCTATCTTGGTGTTCTCTGGCAAATGCCAAATGTCCTGCACGGTGTTGGGCTGTAAGCACAACCCCCACCTGTGGACGTCGGGCCCTCATACCACCCTCATGGAGTCTGTTTCTGACCGTTTGAGCAGACACATGCACATTTGTGGCCTGCTGGAGGTCATTTTGCAGGGCTCTGGCAGTGTTCCTCCTGCTCTTCCTTGCACAAAGGCGGAGGTAGCAGTCCTGCTGCTGGGTTGTTGCCCTCCTACGGCCTCCTCCACATCTCCTGATGTACTGGCCTGTCTCCTGGTAGCGCCTCCATGCTCTGGACACTACGCTGACAGACACAGCAAACCTTCTTGCCACAGCTCGCATTGATGTGCCATCCTGGATGAGCTGCACTACCTGAGCCACTTGTGTGGGTTGTAGACTCCGTTTCATGCTACCACTAGAGTGAAAACACCGCCAGCATTCAAAAGTGACCAAAACATCAGGCAGGAAGCATAGGAACTGAGAAGTGGTCTGTGGTCACCACCTGCAAAACCAGTCCTTTATTGGGGGTGTCTTGCTAATTGCCTATAATTTCCACCTGTTGTCTATTCCATTTGCACAACAGCATGTGAAATGTATTGTCAATCAGTGTTGCTTCCTAAGTGGACAGTTTGATTTCACAGAAGTGTGATTGACTTGGAGTTACATTGTGTTGTTTAAGTGTTCCCTTTATTTTTTTGAGCAGTGTATATTTTATATTTGAGATTCTTCAAAGTAGCCACCCTTTGCCTTGATGACAGCTTTGCACACTCTTGGCATTCTCTCAACCAGCTTCATGAGGTAGTCATCTGGAATGCTTTTCAATTAACAGGTGTGCCTTGTTAAAAGTTCATTTGTGGAATTTCTTTCCTACTTAATGCGTTTGAGCCAAATCAGTTGTGTTGTGACAAGGGAGGGGTGGTATACAGAAGATAGCCCTATTTGGTAAAATACCAAGTCCAAATTATGGCAAGAACAGCTCAAATAAGCAAAGACAAACGACAGTCCGTCATTACTTTAAGACATGAAGGTCAGTCAATCCAGAACATTTCAAGAACTTTTAAGGTTTCTTCAAGTGCAGTCGCAATAACCATCAAGCGCTATGATGACCGCCATAGGTAAGGAAGACCCAGAGTTACCTGCTGCAGAGGATAAGTTATTTACAGTTAACTGCACCTCAGATTGAAGCCCAATTAAATTATTCGGAGTTCAAGTAACAGACACATCTCAACATCAACTGTTCAGAGGAGAATGCGTGAATCAGGCCTTAATGGTCGAATTGCTGCAAAGAAACTACTACTAAAGGACACCAATAAGAAGCAGAGACTTGCTTGGGCCAAGAAACACGAGCAATGGACATTAGACCGGTGGAAATCTGTCCTTTGGTTGTGAGTCCAAATGTGAGATTTTTGGTTCCAACCGCCGTGTCTTTGTGAGACGCAGAGTAGGTGAACGGATGATCTCCACATGTGTGGTTCCCACCATGAAGCATGGAGGAGGAGGTGTGATGGTGTGGGGGTGCTTTACTGGTGACACTGTCAGTGATTTATTTAGAATTCAAGGCACACTTAACCAGCATGGCTACCACAGCATTCTGCAGCGATAAGCCATCCCATCTGGTTTGAGCTTAGTGGGACTATCATTTGTTTTTGAACAGGACATTGACCCAAAACACACCTCCAGGCTGTGTAAGGGGTATTTGACCAAGGAGAGTGATGGAGTGCTGCATCAGATGACCTGTCCTCCACAATCACCCGACCTCAACCCAATTGAAATGGTTTGGGATGAGTTGGACCGCAGAGTGAAGGAAAAGCAGCCAACAAGTGCTCAGCATATGTGGAAGCTCCATCAAGACTGTTGGAAAAGCATTCCTCATGAAGCTGGTTGAGAGAGTGTGTAAAGCTGTCATCAAGGCAAATGGTGGCTACTTTGAAGAATCTAAAATATATTTTGATTTGTTTAACACTTTATTGGTTACTACATGATTCCATATGTGTTATTTCATAGTTTTGAGGTCTTCACTATTATTCTACAATGTAGAAAATAGTAAAAATAAAGAAAAACCCTTGAATGAGTAGGTGTGTCCAAACTTTTGACTGGTAATGTATAGTGTAAATAATCATATACAGGCCATACATAGACAGTGTTCAGTATGGTATCTAGAGCAATGTTTCCCAACTTCCAACAGCACACATTTTTGTTATAAGACACCTGATTCAACTCATTGAGGGCTTAATGATTAGTTGACTAATTTAAAATTAGGTGTGCTTGACTGGGGCTACAACAAAAATTTGTAATTATGGGGGTACTTGAGGACTAGAGTTGGAAAACACTGATCTAGAGGGCTGCAGTGGAGGAGCACAGGTTGCTGGATGGGGGTGGGGTAGAGGCAGAGGAAGGGGAAGAGGAGTAACAGAGAGGGTAGGTGGGTGTAGGGCATAGCAGGCCAAGCCTCACCGTGAGAGCAGGGCAGGACCCGGAGCTTGTCTCCCTCCTCATACTCATCCAGGCATATGGCACACACATCGTAGGCATCCCCTAGGTCAAAAAGACACAGTTCAATGGCAGAACAAAATACAGAAAACTCCTCTTAATAAAGACATTTTAATTTACTAAATTGTGTAGCCTGCATTTATTTAAATGACGAGCTGAGTCAGACTACTGTCAACTGACTCATACCTCCGCTCACAAGTCATTTCCCTACATTTGTTTCGGATTAAGTTCTCACTCTTTCCAAAATGGCTGAAATTCCACTCCACACACATTCCCGCCAGGTATGTGGCTGCCAAACCTTCCCTGAGGCGCATTTCCTTTTTCAGTCCTGAGTTCCGGAGGAAAAAACGCTGGGCCTTCTCTGAATGCACTCCCTTTCGAATTCCACAGCATTCTTCCTTGCCCCTCCCCTTGTGGGGAGGACGAGGTGCTGTGCTGTGAAGGGTGCTGGATATGTGGCCCGGTGTTTATGTAAGCTTTAAATGAGCATGTTTTCGCTGCTCCTCAGTAACCGTGCCAGGATTGCATGTGACCGTATAAGGATGGGGAGTCACGTCCCCCCCCACCTTCAGTAATGTCACAGACTCAATCTCTCCCTCTTTTTTTCTGCCCCTCTCTCTTTCCTCTTGCCTCTGTCTCGCTCTCTCTCTTTTTCTCAGACTGTCTCTGTCGCCAACTTTCTTTTTTCTCTGTCTGTTATTGTCACTTCTTCTCTTTATCTATTTCTCCCTCTCTCTCCTCCTCTCTCTGTCTGAACTTCAACCCAGTGCTGGGGGGGGGGGGGGGGGGCATGGCTCCAGCACAAACTCAGGAAATGCTGAACTGTGGCACTGGGCTATTCTGAGTGAAGTTGAGCACTAAGCAGAAAAATACTTTGACACCACAAACTCAAAGGGTGTATACATTGCTAAGTAAGACTTACGAAATAGCACAAAGGCACATTCACAAACAGGGACATTAAGACCTGTTCCTCACTTGTACCGAGAAGTTCTCCAGCATAAATCAGTTTAACAACCTGATATAGCCAAGTAAGCAAAAACACATGTATCATACACTACATGACCAAAAGTATATGGACACATGCTCGTCGAACATCTCATTCCAAAATCAGACGATTTTTACGCGCTTCAACTGACTTGTTGGAAAGGTGTCATCCAATGACTGTGCCACGTTGAAAGTCACTGAGCTCTTCAGTAAGGCCATTCTACTGCCAATGTTTGTCTATAGAGATTGCATCACTGTGTGCTCGATTTTATACACCTGTCAGCAACGGGTGTGGCTGAAATAGCAGAATCCACTAATTTGAAGGGGTGTCCACATGCTTTTGCATATATAGTGTATGTGACTGTGTTCTTCACTATTCCATTGAGATTATTAACTAACCTCACTTCAAATTCATTTTCCAGTCTTCATTTTCTGATTTCTAAATTACATTACTACGAGAGCCTTATCAGATCTATCAGATATGGTCATTTTCAAGTCAAATGCCCATATCAAGCAGTTCAAGTTTTTTTGTGTTTGTTGGTCAGAAAGAAGCACGGCAGCAGAATTCTCTGGTTGAGCAGAATTCACGGTCTGGTCATCCCTTCTCATGAATGCAAGGGATTAAACTACTCAGGCTGATCAAAGGAGCTGGTGTGGGCACATTACTCACTCATTCCATTTCCTGGAACTTTCTACTCGGTAAAGTTAGTAATAACATTACTATTTACCTCAGATACATCATGTCAACAAATGTCGGAACAGACCATGCATGACCATGTCGTCCGAGAAGGAAAAAACTGTACTTACACAGCAGCATAAAATCAAATTAATGAAGAATTTTCATCAAACCCTTAACCATATTTGGAAGATTCTATCTTTAGACAATAATGTTAATCAGACTGTATACAGTTTGATTGGTTGGTTATTATCCCATTATCGCTGATTGCGACAGACTCTTTTCAACACTACCCTTATCTGACATTGTGTTGAAGTGGCCCCTAAGAGCGTTTGGGGGCCAGTAGTTTAAAAAGAGCTAGAATGTCAATGAAAGTCCTCCATTTTTCTCCAGTCAGCCAGCCAGCATTCCTGGATCTCAGGAGGAATCACGCTGCCTTACTGAACTAATCAGAGCGAGGAGACAAGAGTGTGTGTGTACGCCTGTGCCTGTGTGTGATGCGCACAGATCTGCACAGCTACCTACAGCTAGAGCCAGCATGGCTGTGGTAAGGCAACTTGCAGTGTTCTGTGACGAGAAGGGACTGTATCACAATCCTCCTGCCTCACTGCTCACACAGCATCAGAGCCTCTGCAGCTGCTTTCACACTGTGTGTGTGTGGGGCGAGACGGGAGGGCAGGGGTCAGAGGGCGAGCCCGGTCCCTCTCATAAACAGGGCGATGGGGTACCATCTTGGGTTCAGTGGTTTTAGAGGGTGAACTGAAGCAAGGGAAAATGTATCTCCCTGGCTTTCTCTGGAACTGCTGGTCTTGAGGTTTCTGTGTCTGCTCTCTGTCTGGTGGCGAAACCACACACACAGCTGGGCCCCTCAGTCTTATCCAGAGCCAGAAAGCCAGCCAAAAAGCACAGTCACACGGTAAGCTTACAGTGCATTTGGAAAGTATTCAAACCCCTTCTCCTTTTCCACATTTTGTTACGTTACAGCCTTATTCTAAAATGGATTACATCGTTTTTCTTCCCTCATCAATCTACACACAATACCCCATATTGACAAAGCAGAAACAGTAACAAAATGTGGAAAGAGTCAAGGGGTCTGAATACTTTCCAAATGCACCAACTTCATATGGATGATGCAAGGGCTAGCAACAAGGCTGCAACAAAGTCAAAAACCAAATTCCACTTTGACATTATGGGGTAGTGTGTGTAGGTCAGTGACAAAAAAATCAAAATTGTATCCATTTTAAATTCAGGCAGTAGCACAACAAAATGTGGAAAAAGTCAAGGGTTGTGAATACTTTCTGAAGGCACTGTAATACTCCCCAGACTGGTATTGTGTGCTAATTACGCTGCTATTGTGCATTGCATTGAGACAGTTACTCTAAGCCTATTCAGACTCCCTCCCATTGTGTACAGTATATTCTGCCTGTGGAGTCTCATCTCCAGACATCATCCCGCGCCCCCCTCTCCTGCCAAATTCCTCATTAGCGCTGCAGGCTAGAAGCACCACTCCTCAACGGCACAGACAATACGGTAGGCCAGCTAATAAGCTAGCATCTCCCCCACGTCATCCTCCTGCCCAAAGAAGCCTGCATTGCTCAGTTAAGGGAATTAATACTCGCTTTATTCACAGCACCGGAGATATAATTGCACCAGCACAAACTGCGCTCCTCTGGGATTAGCCTAGCGCTGTGACGAGGCCACAAAACAGCGCCTGGAATGACAGGGAAAACAACTAAAAGGCCTAGTGCGCTCACACGCCAATGTGATACCATTAGATTAGCATTAGCATCGCTAACACTGTTGATAAAAACATCTAACCTACAGCCAGAGGACATAGAGGCCAGTGTAGAGAGAAGTTGCTTCTAATTGTCTCTGACATGTAGGCACTTCTGGGAGATGATGCGATTAAATCATTGTGGCACATGGTTCCCATCTTCGCGTAACATTTTGCAGTGGGCACAGACTGGTTCCAATCTAAAGCCCTTAGTGACAGGCCTTCTTTTTCAATTGTCCATGCACATATGTAGACAAGCACACACAGTGCCAGTGAAGACCAGACATCCACTTACTGTAGGTTCAGGCAGGTGGCTAAGGGCACCATTCCCACATCGCACCACACACACACTGACCCCTGGTTACGGGCACCCTGCCCAAACGCAGCCCGCCAGGAGAATAGACAAGTGGAAGAGAGTGAGGTCATGGAAGCAGCAGACAGAAGCACTCAGCTGTGCCTTGCTGCTGCGGTCACACAGTGGTGTTAGAGACAGCTAAAAATACCCTGGGCTGGAGAACGTGAGTGCTGAGTTCCACATAAAAACTATAAAGAGCGTTCCGTTCGTGTTGGCACACTGTAAACAATTAGCGCAGAACGAGTCCAACGAGTGATTTAACAGGTGGCTCCGTGATTCACGCTTATCATCGCCCGCTCCATGTAGAGAGATGTATGGGATGGCTGCAAGGCTCGGCCACGGACGAGTGTGTATCTGGGATGCCATTCCATCCTGGAACACAGCACTGTCAGCCTAGCTATCCAGCTACAGTGAGGGAAAAAAGTATTTGATCCCCTGCTGATTTTGTACGTTTGCCCACTGACAAAGAAATTATCAGTCTATAATTTTAATGGTAGGTTTATTTGAACAGTGAGAGACAGAATAACAACAACAAAATCCAGAAAAACATGTCAAAAATGTTATAAATTGATTTGCATTTTAATGAGGGAAATAAGTATTTGACCCCCTCTCAATCAGAAAGATTTCTGGCTCCCATGTGTCTTTTATACAGGTAACGAGCTGAGAGTAGGAGCACACTCTTAAAGGGCGTGCTCCTAATCTCAGCTTGTAACCTGTATAAAAGACACCTGTCCACAGAAGCAATCAATCAATCAGATTCCAAACTCTCCACCATGGCCAAGACCAAAGAGCTCTCCAAGGATGTCAGGGACAAGATTGTAGACCTACACAAGGCTGGAATGGGCTACAAGACCATTGCCAAACAGCTTGGTGAGAAGGTGACAACAGTTGGTGTGATTATTCGCAAATGGAAGAAACACAACATAACTGTCAATCTCCCTCGGCCTGGGGCTCCATGCAAGATCTCACCTCGTGGAGTTGCAATAATCATGAGAACGGTGAGGAATCAGCCCAGAACTACATGGGAGGATATTGTCAATGATCTCAAGGCAGCTGGGACCATAGTCACCAAGAAAACAATTGGTAACACACTACGCCGTGAAGGACTGAAATCCTGCAGCGCCCGCAAGGTCCCCCTGCTCAAGAAGCACATATACAGGCCCGTCTGAAGTTTGCCAATGAAGATCTGAATGATTCAGAGGAGAACTGGGTGAAGGAGGTGGTTGGAGGAGGAGGAATGCTGCCTATGACCCCAAGAACACCATCCCCACCGTCAAACATGGAGGTGGAAACATTATGCTTTGGGGGTGTTTTTCTGCTAAGGGGACAGGACAACTTCACCGCATCAAAGGGACGATGGACGGGGCTATGTACCGTCAAATATTGGGTGAGAACCTCCTTCCCTCAGCCAGGGCATTGAAAATGGGTCGTGGATGGGTATTCCAGCATCACAATGACCTAAAACACACGGCCAAGGCAACAAAGGAGTGGCTCAAGAAGAAGCACATTAAGGTCCTGGAGTGGCCTAGCCAGTCTCCAGACCTTAATCCCATAGAAAATCTGTGGAGGGAGCTGAAGGTTTGAGTTGCCAAATGTCAGGCTCGAAACCTTAATGATTTGGAGAAGATCTGCAAAGAGGAGTGGGACAAAATCCCTCCTGAGATGTGTGCAAACCTGGTGGCCAACTACAAGAAACGTCTGACCTCTGTGATTGCCAACAAGGGTTTTGCCACCAAGTACTCAGTCATGTTTTGCAGAGGGGTCAAATAATTATTTCCCTCATTAAAATGCAAATCAATTTATAACATTTTTGACATGTGTTTTTCTGGATTTTTTTGTTGTTGTTCTGTCTCTCACTGTTCAAATAAACCTACCATTAAAATTATAGACTGATCATGTCTTTGTCAGTGGGCAAACATACAAAATCAGCAGGGGATCAAATACTTTTTTCCCTCACTGTACCTCACCTTCCATGTTGAAATGGCGCCAAGCTGGCAAACCCGCTCCAACCTATTTGGATCAACTAACAAGGTTTGGCATACTCCCCCTCAGGCCTAACAGGCCAATCAAACAGCAAGGAAACACTCAGATCATTGACGACACTTCCTCCCCTTACCTACCAGTACTAATACACACTCCATTAGACAGCGAGGTACAGGCCTTCCGGAGTCCCCACAGGCCTATTCCACGCAATGCAAGCAGAGATATGGTGTGCAGGGCTTAAATGGTGATTAGGTAGAGATTTGGTGTCTCCGCTTTGTATCGCCAAACACTCTGACTGAGCAAGCAGGAACACAGAGGCGGGCTAACTGCAGCGGATGGAGTTAACTGTGAGAAACTTTTCCCTAATAATAGTGTAATATTAACAGCTGTACAGAAAAACTTGTATGAGGGACAAATTGCAGAGGAAGAACTTCTTGATGCAATTAAAGCCTTTAGGTCAGGGGAAACGCCAGGGCTGGATGGCATACCAGTTGAGGTACAGTGCATTTGGAAAGTATTCAGACTCCTTGAATTTTTACACATTTTGTTACGTTACAGCCTTATTCTAAAATGGATTAAATTGTTTTTCCCCCTCATCAATCTACACACAATACCCCATAATGACAAAGCAAAAACAGTTTTATAGAAATGTTTGCAAATGTAAAACAAATAACAAACTGATATCACATTTACATAAGTATTCAGACCCTTTACTCAGTGCTTTGTTTAAGCACCTTTGGCAGCGATTACAGCCTTGAGTCTTCTTGGGTATGACGCTACAAGCTTGGCACACCTGTATTTGGGGAGTTTCTCCCATTCTTCTCTGGAGATCCTCTCAAGCTCTGTCAGGTTGGATGTGGAGCGTCAAACAGCTATTTTCAGGTCTCTCCAGAGATGTTTGATCGGGTTCAAGTCCGGGCTCTGGCTAGGCCACTTAAGGACATTCAGAGACTTGTCCCGAAGCCACTCCAGTATTGTCTTGGCTGTGTGCTTAGAGTCGTCGTCCTGTTGGAAGGTGAACCTTCGCCCCAGTCTGAGGTCCTGAGCGCTCTGGAGCAGGTTTTCATCAAGAATCCCTCTGTAATTTCACCGTTCATCTTTCCCTCGATCCTGACTAGTTTCCCAGTCCCTGCCGCTGAAAAACATCCCCACAGCATGCTGCCACCACCATGCTTCACCGTAGGGATGGTGCCAGGTTTCCTCCAGACGTGACGCTTGCCATTTAAGCCAAAGAGTTCAATCTTGGTTTCATCAGACCAGAGAATCTTGTTTCTCATGGTCTGAGAGTCCTTTAGGTGCCTTTTGACAAACTCCAAGCGGACTGTCATGTGCCTTTTACTGAGGAGTGGCTTCCACTCTACCATAAAGGCCTGATTGGTGGAGTGCTGCAGAGATGGTTGTCCTTCTGGAAGGTTCTCCCATCTCCACAGAGAAACTCTGGAGCTCTATCAGAGTGACCATTGGGTTCTTGGTCACCTCCCTGACCAAGGCCCTTCTGCCCCGATTGCTCAGTTTGGCCGGGCGGCCAGCTCTAGGAAGAGTCTTGGTGGTTCCAAACTTCTTCCATTTAAGAATGATGGAGGCCACTGTGTTCTTGGGGACCTTCAATGCTGCAGACATTTTTTGGTACCCTTCCCCAGATCGGTGCCTTGACACAATCCTGTCTCAGCGCTCTACGGACAATTGCTTCGACCTCATTGCTTGGTTTTTGCTCTGACATGCACTGTCAACTGTGGGACCTTAAATAGACAGGTGTGTGCCTTTCCAAATCATGTCCAATCAATTGAATTTACCACAGGTGGACTCCAATCAAGTTGTAGAAACATCTCAAGGATGATCAATGGAAACAAGATGCACCTGAGCTCAATTTTCGAGTCTCATAGCAAAGGGTCTGAATACTTATGTAAATAAGGTATCTGTTTTTTGTATTTAATACATTTGTAAAAATGTATTGTCATTATGGGGTATTGTGTATAGATTGATGAGGGGGAAAAATGATATAATCAATTTTAGAATAAGGCTGTAACGTAAGAAAATGTGGAAAAAGGGAAGGGGTCTGAATACTTTGCGAATGCACTGTATATCAAACCTTTTTAGATGTACTCAAAGATCCACTATTAGCATGTTTTAACCACTCCTATAAAAATGGTAAACTATCAGTTACTCAGCAAGAAGGTCTGATTTCACTATTATTGAAACAGGACCCAGGTGGTAAGTATAAAGATCCAGTCCAACAAAAAAACTGGAGGCCCCTTACACTTCAGTGTTGTGATGCAAAAATCCTAGCAAGATGCATTGCGCATAGAATTAAAAAGGTGTTGTCAGATATTATTCATCCTGATCAGACAGGTTTTTTTTTACATGGATGATACATTGGAGATAATATAAGACTAGTACTTGAAACAATAGAACACCATGAAAAAACTAGGAAACCAGGTCTAGTATTCATAGTAGATTTTGAAAAGGTTAGAATTGTATATAAATGTCTAGACTTTTTTAATTTTGGAGAATCTCTTATACAATGGGTTAAAGTTATATATAGTAACCCCAGGTGTAAAATAATAAATAATGGCTACTTCTCAGAAAGTATTAACAATGTCAAGAGGAGTAAAACAAGGTTGTCCATAGTCGGCGTATCTATTTATTATGGCCATTGGAATGTTAGCTATGAAAATCAGATCCAACAATAATATAGAGGGGCTAGAAATCCAGGGCTTAAAAACCAAGGTGTCTTAGTACGCTGACGACTGAAGTTTCCTCTTAAATCTGCAATATTGATCCGTGCACAGCCTCATAGATGATCTAGATAATTTTCCTTACCTCTCTGGATTATAACCAAACTATGATAAGTGTACCATATTACGTATTGGATCGCAAATAAATAGGACTTTTACATTACTGTGTAGTTTACCAGTAAAATGGTCTGAAGGTGAAGTGGACATACTCGGTATTCACATCCATAACGAAATAAATGAACTCACTACAACACATTTCTATAGAAAGTTAGCAAAAATAGATAAGATCTTGCTACCATGGAAAGGTAAACATCTGTCTATTTGTGGAAAAATTACCCTGATTAATTGTTTAGTTTACCTATTTACTTATTGCCCAGCCTACACAGAACGATTTGTTTTTTTAATTATATGAGCAAAAAACATTTCACTTTATTTGGAAGGGCAAGCCAGACAAAATTAAATGTGCTTATTTATATAATTAATATGAGTTTGGGGGGCTAAAATTATTAAATATTAAAGCATTAAACCTCTCACTAAAAGCATCAGTCATACAAAAGTTATACTTAAACCCGAACTGGTTAAGAATGCCTTTTCCCTTTATCCAGATTACAACCTATCACTTTCAGTTAATTGAAAATGGAACCTTTTTCCAAATATCGCCCTTTCTAAATTCAAGTTATACAAAGTTTGTTGCAATTCCAGTTTCTTCCTCCAGAAAAGATATAACAAATATTACAACAAATATTATGGTTAAACTCAAATATACTAATTGATCAAAAACACATTATTTATGGATTTAAAAAAAATTATATTATGAATAGGAAATGTGGAGTTGTCACATGTGCAGCTAACAACAATATATGGAAATGTTTGCTCTATGCAAAATTACAACCAGCTGATTGCAGCATTACCGCAAAAATGGAGGAGGCAAGTAGAAGGGTGAGAAGGTAGGGAACTTGTTTGTCTACCCTTTATTAAAGACCAAAATTGGCACACAAAAAGAGTCATACATTTCATTTAAGGACCAAAATGTTGGGAAGACATTTTTCGATGTGCCGATTCCATGGCACTTGGTTTCTGAACTTAACTGTAAGTCGCTCTGGATAAGAGCGTCTGCTAAATGACTCAAATGTAAATATAACTGACAATCCACTTATTCTGGTATTGCCCCTATGTAGCTTGTTTCTGGTCACAGGTTCAGGAATGGCTAAAGAAAATCACAATATTTACCTAAAATTAACCCTACAAACAGCACTGTTGGGAGATTTGGAAAGCCTTAGTCAAATGAATCAACAATATAATCATATTTTAAGTAAAAATATTCATCTTTAACTTACAATTGGTAGATACTATACGATTACAAAGGTTCAGAATTTATGTGAAACATCATAGCACAGTTTGTTGGCAATGACACAGGTCAAACGTTTTCTGTAAGTCTTCACAATGTTTTCACACACTGTTGCTGGTATTTTGGCCCATTCCTCCATGCATATCTCCTCTAGAGCAGTGATGTTTTGGGGCTGTCGCTGGGCAACACGGACTTTCAACTCCCTCCAAAGATTTTCTATGGGGTTGAGATCTGGAGACTGGCTAGGCCACTCCTTCTTTGCCCGGGCGGTGTGTTTGGGATCATTGTCATGCTGAAAGACCCAGCCACGTTTCATCTTCAATGCCCTTGCTGATGGAAGGAGGTTTTCACTCAAAATCTCACGATACATGGCCCCATTCATTCTTTCCTTTACACGGATCAGTCGTCCTGGTCCCTTTGCAGAAAAACAGCCCCAAAGCATGATGTTTCCACCCCCATGCTTCACAGTAGGTATGGTGTTCTTTGGATGCAACTCAGCATTCTTTGTCCTCCAAACACGACGAGTTGAGTTTTTACCAAAAAGTTCTATTTTGGTTTCATCTGACCATATGACATTCTCCCAATCCTCTTCTGGATCATCCAAATGCACTCTAGCAAACTTCAGACGGGCCTGGACATGTACTGGCTTAAGCAGGGGGACACGTCTGGCACTGCAGGATTTGAGTCCCTGGCGGCGTAGTGTGTTACTGATGGTAGGCTTTGTTACTTTGGTCCCAGCTCTCTGCAGGTCATTCACTAGGTCCCCCCGTGTGGTTCTGGGATTTTTGCTCACCGTTCTTGTGATCATTTTGACCCCACGGGGTGAGATCTTGCGTGGAGCCCCAGATCGAGGGAGATTATCAGTGGTCTTGTATGTCTTCCATTTCCTAATAATTGCTCCCATAGTTGATTTCTTCAAACCAAGCTGCTTACCTATTGCAGAATCAGTCTTCCCAGCCTGGTGCAGGTCTACAATTTTGTTTCTGGTGTCCTTTGACAGCTCTTTGGTCTTGGCCATAGTGGAGTTTGGAGTGTGACTGTTTGAGGTTGTGGACAGGTGTCTTTTATACTGATAACAAGTTCAAACAGGTGCCATTAATACAGGTAACGAGTGGAGGACAGAGGAGCCTCTTAAAGAAGAAGTTACAGGTCTGTGAGAGACAGAAATCTTGCTTGTTTGTAGGTGACCAAATACTTATTTTCCACCATAATTTGCAAATAAATTCATTAAAAATCATACAATGTGATTTTCTGGATTTTTTTCCCTAATTTTGTCTGTCATATTTGACGTGTACCTATGATGAAAATTACAGGCCTCTCTCATCTTTTTAAGTGGGATAACTTGCACAATTGGTGGCTGACTAAATACTTTTTCCCCCCACTGTATATAGAGACGTCTCAGTCTGAGATGGCGGCATTCCACAACCTCAGCCCTGTGTCTAGTCTCAGCAGTGAGGAGCCTTAATCTGGTGAGCAGGCTCTGTAGAAAATCAAGCTGTATTAATCTCATTAGCTCATGGCACAAAGAGCTGGAGCAGATTGAGGTGTCATAACTCGTTTGTAATGTCACCCTCATCGTGGCCCAGTAAATGACACAAGGCATAGCGTGGCTAGAACCGGTGGAGATCTAAGGTCAGTTTGGTGTTCTCATTGAGGTCGAGGGTTAGGGTGAGCATTTAGGGTCAACTGTTCATTGAGGACGAAGGTCGATAGATCTGTGAGTGAGTCATAATACCATTCTAAATAATCTCATACAAGGGTAAGTGTGCCTTCCGATCATAAAGCCAGGTTTCAATCTTTGTGTTGTTGACACATAGGCAGGCAAACAAACTGACACAAAGCTATTTATAGACTCTTTGTTCTGTTCTCTAATGACAAATTCCAATGTACACAGATACTCCCTCAGCGTTGCTTACTTGAACCCGTGTTGAAGCAACCAGCTTTGACAGTAATCCATACATTCACACAAAGTGAGGAAAACATAAGGGGATACCATACTTCCCTGAATGACATTATTACAACAATACACAGATCTAAAAAGATAATGTTGTCAATGCTTATGAACCAAACACAAAAAACTATTGGCCCATCTCATTTATCAATGTTGATGTCAAGATAGCTATGTTGATAGCTATATCCCTCCATACCTTTATTGTACTTGTGAATGGGGAGTTTCTTCAGCTGGTCCTTGCGCAGACGGCTTCTCCGAGCCCTGTGTCTGTCCTGGACAAACTTTGTGATCTGAGCGAGGAGGGAAAAGTCAACAGTCAGTTGGGCAGTTATGAGTCCCTTAACTTCACCAAAAATCCTGATTAATACCCCAACAGTTTTTCTGAACCGGGCAACGCTCTTGTACTTCATCCATGCACCCTCTTTCCAAAAGTCTGACGTCACCATTTGATTGATAGTTATTTCCAAATTAAGAATTCTCTGCAGTTAAAAAATACCTCAACCAGTACTCTAAATATTTGTATGGACATTTAGAATAATTACATTTATTATGTTCTTGTGTAAATTCTTTGGGAAGTGGAATGATTTGGGTAACTGATTCTGCTTCTTAACTAACCAGAAAAATCGAATGAGCAACTGCTCTGTTATTTGTCGTAGCAGGCTTGATGATATCATCTTGATACACACAGGAAACTGTTGAGCGTGAAAAACCCAGCAGCGTTGCAGTTCTTGGCACAAACCGGTGCGCCTGGCACCTACTACCATACCCAGTTCAAAGGCACATACAGTGCATTCGGAAAGTATTCAGACCCCTTGACTTTTTCCACATTTTGTTACGTTACAGCCTTATTCTAAAATTGATTAAATAAATAAAAATCCTCATCAATCTACACACAATACCCCATAATGACAAATCAAAAACAGGTTTTTATAATTTTTTTGCAAATCACATTTACATAAGTATTCAGACCCTTTACTCAGTACTTTGTTGAAACACCTTTGGCAGCAATTACAGCCTCGAGTCTTCTTGGGTATGACGCTACAAGCTTGGCACACCTGTATTTGGAGAGTTTCTCCCATTCTTCTCTGCAGATCCTCTCAAGCTCTGTCAGGTTGGATGGGGAGCGTCGCTGCACACCTATTTTCAGGTCTCTCCAGAGATGTTCGATCAGGTTCAAGTCCGGGCTCTGGCCGGGCCACTCAAGGATATTCAGAGACTTGTCCCTAAGTCACTCCTGCGTTGTCTTGACTGTGTACTTAGAGTCGTTGTCCTGTTGGAAGGTGAACCTTCGCCCCAGTCTGAGGTCCTGAGTGTTCTGGAGCAGGTTTTCATCAAGGAACTCTGTGTACTTTGCTCCGTTCATCTTTCCCTCGATCCTGACTAGTCTCCCAGTCCCTGAACAACATCCCCACACCATGCTTCACCGTAGGGATGGTGCCAGATTTCCGCCAGACGTGACGCTTGGCATTCAGGCCAAAGCATTCAATCTTGGTTTCATCAGACCAGAGAATCTTGTTTCTCATGGTCAGAGTCCTTTAGGTGCTTTTTGGCAACCTCCAAGCGGGCTGTCATGTGCCTTTTACTGAGGAGTGGCTTCCGTCTGGCCACTCTACCATAAAGGCCTGATTGATGGAGTGCTGCAGAGATGGTTGTCCTTCTGGAAGGTTCTCCCATCTCCACAGAGGAACTCTGGAACTCTGTCAGAGTGACCATCGGGTTCTTGGTCACCTCCCTGACCAAGGCCCTTCTGCCCCGATTGTTCATTTTGGCCGGATGGCCAGCTCTAGGAAGAGTCTTGGTGGTTCCAAACTTCTTCCATTTAAGAATGATGGAGATCACTGTGTTCTTGGGGACCTTCAATGCTGCAGAAATGTTTTGGTACCCTTCCCCAGATCCGTGCCTCGACACAATCCTGTCTCGGAGCTCTACGGACAATTCCTTCGACCTCATGGCTTGGTTTTTGCTCTGACATGCACTGTCAACTGTGGGACCTTATATAGACAGGTGTGTGCCTTTCCAAATCATGTCCAATCAATTGAATTTACCACAGGTGGACTCCAATCAAGTTGTAGAAACATCTCAAGGATGATCAATGGAAACAGGATGTACCTGAACTCAATTTCTAGTCTCATAGCAAAGGGTCTGAATACTTATGTAAATAAGGTATTTCTGTTTTTTATTTGTAATACATTTGCAAACATTTCTACAAACCTGTTTTCGCTTTGTCATTATGGGGTATTGTGTGTAGATTGATGAGAAAAATCAATTTTAGAATAAGGCTGTAATGTAACAAAATGTGGAAAAAGTCAAGGGTTCTGAAAACTTTCCAAATGCACTGTACATCTTTTGTCTTGCCCATTCACCCTCTGAATGGCACTCATACACAATTCATGTCTCAATTGTCTCAAGGCTTGAAAATCTTTCTTTAATCTCTCTCCTCCCCTTTATCTACACTGATTGAAGTGGATATAACAAGGGAAATCAATAAGGGATCATAGCTTTCACCTGGATTTACATGGTCAGTCTGTCATGGAAAGAGCAGGTGGTCTTAATGTTTTGTATTCTCAGTGTATATGAATGAATGAATAAAGTTTATTGACATGTTGAGAAGTTACAGTGCATTTGCCTACCATGAAAACGACGATGAGGATGAGGCAGATTCCCACGATGATGAGGAAGGGGATCAGGTAGTATTCCAGAGGCAGGCTGAAGTCCGGCATGAGGACCACATGACCCCTGAAAAACAACAACAGCACCATTATGGATATTTAATTAAGTGTTTATGACTGACAATTAGATACACTCCAAATAATAGTGACCTACAAGGAGTCCTTACGATTGGAGCGTTTCGACATGGTCCGTCATCTATAGCATGTCACAAGAGGCGACTCATTTTAATTTTACACCCCATGACATCCTGTCACATAAACGCCCTCCATCTGCCTAATGTAATTTCACACTGTGAAATAATGGGTAAGACTCACTGTCATCATTATTTCCCAAATATATATAGGCTAATTAAGTTAACGTTGCTATAATAACATTTTGTGAAGAACATTGCAATATTTCCAGGCAATTGACTGGGGATTGACCCCAATGTACTATTTTGGTATGTCTGCCTGCCAGGACAAAAGAGGTACTAACCCGAATGTAGGATTGATATCAAAGCAAAGAAAGAGGTCTATTACTGACAGCATGGTGGGATGAAAAAACATTCCCAGATGATCCACTGTCCTCTGCATAGCGCTGTGATGACACAGCATGAGGCAGATCTGTTTTACTACGCCAGCATGTCAATTGAGGCCATTATGACATAATAATGTAACACAAAGATAAAAAATATAATTATGTCGTCTTTCCACCTCATTCATAGAATAAATAAATATATTATTTCAAAACATAACGCTGACAGATTTATTTGGAGAGTATAGATAGAGTATGCCAGTTTAGCTGCCCCTAATGCATCAGGCTTGAATTAGCCTTGATGTTGATAAACATGGGAATTTGATTTTGGTCTGCGACTCACCCCTTGTCATATGTGTAGTCCTCTTTCAGGGAGTTGGCAGTCTCTTCGCTCACAAACACTGATGGAATGTCTATCTGCTTCAAAATATCCACTATAAGGGAAAAGAGGAAGAAAAGCTATTTATACACGAGGTGGCCACATACTGATTTCCATTATAAAATGAAAACTAGACCATTATGAAATAACATTACGTGTAGCTCAGTTGGTAGAGCATGGCGCTTGCAACGCCAGGGTTGTGGGTTCGTTTCCCACGGGGGGCCAGTATGAAAAATGTATGCACTCACTAACTATATGTCGCTCTGGATAAGAGCGTCTGCTAAGTGACTAAAATGTAATCTAAATGTTCGAAGGAAGTCAGCTATTGGGGAAAGATACAAAAAAAAAAAGAAGGGCATGTTTGTCGAGGCACTACAGTATAACATCTGGCTTATCTGAAATCATTTATTTAGACAGACCATAACTATGGCGAACCACAGATCTTTAAAGCTGTTAGATGGGGTAATTTTCAGGGTCTATGGGACCCTTTGAGCCCGAAACGGACTGACATAGGGCAGTTTGGGCAAATGCCTGGTGGGCTGGTCCATCTTTAGGCCAATGGGTAAACATTTTTTATAATGAGCCTGTTAAGAAATATTATAATTTTTTGGGCAGAATTACCATTTTGGCTAATGGGCTGGTGTCCCATTTCACAGACACCGGCCCAAAGTAGTTTAGTAGAACGGCCAATTTGCCCCTGGTGGGCTGATTTATGATCCCAGTCTGCCCCTGTGTTGAGGCTGATGCCCACCTGTGCCACCGTCTTATTTATGATTCTGCTCATGCACGACTGTAATATGGTTATATTACTAGTTGGTAGGGCCCACAGTTGGATGGCTGATAAGTTAACAAATGGCTCGCTGACCAACGTTTGAAAATATCTGTTCTAGACAGTTACCAGCATGAGGCGCTGTCTTGATTATTCATGATACGTAGTCATACACCCCAGAGCGAGAGGCGGGAGACAAGCAGCAGACTATGTGAAAAACTGCACAGATATCCCTCCTCCCAAAAACTTCATGTGATGGTAGCTAGGGCACAGTGAATTTCCGGGCCGATCGAGCTGTTTGGACAGGGTTGAACTGTTTGGCGACATACTGCAAACCAGAGCACCACATTCTTCCACAATGACATTACGAGTCGGAATTGGCGCTATGGCTGCAGCATCTCTAGCTCCCAGCAAGTCCGAAAGGTCCTCTAGGCCCAGGTTTTGGGAATCAAAGCTGCATTGTCCCCGAATGAGGAGACACATGAGCAGACGACTGTGTGCAGTGCTGCTGCACGTTTGTGTTTTTGTTTGTGTGTGCAGTGCAAAAGAGGAGGCTTGGAAGAGGGGGAAACTTACGATCATTGGATCCCATGCTGATTAAGTCATCAGAGTCCACGTTGTGAACCATCGCTGCCTTATACCCGGCCTTCTGGGCGTTAAGGACCTGCGGGAGACAAAACCTTAATGTTCATTGTGTGTGTGTGTGTGTGTGTGTGTGTGTGTGTGTGTGTGTGTGTGGTTCCTATGGATCAGTGTGTGTTCAGCCAGCCCATCCCACCTAAATAAATGAACCACCACAGAACAGCATCATACAGGACAGTGATACTTATATTCAATGCAGGCTCAGCATCAGACAGTACAGTATCTCCATACTGTATCCATTCTATGACAGCTATCTCCGTACGGTCCACAAGGCCTCTGCCAAGCCCTCATTCCAACTCCATCATCCATACTCTGTGGGACCTGGGATAGGCCTACTGGGTTAATGGGATGGGTTGAACTATATTGTACTGAATATTTGTCAATGGCCGTGCATTTGTATACTATGTGTGTATAATAATAATAATGACATGCTATATGGACACACCACCACATGAAGGAGAACAAGGCTAGAATTTGCATAGCATGTAATGTAGCTAAACACATAGCATTCTGAAAGAAATCAATGGCTAAAATAACTTATTTGACATAGTAGCTTGTAGAGGGGTTTGTAATCAGTGGCGACCTGTAATTCAGGGCAGGTGGGGCAGAGGCCCACCTGTTTTGAGCCCCACCTGTTTCATTTTATTAAATTTTATTCTGCCATTAATTCGTGTCACATATCAGTTCAGCAAACAATGTAAAAAAAACAATCCTTGAGTTAATAAAGCAGCATAGAAACTTGGTCTCTTTCTTGAGTAAGGCAGCTCCAAAATGCTGTGGTTTCAGCTTAGCTCAGTGCTTTCTGTGGTGGAGGGGCAGCCAGCGAAAGCACAGAGCATAGGCGTTGTTAATCTTATCTGGTTGCGCCGTGATTGGCTCAGGGTTCTGTCACTCATGGGACACTACGTCACCACAGAATCTACGGGGGAAATAGGTAGTTCAAGCCCCCTTGGGTGCTGCCATAGATTTACAGTAAAAGTGCCCCTTCAAGAAGGCTCAAGGTCATTGCCACAGATAAAATTACATCAAATCACATTATATCTCCCGTAGCTTTGATTGGACTGATCATGTCAACATCATACTTTCAAAATTGTTGCAAACTTTCAAAATCTTAGCTAGCAAACTAGCTAGCGAGATAAGCAGTTATCATCATGAATCACGTCGACGATCTACTGGCAAATCCTTTTCAAGCCTTGTCATATGACGAGAAATTAGAGATAAAACGTCTCGGTGCTCATCGGCCATTTGACATAAACGTTACACAATCGCAAATTCAACAATGAGAGGTTTGGAAGGAAGCAGTGGCTAACTGTGAGTGTTGCAAAGCAATCACTATTTTGCTTCCTCTGCCTGCTATTCGGTGGAGAGGGTTTGTGGTCCAAGTCTGGGTTTAAGGATTTAAAACATTTGTCTGAAAGGGTATCAAAATATGAGAATTGTGCATCACATGTAGACAACGCTGTTAACCTGGGATTACTGTGGAAATCAAACATTGTGGCTCAGCTAGACACCGCATATAGACAAACCATGTCCTTCACAACCAACAAACTGAGGAGAATAGATTAGGTACGTGCTTGCCAGAATTATAGCATGCTTTAAATTGTGTGGCAATTGTGAGACAGCACTGCGGGGCCATGACGAGTCGGCCGACTCCTTGAACTCAGGCATTTTCAGGTGTATTTATGAGACCATGCGTGAAGGAGATTACAGGCTACAAAGGCATTAATGACGACCAACCCCTTTTTAAGGGTACATCAAGCACGATCCAAAACAAACCTTTGGATTGTATGTATGAAGTGTACAGAGATGCTATAGCTAAGGAGGTGTCAGACTCATTTTGCATCTGTACAAGCAGATAAGACCACTGACGTCTCCTGTAAATCACAGATGGTAATAGTGCTGCGCTACATGTTATCAGACAACAGTGTGTGAGAGAGGTTTTTGGAGTTTGTAGAGGTGAAGGACAAACAAAACTGGTGTTTGCCTCTCCAACACCATCAAACAAGTCCTAGCGCCACTGAACGTGAAGGAGAAGCTGGTTGCACAAACCTACGATGGGGCAGTGGTGATGAGTGGTAATGTACGTGGTGTCCAAACGCTACTTAAGGAGACTTACCCAAACACGCAGTTTGTGCACTGTTACGCACACCAACAGAATCGAACACTTCACCAACTCTGTGCAGGGAGAGTAAGCGTGCTTAGTGTTTTTTACAGACCTATCCTACTTTTTCACATTTTTCTCGGTCTCACCTAAAAGACTCTCAAAGGCCACCGGGTACACGATGGAACTTCTAAAGCAGAACCGTCAATGCTGTGTGGGAGGACCGTGAGGCACTGGCCCAGTGCATGGAGGACATCCGCAGCGATCACCATCAGCGAGGACTATGGCCTGTCCATGAAACTCAAGGATCCCACATTTCTGCAACTGCTCAAGTTATTTTCTTTGGTCATGTCAGAGGTGGATGTTTTGTACAACATAATGTAGAAACGAACCATTGATGAAGCAGGAAATGCCGGAGCAATAGACAACTTCAAGGTGAACATTAAAAACATTTGCGAGCAAACTGATGCACTAGCCAGAGGACATGTTGGTGTCACTGAACCATGGCAGAGAAACCTTAACATTGCACCTGTGATGAAGGAGGCATGCGACACAATTGCTGCTCATGTGCAAGAAAGGTTTTCTGAAATGGACCACTTAATTGTTGCAAAGTTGGGGGACAGCACGTTTTCCCCCCAGTATGTACATTCCTTTCCGACCGCAGAACTCCAGTGTTCTACCAAGCTATAGCCCGTGGGAAACGGAGCTGTCCACTCTCTACCGACATGAAAACGGTGCTGTCCACTCTACCGGCATCCTGAGCTGCACACTGGAAAGACGTCACTTTCTTTATTGAAATCACTATGAGAACAACCTGCAAAAGGCTTTGTCTGAGACGGTCTCTTTTTTTCCCAAAATCCTCATCACCACCACCACTTCGATGACAACTGCCGAGTCAGAGAGAAACGTTTCCACCCTTAAAAACCTTCACACGCAACACCATGAGCCAGAAAAGGTTGAATGTATTGGCCATGCTGTCAATCCAGCATGACTTCATCCTGAGAATACCAGACAAAGTAATTGAGAAGTTTGCCCACAAGAAGGACCGCCGTGCCGCCTTCCTGTTCAAGTGAGCACAACACAACAATGGTCCAAAATATGTAATGTATGTTGCTGCATAAGTAATATGCCAGGGAGATACGTATACTGTAGCTAAGAAAGTAACACTAAGTGTATGTTGTGTAGTAAGCTGTTAGTAGCATATGTGTCTCACCCTAAGAATTTGGTCCCTCAGAACATAGCCTACTGTTCTGACTACATGGTGCACATGTAGCCTATAGCCTGTTATAGAGAGATGGCATCATTGAATATTTTAAGAGCTTTCATTGTCTGCTTATGTGCCCCTGTTATTTATCCTACAGTTCTGACTTGGTGTATAGGGAGAATACTGTCAGAACGACCCTGTTCTGAATTCTGTCGCTGTCCATTTCAAAAGGGCTGAACAAATGAATAGACATATAGGCTATGTCTGTCTCAGCTCGCTCATGTCTTAATAGAAATTACAGCTTGCCTCTTATCCGCTCATCATTCCCTTATGCCATAGTTTGTACATCTCCTATGCATTTCATTGTTTTGCTTACTTTGTGTGTTATATATATATATATATATATATATATATATATGTTGTTGGGTCTGTAACTATGTTTGCCAGTGACAGTCTCTTCCCATTCAAATATTTTTGTTCAAGAAAAAGTTCAGTAATAGACCCATATAATTCCGTTTATATTGCGAGGAATGTTTTGTTTGCGCAATGCGCTGTCTGTCCGTCGGTATATTGTCTATGAAAGTGGATCCTTGTGATTGAAATTCAATCAAGACCAAATCAAATATTTCATTTACAATTACACTGTAAGTGAGGGATGTTAGTGTAGTGTGTAAGTGTAAAGTCAAAAGATGCTACACTTAGATCTTATAATCATATCATATACCTAAATCAACTTCACTTAAAATCCTTTTAAGAAGTTTCCTCATAAATAAATATCCTCATAAATAAATAATTTGGGTAAAGACATTCTTATTCTTGGTGTAAATTTACACCCCGCCATGGCGGTGAAAGTGAGACAATGATGCAGAGGGAAGAGCATACTATGTAAAGAATAGGGGTGATAAATCTGTTTCCCTCTCCGTCACACTCTCTGACTCGCTGTGAGCCCAGAGAGTCGGAGCAACGAATGTCATTTGTTTAGATAAATAATGGATGTGTGGCATACTCACTCCCCAGCCATTGACCGCACCACAGTGGACTAGCATTAGCCTAGCGCTTGTTAACCTAAGGCTATAGGTTAGGTTAGGCTAGGCTAAGCTAGGGCTACTCTCCCCACACTATGCCCAGTATAATATTCTGGTATCATTTTCTGTAGCTATGTTAAGCTAACAAAATGTATTGTTCATTCAGACAAAGAGGATGAGAAAGGGAATCGAGATGCTAGCAGACATTAGCGCAGGGCTGCCTTTTGTTTGTCACTGTAATTTTCTGCACTCTCTTCATGTGTGTGCGTGCGCGTGTGTGTGTGTGTGTGTGTGTGTGTGTGTGTGTGTGCACATGTTTGTGTTGATTGCAAAGGTGTGTAAGGCCCAGTATTTGTCTGTGAGGGTGTATTGTGTGTGTGCATCAATGACTAAAGTGTGCGTCTGCAACCGCGAGTGTCAACACAGGAATAAATACCATAAATACTTTGTGTCTTCTGAGAGCTACCGCAGGCCTCAGTGTGTGCACGTCTGTGCATGCGTTTGTGTGTGAACGTCTGTGTGTGCGTTTGTGTGTGAACGTCTGTGTGTGCGTTTGTGTGTGAACGTCTGTGTGCGCGTGCATCTGTGTGTGTGCTTCTTTATTTGTCTCCATATGCATGAGGCTGCCTTTGAGGAGAGACAGAGAGCTAGCGGGCCAGCAGATGATTCCTGTCGCAGTCTCTCCCCCATCCCCTTCATTCCCACAGCATTAAAGTCTCCTATGAGAGAGAAAGTCATCCCCCAGAACTTACACACAGGCACAGAGGAGACAAATGCAACCCATTGAGGCCCTGCTAAGAAACTGGAATCTACGTAATCCTATCTTTACTGTGACTACAGGAGATTCGTCACAAACATACAAACTGAGAAAACAGATGATCTGTGTACTCAAAACTGTGACTGTAGGAGGTTAGTTACAAAAAGGCTGTTTTGGTATGATATCTTGAGCTAAGAATGCTGCTAGTGTTTTGACAACTCTATGATGGTCGCGGAAGTAAGGAGCTTGACTTTGGGGTTATGTTTTTCTTCAAGTTCTTCAAGGGTTGTTCAGTGTTCTTAAAGACTTTGAAAGTGTTCTGTAATATTTTTTTTTTTTTCAAGAATTTTAAGTGTCCGTTGAGGATTTTTTTTGTATTCTTACAAGTGTTTTTTAAAAAGTTCTTTAAGCATTTTTTCATGTTCTTTAAGGGTTTTAAGTGTCCTTGTTTTTCAGTGTACTCGTGAGAAGACCGTGAGAAGACACCGAGGCTGCTTCTCCTCTAATGCCAGCGTGTGGTCTGCCTGGAATCTGAGAGGAATTCAACCTCTACTGGCTCACAGAATGTTTGCATGGGCAGAGATAAGGACATTCAGTGCATTCCTCTCAGACTGCAGGACGAGAGAGAGAGAGGGAGAGAAAGAAAGAGAAAGAAGATTAATGGGGGGGAGGGGGGTGCAAATCAGAGCCTACCAAGACACGATCCCTCACAATGAGTAATCGATAGCGTGCATACGCATGCTTGGATGGACCCAACCACACACAGCAAATCGCTATTTTCTTGATCCCAGCCTGAAGGCACAACATGTCTGCAAACTAGCGACGGAGCAACAACAACATCCTCGATTGCAATTTAACAGCACTTATTGTGCTTGTTAATTACTGTAATCCCCGGAAGACAAATATTTTTTATTTTTTTTAATGTCACATGAGATGAATACAACGGGTGTAGACTTTACCGTGAAACACTTGCTTCACGAGCCCTTCCCAACGATGCAGAGTTACAAAAAATATGAGAAAAATAAAAATAGTAACACAATCAAAAGCACACTCCTTTAATGATGCGCTTCCTTTGCAGTTAGCTTGACAGTGTCTTTATTGAAGTCTACACCTCTCAACAGAGGTCCTTGGGCAGAAACAAAATGTTTGAGTCTCCCGTTTTAGCACGTTGGAAGCCCAAGGTTAGCTAAAGGATAACTGCAATACTGAATGGACATAGAGTCTTCGTGAAGACTTTGAAGGGTTAGTAAGCTGTGTATGACACATTAAAGAGTCTGGACCATCTGTGTAGCAGATATAGACTCTAGCGTCCTGATGTGGTGGTGACACAGTGGGGTGCAATGTGAGCTTTCAGGCAAACATCTGCACATGCTTCCGCTAAGTATCAGCATGTGTGTTTGTGAATGGATCAACCAAGGAATGTTTATTGGTGGTCACTGGTCAGTGTCAGTCACCAAAGAAAAGTGTTAGCCATCTCTCATGCACAAACATTTAAGTGCACTGAGGACTTGACGATAAATGACAAATTCACAAAATAATTTTTAGTTTCTTCTGTGCTTTTTATCCCATTTCCAGTTTGACTTTCAGTGCAGTACAATCAGATAAAACTCTATAATTTAGCAATAATAATAATAATAATCTCTGTTTAAGCTCCCATGCAGTCTTTTAAATTATATTTTAAATTACATTTACATCATTTAGCAGACGCTCTTATCTAGAGCGACTTACAAATTGGTGCATTCAACTTATGATAGCCAGTGGGACAACCACCTTTTAATTTATTTTTTATGGGGGGTGGGGGAAGAAGGATTACTTTATACTATTCCAGGTATTCCTTAAAGAGGTAGGGTTTCAAGTGTCTCCGGAAGGTGGTCAGTGACTCCGCTGTCCTGGCGTCGTGGGGGAGCTTGTTCCACCATTGGGGTGCCAGAGCAGCGAATAGCTTTGACTGGGCTGAGCGGGAATTGTGCATCCGTAGAGGTAGGGGAGCTAGCAGGCCAGAGGTGGATGAACGTAGTGCCCTCGTTTGGGTGTAGGGTCTGATCAGAGCCTGAAGGTAAGGAGGTGCCGTTCCCCTCACAGCTCTGTAGGCAAGCACCATGGTCTTGTAGTAGATGCAAGCCTCAACTGGAAGCCAGTGGAGTGTGCGGAGGAGCAGGGTGACATGAGAGAACTTGGGAAGGTTGAACACCAGACGGGCTGCAGCGTTCTGGATAAGTTGTAGGGGTTTAATGGCACAGGCAGGGAGCCCAGCCAACAGCGAGTTGCAGTAATCCAGACGGGAGATGACAAGTCCCTGGATTAGGACCTGTGCCGCTTTCTGTGTAAGGTAGGGTCGTACTCTGCGAATGTTGTAGAGCATGAACCTGCAGGATCGGGTCACCACTTTGATGTTAGCGGAGAACGACAGGGTGTTGTCCAGGGTCACGCCAAGGTTCTTTGCACTCTGGGAGGAGGACACAATGGAGTTGTCAACCGTGATGGCGAGATCATGGAGCGGGCAGTCCTTCCCCGGGAGGAAGAGCAGCTCTGTCTTGCCGAGGTTCAGCTTGAGGTGGTGATCCGACAGCCACACTGATATGTCTGCCAGACATGCAGAGATGCGATTCGCCACCTGGTTATCACTGTATGACTATTAAATCACTGTGTGTGTTTATTTCATGAAAATATATATATAATATATTTCTAATGTATTTCTCTGAGTCTCCTTTTGCCATTAAAATGCTCAGTTGAATCGTGTGGGCAGATAGGATCATCTAGACTCTAGAGCCTAACCCGCTTACCCCTTTAAAGTAGGATACATATGCAAATAAAACATGATTGGTCATTGGTCAGAATAATCAGATCGCAGGGTTTTTTCTGGATCAAAAATGGGCTTAGGTGGTGGGCATGGCAATGGGCACAGGATTTTAGAGAACATTTAAGAGACCCCATCTTGGTGGTGTAGAGACATTTTTTTATATATTTAAGACAATTCCCTGCAATTCTACACATTTTACAGAGAAAATGTTGCTGTTTTAAAGCTAATTTCCTGAAATTCTATGCATTTTGCCATGACTAATGCTGTATTATTTTGCTCAAACATAATAACAAAATCAATACTGCTAAATTCATTGTTTTGGGAATGTTCTATTCTCCCTGACTCTAGCTTTTATTGTGGTGATTGTTAGTTCTCAGATTATATTATACAAAATATATAGGTCAATTATCTTTTCTACATATTTTATATCTTGTTTTAGTAGTTTAAGTTTACACTGAAAGCATCTTAACAGCCCACTCTAGGATTTCAGTAGCAGAAACATCCCTGGATCAGATTGTGATGTCATGTCAAAACTCCAGGCTGAAATTACAGGCGTAAAACAAAAAACAAAAAAGCTCTTCCACTAAAAGGGCATAATCATTATTTTCACCTCATAGTGTGGTAATCACGTTTTTGACTTCACTGCCCCTTTAAGTATTTTGTATGTGTATTGGATTGAGAGCGATAGAGCTGAAATGTAGGAGAGAGAGAGTGCTGAAAGAGCAGTGGACCGGATTTGAACCCATGCTAACAGCGATACATCGTACATGTGCACCCTTTTAAACTTCAATGCCAATTTGATCATGAGATGTGGTTTACTAGATAGCCTAATTAACAGAACTTTGGAATTAGCACTAATTTCATTAACTGTGCCTTCCTTTTTCTGCCTCAGTGCTCCAAGTTCTCCCTCATATGAGAAAACATGAGTCAATGCCAGAATGGTATATTTAAAAAGGAAACACTAGTAATTCAATTCCCAAATGTAGTTATTTACTGTTTAACTACTGACACTTAATTACCATGTGGCTACAAAACAGTATCCTAGGTATTTATCTGGTTATGTTATAGTCCAAAAACACTGTAACCAGGAAGTATAACATAGGGGAGGGAAAACTGATCTCGTATCAGTTTTGAAGAGAGGAGGTAACTGGAGCATTTGCAGTGGTGGTAGTGTGTGTGTGTGTGTGTGTGTGTGTGCGCGTGTGTGTGCATTCGTGAGAGACTACAACATGTTGTAGTTTTCCAGTACAGGAGCAGCTAGGTAGGGCGGGAGGAGTTAAGAGGAAGCTTATCAGACATCTCATTCATTGGTCATGGATTGATGGAGCTGTATAAACTGTGCCACCTGGAGATGCATGACTCACTAGTACAGTATGGTTAACCCTTGGAGTGCCACAGTTTATGGGTAGGACAGAGAGTGCAGAAAGTTGTATAATAAAATCAAAAAGACTACTGTAGAAACTATGAGCATATAAAAGTTCAGAACTTTTGTGAAACATCACGACAGAAATATATGGACACACCAAGGGTTTTTCTTTATTATTACTGTTTTCTACATTGTAGAATAATAGTGAAGACATCAAAACTATGAAATAACACATATGGAATCATGTATTAACCAAAAAAGTGTTTAACAAATCAAAATATATGTTATATTTTTGATTCCTCAAAGTAGCCACCCTTTGCCTTGATGACAGCTTTGCATACTCTTGGCATTCTCTCAACCAGCTTCACCTGGAATGCTTTTCCAACAGTCTTGAAGGAGTTCCCACATATGCTGAGCACTTGTTGGCTGCTTTTCCTTCCCTCTGCGGTCCAACTCATCCCAAACCATCTCAATTGGGTTGAGGTCGGGTGATTGTGGAGGCCAGCTCATCTGATGCAGCACTCCATCACTCTCCTTCTTGGTCAAATAGCCCTTACACAGCCTGGAAGTGTTGGGTCATTGTCCTGTTGAAAAACTAATTATAGTCCCACTAAGCGCAAACCAGATGGGATGGCGTATCGCTGCAGAATGCTGCGGTAGCCATGCTAGTTAAGTGTGCCTAAATAAATTACTGACAGTGTCACCAGCAAAGCACCCACACACCTCCTCCTCCATGCTTCACGGTGGGAACCACACATGCAGAGATCATTCGTTCACCTACTCTGCGTCTCACAAAAACACAGCGGTTGGAACCAAAAATCGCAAATTTGGACTCATCAGAACAAAGGACAGATTTTCACCGGTCTAATGTCCATTGCTCATGTTTCTTGGCCCAAGCAAGTCTATTCTTCTTATTGGTGTCCTTTAGTAGTGGTTTCTTTGTAGCAATTCGACCATGAAGGCCTGATTCACATATTCTCCTCTGAACAGTTGATGTTGAGATGTGTCGGTTACTTGAACTCTGTAAATCATTTATTTGGGTTGCAATCTGAGATGCAGTTAATTGCCGATTTCTGAGGCTGGTATCTCTAATGAACTTATCCTCTGCAGCAGAGGTAACTCTGGGTCTTCCTTTCCTGTGGCGGTCCTCATGAGAGCCAGTTTCATCATAGCGCTTGATGGTTATTGCGACTGCACTTGAAGAAACTTTCAAAGGTCTTGACATTTTCCGGATTGACTGACCTTCATGTCTTAAAGTAATGATGGACTGTCTTTTCTCTTTGATTATTTGAGCTGTTCTTGCCATAATATGGACTTGGTATTTTACCAAATAGGGCTATCTTCTGTATACCACCCCTACCTTGTCACAACACACCTGATTGGCTCAAACGCATTAAGAAGGAAATAAATTCCACAAATGACCTTTTAACAAGGCACACCTGTTAATTGAAATGCATTCCAGGTGACTACCTCATGAAGCTGGTTGAGAAAATGCCAAGAGTGTGCAAAGCTGTCATCAAGGCAAAGGGTGGCTACTTTGAAGAATCTCAAATATAAAATATATTTTAATTTGTTTAACACTTTTTTGGTTACTACATGATTCCATATGTGTTATTTCATAGTTTTGATGTCTTCACTATTATTCTACAATGTAGAAAATAGTAAAAATAAAGAAAAACCCTGGAATGAGTAGGTGTGTCCAAACTTTTGACTGGTACTGTATATAGGTTAAGAACTTTTGTGAAACAGCACAGTTGAAAAATATATGGCAAATAGAAATCAAAACTGGATGGTCTTCAGAGATAGATGGGAGGGGTTGAGGGTAGCTGAAGGATGGGACTAAAAACAAACAAAATATTACTATTGTAAAATATACCGTTTCCATAAAATGTATATAGTATCAGCTGGAAGTAGAAGCCTAAGTGTTGTTATCCATTAGCTTACTCCAATTAGGGGAGGGGAAAATAATAAAATAAAACATATATTTTTTAAATACCCAAAAAATATAAGGGGGATTGGAAATGATGCAGACAATTAAATTGATGGAAGCCACAATCTACAGTTGAAGTCGGAAGTTTACATACACTTAGGGACTAAAATGTAAAAGTTGTAGTCATTAAAACTCGTTTTTCAACCACTCCACACATTTCTTGTTAACAAACTATAGTTTTGGCAAGTCGGTTAGGACATCTACTTTGTGCATGACACAAGTAATTTTTCCAACAATTGTTTACAGACAGATTATTTCACTTATAATTCACTGTATCAAAATTCCAGTGGGTCAAAAGTTTACTTACACTAAATTGACTGTGCATTTAAACAGCTTGGAAAATTCCAGAAAATGATGTCATGGCTTTAGAAGCTTCTGATAGGCTAATTAACATAATTTGAGTCAATTGGAGGTGTACCTGTGGATGTATTTCAAGGCCTACCTTCAAACTCAGTGCCTCTTTGCTTGACATCATGGGAACCTCAGAAAAAAATAGTAGACCTCCACAAGTCTGGTTCATCCTTGGGAGCAATTTCCAAATGCCTGAAGGTACCGCGTTCATCTGTACAAACAATAGTATGCAAGTATAAACACCATGGGACCACGCAGCCGTCATACCGCTCAGGAAGGAGACACGTGCCGTCTCCTAGAGATTAATGTACTTTGGTGTGAAAAGTGCAAATCAATCCCAGAACAACAGCAAAGGACCTTGTGAAGATGCTGGAGGAAACAGGTACAAAAGTATCTATATCCACAGTAAAACGAGTCCTATATCGACATAACCTGAAAGGCCGCTCAGCAAGGAAGAAGCCACTGCTCCAAAACCGCCATAAAAAAGCCAGACTACGGTTTGCAACTGCACATGGGGACAAAGATCGTACTTTTTGGAGAAATGTCCTCTGGTCTGATGAAACAAAAATAGAACTGTTTGACCATAATGACCATCGTTATGTTTGGAGGAAAAAGGGGGTGCTTGCATGCCGAAGAACACCATCCCAACCGTGAAGCATGGGGGTGGCAGCATCATGCTGTGGGGGTGCTTTGCTGCAGGAGGGACTGGTGCACTTCACAAAATAGATGGCATCATGAGGAAGGAAAATTATGTGGATATATTGAAGCAACATCTCAAGACATCAGTCAGGAAGTAAAAGCTTGGTCGCAAATGGGTCTTCCAAATGGACAATGACCCCAAGCATACTTCCAAAAAGTTGTGGCAAAATGCCTTAAGGAAAACAAAGTCAAGGTATTGGAGTGGCCATCACAAAGCCCAGACCTCAATCTTATAGAAAATGTGTGGGCAGAACTGAAAAAGAGCGTGCGAGCAAGGAGGCCTACAAACCTGACTCAGTTACACCAGCTCTGTCAGGAGGAATGGGCCAAAATTCACCCAACTTATTGTGGGAAGCTTGTGGAAGGCTACCCGAAATGTTTGACCCAAGTTAAACAATTTAAAGGCAATGCTACCAAATACTAATTGAGTGTATGTAAACTCCTGACCCACTGGGAATGTGATGAAAGAATTAAAAGCTGAAATAAATCATTTTCTCTACTATTATTCTGACATTTCACATTCTTAAAATAAAGTGGTGATCCTAACTGACCTAAAACAGGGAATTTTTACTAGGATTAAATGTCAGGAATTGTGAAAAACTGAGTTTAAATGTATTTGGCTAAGGTGTATGTAAACTTCCGACTTCAACTGTATCTGCAATATTAAAGCTGATCTACCCCCTAAAAAAAAGAGTACTCTCAGAGTATGTTAAATGAAGAATATGGAATGTTTAAGTACTGCTCTAATGATTCAAACACACACCCCACACGACCTTGCGCGAGACAGTGGACACAACAGTGGGATCCATAGCCTTGGTGGTGAGAGAGACAGCTGATAGCATCAGTAATTACTGCCGCATCAGTGTGTGTGTGTGACTGTGTGTTGCTGCGTTGTAAGCCAGCACTGCTGAATCATGGCTCCTCAAACGGAGGGGCAGACAACAACCAACGTCTCCTGGACTGGAGTTGTCAGCCTCTCCTCTCCTGGCCAACTGAGGATTTCTCCGTCCCCATCCCCTCCCCCTACTGTTTATACAGCAGCTGCACATCAGTTCCTCTCCTCTCTTCACTAGGCTAGATTCACACTCCTTGATCTCTCTCTCTTTCTCTTGCACTTGCTCAGTCTGCAGTCTCTCACTTTCTCTCCCTCTCCTTCTCTAGTTCTTCCTCCCTTTCCCTGCATCACAATCTTGTCCTCCCTGCCAATTCCTCTACTTCCTCTCCACCCCTCCGGCTCCCTCTCCCATTCTCTCTCTCTCTCTCTTTTGCCTACCCTGCCAATTCCTCTCTAGACTTTTCTTCATCTCTCTCTTGCCCTCTCTCTCTCTCTTTCTCATTTGCTTTTGGGAAGAATCTGGTGCAAAGTGGGTCTTGGTTTCAAGGTTCAGACGTCTGACTAGATAAGAGCTATTGAAACTGCAGGAAGAGGCTTTGCAACTGATAATACTGCACATCAGCACTACAGCACTGAAACAACCGTGCGAGTGTGTGTGTCCGCCACTCTGTGGAGATGAGATCACAAGGCCACATGTCATTAAGGTCAGGGGAGCAGAGCAGCAGCGCAGACTGTGTTGATACCACAACAGCACGGAGACATAACAACAGGGACACAACAGGAGATAAGCCACATCCTGGCTCGCGCTCCCCTGATCCAGACTAGTCATACACATAGGCTATGTAGGGAATGGGGTGCCATTTAGGACGCAGACATACACATAGTCATAAGGCAGGAAAGGCCAGTGACGGAAGCTAAGCAGGGTCGGGCTTGGTTAGTGCTTGGATGGGACACCACCTGGGGTGCCAAGTGCTGGAAGTTAAGGTCAATGACTAAACCTTACTGTAAGTCAGTCAGGAAGTACAGTGAGGGAAAAAAGTATTTGATCCCCTGCTGATTTTGTACGTTTGCCCACTGACAAAGCAATGATCAGTCTATAATTTTAATGGTAGGTTTATTTGAACAGTGAGAGACAGAATAACAACAAAAAAATCCAGAAAAACGCATGTCAAAAATGTTATAAATTGATTTGCATTTTAATGGAGGGGAATAAGTATTTGACCCCCTCTCAATCAGAAAGATTTCTGGCTCCCAGGTGTCTTTTATACAGGTAACGAGCTGAGATTAGGAGCACACTCTTAAAAGGAGTGCTCCTAATCTCAGTTTGTTACCTGTATAAAAGACACCTGTCCACAGAAGCAATCAATCAATCAGATTCCAAACTCTCCACCATGGCCAAGACCAAAGAGCTCTCCAAGGATGTCAGGGACAAGATTGTAGACCTACACAAGGCTGGAATGGGCTACAAGTCCATCGCTAAGCAGTTTGGTGAGAAGGTGACAACAGTTGGTGCGATTATTCGCAAATGGAAGAAACACAAAATAACTGTCAATCTCCCTCGGCCTGGGGCTCCATGCAAGATCTCACCTTGTGGAGTTGCAATGATCATGAGAACGGTGAGGAATCAGACCAGAACTACACAGGAGGATCTTGTCAATGATCTCAAGGCAGCTGGGACCATTGTCACCAAGAAAACAATTGGTAACACACTACGCCGTGAAGGACTGAAATCCTGCAGCTTCCGCAAGGTCCCCCTGCTCAAGAAAGCACATATACATGCCCGTCTGAAGTTTGCCAATGAACATCTGAATGATTCAGATGAGAACTGGGTGAAAGTGTTGTGGTCAGATGAGACCAAAATGGAGCTCTTTGGCATCAACTCAACTCGCCGTGTTTGGAGGAGGAGGAATGCTGCCTATGACCCCAAGAACAGCATCCCCACCGTCAAACATGGAGGTGGAAACATTATGCTTTGGGGGTGTTTTTCTGCTAAGGGGACAGGACAACTTCACCACATCAAAGGGACGATGGACGGGGCTATGTACCGTCAAATATTGGGTGAGAACCTCCTTCCCTCAGCCAGGGCATTGAAAATGGGTCGTGGATGGGTATTCCAGCATGACAATGACCCAAAACACATGGCCAAGGCAACAAAGGAGTGGCTCAAGAAGAAGCACATTAAGGTCCTGGAGTGGCCTAGCCAGTCTCCAGACCTTAATCCCATAGAAAATCTGTGGAGGGAGCTGAAGGTTCGAGTTGCCAAACGTCAGCCTCGAAACCTTAATGACTTGGAGAAGATCTGCAAAGAGGAGTGGGACAAAATCCCTCCTGAGATGTGTGCAAACCTGGTGGCCAACTACAAGAAACGTCTGACCTCTGTGATTGCCAACAAGGGTTTTGCCACCAAGTACTAAGTCATGTTTTGCAGAGGGGTCAAATACTTATTTCCCTCATTAAAATGCAAATCAATTCATAACATTTTTGACATGCGTTTTTCTGGATTGTTTTGTTGTTATTCTGTCTCTCACTGTTCAAATAAACCTACCATTAAAATTATAGACTGATCATTTCTTTGTCAGTGGGCAAACGTACAAAATCAGCAGGGGATCAAATACTTTTTTCCCTCACTGTATAAAACGGAACGTGTCACTTTTATATGTTTATGGGAAACTGTCTCAAACTGTCATAAAACAAAATAGATGTCAGGCTAGTAGAGTAGGTTAAAGGGGAATCCCATTGTCATTCTCTCTCTACAGGTTTAATGAAATGAGAGAGAGAGAGGGGGAGAGAGAGAGGGACAAAGGGACAACAGGGCTACTCTGCCATTGTGGATAAGGCAAACACGTGTGTGTGTGTGTGTGTGTGTGTGTGTGTGTGTGTGTGTGTGTGTGTCACGGTAACCAGAGAGAGCGTGCGAGAGCACGTGCGTTATATAACACAATCATTGTGTGCCTGCGTGAATGTATATTGAGAGTGTGTGATGTGTTGTGTGTGTCGAGAGAGGCAAGAAAAGGGTTGGTTCGCCGGCTGGAGGGAGTAGGGGGGGCCTCTTGACACAGGCGGACAGGGGTGAGAGGGTCAGAGAAAGGGGGCAGTGTGTGTGGGTGGGGGGGTGTAATGTCGTGTTTCCTTCCCAGACTCCTTCCCCCACAGCTGGGGTCAGATGGGTCACCAGCGAGCCCCCCCCCCGTTCTAAAAGGAGCAGCAGTGCTGGAATCCCCTTCACCTCCCACACACACAGTGCATTCGGAAAGTATTCAGACCCCTTGACTTTTTCCACATTTTGTTACATTACAGCCTTATTCTAAAATGTATTAAATTGTGTTTTTTCTCATCAATCTACACACAATACGCCATAATGACAAAGCAAAAACTGTTTTTTAGAAATGTTAGCAAATTTATATAAAAAATAAATAAATAAAAAATAACTTTAACATAAGTATTCAGACCCTTTACTCAGTACTTTGTTGAAGCACCTTTGGCAGCGATTACAGCCTCGAATCTTCTTGGGTATGACGCTACAAGCTTGGCACACCTGTATTTGGGGAGTTTCTCTCATTCTTCTCTGCAGATCCTCTCAAGCTCTGTCAGGTTGGATGGAGAGCGTCACTGCACACCTATTTTCAGGTCTCTCCAGAGATGTTCGATCGGGTTCAAGTCCGGCTCTGGCTGGGCCACTCAAGGACATTCAGAGACTTGTCCCTAAGCCACTCCTGCGTTGTCTTGACTGTGTGCTTAGGGTCATTGTCCTGTTGGAAGGTGAACCTTTGCCCCAGTCTGAGGTCCTGACCACTTTGGAGCAGGTTTTCATCAAGGATCGCTCTGTCTCCGTCCCTCCTGCTGAAAAACATTCCCACAGCATGACGCTGCCACCACCATGCTTCACCATAGGGATGGTGCCAGGTTTCCTCCAGACGTGACACTTGGCATTCCGGCCAAAGAGTTCAATCTTGGTTTCATCAGACCAGGGAATCTTGTTTCTCATGGTCAGAGTCCTTTAGGTGCCTTTTCGAAAACTCCAAGCGGGCTGTTATGTACCTTTTCCTGAGAAGTGGCTTTCTTCTGGCCACAATACCATAAAGGCCTGATTGGTGGAGTGCTGCAGAGATTATTGTCCTTCTGGAAGGTTCTCCCATCTCCACAGAGGAACTCTGGAGGTAAGAGTGACCATCGGGTTCTTTGTCACCTCCCTGACGAAGGCCCTTCTCCCCCGATTCCTCAGTCAGGCCGAGCTGCCAGCTCTAGCAAGAGTCTTGGTGGTTCCAAACTTCTTCAATTTAAGAATGATGGAGGCCACTGTGTTCTTGGAGACCTTAAATGCTGCAGACAGTTTTTGGTACCCTTCCCCATATCTGTGCCTCGACACAATCCTGTCTCGGAGCTCTACGGTCAATTCCTTCGACCTCATGGCTTCGTTTTTGCTCTGACATGCACTGTCAACTGTGGGACCTTATATAGACATGTGTGTGCCTTTCCAAATCATGTCCAATCAATTGAATTTACCACAAGTGGATTCCAATCAAGTTGTAGAAACATCAAGGATGATCAATGGAAACAGTATACACCTGAGCTCAATTTCGAGTCTCATAGCAAAGGGTCTGAATACTTATGTAAATAAGGTGTCTGTTTAAAATTGTTTATACATTTGCAAAAATTTATAAAAACCTGTTTTCGCTTAGTCATTATGGGGTATTGTGTGTAGATTGATGAGGGAAAAAAATAATTTGATCCATTTTAGAATAAGTCAAAATTTGGAAAAAGGGAAGAGGTCGGAATACTTTCCGAATGCACTGTACACTCGCCAGTCAACCCATTAACGCCAGAAGCCCCCTCACTTGATTTCCTGCTCTCTTGCTCCCCATCCCACTCCACCACACACTCCCATAGAGTGGCATGTCTACCCCGGCACATTAAACCCAACACTCACAAGCTCTCAGACTGCCCCGGACACTACACTCAACAAGGGGTTACTGTAAGTGCCAGAGCGTGTATTACTGTATCTCCCATTATGTCTGGCGGTACTCAGAAAAAATCTGTTTTCATTCACATGGTACCGTTTAGTGCAAAGCAAAAAAAAAACACATACAGTTGAAGTCGTAAGTTTACATTTATTAGTCATTTAGCAGACGCTCTTATCCAGAGCGACTTACAGGAGCAATTAGTGTTAAGTGCCTTGCTCAAGGGCACATCGACAGATGTTTCACCTAGTCGGCTCAGGGATTAGAACCAGCGACCTTTCGGTTACTGGCACAACGCTCTTAACCACTACATACACTTAGCTTGGAGCCATTAAAACTCGTTTTTCAACCACTCCACAAATGTCTTGTTAACAAACTATAGTTTTGGCAAGTCGGTTAGGACATCTACTTTGTGAATTACACAAGTAATGTTTGTAACAATTGTTTACAGACAGATTATTTCACTTATAATTAACTGTATCACAATTCCAGAGGGTGACAAGTTTACATACACTAAGTTGACTGTGCCTTTAAACAGCTTGGAAAATTCCAGAAAATGATGTCATGGCTTTAGAAGCTTCTGATAGGCTAATTGACATCATTTGAGTTATTGGAGGTGTACCTGTGGATGTATTTCAAGGCCTACCTTCAAACTCAGTGTCTCTTTGCTTGACATCATGGGAAAATCAAAAGAAATCAGCCAAGACATCAGAAAGAAAATTGTAGACCTCCACAAGTCTGGTTCATCCAATTTCCAAACGCCTAAAGGTACCACGTTCATCTGTACAAACAATAATATGCAAGTATAAACACCATGGGACCATGCAGCCGTCATACCGCTCAGGAAGGAGACTCGTTCTGTCTCCTAGAGATGAACGTACTTTGGTGCGAAAAGTGCAAATCAATCCCAGAACAACAGCAAAGTACCTTGTGAAGATGCTGGAGGAAACAGGCACAAAAGTACCTATATCCACAGTAAAACGAGTCCTATATCGACATAACCTGAAAGTGTCACGTTCGTCGTGTAAAGGATTGGACCAAGGTGCAGCGTGGTATGAGTACATAATCGTTTATTCTAATAAACACAGACAAAATAACAAAATCCAACAGAATGTGAAGTTCAAGACCTGATCCTACATCAGATCTTAGAGCCAGACTATGCTAATGCTTTGTACACCTTTGACATCTGATGTTCTGTGGTCCAGGGGAAGAGTGGGATAGTAACTGACTTTGATTTGGGACTGAACTGTCCCTTTAAGAGATCCAATGTCAGGCCGAGTGTGGTATCGGCTGTTCTAAGATCAGTTTGTCTGAAGTGCTGACTGATGAGGGGTTCAGTTTGTATCATGGAACAGGCTGATCTGAGGTCAGGCCTAGTGTGTGTGCTAGCGTGTCTGTCTCTGGCTGACGCACGGCGAGCTGGAGAGGGTGGGGGGGGGGGGGCATCCGGTTTCAGTCCTGCCTAGGGAACACCTCACTGTGTGGTGTGTGTGTGTGTGATGCAGAAAGGCCTTATAAGGCATGGAGCGGGAGAGGGACCAGGGAGAGAGCCCCACACACTACAGCCAGACTGCCTGCTCTAGAGCTAGTCTCTCCTCCCTCTCTTTTCCTTCTACTTTCTCTCCCCTCACTCTGTCTATCATTCAGTCTCATCTCTTCCTCTCACCCCACTCACTTACATTTACATTTACATTTTTGTCATTTAGCAGACGCTCTTATCCAGAGCGACTTACAGTTAGTGAGTGCATACATTTTTATAATTTTTTTTATACTGGAATCGAACCCACAACCCTGCCGTTGCAAATGCCATGCTCTACCAACTGAGCTACATCCCTACATCCCACTTCCTACCCTATCTGTGTGATCTCTTTTTCGCTCTCTACTCCTGCTCTGATTTTACACAGAGTTAAAAATAATAATTTCTATGTCTCTGTTCTCTCTCCTCTTCTTTTATTTCTTCGGTTGTGAGGAAAGTTTCTTCCTTGTGCTTTGCCTTTAAGTGTTTCAGCTTTATCCTCAGTATTTTTCATTTTAAGCGTGTATTATATTGTATCATCAGAGAGGCAGACAGTTTGTGATGCTACAGCTCAAATGATCAAATCAATTAATCTCCTTCTAGCTTTCATTCTCCCCGACTCACTCTCTTCCCTCTCTCTCGACATCTATCAGACTGCTTTACTCCTTACATCCCATACCCCCTCCCCCACTTCCACTTCTCTCTTCCTTCTCTTCCCTCCATCAATCCATCTATACTTCTATCATTAGCCTAGACTTTTTCCACATTTTGTTACGTTAAAGTCTTATTCTAAAATGGATTAAATTATATTTTTTCCCCATCAATCTACACACAATACCCCATAATGACAAAGCGAAAACAGGTTTTTAGAAATGTTTGCAAATGTATTAAAAATAAAAAACTGAAATACCTTATTTACATAAGTATTCAGACCCATTCTTAAATGGAAGAAGTTTGGAACCACCAAGACTCTTCCTAGAGCTGGCCGCCCGGCCAAACTGAGCAATCAGGGAGTAGGGCCTTGGTCAGGGAGGTGACAAAGAACCCGATGGTCACTCTGAAGGAGCTCCAGAGTTCCTCTGTGGAGATGGGAGAACCTTCCAGAAGGACAACCATCTCTGCAGCACTCCACCAATCAGGCCTTTATGGTAGAGTGGCCAGATGGAAGCCACTCCTCAGTAAAAATACACATGACAGCTCACTTGAAGTTTGCCAAAAAGCAATCTAAAAGGACTCTCAGACCATGAAAAACATGATTCTCTGGTCTGATGAAACCAAGATTGAACTATTTGGCCTGAATGCCAAGCGTCACGTCTGGAGAAAACCTGGCACCATCCCTATGGTGAAGCATGGTGGTGGCAGCATCATACTAAGGGGATGGGAGACTAGTCAGGATCGAGGGAAAGATGAACGGAGCAAAGTACAGAGAGATCCTTGATGAAAACCTGTTCCAGAGTGCTCAGGACGTCAGACTGGGGCGAAGGTTCACCTTCCAACAGGACAACGACCCTAAGCACACAGTCAAGACAACGCAGTAGTGGCTTCGGGACAAGTCTCTGAATGTCCTTGAGTGGCCCAGCCGAGCACGGACTTGAAACCGATCAAACATCTCTGGAGAGACCTGAAAATAGGTGTGCAGCGACGCTTCCCATCCAACCTGACAGAGCTTGAGAGAATCTGCAGAGAAGAATGGGAGAAACTCCCCAAATACAGGTGTGCCAAGCTTGTAGCATCCTACCCAAGAAGACTCAAGGCTGTAATTCGTTGCCAAAGGTGCTTCAACAAAGTACTGAGTAAAGGGTCTGAATACTTATGTAAATATTATATTTCCGTTTTTTATTTTTAATACATTTGGAGAAAGAAAATCTAAAAACCTGTTTTTGCTTTGTCATTATGGGATATTGTGTGTAGATTGATGAGGAAAAATCTATTTTAGAATAAGGCTGTAAACTTAACAAAATGTGGAAAAGGTCAAGGGGTCTGAATACTTTCCGAATGCACTGTACCTCTCCTTGCATCCCTCCACTTCCCCCTTCCTTCTCCATTCCTCTCTTCCCTCACTCTCTACGCCTCGCTCTACTCCTGTTCTCTGCACATGGCCTCACTTCAAGGTTGAGTAATGGGACGGACCGAGTGGTGCTCTCCACAGCTCCTGGGATTTATTAGGAAAACACAACTCCTCTCGACTCCGGGCGCGTCACACACACTTTCCGCAGACAGACACATTAGAGTCGAGAAGTTTCAGAGTGCCGCGCACCGTAAAAACTAAATGGCTCCTTTGTTGCTGAGAAAATAAAATAGGCCAAATATCCCGCTACACTCAAGTCTTCGTGGATTTGCCATGCATAAAAAAGTTGTAACTCAGTAATAAGAAATTATGCTTTCCCCGTTCTTATAGGGAAAGAACCATGACTTCCTCTCTCTCTTTGGTCGTGACGTTAGCGCAAGGTAAAGGTGTCTTTTCCATTCCATGTTAAAACGACAACAATGCTTTTGTTTGCATTTCTGCAGAGCGCTGCTGAGGGCACCAAGTTAATGCACCACATCAGTAGACGAACCAGAGAAGCAGGGGATGAGCAGAGGGAGGGAAGGGGGGAGTGGAAAGAGGGAGAGATGGTTCAGTGCCAGCACAGGAAGTCCTGACTGGGCAACAGCCATTTCCTGTGTACTGTGCTGCATGTAAGAAGGGCTCGAAGTAGAAGTTGTGCCTAAGTATAGATCTAGGATCAGCTTTCCCAATCCCATCCCTAACCATATCCATCAGGAAGTAAAAGAGGAAACTGACTTTGGATCAGCGCTTAGGGGCAACTTCATTAATCGACCATAAGGGAGCCTTGAGGTAGAAACTACCTTTAACCACAGATCTAGGATCAGATTACCCAACCCCCAATCCTAACCCTAACCATTAGACGGATGCCAAAATATCTCATCTTGTGTAAGTGGTTAGCAACTTCTGGGCAACAAATTATACACCACATGGGGAGGTTTGTGTGATTGCGATGCACCCTACCTTGATGTCAAAGTTGCAGTCGAAGCGCTTGATGAGCACGATGAAGGCACCAGTGAGGTTGTCCCGAATAGGGGGCGGGTCGATGGGCTCGCAGGCATTTTCGGGCCGTGCACCAATCAGAAAGCCCTGTGGGTGTGACATCACAGTACAGTTAGAGCATCAGTTATGTGACTATCACTCAATAGAACATGGTCAATTTCACGAAAGGCCCACAAAAAAGGTCAAGAAAACAAAACGTGTGGGAGTAGGAGCAAATTCTGTCATTGACATTAAAGTAGAATCATCACCACAAACAGAGGAAATGTGGTGGTGTGCGTATTCATATTTGCTCTCCTCAACAGAAACTGGAATCTAAATAAAAATTCACTGGAAGGTCAAACATCTAAAATGTAATCCATTGGAATCTAGAGAGAAATGGTGAGTCTGCAGTCTGGTGAGACACTGAACAAAGAGAACAGAAATAAGAATTTAGAAATAGGCTAAACAATTCAAAATGGCTACAGCTACAGCAATAACTTTACTCAAAATTACTTTTGACCAGGGCCAATAGGGTCAAAAGTAGTGAACGAGATAGGGAGCCATTTGGGACTTAGCTAAGACTGATCAAATCCACGGTAAAATCCACAGATGAAACAAACCCAAACAAGAGATCATATCTTGGCAGTGAATTATTCTGGTTGACCCAGATGTCCTGTGCTGCAGGACGAGAGAGAGAGAGAGAAAGAGCAAAAGGGAAAGACAGAGAGGGATGGCAAACTCTGTTTGAGATGGTTAACCATATTGGCACGTAAAGTACTTGTGTTAGCACTGATATTATGTTGAAAATAGCATTCTAATATAGAGAGTGGAGTCCACACAGAGCACTGTATTAATGAAACCCAGCAGGTCCTGCAGCTCTGGGAGTCTGGGACCCGCCTCGGGCATGACTCGGCCTGTCAGAACACAGCCAGAGGGGCAGGCCCAAGGCCCAAGCCAATCACCCACAGGCCAGCTGAGAATGACAAAGATACTGTCCAATCACAAGCATACTTCCTGAATTTGATGGCCTGATGCTGTCCAATGACAAATTCTGTTCAAGTGTTTCCATGCAGAGAGGTGTCCAGGGGTGTCTTCAGTGAGTGAAACGTTCATAACATTGCAGACAGAAATGTAATAAATAGAGCTGACAGAATTAATTAGCTCCACATTAAACGATAACAGTGTTATGTGGAAATATGTTGATTTTGTCATATTTTTCCCGTTTCCTTGTACTATTAAATCCAGTGTAATGCCTTTTCATATCCTATCAGGTGCAGATGGTAGTCAGATTGTAGTCGGGGGTGGCAGGCTAGTCAGAGATAGAGATGAGGCCTACGTCCCAAATGGCACCATATTCCCTATATAGTTCACTACTTTTGACCAGAGCCCTTTGGGGCCTGGTCAAAAGTAGTGCACCATGTAGGCAATCGGGTGCCATTCAGGATGCAAACGAGGTGTAAATTGCTGTGGGAATCGGTGGGGGTGGGCCCGTGACTCTGCAGCTACAGTCAGCTGTGAAAGTGATGAGTTCATTTTAGTGGAGGAGCTAGAGTTCGCTCTCTGGAGCAGTGCCAATGCCGAGTGCTTCCCGGATCGTCAGTCCTTTTTGTGGGTGTGTGTGAACACAGTGCACGTGCACACGCACACACTGCTGAGACTGGTAGGTGTCCCTCAAGAGGAGGAACATTAGAAAGACCAGTGTCTGTGTGTGTGTGTGTGTGTGTGTGTGTGTGTGTGTGTGTCTAAATGGCAGCTACACACCTCTTGCAAGCTGCCATTCTCTCCAAATAACAAGAATGGAAAATGAAACAGTCAAATGTATAAAACATACCATCACTTTTCAATAGGATGGATAGAAACTCCAAAAGCTTTTGTTGTTACATTCTTGATTTGATACAAAGAGATAGTGAAGAACTGGCACTGGAAGCTGTTTATTTGGACTAGAAATCTCCCTGGATACCTTCCGCACGGGGGGCAGTATGAAAAATGTATGCACTCACTAATTGTAAGTCGCTCTGGATAAGAGCGTCTGCTAAATGACTAAAATGTAAATTAGATCACTAAAAAATACAACTTTAAAAAAAAATGTCTATGACAACACCACTGTCCCACATTTTCACCTGGCTCAAAATAAGCTACAATAGCTCCCCCTTTTGGCAATGGACCCACAAAGAAACCCACAAGGAAATCCCTAACCACAACTGTACAGAGCATAGTATAATTGAGGAAAAATCCAATAAAAAACACATGCCCATTTTCAAGTTCAACAACAAATTGTTAGTTCCAGATTTTGAATCCGTGGCCAATGTTGGTGAATCATTCCCTAAGCATATAGGCCTAGAAGAGGAACCATTTCAATTCCGTAGGTGGGTTTCCTCTTTCCCTTTAGCATAGTGACTCAGTGCTCAGTGACTTTCCACTCTAGAGGAGAGTGTGACTGGGTGACTGGATCATGCCACCTATTAAGCCTTTACCCCTCTCCTCCACCACCACCAACACATCCTCCCCTCCTCCTCCTGCTCCAGGGGTACTGTAGTATGGCTGCCCTCTGCTACAACCTCTCCAACCCTGTGTGTCTTTCGAAGGGTTTGGGATACAGCAGAATACTAATATCTGTTGGCCATTGATGAACATTGGACAATAAAGTAATCTTCCTCCTGCACTGTGGGATTGCACAGTGGTTGTGAAACCTAATCAGACTTTGATTCAAATACTATTTGAAATATTTCAAATACGTTGAGTGTTTGCTCTAGCCTGCCTGGAGTGCACGATTGGGACTATTACAATGTTGGGACTATTCTATTGTTCCATTAAACAAGGCAAGCTTAATCGAGCACAGATTAAGATTTCAAATAGCCTAGTATTTTAACACAGATCTGTACCTAATCCAAGTAGGAAAATGTCACTAACACAGAGTATAACACAGATTTGCCCTGGTAACGACAGAGGAAAACACAGGAATATTTAATTTGCCTCAAAAAGTCAGAATAGTAGAGTAGGTTTCATAGATACACTATACACACAGGTGGAGCAGCTCAGCTGTTTCAACTGTATTGAAAAATGTCGAAGCCCCTTCAATCCCATGATGTCACGTTACAATGAAACTACCAAGAACATAACAACTAAGCACAACACACAACAATAATCTCACAAGTAAGGTTCATTTTAGACAGCACAAAAATGGGAACTAGGCTAGTAGAGCAAAACATATCTCATCTAGGAAATCAAGTAGTCTCGGCACCCAGAACCAAATCAGATACCATAAATTGAAACTAGTTCAGTGGCGTTTGCGCTCTCCCTTCCTGTAGTGGAGAAGTGAGAAAGCTGAAAACAATGGTTCATGTGACTCGTGACGTACACTACATCACCAAAAGTACGCGGACACCTGTTCGTTGACATCTCATTCCAGAATCATGGGCATTAATATGGAGTTGGTACCGCCTTTGCTGCTATAACAGCCTCCACTCTTCTGGGAAGGCTTTCCACTAGATGTTGGAACATTGCTGCAGGGACTTCAGCCACAAGAGCATTAGTGAGTTCGGGCACTGGTGTTGGGCAATTAGGTCTGGCTCGCAGTCGGCGTTCTAATTCATCCCGAAGGTGTTCAATGGGGTTGAGGTCAGGGCTCTGTGCAGGCCAGTCAAGTTCTTCCACACCGATCTTGACAAACCATTTCTGTATGGACCTCGCTTTGTACACAAGGGCATTGTCATGCTGAAACAGTAAAGGGCCTTCCCCAAACTGTTGCCACAAAGTTAGAAGAACAGAATTGCCTAGAATGTCATTGTATGCTGTACCATTAAGATTTCCCTTCACTGGAACTAAGGGGCCTAGCCCGAAACATGAAAAACAGCCCCAGACCATTATTCCTCCTCCACCAAACTTTATAGTTGGCACTATGCATTGGGGCAGGTAGCGTTCTCGTGGCATTCGCCAAACCCAGATTCGTCCATCGGACTGCCAGATGGTGAAGAGTGATTCATCACTCCAGAGAACGCGTTTCCACTGCTCTAGAGTCCAATGGTGGCGAGCTTTACACCTTTCCAGCCGACAATTGGCATTGCGCATGTTGATCTTAGGCTTGCTCGTCCATTAAGCTCCCGATGAACAGCTCTTGCGCTGATGTTGCTTCCAGAGGCAGTTTGGAACACTGAAGTAAGTGTTGCAACCGGGGACAGATGATTTTTACGCGCTTCAGCACTCGGCGGTGCCGTTCTGTGAGCTTGTGTGGCCTACCACTTGGCGGCTGAGCTGTTGTTGCTCCTAGACGTTTCCACTTCACAATAACAGCACTTACAGTTGACCCGGGCAGCTCTAGCAGGGCAGACATTTGACAAAATGACTTGTTGGAAAGGTGGTATCCTATGACGGTGCCATGTTGAAAGTCACTGAGCTCTTCAATAAGGCCATTCTACTGCCAATGTGTCTATGGAGATTGCATGGCTGTGTGCTCGATTTTACACACCTGTCAGCAACTGGTGTGGCAGAAATAGCCAAATTAACTAATTTGAAGGGGTGTCCACATACTTTTGTATATATAGTGTATCTGGATGCAGGCCTCGATCTGTTCTGCTGTGAGGAAATGGCTGTTTCAGAAATCCGCAAATTGTGGACAATACGCTGTTTTATTGAAAGCGTACGACCAAATAAAAAATTAATATCGGTTTTGAGTCAGGAAATGTGTACTTTTCCACCTAAAAACATTTGCGATTATTTTATGTGGCCGACTGACACAAGAGTGAAGATGGGTAACAACTGTGCATGTGCGCTCGTTGGGGAATCCCTGCTACATAAAAGGACATGTCACGGGAGACTAGGAATCAAGTGGAGAATTGTACAGCCCAAAACTGAAACTTGGTTGTAATATTTGATACAGGGTAAAAACAGAACAAATAAAGTGTTTTTTTCTGGGGCCCTGTCCCAAATGGCAACCTATTCTCCTATGTAGTGCACTACTTTAGACCAGAACCTTATGGGCCCTGGTCAAAAGTAGTGCACTATATAGAGAATAGGGTGCCATATGGGACGCATCCTGGGAGTGCCAGCACCAGGGCTCTAACACAGTGGCATAGATAGCGGTTACTGGGCCGTGCTGAAATGAAAGTCAGGCTCCTGGCCAGAATCTGAGTGCATGGGGTTCAGTCTCTAAGTAGGCTACCAAAACATTTCCTTTTGCAAACGCAAGCACCGGCTCGGACAAAAACAACCAGGGATGAAAATACCCACACACTGACCAAAGCACAGGTAATGTTACAGGAATGTAGAACTTTTCACCATGGATTGATTGTATAGATCTTGGAGGTAGATCTGTGGACAGGAAATCTGTCAGCATGATCTTGCTCAAACCAACTCAGAATTATTCAAAACGACTTTGTGTATAAGTTATTTGATGAGTTTTCAGAAAAGCAGACCACCTAAAATAGTCAGGATCAATGGGCATTAGTTCACTATTAAAGAGATCTGTCTTTATGTTCTGGATGACTATGAGAAAAGAGGTCCCCATAACATTTTGTTTATACATCTTGTTGAGACCATCGCTGACTGTAGGGGGTGTCCCTAGCATTGCCAAAAGACAAAGAGCTGTGAATGGATCAGTGGTTCACCAATCAGGGCCTTGATGGACCACATGCCCTAGGTAGAACATTTCATTTTTGTAAAAAAATAAATAATTGAGGGGCCGTTTATTTCAGACCATCAGGTGACGGGAACTAGACAAACCAGGAACTAGACAAAACCTCCAGGGGACCATGACACAATGTCCTGACAACCATTTTGTGACGTCCTAACGACTCATTATTGTTTGCAGGGAAGCCTGTCTACACTATAAAACCTCTGACATGGAATAAGTGAGCATGAGTTTAGATCCACTGGTCAACACCACACCACTAACATAGAATGACAGCAGAGTAGGAACACCCACCCTTCCTGGAGAGACCAGTGTGTGTGCGTGTGTATGTCCAGTCACTTTTGACAGCTGCTGGAGACAACTGTTGTCCGGGGAACACACAGAGATTCAGTCAGTCCGTCTAGGTCCGGCCTAGCTCCCAGTCTTTGTCAAGACCTCATCCTCAGCTCCCTCCATGTTTCGCACGGGAAAGACGTGTACATCGCCACAGCCCCATTCCAAAGACGCAGGCTGAATCCAGCTACCGCCCTCCACCTTCAGGTGCCTGGGGGTGCCTGTGTATGCGGCCGCAGTGCCTACTACTACGATTTTGAAGTCAACAACCTTCCGTCCCTGTTCTGGATCGAGCGGGGCTTCTCCATCTGTCAGAGGCCTGCACCAGGCGCCGGGAGCAACGGGCTCAAGTTATCCTGCCTCTCGCCCGTCCATTAAGGGTTCTCAGAATCCTGTGAAATGTGGGAGTGGGCGGATTTCCTCGTCCTTCTCGCCAGCCGTGATTTTGGGCAGCTCCACGGTAAGAAATGTGACCGTTCCTGGTGCAAAAACAATGTCCTATCCCAGAGCTCGAGTAAATGACATTAATAAGCTGCTCCTGAATGTACTAAGTCAGGACATAGAAATCGATTCTATCATAGTCCATGTGGGTTTTAATGACATTATGAAGGGCAGCTCTGAACAGTTTAAACTGGATTTTAAAGATTGACGCTCTGCTAGACACTAACAAAAAAACCATCATATATGGCCCTGTGCCCTCTCTGAATCGTGGCATTGAACGCTTTAGCAGGATTCTTGCTCTTCACAACTGGCTACGTGATTATTGCAGCTCAATGGGTGTAACTTTTGTTGACAATTTCGATACCTTTTGGAAACAAAACACGTTTTATAAGGAGGATGGGATCCACCCAAATCATTTGGGTTCCTGGATCCTTCACAGCATTAGAAGGCTGCGTTGAGACATTATTTCTTTACATTTTTGGTCATTTAGCAGACGCTCTTATCCAGAGCAACTTACAGTTAGTGAGTGCATACATTTTCATACTGACTTACCAATGACCCAAGCCTAGCTCAGCTAATCCCTACCATTGTGACACAGAGTTGTCATAATGCTTCCGTAAATGTACATTACACTAGGGGTGTCGGGAGACATAATATAAGTAACCTAATTTATGTCCCTCTAACTGCCCTGAATGCCTCTGCTGATCCTACAGCTATTGTATGCAGTAATCATGTGCCTAAGAACCAGATTTATACTGTTAGCACTGAGCCGGTGTGCCCTAGGAGGAAGTCCACTGTGTGCAGCTCACCCTGCACTAAAGAACATGAGCACATCTACTGCTTGCTAAGCTTCCAAGTAAAGCAATAAAATCAAGTAAGCATCCCAGAAGAAAAGTGCTCAAAGTAGCCCACGTTAACATATGTAGCTTAAGAAACAAGGTTAATGAAATCAGTAATTTGCTAGTAACAGATTACATTCATCTCTGAAACTCACTGAGATAATACCTTTGATGATACAGTGGTAGCAATACAAGGTTATAACGTTTACAGAAAAGATAGAAATGCCAATGGTGGAGGTGTTGCTGTTTATATTCAGAACCACATTCCTGTGAAGATTAGAGAGGATCTCATGTTAAATACTGTTGAAGTAATATGGCTACAGGTTCATCTGCCTCACCTAAAGCCCATTCTGGTGGGAAGCTGCTATAGACCACGAAGTGCTAACAGTCAGTATCTGGATAACGTGTGAAATGCTTGATAATGTATGTGATATCAATAGAGAGGTATACTTTCTGAGTGATTTAAATATTGACTGGCTTTCATCAGGCTGCCCACTCAAGAGAAAGCTTCAAACTGTAACCAGTGCCTGCAACCTGGTTCAGGTTATCAGTCAACCTACCAGGGTAGTTACAAACAGTACAGGAATTAAATCATCAACATGTATTGATCATATCTTTACTAATGCTGCAGAGATTTGTTTGAAAGCAGTATCCAAATCCATGGAATGTAGTGATCACAATATAGTAGCCATATCTAGGAAAAACAAAGTTCCAAAGGCTGGGCCTAATATTGTGTATAAGAGGCGTTTTGTAGTGATTCCTGTGTTGTTGATGTAAAGAATATATGTTGGTCCGTGGTGTGTAATGAGGAGCAAACAGACACTGCACTTGACACATTTATGAAATTGCTTATTCCAGTTACTAATAAGCATGCACCCATTAAGAAAATGACTAAAAACTGTTAAATCCCCGTAGATTGATGAGGAATTGAACAATTGTATGGTTGAGAGGGATGAGGCAAAAGGAATGGCAAATAAGTCTGGCTGCACAACCGATTGGCAAATCATGTGACTAAACTGAATAAAAACAAGTAGAAACTACGCTATTAAACAAAGATAAATGACATAAAGAATGATAGTAAAAAGCTTTGGAGCACCTTAAATGAAATTCTGGGAAAAAGGCAAACTCAGCTCCATCATTCAAAGAATCAGATGGCTCATTAATCACAAAACCAACTGATATTGCCAACTACTTTAATGATTTTTTCATTGGCAAGATTAGCAAACTTAGGCATGACATGCCATCAACAATTGCTGACACTACACATCCAAGTATATCTGACCAAATTATGAAAGACAAGCATTGTAATTTTGAATTCCGTAAAGTGAATGTGGAAGAGGTGAAACAATTATTGTTGTCTATTAACAATGACAAGCCACCAGGATCTGAAAACTTGGATGGAAAATTACTGAGGATAATAGCAGACGATATTGCCACTCCTATTTTCCATATTTTCAATTTAAGCCTACTAGAATGTGTGTGCCCCCAGGCATGGAGGGAAGCAAAAGTCATTCCGCTACCTAAGAATTTACTGGCTCAAATAGCCGACCAATTAGCCTGTTACCAACTCCTAGTAAACTATTGGAAGAAATGGTGTTTGACCAGATACAATGTTATTTTAAAGTAAACAAATTGACAACAAACTTTCAGCATGCTTATAGAGAAGGACATTCAACAAGCACAGCACTAACACAAATGACTGATGATTGGCTGAGAGAAATGTATGATAAAAAGATTGTGGGGGCTGTTTTGTTAGACTTCAGTGCGGCTTTTGACATTATCTATCATAGTCTGCTGCTGGAAAAACGTATGTGTTATGGCTTTACTCCACCTGCTATATTGTGGATACAGAGTTACCTGTCTAACAGAACACAGAGGGTGTTATTTAATGGAAGCCTCTCCAACATAATCCAGGTAGAATCAGGAATTCCCCAGGGCAGCTGTCTAGGCCCATTACATTTTTTCAATCTTTACTAATGACATGCCACTGGCTTTGAGTAAAGCCAGAGTGTCTCTGTATGTGGATGACTCAACACTATACATGTCAGCTACTACAGCGACTGAAATTACTGCAACACTTAACAAAGAGCTGCAGTTAGTTTCAGAGTGGGTGGCAAGGAATAAGTTAGTCCTAAATATTTCTAAAACTAAAAGCATTGTATTTGGGACAAATCATTCACTAAACCCTAAACCTCAACTAAATCTTGTAATAAATAATGTGGAAATTGAGCATGTTGGGGTGACTAAACTGCTTGGAGTAACCCTGGATTGTAAACTGTCATGGTCAAAACATATTGATACAACAGTAGCTAAGATGGGGAGAAGTATGTCCATAATAAAGCGCTGCTCTACCTTCTTAACAGCACTACCAAGAAGGCAGGTCCTACAGGCCCTAGTTTTGTCACACCTGGACTACTGTTCAGTCGTGTGGTCAGGTGCCACAAAAAAGGACTTAGGAAAATTGCAATTGGCTCAGAACAGGGCAGCACGGCTGGCCCTTGGATGTACACAGATAGCTAATATTAATAATATGCATGTCAATCTCTCCTGGCTCAAAGTGGAGGAGAGATTGACTTCATCACTACTTGTATTTATGAGAGGTATTGACATGTTGAATGCACCGAGCTGTCTGTTTGAACTACTGGCGCACAGCTCGGACACCCATGCATACCCCACAAGACATGCCACCAGAGGTCTCTTCACAGTCCCCAAGTCCAGAACAGACTATGGGAGGCGCACAGTACTACATAGAGCCATGACTATTATTTAATTTTTTGACTACATGGAACTCTATTCCACATCAAGTAACTGATGCAAGTAGGAAAATGTTGTACTGTAGATATGTGGTAGTGGTGGAGTAGGGGCCTGACGGCACACTTTGTGTTGTGAAATCTGTGAATGTATTGTAATGTTTTTAAAATTGTATGAACTGCCTTAATTTTGCTGGACCCCAGGAAGAGTAGCTGCTGCCTTGGCAGCAGCTAATGGGGATCCATAATAAATACAAATACCTTCCAAGGCCACTCCCCTTCCTGCATCCAGAGCATGGACTAATCACAGATCTGACATGACTAGATAGGAGAAATCAGGGGTTCCAATGCATAGCCTACAGCAATCTATTCAAGTTAGATCAGTGATTAGGCAACCCCAAAGTAAACAGGGCCAAATCTAACACCAGTTTTGCTTCCTCTACTTGGCTTGGTTTTGGTTGGCTTGACCAGTTTTGGTCCCCTGGAGTCGAGACTGTTTTTAGTTGTCAAAACGGCAGTCAAGCATCTTTCATCATTTCACCAGAATAAGACCCTCAACATTTATTGGAAAGGAGCATCAAGCTCATACCATGCACTTTCACCACCCTGTGAAGTCCATCATAATTTATTTAATCTGTAGCCTAGTTTAAACTGCATAGTTTCCCAAGTCATAGTGGGAGGACCACACAACATGTCATCGAGTGACCCAAGTTTACTTCGATGGTTATTATATCAATATTTGCGTATAAAAGCATTTCCACCGCCATTTCTCGCATAATACATTTTACCGACAAAAAGATCCCACCAAGTCGAACAAACAAATGATCTGTCGGCATTTATAAAATTGTACCGAAACGTCCTGTTTCCATCACAGCTGTCGTGATTAAAAAAATAAAATACGGTATGACTTTACTCGCATAAAAACTGTGGATGGAAACATGGTTACTGACTGATTTCACCTGTAGGCCTATTCTTACACTTTGCACTTCAAAGTAAAACTCAGCTCTGTTAAAATAACACTGAAGAAAAACTATGATATTTATCATAGTGATTCAGGAGTAACATTAAAACAGAATAACATGCCCCACAAACATTAGATATGTATACTAAAAACCCCAAACTCAAATTGTTGAAATAAGTAAAAGAAATCAATGAGAGAATAGTCAGATTAACTGATAATTAAAATAGCAGTGCAGATGGCACTCTTTTGTTAAGTGCAGAGATGTATTATAGGTAATGAATGTGTAGGGAACTTCAGAAATTCTACAGACTTTTTGGCGCAGCAGAAAGATCAGCATACCCCAAATCCAGAGGTTGTGAGTTCAAATCCCAGGTGGGGTCATATTGAAAAGTCAGTAAGTACTAAGTGATCATGTCAAATGTAATAATATTGTCATTGTTTAAAGATTTGTACATTATTTTAGCTGAACAGGGTACCACTTACTTTAAAACCCCGATACCATTTCATTACATAATGGTTTGGGACACCTGGGACAATCAAGGGAGCTTCAGGGGACCATGACACAATGTCCCAAGAATGTCCTAAAAACGTCCTCGGGGACATCCCCGATACAAACCGGGAACTAGACAAAACCTTCAGGGGACCATGACACCAGGTCCCAACAATGTCCTAAAAAGGTATTCATGGCCGTCCCTGGGAAAAACCGGGAACTAGGAAAAGGTCCCCCAGAGATGTTCCCTTGGGACCATCACACAACGTCCTAAGGACCAGTAAAATAAACATCCTGAGAACGTCCTAAAAAGGTCCTGACATGGTCCTCAGTGACGTCCTGGGAACTTACAGGGAACTAAGCAACTGGCACACTTTCGGTCTGTGTGAGAGAGTTCAATGTTTCCAGTTGTGCCTTCGAGGGTGCTCTGGCCTTCCTCTCAGATTCTGATTACAGTAGTTTTAGGTTGCATCCCAGATGGCACCCTATCCCCTATATAGTGCACTACTTTTAACCAGGGCCCACAGGCTCTGGTCAAAAGTAGTGCACTATATAGGGAATATAGTGCCAATTGGGACGGACACTTAGCCTAGTCGTACACTGTGCCATTTTGGCGCATGGGAGGGGTGCGGTTCCTCTCAAAGAAAGCCCAGACTGAGGCCCACGGTGAAATCATAGGAGGTAAACAAGCTGGTAAGTCTCTGGTGATTCTGGTACAAGCTGCAGGCTCCTTTGTGGGAGGAAGGTTATTCTCCTATCAGGACTGCAATCCCTTGGACATGGAAGCCTCTGCAGTTAGTTCCTGAACATTCTTCTCTCAGTTCTTCCATTGTTCACTAGCCTTTGCAGATCGTCCAGGAATGGATAAGTGAAGGCAATAAGAAGGAAATAGGGGTGGGAGTGGTGTTCCTTAAGCACATGGACTTGTCCAATAAGGAACATACATTTTTGTTTTCTGTTGCAAAACGTTTCACAAAGTATTAATTTGCGTGCCCTAATGAACACGACCAGGGTTTAGCTACTGCTTGGACCTCCCCAATTGTCTCAGATCTGCGATGGAGACTAGACAAGGTTTAGCGAGGAGGGAAGGGGACAGCTTTTTTGGAGTTAGACTCAGCCAGACAGAGTTCTGGGTAAGTGCACCTGACGACACAGATAAGCACTCTGCTGGCAGGGTAAGCAGGGGCCTGGACAGTAGACCGGGATACAGTCAACATGGTCGACACGCTACATTCACAAACCAGTTTGTTAACACAGCAGGACAGGCTATGCTCCAAACACTGAAACTCTGCCACCGTTACGACCACAACCGCCGCAGGGCGACCTGCTGAAGACGAATGGCATCTGACCGAAGATGTAGAGACCATATTGTTTGTACAAGATGGAACGATAAGTACAATATGGAACAATAATGGAACAAGATGTCAAAGCAACATGATGGGGCCTAGGGTGTGGGTTGCCACACCTGCCTTCATAAAAGCCACAGTGCATCCACACAGAGGCTGGCAGAGAGTTCAAACGGGTGGGTGAAGTGGCTGGGCTTAGCTCCAGTCAGAGGGGGGTGGAGAGGGGGAATGAGAAAGAGGAAGAGCGGTAGAGTGAAAGAGTGAGTAAGAGAGAGAGAGAGAAAAAGGGGATTGATTGCTTGGAGAGAGACAAACGAAAAAAAAAAAAAATGAATGCGCAAGAGAGACAAAGAATAAGAGGAGAGGGAGAGGACTGAGCGGGTAAGAAAAAGAGAGAGATGATCTGCTTTTGCCCTCATCGCTCAGCTTTCATAATCTGATGCCTTACGCAAGAAGCCTGGCAGGCTGCACACATACAGTGACAGACGTGACCCCTGCCTCTTTACCAGAACTCGGAGGTGAGGGGCTTGACTCATTAGTTGGCACTGCCATCCCCCATCCTAGTCCATCCCATACTGGGATGCCTGGGGAAAATACTGTCACAACAGCAGGTGGGGGCATTGCCACAATGGAGCCAGCAGACCTGCAATACCACATGTCAGGCCATGCTCCAATGGTTTTGAATTATACCCTTTTCGCACTAACGTGCCGAACAGATCTGTACTGTGCTGGCTCAGATATGTTCTCTTCACATGGTCTTTTCCAGCAACTATGGTGGATGTGTAACCAGGCCAGTATAGTTTGGCTAGGTTTAGCTTGACTTGGCTCAGTAGTATGAAAGCTAGCTTCCTTTCCTAGCCTCCTTTCCTTCATGACGACTGAACTGAGAGGACTTGAAAGGTGCATGCACAATGGTGAAATCCTATACAGACCTTGATTCACTAATCATTAATCATGGTCCAAACACACCAAGACAGTCGTGAAGAGGGCACGACAAAGCCCTCAGATCCTTAAAAAGTTATACAGCTGCACCATCGAGAGCATCCTGACTGGTTGCATCACTGCATGGTATGGCAACTGCTCGGCCTCCGACTGCAAGGCACTACAGAGGGTAGTGTGTACGGCACAGTACATCACTGGGGCCAAGCTTTCTGCCATCCAGGACCTCTATACCAGGCGGTGTCAGAGGAAGGCCCTAAAAATTGTCAAAGACTCCAGCCACCCTAGTCATAGACTGTTCTCTCTGCTACCGCATGGCAAGCGGTACCAGAGCGCCAAGTCTAGGGCCGAAGGCTCATTAACAGCTTCTACCACCAAGCCATAAGACTGCTGAACAATTAATCAAATGGCCACCCGGACTATTTACACTGACCCCCCCCCCTTTTGTTTTTACCCTGCTGCTACTCGCTGTTTATTATCTATGCATCGTCACTTCACCCCTACCTACAGTTGAAGTCGGAAGTTTACATACACCTTAGCCAAATACATTTAAACTCAGTTTTTCACAATTCCTGACATTTAATCCTGGTAAAAATTCCCTGTCTTAGGTCAGTTAGGATCACCACTTTATTTTAAGAATGTGAAATGTCAGAATAATAGTAGAGAGAATGATTTATTTCAGCTTTTATTTCTTTCATCACATTCCCAGTGGGTCAGAAGTTTACATACACTCAATTAGTATTTGGTAGCATTGCCTTTAAATTGTTGAACTTGGGTCAAACGTTTCGGGTAGCCTTCCACAAGCTTCCCACAAAAAGTTGGGTGAATTTTGGCCCATTCCTCCTGACAGAGCTGGTGTAACTGAGTCAGGTTTGTAGGCCTCCTTGCTCCCACACGCTTTTTCAGTTCTGCCCACACATTTTCTATAGGATTGAGGTCTGGGCTTTGTGATGGCCACTCCAATACCTTGACTTTGATGTCCTTAAGCCATATTGCCACAACTTTGGAAGTATGCTTGGGGTCATTGTCCATTTGGAAGACCCATTTGCGACGAAGCTTTAACATCCTGACTGATGTCTTGAGATTTTGTTTCAATATATCCACATAATTTTCCTTCCTCATGATGCCATCTATTTTGTGAAGTGCACCAGTCCCTCCTGCAGCAAAGCACCCCCACCGCATGATGCTGCCACCCCTGTGCTTCACGGTTGGGATGGTGTTCTTTGGCTTGCAAACATAACGATGGTCATTATGGCCAAACAGTTCTATTTTTGTTTCATCAGACCAGAGGACATTTCTCCAAAAAGTACGATCTTTGTCCCCATGTGCAGTTGCAAACCGTAGTCTGGCTTTTTATGGCAGTTTTGGAGCAGTGGCTTCTTCCTTGCTGAGCGGCCTTTCAGGTTATGTCGATATAGGACTAGTTTTACTGTGGATATAGATACTTCGTACCTGTTTCCTCCAGCATCTTCACAAGGTCCTTTGCTGTTGTTCTGGGATTGATTTGCACTTTTCGCACCAACGTACGTTCATCTCTAGCAGACAGAACGTGTCTCCTTCCTGAGCGGTATGACGGCTGCATGGTCCCATGGTGTTTATATTTGCGTACTATTGTTTGTACAGATGAATGTGGTACCTTCAGCCGTTTGGAAATTGCTCCCAAGGATGAACCAGACTTGTGGAGGTCTACAATTTTTTTCCTGAGGTCTTGGCTGATTTCTTTTGATTTTCCCATGATGTCAAGCAAAGAGGCACTGAGTTTGAAGGTAGGCCTTGAAATACATCCACAGGTACACCTCCAATTGACTGAAATGATGTCAAATAGCCTATCAGAAGCTTCTAAAGCCATGACATCATTTTATTGGAATTTTCCAAGCTGTTTAAAGGCACAGTCAACTTAGTGTATGTAAACTTCTGACCCACTGGAATTGTGATACAGTGCATTATAAGTGAAATAATCTGTCTGTAAACAATTGTTGGAAAAATTACTTGTGTCATGCACAAGTAATTTGCCACAACTATAGTTTGTTAACAAGAAATTTGTGGAGTGGTTGAAAAACTAGTTTTAATGACTCCAACCTAAGTGTATGTAAACTTCCGACTTCAACTGTACATGTACAAATTACCTCGATTAACCTGTACCCCAGCACATTGACTCAGTACCGGTACCCCCTGTATATTTACATTTTTACATTTTAGTGATTTAGCAGACGCTCTTATCCAGAGCGACTTACAGTTAGTGACTGCATAATTTTTTTAATTTTTTTCATACTGGTCCCCCGTGGGAATCGAACCCACAACCCTGGCGTTGCAATCGCCATGCTCTACCAACTGAGCTACAAAGGACTATATAGCCTCTGTATTGTTATTTTATTGTGTTACTTTATTTAGTAAATATTTTCTTAACACTATTTCTTGAACTGCATTGTTGGTTAAGGGCTTTGATTTAAGTGATTATGTCAAATGTAAATCATATTGTCTTTGATTAAAGATTTTTACACTATTTTAGCTGAACAGCGTACCACTTACCTTAAAATCCCCATACCTTTTCATTACTTTACTTACAAATGGTTTGGGACACCTGGGACCATCACGTGACAAAAATTTCCAGGGGACCATGACACAAAATCCGAAGAACGTTCAGGGGACCATGACACAACATCCAAAAAACTTCCTAAAAACGTCCTCGGGACAAACCGCGAACTAGACAAAATCTCCAGGGGACCATGACACAACGTCCCAAGAACTTCCTAAAAACGTCCTGGGACAAACAGGGAACTATAAAAAGGTCCCCCAGAGAACGTTTCTTTGGGACCATCATGCAACGTCCTAAGGACTAGTAAAATGAAAGTCCTGAGAATGTCTGAAAACGGTCCAGACATGGTCCTCAGTGATGTCCTGGGAACGTACAGAGAACTAGACAAAGGTCCCCCAGAGAACGTTCCCTTGGGACCATCACGTAACGTTCTCAGAACATCAGTGGGAAACACAGGGAGACGCTTTGTTATTGTTTCAATGCTGATCCCCTTCAAACAACTTTTATTAACTGATAACATTACTACTTTCGAGTTATAAAGAAACAAACAAACAATGCACACCCTTGGGTGAGGTGCTGACTAACAGAGAATAAACTAAGCCTATACAATTGAAAAATGAAGTCAGAGGCTGCATTTCAAACACATAAAAGACACACCCTCCTCCACTTACCCTCGCCTTATGCCCTTGGGGGAATCCCCGCGGCCATCCAAACAATTAGCCAAGCAAGGGAAGTTGGCAACGTAAGCCCCTCAGCCCTCGTTTGTGATTGAGTTTGCGAGTGTACAATTTTGTTCACTCCGAGGCCTGAAACGCCACATTATTCAATTTGCGATGATTGTACATCCGCTAAGAAAAGTCAGCCAAAACTTAAAACCAACATCAATATGGAGAAGTTAACATACAAGTGTTAGTAAAAACAAATGTAAATAAACACATATCGTAAAAGTACTAATGTTTTTGTTTGGTTAGCTTTTGGAAACGTTAGCTAGTGCATACAACTTTCCCTGACATCACACCTATACACTGTAATTTTCAATTTACCTGATATCGTCGGTTGGCTAGCATTCGATGTCTGCGGATGCGTTGTCTTCTAGCCAAGATATAAAATGCAATCATAATTTACTGTATCGCATATAAAGCACACTCAACCGCTACCGTTGGTTCCATGATGACTGAAAACACAACCGTGGGACAAATGAGTGACACATTTCTCGGCAAGGGCGGTCGATTTAAAATTAATTCATTCTTCCCCTCGCCCCTGTTCCTGCAAGTGTCAACTCAACATACTTCATGATTCGTCATCAGAAGTCTACTTAATTTGAGGGCTGAGGGGAGAGGACTTTTACTTGTTTGGATTGCAGCCATACAGTACAGTCGTGGTCAAAAGTTTTGAGAATGACACAAGTATTGGTCTTCACAAAGTTTGCTGCTTCAGTGTTTTTAGATATTTTTGTCAGATGTTACTATGGTATACTGAAGCATAATTACAAGCATTCCATAAGTGTCAAAGGCTTTTATTGACAATTACATTAAGTTTATGCAAAGAGTCAATATTTGCAGTGTTGACCCTTCTTTTTCAAGACATTTTTACATTTACATTTTAGTCATTTAGCAGACGCTCTTATCGAGAGCGACTTACAGTTAGTGAGTGCATACATAAGACCTCTGCAATCCACCCTGGCATGCTGTCAATTAACTTCTGGGCCACATCCTGACTGATGGCAGCCCATTCTTGCATAATCAATGCTTGGAGTTTGTCAGAATTTGTGGGTTTTTGTTTGTCCACCCGCCTCTTGAGGATTGACCACAAGTTCTCAATGGGATTAAGGTCTGGGGAGTTTCCTGGCCATGGACCCAAAATGTCGATGTTTTGTTCCCCGAGCCACTTAGTTATCACTTTTGCCTCATGGCAAGGTGCTCCATCATGCTGGAAAAGGCATTGTTCGTCACCAAACTGTTCTTGGATGGTTGGGAGAAGTTGCTCTCGGAGGATGTGTTGGTACCATTCTTTATTGGCTTTATTGGCTTTACTTACATGGCTGTGTTCTTAGGCAAAATTGTGAGTGAGCCCACTCCCTTGGCTGAGAAGCAACCCCACACATGAATGGTCTCAGGATGCTTTACTGTTGGCATGACACAGGACTGATGGTAGCGCTCACCTTGTCTTCTCCGGACAAGCTTTTTTCCGGATGCCCCAAACAATTGGAAAGGGGATTCATCAGAAAAAATGACTTTACCCCATTCCTCAGCAGTCCAATCCCTGTACCTTTTGCAGAATATCAGTCTGTCCCTGATGTTTTTCCTGGAGAGAAGTGGCTTCCTTGCTGCCCTCCTTGACACCAGGCCATCCTCCAAAAGTCTTCGCCTCACTGTGCGTGCAGATGCACTCACACCTGCCTGCTGTCATTCCTGAGCAAGTTCTGCACTGGTGGTGCCCCGATCCTGCAGCTGAATCAACTTTAGGAGACGGTCCTGGCGCTTGCTGAACTTTCTTGGGCGCCCTGAAGCCTTCTTCACAACAATTGAACCTCTCTCCTTGAAGTTCTTGATGATCCGATAAATGGTTGATTTAGGTACAATCTTACTAGCAGCAATATCCTTGCCTGTGAAGCCCTTTTTGTGCAAAGCAATGATGACGGCACGTGTTTCCTTGCAGGTAACCATGGTTAACAGAGGAAGAACAATGATTTCAAGCACCACCCTCCTTTTAAAGCTTCCAGTCTGTTATTCTAACTCAATCAGCATGACAGAGTGATCTCCAGCCTTGTCCTCGTCAACACTCTCACCTGTGTTAACGAGAGAATCACTAACATGATGTCAGCTGGTCCTTTTGTGGCAGGGCTGAAATGCAGTGGAAAAGTTTTTTGGGGATTAAGTTCATTTTCATGGCAAAGAGGGACTTTGCAATTAATTGCAATTCATCTGATCACTCATAACATTCTGGAGTATATGCAAATTGCCATCATAAAAGCTGAGGCAGCAGACTTGGTGAAAATTAATATTTGTGTCATTCTCAAAACTTTTGACCACGACTCATCTCTCCTCGCTGTTTATTCCCAATATTTCAGCTAAAGAGCCTTCATCACCAAGACTGATAGGAGCATACAGCGTACCACTATGTTAGGTTTATTCAGTTACTTTAGGAACAGGGTAGTTCCCAGACTGAAAATAAAACAATTTTTTTTTTGGGGGGGGTTAAAAACTGAAATGAATGATTGATCATGGACATTTCAGACAGAGAGGTTAGTTAGAGAATGGAAAGCCTAGCAATGGACAACAACAAGCTCTTCACTGGGGGGAAACACAATGGCCTAGCTCAGAAGCACAGACATGAATCATCCCTGTTGCCAGCTGTGTGGGTCAACACATGACCTCATTCTCATTAGACAGCCATGGTGATCATGCTCCTGCGCAACACAGTGCTCTTCACTGTAGTTCCAGTTTGGCCACTGGTCCTAGGTCACAGCTGGGCCCACTACTAGTGTGTGTACCAAAATGCACCCTATTCACTATAGTGCACTACTTTTGACCAGGGCCCATAGGGCTCTATTCAAAAGTAGTGAACTTTATAGGGAACAGGGTGCCATTTGGGACGCCTCCTTAGAGTTCACTGTGATTAAATCAAATTAGATAAAATGCTTCCAAATAATAGATAAGCAGGGCCTATAATAAGTAAGTGTAGCATGTGTTTATTATATGTGTCGTCACTGAGTGTACAAAACATTAGGAACACCTGCTCTTTCCATGACATAGACTGACCAGGTAAATCCAGGTGAAAGCTATGATCCCTTATTGATGTCACCTGTTAAATTCACTTCAATCAGCATAGATGAAAGGGATGATACAGGTTAAAGAAGGATTTTTAAGCCTTGAGACAATTGAGACATGGAATATCTGCCATTCAGAGGGTGAAAAAGATGTGATGGTGCTTTGCTGGTGACACTGTCTGTGATTTATTTAGAATTCAAGGAACACTTAACCAGCATGGCTACCACAGAATTCTGCAGCGATACGCCATCCATCTGGTTTGCGCTTAGTGGAACTATCATATCGTTTTTCAACGGGACATTGACCCAAAACACACCTCCAGGCTGTGTAAGGGCTATTTGACCAAGAAGGAGAGTGATGTAGTGCTGCGTCAGATGACCTGGCCTCCACAATCACCCGACGTCAACCCAACTGAGATGGTTTGGGATGAGTTGGACAGCAGAGTTAAGGAAAAGCAGCCAACAAGTGCTCAGCATATGTGGGAACTCCTTCAAGACTGTTGGAAAAGCATTCCTCATGAAGCTGGTTGAGAGAATGCCAAGAGTGTACAAAGCTGTCATCAAGGCAAAGGGTGGCTACTTTGAAGAATCTCAAATATATTTTGATTTGTTTAACACTTTTTTGTTTACTACATGATTCCATATGTGTTATTTCATAGTTTTGATGTCTTCGCTATTATTCTACAATGTAGAAAACAGTAAAAATAAAGAAAAACCCTGGAATGAGTAGGTGTGTCCAAACTATTGACTGGTACTGTATATATTTGTTACTGCTCGACTAAAACAATCTCGGTAGACCAAACAGCCTAACAACCAAACAATCGACCAGTCGACTAATTAGGGTCAGCCCTAAACTCAATATTAGGAAGGAGTTCCTAATGTTTTGTACACTCAGTGTATATGCATTAGTGATAATTTTTGAAAATCAATTCACTCTCTTACACATTTTTAGTTTTACATTAGTTTTTCTGAGATGGGCATTCTCTCTCAAGAAAAAATGCAATCGAAAATCGGATTCCATGCATTATCGTTCATGTTCTGACGATGGTTATACTTTAACTTGTGTCAATGGCAGTGAAATGACACCGTGTGTAAACAGTCGACGTATGGACCATTGTTGTACCCACCTTGAGTCCATCGCTGGGCAACCGGTACCCAAACCGTGCAGGCAGGTCATCAAAGTTTCCCGTTTTGTTGTCAAATGTGTACTGAAAGAGAAATAAGAATACAAATCGCATCATGAACTACATGGTGGTGTTAGTAACTAGAAGTTCCCAGCACTGAGCCAAAATAGGTTTTCTGTAAGCCAGTCAGTCAGTCTGAATGTCTGTAGACCGCATGTCTGTCTGTGTATCTGTCTGTCTATCTGCCTGCATGCCTGCCCACCCACCCACCCGCCCGTCTGTCTCTCAGTCTACGGGACTCACGGCAGAAATGTCAGCCTCAACGGGCAGCAGGTTGAGGAAGGCGAAGAGCTGCACAGTGAAGATGGTGTAGATCTGTGTGGCGGACAGCATCAGCATCCCCAGGGAGAACAGCATCTTGCATTCCGAGCTGTGCCAGTCGACTGACACACACCTGCGCAGACACAGACACACGGATGGACTGTCCCAACGCTGGCGGCTCTCACACCTGCAGTGTACACACACACAGACAAACACAGGGTTGTCACTGTCTGTAGGCCTACACCTGCTCCCAGCCTCCCACAGAACAGAAAACATAAACACACCACACCTGGGTTCAAATACTATTTAAAATACCTCAATTACTTTCACATTAATTCGAAGTAGGTATTCAGATACATTTTACTTGAATAGACAAGTAGTTGAATATTTTTATGTAATTGGAAATACATTTGGAAAGTACGTGAAAATACTCAAATACACTGACTCAAATACACTCCCATGCATTAACCCAGGTATTTGAAAATAGTATTTGAAAATACTATCAAATCATTTAGGCAGACTATCTGGTTTTTACAAATAACCATTCAAATACTCAAATAAAAGTACTACTAAGTTTTGGACTGTGTATTTGAAAATACTCAAATACACAGGAAAAGTATTTTCAATACCAGATACTCAAATACCCAGGTCTGCACTACACACACACACACACACACACCAGTTCCACTGGAAAAACGGTGAGTATATGTCACTACAGTACATGTAGCCTGGTGTGACCCTCCTCTGTTCTGGAATAAGACAGTAGTGAATTTGTCATTGATTCGTGCCTAGCACACTCGTACCTTCGACAAGATTAAAGTAGCTAAGAGTACTAGCTAGGATATTACGGAGCTTGAATTAGAGAGCGGGCGGTCAGACTTTTGGATGAAAATATTTTGTCCCGCACATTATTTGGAAACAGTCATCTTTCTGTTTTGTATGTGTTAGCCTATCTATTGTATTAAAAGCACCTCTTTGTCGCACTATTCACATACTCTCATCAATCGCTGCTTCAAGTTCAGTAGCCTATACCTCTCCTCTCCTAGTTGGGCGTACGAAATCAAATTGCGCCTATATGTGTGGTCTCTAGGGTTGCAAAGCTACCAGTAATTTACCAAAGTTACTGGAATCTTCAGTCATTTTGTGATTAACAGGTAATTTATGTCAATCTATGGTAACTTTGGTAATTTATACTTTAATAACTTTTTAAAAAGTTAGTATTCATTTTTTATATCTGTGCCCATATTGTCCATTCGTTTCTAGTGGATAGACCATGTGGTTTAAGAAAAAATAGCCTAATTAATGAAACATTTTCTAATAAACAATGGAATCATTTTCAATGATCTCTGCAACACTTCCAACTATTTACTTTTTTCACAACTGCCACCAGTTTAGCCCCAAAACGCTTACAAAAAAGACAAATTGATGTAGTAAAATAAATAAAAGTGTGAAAAAAAAAGGGATATCTCATGCTGAAACCCTCATATTAAACACCAATGGTATTCACCAAGTTGATAGTTTATATTTAGGATGTTTTACAGCTTTGTCGTCATTATTTGATTATTTTATATATTTTACATGTGATAAGGCCACACAGAGGGTCAGGGATAATTACAGATACCTGTGATAATCTGAAGTACCCAAAAAGGCCACTAGATGTCATCTGATAACTTTCATGTTTTGGTGGGAATTTTATAAAAAATCTGGTAGTGTACTGGCAAACTTCCAAAGTTTTCAGTAATATTCCTTCCCTTTACAACCCTAGTGGTCTCAATTAAATATATATGGATGGGCGGAGAAGCACAGTGCAGTTATCTTTCCAAGGAAATTAGGCTATACTGTAGGCCTACTACATTTTCTGGAAATAAATATTGTCTCTGCCTGCAAATCGTCCCACTCCTAAAAGGTAGGCAAAATGTAACTCAAGAGAAAGTGCAAGTATCCGCTCTCTCATCATTCTTGCTGCTTCAAGTTCAGTATCCTATAGCCTACCTCTCCTCTCCTAGGTTTATAGCCTACCTCTCCTCTCCTAGGTTGTGTCTACACTTGACACTTACATGAGACTTCTGCTATCAGAATACGAAGATCGTATTAAAAAGACAGGTCTAGACGCACAAAAGTCGCTTTGTGGTCTGATTGTGTTCCGATCCGAAAGCGCATACAGTGGGCGATGTCATCAGCACTCCTCTCACAAGTCTCTGTTTTGGGACAGAGAGGAACCTTTTCATTCTAACATTGGGGGAAATACGTCCGTAGCGTGTGAGGAACGTGTTTACTGGCCTCATAAATGCTAGCCAGCTAGCTAATATTTTGAAAAACTATTTTTTGTTTGGCTAGAGTTATGCTAACCCGTTTGCAATCCCTTTAGCGTTACTTGCTGGCTAGCTACAGAGGTTAGCTTGCTAGTTAGCTACAGTAGTTAACAACAACTGATGGCAGTAGCTATCATATTTTTCCTATTCCACCGTTTGTAAAATGCATACTGGCATTTGAATATAGCGCAGGAAAGGGAATCCGGACACGGTAGACACATTTGAATGTCGGTGTAGACGCATGACGTATGCACTCACTAACTGTAAGTCGCTCTGGATAAGAGCGTCTGCTAAATGACTAAAATGTAAATGTAAATGTGTTCGGAATTCCATGATCAGAACTCTATGATCAGAATACTAAAGCTGCATGAACTGTCAAGTCTAGACACGGCCCTAGTTGGGCGTTAGACACTTCTCCCTTGCACAAATACAGCTATGTCTGTCCCAAGCTCATTGGGAGGGCCCAGTTGAAACAATGTTGCAAGTTCACTAGCAAAGTCTCAAGACAGACCTGCGGAGAAGAGAGGTGAAAGTGATTGAAAGAAACTGAACCACCCGCCAAGCGTAGAAAATGTGCATAAAGGATATATATGTCTGCTTTATGTAGGCAATTTCTTTAACCTAGTTGACAATGGAAGTTACCTGCTGCAGTGCTTTAGCCGCCAATTGCTCAAGGTATATCACTAAATGTGTCCATATGGGAGAGGCAGGCGCTCTTGCATTATAGTTGAATTTTTCCTTTTAGAAGTAGCCCTATACACTCGTACCTGTATACGGGTTGAAAATGGCAGATTTGGGCACTGATAAACGCCTAAATTGGAATACAGTGGCTGTACAGTATCATGATATACATGATGTCAGAGCTCTGGCTCTGCGCTTCACAGCGCTGTATGTGTTTTGATTGACAGCCATTCTGACCTTGAGCACCTTGCGCAACAAGAAGTTGCCTCCATCCCTCCCGCTAATTGGGCAACTTTTGCATTTGTTTTGTTGTCTGAGAGAGGGAAATGCTGTACATTAAGAAGACTATGTATTTTGAAAGATAAGACGTTTAAGATTATAATAAATTCCGCATTGATGTCATATAAGCAAGCCAAACACCCGTGAGTCCAAATGTGCACTTCACATTTCAATATCCTAAAACTCATGTCATATACAGTGCATTCGGAAAGTATTCAGACCCCTTCCCTTTTTCCCCATTTTGTTACGCATTATAAAATTGATTAAATAAAATGTTTTCCTCATAAATCTACACACAATACCCCATAATGACAAAGCGAAAACAAGTTTTTAGAAATGTTTGCAAATTTATAAAAAATACAGAAATACCTTATTTACTTAAGTATTCAGACCCTTTGCTATGAGACTCGAAATTGAGCTCAGGTGCATCCTGTTTCCAGTGATCATCCTTGAGATGTTTCTACAACTTGATTGGAGTCCACCTGTGGTAAATGCATTTGATTGGACATGATTTGGAAAGGCACACACCTGTCTATATAAGGTCCCACAGTTGACAGTGCATGTCAGAGCAAAAACCAAGCCGTGAGGTCGAAGGAATTGACCGTAGAGCTCCGAGACGGGATTGTGTCGAGGCACAGGTCTGGGGAAAGGGTACCAAAAACATTCTGCAGCATTGAAGGTTCCCAAGAACACACTGGCCTCCATCATTCTTAAATGGAAGAAGTTTGGAACCACCAAGACTCTTCCTAGAGCAGGCCGCCCGGCCAAAATGAGCAACCGGGGGAGAAGGGCCTTGGTCAGGAAGGTGACCAAGAACCCGATGGTGATTCTGACAGAGCTCCTGATTTCCTCTATGGAGATGGGAGAACCTTCCAGAAGGACAACCATCTCTGCAGCACTCCACCAATCAGGCCTTTATGGTAGAGTGGCCAAACAGTAAAAAGCACATGACAGCCCACTTGGAGTTTGCCAAAAGGCACCTAAAGGACTCTCAGACCATGAGAAGACTCGAGGCTGTAATCGCTGCCAAGGTGCTTCAACAAAGGACTGAGTAAAGGGTCTGAATACTTATGTAAATGTGATAGTTTTTTATTTTAAATACATTTGCAAAAAAGTAACAAAATGTGGAAAAAGTCAAGGGGTCTGAATACTTTCCGAATGCACTGTATAACTTATTACTATTATTATATATTTTTAATTGAATGTCCTTGTCTATAACTGTTCTGTACTTTGTCATGTATTTGTACCCCAGGAAGAGTAGCTGTTGCACATGCAGTAGCAAATGGGGATCTGCTAAATGACTAAAATGTAAAATGTTAATAAACGAAAGGGTACATTCGGTACCCAAGTCCAATCCAGACTTTTCAAATATTTTACGAAAGGGTCTGAATACTTTCCGAATGCGCTGTTTATGACAATGTCAATGTCAATGTTTATGATCACTGTTTGATGTACAGTTAAAAGATGACATGACGTCATACCCTGGGTTGTTCTCAACAGAATGAGCCTGTTTGACTTTTGTGAAGGAAATTCGCTATGGGCACACACACCTGAATGAACTAATGACTCCTTTCTATGCGTACCAAAATTATGATCTGTTTCCTTGAATTGCATTGTGAAAGCCTAACACTGTAATATCGTATTTTATAACTTAGCTAGTCATGTTGGCAATAGAAGAGGCTTTCAAATTATGCCCACCTGACCCAGATTGTGATTTATAAAATGGACTGTTTTTGGATAGTGTAAACAACAACAATAGACTTGGATGCAGGGTTTTGTTCCAAACAAAACAAGTGTGTTTGCTCTAGTTCCTCAACGGCTAGAAGAGCTATACTGAACAAAAATATAAAACGCAACATGTAAAGTGTTGGTTCCACGTTTCATGAGCTGAAATAAAAAGATCCCCGAAATGTTACATATGCACTCTCAAATTTTGTGCACAAATTTGTTTACATCCCTGTTAGTGAGCATTTCTCCTTTGCCAAGATAATCCATCCACCTGACAGGTGTGGCATATCAAGAAGCTGATTAAACAGCATTTTTTTTATTTTATTTTTTATTTAACCTTTATTTAACCAGGTAAGCCAGTTGAGAACAAGTTCTCATTTTCAACTGCGACCTGGCCAAGATAAAGCAAAGCAGTGCGATAAAAACAACAACACAGAGTTACATATGGGGTAAAACAAAACAAAGTCAAAAATACAACAGAAATAAATATATTTACAGTGTGTGCAAATGTAGCAAGTTATGGAGGTAAGGCAATAAATAGGCTATAGTGCAAAATAATTACAATTAGTATTAACACTGGAATGATAGATGTGCAAGAGATGATGTGCAAATAGAGATACTGGGGTACAAATGAGCAAAATAAATAACAATATAGGGATGAGGTAGTTGGGCGGGCTAATTTCAGATGGGCTGTGTACAGGTGCAGTGATCGGTAAGGTGCTCTGACAACTGATGCTTAAAGTTAGTGAGGGAGATAAGTGTCTCCAGCTTCAGAGATTTTTGCAATTTGTTCCAGTCATTGGCAGCAGAGAACTGGAAGGAATGGCGGCCAAAGGAGGTGTTGGCTTTGGGGATGACCAGTGAGATATACCTGCTGGAGCGCATACTACGGGTGGGTGTTGCTATGGTGACCAATGAGCTAAGATAAGGCGGGGATTTGCCTAGCAGTGATTTATAGATGGCCTGGAGCCAGTGGGTTTGGCGACGAATATGTAGTGAGGACCAGCCAACAAGAGCGTACAGGTCACAGTGGTGGGTAGTATATGGGGCTTTGAAGACAAAACGGATGGCACTGTGACAGACTACATCCAATTTGCTGAGTAGAGTGTTGGAGGCTATTTTGTAAATGACATCGCCGAAGTCAAGGATCGGTAGGATAGTCAGTTTTACGAGGGCATGTTTGGCAGCATGAGTGAAGGAGGCTTTGTTGCGAAATAGGAAGCTGATTCTAGATTTAACTTTGGATTGGAGATGCTTAATGTGAGTCTGGAAGGATAGTTTACAGTCTAACCAGACACCTAGGTATTTGTAGTTGTCCACATACTCTAGGTCAGACCCGTCGAGAGTAGTGATTCTAGTCGGGTGGGCGGGTGCAAGCAGCGTTCGGTTGAAGAGCATGCATTTAGTTTTACTAGTGTTTAAGAGCAGTTGGAGGCTACTGAAGGAGTGTTGTATGGCATTGAAGCTCGTTTGGAGGTTTGTTAACACAGTGTCCAATGAAGGGCCAGATGTATACAAAATGGTGTCGTCTGCGTAGAGGTGGATCTGAGAGTCACCAGCAGCAAGAGCGACGTCATTGATATACACAGAGAAAAGAGTCGGCCCAAGAATTGAACCCTGTGGCACCCCCATAGAGACTGCCATAGGTCTAGGATTTCTGGGATAATGGTGATGATGTGAGCCATGACCAGCCTTTCAAAGCACTTCATGGCTACAGACGTGAGTGCTACGGGTCGGTAGTCATTTAGGCAGGTTACCTTAGTGTTCTTGGGCACAGGGACTATGGTGGTCTGCTTGAAACATGTTGGTATTACAGACTGGGAGAGGTTGAAAATGTCAGTGAAGACACTTGCCAGTTGGTCAGCGCATGCTCGGAGTACACATCCTGGTAATCCGTCTTACTCACATCGGCTACGGAGAGCGTGATCAGCTGATGCTCTCATGCACGTTTCAGTGTTACTTGCTTCGAAGCGAGCATAGAAGTAATTTAGCTCGTCTGGTAGGCTCGTGTCACTGGGTATCTCGCGGCTGTGCTTCCCTTTGTAGTCTGTAATAGTTTGCAAGCCCTGCCACACCTAACGAGTGTCGGAGCCGGTGTAGTAAGATTAGATCTTAGTCCTGTATTGACGCTTGCCTGTTTGATGGTTCGTCGGAAGGCATAGCGGGATTTCTTATAAGCTTCCGGGTTTGAGTCCCGCTCCTTGAAAGCGGCAGCTCTACCCTTTAGCTCAGTGCGGATGTTGCCTGTAATCCATGGCCTCTGGTTGGGGTATGTACAACAGTCACTGTGGGGACGACGTCATCGATGCACTTATTGATGAAGCCAGTGACTAATGTGGTGTATTACCTGAATTCTTAGGATTATCTAGTTACCACCAGTGTTTGGAATAAATTGTGCTCATTGACAAAACAGGTCCTGGGACGCATTTTCACACAGATTTATTTGACAAAGATCCACAGTGGGTCTGTGTATGTAGCTTTATACTGGAGACAGGTTTATAATTGCAGTGAATGTCATCTATTAATTTACTGTTAGGCTATATTATTTCTGAGTAGCAGCCATAGGTAGCAGTCAGGGAAACAACAACTTGTTGTCACTTTAGAGGATAAAGCATTGAGATATTTCTGCATGACTCAATTCTTTGAATTATCTTGTCAACCGAGCAACACTACTTATTTTGCTCAACTAAAGCTTGAAATAAATTGTGTTTATATTAAAAGATTGGCCTGGCTGACATGAAAATTACATTAAGGGGTAAGGATCCACAGACAGAGGCTGATTTATTTTCTACGAATCTCTTCATTTGCAATGCTGGCTGCCATGGTTAACACAAATGCAGGACATTGAATGCTACCTGAACTGACTCAGAAGTACTCTTACTAACCTTTTCTCATTCTGTGTCTCCTCTTCCGGTGGGCCTGAGGCTCTAGGACCGCGACTGAGGACACCCTGGCCTGACACCTGGACGTGCCAGGCCCGATCGCACCTGGCCCCCCTCTACCTGAAACCTGCCTGTTGCTGTCTCCACTGGTTCTGTCTCCCCCTCAAGTCACCCCACCCCCACCCCCACCCCACTCCACTCCCCACACACCCAGAAACGTCAATGCCATTACTTACCATGCCGCCTTTATGAAAAGACATCTGACCATAGGGTCTTGAAGTGTTCGTACTTTCTATAGTCATTATGGATATTGTCGGAGCCTGCTGGCCATGAATACTGCACTGGCAGAGTGTCTCACATTAATGTAGTTGGTTTGACTTTTTCTATCAATTAATTACTGTTTGAAAAACACTCTTTATTCTGTTTGTGTGTGTACTTTTGTGTGATGGAGAAAATCATTTAACGACACCTTTCTTAATTCAGCCTGGTGGATCTTTATATTCTGCAAATTCTGAACAGTCATGTAACAATTGGAAGGATTACTAAATCCACCAAAATCTAAGTGTAGACATTTATAACATATACTGCCCTATTTTGTGAATTCTACACTGAACAAAAAAAGAAACGCAACATGTAAAGTGTTGGTCCCATGTTTCATGACCTGAAATAAAAGATCCCAGACATTTTTCATACGCACAAAAAGCTTAATTCTCTCTAATTTTGAGCACAATTTTGTTTACGTCCCTGTTAGTGAGCATTTCTCATTTGCAAAGATAATCCATCCACCTGACAGGTATGGCATATCAAGAAGCAATCAACTCTATGCGAAGGAGATGTGTCACGCTGCATGAGGAAAATGTATTTAAATTGACTGATTTCTTTATATGAACTGTAACTCAGTAAAATCTTTGAAATTGTTGCATGTTGCGTTTATATTTTTGTTCAGTATATTATTCTAAAGCTCGACAGTAAGTTGAGACCCCAACTGAGTCCCTAAAAAAGCGGGCCCCAGTTGCCCATCCCTGCTCTAAGACTAAGTGCTACTGAAATTGTAAATGGTTATACTATGTAAGAATAATGGTGCAACACTAATACACCTGGACGTGCCAGGGCCGATTGCACCTGGCCCCCCTCTACCTGAAACCTGCCTGTTGCTGTCTCCACTGGTTCGGTCTCCCCCTCAAGTCACTGCCCCCGCCTCATTAAAATGCAAATCAATTTATAACATTTTTGACATGCGTTTTTCTGGATTTTTTTGTTGTTATTCTGTCTCTCACTGTTCAAATAAACCTACCGTTCAAATTATAGACTGATCATGTCTTTGTCAGTGGGCAAACGTACAAAATCAGCAGGGGATCAAATACTTTTTTCCCTCACTGTAAATATTATAGTATTTTATAACAAATGTGCTTTCTCCCGCGATGGATAGCGGTCACTTTCCACCGTTGAATTTGCGCTTTTCCCTATATGTTGCTATGTGCATAATAGCGAAGTTAACCAGCATATTGGTGTTGAGAACAATGCGGCGGAGGCAGCAGCGGAGTGAGGAATAGAGAAAACAGCCCTTGCCTTAATTGTCTAAGAAAATTGACGAGAGAGCAAACCTCAACTTAATTAGGTCTATAATCAATAGCCTAACTGTTAAACGTGCCTAGCTTTATAGAATCATCCATATATACTACAGAAATAAGACAGATCCTACTTCTGTTGCAACCGCAAAATGTTGGATAAAGCAATTTCACAAATTCAGCTGTTTTTAATCTTTGCGCTGCTGTAATAAAGGCTTTACAATTTGTTTTCGTTAGAACAGACTGATATTACTTATAATTTATTTAGTGTTGTTTACAATGTTCAAAACAGGCAGAAAAATTATATTGTAATCTAACAGCACCTGTTTGTCACACAATATGCACGCAGCTCTCGCTCCTATAACCTCCTTTTTCTTGATCTCCTTCTTATTGTTATTATTACAATTATTACTATGATCATCATTATAATAATAAGTAATGTCGTTATCATTAGTAGGCTTCTTAAAATATTAATAATAAATTACATTTCTATTGCGCTTTTCGTAGAATCTCAAAGCATTTCAAGAGCAAAAAAACAAACAAGTAATATATCAACCAAGAGGCCAAGTATTTTCAAAGCTGCATCCTCTGAAGATGGAGAGGGTCAGTTCATGGCTTGAGCGAAGGGAGCTGGACATAGGATGGTAGATGACGTTAATGGAGTCTGCTGATGATCTTGTAGAGGGCAAGTCTGGGAACCAGCCCGTCTTATAGCCACTGGACTTCTCCTCTTCCACTCTGTGTAGCACCCACTTGGGTGATGCCTCAGCAGTTCTGGGCACCAGAAAGCTCACCACACAAAGTTCAGAATGGTAACCAGTCTTCCTTTCTACAAGCCTTCTGCCTCTGCATTGCTGTATTCCTCCATCTCCCATTCCCCTCACACGTCAGGCGACTCCTCAAATGATATTCTCAAAGGATCAGGAATTGGCAGCCAAGTGAAACAAAAAAAAGATTGTACTTTGTCCAGATGCATTTTTCAAACAAAAGCTAGCTAGACAAGCCAAAAAGTGTTAACATGTCGGTTAAAATCCATGGCTCAAAAACGCCAGATAAATGCAATAAAAACCTCAATGTTATCAAAAGCAAAAGAGCTGATTAAAAAACAACAATTAAAAACATTTAAAAATATCTAAATATGTAAACATTTACAGGAGCTCTGTGCTTAGGCTGCTACTAGGGGGCCATGGCAACTATATAACTATTATAGTAGTAGCCTTGTATAACCACCATCAAGCTGTAGGCCAAAGAGCGTGTCCTGTTTAGTCTTAATACCATAACTTACTTAAGTCTAGATTTCAATATATAGGCTACTGTATCAATCAATTAATCATTCGTTCATGTCATCACACAGCAAACAAGTCATTCATGCTTTGAAATGCAATCCAGCATTTTAGTTTTAAAATGAAATAACAAAGGGAGCTTTGGATAATTAGCCTAAGCAATAAATAAACTGCAATTCATAAATGCATGGAACTTTTTTTAAGTCTTTGCTGTTATAAAGGATTTATATATTATACTTTTTTTCATTAGAACAGACTCTCTGGTACACTTATCATTTATTTAGTGTTGTTTGCACTGTTCCAAATGGTCCGAAAAAAGTTATATTGTAATCTAACAGCACCTGTTTGGCACACAATACTCACGCAGCACTTGCTCCTATACCCTCCTTTTTCTTGATCCCCAGTAGTTTCCATAACCATTTCAAATGTCTTCCACACATCTGACTTCCCCTTTCCCTTCTGAGTAACCAGTATCATCTTATTAACCATTTATTTTAGCCAATCATCAGTAATCTGAGCCAGTGCAGTACAAGTTGAGGGGAGGGAATGGCCGGCAGGGATGTAGCTCAGTTGGTAGAGCATGGCATTTGCAACGCCAGGGTTGTGGGTTCGATTCCCACGGGGGGCCAGTATAAAAATAATAATAATGTATGCACTCACTAACTGTAAGTCGCTCTGGATAAGAGCGTCTGCTAAATGACTAAAATGTAATATATATGTTTTATTTATTCTTTCACAACATTTCTCAATTGACAGTATTTCAACCAATCAGCTGAGCAGCCTGACTGGTTTGCCACATTTTTAGCATTGTTTCTTTGAACCATACCATTTTTCAATTCAACAATCCAGGGGGCTCTCTAACAGTTCTCACAATTCGTTTCTTAACAGGTTCATGTTTGTCAACAATTGGCAAGAATCGTTTTACAAATACTCCATGCATCTGGATTCTCCTCCTTATACACATCAGACCAAGATAAATGTTTAACATCTTCAACAAAAGAGTCTTGAGAAAACATTTAGTATGATGTCTTATGAATAACTTTAGGCCCTGCCTTTCGTACTTTGTCTTTCCTTGTTATCCCATGGGTGTTACAAATAAGTCCACCTCTTAAATAATCCATTTAAATTAATTTCCAAAATGTTAACATTTATAAACTGACATTTCTTATGTAAAATTAGATTATAATAATCTCCCCTAAAAGTTATTAAAATAAACAGATCATTGCTATTCATCATGAAAGTAGCACTTTTAACAAGGGGGTGTCCAATCATATCCACATAGATCAATGTGGACCTAGGCTTTTGTTCTTGCCAACCAGATTCAACTAATCATAGACTTTAATCAAGACATGATTAGTTGAATCAGGTGTTATTGCTTGGTTAGAACAAAAACCTGCACCAACACCGGCTCTCTGTGGATAAGACGCCATGCACAAACACCATAACACACACAATTTCAATGAATTATCTGAAAGCTGATTCACATTTGCTATTTTTGTTAATTACTTCAACAAATCTCCCTCTCTACTGTTGTATTACAAAGGTACAGGTGGTGGACCAAAAAAACGAATTACCTGGCTGAATGAAGGACAACAATATGACAATGCCCCCATCTGAAAGTGAGTAGTCACCCAATAGTCATCTTCTTGTCCCTCATTTGTTTGCATTTCTGTCCCCACTTGTAGGTCTTTCTATCCCTGATATCCCTCACCATGATCTTATTCTACTCTCTCTGCATCAACAACTGCCTGTCCACTCCAACCGTCTTGGAGAGAGTACAGAGGTTTCTAACTGTATATTTGTTTCTAATCTTGGTAAATGGCTAGATGCATAATATAAGTGTAGTTTGTGTGTTTTAATCAACTTAAATTAAAAAATTTTTTTTTTTAATCATATTTATGCTCAGGTTCATTTAATCTTGTTGTAGTTTACCAAGTTATGTTGCTACTGTGTGACTGTGACATGCAGGACTGCTAGCATGAAAATAGCAGTCGTGCAAGAAATAGTAATTAATGCCCATGAAATATGCTATCATGTGCACTCAATTTTTTAAAAATATATTTAAGCAATAAGGCCTGAGGAGGTGTGGTATATGGCCAATATACCATGGCTAAGGGCTGTTCTTATGAACGACGCAACAAGGAGTGCCTGGACCCAGCCCTTAGCTATGGTATATTTGCCATATATCACAAACCCCTGAGGTGCCTTATTGCTATTATAAACTGGTTACCAACGTAATTAGAGCAGTAAAAATAAATGTTTTGTCATACCCGTGGTATACCACGGCTGTCAGCCAATCAGCATTCAGGGCTCGAACCACCCAGTTTATAATACCTTTACTCGTTACTTCTTTCAACACTAATGAATTGCTTAACTTATTACTCCATGGAAAAAGTAATTTGTTACACTACTCGTTATATAACTTTTGCGTTACACCCCAAAACGTTGCGTGTCCTCACTCAATTTAAACAATGTCAACATTACGTAGGCCTATACACCAACACAAGTAGCTTAAATTACCAAGGATAAGGGCATCATTTCCTCTACTACATAATTTGTAAGTCGCTCTGGATAAGAGCGTCTGCTAAATGATGTAAATGTAAATGTAAATACCCAGTTACAAGCTTGTTCAGCTCTCCCTGGGTTACAGTCTTTCCTCCTGAATGATTAAAATCAAGCCTTGACTGGACTTGGATGTGGTAGGCCTACAGTCATCTTCAGCAGCAGTTGTCAGGTCTCGGGGGTCTTTCGCTATGAGTTTTGTGTTGGCATGTTACCTTTGCAGGTGCTTCAAGAGATTGGAAGTCGTGTTTCTAGCAGTGGAGAGCTATTTCTCGCCTGGGCACAGTTTACAGCTATTTCTTGTCACTTTGTCCTACCAAATCAAAGTAATGGGAGTACTTCCACGCTGAGAAAGTAAATGTTTTAGGTGCTTCTGCCATTTTTCATCTCCCTCACTAGTAGTGCGTGCCTGCATAATCAGGAACTTGGTGAGGACAAAAACAATTAGAATCTGGGGCGAGGGGATTTTTTAATATTGCGCCAACGGAGAGGGAATAATAATCACAAATATTTTTGGGGATCAATAACTGTAATAGGAAGGGAATTATAAAAGTAACAACAAAAATGTGATCAGTGTTATTACTCAAATTGGAACAATAACTCAGTTATATTATTACTGTAACGCTTTAATCACAACACTGCACATGGCCTACTTGGATGACAACCTATTTAGTAAGCCAAGCTATCATTTGCCTTTGGTGATCTTCATTTGGCAAGTGAGAACTTGCGAGCTAATGTTACGCTTGTCACAAGTACTCTATCTAGCGAACATAAGCACAGCTGCAAAGTGGAAAATCTGGTCCAACCCTGTTTCGCAAGCTTTTGCAAGTATTCTAAATATACCCAATGAAGCAAGCTGCAATTATTAGCAAGCTAAAATACAGTTAGGCAACTGTCAAACTTGAAGTCGGAAAATATTCTGACCCTACACTTGCTTAAAGTTGCACTGGGGTCGAACATATTTCCTGTTTAGTTTAAGACACTGCGGAGCTGGCACGAGATATGGCTCAGAAAACGTACCACAATCCAGGGATGAGAAATTGCGTTGTACTCAGAATTGTCCAATTATCCCAACTGTTACACCGAGAAGATTGAACGACTGTTAGTTTTAATCCAGGGATGAGAAGGCCATTTCTCAAGGTACGTTTTCCGAGCCATATCTCGTGCCGGCTCCGTGGTGTCTTAATCTAAACAGTAAATCTGTCCGACCCCAATGCAGCTGTAAACAAGAGTACGGATCGGAATCTATTCTGGCTACATTATATGACTTGAGTCTAGCCACCAGCATAGTTTATGTTGCTAACAGCTAGCTAACGTTAGCTAGCAATCAACGCTAGCTACAAATGCTATAACAGTTAGTTAGCTAGATCTTGGATCCTTACCTTTAAATCAGACCGAAGTTTCATCTGCTTTGAAAAAAGATGCGTCTAATATGGACATTACAATTATTTGCTATCTATCAATAGAATCGCAATAATTTCCAAGAACTTAATTCCGTTAGTTAGACATGTCAGTACGACAGAATGTCAACAATAATCCCTAGCTAGTTTCTGTTTCTTCTTCTTATTCTTCTTCTTCTTCTATGATATAATGGCGGTACGCAAACAAACGTTAAAGGTGCATGCCGCCACCAACTGTGCTGGAGTGTGTGGTCAATGACGGTTTACAATATTTCTAAATCCTCCTACCTAACTCATTACTTCAGAGAAGATAAAAAAGAGCCATACTAACTTCTAATATACCCTCTCCATTCCCAAAATCCCTACCAACCCCCCCCCCCCCCCCCCCCCCAACCTCAATGACCCTACACTTCATCCTTCCCTTTCTACAACATACTTACAACAATATAACAACACATGCTCCACTGTTTGTTTCATCGACCATACACTCCAGACACAAACCATTCATATGCTTGTCAACCAGATGTAATGATGAATTCAATGTACAATGTCCTAAGCGCAATCGAGCAAACACCACCTCTTCCTTCCTAATCTGACCTTTGAATCTTGGTCCACCGACCTTTCTTTGGAGGGCCTATAAATGCCGGCCCTTTGGCTCAGAGTCCCATCTCTTCTGCCACACAGCTATCAAAATGGCTCTGATCTTACATTTGGCCTCACCTCTACCCAGTAGAACATTAATATAAATTAAATCTAGTTTCAAAGCTCTTTTGGCTAACTGGTCTACAATTTAATTCCCTTCCACACCCGAATGTGCTGAGACCCAGCAGAATCTCACTACTACACCCAGTCTCTCAATTCTCCATAATAACATTAATACCTCAAATAGTAGATCACTTCTATTAGATTTACCTGATGATAAACTATTCAATACAGACAGAGAATCTGAGCATACTATAATTCTAACAGGTTGTACGTCCTCCACTCACTGGAGGGCAACTACTATCGCCAACAGTTCAACTGAGTATTCTGACAGTTCATCTGTTAGTTTTCTACATATCTGTACATCAAATTCAGGAACATAAACGCCTGATCCTGTGCGCCCAATATCTGTGAAAAGCGTAAAAAAATCATAAAAACTTCTACCAATGTAATTGTCAACCAGTTTCCCTATATCACTGACTTCTGACCAATCTTTCATTTTCTCTACCAAGGTTAGATCAACAACAGGATTTGGGAGTAACCATGGAGGAACATCCCCTATCACCACAGAAGGGCCAACCTCCAAATGCCTCAAACCACCCTCATCAGCAAGCTTTCCAACTGTCCAAACAAAACCACTGCCTAGTCTACTAGTATATTCCCAACAGTCATCTAGAACAGTAGCAGTGGGATGCTCAACCTCACAGCCTTTCAACCTAACCCAATAAGCTAATGACCATTTTTTACGCCGTATATCCAAAGGCATCTCACCTGCCTCCACTAGTAAGGCACATACAGATGTTGATTTAAATGCACCAATACATATCCTTAAAACTATATACTGGATTCTGTCTAGCCTCTAAAGCCAAGTCTTCACCGCTGTTCCACCAGTAATCAATTGTCGTCCGGATCAGAGCTCTATAAATATCCATCAACGATTGTCTGTCAGCACCCCATTCATAACCAGAGACCGAGCGCATAAGATTCACCACCTTCTTACACTTTGTTTCAACATTTATGACATGATCTTTCCATTTATATCGCTCATTGAACCATAGACCCAAATATTTGTACTTAGAAACCCTCCCCATAGGCTGGCCATACAGAAACAACTGTATATTATCAGCAACTTTCTTCTTCGAGAAGAACATACAACAAGACTTCGCTATTGACAATTAAAAATCCCAGTCAATCGACCATCTTTCAACATCCACTATAGCTTGTTGAATAGATTTGATCATGAGAGACATTCCTTCCCCTCTTCCAAATAGCGCCATCATCAGCAAATAGGGAAGCCCCAATTCCCCCCTACCTACAGTACCAGTCAAAAATTTGGACAGACCTACTCATTCAAGGGTTTTTCTTAGTTTTGACTATTTTCTACATAATAGTGAAGACATCAAAACTATGAAATAACACATATGGAATCATGTAGTAACCAAAAAAGTGTTAAACAAATCCAAATATATTTTATATTTGAGATTCTTCAAATAGCCACCCTTTGCCTTGATGACAGCTTTGCACACTCTTGGCATTCTCTCAACCAGCTTCATGAGGTAGTCACCTGGAATGCATTTCAATTAACAGGTGCGCCTTCTTAAAAGTTAATTTGTGGAATTTCTTTCCGTCTTAATATGTTTGAACCAATCAGTTTTGTTGTGACAAGGTAGTGGGGGGGGGGGTATACAGAAGATAGCCCTATTTGGTAAAATACCAAGTCCATATTATGGCAAGAACAGCTCAAATAAGCAAAGAGAAATGACAGTCCATCATTACTTTAAGACATGAAGGTCAGTCAATCTGGAACATTTCAAGAACTTTGAAAGTTTCTTCAAGTGCAGTCGCAAAAACCATCAAGCGCTATGATGAAACTGGCTCCCATGAGAACCGCCACAGGAATGGAAGACCCAGAGTTACCTCTGCTGCAGAGGATAAGTTCATTAGAGTTACCAGCCTCAGAAATTGCAGCCCAAATAAATGCTTCACAGAGTTCAAGTAACTGACACATCTAACATCAACTGTTCAGAGAAGACTGTGTGAATCAGGCCTTTATGGTTGAATTGCTGCAAAGAAACCACTACTAAAGGACACCAATAAGAAGAAGAGACCTGTTTGGGCCAAGAAACATGAGCAATGGACATTAGACCGGTGGAAATGTGTTCTTTGGTCTGGAGTCCAAATTGGAGATTTTTGGTTCCAACCGCCGTGTCTTTGTGAGACGCGGTGTGGGTGAACGGATGATCTCCGCATGTGTATTTCCCACCGTAAAGAATGGAGGAGGAGGTGTTATGGTGTGGGGATGCTTTGCTGGTGACACTGTCTGTGATTTATTTAGAATTCAAGGAACACTTGACCAGCATGGCTACCACAGCATTCTGCAGCGATACGCCATCCCATCTGGTTTGGGCTTAGTGGGACTATCATTTGTTTTTCAACAGGACAATGACCCAACACACCTCCAGGCTGTGTAAGGGCTATTTTACCAAGGAGAGTGATGGAGTGCTGCATCAGATGACCTGGCCTCCACAATCCCCCGACCTCAACTCAATTGAGATGGTTTGGGATGAGTGGGACGGCAGAGTGAAGGAAAAGCAGCCAACAAGTGCTCAGCATAGGTGGGAACTCCTTCAAGACTGTTGGAAAAGCATTCCAGGTGAAGCTGGTTGAGAGAATGCCAAGAGTGTGCAAAGTTGTCATTTACATTTTAGTAATTTGGCAGACGCTCTTATCCAGAGCGACTTACAGTGAGTGCATACATTATTTTTTTTCATACTGGCCCACCGTGGGAATCGAACCCACAACCCTGGCGTTGCAAACGCCATGCTCTACCAACTGAGCTACACGGCAAAGGGTGGCTTTTGATTTGTTTAACACTTTTTTGTTTACTACATGATTCCATATGTGTTATTTCATAGTTTTAATGTCTTTACTATTATTCTACAATGTAAAAAAAAATAAAAATAAAGAAAAACCCTTGAATGAGTAGGTGTGTCCAAACTTTTGACTGGTACTGTACTTTCGAAAACATATTGTTAATCATAATGTTGAACAAAATAGGACTGAAAACACTGCCTTGAGGAATAGCATTGTCAACTCCATAGGCATCAGATAAAATGGATCCTATTTTATCTCGAAATAGCGATTAAATAAGAAGGCCAAAACCCAGTTATATAATCTCCCACCAATACAAAGTCTTTCCATCTTAATCAGTAAACCTTCTCTCCACATAGTGTCATAAGCCTTGTCAATGTAAAAAACAAACAAAACAGTAGCCATTACTTCTTTCATGACCAGAGTTTTTTCACCTTCATTGCTCACCTTTACTAATGCATCCAAAGTAGATCTACCTCTACGGAATCCACTTTGACATTGACTCAATGAATCTCTATGTTCCAGGAAATATGACAATCTGTTGACTATCATCTTTTCCATCAGTTTACACAAGTTAGAGGTCAGTGCAATTGGTCTATACCTATCAGCACATGAAGGATCCTTACCAGGCTTTACAAAAGGTAATATTACTGCATGTTTCCAACCAGAAGGTATAACCCCCTCACTCCAAATCTTATTAAATAATCCCAGGAGAACATGTATGACCTCATCAGGTAGATGCCTAAACATTACATAGCACAACTGATCATGACCTGGGGCTGTATATTAAGGCCTACTAAGGCTGAATGTATCTCATGTATGGTAAAAACAGCATCCAAAGAAGAGTCAACAGTATCCCTTTTCTTATACACATGAGCATTTAAAATCTCACACCTGCGCTGCTTATCTACTTCAATCAAAGTAACCCCACTATGAACCCTAGCAAACCCTAGTCTTCCCCAACAAGTCAGCTTTTTCTTTGTCAGTTAGGGCAATTTTTTTTTACCAACAACCAAAACTGGAATTCAAGTGGACTTGCTTCTTCCAGTCAACTTCTTCAACATAGACCATACATCCCCCAGCTCAGTACCCATGCCTATTGTAGAGCAGAACTGTCTCCATGCATTTCTCTTGACAGACTTAATGACCCTATGTACTAAAGCTCTCTTCTTTTGGAAATCAAGTAGATTCTCAAGAGTCATATTCCTACGCAACACTGTGTAAGCCATATTTCTTTCTCGAATAGCTGTAGTGCACTCTTCAGTCCATCAAGGAACCACCTTCATTTTCTCACCCACTTCACTCACTGGTACATATACATTCGCAGCACTCAAAATCAGAGAGGTCACAGAGGCAGCACATACATCAACCGGCCTCTCTAAAGACAACTCTCTACAGACTTTAAGCAATGATCACCAAACTTTTCCCAGACTGCTTTATGAAAGCACCATCTTCTGAATGGTACCCTATCTGGAATAGTAACATCAAAGTTCATGATACATAAAATCAGGAAATGATCACTTCCAACAGTAGAATCATTCATTACATTACATTCACACATAGATGCAATAGAGTTAGAAGCCAGTGTGAGGTCCAGGCAGGATGTAAACACTCTAACAACATAAACTCTTGTACCACATCCATCGTTAAGACATACTAATGCTCTTGTTTCCATCATATCTTTCACAATAGTACCATTAGCATCTGTATGTGTGCTACCTCATAAACTACTATGTGCATTAAAGTCGCCGCACCATATCTCTCTAGAGCCTAATTCTCCTGATATTTCATCATACATCGCTACAGATAGTTGACAAGGGTTTAGCTAGCTCCTTCATGTAAATGCAGCGCTTCCTCTATCTGAACACGCCCCAGAGCAAATCATTGTTGCTGATTGGACGGAATGACAATCAATCGTTCCCTTCTGAAACTGTTTCCTGAGGTAAACATATCAACGTGATGCATCATGTAAAACAATCGTTTACAGTTGCAAAGTATCTGCTATTTTATTTGTGAGATGTGTGACCATGCATGCAAATATTTAAATTGAGTGGCTGACAGTTTGACTATGAATTTGAGCGCAAGAGATGGGAGAAATTAACAGATTTCTTAGTGATCTTTACAATAGCAACATCCCATAACAGAACGACTGTAGCCTACAGTGCAATCAACGGTTTTCTCTCGGTGGCAAACTATGATGGGCTACATACAGTAGGCTACTTACTGCCTGCCTTACTGCGACATAAGAGTTGAATAGGTTTAGAATGTTAGTAAGTCTACAGTGGCCGTGCATAATGTAAAGCAAACGTGAGCGCCCTCTATTGAGCTTGAGGAATCACAACAATAAAAATGCTGGAGCCTACAATATTTGATATTTTCAAACCATTCAAAATGCAGTGAAATAACATTTCATCTAGACTAGTGATGTTTGCTCTGACATAGGTTTTGACACCCCAGCCCTCGCAGCAGTGTATGTGGCTCAGTGATGCTCTGAGAGAGCCAAAAGGGAAAGGTTTTTAGATGATGAAACAGTAGCCTACCCATTATTTCCATGAATAGTTAGTAACTACCACCATCCTGGTGTGGGTGCACAGTACACTACTTTGAAAATGTGACTTGTACCCTCCAGCGCCAAATTCCATTACACACTACTCTCTGTGTCTGGAATTTGGGACTCAGGGAGTCAAGTCATATTGTCTATGTAATGCAATGTGCTCCCATACCAGGGTGCTGGTTGGTCAGTATATTTATAAACGTATCTCTATATATGACTCTGTTCTAGCCCATTGAAATTACATAATGCACATACAAATACACCCAGCACACTTTGTATAGTCAATCATTAATTAATAGACATATTATCCTCTGATAAACTCAGCATAGCACACCCCTGGAGACAAGAGTGTGAACCGTGAATCAGCTAGAGTACTTGGTCTAACTTGGTCCATTCTACAAGTGAATGTGTGTGACCGCCCAGGTTTGGAGTAGGAGGAAGAGGTCAAAGGGGGTTGAAATGTAACAGATGTAACAAATCCTGTTGGTCCCATGTAGACCCTACAGTCAAAAATGCTCTTACTGTACAATTATTGCGGTTGTAATATCTGCTTGTTCCATATTTTGTGTTTTGCTGCCACACACTTCATGTTGTGTGTTGGTGTATGTGTTATCAGCTCCCATTCTGTGAGAAATGAAAAAGAGGAAGAAAATACAATTCTGTGTTCATTTCACATTTAATGCAATTCCAACTTATTGATGTATTTTACCCAACAGCCTATGAGATAGCCAGCACATGTTGATGAAGTAGTGGTAAAGCGTTTTTTTTCTAGGTTTGATAGATGTTTACAACTGTGAACTTCTTCACGGGGCTTTCATAGTGTGGGACTATTATCGATGGTATAAGTAACTGATTGTTGACCTACTGTATATGTTTTTGATGATATTACTACTACGCCCATTGATCCAGTGTTGTTTTCTCAATTCAAATGTGCAAACCACCATACACCACCAATATTGATTCAAGAGCTAGGAGCGACGACTGTTTTACTTTTGCGTGATATGTTTCTGGACAGCTCCCAGGGCTCGAACACAGAAAGCTAGGTTTTAAAAGGTCACATGCATATTAGTCGACTCCTCTCTAAAACTTTACAACACAATTGTAAAATTCTACCAAACTCTCATGGTGACGGTAACTGAAATTCCTTTTGCAAGCAACACGTCTTTCAGTTAGGCAGCACACTGCTTTGCAGATTTTCTGAATGGCATGGAGATGATCAATTTTGGTATACTTATTCAAGTTTTTAAGGCATTTATTTAGGGCAAAAGGAATCTGCATTGGCCCTAACAAAAATGACCTCTTTGATATGTTTGTTAATGTTTATACTTTCACTATATGAAATGGGGCTTTGGTTTGTTCTACCAAAAAATGCCACACGTAGCCTACATATCAATACATACACACAAACTATCTAGGTCAAATAGGGGAGAGGTGTTGTGCCGTGAGGTGAATGGCATGGAGATGATTTCTGAATGGCATGGAGATGATCAATGTTGGTATACTTATTCAAGTTTTTAAGGCATTTATTTAGGGCAAAAGGAATCTGCATTGGCCCTAACAAAAATGACCTCTTTGATATGTTTGTTAATGCTTATACTTTCACTATATGAAATGGGGCTTTGGTTTGTTCTACCAAAAAATGCCACACGTAGCCTACATATCAATACATACACACAAACTATCTGGGTCAAATAGGGGAGAGGTGTTGTGCCGTGAGGTGTTATAGAATTCTGTAGTGAAATGTAACAAACTGTAGTGTACTGTAGAATACTATACTCCACACTATAGTATCCCTTGATCATGTGTAGTACTTACTATATAATTGTGTAGTATACTGTAGAATACTATACTACACACTATAGTATCCCTCGATCGTGTAGTGCTTACTATAGAATCTTGAAGTATACTGTAGAATACTATACTCCACACTGTAGTATCCCTTGAGCATGTAGTGCTTACTTTAGAATTTTGTAGTATACTTAAGTGATAATGCCCGAGAAGCCAGTGTTTGGAGGATATATTGGCACGGGTGTTGTTAGGCCCAAGACGAAGCCAATATATCCTCCAAACACTGGCTTCGAGGGCACATCCACATTTTGTTACTGTCACGCCCTGACTCAGGGGACTCGTATATGTTGAGTCAGGGTGTGTAGTTTCTGGCCAGTGGTTCGTGTGTCCAGTCCAGCACGGCCCGTGCCTGTTCCACCGGTGCCTGGTCCGGCACCGGTCAGCTGCTCCACTCCGGAGCCAGAGCAATCCGCTCCACCGGGGTCCAGTCCAGCTCCGGTCAGCGGCTCTACTCCGGAGCCAGAGCAATCCGCTCCACCGGGGTCCGGTCCAGCTCCGGTCAGCTGCTCCACTCCGGAGCCAGAGCAATCCGCTCCACCGGTGCCTGATCCAGCTCCGGTCAGCGGCTCCACTCCGGAGCCAGAGCAGTTCGATCCACCGTCGTCGGGTCCAGCTCCAGTCAGCGGTTCCAGTCCAGACCCAGATGTCAGCCCCTCTCCAGGTTCGGGGTCTCTCACACCAGGGTCCAGACAGGGCTTGGTACTTTGTGGGAGGAAGGAGAGGGGAAGCAGCGCGCCGAGGTCCAGACCAGACCAGGGTCGCAACAGGGAGGTGGAGAGTAAGTGGTGGTCACGCCCGGAACCGGATCCGCCTCCGAGGCGGAATGCCCACCCTGTTATGTTTATGTGGCGCGGTCGGAGTCCGCACCTTTGGTGGGGGGTACTGTCACACCCTGACTCAGGGGACTCGTATTTGTTGAGTCAGGGTGTGTAGTTTCTATGTTGTGTATATCTATGTTGTAGTTTCTATTATGTCTAGATCTATGTTGGCCTGTGTGGTTCCCAATCAGAGGCAGCTGTCGCTCGTTGTCTCTGATTGGGGACCATACTTAGGCAGCCTATTGGCACTAGTGGGTTGTGGGATCTTGTTCCGTGTGAGGTATGTTATTTGTCTACCTTGGACTTCACGTTTCGTTTGTTGTTTTGTCGTGGTGTTTATTCTATATAAATAAACATGTATGCATATCACGCTGCGCCTTGGTCCGTCCCGTCTATAAACGAACGTGACAGAAGATCCCACCAAACGAGGACCAAGCAGCGTGCCCAGGAAGAGCGTATAGCGATGTCACAGGTGGGCAAATTGTGGTCATGGGAGGAGATATTCGCGGGGAAAGGGCCATGGGCGAAGGTAAATGCCCAGGCAGGAGAGGAACGACGGCAACACGGAAGCCGGCCGAGGAGGAGGCCCGAGAAGCAGCCCCAATACATTTTTTTGGGGGGGCTAAAGGGGTGGTCGGGGAGCGATAGAGAAGAGCCCCGACCACTGCACCCTGTTGTGTTTCGGAGTGGGAACAGTACTACACTGAGGAGTCGGAGGATGACGACGACGACGAGTGTCTGTTCCCTAATTCGTGGGGGCTCCCGGAGGAGTCCTCACGGGAAGAGGAGTGCCGACGACGGAGACCCGAGAGGCAACCCCAAGAAAATGTTGGGGGGGGGGGCACACGGTGTGAACGACGAGGCAGCAGGAGGCAGCGACAGGGCGGATCTGCAGGTTAGGAGAGGAGGCCACCAGGTTACGGGGGCTATTGGTTCAGAGGGAGCAGGAGTTATTAGGTCAGAGGGAGGCGCTACAGGAGGCTATAAGGGAGAAGGAGAGTGTAGAGGCATGGCGAGAGGAGCTGGTTAGGCAGCAGAAGGAGCGGGGGTTTATAAAGGAACCCAGTCCCGCTCCTCGCACCAAGAAAGTGGTGCGTGTCGCCAGTCCGGTCCGGCCCGTTCCTGCTCCCCGCACTAAGCCAGTGGTGCGTGTTTCCAGTACGGCCCGACCCGTTCCTGCTTCCCGCACTAAGCCAGTGGTGTGTGTTCCCAGTACGGTTCGGTCCGTTCCTGCTCCTCGCATCAAGCCAGTGGTGCGCGTCGCCAGCCCAGTCCAGCCTGTTCCTGCCCCTCACACCAAACCAGTGGTGCGCGTCGCCAGCCCGGTCCGGCCTGTTCTTGTCCCTCGCACCAAGCCAGTGGTGCGCGTCGCCAGCCCGGTCCGGCCTGTTCCTGCCCCTCGCACCAAGACAGTGGTGCGCGTCGCCAGCCCGGTCCGGCCCGTTCCTGCTCCCCGCACCAGGCCAGTGGTTCGTGTGTCCAGTCCGGCACGGCCCGTGCCTGTTCCACCATACTTAGGCAGCCTATTGGCACTAGTGGGTTGTGGGATTTTTTTCCGTGTGAGGTATGTTATTTGTCTACCTTGGACTTCACGTTTCGTTTGTTGTTTTGTCGTGGTGTTTATTCTATATAAATAAAAATGTATGCATATCACGCTGCGCCTTGGTCCGTCCCGTCTATAAACGAACGTGACAGTTACGTTACAGCCTCATTCTAAAATTGATTAAATTGTATTTTTCCTCTCATCAATCTACACACAATACCCCATAATGACTAAGCAAAAACAGGTTTTTGAAAATGTTGCTAATTTATTAAAAATAAAAACAGGAAATATTACATTTACATAAGTATTCAGACCCTCTACTCAGTACTTTGTTGAAGCACCTTTGGCATCGAGTCTTCTTGGGTATGACGCTACAAGCTTGGCACACCTGTATTTGGGGAGTTTCTCCCATTCTTCTCTGCAGATCCTCTCAAGCTTTGTCAGGTTGGATGGGGAGCGTTGCTGCACAGCTATTTTCAGGTGTCTCCAGAAATGTTTGATCGGGTTCAACTTCAACTGTATCTACCTCGATTACCTCGTACCCCTGCACATCGACTCTGTACTGGTACCTAGTGTATATATACAGTGGGGGGGGAAAAGTATTTAGTCAGCCACCAATTGTGCAAGTTCTCCCACTTAAAAAGATGAGAGAGGCCTGTAATTTTCACCATAGGTACACATCAACTATGACAGACAAATTGAGGAAAAAAAATCCAGAAAATCACATTGTAGGATTTTTTATGAATTTATTTGCAAATTATGGTGGAAAATAAGTATTTGGTCACCTACAAACAAGCAAGATTTCTGGCTCTCACAGACCTGTAACTTCTTCTTTAAGAGGCTCCTCTGTCCTCCACTCGTTACCTGTATTAATGGCACCTGTTTGAACTTGTTATCAGTATAAAAGACACCTGTCCACAACCTCAAACAGTCACACTCCAAACTTCACTATGGCCAAGACCAAAGAGCTGTCAAAGGACACCAGAAACAAAATTGTAGACCTGCACCAGGCAGGGAAGACTGAATCTGCAATAGGTAAGCAGCTTGGTTTGAAGAAATCAACTGTGGGAGCAATTATTAGGAAATGGAAGACATACAAGACCACTGATAATCTCCCTCGATCTGGGGCTCCACGCAAGATCTCACCCCGTGGGGTCAAAATGATCACAAGAACGGTGAGCAAAAATCCCAGAACCACACGGGGGGACCTAGTGAATGACCTGCAGAGAGCTGGGACCTAAGTAACAAAGCCTACCATCAGTAACACACTACGCCGCCATGGACTCAAATCCTGCAGTGCCAGACGTGTCCCCCTGCTTAAGCCAGTACATGTCCAGGCCCGTCTGAAGATTGCTAGAGTGCATTTGGATGATCCAGAAGAGGATTGGGAGAATGTCATATGGTCAGATGAAACCAAAATAGAACTTTTTGGTAAAAACTCAACTCGTCGTGTTTGGAGGACAAAGAATGTTGAGTTGCATCCAAAGAACACCATACCTACTGTGAAGCATGGGGGTGGAAACATCATGCTTTGGGGCTGTTTTTCTGCAAAGGGACCAGGACGACTGATCCATGTAAAGGAAAGAATGAATGGGGCCATGTATCGTGAGATTTTGAGTGAAAACCTCCTTCCATCAGCAAGGGCATTGAAGATTAAACGTGGCTGGGTCTTTCAGCATGACAATGATCCCAAACACACTGCCCGGGCAACGAAGGAGTGGCTTTGTAAGAAGCATTTCAAGGTCCTGGAGTGGCCTAGCCAGTCTCCAGATCTCAACCCCATAGAAAATCTTTGGAGGGAGTTGAAAGTCCGTGTTGCCCAGCGACAGCCCCAAAACATCACTGCTCTAGAGGAGATCTGCATGGAGGAATGGGCCAAAATACCAGCAACAGTGTGTGAAAACCTTGTGAAGACTTACAGAAAACGTTTGACCTGTGTCATTGCCAACAAAGGGTATATAACAAAGTATTGAGAAACTTTTGTTATTGACCAAATACTTATTTTCCACCATAATTTGCAAATAAATTCATTTAAAATCCTACAATGTGATTTTCTGGATTTTTTTTCCTCATTTTGTCTGTCATAGTTGACGTGTACCTATGATGAAAATTTTAGGCCTCTCTCATCTTTTTAAGTGGGAGAACTTGCACAATTGGTGGCTGACTAAATACTTTTTTCCCCCACTGTATAGTTATCATTACTCATTGTGTATTTATTCCTTCCTTATTATTTCATCCATTCTTTTTATATTTTTCTCTCTGCATTGTTGGAAAGGGCCCGTAAGTAAGCATTTCATTGTTAACACCTGTTGTTTACGAAGCATGTCACAAATACAATTTGATTGATTTGAAAACGTATGCGTGCTATGTACACCGCCAACAGCTCCAGGTAATTGATGTGCAGCGCGTTATGCGACACTGTCCACAACCTCCGAATTGAGCTGCCTGTCGTGATCACCTTGCGGGATATAACTCGACCCGTGTGGGTCCCCAGCGACAACAGTCGCGGTGCTCTTTCCACCGTGCCAAGCCCGTAGGCCTGATGGGGACTCCCAGAGTGACTGGTTTAGGTGGCGTGGTGCGACCAAGCGAGTGTCTATCACCCACCGCTGGAAAGGTCACATCAGCAACAGCCCGAGGTGAACCACGGCTATCATAGCCATTATCCCCCCAAAAAAGCAACATGTGACCCAGATGAAATTTGGCCAAGCAAAGCTGGAAACCAGTTTCCCTCTGTGGGAACAAGAATGCACGATTCTCGACTTAGTCTAAATCAAGACCCAGAAACGGAATGCGCTGAGATGGAGTCAAACAGCTCTTCTCTTCCTTCACTATGAAACCCAGAGACTGAACATGGAAAACCAGCATGGATGTGTGTAACACCACCTGCTCCCTCGACTCCGGTACCACCAGACAATCGTCCAGGTAGTCCAATACCCTGAGCCCCAGGCACTGCATAGGTGCCAAACACACCTCCACAACTTTGGTGAAAGTGTGAGGCTAGAGGGAATGCCCGAAAGGGAGGACCAGAAACTCGTAGGCTACAGCGTCGAAATGGAACCTCAGGAACTTCCTGTGAGGGGGATATATGGCCACATGAAAGTACACATCCCTCAGGTCGATGGAGGTGAACCAATTGCCTGGGCGCACTGACTGTAACAACTGGCTGTTCGTGAGCATTCTAAATTTGTAGACCCTGAGGTGCTTGTGTAGGGCACGAAGGTCTAAAAAGGGATGTAAAGTCCCGCCCCTTTTGGGAACCAAGAAATACCAGCTGTACCAGCCATCCTGGGCCTCTGACATCGGAAACATTCAGATTGCCTTCTTCTGGAGAAGGGAAGAAATCTCCTCCCTCAAAATAGTCGCTGAGGCCATGGGAACAGTCGACGTAATGACCCCGTAAAAACATGTGGGACGCACAACGAATTGTAGCCTGTACTCCAATGTCACTGTTCGCATAATCCAGGGCAACACTGCGCATGCGCGCCATTGGTCGACACAAACAGCGAGTCTCCCATAAAGTGCCATCTGAAGGGGCAGAATGCCACCTTGTGGACTGGGAGAATTTGGTAATTTTTTATTGCCTTTTCTCATTTCCGCCACTCTCGACATCTGAGTGTCTGACTGTGGGGAAGGGACTCTTTTAATTAAACTCACATGTGGAGGACACAACACTCTTGACACCCGTGAACACCGTGGAACTTGGGGTAGAAACAATGTGTTTAAGTTCCGATGTTTGCCTGAAGCCCGGTGCACTCTGGGTTCGGAGGCTTCGGCTACCAGTGACATACCTTGATTGGCTGTGACACTTGGGGGTACTGTTGTCACAGCGAACATCTGGGGAGGGGACCGTGCCACCTCTCCTCTCATCACTCTAGGTGCGCAGGGGCTGCTGCCTCCCCCGTTCCGCAGAGGGACCAGCTTTCACTTCACCCTTGGGAGTAAAACGGCGTATGTGCCAAACAGACTGGCGCTGCTCTTGTGGAACAGGACAAGCAGGAGCAGACTTGGGGATGGACGCTTAGCCGCCGGGCCTCTGTCTGCAGACCCTCTATAAGACGATGCCGCCGCAGCAGGAAAGGTACTCCGGGGAAGGAAGACGTGCAACGCCGCCTCCTGCTTCTTTTCTCCTCAAAACGAGACTGCATAGACTACAGGGCCGAACAACCCCGTAGGAGAAATCGTCTCGTCCAAGCACAACTGCCTGTCTCTCTCTGGAACCTGAGACAAAGTCAACCAAAGGTGTCGCTGTGCCACCACGGTAGCCCCCCTTCTTCTCCTGAACGCCAAGACGGTGCAACGGGACATGCGCAACACAAATCGTCCGTAGCACGAAACTCATCTAGGAGCTCTGTGTGGGGCTCCCCAGCAGCCAGAACCATGGCCAGGTCAGCCACCAGCTCAGTCTGGTAAACCTGCAGCATTGTGACCGTGTTCAGGGATCGGGCCGCCACACCTTGTCAAGCTGCGCCGCCAAAAAGCAACCTGCTTATTCAGGAGCGACGTTGGGGTTAGCCATCCCTTTGTTAGCCAACGGGGCTAGGTAGCCAACGAGCTTCCCATCCACCGGTGGCGTGTGGACAAGCCCCGCCCCTTCCATCCCTTCTGTCACGAACCGGCTCAAGTTCGTAACAAAAACGGAGACACCGTGGAGACAAGAAATACCAAAATATATATTTATTAACTAAAGTAAACTAAATAAACTTAACAATGGTGTGTGTAATCAGTAATCAGTAGTGTATGTGAGTGTTACGCATGCATAAATGTAATAATGCAAGGTGTTGAAAGGTGCCAAAGCAAACAACCAAAAACCACAAAACTACCACAACAAAAATCACTCAAGGTGTCTGCATGGAGAGAGTATCCTCAATGAATGTAGAAGAGGTCCATTTATCCTGGGACACACCCGGGCCCAGGTGTTTCCCATGTAGCTGACGACCCTCCCAACTCTGCCCACCGGCATCCTAATAAGGAAACAAGAGCAGAAAGAGAGAATACGGCAGACAGAGTGGGAGGGTCATCACCCCCCCCCCCCCCCCCCCCCATAAAACCGGGGAGCAACAAGGACCCCGGAACCACGTACCAGCCCCTGCATCCAAAACCGACAAATTGTTACATGTTCACACCTCCACTTGTCCCAGCCATCCTCCTCCTCCCCAGACCTCAGCAACCTTTACACACAGGAAGCAACATTTAAGAGGAAAGAAGAACACAAGACTAGGAGGGAACAGATAGGAAAGATAGAACATGACAAAACCAAACAATGGTCAGTCACATAAACATTCAGGAACAGGGCGCACGAGAGAGCGCATCAGCAATCACGTTATCAGTCCCCCGGATGTGCCGCACATCTAGATGGAAGGATTGTAAAAAATAAACACCATCTCATTATCCTCTGATTAGGACACCTCATGGTTATGGTCGGTGTAGACCACAATAGGTACTACTCCCGACCCGACATACACTTCAAAGTGTTGTAGCGCCCATATGAGTGCTAATGCTTATTTTTCAATGACCGAATAGTTCAACTGATAATGGTTAAACTTTTTGGAAAAGAAACTAACAGGCCTCTCAACCCCAGCCACATCTGCTTGCAGCAAAACTGCACCTGCCCCCACATGACTAGCATCCACCTGCATGGTAAATGACAAATCCACACGAGGAGCAGCCAGTACCGGAGTTGAGGTAAGCAACCTCTTTGCATCTTCGAAAGCCTGTTGACGACGAGAAGACCATACGTACACAGCCTTAGCTTTCAGCAAATCTGTCAAGGGAGCGACCACAGTAGAGAAGTTCCTACAAAAACCACGATAATACCCAATCATTCCCAAGAACCGCATCAGTTCCTTTTTAGTAGTTTGTAGTGGAAAAGCATCAATAGCTACCACTTTAGCCTGAACAGGACGCACTTCACCCTGCCCAACCACCTTATGGGGTATTATGTGTAGGCCAGTGACACAAAATCAGGCTGTAACACAACAAAATGTGGAAAAAGTCAAGGGGTGTGAATACTTTCTGAATTCGGAAGGTATTCAGACCCCTTGACCTTTTCCACATTTTGTTACGTTACTGCCTTATTCTAAAATGGATTAAATGGTTTTTTTCCCCTCATCAATCTACACACAATACTCCATAATGACAAAGCAAAAACAGTTTTTAGAAATGTTTGTTTATTAAATATAAAAAAACAGATATTTATGTTAATCAGAATCAAGAGTTCCCCCATGGGTTCCCCAAATACACTGAAGCAGTCTATAAGGTCTATCTTGTTACAGTTTACCCCTACCTTACTATTTTCTTCCATCTGGCAATATCATGTTAAGAGCAAATACACACACGCGTTTGTAGGCCAATTAAAGTTTATAATAACGTCTGCTTCCAAGTATGCATGTAATTCTTTATGACATCATAAAGGTGCAGCGCATTTGGAAAGTATTCAGACCCCTTGATTTTTTCCACGTGTTACAGCCTGATTCTAAAATTGATTAAATTATTTTTCCCCCCACACAATACCCCATAATGACAAAGCAAAAACAGTTTTTAATTTTTTTTTGCAAATGTATATATAAAAAAGCTGAAATATCACGTTTACATAAGTACTCAGACCCTTTACTCAGTCCTTTGTTGAAGCACCATTAGCAGCGAATACAGCCTCGAGTCTTCTTCGGCTCCCGAGTTGCGCAGCGGTCTAAGGCACTGCATCTCAGTGCTTAAGGCGTCACTACAGACCCCCTGGTTCGATTCCAGGCTGTATCACAACCGGACGTGATTGGGAGTCCCATAGGGCGGCGCACAATTGGCCCAGCGTCGTCCGGGTTTGGCCGGTGTAGGCCGTCATTGTAAATAAGAATTTGTTCTTAACTGACTTGCCTAGTTAAATAAAGATAAAATAAAAACTAAAATAAGAAATATGATGCTACAAGCTTGGCACACCTGTATTTGGGGAGTTTCTCCCATTCTTCTCTGCAGATCCTCTCAAGCTCTGTCAGGTTGGATGGGGAGCGTCGCAGCACAGCTATTTTCAGCTCTCCCGAGATGTTCGAGCGGGTTCAAGTCTGGGCTCTAGCTGGGCCACTCAAGGACATTCAGAGACTTGTCCCGAAGCCACTCCTGCGTTGTCTTGGCTGTGTGCTTAGGGTCGTTGTCCTCTTGGAAGGTGAAGCTTCGCCCCAGTCTGAGGTCCTGATCACTCTGGAGCAGGTTTTCATCAAGGATCTCTCTGTACTTTGCACCGTTCATCTTTCCCTCGATCCTGACTAGTCTCCCAGTCCCTGCTGCTGAAAAACATCCCCACAGCATGATGCTGCCACCACCATGCTTCACCGTAGGGATGGTGCCAGGTTTCCTGCAGACGTGACGCTTGGCATTCAGGCCAAAGAGTTCAATCTTGGTTTCATCAGACCAGAAACAAAACAAAGCTATTTTCAATAAACATGTTTCCATATAATTTTTCTAAGCATGTTAGATCACAGCCAAACTTCACCTCAAATCAGAAGCCTACAACAGGTTTGTTGGCCTATGTGTTCAGTTTTGTTCTCTGTTTTTTCGACATAGCCTATGTGACCTAAATTCAGATGATGTACACTGTATGCCTACCATATTTGACCATACGCACATAGCCCATCTTTAAACTAGCATGATCATGTTTTCTTTCTCATGAAATATAATTAATTAAGCTAAATTCTCGCTTGCCTATCTCCTTCAAGACAGGATCATGCATGTGTGCATTTGCCTGCTTTTATTCAGTGGGGCAAGTAGTAATGTTCGAATCCCATCTTGTGGCGAGAAGCAGGACACAGGGGTTTGCGAATCCCTACCGGCCACATTGGTGCCGTGACTCGAATGGGTTTCTGCTAGGAAGAGGTCAAATGGGGATGAAGAAATGGAGGTTGTTTGGAACGCTCATCACATAGCATCTGTCACATTAGGCTACCAGATTTCGACTTTTAGGACTGTTTTAAAAGGGACTATGTCTGTAGTATATGGAGCTATACACCTTTAATGATAGTCTGTAAAACCCTTATGTTTAACAGCTGATCAGTTTCACTCAAGGTTGAAGGTCAAGTGGATATGCAAAACAGCTGTCTTGCGGTTTGTAGTGTGCCTGCATGCAACCTGTTATTTTACCATGCTTTGGTATTGATATAAAGCGTTAACGTGTGCGACTATGGGGCAAAACAGATAAGTAGGCTATGTCTAAATACAGTTACAGGCACCATAATTGCTCCCCATTGTCACGATCGTTAGACGGAGTAGACCAAGGCGCAGCGTTGAAAGCAAACATACTTTATTAATCGAATGATAACACGAACAGCGAACCAAAACAACAAACGATACGTGACATCCAAAGGACAAACCTAACTAGGAACAAACCAACTGGAAACAAGATCCCACAACTATTGTGGGAAAACAGCCTCTATAAATATGTCTCCCAATCAGAGACAACCAGCAACAGCTGACACTCGTTGCCTCTGATTGGGAACCACTCTGGCCAACACAGAAATACAATACATAGAATATCCACACCCTGGCTCAACATATAGAGTCCCCAGAGCCAGGGTGTGACAGTACCCCCCCCTAAAGGCGCGGACTGCGACCGCGCCTAAACATCAACAAACCAGGGGAGGGCTGGGTGGGCATTCCTCCTCGGAGGCGGTTCCGGCTCCGGGCTTGACCACCACCCTTCAACCATCCCCCCATGGCGCCCCTGGTCCGGTCTGGCCCCGCTGGCTGGAGCTGGACATCGTAGAAGCGGATTGCTTCAGCTCCGGTGTGGAGCAGCTGACCGGTACCTGACCAGGCACCGGTGACCCAGGCACGGGTTGTGCCGGACTGACGACGCACACCCCTGGCCTGGTGTGTGGAGCAGGGACGGGCCGGACCGGGCTGACGATGCGCACCCCTGGCTTGGTGCGTGGAGCAGCTACGGGCCGGACCGGGCTGACGATGCGCACCCCTGGCTTGGTGCGTGGAGCCGGAACGGGCCGTACCGGGCTGACGATGTGCACCCCTGGCTTGGTGCGTGGAGCAGGAACGGGCCGGACCGGGCTGACGATGTACACCCCTGGCTTGGTGCGTGGAACAGGAACGGGCCGGACCGGGCTGACGATGCGCACCCCTGGCTTGGTGCGTGGAGCAGCAACGGGCCGTACCGGACTGACGATACGTACCCCTGGCTTGGTGCGTGGAGCAGGAACGGGCCGGACCGGGCTGACGACTCGCACCCCTGGCTTGGTGCGAGTGGCAGGAACAGGCCGGGCCGGGCTGGCGACGCGCACCGTAGGCTTGGTGCGAGGAGCAGGAACAGGCCGGGCCGGGCTGGCGACGCACACCGTAGGCTTGGTGCGAGGAGCAGGAACAGGCCGGGCCGGGCTGGCGACGCGCACCGTAGGCTTGGTGCGTGGAGCAGGAAAAGGCCGGGCCGGGCTGGCGACGCGCACCGTAGGCTTGGTGCGTGGAGCAGGAACAGGCCAGGCCGGGCTGGCGACGCGCACCGTAGGCTTGGTGCGAGGAGCAGGAACAGGCCGGGCCGGGCTGGCGACGCACACCGTAGGCTTGGTGCGAGTGGCAGGAACAGACCGGGCCGGGCTGGCGACGCGCACCGTAGGCTTGGTGCGAAGGGCAGGAACAGGCCGGGCCGGGCTGGCGACGCGCACCGTAGGCTTGGTGCGAAGGGCAGGAACAGGCCGGACCGGGCTGGCGACGCGCACCGTAGGCTTGGTGCGAGGGGCAGGAACAGGCCGGGCCGGGCTGGCGACGCACACCGTAGGCTTGGTGCGAGTGGCAGGAACAGGCCGGGCCGGGCTGGCGACGCGCACCGAAGGCTTGGTGCGAGGAGCAGGCACAGGCCGGGCCGGGCTGGCGACGCGCACCGTAGGCTTGGTGCGAGGAGCAGGAACAGGCCGGGCCGGGCTGTGGAGACGGATAGGAGACCTGGAGTGAAGAGCTGCCACAACCCGTCCTGGCTGAATGCCTACTTTCACACACTCTGTGTGAGGCATCAGCACAGGACGTGCAGGGCTGTGTACCCGTACTGGCATAACAGCACGTGACACTGGCGCAGGATATCCGGGACCGAGGAGAGGCACTGGAGGCCACGAGCGCTGAGCCGGCACACTCCGTCCTGGCTGCATGCCCACCTTCGCACGACACGTGCGGGGTGCTCGCACAGGACGTACCGGACTATGCCGGACCACTCGTGGCACAGTGCGCAGCTCCGCATACCCCGGAACCTGCCCAGTCTCATGCTGCCATGCCTGAGTACGGGGAGTTGGCTTTGCTCTCCATCCAGGCTCCGCCAACCTGCCTTCTGGCCCCCCAAACCCGGTGGCCTCCTCTCCTAATCTCCCAAAACGCCCTGTGGCAGCCTCCTGCTGCCCCGTCGCCCATGCCGTGTGTCCCCCCCTAAAAAATTATTGGGGGTGCCTCTCGCCTGTCCGACCACGGCCCGGTTGATGCCGCTTCTCCTCTCCTGCCTGGGTCTCCCCCTTCATAGCCTTCCGGTACCGGACGGCCTCCTCCTCTGTAATCTGCCCCCAACCGAGGAGGACATCCACAAGAGTTACCTCCTGCGTGTGTTCCTGGGCACGCTGCTTGGTCCTGGTATGGTGGGATCTTCTGTCACGATCGTTAGACGGAGTAGACCAAGGCGCAGCGTTGCAGGCAAACATACTTTATTTAAAGAGAGTAAACACTCGACCAAAACAACAAACGATACGTGCAGTCCTACGGTACAGACCAAAAGGCACAAACCAACTGGAACAAGATCCCACAACTATTGTGGGAAAACAGCCTCTATAAATATGGCTCCCAATCAGAGACAACCAGCTGACACTCGTTGCCTCTGATTGGGAACCACTCAGCCAACACAGAAATACAATACATAGAATATACACACCCTGGCTCAACATATAGAGTCCCCAGAGCCAGGGTGTGACACCCATGGGCATATAATATTAAGGTAGACTATTGAAGCTTTTACGCACATCCAAAATATTAACGGGAGCTGGCTAAAATAATGATAAAAAGGGGATGTCCGCTCACTGTTTTGCTGCTCCCAAACATGATCTTTTAATAATGCTTTGGAAATTAATATTTATTTCAAAGCAGTCTCACGAGCCAAACCCTTTATTAAATAGGCTGTTATTTGGCGAATGCATAAATGCAACTATGGGGCAAAACAGACGGGGTTGGCTTAGATTGTTGACAACATGTAAACAATATTTCCTCTCCAATGTTTATTGAAAACATACATACATTTGCGGAATGAGCACTTGTTGTCTCTTAAATACATCGTTACAGTTGTTGGTTAGCTAGCTAGAACACTTTAGCCATACTTACATAGATGTGACATCAGTCGAAAGACATGGTATCAAGAACAAGATAAAACTATCTGAAACGACCCACCTATGATTCCCCACATGGCAGCTTCTTGTCATTGTTGCTAGCTATCTGGGCATCCAGAATCACAGCAACACACACACTTCTGCCCCATTGAAGTGTGCACATCGTTTTCGTGACGTTGTCATCTAACCCGTCTATATTATTTCAGTCTCTATAGTCAAATACAGTGAGGGAAAAAAGTATTTGATCCCCTGCTGATTTTGTACATTCGCCCACTGACAAAGACATGATCAGTCTATAATTTTAATGGTAGGTTTATTTGAACAGTGAGAGACAGAATAACAACCAAAAAATACAGAAAAATTTCCTCTCCAATGTTTATTGAAAACATACATACATTTGCGGAATGAGCACTTGTTGTCTCTTAAATACATTGTTACAGTTGTTGGTTAGCTAGCTAGAACACTTTAGCCATACTTACATAGATGTGACATCAGTCGAAAGACATGGTATCAAGAACAAGATAAAACTATCTGAAACGACCCACCTATGATTCCCCACATGGCAGCTTCTTGTCATTGTTGCTAGCTATCTGGGCATCCAGAATCACAGCAACACACACACTTCTGCCCCATTGAAGTGTGCACATCGTTTTCGTGACGTTGTCATCTAACCCGTCTATATTATTTCAGTCTCTATAGTCAAATACAGTGAGGGAAAAAAGTATTTGATCCCCTGCTGATTTTGTACATTCGCCCACTGACAAAGACATGATCAGTCTATAATTTTAATGGTAGGTTTATTTGAACAGTGAGAGACAGAATAACAACCAAAAATACAGAAAAATGCATGTCAAAAATTTTATCAATTGATTTGCATTTTAATGAGGGAAATAAGTATTTGACCCCTCTGCAAAACATGACTTAGTACTTGGTGGCAAAACCCTTGTTGGAAATCGCAGAGGTTAGACGTTTCTTGTAGTTGGCCACCAGGTTTGCACACATCTCAGGAGGGATTTTGTCCCACTCCTCTTTGCAGATCTTCTCCAAGTCATTAAGGTTTCGAGCCTGACGTTTGGCAACTCGAACCTTCAGCTCCCTCCACAGATTTTTTATGGGATTAAGGTCTGGAGACTGGCTAGGCCACTCCAGGACCTTAATGTGCTTCTTCTTGAGCCACTCCTTTGTTGCCTTGGCTGTGTGTTTTGGGTCATTGTCATGCTGGAATACCCATCCACGACCCATTTTCAATGCCCTGGTTGAGGGAAGGAGGTTCTCACCCAAGATTTGACGGTACATGGCCCCGTCCATCGTCCCTTTGATGCGGTGAAGTTGTCCTGTCCCCTTAAAAGAAAAACAACCCCAAAGCATAATGTTTCCACCTCCATGTTTGACTGTGGGGATGGTGTTCTTGGGGTCATAGGCAGCATTCCTCCTCCTCCAAACACGGCGAGTTGAGTTGATGCCAAAGAGCTCCCTTTTGGTCTCATCTGACCACAACACTTTCACCCAGTTCTCCTCTGAATCATTCAGATGTTCATTGGCAAACTTCAGACGGGCATGTACAGTGGGGAGAACAAGTATTTGATACACTGCCGATTTTGCAGGTTTTCCTACTTGCAAAGCATGTAGAGGTCTGTAATTTTTAGATCCAGAAAATCACATTGTATGATATTTAAGTAATTAATTTGCATTTTATTGCATGACATAAGTATTTGATACATCAGAAAAGCAGAACTTATTATTTGGTACAGAAACCTTTGTTTGCAATTACAGAGATCATACGTTTCCTGTAGGTCTTGACCAGGTTTGCACACACTGCAGCAGGGATTTTGTCCCACTCCTCCATACAGACCTTCTCCAGATCCTTCAGGTTTCGGGGCTGTCGCTGGGCAATACAGACTTTCAGCTCTCTCCAAAGATTTTCTATTGGTTTCAGGTCTGGAGACTGGCTAGGCCACTCCAGGACCTTGAGATGCTTCTTACGGAGCCACTCCTTAGTTGCCCTGGCTGTGTGTTTCGGGTCGTTGTCATGCTGGAAGACCCAGCCACGACCCATCTTCAATGCTCTTACTGAGGGAAGGAGGTTGTTGGCCAAGATCTCGCGATACATGGCCCCATCCATCCTCCCCTCAATACGGTGCAGTTGTCCTGTCCCCTTTGCAGAAAAGCATCCCCAAAGAATTATGTTTCCACCTCCATGCTTCACGGTTGGGATGGTGTTCTTGGGGTTGTACTCATCCTTCTTCTTCCTCCAAACACAGCGAGTGGAGTTTAGACCAAAAAGCTCTATTTTTGTCTCATCTGACCACAACACTTTCACCCAGTTCTCCTCTGAATCATTCAGATGTTCATTGGCAAACTTCAGACGGGCATGTACAGTGGGGAGAACAAGTATTTGATACACTGCCGATTTTGCAGGTTTTCCTACTTACAAAGCATGATGAGTGTCAAGGTAGATGTAGGTGGGTGTGGGTGGAATCAGGCGCAGGACGCAGTACGTTAGTCCAACAGACTTTAGTGATGCACAGCAAAACAAACACGAAATAACTGCCCTGAGGCAAAAGCTCCGCACGTAGGCGAAAACACAAGCGCACAAACAGGTGCGACAAAATACTCCAAAACTAAGGAGCAAAATAGCTCAACCGAGCAAACAGTAATAATCCAGCCTACCGGCACGACAGTAAAACAATCACACACAACACTAGACAAACACAACGAGAACTTATAGGACACTAATTACACTAAACGATAACAGGTGTACAACAATCAGACAAAAGCAAACGAACATAGAAACATACAACGGTGGCAGCTAGTATTCCGGAGACGACGAACGCCGAAGCCTGCCCGAGCAAGGGAGAGAGGCAGCCTCGGCCGAAACCGTGACAATGAGGTCTGTAATTTTTATCGTAGGTACACTTCAACTGTGAGAGACGGAATCTAAAACAAAAATCCAGAAAATCACATTGTATGATATTTAAGTAATAATTTGCATTTTATTGCATGACATAAGTATTTGATACATCAGAAAAGCAGAACTTAATATTTGGTACAGAAACCTTTGTTTGCAATTACAGAGATCATACGTTTCCTGTAGGTCTTGACCAGGTTTGCACACACTGCAGCAGGGATTTTGTCCCACTCCTCCATACAGACCTTCTCCAGATCCATCAGGTTTCGGGGCTGTCGCTGGGCAATACAGACTTTCAGCTCTCTCCAAAGATTTTCTATTGGTTTCAGGTCTGGAGACTGGCTAGGCCACTCCAGGACCTTGAGATGCTTCTTACGGAGCCACTCCTTACTTGCCCTGGCTGTGTGTTTCGGGTCGTTGTCATGCTGGAAGACCAAGCCACGACCCATCTTCAATGCTCTTACTGAGGGAAGGAGGTTGTTGGTCAAGATCTCGCGATACATGGCCCCATCCATCCTCCCCTCAATACGGTGCAGTCGTCCTGTCCCCTTTGCAGAAAAGCATCCCCAAATAATTATGTTTCCACCTCCATGCTTCACGGTTGGGATGGTGTTATTGGGGTTGTACTCATCCTTCTTCTTCCTCCAAACACGGCGAGTGGAGTTTAGACCAAAAAGCTCTATTTTTGTCTCATCTGACCACAACACTTTCACCCAGTTCTCCTCTGGATCATCCAGATGGTCATTGGCAAACTTCAGACGGGCCTGGACATGCGCTGGCTTGAGCAGGGGGACCTTGCGTTCGCTGCATGATTTTAATCCATGACGGCGTAGTGTGTTACTAATGGTTTTCTTTGAGACTGTGGTCCCAGCTCTCTTCAGGTCATTGACCAGGTCCTGCCGTGTAGTTCTGGGCTGATCCCTCACCTTCCTCATGATCATTGATGCCCCACGAGGTGAGATCTTGCATGGAGCCCCAGACCGAGGGTGATTGACAGTTCTTTTGTGTTTCTTCCATTTGCGAATAATCGCACCAACTGTTGTTACCTTCTCACCAAGCTGCTTGGCGATGGTCTTGTAGCCCATTCCAGCCTTGTGTAGGTCTACAATCTTGTCCCTGACATCCTTGGAGAGCTCTTTGGTCTTGGCCATGGTGGAGAGTTTGGAATCTGATTGATTGATTGCTTCTGTGAACAGGTTTCTTTTATACAGGTAACAAGCTGAGATTAGGAGCACTCCCTTTAAGAGTGTGCTCCTAATTTCAGCTCGTTACCTGTATAAAAGACACCTGGGAGCCAGAAATCTTTCTGATTGAGAGGGGGTCAAATACTTATTTCCCACATTAAAATGCAAATCAATTTATAACATTTTTGACATGCGTTTTTCTGGATTTTTTTGTTGTTATTCTGTCTCTCACTGTTCAAATAAACCTACCATTAAAATTATAGACTGATCATTTCTTTGTCAGTGGGCAAACGTACAAAATCAGCAGGGGATCAAATACTTTTTTCCCTCACTGTACATTCTCCATTGATCCGAGGTCCTGGCAGTTGTGTGCAGACTCAGGACAACAGAGTTTTGGAGAAATATGCATATCAAATCAAATCATCATTATTTGTCACATGTGCCGAATACAACAGGTGTAGACCTTACTGTGAAATGCTTACTTACCTTAACCAACAATGCAGTTTAAAAAAAAATGTTTTTACAACCGAACTGAGGCTGAGCGTATGCAACTGTGAGTTCAGAGACACTGAGGATCTAATGCTAAAGGTCAAAATTGTGTTTAGCGTCACAACCACTGGGCTAGGAGATAAACTACTTTCCATTCCATACAACCCTAGCTAAAGCCATAGAGGTTTGCAATATAAGTTACAATCGCTCAGGCTAAAGCTATGTCAGCTAGCAGTAGCACAGAACTGTTTGTGCATGCTATGGGATAAAAAGGTTGCCAAAAGGCTCCTTAACAGCTTCTACCCCCAAGCCATAAGAATAATGAACAATTAATCAAATGGCCACCTGGACTATTTACATTGACACTCCCCCCACTTTGTTTTTACACTGCTGCTACTCGCTGTTTATTATCTATGCATTGTCACTTTACCCCTCCCTACATGTAGCTCAGTTGGTAGAGCATGGAGCTTGAAACGCCAGCGTTGTGGGTTCGATTCCCACGGGGGGCCAGTATGAAAAATGTATGTACTCACTAACTGTAAGTTGCTCTGGATAAGAGCATCTGCTAAATGACTAAAATGTAATGTACAAATTACCTCAACTAGCCTGTTCCCCCGCACATTGACTCGGTACCCCCCTGTATATAGCATCTTATTTTATTTTATTTTGTTACTTTTTATTTTACTTATTTTTTACTTTAGTTTATTTAGTAAATATTTTCTTAACTCTATTTCTTGAACTGCATTGTTGGTTAAGGGCTTGTAAGTAAGCTGTTGTGTTCGGAGCATGTGACAAATACAATTTGATTTGATTTTAAATCTGTCTCCCTCCAGCAGGTACGTTTTTTCGTTGTTTCGCCCACCAAGCAATGAGTTTTTGAATGGAGGTCAATGATATAGTGTCCAACTTGGTCAACAACAAAAATAAATGGCTTATTTGCTACGCGAGGTTTATTTGATATATACCTTTCGTAATGCTTAAGTTGTTACGGGTGTACTGATATAAGTAGGGCGACATCCCGGCAACTTTGAGAAAAACACTTTATATCGGAGTTGTAAATGCATATTCATGAAATAAGGCTTGGAGGCGGTTGCCATCAACAACCCTCATCGAATATTCAAAAATGGATTACAATAATGATATGTATCCACCAATCCAAATAAAGGATATGCGGGAGCTAGACAGCCCGCGGTGCCGCTTTGTGGACGACTCTCTCCATGTTTATTGCGGAGTCGAGACATCTATCTTGTCTGTATATCCATATGCTTTGATAATTTGCCTATATTCTCGCGATGATTACAAAATAAGCCGTTTCAGTCGCCACAGACAGACAAAATAGCGCGCGGGCGGCGTCGGGGATAAATAGTTTCAGCTGTCAAGTCGAGCGTATGTTAACAAGGCAACCGGGAGTTTGGAGTGCAGGCAGAGTTGCAGCTTTATCGAGTTTTGCTTTTTGCATTATAAAATAAACGTTTACAAAATAGAGGTGCAGCGCGTACCAGCTAGTTGTGAACATTGACAACCACTCCAGTGACCTAGCGCATGTGGAATGGCAGCTCCCCGGCAGATAAAAGGTATTCTGAAGAACAAGAACAGCGGGACAGGCAAGGTGGGCCCGGCCGAAGAAGTGCCAGTAGAGACTCCCGAACAAGCGGCACTTGGATTTCTGGAGGATGACCCACAGTGAGTAGATAGATAGTCAGCTTAGATTCTTGACACTGACAGTCAGGCTAGGTAGCTATGGCTAGCTAGCTATTCCAGCTTGTTAGGATTGGGCGCTGCCCTGGCTAAAAACTTTATGGACTTGCTAACGTTAGCTAGCTAGTTAACGTCGTCAACAATGTTCCAGCGGGTTGCACATAATTATAAGGCAGCTAGCTAGCTGTCAGACTTGCTTTCCAATTTCCTCATCTTGTTCTTTATATGGCTGTTCACCTTAGTTACTTAGTTAGCTAGTTTGCCAGTTAATATTTACTAGCCAATTTGCTAGTTATTTTGCCCAAGAAGAAACGTTAGATAACTAGCTAACGTTAGCAACAATCACAAATGTCTGCTTGTCAGCTGAGAAAATGCTAAAAGATAAAAGCTTATCCGGCTGCTGACCTGTAAACACGTGTAAATGTGGCTGTGTCATCAGGCAACTTGTTAAAGGTTGGTGAATGGGCAGGCTGGCTAGTTATGGAAAAAAGTACATCTAGTTAACTAGCTATACACTGGCCACAGGCAGTTGGCATTTGGAACAGCCATTTTTACCAGCAAAAAACAACTTCCCTATTTAGAAAAGGCGAATCGAATGAATGGGCTGCAGCAGGAGCTATTTCTAGAGCGCCCGGTTAAACTGCCAAGAGTTTTTATTTGTATATCTAAATTGTTAAACTAGTGAGAAACATAGCTATGTGATTATTGAACAAAATCTCTGTTTGCTTCATTTACTATCATCCTAAATTAAGAGATCATTATTTTGCTATATACAGGGCTGCCAACTTTTGAAGAAAGCTTGGAGTGAGATTTCCTTTAATGAATCTCAATGCTACACCCCTAGCTGGGGGATGTGGGGGTTCCACCCCAGAAAGAAAATCTGTTTTAAACCTAATTTCCTGCAATTCTACATTTTCATGTCCAGGGTGGGATATTATATTTTTTAAATCACAGGTCAGCTGTATTCAGGATTATTTTAAAGTGTAATAGATGGGTTAGTTGACAATGTCACAAACGATGTGCACACTTCAATGGGGCAGAAGTCCATGTGTTGTTGTGATTCTGGATGGCCAGATAGCTAGCAACAATGACAAGAAGTTGCCATGTGGGGAATTGTAGGTAGCTCGGCTCAGATAGTTTTATCTTGTTCTTGGTACCATGTCTTGTTTTGATGTCAAGTCTATGCTAATATGGCAAAAATGTGCTAACTAACCAACAACTGTAACTATGTATTTGAGACAACAAGTGCTCATTGTGCAAATGTATTTGTTTTCAATAAACATTGGAGATTACATATAGTTTACATGTTGTCAATAATCTAAGCCAACCCTGTCTGTTTTGCTCCATAGTTGTGCACAACGACTTGGTTTGAGGTTACCCAAAATGTCATGCCCAAATAGTATGCTAACTGGGGGACATTGAATTACATTGGTTTTTGGTTGGAAGAGGGTAATATTAATGGTTGGTGGCAGTGGCTAACCATAGGATGGATTGCAGTCTCTCCATGTTCATAAGAAACAAATATGTAATTAATTTGGGTGAACTATCCCTATAAAATAGGACCTTAGAAAATCCTGCCTAGAGGTGGTTCTCCAAGAGGTTTGGCCGCCCACCCCTGATCTATTTTTCAACTACTGGGGGTTTGAATATGTTAATCTGACAAATTACCCCACATTCAAGAAAAATCGAATGAATATCAATCTAAAGGTGGTTGAGGCTGATTTGCCATCATCTTACTCTACATAGACAAGATATTTAGCATTTATGCCTACCATTTCTCCCTAGCAGCTTGTGCACAATACTAAAATGACAAAACAGGATATTTGAGGTAAGAGGCATTAGTCTATATTTTAGCCCATTGTAGGGGATGGGAATTGTTCTAATGACTAGCCCTATCAGCTATTGTGAAAGACCCGATAATAACATCTCCTGAAGACAAGATGACAGCCTAAATCTGACCCACCCAACCAAAACTAGAATCAGTTACACATTTGGGTTCACAATATGTTTGGGCAAAATGTTCATAATAGTTGTCAGGTCACCCTACCAAAATTCATGCTGAAAGCAGCCTTTTTGTTGTTACAGCCTAATGAACCTAGTGCTAAATTGACAATGACTAAATGAGGTGAATATAATGTAGCCTATGGATCTGGGCTAATGCAAGTGGTGGATTAACTCACTAGTAGTAGGCTATAGCCTATTATCACATGCTGTTATAAGAAATCAGTCTGGGATAGGAGTGACAGCAAATTAATTTGTTGACAATTCTGTTTATCAAAACAGCGCTACAAGTTGCCATTCTGCTCTTTTGACAAATGAGTTCATAAACTTTGATCAGCGCGTAGAACGAATGTGCCTGTCCAGTGTGCCATGGCTGCACTCCACTCTAGTCGTGAGGGGCGTTTCTTTACAAACATGCATCCAATCGCCTTTGTCCCGGTCCTTTGCTAAACCAATCACAAGCTTCAATTTGCCGTGGTTCACAGTGCGGTGGCAGAAAGATTATTGATTTCCCGGGTGAAGCTGCCGCAGTTACAATGCTCGTGATGTAGAATTGCAGGCGCATATGCTCCGATTTCAAAACAATTTGGAGGCACAGTTGAAAAGTTAACGCACTGAAATACACTGGATTAATTAGAAATAAAAGCAGTACTTAAAAAATAAAGTACCCCCATTTTCGTGATATCCAATTGGTATTTACAGTCAGCGTGCATGCGTCTGCCCACCACAAGGAGTCGCTAGAGCACGATGGGACAAGGACATTCCGGCAGGCCAAACCCTCCTCTAACGACGCTGGGCCAATTGTTCGCCGCCTCATGGGACTCCCGGTCACGGCCCGCTGTGACACAGCCTGGGATCGAACTCGGGGTTGTAGTGACGCCTCAAGCACTGCGATGCAGTGCCTTAGACCGCTGCGCCACTCGGGAGGCTACACATCCTTTTTACGTCAAATTGGTGATGTTAGTATTAACGTTCCTAGTCAATATGATGACACGATCAATTGCTTAAAGGTGCACTATGCAGAAATCGCTTCGCCATTTCCTGGTTGTTAAATTTCAAATAGTTAGCCAAATTTCAGTTTGTGACACAACAATCAGGTATTTAGTGTGAAAAATCATTGTACCATCTAAACCGCTGTGAAAAAATATTTTCCATAACAACAAATATTGTATTTTGAGCTGATTTTGAAGCTGGTGTACAAAACCAAAAGTAAAAGACGCAAAAACAAAACGTAAGAATGGGAAACATAGAAATAGTGCACATAGAACAGCTCTACCGCTTCTTCGACTTCAATGCGAATGACAGACCCATAACTCACATTTACATTTTAGCAGACGCTCTTATCCAGAGCGACTTACAGTTAGTGAGTGCATACATTTTCATAAATTTCTATGTGAATTTAGTCGGGTTGCCCAAAAAGTTACTTATTGCAGCTTTAAAACAGATCAATATCTTTGGTTTTGTACTGTTGATTTTGTCATACGCGCTGGGGGTCGCAGGACTTAGAACCAGGCTATGATTTTCTTTCTCAAATGGCACGGGCCAATGGACATTTATCATTGTTACAGTTGTATATATTATTATTTGTATTGTTTAATTCACTTCCCCCCCTGCTGCACCCCCTATGGACAAGTGTTGCATTACACTTACCGCGTTGGCGACCCACTTCAATCAATGCAACACTTAAATGTAGCTGGCTCTCTTCTACAAGTTGTCCTCTATCAGGTGATATACAAATTATTGGCAGATTCCGTGTGTTTTTTGAGCTGTGCTAGTTTTAACAGGATGTGCAACCTGATTTCCCCCCTCTCGCTCTATTGATTTCAATGTGATATTTCTGTTTTGGTGACCCCTGTATCAAAATCCAACACTCCGAAATGTATTGGACTGTCTCTGCAGGTTGTCCTCAAAAAAATATTTCCTGTTTCCATGTTTTTTTAGTTGTTAGTTTCAACAGCGCTTACAACCAGATACACCCCCCCCCCACACACTTGTCAAAACATGTATGTGTAGATAGTACATTTTTATGTTTTCAATATATCACAAACTGTTTCTGCATATTGGTTATTGATTTGGACATTGGGATATTTATCAAAATGTCTTGTCAATGGAAAGCAGCGACAGCATCATTTTCAACTTAAATTTTAGGAATATGAAATGTGAACATTAATTTCCAATGGTATTGTACTTATTCAGGTAAAAACTGCTGAATTAGTCAAAAAACTGATTGATTTTTATTATATACCAGAAATCACTGAATCGGGTTTTCCCTGCCTATTTAGAAGTGTCTTGTCTAACTGATATGTTCAAATCCAGAGTCGTTTTCAAATCCAGCTTTGTTTTAGTCGTTCGTTAAAATGTCTGAAATTATGTTGGCATCAGGAAGGTTATGTTATGTTACCCATCCCTATTCTCCAGCACACAAATGATGTACAATTCGTCGGGGCATGGACTCTATAGCATTCCACAGGGATGCTGGCCCATGTTAACGCAAATGCTTCCCACAGTTGCGTCAAGTTGGCTGGATGTCATTTGGGTGGTGGACCATTCTTGATACACACAGGAAACTGTTGAGTGTGGAAAAACCCAGCGGTGTTGCAGTTCTTGACACAAACCAGTGTGCCTGGCACCTTCTACCATACCCCATTCAAAGGCACTTAAATCTTTTGTCTTGCTCATTCACCCTCTGAATGGCACACATACACAATCCATGTCTCAATTGTCTCAAGGCTTAAAAATGATTATTTAACCTGTCCTCCCCTTCATTTACACTGATTGAAGTGGATTTAAAAAGTGACATCAAACAGGGATCATAGCTTTCACCTGGATTCACCTGGTCAGTCTGTCTTGGAAAGAGCATGTTTTGTATACTCAGTGTATTTACACAATAGCCTTGGAGATTTCAGACTGGTGAAAGGGTGAGATTATGCCTGAAGGCAGGCGCCTCTGATGCATTGATCTCATCCACTGGCACTTTCACAGCAGTGGCAAGACGAGATGTCTCAGGATGAAGCCCCTGCAAAGTCACTGCGCTCCAGTTTGAGTGCTGCGTCCATCTCCTCTCCGTTCATCTGTCCCATGCAAAATGGCTGATCTATCGGCTACAATGTGACATTATACTCTGTCGCTAGTCCTTTTGAGCTGTTAAGCCATATCAGATGTCTTGATTGTAAACGGTGTGCTTTGAGCTCAATGATCGTTGAAAAAAATTATACCTGCAGAAATCGGAGACCCTTCTCTCTTTTAAAATGGACAACTAGTTGCTTCCTAGTAGTTTTTTTCTCCCCGCAATTGCATTTTGAAATGTTCTAGAGTCATGAGGGGGGAGAGCGACTTTTTAAGGCTCGCTCATTATAGCAGCCGGCCCTAGCAAAACAGGTAGGCACAGCGGCAGGGCAGACCCTTTTTATAACAGGAATCATGAGAATAATGCACTTTACTGTTTAACAAATTCATGGTTTTATCCGCCCAAAAAATGACATTTTGATTTAGGTGACCAGGTAGAATGTGCAGCTTGCACAAGTGCAACGGATAAAAAAATGTAACTCGCACAGCCAAGTTAAAGGGTCGCAAAATGGTCACAGTCTGGAACCCTGGTTATGATAGATTTGCATTAAGACATTTTTAAAATGTGAATGTCTATTTCAGACTGTAACATGCATCACGCAGGGTGGAACATCAATAACTGTCGTTTTTGATCTCTAAAGTAATAATGGAAATGACAATCTCTTCAAAATGATTGATTTTGTGTTCAGCCAAACCTTTCCTTCGAAATGGCTATCCATGTTTTGACCTAAGACTTAAACTCAGACTTTTACCAATATGTTCACTTTCCCCAAAAAGCTTGCCCATTTCATGAAACATCCATAACACTTATTTTTTGCTTTATTTCTCCAACATGCCCATGTTTAGAAGTCCCCATTTTGGGGTATACACATCAAAAGTTTCATTTCTATTTTGTATGTCAATTTTGTGAGACATTAAAGTTGTGATTTTGCGTGCAAATGTAATGCCCATAATGCTGGAATCGCCCAGATATAGATCTGATATGTCTCTGACAATCTATTGTGTAGTGAAAACAACATGTTTTTTTTTGTCACCTTCACCAATTTGCATAGATTTCTGACATGCATCCAATGGGATATAGGCCTACATATTATGAAACAATGCTTTAGTCGGGCTACTGTACCGCAGCAAGCCTGACTGAGCAGTATGGATATGTGCCATATCCAATGATGTGCCATGTCAGTCTGAGGCACAGCAGGACAGGGCACGTCCCATTGATTTAGCCCAGTGCCATCGACACAGTCAAACTGCCTGCTGTGCGCCTGACTTATTGAAAACCTGTGTGCATGTGCGTGTGCGGGAGAGGTGTGTTTGAGTTAGCAGCTAGGGGAGGCTCTACAGGATTACTGCAGCAGGGAGCAGATTTATTGCCCTCTCCCATGATGGCCGGCCTCTCCCTCCATAAACACGCCCGGGAGGCTGCTTTATGACAGGAGAGGAGAGGGGAGCGCCAGCAGAGACAGTTTAACGGCTGTATTTGGCACAGTCTCCAAGTCCAGACAGTGATGATACAGAGGACGCCAACTTCAGCCAGAAGCCCAGAGAGCCTACAATTTGTACCTTTGTAAGGTACATTCGTTAGCAGGTCTGCTAGGTGCACACTCGAGGAAGAAGTTGCCCTTAACCACAGATCTAGGGTCAGAATACACTACCCTTAGTTGCTTAGTCCTAACTTTAACCATTAGGGGGATTAAATGACTGACTCTGTATGTTAGGTCAGTGCCAACCTCTACCTTCTCCTAGGGCCACAGAATAAGACCCTTTTTATTTAATTGCCACGTTGTTTGTTTCCAAAATATACAATGGGAGTGAAAACTGGGGCACAGTGGAGTCCTAGATTAAATCTGACCGGTCTCTAGGGTAATATCTGTGGTTGGTTTTAAATGCCACCCTGAGCTCTCCTCTCTGGTCCCATTCTTTCAGGAAGAAGTCACAGAAATGGGACGAGATGAACATCCTGGCAACGTACCACCCGGCAGACAAGGACTACGGGATGATGAAGATAGATGAGCCGAGCACGCCCTACAACAGGTGAGTTTCCCCATTCATTCTCATGAACAGGTAAGGACATAGTTATCCAGAGAATGCAAAAATTGCTTGCCAGTATTGGGAAAAGATAGAACTGTGCCGAAAAGTGTTTTGGACTCGTGTTACAGGGTAAATCCATTTGAATTCAATCACTTTTTGACAGCACCACTTTTGATTTGAACGAAGCCTTCCATAAATATTTGCCCATTTGAAGTACTCAGTGACTTTTTGGACCTGAATGCCAAAACATTCAAGAGATAAAGGTTTTCAAAGTTAACCTATTTTGCATACCCCACCATACCATGATAAATCCTTGTCTTCATCACTGGAAAAGATAAACAGTTGAGATTGATTTAATTTAAAAGCTTACAAACAGGGTTGTCAACTATTTTATAATGTCTTGAAAAAACTGTTTTTCTAATAAATAAATACTTTTTTTGTTCATTGTCAATTTGCATAGATCTTTTTTGGTATTCACAAATGTTGTAGCTTAGACCTTATTTTACAGCATCTGAGGTTTTAGTGTTCTGCCCGCCATCGGTTGAGACACAACATGCTCTTGAATACCGACTGGGAGTATTGGCTAGCACTGAAAAGTCAGCACAAACTCTGCTCTGAAGAGCGTTAAGCCCAGAGACAACCAGATTTTTGCCTAAAATGTCCTCGTACTTTGTAAAGTTCATGATGCTGTTGACCTTAACAAGGTAGCTCCATAACATCAAAGATCCACCACCATATTTTACAGTAGGTAGGGGTTATTTTCTGCCTACGCATCCGTTTTTCGATGCCAAACCCACCACGTGGCCAAAGAGTTCTGTTTTCATGTTATCTGACTCATCTCCTTGTGGGACAATGTTTACGGTAGATTGCCAATATGAAAAGGAAACGCAACACTTAATTTCAATGAATAGTCTCTCGACAGGGAGTTCTAAATAGTGATAGCTTGACTGTCATCCGTCTTTTGTTTGTGGCCAGCAACTTTTATATAGAGATCACCTTGATTTTTCCTTGCCATGAGTTTGAAAATGACAACAGCGTTCTAAGTCCTACGACGGAGGGGCGTGTATGACAAATTCAACGGTACTGAACTAAAGATGTTAATCTGTTTTAAAGTAATTGATTTTAGTGTCATGATGACTATAAACTTTTATATTAACATCACCAATCTGAGGTAAAAAGGATGTGTAAAATCACTGTTTTATGTGGTGAAAATGTGAGCTTGTGTAATATAAAAAAACAAAAAAATATATCTTTTAATTGTCTCATACACCAGATGGGTGCAGTGAAATGTGTTGTTTTACAGGGTTAGCCATAGTAGTACGGCACCCCTGGAGCAAATTAGGGTTAAGTGCCTTGCTCAAGGGCACATGGACAAGTTTTCACCTTGTCGGCTCGGGTATTCGAACCTGCAACCTTTCGGTGACTGGCTCAACTGTCCACATTAGGGAAATTGGCGCAATATAAAATAATTTAATATGGCAAAATAATTAAACATGTCAATTTAGGATGATAGTAGTCACAAATTATTGCAACAATGGCATCTATTTTTCACTACTTTAACCATTTAGAGAGTTTAAAGGTCCAATGCAGCCGTTTTTATCTCAATATCAAAATCAAATCACATTTTATTTGTCACATGCGCCGAATACAACAGTGAAATGCTTACAAGCCCTTAACCAACAATGCAGTTTTAAGAGCGAATACCCAAAAAATAAAAGTAACAAATAATTAAAGAGCAGCAGTAAAATAACAATAGCGAGGCTATCTGGGTAACAATTAAGTATCTTACTGCGATTATTTTCAATTAAAATGGTCAAAACGAAACAAAAATGGGTTCTTAGCAAAGAGCAATTTCTCAAGCAGGAATTTTGCTGGGAGGGAAAACTGAAAACTAGCTGTTGTTGGCAGAGAGGTTTGGAAATCTCTTTCTTATTGGTCACATGTCACCAGGGAGGCCAAAATGGCATCCCACCAAAATGGGCTTAATTGTCAGGCTGTCTTTTCAAACAACTCTTCCACTGAAAGGGCATTATCATAATTTTCACAATTGCACAGTATTATTCCAACCTCGTAGTGTGGAAATGTAGATAAAGTACAGGAAAATCACGTTTTTGACTGCACTGGGCGTTTAACCCCGGGCTAAGTGCAGTGTGAACATGACTAGTGTGAGGTTGAAAAGGTTGATAATTTTTTTACATAATATGTTCACCTTAGATTAGAGGCCTCAGTTCCCATGAAGCAGTCTTGCAGTGCAGGTTCAGTGGATTAGTTTCTGCCCTGTCTGGGGGGGGGGGGGGGCGCTGCATAGAAGGCCGCTGCATAGAAGGTCACCCCTGTGACACTGTTCTTCTCTCCCTCCGCCTCGGTCACTTTACCTCGTTCTCTTTTTCTCTCTCCCTCTTCCTCAGGATGGTGGGGGACGAGGAGGACGAAGGGGCGCACAGCGACTCCGAGGGCAATGCGCCCAACGTGAACGACCTGGCCTCGAAGTAAGTCAACATCACTGACTGGATAGGTCTGGGAGAGAGGAGGAGGATCAAAATGATTGTTCCTCAAAGGTTTGGAAGGTTATGACACTTATCGAGGCTGTAGGACAGGGGTGGGCAATAATTTCGGCTCGAGGGCCACTTCAGGATTTCAAACTTCAGCGGAGGGCCGAGAGAATTTCTGGCCGATTTGTTTGTCAAAAGCAATTTGCAGGCCAGAGAAAGGGCAGTTATTTTAAAACATATAATTGTTATTTAATACAATTTCTACATACTTTCTATCTAGTTTTTTACTCAAACCTCCCCTTGCCAGATTGAATGCATATGTTTCCCACCCCTGCTATAGGAGGAGGGTAGTGATCTGGGTCTTATGAGACTGAAGGTGGGGACTCACTATGGTTTATGGCTTGGATATACTGTATAACAGAATGTACTCTTTGCATATTATCTGGATTTTAACTATTTGAGGTCAAGGGCATTTGATGTCCCGCCGTTAACATGGAGTATATGCCTAGATGGAATTTCACTCTTGGGGAAATTGACTGATCAGCTAAATATTTTTTGAGCCCTCCGTAGACCCTCTCACCAGTTGAGTTTACAATAGAGGTGAAACTGCAGGAGGGGAATTCTAAGTCATTTTGAACTCTGCCATCAAAGACCCTTAATCAATCAGCTCAAGTAATTTCTACCAGTATTGAGTGATATACTCAATTACATGCCAAGAAAAGCCGCTCCCCAAACACAAACACAGCCCCGGTGATAGTGTTTATTTACGGTAAATGATACCATGTTTATTTACTAGGGCTGTCAAACGATTTAAAATTATTCTTTGCGTTAATGCTATTAATTGCAATTCTCAAATATGGCCCTAAATAATTTTCCATTTAAAAAGCAGTCTATTGCGTTATAGGCATACTATTTTCACCATAAACAACACAAAAGTCACTGTAACATAAAGCTATTAATGCTCCCAATGTTTAAGTAGGCCTACTCCCTCTTATCAATGTTCTTGAAGTTTAACACTTGCGTACACACACATACACACTGAAGTACTGTTAAAGCTTCCGGCATTCTAAATAAGTGTTCTCACGATTTCCGATTGACTATAGGAAAAAAGAACTGGCTCTATGAATACAAAGAGCTTTTAAACCTGTCCAACAATGTTATGAATTCCACAGAAGACAGATCAGCCAGGTCTGAATTTGTGTAAAATATAATAATAAATATAATTAGATCTAGCGTAGGCTACTTATCCATGTTCTTCAACATGATCTAGTCACAAGCTGCTACTACTAGAATTTTGATCATTTGCTTAAATCTTTTGACCTGAGAAACAAAAACAGTAGCTAAATGGAAAGGATGACCTGTTCTGATTTTAAATCATTGTGGGAAGTTAGTTGAATCAAGAGGCATTCAGCCATGGCATTGTAAACATTATTTTGGTTAGCTAGCTAGCTAACATTAGCATAACTAGCTAGCTACTTCTGTACAAATTTATGTTTTTGCTGTTATCAAAAAGAATACCTGGGAATATGTTTATGGTTGAACTTTCTGTACGTTTTCCTTCAAAATTGTTGCTCAAAGCTGCGCGCATAGCGCAGCTTTGAGCAACGCTACCAAGACAGAGTGCACACTGACTGCACATGGCACAGAGTGTGTTGTGCGCTTAAAAGGGTTAGTGCGGTGAAGAAATAGAGATGCGATTAACGGCAACAAATAAATTAATGGCATTAAAAATGTCAGTACTGGCATAGTAGGAGATGGCAAACCACCTTAGCACATTAGCACACAGTCATTTATGCCCAGTGAAAACGGCTCAGATCGATGCATCCCATCAACTCTAAACCCGGGGGAATGAGGAAAATGTAACGAGAAAATGCCAAGAGTGTGCAAAGCTGACATCAAGGCAAAGGGTGGCTATTTGAAGAATCTCAAATATAAAATATATTTTGATTTGTTCAACACTTTTTGGGTTAATACATGATTCCATATGTGTTATTTCATAGTTTTGAAGTCTTCACTATTATTCTACAATGTAGAAAATAGTAAAAATAAAGAAAAACCCTTGAATGAGTAGGTGTGTCCAAACATTTGACTGGTACTGTAGCGCTGAGCGATTTAAGGCTTTTTGAGGTAGGTCGGTTTGGGTTTGATTATTAAAAAATAATCTGGTTGGTTTAGATTTTTATTTTTATTTTTACATTAAATTCATTATGAAATAATGTAAAAATATTTTTTAGCTTAAGAAATGGAAATTCCTAAGCCTAAAAGAGTGAACATTAATTGTCAAAAGATTTCAAATATTCTATTGTGTCTGTCAGGTCCACATTGGGTAGACATCAATAAAAAAATAAGAAATTACTATGAAATAGGCTTGGGCTGTATACTGTGGTATTTGTAAATATCCATGGGATGGTTTTTCAATAATGTCAATACCTTTAAAACTATTTATTTGAAGTTTTTCAATAAATGTTAATATTTGTAGCTACTTTTTAAGTAAATACCTGCAGTCAACTTGTGCAATACGTTAGGAGATAAAGCAGATCGCGTTCTTCAGTTCACCTGTCACATAATTTTACATTATGAAGATTACCGTAGTTCCCCAGAACAGTTGAGCCAGTCAGGTGTTTGTAAATAGCACAATGGGAGAAATTGGGAGCAGGCGAGTCCAGCTGTGCATTGACAGGGGTCGCGTTTTATATTGAAGGTCAAGTAGTTTTTTTCTTCAATAGTGATGAGGGATGTGCAACTATAGTTTTTCCTTCACAGGCAGATAATAGCTTCATTTTCATCAGATGACCACAGAAGTGCAATGCTATCTGGCTGGTAGCCACACAAGTAAATGAGCGTACAATGAAAAAGCAAAAATGATGCATGGCCATCATATTTCTGTTTATCATAGAAGGAATGTAGCCAGCTACATTTCCTAATGTTTTGCTTAAAGTTAATCTTGCATTTTACAGAGAAAAGTAGGCTGGCTACACTGAGAAGTGAGAAAAGTAGTACACGTCAGTCAGAGCGCTGTCTGCTGATATAATGCCCTTTCCTGAATTCTCATTTGAGTGGAGAAGTGCGACTGAAGTTACTGAATTATGGTGACGTGGGCATCATATTATGTACGTTTTGGATGAGTTATTTGTACAGCTGCCACTGCTATCTTTTGATTTCCTTGCGTTTTTTCTCCTCTCCATTTTCTGCCTTTCTGCTCCTCCCCCATCTTCTTCGAGCAGAGCAGGCATTACTTCGTTTTTATTTGATTACTTTATTATTTTAAATCCTTAAAGTAATCTAATCTCTGCTCAGGCAGTAGCAGCCAGCCAGCCAGCCAGCCAGACCATCTATTTGGTATTTTATTAGGATCCCCATTAGCTGTTGCAAAAGCAGCAGCTACTCTTCCTGGGGTCCACATGAAACATGACATAATGCAGAACATTTAATAAACAAAAACAGCTCAAGGACAGAACTATTGGAGAAGGAGGTAGGGACAGGATTGAAAAAAATTGAGAGAAACATAAAATGAGTGTGTTCATGTGTGAGAGGGAGGGGGAGGGACAAAGAAAACGAGGGAGAGTGAGAGACCAGGCATAGCTAGTTATCCTTTTTTGACGCAGTATTCCTTGCATGACACAACAAATGAAAGTTAATTGGCTTCATCACAATCGACACGCCGAAATAAATTAATGTGCAACTAGAACAGTCTCTATTCCAGCCACGACTCCCACAGCTGTCAAACCTAACGCACCACCATCATCCGAACAAGACACAGGAAATCATGGCTACTGTACAAGGAAATAAAGCACTCAGAAGCTTGTTACATTAGTGGCCGTCTGGTCGGCCATCGCTCAATCATTTTGGGTCTGGTCTAGTCTTGAAAGAAATGTCAGTTTATGCTCTGGGCCTGTATCTGCGTTGCTACTGTCTGCATCGGCTGCCATTGTTTACTTCCACGCAGTGGAAGTGCGCTCCATTGTTCCACCTCGTCCTATTCCTGCCTCAGAGATATTAAAATGGCTACTGCCTGGTCTCTCGCTCTCCCTCGTTTTCTTTGTCCATCCCCCTCCCTCTCACACACAAACACACTCATTTTATGTTTCTCTCTACTTTTCTCAATCCTGTCCCTACCTCCTCCAATCTCTTGCTTTTACTTATTCTCTCCTCTCTAAATCTATTCTCCCTCTCTTATTCTCACTCTATTCCCACCCCCAGCTCTCTGCTTCCCCAAGAAAACAATATTTTCTCCAGGGCCAATTGTATTTTCTGCTCTTGCACCTTAGTGGCCATTCAGAATGTGGACCAGAAAAAGTTTCTGACAATGACAACTGCTATACTCATCTTCTCCCACCATAGGTATAGAGTACATAGTCCTACTATTATATTGTCTATGACTCAAGCTCTCTGGCCTTCACACACAAGAATGTTAAGAAAGGACAACATTGATTCATTAGATGTGTTTCTCACAGGCAAGTCAGATTCTTGTCGTGCCATGTCCCAAACTTGACCCTGACTGTAGGAGGAGGAAAGGATTAATGGCTTTCTCTCAAGGAGTGAAAGGTTGCGCAACTGGGAAAGATTTGCCTGATTCACTGACTGAACACAAGCAGTGTGAATCTGACCTGGCCAAGAGTGTGCCGGTACTGTGCTGTCACGTCAGTTCACGCGTGCTGATGATGGCCACATCTGCTTCCCCTGCACACATTTAATTTCTGTCTCTTTGTTTTTGTCTCCCCCCTTCTCTTTCTCACACTTCTCCTCTCTCTTCCTCTGAATCACTCACTTTCTATTGCTCCTTCGCTCGCTCACTTTCTCTCTCCCCCCAGGTTGGCAGCGGCAGAGGGAAAGGAACCGCGCTTCATGAGAGAAGAGGAGGAAAGCAGTGAGGAAGAGGAGGATGAACTAACCCCAGAGGATCAAGGTGGGCCGTGTGTCTCTCTTCCCCCTCTTCGTCGTCCTCCTCTCATCCCCACCTTGTCTCTATTGCCATTGGGCGTCCGGCCCTGACCTTTCCCTGACCTCTCCCTGTGTTGTCGTGTCAAGCCCTGTGTGCTCTGATAACGGATTCTCTCAGCTCAGTGGCCACAAGCGCGGCCAATGGTCCAAACAAAGCACACTCCTGGGGACTGTTCCAGTTTACTCTGGTCCATTTTGCTCCAGACCCACACGTGTCTCGCCGCCCTTTTTATCTCTGCAGTACAGGGAAACGCAAGTCCCCAAAATATCAATTCTCCCCAAATACTGAAATGTGTGTGTGGTACATTGATGTTGATGTCATCACCATGTAGGTTTTAATGCCTTACTAGGTGTGTCCAGACACACTTCATAGAACCATGATAGAATGTTCAATATCATAGAACATTGCAAATATGGTGCTTTTTTTGCACCTGTAATAGCAACCTTGTATACACTACATGTGGACACCTGCTCGTCGAACATCTCATTCCAAAATCATGGGCATTAATATGGAGTTGGTCCCCTCTTTGCTGCTATAACAGCCTCCACTCTTCTTGGAAGGCTTTCCACTAGATGTTGGAACATTGCTGCGGGGACTTGCTTCCATTCAGCCTCGAGCATTAATGAGGTCGGGCACTGATGTTGGGTGATTAGGCCTGGCTTGCAGTCGACGTTCAAATTAATCTGAAAGGTGTTCAATGGAGTTGAGGTCAGGGCTCTGTGTAGGCCAGTCAAGTTCTTCCACACTGATCTCAACAAACCATTTCTGTATGGACCTCGCTTTGTTTCCCAAACTGTTGCCACAAAGTTGGAAGCACAGAATCGTCTAGAATGTCATTGTATGCTGTAGTGTTAAGATTTCCCTTCACTGGAACTAAGGGGCCTAGCCCGAACCATGAAAAACCGCCCCAGACCATTACAGTGCCTTGCAAAAGTATTCATCCCCCTTGGCGTTTTTCCTATTTTGTTGCATTACAACCTTTGATTTTTATTTGGATTTCATGTAATGGACATACACAAAATAGTCCAAATTGGTGAAGTAAAATGAAAAAATAACAGAAAAGTGGTGCGTGCATATGTATTCACCCCTTTGCTATGAAGCCCCTAAATAAGATCTGGTGCAACCAATTACCTTCAGAAGTCACATAATTAGTTAGATTGCACACCGGTGGACTTTATTTAAGTGTCACATGATCTCAGTGTATATATACACCTGTTCTGAAAGGCCCCAGAGTCTGCAACACCACTAAGCAAGGGGCACCACCAAGCAAGCGGCACCATGAAGACCAAGGAGCTCTCCAAACAGGTCAGGGACAAAGTTGTGGAGTAGTACAGATCAGGGTTGGGTTATAAAAAAAATATCAAACTTTGAACATCCCACGGAGCACCATTAAATCCATTATTAAAAAATGGAAAGAATATGGCACCACAACAAACATGCCAAGAGAGGGCCGCCCACCAAAACTCACGGACCAGGCAATGAGGGCATTAATCAGAGAGGCAACAAAGAAACCAAAGAGAACCTGAAGGCGCTGCAAAGCTCCACAGCGGAGATTGGAGTATCTGTCCATAGGACCACTTTAAGCCGTACACTCCACAGTGCTGGGCTTTATGGAAGAGTGGCCAGAAAAAAGCCATTGCTTAAAGAAAAAAATAAGCAAACACGTTTGGTGTTCGCCAAAAGCCATGTGGGAGACTCCCCAAACATATGGAAGAAGGTACTCTGGTCAGATGAGACTAAAATTGAGCTTTTTGGCCATAAAGGAAAATGCTATATCTGGAGCAAACCCAACACCTCTCATCACCTGAGAACACCATCCCCACAGTGAAGCATGGTGGTGGCAGCATCATGCTGTGGGGATGTTTTTCATTGGCAGGGACTGGGAAACTGGTCAGAATTGAAGGAATGATGAATGGCGCTAAATACAGGGAAATTCTTCAGGGAAACCTGTTTGTCTTCCAGCGATTTGAGACTTGGACAGAGGTTCACCTTCCAGCAGGACAATGACCCTAAGCATACTGCTAAAGCAACACGCGAGTGGTTTAAGGGGAAACATTTAAATGTCTTGGAATGGCCTAGTCAAAGCCCAGACCTCAATCCAATAAAGATTGCTGTACACCAGCGAAACCCATCCAACTTGAAGGAGCTGGAGCAGTTTTGCCTTGAAGAATGGGCAAAAATCCCAGTGGCTAGATGTGCCAGGCTTATAGAGACATACCCCAAGAGACTTGCAGCTGTAATTGCTGCAAAAGGTGGCACAACAAAATTGGAAAAATGCCAAGGGGGGTGAATACTTTCGCAAGCCACTGTATTCCTCCTCCACCAAACTTTACAGTTGGCACGATGCATTGGGGCAGGTAGTGTTCTCCTGGCATCCGCCAAACCCAGATTCATCCATCGGACTGCCAGATGGTGAAGAGTGATTAATCACTGCAGAGAACGCGTTTCCACTGCTCCAGAGTCCAATGGCGGCGAGCTTAACACCACTCCAGCCGACGCCTGGCATTACGCATGGTGATCTTAGGTTTGTGTGCGGCTGCTTGGCCATGGAAACCCATTTCATGAAGGTCCCGAAGTACTGTTCTTGTGCTGACGTTGCTTCCAGAGGCAGTTTGGAACTCAGTAGTGGGTGTTGCAACAGAGGAAAGACAATTTTTACGTGCTTCAGCACTTGGCGGTCCCGTTCTGTGAGCTTGTGTGGCCTACCACTTCACGGCTGAGCCGTTGTTGCTCCTAGACGTTTCCACTTCACAATAACAGCACTTACAGTTGACCGGGGCAGCTCTAGCAGGGCAGAAATTTGACGAAGTGACTTGTTGTAATGGTGGCATCATATGACGGTGCCACTTTGAAAGTCACTGAGCTCTTCAGTAAGGCCATTCTACTGCCAATGTGCATCTATGGAGGTTGCATGGCTTTGTGCCCGATTTTATACACCTGTCAGCAATGAGTGTGGCTGAAATAGCCGAATCCACTAATTTGAAGGGGTGTCCACATACTTTTGTATATATAGTGTATGAGACATGGTAAAAAGCACTCATACATATTAGATGGGCCATCAACTGAAATATGAAATGTATTTTAATATTAGATTATTTTTAGATTTTCTAAAGTATGAGTGACCTGGATTTGAAGTAGTTATTCCCCCCAGTGTGAATCTCCCATTATAGTGGTGCCCTTGCAGGCTAGCACGCAGGACGGACACTTTGCTCCAATCCTTTTTCCAGCTGACCAACTCTCAGTAAATATGCACAACCCCCTATTTTATTTATGCTGCAAGCACCTGAATGGAGTTCATTTTGAATTCTACCTGAATGGTGTTGCTTTAGTATTGACCAGACATCATTTTAGTTTAAAATGAGTTGGATAAAATGTGTGCTTAGAAGAAACAGCAATGGAATTGATTGGAGTGACATTGATGTCTAGTAGTAACTATTTACAAAAAATAAGCCTCGCCTGCCTCTTACAGCACCTTGTGCGGCTGCAGTTGCAAGTCAGCTTTGAAAATGTCTCTGTGTGTAGTAGTAGTAGTTTGATGCTATAATTGGAAAGCAGTTATATTTTTTTAACAGTTTTTCGTATCAGAACCATGTCCTTGAAAGTAGATTTAGATTCTACTGGAACTGTTCAGCCAGGATCCTCATAAAAATTGTTTGATGTATTCGTCCTTGAAGCGCCATTTGAGGACGAGCGTGTTAAGACTCCCCCTTCTCTTTAAACTGAAACACCCCTTTTAGCTTTTGAACGCTCCATCTGAGCCTCCCCTAACATAGCTCTCTATCGCTGTGTTTCCTCCACATAGACAGTGTAAATCATGTTTACGCGTCTGAGTTGTGCCTCTCCTAGCCTCCCTCTGCACCACATACCCTCAGTCTTTCTCCATCTTTCTCTCTCACTCACTCTCTCTCCCCCTCAGCGAAAAAGAAGCAGTTCCAAAGGATGAGGAAGATCCATTACAACGAGGGCCTCAACATCATGATGGCCAGGCAACTCATAGCCAACGAGTTGGCGGAAGATGAGGATGAAGAGATGAGGGATGAAACTGAGGACATCAACGTAGACCCTCCGCAAGACGGTAAGAGAAATAGGGGTACTCAAATCTTCTTAATCCAGGGAATTTCATATGGTGACTAATCAGAAAAAGAAAATCATGAGCTCTCACTAGCGATAAAATGATTGATACACAAACGGTTGGTCGTTGACGCTGTGTGGGTGTCTTTTTTTTTCTAGCAACAAGCCGACCGCATGCTAGGTAGTGCTAGGTGTCAACAGCTAATTCCTCACAGGCTGGAAGCTAAAGCGAGCCTCAATTGGCCAATTGCGCCAAGATATCGCCAAGCATGTGCATGATGTTCAGCTTTCAAGTTTTTATTAGTTGTATGTACATGATACACATGGTATACATTCTCCAACTAAATGCTTACATGCGGGTTCCTTCTTGACAATGCAACAATAAGAAATAATAAAATATATGAATAAAAACAAAGTAAATGGCTCAGTAGAATAGACATTTTAAGTATAACTAAGATAAGTTAGATAAGTGTAAGCTCCACACAGAAGGTTACCAGGCCCTGATTTAGTAGGCCCTGTGTGTCAGAGGTCAAGCAGTCCTCAGCAGGGGATTGGTGTGGTAAGTTGGGGAAAAGGTTGAAATGAGAACTGTTCCCACTCCTATAAGACTACTAAAATATTAGCATTTCACATGTTTCTCTGTTAGATTTGCTGTCATATTAATTAAGACTTAAAGTGATCTCACTCACATAGCTCTCTTTTGATTACAGCTCTGGATTCCTAGAGGAGGAGGAGGACGCACCACCTCTCCTGTCTCCAACCTGTGTATTGGCTAATGAAACATTTAAGAGACACTTAGCTACGTGTGCCGGGCAATAGAGCACACGGACACCGCTTCACAATCTTCCGTCAAACAACCCCTGTTCATGTGCGTGTGTATATTTCCCAGAAACACTGTAATGCAAAGCATTTCGACCCTGCTGGTCCCTTCTCTTCGTTGCCAAGAGTCCCTCTCAAAAAGTTGTCATCGCCTCAAAGGAACCACACCTAAAGGAACTGAGACCTAAAGACTGTTATAAAAGACTTATTATCAGCGAGGACTCCTGCCTCAATCCTTGCTCGCTCGCTCGCTGCCGTCTGTCCATCTATCCCTGCTTCTCCTGAGCCCCTGGCGAATGCTGCCGGAAAGAACAGCAGCACCCATTGGATTTCTCATTGGATGAAAGTGGTGGATAATTATGCTGGTGGTGGTAAGGAGGTAGGAGGATGTTGGTCTCTTGCTTTTTGTCTTGTTCCTCCTGTCCCCATACTTTTTTTTTTTTTTTTACCAAATACCGCCAGAACCTTAATTGGAGAAATCGGAAACCTTGATGAGCTAGCTGCTGTTTTGTTTCTCTGTTTCCTCCTCCATTCCGGTCTTGGATTTTGGGTTAACTGGTATGGATATAGGAACGGCAGACTGCATTTTTAACCAGCCCACAGGGCATCTCAATATCCAAGGTGACCAGCATTCGACTACACATATTTACACCCACTATAGGATTTGGTACAGATGCATGTACATGTGCACTGACTAATAGGAATAGATGTTTCGAACAAGGTACCATTCTCTTAATAGGGTGGCCAATGTACTGACACTGACAGCGAAACCAATTTATTCTCATACAATAAAATTACAATTTATTATGTATTGCATTGTGATAAGTAAAGTTGATATGCAGATGGTCAGGCTTGCCATTATACTTATGGAACCCAGCTGTATTATGCATGGCTACTAAAGCCTTGTGGCCATCAGCACTAATGCCATGTTTGCCCACTAAGCTAATGAGGGATAGCATTGGGGAAATGAACCCCAGAGAAGGTTTGTAGTACTGATAAGCAGGTGTGTATTTACTAGGAACCAAATGGAAGCAAACGGGCTGAAACAGCGAGGGACTAATCTGCACATTGTCCACTAAGGAATACACCCCAGGTCTGTGTCCAATACATTTTAGTCATTTAGCAGACGCTCTTATCCAGAGCGACTTACAGTTTGTGAGTGCATACATTTTCATACTTTTTTTCATACTGGCCCCCCGTGGGGATCGAACCCACAACCCTGGCGTTGCAAACGCCATGCTCTACAAACTGAGCTACAGAGGGCCAATACAATACAATGTCAATGACGCTACTGACTATCCTACGGGGGGGAGGGGGTAATCGGTTGAATGGCTGCATGAACGGCAAGATTTCTGGGATATGTACTGTAGTTGATATTATGCTTTTTGCGACCTGCTACCTTTGTAATCGGCTAGCTACCTCGCTGACAAAAGGAGTGATATCTGGGCAACCAAGACAGCTATTATGTATTATTAATTTATTATATGATATTTGAATCATAGCACCTTGATCTACATGTGAACTTTTGAGAACCACTGTCCTCCCATGGTAACTTTAAGTTTCTCTTTCTAGAATGGGGACATAAGAAAAAAGGAATTGTTTTATCAGGACATGTAGAGATGGTTTCATTTTTTCTTCTCAGAACTAGACTGTCGAACCCTATCGCTTCACCTGTCTGAATGGCCATAATAGGCTATCCATTGGATTCTGCCCTTACAATCCCAAAAGCTCAGTACTGGATCCTTTTGGAAAATACAAGACCCACAGGAAATACTGATTTGATACACTGTATGACTGTTCTCACTTTTTTTTTTTAACACTTGAATATTAAGGGAAGGCTTATTGACAAAAAACAACAAGTTAATTCAACACGTTAAGAGTAATTATTTGAACTTATGAATAGCTTTTTGTTAAAAAAAATCTGGACTTAAGACAAAAGGATGAGCTGTGAATCAACTTTTATGACATGAACCCTTGGTGGTTATACAAGGCAAATGTGCCTATATAGTGTATTTATGTACAGGCTAGCTGGTCGATGTCTTGCTCCTGAGTGGCGCAGCGGTCTAAGGCACTGCATCTCAGTGCTAGAGGCGTCACTACAGACCCTAGTTCGATTCCAGGCTGTATCACAATCCGGCCGTGATTGGTAGTGCCATAGGGCGGCGCACAATTGGCCCAGCGTCGTCCGGGTTTGGCCGGGGTAGGCCGTCATTGTAAATAAGAATTTGTTCTTAACTGACTTGCCTACTAGTTAAATAAAAATAAAAATGTGTCTAAATGAATACCTGTGCAGTTCAACTGCTTGGATTCCCCTGCCTATTTGTTGTTTTGCTGAATTTTTACCATGTTTTCTTTCTTTACTAGGGAGAGTGGACTAAGATTCTGTCTCACATTATAATTTTTCTGTCCCCAAATAATGGGGACAGATTTTTTATTTATTTTTGTATTTTAAATGTGCATGTTTTTAATCATAAGAATGTGTTTATTTTTGTCTCCCGTAATTAAAATATGCTGTTCATGGATCCATTTGCTTTTTTGTCTTGTTTTATGTGGAACTATGTGGCCCTTCATTTATTATTTACTTTTTTTGAGCCAGGTAACTTTGCATAAGATCTCAGTACTTATATGTGGCCACTAGGAGGCAGTAGTCTATAATACATCTCAGACTTTCATGTTTACTAATGATATAAGGGGAACTGCTGAGTGTAAAGGTTTCTAGTTCTGTGGCTTCATATTCTGTAGTTTGTCCTTTGTATTATTATAATATATTGGCAGATACGTAAATTATGGGTAGAATACATATTTCATTGAAAGCTAAATATGCACTACTATGTGTATATACTACTAATCCTCATCACTATTTGTTACATTTTCCATATTGGCTAAATCAAGTTGTCAATAAGGTACGGAAGGATACTTGGAAAAAGGGAAAAAACGAAGTCCAGCCTCTAGTCCTGAAGAGAGCGTTCTTATTGGTTGTTTCAAGTATCACTCACGTGCGTTTTTCATGGATCAGGAAGAAGTAGCGCTTTTCTTGACACGATTATATTATATGTCGATTCACTTTAGTGTTTGTGTGAAAGAAAAGCCTCCTCCCACTGGCTGCTATCACCTAGCTAGTGACCTGTTTTTTTTTTTTCTTCTTCATATTGAATTTGACAAAATTCTTCAATTTTTTTGTATTTTATTTAAATATTTATTTTACTTGTTTATGGTTACATTGTCGGGAGCCTATTATTAGCTAGCCAGCCATACAGCCAGGCTAGCTGGCCGAGGTCTTGCGGATTGATAGCCCAGCTAGCTAGCAGCGGGTAGCCAAGTCCAGGGCAAGGGGCAACTGCTTTTAATCCCCTATTTTTACTTGTTAAAGAAGATGAAGATAACGGTGGAATTCGAGGAATGTCTCAAAGACTCCCCAAGATTCAGGTAGGCTAAGTGACCTCTCCTCTTCTTTGTTCCCTCCTACACGATAAGTCATGGTCTTATGACGGTACCTGCTAGGACTTGTGTCCCGCGTCCAAAACGACATCCATAATCGTTAGACAATTCTAATGGAAAGATCGTCGACGTTTGCGTCGCCGAGCAGTGCCCAAGAAAGTATTAAGTGCAATTGTTTGATGCTACCACCTCAATCTTAAACAAACATGGATTCCATATTGTCTCGCATGTCGTGCACACCTGGTATTATGTTTTACACCCTATACAAAAAAGAAAAGTTTATACACAGGGGTATACACATTTAAACCAAAATGCATAGCTTGCTAAGGCTTCATAGGCATTTAGGATGAGCTTTGGAGGACCACTTTCAAATGTATGCAGTCTTTTTAAAGCTGCAATAAGTAACTTTTTGGGCAACCCGACCACATTCATACAAAAATCAGAGTTATAGATCTGGCATTCTCATTGAAAGCAAGTCTAAGAGGTGGTAGATCTGTTCTATGTGCGGTATTAATAAAAAAAAAAAAATGCTGTCGCAAGATCTGTCAAATAAATCTTAGTGCAAATACAATAAATGACTTATAGTTTTATTTTCAATTTGACAGCACACACTTTGCATCAATATCAATTAAAAATCTTGACAGTACCTGGTTAACTGGATAAATTAAGTGAATAATAAAACATACTTTGTTAGTGACAATACTTTCTGTTTCAGTTCCATACCACTTTCAAATTAACTTTGTTAATACGTTTAGAATTCCAGTATACTTTTGCAGGAGGCGTTTCATGCTAATCAGCCTCGCAATTGACCCTTCGCTAAGCCCCGCCCCCCTTGGTTACTGTTGCAACCTTGGACAACATTTTCCGGGGAAGCCCAATTCCCCATTCAACCAGTAGCGAAATCCCCTTACAATTTTACATTTACATTTTAGTCATTTAGCAGACACTCTTATCCAGAGCAACTTACAGTTAGTGAGTGCATACATTTTTCATACTGGCCCCCCGTGGGAATCGAACCCACAACCCTGGCGTTGCAAGCGCCATGCTCTACCAACTGAGCTACAGGAGGCCTATGTGACAGGTGTGTGAGTTTGACTGTTTCTAGTGTCTGAGAGCCTGTGTTACCATGGTGTGGAGTAGTGTAGGCCTACCTAGCTCCATGCAGTGTGAGGAGGGCAGGTCCTTGCTGACAGAGGTGAAGTAACCAAACAGGCCCTGGTAGGCCAGCAGCAGGCTGGCACAGAGACTGTGGTGAAGGCTGAATGCATGCTGCAGACATTGGTCTGAAACCAGGAATGTCCTGCCATCAGGAGACAGCTGATATCAAACAGTGTTTCTAATACACAATGAAATTAAACACAGACTACCCCTTGCTAATCAGGAAACTCTTGGATATGTTGTGGTGAACTGTCATTACAATTGTTTCACAGGAACCTGGTAATTATTTTTTGTAGTGTAGCTTCTGAATGGCTCTGCATTCACTGTCAGCAGTCAAAGCTATAGGTAGGCTGGACACATTACATTTTTAAGAATGCTTTAAAAAAAATAACTAGTTAATTGCATCCGCCATGGAGCCCAGTTTAATAATATTACCATATGTCCCAGCTGCTTGCCGTAGTTTTGAAGTAATCACGAAAAAACAGGCCTTATTTTAGGGCATTTTTCACTCTGCCAGCTCCTATTAGTTATATTGAGCACCGTGGCACCAACTGGCCTTCCAAACTTTCTATTCAGGGTTTTAAAACTTTGGTTTTAGAAGTGGAGGGGACATAAATTATTATTATTAATTATTTATTTGTCAGATAAACACTCCAAACAGCCTACCCGACAGCTCGGAGGCGTCCGCATGGTCCTAAAGCACACCGTTGCCTCATTTTGTATCACATTCCAATTATAAAACTGACAAAAATGCCATTTCAGAATGTGGGGGGGACATGTCCCCCCGTCCCATCCCCAGTGAAAGTTGCGCCCCTGGTTCTATTCCCAGTTCTGCGTCACAATGTCGCTATTGTTGTCAATGAGACCTGCCGGCTTTTTCAGAAGTGTGCTGTCTGCCATGCCATGCTATCAGAGAATTAGACCTGTGAATAATGAAAAGTGAAGTTTTTGCTAGTTCAAACCACAAAATGTAGAACACAAAAAAGGCAAATGGTAGCAGATAAATAGTAAGCTGGTTAAATAAAAGACTGCGCTTTTTAGACATCCCTATTTCCCCAACACAGTGGCAATGTCTGTATTTCGCCAAATAACTAAATTGATGTGTTTTGAAGTTCTACACAATTTCATTCAGGATAATCTATTCTTTCTAATGATGTAAATGTGGGTAGCATAGTATGCTGTAATCAATTGCTGGTAGTTCAAACTTCCCAAAAATAATGTGTTACTCCTGTAAATCTGAGGTCATCCCATTGTGTCCTATAGGGCACTTCAGAGAACTAAATCCATTGTTCCAGGTTCTTCCTCAAATACTCTGACAGAGAGAGCGTTTCCCACCTCTCTGCTGGCCAATCAGAGTAGAGACTTGAGCGTGGTTTAGACTTACTCAGCCTATCCGTTGGCGCACTGGCTGTTCCCCGCCTCTTAGCGCATCCCTGTTTCCAGGCATACGTTTATCATAACAACCTGTCATAGTGAGAAGAGCCAGCTCCCCTAGACACCATTCCTACGTCCAAGGATGGTTCACAGATCACAAAGAACCAGTATAGTCTAGTATTTGGAGACACAAATCCTTATCTCATTTTACCCCCTAAAAAGGGGAAATAGGGGTATGACTATCTATTTAGCCAAATATCTCACAATGTGTATACCATATTTTCCGCACTATAAGGCGCACCGGTGTATAAGCCGCAGCAGCTAAATTGAATGATATTGAATGATGTGTACATATATAAGCCGCACTGGACTATAAGCCGCAGGTGTTTTAATGTTTAATTACCATATGTAAGGGTTCGTGCACAGAGGGGATTGTCGGGAAAGAGACAAACTGTCTCGCTCTCGTAATGTCTGTCTGTCTTGCTCTCGTTCTGTCTCTCGTTCTGTCTCTCGTAGCACTCTCGGTTCCACTTTTACTTTTGCGCGCTACCTGTCTCACTCTTTTCCGGCCTCCAGCTTTTCCTGCTGGAGCCCGCCGCTTAAAGGTGGGGGGCGCGGACCGGTCATAGAGCCCATAGAGTTAAAGTTGGTGGACTGTAACCTGTAAAATCCATAGATTTAGGAGGTCTTCTAGTGGCCGTTAGCTGTAAAAATCCATAGATTAGCCGCACCGTTATATAAACTGCAGGGTCGAAAAATGGGAAAAAAGGTGCGGCTTATAATCCGAAAATTACGGTATTTAGATTTTTTCAAGTCGGACTCCATTTTAATCAGGAGAATCTCTTCTTTGTAGTGATGTAAGGTTGGGCAGCGAGCGCTGCTGTCATCAAACGCTAGCCTTTCATATTTCAGAAATTGCACATTACTGTTGGAACTCTGAGGATGCCCCATTGTTTCCCTATGGGGAAATTCTACACGGACATGTCTGTCTATTTCGCCAAATATCTCACAGTGTGTGTGTATATATAGATTTTTTTCAAGTTGGACACCATTTTAATCAGAAGAATCTCCTCTTTGTAATGATGTAAGTCTGGGCAGCGAGCTCGGTTGTCATCAAAGGCTAGCCCCAAAATACTTTTTGCCCTTGGAACCCTGAGCTCCGCCCATTGTTTTCCTATGGAGAGACATGCCGGTCTATTTCGCCAAATATCTCGCAATGTGTATATTTAGATTTTTTCAAGTTGGACACCATTTTAATCAGGAGAATCTCCTCTTTGTAATTATGTAAGTCTGGGCAGCGAGCTTGGTTGTCATCGATTACTAGACCAGAAATAGTAGTTTACATTTTTTCCCTACTTCCTCATTACGCAGACATAAGCACAGTTGACACCATCGAGGTGTGGATGTTTACTTTCTACACTTTGTTATTTTGCAGTTTCGTCCTAAGAATAGATTGTAGTGGTAAAATAAAAAGGGATAGATTTTCTTTGTGCCATTTAGGGGAAATGGAATTCTAGGCATCACTCTGCGAAGGTTCGTTTCAATTAATTTGCTATGGCCTCGCGCTAGTGTTCCAGCTCAGCCAACGTTCTTTGGCCGTTTTTCAGCCTTGGGTGAATTTTGACTCGTTCTATTGTCCAGCCTACTATAGGCCTAACCACCTTTGGAACTAACTATTGCTCTCATTCATTTCCTGATGTTAACAGCAGATGGGAGTTGTATTCATAATAATGCTAACTTAGCTAGCTAACATACATTTTGCTATCCATTGGAGCGCTGCAATTGGTTGCCCAAAATTCTGGGGTGGGGCTTAGCGAAGGGTCAATTGGGATTCCACTAGATGGCACAAACACAAAAGCAAAATTGGCTATATCGTAAAAATTAATGTAATTTTTTTTTGCATTTTGATCTTAATTTAAGGTTAGCAGTGTGGTTAAGGTTAGGTTTAAAATCACATTTTAAATGGTAGAAATAGGCTGGGTTTATGACTTTGTGGCTGTGGTAACTAGTGACGACTGGTCAATTGGACAACATGCTGCTGCAGAAGGGAAGCATAACGGAGAGTGTGTGGTCCTTGCTATCCGCGGTCCTTGGGACGTCCCTGACCCATTAAAGTTGAAATTTAAAATGGTTATGGTTAGGATAAGGGTAGATTTTAGGGTAGGGATCTCCGAAGGATTCCGGATAACACTAACTGAGCGTGTTTGCGCAAACATTGACATCCATGTTTGGTTTTGATTTGGAGGGGTGTGGTAGCATCAAACAATTGGATTGAATACGTTCTTGGGCACTGCCTTTCCATCAGAACAGTCTACCGATTATGGATACCGTCCAACGCGGGACACGTGCTGCTAAAACCAGTACAATCATTGGCTGATTACTAATCTCGCACGCTTCTATGTAATGGCCTACTGTTAAGATAACTGTACTTACTGTTATTAACTGTATACGTGACGGCAAGCTTCGTAGGGCTAGCTAAGTAAGTGAAAATTATTGTCCTATTCATTTCCACTGCCAGGGTCAACTCCCAGTTGTACTTGCATTGTCACCTCAATATCACAAGCCCTTATTTTCTTTGACTTGGGTCATGGGATAGGATGTTGTCATGCCAAGTGCCAACAAGGCAATATCAAGATAAACATCCAGAGAGATGCCTCAACTGGTCACCATAAAGTAGCAAGTTTTAGCTAACATTGCAGCTTGGGTCTAGGTTTTCAACAGTGTTGTCATTGACCTCATTGTCTTGAAAAATATAGGCAGTTGACAATTGATAGCGCTCTAATATAGGCTAATGCCCTGTGCTTGCTTTGAAGGAGATGTACGAGTGTGCCTTGCCTGCCCTGCAGCCATCAAAGGATTGACACCTGATGTCGTCTAAGTTCTTGCTTTTTTCCAATGCATACTCTTTTGCCCTACTGCCTAAAGTAAACCTTGCTCAAATTAAGTGTTATTTCGTCCTATTCAGTAAAGCTTGGGCTTTCCAAGCTTTGAGAAAGGGCCACACCTCCCCTCTGTCCCCTCTCCCTCCCTCTGCGCTGAACATTATTCTTACAAAATGAGGAGCAGATGTTAGAAAGTTGTTTGCAGCAAACGTGGAAAGAGGCTTTTTTATGATAATTATTTCCTCAAGGATCAGCTTATGGGATGAACTAAAGCCTTCCAATCAGCTGAGCGTGAAACGATGACTGGCACAAACTCTGATTGGCACTGTTTGGCTCCTTCACAAGACTTGTGATTCAAAATCCCTGCCCTATCTTTCTCTTAGGCAAATTAGGCTATGTATTATAATGACTATGTGAATCAGCTGTGAATGATGCCTACACACCCTCACCGACCCACAAACAATCATTACCTACAGTGATTCTCTTTCCACCTCCAGCAGCTGGTTGTGGTTGCGAAGCTTCCGTCAGACGCCCACTGACAAAGTTAGACCAATAGCCGAACGGCTGCCCAGGTTTCTACTGAGGGTTATCGCTTCCATTAGCCTTACCCTCAGCACCGCTGGGGTTCATTGTGATTCAGGATTTACCAAAGATCCTTAAACAACAGACATTATTTCCACTTTGACCACCATTGTTTCACTCTCATTTTTCCATCGTGTTTGATTTGGCAGAGAAGAGGACATGGAGAGAGCTGGAGAGTAATGGACGAAAACAGGGATGCAGACCAGCAAGGAATAACTCTGTCTCTTGACATCTGATCTGTTTCCATTTGTGTGTGTGTGTGCTTTCAACTCTGTGCCAGTGAATATGGAGTCCCCAAATGTGGGATGTTTTTTTCCCAAGTGGGTAGGCTACACCCCACATTCCCTCTTTCTAAGGGTCTCTTTTTAGATGTAGCAAAAGTTATGTAGCCCTAAAACCTGTTTTATATGACTGGTTTGGGACTCGGATGCAAATTCTGCTTATTCTGTAGACCTAATTTGCATTAAGCTATAAGATTGCTGAAATATTAACTCTAGCAGCCTATTGCTCACTGAAAGCTTTTCAGTACAGTTATACTGGCTCCTCTTCAAATATGCAACTTGAAATTCCCTGAAGAGTAGGCCTATCTTAAGTCATATTTTCTCTGAATTGTGGAATTTGGTTCTTATCTGCTTTACAGATTAGGCTAAACACAACGGAAATTTCCTACAAAAGTCATTATTAAAGTTGTCCCCCTTCATCCACAGTACAGTGGCAATGAAAGTTAGGCCTAGACTTTAAATAAATAAAAAGCACAGTAAAAATGGTTGAGAATTTTAGATAATTTTTGTGACAGTTTGGTTTTGCACACAGTTTTCAACACATTCATTACAGCCTATATCCAGCACTTGAGGAAGTTGTCTTACATTTAGCAATTTTGGATTGTCCTTTAATGTTCACTCTCCTCTTTACCCTGTTAACATGCAGTGTAATTGAAAGTCATTCAGAAACCAAGCTTGGCAGACTGCCATTTACATGATGTCATAGGCAGCTCGATAGTGGTAGCAATTTGTTCTGCCTCATTGACGACCCCACAGCTGGCACCTCATCACTATCCTTGATAATGCAGAGGACAGCGCCAGATACTTTAACCTCAGTTCATAACGTTAATGGTGGGCCAGTAACTGGACTAACTTTAGTTAGCCTTTCAGTCCGTTTCTCACAGAAGTCAAGTGGTGGTTGTCAACAAGAACGTCTTTGGCTCCCTTCAGGTGATCTCATTTGCACGCCCGATATAGCCTCAGCCTAATCTACGATTCCCTCATGACTTTACGGGATACTATTAGCATTAGCAATGAACACACACATGTTTTTCAATAAGACTAATGAGCAGCGACACGACTGGGTACAGTAGCTTATAAATCTTTCACTATCCTCATTAAAAAGGGTGTCATAAAGGAGGAGTTTTATGTGGAAATGACTGACTTTTGGGTGCGCCTCTGGATATAGCCTACAGTTGAGAAGATCACTTGAGACATTGTTGTCTGTCAGCCTATTACACTATTACAAGAGGTGGAATCGTGGGAATCCTCATCAGAGAGTTCTGGGTGGGGTCAGAGGACATGGTAGACTATTCAAGCTAGCTTTGAATGTTTGTTCTGCTTAAAGTATTTTGTATTAGTGGGCAGGGGCGGCCTGTTCAATAGGGCGATATGGGTGACGCACTGCCAAACGGGAAAAGGAAGGGATTTTTTTTCTAATCAATTATATCACGGCAACAGTAGTTATCAGTGTTGTAATCTATACGTCTGATCTGCCACAGTGCCACACTGCCACTAAATGTCGAATCAGGCTAAAGTCGTGCTTCAAATGGCTCCCCCCCCTTTTGGGGCGATTTCAGTCAGGTTGAAAATCGCCCAGAAGTCTCTCATAGCCTCTAATGTAAAATCTATTTTTTTCAAATTTCAGAGCCTTCAATACAATCTCTATGGGTGTCTGAGGGCTTGCACTTACGCGCTTTCGTCATACGTAACGTAACCATGAACGTAACTGAGAAAAGAGCGGATTGTGTCTTTGAAAGAAGTTCCTTTTTGTCGGCGAACAAATGAAGATAAATTGGCAACGAAACAATTAGGACCTCCCAGACCAAATTTAATAATTCAACAGGTTTCTACTAAAGGCGGAAAGTCCTACACCCGAGGATTTTCCAAAAATTGGTACGAACGGAAAAATAACATTGCCACTCAACTTGATGAGGGATACAGGCTAGCTGTCCGCCGCCACAACGATGAGGTTAGTGTTGATAATCACAAGTTTACTGGAGAACTGAGACCAAGTAGAGACTTTGGACAGGGTGGATATGGTATAATAAAGGCAGTTTATTCAGAGGTAAAGATATCTGGAATCGCGTGCACGGACCCGTTCGTCAAACTCTTAGGGAGCTATAAATTAAGCCCCATTACTTACCATATCAGATAAGAGAAATTGCTGCAGCTACATATATTTTACATCCTGGCCCTACATAGTTCACTATTTGCATCACTTACCAAAATATTACATGTGGTCATATATGCTTGGAAAGTGGAGATGCCATAGAACGTCAAAAAAGTAAACATTGCTGGAGACACATTGCCGTTTTGGAGAAGACATTGCGTTTGCTAGCGAAGAGATTTGTTGTGGCAAATGAACTTGGGCTGGGAATTGCCAGGAACCTCACGATAAGATATATGCATCAGCATTGCGAGTCTCATGATTCTATACGTATTGCGATTCGATACTGTGATTTTATTGCGCACCATATGTCTGTTGCAGAGGGATCAGAAAGCCATGAGAACGAGTTTTGATCAGTCATGGAAATAAAAGTGCTGAAAACAAATTGGCTCCCAATGTGAAAAGATTGAGAACAAGCTATGAAGGAACAATAATGGTGTTTTGGTGCAGGTACAGCCAACTAGCGCTAAAATATTGCGATATTGTCAATACAGTATATCGTAAAGTATCACTATGTAACTCGATTTCTTTCACCCCAATCCCTCAAATTAACGGTAAATAACTGAATTGTTTGCCCCACATTTAGCTAAGATGATTAGCTAGCCAGCTAAAATGTTTTATTTAGTTAGCAGTCGCATCTACAATAGTTTACTGTCAATAACATGTCTCCAAAAATGACGTGGTGTCTCCAATTGTGTTGACATTTTACAATTGCGATGCGCATCCATGAGTATCCACTTTCTGTAGCTCAGCTGGTAGAGCATGGCGCTTGTAACGCCAAGGTAGTGGGTTCGATCCCCGGGACCACCCATACACAAAAATGTATGCACGCATGACTGTAAGTCGCTTTGGATAAAAGCGTCTGCTAAATGGCATATTATTATTATTATTATTATTATCTGAAGAGAGCCCCGAAACATTGTGTGCAGACATTTTATGCAATAAATGAAGTAGGTTGAATCTAGTAGTTCTGATCTTCTGATTGGTCCTGATGAGTTGGGCGAGGTCCCCTCCAGGCTACTGTCACTGTTGCATTGGCTCTGAGTCGGGTTCTCTGTCTTCAAATGTTCAGCCTAAGAGAGGGGATTTTTGTGTGTGTGTGTGTGTGTGTGTTTAACAGTGATGATGTGTGTGTGTGTGTGTGTGTGTGTGTGTGTGTGTGTGTTTAACAGTGATGATGTGTGTGTGTGTGTGTGTTTGTGTGTGTGTGTGTGTGTGTCCTCAGAGCAAGAACTCGTGAGTTGGAAGAACTGAGAGGCCTATGGCGTGGGTGTTGTCCTTGGCCACCTGCTGACAAGGCTGACAAGATAGGACCCTTTTGTCCATTGTTATTGGATAGGAACAGAACTTATAACCAGCTCCTGACCTAAATAGATCTTAGCACAACATTTTACTCAACATATCATATTCCATATTCACTATAACAAATATATTTACTACGACATTAGCAAGAACCGCCACATCCTCAGCCGGCTAATCCAGTGTGTGAAGTTTTGCGGAGTGTTTGAGTTAGCTTTGCGAGGCAAAGATGAAACTGAGGGCTCCACCAACCCTGGTAAGCCAACACTTTTGAGATCAGTCAATAAATGCTTCTGGTATTGACTTATATGCTGCCCCTGTCTTCATGTTGTTGCTGGACATATCTTTTTTAAAATGTGTGTAGGTCACCTAAATCATCAGAAAAATTGCCCCCCCTGAGAATTTTTTCAGGAGCCGCCACTGTTAGTGGGTATTGGTTTGATGTATTGTGATAGTTTTTTTGTATTGTTGCAGAATTTTGTTTTGTTTTCTACCTTTGAACGTGGGAAATGCGCTTTACACATTTATTATGGTCCATTGTGAAGCACTAACCTACGCATTGTGTTTCGCTCTTGAACTGGCTCCCTAGTTACTGTAACTGAATCACACTAGGGCTGACCCCATTTAGTCGACTGGTTGATTGTTTGGTCGATAGGCTGTTGGTCGACCCGAGATTTCTTTAGTCGAGCAGTAGCAAAAAAATATATATAACAAATATAATTGTGTACAAGACACTTCGCGCTGAGTGGACTGATCCATTGTGGAGGCCGTGGGGGTGGCACAGTCCATCAGTCTAAGACATGTGCTACTGAAATTGTATATGGTTATATTACATAATAACAATGGTGCAACACTAATACAAATAATATTATTTTATAACATGCGCTTTCTCCCTCGTTGGATAGCGGTTGCTGTCCACGGTTCAGAAACACTTCAGTGCGCTGTTGAATTGGTGCCTTTTCCTAGACCATGTTGCTACAGACCCTTATCCATCCTGCCCTTCCTTTCGAAAGTATTTGAAAGCCAAGTTAACAAACAGATCACCGACCATTTCGAATCCCACCGTACCTTCTCCACTATGCAATCTGGTTTCCGAGCTGGTCATGGGTGCACCTCAGCCATGCTCAAGGTCCTAAACAATATTATAACCGCGATTGATAAAAGACAGTACTGTGCAGCCGTCTTCATCGACCTGGCCAAGGCTTTCGACTCAATCACCGCATTCTTATTGGCAGACTAAATAGCCTTGGTTTCTCAAATGACTGCCTCGCCTGGTTCACCAACTACTTCTCAGATAGAGTTCAATGTGTCAAATCGGAGGGCCTGTTGTCTGGACCTCTGGCAGTCTCTATGGGGGTGCCACAGGGTTCAATTCTCGGGCCGACTCTATTCTCTGTGTATATCAATGATGTCGCTCTTGCTGCTGGTGACTCTCAGATCCACCTCTACACAGACGACACCATTTTGTATACATCTGGCCCTTCATTGGACACTGTGTTAACAAACCTCCAAACGAGCTTCAGTGCCATACAGCACTCCTTCCGTAGCCTCCAACTGCTCTTAAACGCTAGTAAAACTAAATGCATGCTCTTCAATCGAACGCTGCTTGCACCCGCCCGCCCGACTAGAATCACTACTCTCGACGGGTCAGACTTAGAATATGTCTACTACAAATACCTAGGTGTCTGGTTAGACCGTAAACTCTCCTTCCAGACTCACATTAAGCATCTCCAATCCAAAGTTAAATCTAGAATCAGATTCCTATTTCGCAACAAAGCCTCCTTCACTCATGCTGCCAAACATGCCCTCGTAAAACGGACTATCCTACCGATCCTTGACTTCGGCGATGTCATTTACAAAATAGCCTCCAACAATCTACTCAGCAAATTGGATGTAGTCTATCACAGTGCCATCCGTTTTGTCACCAAAGCCCCATATACTACCCACCATTGTGACCTGTACGCTCTCGTTGGCTGGCCCTCACTACATATTCGTCACCAAACCCACTGGCTCCAGGTCATATATAAATCACTGCGAGGCAAATCCCCGCCTTATCTTAGCTCAATGGTCACCATAGCAACACCCACCCGTAGTATGCGCTCCAGCAGGTATATCTCACTGGTCATCCCCAAAGCCAACACCTCCTTTGGCCGCCATTCCATCCAGTTCTCTGCTGCCAATGACTCGAACGAACTGCAAAAATCTCTGAAGCTGGAGACACTTATCTCCCTCACTAACTTTAAGCATCAGTTGTCAGAGCAGCTTACCGATCACTGCACCTGTACACAGCCCATCTGTAATTAGCCCACCCAACTACCTCATCCCCATATTGTTATTTATTTTGCTCATTTGCACCCCAGTATCTCTATTTGCACATCATCTTCTGCACATCTATCATTCCAGTGTTAATACTCAATTGTACTTATTTTGCACTATGGCCTATTTATTGCCTTACCTCCATAACTTACTACATTTGCACACACTGTATATAGATTTTCTATTGTGTTATTGACTGTACGTTTTGTTTATCCCATATGTAACTCTGTTGTTGTTTTTATCACACTGCTTTGCTTTATCTTGGCCAGGTCGCAGTTGTAAATGAGAACTTGTTCTCAACTGGCTTACCTGGTTAAATAAAGGTAAAATAAAATAAAATGTGCATAATAGCAAAGTTAGCCAGCATATTGGTGTTGAGAACAATGGCGCGGAGGCAGCAGCAGAATGTGGAGATGAGAAAACAGCCCTTGCCTTATTGTCTTAAGAAAAGTGAGGAAAGAGGAAACCTGAACTTAATTAGGCCTATAATCAATAGCCTAACTGTTAAACGTGCCTGGCTTTATAAATCATCAATATATCTACAGAAATAAGACAGATCCTGCTTCTGTTGCCTGTTTGAGTGTTTATTTAATAGCCTACTGATTCCGTTAGCACCAAGCCTCACGCAACGACATGTCAAGTAAATAATTTTACAAATTCGGCTGTTTTTAATCTTTGCTTTGCTGTAATAAAGGCTTTACACTTTTTTTTAGTTAGAACAGCCTCTGGTATTATTTATAATTTATTTAGTGTTAACACTCTTCCAAATTGTCGGAAAAATTATATTAATAATAATAATAGTAACTTACTTAGGCCTATATTTCAATACTTCTATAGTGTATCAATCATTCATTCGTTCATGTTATCACACAGTATACAAGTCATTCATGATTTGAAATGCAATCAAGCATTTTAGTTTTTAAATTAAAATAAAGCGAGCCTTGAATAGTTTGCTTAAACAATAAATAAACAGTTTCATTTTGGGAATTGCATTGCGACTGTTTTTAGTCTTTGCTGTAATAAAGGCAGATTTTTTTTTTTTTTTACAACAGACTGGTACGCCTATACTTTATTTAGTGTTGTTTACATTGTTCCAAATGGTCAGGATTTAATATATATATACAGTGGGGAAAAAAAGTATTTAGTCAGCCACCAATTGTGCAAGTTCTCCCACTTAAAAAGATGAGAGAGGCCTGTAATTGTCATCATAGGTACATGTCAACTATGACAGACAAAATGAGAGAAAAAAAATCCAGAAAATCACATTGTAGGATTTTTAATGAATTTATTTGCAAATTATGGTGGAAAATAAGTATTTGGTCAATAACAAAAGTTTCTCAATACTTTGTTATATACCCTTTGTTGGCAATGACACAGGTCAAACGTTTTCTGTAAGTCTTCACAAGGTTTTCACACAAAGTGTGCAATGCTTATCAAAGGGCGGTATCAGCGCTCACCTAAAAAGCCCATATGCCACTGGATGAGAGATATTGTCATTGTTTTTGGGCAGAATTATGTGAGGTTTTATGTATTGTTGTTGGAGGTGTATCTTGGTCAGTTTAGCTCAGAAAATGCCAACCTTGTCAATCTGCCGCCATAGGTGGAAGCCTAATCCTGCCTAATGAGCGGGCAGGCCGTGCCTATAGCATATCATAATCACATCAATAAATTGGTCATAAACTCTGAACACCGTAACAGCAAAATGGATGCAGAGGACGTGACAAAGTGAGGAATATTTATAGGTTGCTCAGGAGGTAAAGGGAAAGTCAGATGTGTGGAATAAATGTGACTAGTTGTGGAAAATACTGGAGATCAAGAAAAAGGTAAGGAGCAGGTGCTGCGTGCATATTATGTGTGCCAAACAGTTGCTGTATAGACTACAATATACAGTGGGGGAAAAAAGTATTTAGTCAGCCACCAATTGTGCAAGTTCTCCCACTTAAAAAGATGAGAGAGGCCTGTAATTTTCATCATAGGTACACGTCAACTATGACAGACAAAATGAGAAAAAAAAATCCAGAAAATCACATTGTAGGATTTTTAATGAATTTATTTGCAAATTATGGTGGAAAATAAGTATTTGGTCAATAACAAAAGTTTCTCAATACTTAGTTATATACCCTTTGTTGGCAATGACACAGGTCAAACGTTTTCTGTAAGTCTTCACAAGGTTTTCACACACTGTTGCTGGTATTTTGGCCCGTTTCTCCATGCAGATCTCCTCTAGAGCAGTGATGTTTTAGGGCTGTCGCTGGGCAACACTGACTTTCAACTCCCTCCAAAGATTTTCTATGGGGTTGAGATCTGGAGACTGGCTAGGCCACTCCAGGACCTTGAAATGCTTCTTACGAAGCCACTCCTTCGTTGGCCGGGCGGTGTGTTTGGGATCATTGTCATGCTGAAAGACCCAGCCACGTTTCATCTTCAATGCCCTTGCTGATGGAAGGAGGTTTTCACTCAAAATCTCACGATACATGGCCCCATTCATTCTTCCTTTACACGGATCAGTCGTCCTGGTCCCTTTGCAGAAAAACAGCCCCAAAGCATGATGTTTCCACCCCCATGCTTCACAGTTGTTATGGTGTTCTTTGGATGCAACTCAGCATTCTTCGTCCTCCAAACACGACGAGTTGAGTTTTTACCCAAAAATTCTATTTTGGTTTCATCTGACCATATGACACAACACCGTTCTTGTGATCATTTTGACCCCACGGGGTGAGATCTTGCGTGGAGCCCCAGATCGAGGGAGATTATCAGTGGTCTTGTATGTCTTCCATTTCCTAATAATTGCTCCCACAGTTGATTTCTTCAAACCAAGCTGCTTACCTATTGCAGATTCAGTCTTCCCAGCCTGGTGCAGGTCTACAATTTTGTTTCTGGTGTCCTTTGACAGCTCTTTGGTCTTGGCCATAGTGGAGTTTGGAGTGTGACTGTTTGAGGTTGTGGACAGGTGTCTTTTATACTGATAACAAGTTCAAACAGGTGCCATTAATACAGGTAACGAGTGGAGGACAGAGGAGCCTCTTAAAGAAGAAGTTACAGGTCTGTGAGAGCCATAAATCTTGCTTGTTTGTAGGTGACCAAATACTTATTTTCCACCATAATTTGCAAATAAATTCATAAAAAATCCTACAATGTGATTTTCAGGATTTTTTTTTCTCAATTTGTCTGTCATAGTTGACGTGTACCTATGATGAAAATTACAGGCCTCTATCATCTTTTTAAGTGGGAGAACTAGCACAATTGGTGGCTGACTAAATACTTTTTTCCCCCACTGTATATATATAAAACACAGGGAAATAAATACATGTTTTTACTGCACTGGGCCTTTAATTACTGTTTTACCACCAATGATTTCATCTCGTTCATTATGGTTGGTTTTTACCCCAGCGGGAACCCCCCCCCCCCTCTCTAGCAACACATCCCCACTCTAACAATGACAGGATATACACCACGGCACAGGGGCTCGGCCCAGTCCTGCATTTTTCCATCGAGCGTCACAGAGAAGTATGAAGTGGAAATATGAATTTCATCATTTGCCCCTCAAACCCCACTCTCTGCTCGTCTCGTAAGATCCTACAGGATATCGAGGTCCTTACAAGTTGGCAGGAAGAGCCTGTGCGACACGGCATTTGATTTCAAGTACTGCTCAGATTGGTGCCTCAGATTCACTGTGTCGGGCCCCACATAGGAGGCCATTTTGTGTGTGTGTGTGTGACTAGGCCTAACCTTTTGAACTACCTCACTCCCACTCTAAGGCTAACACACAACTCCCTCTTGGCAAACAGCCAACAAAACTCAACTTAAGTAGCCAGAGCCTTTCTCTGGAAACGCTCAATGAGTCATTGAGGGGAATTCATTGCGTCTGTGTTTAGTATGAAAATGTATGCACTCACTAACTGTAAGTCGCTCTGGATAAGTAGAATGTAGAAGTGATATACACTGAGTGTACAAAATATTAGGAACACCTGCTCTTTCCATGACATAGACTGACCAGGTGAATCCATGTGAAAGCTATGATCCTATATTGATGTCACTTGTTAAATTCACTTCAATCAGTGTAGATGAAGTGGAGGAGACAAAATCAAAGGTTTTATAAGCCTTGAGACAGGGAATGTGTGTGTGTGCCATTCAGAGGGTGATTGGGCAAGACAAAAGATTGAGGTGCCTTTGAACGGGGTATAGTAGTAGGTGCCAGATGCACCGGTTTGAGTGTGTCAAGAACTGCAACGCTGCTGGATTTTTCATGCTCAACTGTTTCCTGTGTGTGTCAAGAATGGTCCACCACCAAAATAACATCCAGCCAACTTGACACAACTGTGGGAAGCATTGGAGTCAACATGGACCAGCATCCCTGTAGAATGCTTTCGACACCTTGTAGAGTCCTAAACCCCGACGAATTGAGGCTGTTCTGAGGGGTTGTACACTCATTGTGCACTCATTGTAGGTCTACCTCCATTATGGCCATTTGATTCAGTCTGAGTCTTTGTGGTGTGGGCATAGGAAAGTAGGATGGCCAAATGTAAACAGTCTATCCAGTAGGCTATTCATCTTGACTATCAAATAAAAGTTTATTGGTCACATACACAGTTTAGCAGATGTTATAGCAGGTACAGCGAAATGTTTACTAGCTCCTAACAATGCAGTAAAATGTCAAACAAGTACACAAATAATCAATAACAAAAAAAGAAATCAAGAAATGCCAGAACTAATCCAATTAGCCCAAATAGCACTGAAACAGTAATCCAATTTCAAGCTATACGTACAGTACCAGACAAAAGTTTGGACACACCTACTCATTCAAGGGTTTTTCTTTATTTTTACTACTTTCTACATTGTATAATAATAGTGAAGACATCAAAACTATGAAATATCACATATGGAATCATGTAGTTACCAAAAAAGTTAAACAAATCGAAATATATTTTATATTTGAGATTCTTCAAAGTAGCCACCCTTTGCCTTGATGACTGCTTTGCACACTCTTGGCATTCTCTCAACCAGCTTCATGAGGTAGTCACCTGGAATGCATTTCAATTAACTGGTGTGCCTTGTTAAAAGTTAAATTGTGGGATATCTTTCCTTCTTAATGCGTTTGAGCCAATCAGTTGTGTTGTGACAAGGTAGGGATGGTATACAGAAGATAGCACTATTTCGTAAAAGACCAAGTCCATATTATGGGGTCACTTTTCAAATTTCTACCCATTTCCTTGTTTTTGAAAGAAAAGCAATTTTTTTGTCCATTAAAAAAACATCAAATCATAAATACAGTGTAGACATTGTTAATGTTGTAAATGGCTATTGTAGCTGGAAATGGCTGATTTAAAAGAAAAAATGGAATATCTACATAGGTGTACAGAGTTGCAAAGAAAAAGCCATATCTCAGACTGGCCAATAAAAAGAAAAGATTAAGATGGGCAGTCTGAGATATGGCTTTTTCTTTGCAACTCTGCCTAGAAGGTCAGCATCCCAGAGTCACCTCTTCACCGTTGAGACTGGTGTTTTGCGGGTACTATTTAATGAAGCTGCCAGTTGAGGACTTGTGAGGCGTCTGTTTCTCAAACTAGACACTAATGTATTTGTCCTCTTGCTCAGTTGTGCACCGGGGCCTCACACTCCTCTTTCTATTCTGGTTAGAGCAAGTTTGCGCTGTTCTGTGAAGGGAGTAGTACACAGCGTTGTACGAGATCTTCAGTTTCTTGGCAATTTCTCGCATGGAATAGCCTAAATTTCTCAGAACAAGAATAGACTGACGAGTTTCAGAAGAAAGTTATTTGTTTCTGGCCATTTTGAGCCTGTAATCGAACCCACAATTGCTGATGCTCCAGATACTCAACTAGTCTCAAGAAGGCCAGTTTTATTGATTCTTTAATCAGCACAACAGTTTTCAGCTGTGCTAACATAATTGCAAAAGGGTTTTCTAATGATCAATTAGCCTTTTAAAATGATAAACTTGGATTAGCAAACACAACGTGCCATTGGAACACAGGACTGATGGTTGCTGATAATGGGACTCTGTACGCCTATGTAGATACTCCATTAAAAATCAGCCGTTTCCAGCTACAATAGCCATTTACAACATTAACAATGTCTACACTGTATTTCTGATCAATTTTATGTTATTTTAATGGACAAAAAAGTTGCTTTTCTTTCGAAAACAAGGACATTTCTAAGTGACCCCAAACTTTTGAACGGTAGTGTATCTTTAAGATATTTTCAAATTTTTCTCACTCATAAGGGAGGATAATAAATTCACAGAAGTAACAAGTAATGATAGACCTACCAATTAGTTATAGTGATTTTACTGATATCAATTTAGTTTATGAATTATTAAGTGATTTGAAACTTGTAATTCTGTTACCAAATTGGAATGGAATTACTGCAACTGAATTGGCTACAATGGGACATCATAATAGTCACAAACCACAGTTGGGTCACCAGCTGGTATACTGTTATGTTCAGCTCATTACTGTTTTCTATTTCTTTCTGTTGTCTGGTGGTCAAACCAAGAGTGTTAAAACAGTCTGAGTCTGGACAACCCCTCCCTCTCTCTCTCTTTCTCTCTCACTCTCCAGTTAATGTCACCTTTCCCAGCTCTTACTGACACCTACCCATGAGCCCCCTTTCTTTCTATTTACTGTAACCATTATCTTTACCCACTGAGCAGTGACCGACACCGGACGTTCATAGACGTTGAAAAGTAGTTGAAATTTGGTCAGTCCACTCTGGCCTTGATGTTAACGTCCACAGACGGACCGGACTGGACCAAATCTGAATCTATCATAGACATAGGTTTCACAAGTTTGGACAGTACAGTACATTGGGTAGTGCAGCACAGCAGAGCATAGTAGAGTGGAGCAGGGTAGAGTGCAGTAGAGCACAGTACTATAGTGTGTAGAGTACAGTACACTGAGTAGAGCACAGTAGAGTACAGTCAATACTATACAGTAAAATAAACAAAAGTAGAGTAGACTAAGTATAGTATATTGTGCTGTACTGAACTATACTCTATTGCACTGCACTCAACTCTACCCTACCCTACTCCACTGTACTATGCTCTGCTGTGCTGCACTGTGATGTCCAAACTTGTGAAACATGAGGAGAATTACATTAATATCCATAATTAATTCATGATGTAATTCTGTTACCATTATTCAGTTTCTGGGTGTAAATTCACTTCACTTACTATAATTCAATAACCCAAATAGATTTTTCAAACTCAAGGTTCCATGTCATAGCTGACACCCCATTCTTTCTGCAGACATCTTTACATCTTAATTCGGAGCAGATATTTACAGTACCAGTCAAAAGTTTGGACACACCTACTCATTCAAGGGTTTTTCTTTTCTTTTAAATTTTTTTTTTTATACATTGTAGAATAATAGTGAAGACATCAAAACTATGAAATAACACATGGAATCATGTAGTAACCAAAAAAGTGTTAAACAAATCAAAATATATTTTATATTTGAGAATCTTCAAATAGCAACTGTTTGCCTGGATGACAGCTTTGCACACTCTTGGAATTCTCTCAACCAGCTTCACCTGGAATGCTTTTCCAACAGTCTTGAAGGAGTTCCCACAAATGCTGAGCACTTGTTGGCTGCTTTTCCTTCACTCTGCCGTCCGACTCATCCCAAACCATCTGTTGGGTTGAGGTCGGGGGATTGTGGAGGCCAGGTCATCTGATGCAGCACTCCATCACTCTCCTTCTTGGTAAAATAGCCCTTACACAGCCTGGAGGTGTGTTGGGTCATTGTCCTGTTGAAAAACAAATGATAGTCCCACTAAGCCCAAACCAGATGTGATGACGTATCGCTGCATAATGCTGTGGTAGCCATGCTGGTTAAGTGTGCCTTGAATTCTAAATAAATCACAGACAGTGTCACCAGCAAAGCACCCCCCCACCATAACACCTCCTCCTCCATGCTTTATGGTGGGAACTACACATGCAGTGATCATCCGTTCACCCACACCGCGTCTCACAAAGACACAGCGGTTTGAACCAAAAATCTCAAATTTGGACTCGTAGTGTATGTTTTTGGAAAACATGGTCTCATATAAATCTGTAATTCCTTACCAAAGTTTGCATCTGCACGGTTCTTCCACCACCAAGCTTCACTGTAGGGATGGTGCCAGGTTTCCTCCAGACGTGACGCTTGGCATTCAGGCCAAAGAGTTCAATCTTGGTTTCATCAGAATAGAGAATCTTGTTTCTCATGGTCTGAGAGTCTTTGGGTGCCTTTTGGCAAACTCCAAGCAGGCTGTCATGTGCCTTTTACTGACGAGTGGCGTCTGTCTGGCCACTCTACCATAATGGCCTGATTGGTGGAGTGCTGCAGAGATGGTTGTCCTTCTGGAAGGTTCTCCAATCTCCACAGAGAACACAGTGGCCTCCATCATTCTTAATTGGAAGAAGTTTGGAACCACCAAGACTCTTCCTAGAGCTGGCCGCCCTGCCAAACTGAGCAATCGGGGGAGAAGGGCCTTGGTCAGGGAGGTGACCAAGAATCCGACGGTTACTCCGATAGAGCTCCAGAGTTCCTCTGTGGAGATGGGAGAACTTTCCAGAAGGACAACCATCTCTGCAGCACTCCACCAATCAGGCCATTATGGTAGAGTGGCCAGACGGAAGCCACTCCTCAGTAAAAGGCACATGACAGCCCGCTTTGAGTTTTGCCAAAAGGCACCTAAAGGCCTCTTAGACCATGAGAAACAAGATACTCTGCTCTGATGAAACCAAGATTGAGCTCTTTGGCCTGAATGCCAAGCGTCAGGTCTGGAGGAAACCAGGCACCGCTCATCACCTGGTCAATACCATCCCTACGGTGAAGCATGGTGGTGGCAGCATCATGCTGTGGGGATATTTTTCAGCGGCAGGGACTGGGAGACTAGTCAGGATCGAGGGAATGATGAACGGAGCAAAGTCCAGAGCGATCCTTGATGAAAACCTGCTCCAGAGCACTCCGGACCTCAGACTGGGGGCGAAGGTTCACCTTCCAACAGGACAACGACCCTAAGGACACAGCCAAGACAACGCAGGAGTGGCTTCGGGACAAGTCTCTGAATGTCCTTGAGTGGTCCAGCCAGAGCCCGGACTTGAACCCGATTTGAACATCTCTGGAGACCTGAAAATAGCTGTGCAGCGACGCTCCCCATCAAACTTGACAGAGCTAGAGAGGATCTGCAGAGAAGAATTGGAGAAAGTCCCCAAATACAGGTGTACCAAGCTTGTAGCGTAATACCCAAGAAGACTCGAGGCTGTAATCGCTGCCAAAGATGGTTCAACAAATTACTGAGTAAATGGTCTGAATACTTATGTAAATGTAATATTTCTGTTTATTTTGTTTTATAAATTTGCAAACATTTCTAAATGTGTTTTTGTTTTGTCATTATGGGGTATTGTGTAGTTTGATGAGGGGGAAAAAAACAATTTAATCAATTTTTTAATAAGGCTGTAACATTAACAAAATATGGAAAAAGTGAAGGGGTCTGAATACTTTCATAATGCAGCAGTGGAGGCTGGTGGGAGGAGCTATAGGAGGACGGGCTCATTGTAGTAGCTGGAATGGAATAAATGGAACGTAGTCAAACGTGGTTTCTACATGTTTTGATATTGTTCCATTTATTCCATTGCAGCCATTACAATGACCCCATCCTCCTATATCTCCTCCCACCAGCCTCCTCTGTAATGCACTGTATGGCTGATTATGTGTCAGCCAGGGTGACTCCACCGTAGTTTTGTATGAACATGGTGGGCAATGGGAGTTGGCAAAACAGAATATAGTAATGGACTCCCCAACAGGTGGGCCCTGTTGATTTCAAAGCTCCCCCAAAGACTGATTCAGGATCAGCTTTTCCTTACCTAGTCAACTGAATCGAAACTAGAGCAGCCTAACCCAAACATTGCCTTTGACCAGTGTCTTGAGGCTGCTTCGACCTCTAGTTCTACCTCCCATCTGTAATGCTGAGTTGGCCTTTCTGTTATTGATGTGGTTTCCCCAGGCCTGCCTGAAATGTGTCTTCAAGGCCTGTTTCAGCCTCCCTCATACCACACACAAGTCTGCATATAAACTCAGCAAAAAAAGAAATGTCCTCTCACTGTCAACTGCGTTCATTTTCAGCAAACTTAACATGTGTAAAGATTTGTATGAACATAACAAGATTCAACAACTGAGACATAAACTGAACAAGTTCCACAGACATGTCACTGTCAGAAATTGAATAATGTGTCCCTGAACAAAGGGGGGGTCAAAATCAAAAGTAACAGTCAGTATCTGGTGTGGCCACCAGCTGCATTAAGTACTGCAGTCATCTCCTCCTCATGGACTGCACCAGATTAGCCAGTTCTTGCTGTGAGATGTTACCCCACTCTTCCACCAAGGCACCTGCAAGTTCCTGGACATTTCTGGGGGGAATTGCCCTAGCTCTCACCCTCCGATCCAACGGGTCCCAGACGTGCTCAATGGGATTGAGATCCGGGCTCTTCGCTGGCCATGGCAGAACACTGACATTCCTGTCTTGCAGGAAATCACGCACAGAATGAGCAGTATGGCTGGTGGCATTGTCATGCTGGAGGGTCATGTCAGGATGAGCCTGCAGGAAGGGTACCACATGAGGGAGGAGGAAGTCTTCCCTGTAACGCACAGCGTTGAGATTGCCTGCAATGACAACAAGCTCAGTCCGATGATGCTGTGACACACCGCTCCAGACCATGACGGACCCTCCACCTCTAAATCGATCCCGCTCCAGAGTATAGGCCTCGGTGTAACGCTCATTCCTTCGACGATTAACACGAATCCGACCATCACCCCTGGTGAGACAAAACCGTAACTCGTCAGTGAAGAGCACTTTTTGCCAGTACTGTCTGGTCTAGCAACGGTGGGTTTGTGCCCATAGGCGACGTTGTTGCCGGTGATGTCTGGTGAGGACCTGCCTTACAACAGGCCTACAAGCCCTCAGTCCAGCCTCTCTCAGCCAACTGCGGACAGTGTGAGCACTGATGGAGGGATTGTGCGTTCCTGGTGTAACTCGGGCAGTTGTTGTTGCCATCCTGTACCTGTCCCGCAGGTGTGATGTTCGGATGTACCGATCCTGTGCAGGTGTTGTTACACGTGGTCTGCCACTGTGAGGACGATCAGCTGTCAGTCCTGTCTCCCTGTAGCACTGTCTTAGGCGTCTCACAGTATGGACATTGCAATTTATTGCCCTGGCCACATCTGCAGTCCTCATGCCTCCTTGCAGCATGCCTAAGGCACGTTCATGCAGATGAGCAGGGACCCTGGGCATCTTTCTTTTGGTGTTTTTCAGAGTCAGTAGAAAGGCCTCTTTAGTGTCCTAAGTTTTCATAACTGTGACCTTAATTGCCTACCGTCTGTAAGCTGTTAGTGTCTTAACGACCGTTCCACAGGTGCATGTTCATTAATTGTTTATGGTTCATTGAACAAGCATGGGAAACAGTGTTTAAACCCTTTACAATGAAGATCTGTGAAGTTTATTTTTTTAATACTGGCCCCCCGTGGGAAATGAACCCACAACCCTGGCATTGCAAACGCCATGCTCTACCAACTGAGCTACATCCCTGCCGGCCATTCCCTCCCCTACCCTGGACGACGCTGGGCCAATTGTGCGCCGCCCCATGGGTCTCCCGGTCACGGCCGGCTACGACAGAGCCTGGATTCGAACCAGGATATCTAGTGGCACAGCTTAGCTTCTCACTCACACCCAAACTGCACCAAACACAGATAGTTTATTTCTCAATTCTTGCCTGTATTCTTGCTTTTTCATTTTGCAATAAAGAACTATTAGGTTAAACATGTGCTATTACTTATTTTCCAGACTTGTTCTCAGGCCTCTTCTGAGAGGGAAATCTTAGATAAGGGTTGTTTCATTTGAATTCTATCACTTGTTGACCGCACCCCCTTTTGATTTGAATGAAATTTTCCATATATGTTTGCCCATGGTAGAAGTGGTCAGAAGGTGAATTTTTGGAACTGAATGACAAAACATTCAGGAGATGGAGGTGCTCAAAGTTGACCCATTTTGAATAACCCACCATACCATGAGACAACCGTTTATTTATTTCAGGGATGAAGACATGGTTGAATTTATCATTTGAAAGCTTACAAATAGGGTTGTCAAACTATTTTACAATTTCTTGGGAAAATGTTTTTGTTATTATTAAAAGTTGTCAAATTTAAAGGCCCAGTAAAGTCAAAAACATGATTTTCCTGTGTTTTATATACCCAGTTTATTAGGTACACCCCGTTCACGAAAATGGTTCGCTCCTACAGACAGTGAGTCACGTGGCTGTGGCTTGCTATATAGAGCAGTCAGACAGGCATTGAGGCATTCTGTTACTGTTCGATTGAACGTTAGAATAGTCAAAACAAGTGACCTAAGCCGCTTTGAGCATGGTATGATCGTTGGTGCCAGGCGCGCCGGTTCCAGTATCTTAGAAACAGTCGGCCTCTTGGGTGTCTAGGAGTTACAGAGAATGGTGCGACAAACAAAAAGTGGCAGTCCTGTGTGCGAAAACAGCTTGTTGATGAGAGGTCGAAGGAGAATGGCAAGAGTCGTGCAAGCTAGCAGGCGGGCTACAAACAGGGAAATAACGGCGCAGTACAAACATGATGTTTCTAGAACGGCATCTCGGAGCACATAACTCGTTGGTCCTCGTCAATGATGGGCTATTGTAGCAGACGACCACACCGAGTTCCACTCCTATCAGCTAAAAACAAGAAGAAGAGGCTGCAGTGGGCATGTGATCACCAACACAGGACAATTGAGTGGAAAAACATTGCCTGGTCCAACAAATCCGTGTTCCTGTTGCATCATGCTGATGGCAGAGTCAGGATTTGGCGTAAGCAGCATGAGTCCATGGCCCCATCCTGCCTGGTGTCAATGGTACAGGCTTGTAATGGTGTGGGGAATGTTTTACTGGCACACATTAGGTCCCTTGATTCCAATTGAGCAACGTTTCCATTCCCCGAGGAAATTCAGACTTTTCTGGAGGCAAAGGGCGGTCCGACCCGGTACTAGATGGGTGTACCTAATAAACTGGCATCTGAGTGTATATTTCCACACTGAGGTTGGAGTAATACAGTGAAATTGTATTCCAATTTGTAAGTCGCTCTGGATAAGAGCGTCTGCTAAATGACGTAAATGTAAATGTAATTGTGAAAATGATAATGCCCTTTTAGTGTAAGAGCTGTTTGAAAAGACCACCTGAAATTTCAGCCTGTTTTGGTGGGATGATGTTTTGGCCTGACTGGTGACATCACCATGCGGTAAATTTGTTAATAGACCAATAAGTGCGCCAAACCTTTCTGCCAATAAGAGCTAGTTTTTCGTTTTCCCCTCCCCACTCAGACCACTACCAGACAGCTAAAATCTTGCTTGAGAAATTGCTCTTGCTAAGAAGCTATTTTTGTTTATTTTTTACCATTTTGAATTGAAAACAATCAGAGTAAGGTACAGTAAGGGACTCCCTTTATCGCCCCGTGGCACTAATTTCTGTCATCATGAAGTGCTTTGAGAAGCTAGTTAAGGATCATGTCACCTCCACCTTACCCGACACCCTAGACCCACTTCAATTTGCATACTGCCCCAATAGATCCACAGACGATGCAATCGCCATCGCACTTCCCTATCCCATCTGGACAAGAGGAATACCTATGTAAGAATGCTGTTCATTGACTATAGCTCAGCCTTCAACACCATAGTACCCTCCAAGCTCATCATTAAGCTTTGGGCCCTGGGACTGAACCCCGCACTATGCAACTGGGTTCTGGATTTCCTGACGGGCCGCCCCCAGGGGGTGAAGGTAGGAAAAAACATCTACACTACGCTGATCCTTAACACAGGGGGACCACAAGGGTGCGTGCTCAGCCCCCTCCTGTACTCCCTGTTCACACATTACTGCATGGCCATGCATGCCTCCAACTCAATAATCAAGTTTGCAAATGACACAACAGTAGTAGTAGGAGTGATTACCAACAATGACGAGACAGCATACAGGGAGGAGGTGAGGGCTCTCTCGGAGTGGTGCCAGGAAAATAACCTCTCCCTCAACGTCAACAAAATGAAGGAGCTGATCGTGGACTTCAGGAAACAGCCGAGGGAGTACGCCCCTATCCACATCGACGGGACCGCAGTGGAGAAGTTGAAAAGCTTCAAATTCCTCAGAGTACACATCGCTGACAATCTGAAATGGTCCACCCACACAGACAGTGAGGTGAAGAAGGCGCAACAGCACCTCTTCAACCTCAGGAGGCTGAATAAATTTGTCTTGGCCCATAAAACCCTCACAAACTTTTACAGATGCACAATTGAAAGCATCCTGTCGGGCTGTATCACCGCCTGGTACTGCAACTGCACCGCCCGCAACCGCAGGGCTCTCCAGGGGGTGGTGCGGTCTGTCCAACGCATCACCGGGGGCACACTGCCTGCCCTCCAGGACACCTATAGCACCCAATGTCACAGGAAGGCCAAAAAGTTCATCAAGGACATCATCCACCCGAGCCACTGCCTGTTCACCCCGCTATCATCCAGAAGGCGAGGTCAATACAGGTGCATCAAAGCTGGGACCGAGAGACTGAAAAACAGCTTCTATCTCAAGGCCATCAGACTGTTAAATAGCCATCACTAGCCGGCTACCACCTGGTTACTCAACCCTGCACCTTAGAGGCTGCTGCCCTATAAACATAGACATGGAATCACTGGTCACTTTAATAATGTTTACATACTGCTTTACTCATTTCATATGTGTATATACTGTATTCTACTGTATTTTAGTCAATGCCATTCCGACATTGCTCATCCTAATATTTATATATTTCTTAATTCCATTCTTTTGCTTTTAGGTTTGTGTGTATTGTTGTGAATTGTTTGATACTACTACACTGTTGGAGCTAGGAACACAAGCATTTCTCTACACCCGCAATAACATCTGCTAAATACAGTTGAAGTCGGAAGTTTACATACGCCTTAGCCAAATACATTTAAACTCAGTTTCACAATTCCTGACATTTAATCCTATGAAAAATTCCCTGTCTTAGGTCAGTTAGGATCACCACTTTATTTTTAAGAATGTGAAATGTCAGAATAATAGTAGAGAGAATGATTTATTTCATCACATTCCCAGTGGGTCAGACGTTTACATACACTCAGTTAGTATTTGGTAGCATTGCCTTTAAATTGTTTAACTTGGGTCAAACGTTTCGGGTAGCCTTCCACAAGCTTCCCACAATAAGTTGGGTGAATTTTGGCCCATTCCTCCTGACAGAGCTGGTGTAACTGAGTCAGTTCTGCCCACACATTTTCTATAGGATTGAGGTCAGGGCTTTGTGATGGCGACTCCAATACCTTGACTTTGTTGTCCTTAAGCCATTTTGCCACAACTTTGGAAGTATGCTTGGGGTCATTGTCCATTTGGAAGACCCATTTGCGACCAAGCTTTAACTTCCTGACTGATGTCTTGAGATGTTGCTTCAATATATCCACATCATTTTCCATCCTCATGATGCCATCTATTTTGTGAAGTGCACCAGTCCCTCCTGCAGCAAAGCACCCCCACAGCATGATACTTCCACCCCCGTGCTTCACGGTTGGGATGGTGTTCTTCGGCTTGCAAGCATCCCCCTTTTTCCTCCAAACATAACGATAGTCATTATGGCCAAACAGTTCTATTTTTGTTTCATCAGACCAGAGGACATTTCTCCAAAAAGTACGATCTTTGTCCCCATGTGCAGTTGCAAACCGTAGTCTGGCTTTATTATGGTGGTTTTGGAGCAGTGGCTTCTTCCTTGCTGAGCGGCCTTTCAAGTTATGTCGATATAGGACTCGTTTGACTGTGGATATAGATACTTTTGTACCTGTTTCCTCCAACATCTTCACAAGGTCCTTTGCTGTTGTTCTGGGATTGATTTGCACTTTTCGCACCAAAGTACGTTAATCTCTAGGAGACAGAACGCGTCTCCTTCCTGAGCGGTATGACGGCTGCGTGGTCCCATGGTGTTTATACTTGCATACTATTGTTTGTACAGATGAACGTACTTTGTGGTCCTCTGTAGCTCAACTGGTAGAGCACGGCGCTTGTAACGCCAAGGTAGTGGGTTCGATCCCCGGGACCACCCATACACAAAAATGTATGCACGCATGACTGTAAGTCGCTTTGGATAAAAGCGTCTGCTAAATGGCATATTATTTATTATAATTATTATTATAATTATTATAACGTAGTACCTTCAGGCGTTTGGAAATTGCTCCCAAGGATTTTCCCATGATGTCAAGCAAAGAGGCACTGAGTTTGAAGGTAGGCCTTGAAAGACATCCACAGGTACATCTTCAATTGACTCAAATTATGTCAATTAGCCTATCAGAAGCTTCTAAAGCCATGACATCATTTTCAGGAATTTTCCAAGCTGTTTAAAGGCACAGTCAACTTAGTGTATGTAAACTTCTGACCCACTGGAATTGTGATACAGTGAAATAATCTGTCTGTAAACAATTGTTGTAAAAATTACTTGTCATGCACAAAGTAGTCCTAACCGACTTACCAAAACTATAGTTCGTTAACAAGACATTTGTGGAGTGGTTGAAAAACAAGTTTTGATGACTCCAACCTAAGTCCCCTGTAGCTCAGTTGGTAGAGCATGGCACTTGCAACGCCAGGGTTGTGGGTTCGTTTCCCACGGGCGGCCAGTATGAAAATGTATGCACTCACTAACTGTAAGTCGCTCTGGATAAGAGAGTCTGCTAAATGACTAAAATGTAAATGTAAAATGTGTATGTAAACTTCCGACTTCAACTGTATGTACAGTGGGGAGAACAAGTATTGGATACACTGCCGATTTTGCAGGTTTTCCTACTTACAAAGCATGTAGAGGTCTGTAATTTGTATCATATGTACACTTCAACTGTGAGAGACGGAATCTAAAACAAAAATCCAGAAAATCACATTGTATGATTTTTAAGTAATTAATTTGCATTTTATTGCATGACATAAGTATTTGATACATCAGAAAAGCAGAACTTAATATTTGGTACAGAAACCTTTGTTTGCAATTACAGAGATCATACGTTTCCTGTAGGTCTTGACCAGGTTTGCACACACTGCAGCAGGGATTTTGGCCCACTCCTCCATACAGACCTTCTCCAGATCCTTCAGGTTTCGGGGCTGTCGCTGGGCAATACGGACTTTCAGCTCCCTCCAAAGATTTTCTATTGGGTTCAGGTCTGGAGACTGGCTAGGCCACTCCAGGACCTTGAGATGCTTCTTACGGAGCCACTCCTTAGTTGCCCTGGCTGTGTGTTTCGGGTCGTTGTCATGCTGGAAGACCCAGCCACGACCCATCTTCAATGCTCTTACTGAGGGAAGGAGGTTGTTGGCCAAGATCTCGCGATACATGGCCCCATCCATCCTCCCCTCAATACGGCGCAGTCGTCCTGTCCCCTTTGCAGAAAAGCATCCCCAAAGAATGATGTTTCCACCTCCATGCTTCACGGTTGGGATGGTGTTCTTGGGGTTGTACTCATCCTTCTTCTTCCTCCAAACACGGCGAGTGGAGTTTAGACCAAAAAGCTCTATTTTTGTCTCATCAGACCACATGCTTCAGACGGGCCTGGACATGCGCTGGCTTGAGCAGGGGGACCTTGCGTGCGCTGCAGGATTTTTTAATCCATGACGGCGTAGTGTGTTACTAATGTATTTTATACAGGTAACGAGTTCAAACAGGTGCAGTTAATACAGGTAATGAGTGGAGAACAGGAGGGCTTCTTAAAGAAAAACTAACAGGTCTGTGAGAGCCGGAATTCTTACTGGTTGGTAGGTGATCACATACTTATGTCATGTAATAAAATGCAAATTAATTACTTAAAAATCATACAATATGATTTTCTGGATTTTTGTTTTAGATTCTGTCTCTCACAGTTGAAGTGTACCTATGATAAAAAAATTACAGACCTCTACATGCTTTGTAAGTAGGAAAACCTGCAAAATCGGCAGTGTATCAAATACTTGTTCTCCCCACTGTATGTATGTACAGTGAGGGAAAAAAGTATTTGATCCCCTGCTGATTTTGTACGTTTGCCCACTGACAAAGACATGATCAGTCTATAATTTTAATGGTAGGTTTATTTGAACAGTGAGAGACAGAATAACATCAAAATAATCCAGAAAAACGCATGTCAAAAATGTTATAAATTGATTTGCATTTTAATGAGGGAAATAAGTATTTGACCCCCTCTCAATCAGAAAGATTTTCTGGATTTTTTTGTTGTTATTCTGTCTCTCACTGTTCAAATAAACCTACCATTAAAATTATAGACTGATCATTTCTTTGTCAGTGGGTAAATGTACAAAATCAGCAGGGGATCATATACTTTTTTATTAATACAGACTAGCTAAAAAATAGTTCAAACATGACAAATTATCCAATGAATTATGATCATTTGCTTTTTTTAAAGTGGAGGTGCGAAAACACACCCCCTATTTAATTTGCTCCATTGCTTTGTGTAGGCTACCCTGAAAAGCTGTTTGGCTCAGCTAAAGATTATTTATTATATTGCTCAGCTCAGTCGCGACTCGCGAAGAGGAAGAACTTTGCAGGTGTTTCTGGTGGGTGGTAACATTCAAATAAAACCCTGCCCGGAAAAGAAATGTAGGCATTCAATTTCAATATCTGGACACTTCTACCATGGGCAAACATGTATGAAAGGTTTCGGTCAAATCAAAAGGGGTGTGGTCAAAAAGTGATTGAATTCATATGGAATGACCCAGAAGAGTCTGTAAGCTCTTACAAAGAAAAGGTCAGCGAGTGTGCTGGTCTTGCCTGTCATTCCCTTTCCTGTAGGGCTGACCCCAATTAGTCGACTGGTTGATTGTTTGGTTGATAGGCTGTTGGTCGACCAAGGTTTTTGTTAGTCGAGCAGTAGCAAATATACCTTTTTTTTTTATGGCACACGAGACACCTGTCTGATTCGTTCCCATCTCAGAGACCGCGGGGATGGCAAAGTCAAAGAAGAAGGGTAGTGTGGCTAATATGCACGTCTCTCTCCAGAATGCGCTCTCTCCCGCCAATTTGTGCACATTCTTTGTTTCATAACTGAAATTGTGTTAATTGTTTGCGTTTTGATTGTTAGTGCCCATTACATATCACCAGTAGTACATTTACCGTTAATTCCTATAATTTCTCATTTACAATGTTTGTTTGGTTACGTTAATTTCTGTTCAATCATTTAATATATTATTTCAGTCTTTTACCGTTGTCATTGTTGGAGTGGACACGTTGTTTGTAGAGCGCACAACTTGTGCTACACTTGTGAGAAACAGGTTTTAGTTTATTTCATTCCACTTACAAGTTTTGTCAATTTAGTCATTGTCTTTTGTTTGGAGCGCTCCTGTCAATGTTGAGTAAGGACGCGCACCTGATTACGCATAGAAGTAGGCCTATAGGCCACCTGGCCTGCGGGCAAATGTAGGCATATGAATGTGCTCATTTGGGGATCTGATAGTATTTCTGTTTGGCTTAACGCACCACCTCTAATGATCTGTTGAGCTTCTGAAAGTAATGTTTTCTTCACCTCAGCAAGCAAATTAAGTCAATTTTTTACATCCATTGAGAATGACAGTAGTTCCTTTTAATGTATTTAAACAATCTTTCCAGCTCCCTCCCTTTCGATAACCACTCAGCAGGAAAGGGAAAAAATGCATCCTTTGATCCAGTGGAAACGTCATAAAATAGGCTTCCTGATGAGCTTTTAACCCTTGCGCAAATAGCCTACAGCTGTGTCTGTCCCGAACTCACTGGAGCAGGAAACTTTTGAGGGCCCAGGTTTGCTAGCTCTTTGGGCTGGACCCAAGTTGATAGTTGATACAATGTTTCAAGTTCATTGCAGACAGGCCATGCGTAGCCAATGTGATTGATAGGATATTTTTATTTTTATCAGCATATTTTCTACCTGCAGGCTGCAATGTTTTTATTTGTTGGCTTTATGTAGGCTATTTTTACATAGTTGGCAATAGAAGTTACTTTTTAATTTTCATTTAGATAGAATTTTGATTAACCACATGATAATGGTAAGATAAATTGTCATTCCACATGAGAAAGGTTGCAGACTCCTTGTGTAGCCTATTATCAGCAACTTCAGGAGAGTAATGGCAGAATCTGCGAAAGCCAGCAGGAGGAGGATGGTCGGGTCCGTTTTTTTTTTCTTTTTCTGGTTATCTTGATATCTGGCTCCCTCAAGTCATTTGTGTCTTATTTCATCAAACAGTGCACTTAAAGCATCAGACAAACTCAATGCATACAAATTAGTTGATTTTATTAAAACACATAGGGTGTGTCTATATATGGAAAAATACATAAAAACATTTAGACCAACTGATTGGTCGAAAGAACAGCCGGCATTAGTCAACCAAAATGTGTTTTAGTCGGGGACAACCCTACTTTCCTGTCTCCCTGGTGTGGATTGTGAAATGGTAGTAGATCTGGACCCTATTACCTCCTCTTCAGATGACTCCCTGTGTGCCTTTTTTGATAGCTAGACGTCTTTATTTTTAGATCGCGAGAGACCGATACCTGCATTTTGTCCAAGATCCCTTTGAAAGGAAGAAAGGACACCTATCTCCCTAGTGTTGCTTTCATCACCCACCAGCGTGAGTTCACATGCTGCTGCGATGGGAGCTGGACATTTTTAAGCCATTATGAAATGCAGTACAACAATTAAGTTCAGCTTGCACAAGTTAAAACCCCAGTAATCAGTCTGCTGCTAGGATCCTTACTAATCAACAATATTCTTCAAGTGAGCATCCAATTTCATTATTCAGCACCAACCTTGTTGCATAGTTTCCTTTCATGCGCCTCCTATTTAAAGAAAGTCTAGCTCTACAGACCTGTATCTGTAACTTTACCAATGCATTGTTATGATTGGATATCCATCTATATGTCTTTAGGCTATATTTCACATGGTTTCTTTGTGCTCTTCTCAGTTTTAGTGGATATGATTAACAACCCTGTATCACCAATGGGGACTTCCTCAGATTGAAAAATATTCTCAATTTTTATGCCTCTAAATCTTGTTCAGCTTGCTTTTGTCTTTTGGTCTTTCAGTGTTTTTCGGAAGTATTCAGGAAATGTCACTGGGAAGATCCTGATTGGCAAAGAGCATGAACATGATTTGCAAGGTCAATGGGTAGCCTAGACGCCTAGACGTTTCCTTCAGCGTCCTCTGTAAATCCTGAAGTCTCCCTCCGGTGTCATGGCATCTGCTGCAGTCTAGAGATACAGTAGCCTATAGATTTTAGTCAGCAAAAATGTAACTCCACTATCAGTACTGCGTGCTCTAACTCCACTATCAGTACTGCAGGGACTTGAGAGAACTCTTGGAGGTTGTTGATATCTCAAGGCTCAGTAAAATCCTTCTTCTTTCTTTCTAATCAGTCTGCTTTGTTTTATAATGGTTCAAGGACATGGTACTGTAAACATTTAATGTGGAGTGCCCTTGCTGAAAGGAGAAGTTCACTTTATTTGAACCATATCTGTATTTTGGATGTATATTCAACACAAATATAAACGCAACATATAAAGTGTTGGTCCCATGTTTCATAAGCTGAAATAAAACATCCCAGAAGTTTTCATACTCACAAAAAGCGTATTACTCTCAAATTGTGTGCGCAAATTTGTTTAAATCCCTGTTAGTGAGCATTTCACCTGACAGGTGTGGCATATCAAGAAGCTGATTAAACAGCATGATCATTACAAGGGTGCAACTTGTGCTGGGGACAATAAAAGGCCACTCTAAAATGTGCAGTTTTGTACACACAACACAATGCCACAGATGTCTCAAGTTTTGAGGGAGCATGCAATTGGCATGCTGACTGCAGGAATGTCCACCAGAGCTGTTGCCAGGGAATTTAATGTTCATTTTTCTACCATAAGGCGCCTCCAATGTCGTTTTAGAGAATTTGGCAGTAACGTCCAACCGGCCTCACAACCGCAGACCACGTGTAACCACGCCAGCCCATGACCTCCACATCCGGCTTCTTCACCTGCGGGATCGTCTGAGACCAGGCACCCGGCCAGCTGATGAAACTGAGGAGTATTTCTGTCTGTAATAAAGCCCTTTTGTGGGGAAAAACTCATTCTGATTGACTGGGCCTGGCTGCCCAGTGGGTGGGCCTGGCTCCCAGGCAGATGGGCTTATGCCCACCCATGGCTGCGCCCCTGCCCAGTGATGTGAAATCCATAGATTAGGGCCTAATGAATTTATTTCAATTGACTGATTTCCTTATATGAACTGTTACTGTTGCATGTTGCATTTTATATTTTTGTTCAGTATAAATTCTATGTTATAGAAGTGCCCAGACACTTTATTTGCGATCTTACTTGTTTATGAGAAACTTTACCCCACCAGCGATATACAGTTCCTTCCTGAAATTATTCACACCCCTTCCACATTTTGTTGTGCTACAAAGTGGGACTAAAATGGATGTAATAACATTTTTGTGAACGTTCTACACAAAATACTCTGTCAAAGGAGAAGGGAAAATTATATCTTTATTTATGAAAAATAAAACAGTAATATATCTTGATTAGATAAGTATTCAGCCCTGCTTAGGTGCTGAAACGATATGTATTGCGATTCGATATTGCAATTTAAATTACCTAACACATTGCTCTGTATGTCTGTTGCAGAGCGACAAGACCGAGCATGAGGAAATTAGTTTTGATCGTTGAAATGAAATGTTTGCCCTCTATTTAAAAAGAAGATGGAGAACAAGCTATAGGATAAGAAATACAGTTTTGGCGCAGTTACAGCCGACGCGCTCTAACTAGCACTACCTTTATTACAAATCGATACTTTGAATCAAAGTATTGATATAATATTTTCCAAAATAATATTGCGTTATGTTTATTGATTTTTGTTATTATATTTTTGTATTGTTATTTTTTTTGTTCATAGATATCTATCTATCTATATATCTATATCTATCTATCTCTATATATCTATCTATATGAACAAAAAAAAATCTCTATATAGATATATCTATATAGATATATCTATATAGATATATATAGATATCTATATTATATACAGTGGGGAGAACAAGTATTTGATACACTGCCGATTTTGCAGGTTTTCCTACTTACAAAGCATGTAGAGGTCTGTAATTTGTATCATAGGTACACTTCAACTGTGAGAGATGGAATCTAAAACAAAAATCCAGAAAATCACATTGTATGATTTTTAAATAATTAATTTGCATTTTATTGCATGACATAAGTATTTGATACATCAGAAAAGCAGAACTTAATATTTGGTACAGAAACTTTTGTTTGCAATTACAGAGATCATACGTTTCCTGTAGGTCTTGACCAGGTTTGCACACACTGCAACAGGGATTTTGGCCCACTCCTCCATACAGACCTTCTCCAGATCCTTCAGGTTTCGGGGCTGTCGCTGGGCAATACGGACTTTCAGCTCCCTCCAAAGAAAATCCAGAAAAATCACATTGTATGATTTTTAAGTAATTAATTTGCATTTTATTGCATGACATAAGTATTTGATCACCTACCAACCAGTAAGAATTCCGGCTCTCACAGACCTGTTAGTTTTTCTTTAAGAAGCCCTCCTGTTCTCCACTCATTACCTGTATTAACTGCACCTGTTTGAACTCGTTACCTGTATAAAAGACACCTGTCCACACACTCAATCAAACAGACTCCAACCTCTCCACAATGGCCAAGACCAGAGAGCTGTGTAAGGACATCAGGGATAAAATTGTAGACCTGCACAAGGCTGGGATGGGCTACAGGACAATAGGCAAGCAGCTTGGTGAGAAGGCAACAACTGTTGGCGCAATTATTAGAAAATGGAAGAAGTTCAAGTTGACGGTCAATCACCCTCGGTCTTTGCCTCCATGCAAGATCTCACCTCGTGGGGCATCAATGATCATGAGGAAGGTGAGGGATCAGCCCAGAACTACACGGCAGGACCTGGTCAATGACCTGAAGAGAGCTGGGACCACAGTCGCAAAGAAAACCATTAGTAACACACTATGCCGTCATGGATTAAGTCGTTTTTGTTCTCCATAAAATGATCACAAATATCGTAGGCTACATCTTTTTTTTTTGTTCTTTTTTTGCCCAAAGTGGATTTCAGTTTTCTCATTGAAAAGTGTTTCTTGTTCTCTTGTCCTTCGTCAGAGCTTTTAAACTATACTGCACAAAAATATAAACGCAACATGCAACAATTTCAATGATTTTACTGAGTTCATATAAGGATATCAGTCAATTAAAATACATTCATTAAGCCACAATCTATGGATTTCTCATGACTGGGCAGGGGTGCAGCCATGGGTGGGCCTGGCTTAGGCCCACCCACTTGGGAACCAGGCCCACCCACTTTGGAGCCAGGCCCAGCCAATCAGAATGAGTTTTTCCCCACAAAAGGGATTTACTACAGACAGAAATACTCCTCAGTTTCATCAGTTTCATCGAATGTGATAGTCAGCATATAACCAGTGCGAGTAGGCCTATAAAATATTATTTTCAGATAAATTAATCTAATTGAAAATTAGCTATAATCAGGCTGGTTAATGCGATGCATGTCTGTTGAATTTGGAAACCCTGCCTCGCCTACTGAGCCAGTCAAGAGCCGCTACTGCGTTGCTGCCGTGGCATACTACTTTTTACTAAACGCTACTTGCTAAATAGTATACGATGAGCACATGTTATGCAGTTTAAGTATGTAGGACGCTAGTATGGGTTTTCGGACACGGCCACTGAGTAGTAATAGTTAGAACTGTTATAGCCTTGATGTGTCAGTGAGTTCCTGGTCTAAAGCAATGCCTTTGTGTCTCTGTGAACTTCCCTCATTAGTGTGTCTCTCGCTCTCTTGCTCTCTGCTCGTTATACAGAGCACATTATACTGGGCACGCTCCAAGGCTGTGAGGCAACGTCCTAGATTTCTTTAGCCAGAATGACTCCTATTTTATCCTCCGTCAGCACTTTCACAAGTTCTCCCACCAGGCCAGAGTTTCATATTAAAAGAAAACATTCACGTTCTGGTGGCTAGACAGAGCATGAAAGTGGACCAATTCATTTACATTTGGGTTAGATGGCAGCTATTGGGATTTCTTCAAGGAATTGACCAGAACAGATCACCAATGACTACTTACCTTGACTACTTACAAGTTAGGCATGATCTTTTTACAGTCTTTGGCCTTAAGCCTAGGTTTATCAGGCCTAAATATTGTTAGTTGAGTCCGTGTAGCCATTTTCCAGGATGCATAGCCATTCAACTTAACCTTTTTTTTATTTATTATAAATGATAAATCAATGAAATGGCATTTGTCTGTGGCTGCCTGACAGTCATTTTGATTTAGTTACGCTTTTAATGCAAGTGTGCACCAGCAAGAGACCGTTGTTTGATTAGCAATGTTTCTGTAGTGCTCTTGTAATTGCAGAGTTTGTAAAACAAATGGCCACTGAAATAATCATGATATCATTCTGCCAGGTAGGCATAGGGTACTTTGTAGGTTACATTTACACTAAAAAATATATATAAACGCAACATGCAACAATTTCAAAGATTTTACTGAGTTACAATTCATATAAAGAAATCAGTCAATTGAAATAAATAAATTAGGCCCTAATCTATGGCTTTCCATATGACTGGGAATATAGATATGCATCTGTTGGTCACAGATACAGTACCTTAAAAAAAAGGTAGTGGCGTGGATCAGAAAACCAGTCAGTATCAAGTGTGACCACCATTTGCTTCATGCAGCGTGACATATATCTCATTCGCATAGAGTTGATCAGGGTGTTTTTTTTTGTTTTTTTCGGGGGGATGGATCAGCTTAATATTGCAGATAGATTGTAACTTCTATCAATGTAATTGTCTGTATCACTTCCAATCCCCTATGTTTTTTATATATATACTCCCCTTTATTACTTTTCAACCCCGCCATCCTTTCCCTACTTGGAGTAAATTAGTGAACAACAATGCCCAGGCCTCTACTTCCGGCCTATACTTACTATCTACACCTTATGGACACAGTCAATTTTACAATAATTCTATTATATATATATTTTTTGTTTGTTTTTGCTCCTGAACTACTTCTACTCTCAACCTCTCCGATCATTTTCATGATGTCCATCCGGTTTGCTTCTATATGCCATATCTTTCTAACTGTGCTCTTTCCCAAAAGCTCCCAACATACAACCTATATACTTATTATGGACACAGTATGCTTACATTATTAGCTATCTTTGTTATTATTTGTTGTTATTTGTTATTAGTCCCATCCTTCAACTCCATTCAATACCTCCCATCTATCTCTTAATACCATCCATATAGGATTTCTATTTGCCATATATATTTCAACCGTACTGTGATGTTTTACAAAAGTTCTGAACCTTTCTATTCTCATTGCTTCTACAGATTGTGAATTAAAAATAAACATTTTTGCTAATAGTATTATTATATTATTGATCGATTGACTATGACTTTTCAGATCACCCAGTAATGCTATCTGCAAGGTTAGCTCCAGGTAAATATTGCAATCCTGGACCTGTGTCCAAAAACAAGCTACAAATGGACAGAACCAAAACAAATGATCTAATGATTCTGTCTCTTCACAGCAAAATCTGCAGAGCTGGGAAGATTGTGTCCCCCATATAAATAACATTCTATTGGTAGCAAGAATTTTATATAATAATTTAAATTGAAAGATTCTAATTTTTGAATCCGGTGTCGTTTTGCGTGTCAGTTCATAAACACTATGCCATGGGATCGGTATGTCAAAAATCTCTTCCCAACTATTTTGCAATCTATATGGGACGCCTGTCAATCCTTTGGTCCTTAAGTGAAACTGATATACTTTTTTATTTATCACAGTTTTCCTTAACCAATTATGTTCTTTAATGCAAGGCCGATAGACAGGTTCCTTACTTTCTCCCCCTTCCACTTTCCTCTTCCACTTTTGCGGTAAGGCTGCAATTATTTGGTTGTAATTTTGGGTTGAGCAGACATTTCCATATGTTTTTGTTAGCTGCATAACTCCACCAGTCCTACCGATGATATAATTTACAAAGATTATACCTTTTTTAAACATTCTGTCAAAAAATAAAGTTTTTTTGTCAATTAGTATATTTCAATTTAACCACAATATTTGTTGCATTATTTGTTCTGTCGTTTCTGGAGGATTAAATTGAAATTGCAACCAACTTTCTATGGCTTGTTTTAGAAATTGTGATATTTGGGAGATGATTTCCTTTTCAAATAACTGAAAATGAGTTGTTGTAATCTGAATAAAGGGAAAAAGGCATTTATTGAACATTGGGTGAGACAATCTTACTAATTTGCTTGAGAACCAGTTTGGATTTAAGTATAACTTTTGTATGACTGAAGCTTTTAGTGATATGTCTAATGCTTTAATATTTAATAATTTCTGTCCTCCGAATTCATATTCATTATATAAATATGCCCTTTTAATTTTGTCTGGCTTGCCGTTCCAAATAAAATTGAATATTTTTTTCTCATATAATTTAAAAAACTGTTCGCTAGGCGTAGGCAAGACCATAAGCAAATAGGTAAACTGGGATAATACTAAAGAGTTAATCAGGGTGATTTTTCCACAAATTTACAGGTGTTTTCCTTTCCATGGTAGTAAGTTCTTATCTATTTTTGCTAACTTTCTATTAAAATGTATTGAAGTGAGATCATTTATTTCCTTTGGGATATGTATTCAGAGTATATCCACATCACCATCAGACCATTTTATTGGAAAACTACATGGTAATGTAAAAATTGTACACTGCTCAAAAAAATAAAGGGAACACTAAAATAACACATCCTAGATCTGAATGAATGAAATAATCGTATTAAATACTTTTGTCTTTACATAGTTTAATGTGCTGACAACAAAATCACACAAAAATGATCAATGGAAATCAAATTTATCAACCCATGGAGGTCTGGATTTGGAGTGACCCTCAAAATTAAAGTGGAAAACCACACTACAGGCTGATCCAACTTTGATGTAATGTCCTTAAAACAAGTCAAAATGAGGCTCAGTAGTGTGTGTGGCCTCCACGTGCCTGTATGACCTCCCTACAATGCCTGGGCATGCTCCTGATGAGGTGGCGGATGGTCTCCTGAGGGATCTCCTCCCAGACCTGGACTAAAGCATCCGCCAACTCCTGGACAGTCTGTGGTGCAACGTGGCGTTAGTGGATGGAGCGAGACATGATGTCCCAGATGTGCTCAATTGGATTCAGGTCTGGGGAACGGGCGGGCCAGTCCATAGCATCAATGCCTTCCTCTTGCAGGAACTGCTGACACACTCCAGCCACATGAGGTCTAGCATTGTCTTGCATTAGGAGGAACCCAGGGCCAACCGCACCAGCATATGGTCTCACAAGGGGTCTGAGGATATCATCTCGGTACCTAATGGCAGTCAGGCTACCTCTGGCGAGCATATGGAGGGCTGTGCGGCCCCCCAAAGAAATGCCACCCCACACCATGACTGACCCACCGCCAAACCGGTCATGCTGGAGGATGTTGCAGGCAGCAGAACGTTCTCCACGGCGTCTCCAGACTCTGTCACGTCTGTCACATGTGCTCAGTGTGAACCTGCTTTCATCTGTGAAGAGCACAGGGCGCCAGTGGCGAATTTGCCAATCTTGGTGTTCTCTGGCAAATGCCAAACATCCTACACGGTGTTGGGCTGTAAGCACAACCCCCACCTGTGGACGTCGGGCCCTCATACCACCCTCATTGAGTCTGTTTCTGACCGTTTGAGCAGACACATGCACATTTGTGGCCTGCTGGAGGTCATTTTGCAGGGCTCTGGCAGTGCTCCTCCTGCTCCTCCTTGCACAAAGGCGGAGGTAGCAGTCCTGCTGCTGGGTTGTTGCCCTCCTACGGCCTCCTCCACGTCTCCTGATGTACTGGCCTGTCTCCTGGTAGCGCCTCCATGCTCTGGACACTACGCTGACAGACACAGCAAACCTTCTTGCTACAGCTCGCATTGATGTGCCATCCTGGATGAGCTGCACTACCTGAGCCACTTGTGTGGGTTGTAGACTCCGTCTCATGCTACCACTAGAGTGAAAGCACCGCCAGCATTCAAAAGTGACCAAAACATCAGCCAAGAAGCATAGGAACTGAGAAGTGGTCTGTGGTCACCACCTGCAAAACCTGTCCTTTATTGGGGGTGTCTTGCTAATTGCCTATAATTTCCACCTGTTGTCTATTCCATTTGCACAACAGCATGTGACATTTATTGTCAATCAGTGTTGCTTCCTAAGTGGACAGTTTGATTTCACAGAAGTGTGATTGACTTGGAGTTACATTGTGTTGTTTAAGTGTTCGCTTTATTTTTTTGACCAGTGTATTTTTTTTGTGATCCAATACGTAATATAGTACATTTGTCATAATTTGGTTGTAATCCAGAGAGGTTAGAAAATGTATCTAGATCCTCTATGAGGCTGTGGATGGATTCTAGTTGTGGATTTAAAAGAAAACATGAATCATCAGCGTACAATGACACCTTTTGTTTTTAAGCCTTGGATTTCTAATCCTCTGATATTATTATTGGATCTGATTTTAATAGCTAACATCTCGATGGCCACAATAAAGATATGCCGATAGTGGACAACCTTGTTTCACTCCTCTTGACAGTTTAAAACTTTCTGAGAAATAGCCATTATTTACTATTTTACACCTAGGGTTACTATACATGATTTTGACCCATTTTATAAGAGATTCTCCAAAATTGAAATGCTCCAGGCATTTATATATAAACCCCAGTCGTACTTTATCAAATGCCTTTTCGAAGTCTGCTATGAATAGCAGGCCTGGTTTCCCATATTTTCCATAGTGTTCTATTGTTTCCAATACTTGCCTTATATTATCTCCAATGTATCTTCCATGTAAAAAAACCTGTCTGATTAGAATGAATAATATCCGACAATACCTTTTTAATTCTATGCGCTATACATTTTGCTAGAATATTTGCATCACAACACTGAAGTGTAAGGGACCTCCAATTTTGTAAATGGACTGGATCTTTATATTTTCCACTTGTATCCTGTTTCAGTAATAATGAGATCAGACCTTCTTCTTGAGTGTCAGATAATCTACCATTTACATAGGAGTGGTTAAAACATGCTAATAACGGTCCTCTTAGTATATCAAAAAAGGTTTGGTATACCTCGACTGGTATGCCATCCAACCCTGGAGTTTTCCCAGACTTAAAGTATTTAATTGCATCCAGAAGTTCCTCCTCTGTAATTTCACCTTCACATGAGTCTTTCTGTATGGCTGTTAATTTGACATTATCAATAGAAAAACAATCTCTACAATTAGCTTCAGTTAGAGGAGATGGAGGCGACTGAAACGAAAACATATGCTTAAAGTACTTTGTTTCCTCCTTCAAAATATAATTTGGTGAATCATGGGTGACTCCGTCAATTGTAACCAGTTTCATTAAGTTCTTTTTGGTAGCATTCCTATGTTGAAGATTAAAAAATAATTTTGATCAGGGTGTTGATTGTGGCTTGTGGAATGTTGTCACAGTCCTCTTCAATGGCTGTGCGAAGTTGCTGGATTTTGGCAGAAACTGGAACACGCTGTCGCACACGTTGATCCAGAGCATCCCAAACAAGCTCAATGGGTGACATGTCTGGTGGGTATGCAGGCCATGGAAGAACTGGAACATTTTCACCTTCCAGGAACTGTGTACAGAGCCTTGCGACATGGGGCCGTGCATTATCATGCTGAAACATGAGGGGATGGCGGCGGATGAATGGCACGACAATGGGCCTGAGGATCTCGTCACGATATCTCTGTGCATTCAAATTGCCATCGTGTTTGTAGCATATGCCGGCCCATACCATAACCCCACCGCCACCATGGGGCACTCTGTTCACAACATTGACATCAGCAAACAGCTCGCCAACACGATGCCGTACACGCTATCTGACATCTGCCCAGTACAGTTGAAACCGGGATTCATCTGTGAAGAGCACACTTCTCCAGCGTGCCAGTGGATGAGCTTCACTGAGACGGTTTCTGACAGTTTGTGCAGAAATTCTTCAGTTGTGCATACCCACAGTTTCATCAGCTGTCCGGGTGCCTGGTCTCAGACGATCCTGCAGGTGAAGAAGCCGGATGTGGAGGTCCTGGGCTGGCGTGGGTACACGTGGTCTGCGGTTGTGAGGCCGGTTGGATGTACTGCCAAATTCTCTTAAACAACGTTGGAGGAGGCTTATGAACATTCAATTCTCTGGCAACATATCTGGTGGACATTCCTGAAGTCAGCATGCCAATTGCACACTCCCTCAAAACTTGAGACGTCTGTGGCGTTGTGTTGTGTGACACAACTGCACATTTTAGTGGCCTTTTATTGTCCCCAGCACAAGGTGCACCTGTGTAATGATCATGCTGTTTAATCAGCTTCTTGATATGCCACATCTGTCAGGTAGATGGATGATCTTGGCAAAGGAGAAAGGCTCACTAACAGGGTTGTGCTTTTAGTTTTTGTTGAAATAAGCTTTTTGTGCGTATGGAACATTTCTGGGATCTTTTATTTCAGCTCAGGTTGCGTTTTATATTTTTGTTCAGTATAAATTAAAGGTTTTTGGGAAAGCCTTTCCATCTACCAGAAGACGATTGTCAATACATTAGCATTATCGCTAATGGCTACACAAAGTGGTAGCCAAACACGTGCGCACACACAGACAGGCATTCGGTGTAGGCCGTCATTGTAAATAATTATTTGTTCTTAACTGACTTGCCTAGTTAAATAAAGGTTAAATAAAAATAAAATAAATACATTCCTGTGCCATTACCTCTTCAGACAGTTGAAGGAAAATACGAATCACTGATCCATTTTGTTCATGTTTTATGATAATCTTGGGCAAAATAATGAATGTTCTAATAAGTTCGATACATTTTAGTTGACTTCCGACTAAGTTCAATACATTTAAAAAAATAGTTGAATTCTGGATTCCATGTCTGGATTCTCTGCAGCGCAGATTTTATAGGGCCCTAGGGATTATCCAATGCAAAATAGGCCACCTCTCTGTCTCTCCTCCTACCTGCACTTTGCATCCCAAATGGCACCATATTCCCTATTTAGTGCACTATTTTTGACCAGAGCCCTAACTGGTATTTTGAGTAGGTGGGGTGGAATCTATGGCTTCAGCTGGAATGTGCAGTCTACCATAATTATTATCATATTTGATATCAGTCTATGTTACACTGTGGAAGTAGTCACTGATGGCAGCCCATATCAAGCTATAACTGCCCAGCATAATTGTAAAGCAAACAACAAAGGAATGGATTATTGTCTTAAGTATACAGGGCTTCTTGTCTTAAGTATACAGGGTGGGTGAAGTGACAACTCAATCATAGCTCTTTGGACTCAGCCAGCTCCTGATGAACACAAACTCATTTCGAAAGCTCTGACTGTGAGGATGCATGCATCTGTAAATAGGCTTGTACATGTTAGTGTTATATTTAGAGTTCGGTGGTGTAGATGCATGGGAGAGTTGTTTGGCTCCATTTCTTTTGCCGGTAGCAAGAAAATATTTATTTAACATAAATCCATTCTATGACTATTTAGTGTCATTGCTGTCTATCTGTGTAGCTGGGGCTCCTCTTCAAAACATCCTCTCACTGCTGGACAAGTCGACAGTGACATGCTTGCATCTTGTTATGCTCACTCCGTGGCCAGATGTTGTGGCATAGCGGTGCTGTGTGGGACGTGACAGCCATAGAAACAGCCAGAGGGGGTTTGGATGGGCCATCCCGCCTGGTCCACCCTGGGTGTCACTGTAATCCCAAGCCCCCCCCCCCCGCACCACTATCTTCATTTGATTACGCTGGGTGCACCGTTCGACCCCAATGGCATCACATCGAACTGAAACGACTCCGGGGGAATAAGCCCATATTCCCCAATCGCGTTTTCAGACTGTCACTGATTCCTATCGGTATCTCATTGTCCCGATGAGGAACCATAGCTAGGATGTGTGGAGAGAACAAGATAAGCTTTCACTGCAGTATGTGTTCGCAGTACTGTGGAAAAACCCAGGCCGGGACTGCAATTCTGCATTCAGTAACCCATGTTCTTTTCACTATTTTCATGCCATAGGCTTTGTACATAATTACATAAATAGTTTAGGCCTTAATGATTATTATAGTAAGCTGCATTTTAGAATGTCTATGTTCCGCCACCTTTTTATCCGCCGTCTTGTTATCTCAGGACTCAGTATGCCATCTGGGATAACACCTTGACCAGACTGCAGGCCAGGTTTGTCTGGCCAGCAGCAGCCAAGAAGGGGGAGGGGCTGAACTCGAGGTTGCTTGAGCATTCAGTCAGCACTTTGACTGTGCTGCAGCCCGCATAACAGCCGGAGATCATGCCCTTGATATTAAGGAGAGGCTTGCTGGGTACCATAGTCTAATATGGAACTCTAGCATAGATTGAAAGTGATTCCTCAAATTACTCCTATGCTTGGTCCTCTTTATCTTGTGAACTTGTGACCTTATACCAGGGGTATTCAACTCTTACCCTACGAGGTCCGGAGCCTGCTGGTTTTCTGTTCTACCTGATAATTAATTGCTCCCACCTTGTGTCCCAGGGGGATTTTCTTTTACTGGGGCGTGTCGTAAGGAGAAGGAGAGATCACCTTCACCAGACAAGATCTGCCTTTACTCTCTTGCAAATAGATTGGTAACACACTGCAACGAGCTAAGCTTGTACTGTGTCGATCTTCCATTCTACTATCTGTTCAAATTTAGATATGGTGAGGCCAAAGAACTAACATCACAAGCAAATACATTTGTGAGGGATTTATCAGTGTTCAGTCACAAGGGTCTCCAATTATTTTCAACAACATGTCCCCAATATGCAACAAAGACTGCTGGAAAGCATTGTGCAAATTCTGTGCTATTGCTTTGCTGTTCTGAGCTACTGCTGTTCCCATAAGGGCTCAATGTTGTCAGTCTAATGGAGATTCTCAGATTCTCACTGTTCTTAATGGAACCTTGAGAAGCTGTCATTCCAGTTTCCTTTTCGTCTCCGGTGGCATTCTGCTGTTGCTGCTCCAAGTGTATTGTTCCCGGGAAGGCCAAGCTGTGTAATGTTTAGTCGAGCAAAATGCCAGATATAGGCCCGTGGCGTTACCCAATGTGGCATCTCTCAATCTGGCCGTATGTGTTTGCAGGGTTTTTTCTGGATCAAAAAGGGGCTTAGGTGGTGGGCGTGGCAATGGGTACGGTCGGCCCAGCTGAATTTTAGAGGATGTTTTAGATGCCCCCATCTTGGCAGTGTAGTGAAATATGTGAATTTAAGGCAATCTTCTGCAATTCTGCAACTTTCTCCATGGAGCAGAGATACATTTTTGCAGTTTTAAAGCTAATTTCCCGCAATTCAATGAATTTTTTGCCATATCTAATGCTGTGTTCTTTTGCTCAATCAAAATAACAAAATATATACTGCTTAATTCATTGTTTTTGGAGTTTTCAGTTCTTCGTGACGGTCTAGCTTTTATTTTGGCGATTGTTAGTTGGCAAAGATTATATTATGAAAACATACAGTACCAGTCAATAGTTTGGACACACCTTCTCATTCAAGGGTTTTTGAAGTAGCCACCCTTTGCCTTGATGAAAGCTTTGCACACTGTTGGCATTCTCTCAACCAGCTTCATGAGGTAGTCACCTGGAAGGCATTTCAATTAACAGGTGTGCCTTGTTAATTTGTGGAATTTCTTTCCTCCTTAATGTGTTTGAGCGAATCAGTTGTGTCGTGACTAGGTCGGGGTGGTATACAGAAGATAGCCCTATTTGGTAAAATACCAAGTCCATATTATGGCAAGAACAGCTCAAATAAGCAAAGAGAAATTACAGTCCATTATTACTTTAAGACATGATGGTCAGTCAATCCAGAAAATTTCAAGAACTTTGAAAGTTTCTTCAAGTGCAGTCGCAAAAACCATCAAGCGCTATGATGAAACTCATTAGAGTTACCAGCCTCAGAAATTGCAGCCCAAATAAATGCTTCACAGAGTTCAAGTCACAGACACATCTCAACATCAACTGTTCAGAGGAGACTGCGGGAATCAGGCCTTCATGGTCGAATTGCTGCAAAGAAACCACTACTAAAGGACACCAATAATAAGAAGAGACTTGCTTGGGCCAAGAAACACGAGCAATGAACATTGGAAATCTGTCCTTTGGTCTGATGAGTCCAAATGTGAGATTTTTGGTTCCAACTACCGTGTCTTTGTGAGACGCAGAGTAGGTGAACGGATGATCTCCGCCTGTGTGATTCCCACCGTGAAGCATAGAGGAGGAGGTGTGATGGTGTGGGGGTTCTTTGCTGGTGACACTGTCAGTGATTTATTTAGAATTCAAGGCACACTTAACCAGCATGGCTACCACCGCATTCTGCAGTGATACGCCATCGCATCTGGTTAGCCCTTAGTGAGACTAATATCTGTTTTTCAACAGGACAATGTCCCAACACACCTCCAGGCTGTGTAAGGGCTATTTTACCAAGAAGGAGAGTGATGGAGTTCTGCATCAGATGACCTGGCCTCCACAATCACCCAAACTCAACCCAATTGAGATGGTTTGGGATGAGTTGGACCGCAGAGTGAAGGAAAAGCAGCCAACAAGTGCTCAGCATATGTGGGAACTCCTTCAAGGCTGTTGGAAAAGCATTCCAGGTGAAGCTGGTTGAGAGAATGCCAAGAGTGTGTAAAGCTGTCATCAAGGCAAAGGGTGGCTATTTGAAGAATCAAAAATATATAAAATATATTTTGATTTGTTTAACACTTTTTTGGTTACTACATGATTCCATATGTGTTATTTCATAGTTTTGATGTCTTCACTATTATTCTACAATGTAGAAAATAGTAAAAATAAAGAAAAACCCTTGAATGAGTAGGTGTTCTAGAACTTTTGACTAGTACTGTGTGTATATATATATTTGGACTTAAGTGGCCCAAAAAACGCTTAGGTGTCCCACCCAAGGATTTCAATGGCAGAAAAGTGTGTGTGTGCGTGCGTCTGTCCAACGCATTGCCCCACCATCACGTGGAATGCTCATTTCAGTCTGACTCACCTTCCAGTGCAAAGCAATGTATCGACTGTTCATTTTCCCTTGTAGCTTATTTGCCATTGACTGTTTTATCTATTGACTTGTAGCAGCCCCTTCTACCAGTAGAGTAACTGAAATGTGTTGTTTTCCTCCTCACAGGGCCACGATAGAGGAGGTGGAAGGGGATGTCGGGGAACTGGAGTCCAAGCTTGACAAGGTGAGTAGGGTCCAGATTTGGGTTTGGAGTAGGCTTGGGCCAGTGGAAAAATTTGTAGCAGTGGGGGGAAAAGGTCGCTCCTATAATTCATATGTAGAAGGACTGAGGAGCTCAGTTCCTGTGACTTTTTAAAAGGACATTCTACTCCAAAATGAATTAAAATAAGTATGCTGACACCATCTAAAATAGAATTTCCACCTCCAGAAATTAGCCCAATAACACATTTCTAAAATTATTTGTTAAAATGATTTTAACACATTGGGCCATGTACAGTATATAGCCTATGCATGGTCCATATTATCAGGAATGCTATTAGCAATAAACATTATCACCTTTAGCCCAACTGATGCAGCAAAGTGCAAATAAATACGCTGAAGCGTGGGGTTGCCTATCTGCATTTACCCTATTGGGCTAATCATTAGCCAGATCTCAAATGTGATCTTTTAACTAGTTATTATCATATTTATGAATTTTAAGTCCCAAAAAAACATGCATAAACACTGAATATAATATAGGCCTACCTGTTAGGGTAACTTGGGGTAACTCGCTACGCAGGGTAATAAGCCCCCTGCCTGTACAAAAATAATAATAATGTACTTCTCACAGAAACCACTTCGTCAAAGTTCACGCATATTTAAGAGTTGAGAAATAAATAAAGTAGGAATGGAAAGCTGGGATTTCCCTCATTTTAACAAAACCCATTAAAACTGCTGTTTCGTGATTGCAAGAATTGTTGTGCATTGACTGCTTGTCAGAATGCATGTTTCCCTCCCTATGGCACTTATAACATGAATGCACCACAAGAGGAATATTTATCTAGCATAGAACACAACAAGCCGACTAGGTAAATATATAAACTATTCTACTATGGGGTTGTTAGATTTTTCTATTAATTACTCGTTTTGTTTGCAGAAGAAAAGTACATGTGGAATGTTCTATCGTCTTCATAATGCGCCTCAGCAGAAATATTTGTTGATGTTCCATATATTTTTTGTTGCATGGCGGAAATGATTTTGCCGTGGAGCAGCACCACAGCAAAATGAGTGCAGCGGAGACACTGGCTTAGGCGGAATACCGTAAATACCGGGGTATTTGGAAATAGCCACAGGGTGGTTTTTCAAAACTATTTATTTGAAGTTTTCTTTATAAATTAGAATATTTGTAGCTGGCCTATTTAGTCAACTTGTGCAATATGTTAGGAGATAAAGCAGATTGCATACTGGATCACATTATTTTACATTATGAAGCTTACCGTAGTTCCACAGAACAGTTGAGCCAGTCACGTGTTTATTTTTAAATAGTCCAGCTGTGTATTTGGTTTAACTTGCTAGTTAGCTAAGTAAGTGGCTGAATCAATAAGGAAATCATTGTTTTGTGTTTTTAGCGCCCCCTTGTGTACTAATACAGTAATACCGTAGATCCCGGGATGAGAGAAGGACGTTATGACGATATGAAAATCTGGATACCGCCTAACCCTAGTTTGGAGCAATGATGATGGAAATCCTATTGTTTGCATTATGAACCACTCCCTGTTTATAATAACCCTGTGTCCCGGTCCCCTATAACTGTCCTGAGATCAGTACGAGATGACACCGAGTGTCTCAAACTGTAAAGCTCTGTACATACAGTGGGGGAAAAAAAGTATTTAGTCAGCCACCAATTGTGCAAGTTCTCCCACTTAAAAAGATGAGAGAGGCCTGTAATTTTCATCATAGGTACACGTCAACTATGACAGACAAATTGAGAGAGAAAAATCCAGAAAATCACATTGTAGGATTTTTAATGAATTTATTTGCAAATTATGGTGGAAAATAAGTACTTGGTCACCTACAAACAAGCAAGATTTCTGGCTCTCACAGACCTGTAACTTCTTCTTTAAGAGGCTCCTCTGTCCTCCACTCGTTACCTGTATTAATGGCACCTGTTTGAACTTGTTATCAGTATAAAAGACACCTGTCCACAACCTCAAACAGTCACACTCCAAACTCCATTATGGCCAAGACCAAAGAGCTGTCAAAGGACACCAGAACCAAAATTGTAGACCTGCACCAGGCTGGGAAGACTGAATCTGCAATAGGTAAGCAGCTTGGTTTGAAGAAATCAACTGTGGGAGCAATTATTAGGAAATGGAAGACATACAAGACCACTGATAATCTCCCTCGATCTGGGGCTCCACGCAAGATCTCACCCCGTGGGGTCAAAATGATCACAAGAACGGTGAGCAAAAATCCCAGAACCACACGGGGGGACCTAGTGAATGACCTGCAGAGAGCTGGGACCAAAGTAACAAAGCCTACCATCAGTAACACACTACGCCGCCAGGGACTCAAATCCTGCAGTGCCAGACGTGTCCCCCTGCTTAAGCCAGTACATGTCCAGGCCCGTCTGAAGTTTTCTAGAGTGCATTTGGATGATCCAGAAGAGGATTGGGAGAATGTCATATGGTCAGATGAAACCAAAATATAACTTTTTGGTAAAAACTCAACTCGTCGTGTTTGGAGGACAAAGAATGCTGAGTTGCATCCAAAGAACACCATACCTACTGTGAAGCATGGGGGTGGAAACATCATGCTTTGGGGCTGTTTTTCTGCAAAGGGACCAGGACGACTGATCCGTGTAAAGGAAAGAATGAATGGGGCCATGTATCGTGAGATTTTGAGTGAAAACCTCCTTCCATCAGCAAGGGCATTGAAGATGAAATGTGGCTGGGTCTTTCAGCATAACAATGATCCCAAACACACCGCCCGGGCAACGGAGGAGTGGCTTTGTAAGAAGCATTTCAAGGTCCTGGAGTGGCCTAGCCAGTCTCCAGATCTCAACCCCATAGAAAATCTTTGGAGGGAGTTGAAAGTCCGTGTTGCCCAGCGACAGCCCCAAAACATCACTGCTCTAGAGGAGATCTGCATGGAGGAATGGGCCAAAATACCAGCAACAGTGTGTGAAAACCTTGTGAAGACTTACAGAAAACGTTTGACCTGTGTCATTGCCAACAAAGGGTATATAACAAAGTATTGAGAAACTTTTGTTATTGACCAAATACTTATTTTCCACCATAATTTGCAAATAAATTCATTAAAAATCCTACAATTTGATTTTCAGGAAAAAAAAATCTCATTTTGTCTGTCATAGTTGACGTGTACCTATGATGAAAATTACAGGCCTCTCTCATCTTTTTAAGTGGGAGAACTTGCACAATTGGTGTCTGACTAAATACTTTTTTTTCCCCACTGTAAGAGAAGTGTGATGAAATCCCACTAGTAGGTCTATAAAGACCCTGCAGCCAGTCACTGGAACATTTCAATGGTTCGTTGGTGGCATTGGTAGATTTTAGTTATTGTTTGCAAGTTCACTCACTGATCCTGGATCTCCTGTGATTGCCGCTGCATTGTTCTGAGTCTCCCACCCTTTGGTCATCATGTATCTGACTCACGCCATACCCTGGTGTTACTTCCCTGTTGTGGTGTAGTGGAAGGATCTGCTCCAGATGGGTTTGGTGTGACAGCAGGGTGGGGGGGTGGAGGGTGCCTTGAAGAGGATGCTAAAGTGTGGCCCCGTGTAGCTCAGTTGGTAGAGCATGGCGCTTGCAACGCCTGGGTTGTGGGTTCGTTTCCCATGGGGGGCCAGTATGAAAATGTATGCACTCACTAACTGTAAGTCGCTCAGGATAAGAGCTTCTGCTAAATGACTAAAATGTAAATGTAAAGTTCAGGCTTTTCTTAGTAACTAAGCCTTGCCGTTGAGATGGAGAAAGCCACCCACACTGCCAAGTTGAATATTAAAACAACACATGCTTTATTGGGCCAATATTAAGTCTCTCTTGAAGCACATTTCCCTTTTTAATGTGAAGTAAATAAACTTCAGACAATAACATCCCCTCATTCTGATTATTTACTATGGCGATATCGTCTAAATTAGGGATGGGCAACTGGCGGCCCCCCTTTTGTTGGCCCGTGGACCAATACAAAAATTATGAAAAATCATAAAACATTTTGGGGGGCAACTCAGTCGGAGTCTCAACTTTACTGTTACACTGAATACACAAGGTGCAATTTCATATTTGGTTGTGCATCAGCAGTCACTTAATTAGCCCATATCAGCATTTTATTTATTTATTGGTAAGTTAGTCTAGCGGCAAGCTATCTAAACATGTAATAATCATGGTCGAATTACCGACCGGGTGGGGCCCATTTGATCATCAGTTATCGTATTTAAAACGGCAAACATTTGCCTCCACCCTATGACAAAATGTGTAATATTGCAGGAAATTAGCTGTAAAACTGCTAATTCTTCTCTCTGCCCCATGGCAAAATGTGTCGAATTGCAGGAAATTAACTTTCAAACTTTGCGGTCACTAGGGATTCCGCTAAAATGTTTTGGTCGCAAGGTGGTGGGGGGAATGGATGTGGGTACGCAGACCCACAAGCCACTGCAGCCCCTCATGAGTTTCCGTTTTTTTTTTGTGGCCCCCACCCCATCAAAGTTGCCCATCCCTGGTCTATATGAATGCAGCTGCCACTGTATTGAAGCTATTGGACGCAGGTTATCATAGCGTATTGCGCGTTATTACGGGCGATAGGTTTAGTACACATCATTGCATTTTGTATCAGAAAGTAGGCTGGCAGTGCGCTCTTTTTGTCTATAAAGCCCTCTTGCATAAACTTCCGCCATACCATACCTCATTGTTAACAATCAGACGTATAAGTTACCAAACCCGTACTCAGGGATGGCTAACCCTGGAGATCCCTTCACTCTCCATTGATTATTATTTTTTATTATTTTTCTCATGTGGAATGATCTCAAAAACTCATTAAAGTTGGAGTCTAGGGCAATTCAGGCGGATGTTTCGAGGGCCTTTTTACTGAAGAATGTTTGTTTCACATGATTGTTTTGCTTTTCGTGTTTGTGTAATTGATGTGTATATAGATAGGCTATGTATAGGATAATTGTTGTCTATTGTCATGCAAGGCTCATCTGCAAAAGAGGCTGTGGTATCAGCATGACTCCCTGCTTAAATAAAGGTTAAATAAAAATAAACATTGAATGACCGGTCGTACAATGAAGGAAGTCAGTATTTTTTTTTTGTCCAAGATTGAATCCGCTGCAAGACAAACATTGAAGTATCTAGGGCACATGTCAAACTCACATGCTGACCACACCGCTCGCGTTACTTGTACACATACATGTTATTAAATAATTTAATCCAAACTGCTTGCGCTGCGTAGCCAGGCGCTAAAATAGAACTTGGTTCTATTTATGACGCTTGATGCGCTGCAAGTCCCGCCTCTCCCATCTCCTCATTGGTTTTTAGGAGCATATACCCACGTGGGTGATTGAAAGATGAACTGAGGTCCACTCTCCAGTCCAGTTGGTGGTGGTAATGCACCTAAAAGTTGGTTGCCAACTGCCATATAAAGTCCAAAGAAGAAGAAAAAGCCTGAAGGAGGAGAGATTACTAGAAACTAACTCGGTTTACCCTTTTATCTGTGGATTAATTGTCGGAGTAGAGGACCTTGTGCATTTCAGGTAAAATAACAACCCAATGTTTATATCCCAGGACAAATTAGCTAGCAACAGCAAGCTAGCTGTCACGATCGTCGAACAGAGAGGACCAAGGCGCAGCGTGGAATGCGAACATACTCTTATTTTTAATGATCACGCGAAAAAAAAAAAAAAACGATACGTGACGTCCTTGGCAAAAGACACTAACCAAACACGGAACAAGATCCCACAAACACTGTGGCAAAACAGGCTACCTAAGTATGGTTCCCAATCAGAGACAACAAGCAACAGCTGATTCACGTTGCCTCTGATTGAGAACCACACCGGCCAACATAGAAACAAATGAACTAGATAAACAACCTAGCACACAAAACACATAGAAACAACCCACCCTGGCTCAACATAACAGAGTCCCAGAGCCAGGGCGTGACAGTACCCCCCCCCGCCCCCCCCCAAAGGCGCGGACTGTGACCGCGCCAAACATAAACCGAACAGGGGAGGGCCGGGTGGGCATTCCTCCTCGGAGGCGGTTCCGGCTCCGGGCTTGACCCCCACCCTCCAACAAACCCCCCATAGCGCCCCTGGTCCGGTCTGGCCCTGCTGGCTGGATCTGGACTGGACATCGGTGGAGCGGATCGCTCAGGCTCCGATGTGGAGCAGCTAACCGGTACCTGACCAGGCACCGGTGACCCAAGCACGGGCTGTGCCGGACTGACGACGCGCACCACAGGCTTGGTGCGGGGAGCAGGAACAGGCCAGACCGGGCTGACGACGCGCACCATTGGCTTGGTGCGGGGAGCAGGGACGGGCCGAACCGGGCTGATGAAGCGCACCACTTGCTTGGTGCGGGGAGCAGGAACAGGCCGGACCGGGCTGACGACGCGCACCACTGGTTTGGTGCGGGGAGCAGGAACAGGCCGGACCGGGCTGACGACGCGCACCACAGGCTTGGTGTGGGGAGCAGGGACGGGCCGAACCGGGCTGACGAAGTGCACCACTGGCTTGGTGCGGGGAGCAGGAACGGACCAAAACGGGCTGACGACACGCACCACTGGCTTGGTGCGGGAAGCAGGAACGGGCCGGACCGGGCTGGCGACGCTCACCACTGGCTTGGTGCGAGGGGCAGGAACAGGCCGGACCGGGCTGGCGACGCGCACCACTGGCTTGGTGCGAGGGGCAGGAACAGGCCGGACCGGGCTGGCGACGCGCACCACAGGCTTGGTGCGAGGGGCAGGAACATGCCGGACCGGGCTGGCGACGTGCACCACAGGCTCGGTGCGAGGGACAGGAACAAGCCGGACCGTACTGGGGACACACACCACTGGCCCTACGCGGGGATCAGGAACGGGCCGGACCGGACTGGCAACACACCCCAGTACCTCTCGCCGTGCCTCTACATTCTCCTTCCCCCTGGTGACCAGTGACTCCCGTAACCTGGCGGCCTCCTTTGCCAACCCGCTGAACCACTCTATCCCGGCCTCCTGCTGCCCCGACGTCCACGGCGTGAGCCCCCCCCTAAACATTTTCTGGGCGTCTCTCCTCCCCGTGGGCCAGGCCTCCATGGCTCTCGCCAGACTCTCGCTCCTCTGCTCCCAAGTCCAGCCTCTCTCCTCCTCCCATGGCCTGACCCAGTCGAGGTTGATATCCTTTAGAGCCCTCTCTGGCGTTGGCTCCTGGACACGCTGCTTGGTCCAGTTATGGTGGGATCTTCTGACACGATCGTCGAACAGAGAGGACCAAGGCGCAGCGTGGAATGCGAACATACTCTTATTTTTAATGATCACACGAAAAAAAAAAAAAAACGATACGTGACGTCCTTGGCAAAAGACACTAACCAAACACGGAACAAGATCCCACAAACACTGTGGCAAAACAGGCTACCTAAGTATGGTTCCCAATCAGAGACAACAAGCAACAGCTGATTCACGTTGCCTCTGATTGAGAACCACACCGGCCAACATAGAAACAAATGAACTAGATAAACAACCTAGCACACAAAACACATAGAAACAACCCACCCTGGCTCAACATAACAGAGTCCCAGAGCCAGGGCGTCACACTAGCTAGCTAAATTGCCATGAATGTTTAATGCTTTTAGACCTGTCCCCAAATTAATATAGTTGGTTCAGAGTTTGTTTTGATATTTCAACCTGCGTGTCCTGATTGCGTCTGGTGTGGATGGACAAAATCAACATGCACGCGATGGCACACGTGGATGCATGTGCGTGCCCGGTCTAGTCAGCATGTCATTCCATGGAGGGCCAAGTGTCAGCGGGTTTTCACTCCTCCCTTGTACTTGATTGATGAATTAAGGTCACTAAATAGTAAAGAACGCCCATCACCTGGTTGTCTAGGTCTTAATTGAAAGGAAAAACCAAAAACTTGCAGACACTAGGCCCTCCATGGAATGAGTTTGACACTTCCGATCTAGGGGTTAAACTGGTAAATTGAAGTTTCTGCTGATGACACACAAAGCACTGTTGATATTGAATAAATGTATTGTTGTATAACTTGCCCTATGCCTTTTGTTCAAGCACAGTTGAACCACCTTGCATTGAACCCATTAGCCATTGGGATTATTTTTAGGCTTTGTGAGCTCTTCGCGTCTACCTGGGTTGATGAATATACGACATCATTTCATTCCAGAAAGTGATTTCCTTCCCTCTGCCCTTGTTTCCTCTCCTGCACTGATCTGAAATTACTAGATACACATGCTTCTATTCTGTGTTGAGCGGTTAACAAAGTGATAATTTGAAACAGGTCCTCTTACAATATATGCTTAATTTAGAGTTTTTTTCTGCAACTTTAGTTGTGATACAAACCTTAGGCTATATGTTTCGATTTCGAATACATTCTAAGCCTGCATGATGTGACTGATTGATTTTGAAAAAAGTATAATGAAAGGCATGTTTTCTGCTCTGTTTCTTGCGCTGGCTAAACACACTTCATCAGTCTCTCATTCAAAATTTTACGAGCATATTCTCATCCATCAGACTATTTTCAATGTAATCTGGTCTTTATATAGAGCCTACTAATATGTGTGGAATTATTTTTTATTTAGAATGTCCCACAAAAAAAATACGTCATCTGTAGCCTGCACTCAAATAGCAAATGGAGGAAGCGGTTACGTTTGTAATATGCCAGGTAGGCTACACCAGTTGTAAAGCGGATTGTGCTTAATTTTAAGAATTTAGCAATAAATATAGCAGCAGGAGAAAGCTGGGGTCCTTTTTAAAATAGCGGCCAGTCAACTCTGTTTTCACACGCAATTGCGCAATGACTGGGTTTATCAGAACACGTTTCACTAGTCTCTGTAGGCTATGTGCTCTCCAACCCTGTTCCAGGGGTCCTAGACCTATAGGCTACGCTTAAACTTATCAAAACATATAGGCCTATGGGCTAGGCTACATGAAGCATACGACTATGATTTGAAAAAGTGGAAAAAAATGCATGCACTGTTTGTTCCCTTAGACTGCACACGCTGGGCATCATTCACAAGTGATAATATTCTCACCCATCAGACTATTCTCAATTAAATCTTGTCATTACATACTCTAAACAATATATGTTTGAAATTAGTTTTGATTTAGAATGGGCCATTATTATGCACCTGTCGGAGCAGGGGCAGGGGGGAAAATGACATGTTATCTGTATGCACTTGAATAGCGAATGGAGGACGCTTTTCCCGTGGTTCATTTTCATGCCAGCTACTCTGGTTGTAAAGCGAAGCAATGTGCTTAATATTAGGAAAGTTGAGAAATAAATAGGCTATAGTAGGCATAGCCTATAGAAAGTTGATGGGATCTTCCTCTTTTTAATAGAGGCCATCAAAACTCTTGTTTTCTCACGCAGTTGCATAGCCTATAGAAATGTTGCGCATTATGGGCTAATAGGAACACTTATTTTATTCCATACATCAACCAGCTATGAGGAGCTGGCTCTTGCTGCGCAACAGGTGATCCTATATTCTGCTCAAACTCTGAATGCCAGGGTTCTCATGAAGTGTTTGATTTTCAATTTCATTTGCATTGATGTCAGAGTGATTAGAGGGACAATGGCGCACTGAGCACCAGGCCATTAGCAACTGGCCGTTAGCAAATTGGGTAGGCTACTAATGACCAATAGCGGCATCAGAGCGCAGTTTTGGAGAAGCCTAGTTACCGTGACTCAACAGTCACGTGGAATTTGACTGTGGTCATGACTCGTGACTGCAGGTGTGGCGGTAATATGGTCACCTTAACGGCCCTATTTGTGAGCAGCAGTCAACGATAGCAGTAAGGGAAGTGAGCAGCTTTCTTCGGGGGGAAAATGCTAACTAAGCAAAGGTATCACAAGTGTCCTTGAAAATTAGGCATATAACCTGTCCGATTTCACCTTAAACTACAGAATCTCTGCTAAAGGCTCTCGCTTTTGGTCATAGACCCTGTCATGTAGTGAGCCCGTTTCTCATAAGCACGGAAGCTATCAGACTGAGACTATAGCGGAACATTTAGCCTCTCCGCTTCCTTGCTTACTTTTGTGTGGGAGTGCATGGATAAAGTCCAGGGTTTGTTTGTGGGATTACATAACATTGAATTATGTCTGCCCTCAATGAGTCAGAAAAAATAAAGTGTTAAATGTAGAGGGTTGCTTGTTAGCCTAATTACCGGTAGCTAGTTTCTGGGGAAGTTCTGTTTGCCCAAGCAAACAGCTGTTTCATTTTCAAACCTCTTATTTTTTTAAATGTATGTATCAAACTGCTATCTATTGTCAGGAACAAACTTCCAGTGTTAGAACACGGAACAGTGTCCTAAAGAGGTGGCATGGAAAGCAAGCACTATTTAATCCATTACTCACTTCTGTCATCCCTCTCTTGCTCTCCTCTCTAGTTGGTGAAGCTATGCATCGGGATGATCGATGCCGGAAAGGCCTACAACACTGCCAATAAACAGTTTGTCAATGGAATCCACGAGCTCGCTGCAAGCTCCACGAAAGATGAAGTCATAGAGGTAAAAGAGCTACAGTAACCTAGCTTGAGCTTCGCAAGTCAAAACTGACCGTTTATACTGTTAGTAAACCAATGGTGTCCTCAACTATGTCCCTTTAGGCTTGTGGGGCTCCTCTGTTATTTTCTCACACACATTTTTGCATTGAGTGGCCTGCATTTCCGCTCCTTCTTTGTATATTTCTGAAGTTCAGCCACAGTGCATTTTTCTGAAAGTATGCCCTGTATGAGGAATCCTCCCTGAAGGCACCATTGTTGCTCAAATGGCTAAAGCGGCGTAGCAGCGCACTGCAGGGGTCTGTGGCGTAGCAGCGCACTGCAGGGGTCTGAGAAAAAATATATATACTTTTTTTTTTTTTTTTTTACAAATAATTGGATATACAGAATAAACACATTTGAAATGGCATACAGTAGAATAGAGGAGAATATCTTCTTTCTAATGATGTCAACTTTATTTCTCAACTCCTAACATTGAGCAGATTACACTCATTGGCACTCATTACACTTACTGGAGTCTCTGACACAGGCTTTGAAAAAGCAACCACGAGTACGGGTCACGGCAAGTGCTGCTGATAAGCTTTTTGACTTGGACATACATTTTTGCCAACAAATGGCTCACCTTTGTTTAACCAGCTAAACGGCTGCTTTTAGGGTAATGTTATGTGGGGAGGCCAAAAGAATGAAACTATCTACCAAATCTATTCATTTTAGAAATGTTGATTACTTCTCCTTGCCATGATCATTTACCTGATAAGACAAGACGTGAAAATTGTTAACGTATAACATGGGGGTCCCTGGGTCGCCGGTTTGCCTCGGCAGGGGTCCCTGGGCAAGAAAAGGTTGAAGACCCCTGCACTAGAGAATTTCCACATACACATACCTCAGTCACTGTCAGGAGGTTTTACTAGTCTGGAATTCAGTGTATATTATACCCTGTCACTCATAACGGTGTGTGTTTGTCTGTCATGTGTGTCTATGAGATGGTGTGACTAGTTCATACAATATGACTATTATCCATGGATGGATAGGTGTATAATCTATGGATAATATATTTACTCTGAGACCAATGTTTTTACATAGAACTGTTCTATCCCATGTGTCTGTACATACAAGGTCTGTATATCTTTATTTATATACTTTATCTCTGTTTTACACTTTTCTTTTTCCTCCCACAGTCCAGTCTCACAAAGTTTGCAGAGAGTCTGCAGGAAATGATCAACTATCACACGGTACGGTGACATTTGATGTGAAACAGAACTTGGTGTGCTGTACAGTGCCTTGAGAAAGTATTCACACCCCTTGACTTTTTCCAAATGTTGTTGTTTTACAGCCTGAATTTAAACGGATTACATTGAGATTGTGTCACTGATCTACACACAATACCCCATAATGTCAAAGTGCAATTATGTTTTTAGAAATGTTTACAAATGAATAAAACATTTAAGCTGAGATGTCTTGAGTCAATAAGTCTTCAACCCTTTTGTTATGGCAAGCCTAAATAAGTTCAGGAGTAAAAATGGGCTTAACAAGTCACATAATAAGTTGCATGGACTCAGCCTGTGTGCAATAATGGTGTTTAACATGATTTTTAAATTACCCTGTACCCCACACATACAATTATCTGTAAGGTCCCGCAGTTGAGCAGTGAATATCAAGCACAGATTCAACCACAAAAACCAGGGAGGTTTTCCATTGGTTCACAAAGAAGGGCACCTATTGGTAGATGGGTAAAAAAAAGCAGACATTGAATATCCCTTTGAGCATGGTGCAGTTATTACACTTTGGATGGTGTATCAATACAAAGATACAGGCGTCTTTCCTAACTCAGTTGCTGGAGAGGAAGGAAACCGCTCAGGGATTTCACCATGAGGCCAAGGGTGATTTTAATGTCCAGTTAAGCAGTGTTTTCCACAAGTACATAAAGTAGCCAGATGGGCCCTCCCCCAGTCATGGTCTCAACTTAATGTTGAGAGTTAGAATAGTAGAATACACAAGGTGCGATTTCAGAAATGTGGTTGTGCATCAGCAGTTTTGTTCTTATGTCCGTCACTAAAAGTCACTCAATTAGCCCATGTCAGCTAAAATGTTTTATATTGGTAAGTTGGTCTAACCAGCTATCTAAACTTGTATTAATCATGGTCAAATTACTGACCGGTGGGCTCCCATTGATTTTGTTAGTCACTCTCACTCGGATATCATATTCAAAACTGCAAACATCTCGACACCTTATGGTAAAATGAGTAGAATTGCAGGAAATTAACTAAAACATAAAAACATTTCTCACTGCTGTCGAGGGGGGCCACTAAAATGTTTTGCTCACAAGGTCCCCCGGCCCCCCCAACAAAATGTCACTTAGGGCCCCCAAAAGTCTAGGGCAGGCTGACTGCATATGTGGGTATGCCGACCTGTGAGCCACTGCGGCCCCTCATGATGAGTTCAGATTTTTTTTTTACCCATACCCCCATCAAAGTTGCCCAACCCTGATTAAGTTGATTCCTTATTAAGGTCAATAAATGTTTGAATATTGTTGAATTCCGTTTTAATGCCTGGATTCCGTGAGGTACCTAATTATCATATTTGGACTAGAATGAGGCTCTCCACTACCTATTGTTCCTGCAGTAATTATTCACCATCTTCATCTAATGATTTTGTGATTTATCTGCAGATAATTGCCAAAAAGCCTAGGCCTACCAGTAGTGTATGCAAATTAGGGAACCAAATTAACGTCTCCCTCACCTGCGATTCGGTAGGCTACACTGACTGACAAGACGAGTCACTCACTGTCAGTCACTGTCTGGCAAGCCCCGACATCCTAGGAAAGGAAACCCTTTGGTTGACTTTCCCCAATGCGATACCATAGGCATACAGTGCCTTCAGAAAGTATTCATACCCCTTGACTTATTCCACATTTTGCTGTGTAATTCAAAATTGATTAAATATATATTTTTTCTCACCCATCTGCACACAATACCACATAATGACAAAGTGAAAACATATTTTTAAATGTAACACATTTATTGAAAATGAAATACAGCAATTTCTCATTTACATAAGGATTCACATCCCTGAGTCAATACTTTGTAGAAGCACCTTTGGCAACTCTGCTTTTTTAATTTTTACCCCAAAAGGTGCCCTTTGCATTGGAAAACCTCCCTGGTCGTTGTGGTTGAATCTGTGCTTGAAATTCACTGCTCGACCTTACAGATAATTGTATATGTGGGGTACAGAGATGTAATAGTCATTTAAAAATAATGTTAAACACTATTGTTGGACACAGAGTGAGTCAATGCGACTTATTATGTGACTTGTTAACCCATAAGAGTCTAAGCCGGGGGGGGGGGGCTGACAGATTTTTATGGAAGTTCCATTTTTATGGAAGTCAACGTGAACAGAGTGCCCCATGGTGGCGGTGGGGTTATGGTATTGGCAGGCATAAGTTACGGACACCGAACACAATTGCATTTTATCAATGGTAATTTGAATGCACAGAGATATGTGACAAGAGACAAGGCCCATTGTCGTGCCATTCATCCACCGCCATCACCTAATTTTTCAGCATGATAATGCATGGCCCCATGTCGCAAGGATCTGTACACAATTCCTGGAAGCTAAAAATGTCCCAGTTCTTCCATGGCTTGCATACTCACCAGACATGTCACCCACTGAGCATGTTTGGGATGTTCTGGATCGACGTATAAGACTGTGTGTACCAGTTCCCGCCAATATCTAGCAGAGATGTCATCTCTTAACTTTGTTGGCGTGAGAGGCAGGGAGAGGGGCTTGGTGTGTGTGTAAACCATAGGAGATTTTTGGTTCCAACCGCCGTGTCTTTGTGAGACGCGGTGTGGGTGAATGGATGATCTCCGCATGTGTATTTCCCACCGTAAAGCATGGAGGAGGAGGTGTTATGGTGTGGGTGTGCTTTGCTGGTGACACTCTGTGATTTATTTAGAATACAAGGCACACTTAACCAGCATGGCTACCGCAGCATTCTGCAGCGATACGCCATCCCATCTGGTTTGGGCTTAGTGGGACTATCATTTGTTTTTCAACAGGACAATGACCCAACACACCTCCAGGCTGTGTAAGGGCTATTTTACCAAGAAGGAAAGTGATGGAGTGCTGCATCAGATGACCTGGCCTCCACAATCCCCCGACCTCAACCAAATTCAGATGGTTTGGGATGAGTCGGACCGCAGAGTGAAGGAAAAGCAGCCAACAAGTGCTCAGCATATGTGGGAACTCCTTCAAGACTGTTGGAAAAGCATTCCAGGTGAAGCTGGTTGAGAGAATGCCAAGAGTGTGCAAAGCTGTCATCAAGGCAAAGGGTGGCTATTTGAAGAATCTCATATAAAATGTATTTTGATTTTGTTTAACACTTTTGACCGGTAGTGTATATACATCTTGCCTCTCCCGAAACAGCAGGAAGCCGATTGTACAGTCAATTTTCCTGCCAGTTCTTGACTATGGTGACACCATTTACCAGAATGCAGCAGTCACTACTCTTAAACCTTTGGATGCCGTCTACCATAGCGCCCTTCACTTTATCACAGGTGACAGTTTCAATACTCATCACTGCATCCTGTGTCAAAAGGTTGGCTGGTCCTCATTAAAGTCGCGTAGATCACTTCACTATTCCCTTTTTGTTTACTAAGCTCTACTACACAAGTTTCCGACTTAGCTAACTTCGTTGTTGAAGTATGAAAACATGAGTTACCAAACCCGTTCACAGGGTTAACTCTTGAGGTTCCTCGGGTCTCCACCGAATTAGGTAAATCCGCTTTTAGTTTTAATGCGCCTCACTGCTGGAACAACTTGCAAAACTCACTACAATTAGATGTTCAGGTGCCACTCGGGTAGTTTAGGGTGTTAATTGAGGACCTAGTAGCTGAGGACTGTAACTGTCATACATGATTGCTGTTTTGTTTTACATTATATTGGTTGTTGTATTGTTGTGATCAGGGCACCATTGGGAATGAGACCATGGACTCAGTGGGGTTTCCCTGAATAAATAAATAATAATAATACATTTTAAAAAACGATGCTTCCTAAACCCTAGAGCCCTCAAACTCAACTCTGGACCTCGAATCCAGTTCCACTTCATTTTGTAATTGCTCCCCTCTAATCAGGGACTAATTTCGACCTGGGACACCAGGTGAGTGCAATTAGAACAGGTAGAAAAGAACATCAACAGGCTCCGGACCTCGTAGGATAAGAGTTGAATACCCCTGCCCTAGAGTCTGAGACTGTGACTCATCACTGGAGAGACCTCCCTAGTCCCTTCTTAGTGTCCTACCCCCCTCCCTAAACCCCTGAGGGCCACAGATCTAAGACCATGACTCAACACTGGAGACTGCGGTGGGATCAGCTGACTGATGGTTAAAGTTAGCCATTCAGCGTTAACCCGAGCACATGATCCTTAAAGCACAGAGCCAAATCGTTTTTTCACCCGAGCACGGGCCCTCCAGTCCCAACAACATTGGCCATATTGTCTGGCTCTGCATCAGCAGGCTAAACACCATGAGGGCTTCAGCTTTGGTGTCTCTGAGGCTAATTTAGCTGGCTGTCCGTTTGAAGGAGGTAGAAGTTATGAGTCTGCCTCTGACTAACTAGTGAGAATGAACACAGCAGCACTGCATGTCATTGAGCTGAAACCAATAGGCTGTTGTGCTGGTATGCATTAAAAGTCAGCCCGATCTATGCTGATTTTGTCGTGTTTTGTGAGTCCACCTTTAAAGTAAAGGTACACACCCTGGGTTGAGGTGCTGACTTGCAGAACACACACCACACACACACATACACGTACATCATTCCCTGTAAATAAATGTGTTTCATACTCACTTCAGCTTGTAATAATTAAAATGTGAAAGGTTTGTGACTGTTACCCGGTTGCATAAAGTACTAATCAGTCATGTTTCTCTGCTTATAGATTTTGTTTGACCAGGCCCAGCGATCGATCAAGACCCAGCTTCTAACTTTTGTCAAAGAGTAAGTAGGTCGAAATGAATGCTCCCTCATCACATCACTGCTAATTGTATTCTTATTGTACACAATAACAATGGACATTAAGTTATGAACAGTGTGTCTATTCAACATACAAATGGTTTGTGATAGATCATGGTCTAGGACTAAAATAACTAAGGAAGAAAATTACATAAATAAATTCACACAGCACAACTGCTGAAACACGTACATGAATATGTATGAGGAGATCGGCAGCAGCATATCCGATATGCTAAAGGATGGGATGAGACACGGTCTGCGATGCAATGTGGAATACTATATTATTTGCTCAGATACATTAGGTTGTGTAAAAGTACAGCTTCTAAATGTTTGCTAACCTACTAGCTAATGCACCCACATTTTCCCTGACAGTTTGCGTAACAGTTTAAGCCTGCAGGGAAACCTCATTTCTTTCATTATGCAGGATTAGCCTGCTGCCTTTGCCCACACCACACACGGGCTAAACTCCTACATCAGTGTTTTGCCCTATAAATGAAGCGCTCAAAACCATGTTCCCGAACAATTGCTCACTCCTCCTTCTGTGGTCCAAGGTGACTTTATTTCACTCAAGCAGTACAAGCCAAAGAACAAGATGCGGGCACTTGAGTTTAAGTAGTGGCCTTTGTCCCTCCGTTTGGAGTAAATAGTGTCCTCATATCTGTGCCAATTCATTCTAAATGTACAATTCACATTGCGCACACTAGAAAATGATTCAAGCTTTAACATTGAGTTCCACTTGGAAGTTGTCAGGGTGCATGTGAGGCTAATTTCCAAATAGTCGTTAATTGCTTTGTCAAATTATACTGTACTTGCTGGTTACAAATCACCCCCAAATGCTTTTGTAGACACATTTGTGAGAGTAATTAGATTTTTAGGGCAATTGCTTCCCTTTAGTCATTCACCTAATAAACTGAGAAGACCTTTAAATAATATAGATGAAAGATTTGTTCAATGTTTCCCATTTCTTTTTTTCGGCGAAAAGAAGAAATGGGATCCTTGCTTCTTGGTTACCAGTATTTGGACGATTGTACTATTGTAGCCACTTGCTCTGGTTGTTTTTCAAACCATGTAAAACCACAGAGAATCTCACTGCCTTCTCTATACAACTTGTACAACCAAAACATGACTACAAAGAAACAATTGAATGCCAATGAATGAAAGGTCTATACTCCTGAATTTGAAGTTTCCAATGAAAATAAAGTACATTTTTACTAGATTTACAAAGATTTAGCAGAGATGAGACTTCCTCATTGTCATACCTATTTCTTACTTATGTTTCACCTCCCGCCCTTAGGGACCTACGTAAGTTCAAAGAGGCCAAGAAGCAATTTGACAAGGTGAGCGAGGAGAAGGATGCGGCGTTGACTAAGAACGCCCAGGCGCCGCGCAACAAGCAGCACGAGGTGGAGGAGGCCACCAACATCCTGACAGCCACGCGCAAGTGCTTCCGCCACATCGTCCTCGACTACGTCCTTCAGGTACAGATCCAGGATCAGCTTACCTTAGAAATCCTTAACTTAACCTTTAGAGAGTAAATATGCTTAAACTGACCTCAGATCAGTTTCTTAGGGACAACTTTATCCTTCTATGTAGGTTTAAACACAGACTGCGGTTCACCAACCTCGGTCTTGGAAAGCAACATCGGGGTGCATGTTTTTGTTTCAGCCCTGCTCTGACACTTGATTCAGCTAATCAAGATTTTGCTGAGGAGTTCATTGATTGAATCAGGTGTGACAGTGTAAGTCTGGAACACTAGCCCATACTCTCCAGGACCAGGGTTGGTGACCGCTATTGTTCAGTAGCATTTTACGTATGGTGAATGGTCTGGCACAAGGGTGAGTTTACCCCCCATTCCAATGTTAAACTTGTTTAAGCATCTTTGATGAATGGCTGTAGCCTGACAGTAAAGGCCAGCTATCAATTATGTCCATACAATGCCACACAGACCCTGATGAGAAGCTTAACACTTGGGTATATTCCGCCTACAGGTCCAACTCCAACAGAGTACTTTTCACGGAGCCTCAGTCTTTCTTTCTTACCATAGATACCAAAGTGTTATAGGCCTTTCTGTCATACTATTTTGAAGTCCCTGGCTTGTCAAACCCATATGGCTCTACAGTACGTGCTATGTTCCCCTGATGGCTAAGCTGACCTTTCACAATGGAGAGTACAGTCATGTATACAGCCGTGCCTTCATTGACTGGTCTTCTCCTGGGCTGCTGCAATGATGATGAATGGGCCATGTCGGCTGATAAGTGGGCCAGCCAGCTTAGCATTACCTATAGCTTGGGTTTCATAGCGTTGCTGTGAATGGAGAAGTGGACTGCATTTACTAGCACACACGTTTTACAATAACAGCAGTGTTCTGCAAGGGCTGACCAATAATTTATGAAAGTCTTCCCCTTGAAGAGGTAGTGCGGTATTGAGCTCGCCTGCTATCAAGCTCTCCGAAAATCTATAAGCCCCGAAAGCAAGGCTGATTTTAAAGGGGCATTCCATTGAAGTTCCACATTTTCATATGTTGTTCTTTTACCATACGAGAGTCAGCAGCATGTCAACAACACCTTCCTTAGCAGCTATAATCGAACATTTAGATGTTTCCCAATTGACACGGCCACAGTTCTTTAAGTTGCTCAATATCCTCTCAACTGCCCATTCCGAAAACAACCAGCACCCTAGAACCTTCCACTTATCTCAAACCCTTCAGCTTTTGCAGATGTATGAAAGAAACTAAAAGCAATAACATAGTAGAAGCGAGGAGAGTAGAAGCGAGTAGAAGCAATACATCTATCCCGTTCCTAGGGCCTGCTTCTACCTATCCAGTTCCTACCACATCTACAGTGATGTAATTTTTGCTAATTATACACTATTCATGATGCCCATTTAATGGGAACCAATTAACTTTAAATGCATTTGAAGTGCGAACTGGGATGAGTATTTGATTCGATCATTTCACTCGTACAGTGCTCTCTTTTTCTCAAACACACGCGCTCACACACAGTGGTGACCCAATCTAACTGTGAGCTTTTCTTTCTACCCACACAGATCAATGTACTACAGTCTAAGAGAAGATCGGAAATCCTAAAATCGGTAAATATCATTTTCCAAGGACTTCTATGAAAATAACCATATGACCCTAACTATGTTGTTCCTATGTCTCTTGCCTCGTATACGACATCTCTGATTGGTACGTTCCTCTCTGTAGATGCTGTCCTTTATGTACGCCCACCTGACCTTCTTCCACCAGGGTTACGACCTCTTCAGTGAACTACAACCTCTCATGAAACAGCTGGGGGGACAGGTAGGCCTTTACCCCATTTACTCCCATAAACTGTAACTGTATCTCCACCTGGCACATCCAAATGCATAGTGGTTCTTAAACCTCTCCTCTGGGATCCCCAGACGTTTTAAGATGTTGTTGTTGTAGCTCACCTGATTCACCTAGTCAAGGGCTTGATGATAAGTTGCCAAGTTGAATCAGGTGTGCTTGCTCTGGGGGGTCCCAGAGGAGAGGTTTGAAAACCACTGTCCCTCCAGGGCTAGCACACCTGATTCAACTTGGCAACTTATCATCAAGCCCTTACTCTCCATACACAAAGGTAGTTGAACTAGGGTGAAAAGTAATTGCTTCGGCCCACAAACCAAACTGTTGTCCATTATGTTTGATGGGTGCACACATGTACACAAATGTGCCCTAGTTTAGTTCAGTGGCAATAGGTGGGGTCAACCAACACTGGGCCTGTGGCCAGTGATGATGCACTTTCATTGTGTGTGCCATGGTCACTGGTAGGGCTGGGAATTGCCGGTGACGACCTGATGCGATACTATCATGATCCTTAGGTGCCGATACGATATGTATTGCGATTCTCACGATTCTGTATGTATTGCAATTCGACATTGCTCACTATATGTCTGCAGCAGAGAGAAGAGAGCATGAGAAAACAAGTTTTGATCAGTCGGGGAAATAAATGTACTGAAGAGATGTCGGCTCACTATTTAAAAAGAAGATGGAGAACAAGCTACAGGATAAAAAATACTGGAGTTTCGGCTCAGGTACAGCCAGCTAGCGCTAGCTAACGCTACCTACAGTAGCAAATGTTAGTAATTGGCACTAGGTGGGGTGAAATATGGTTAATATCGTCCAAAAATAATATTGCAACATGTAAGTATCAATTCCCCCCCCCCCCCCCATCACTAGTCACTGTTCAGATAAACCAGCAGCTTCTCTAGGGTGGCAACACATACAGTTGAAGTCGGACGTTTACATACACCTTAGCCAAATACATTTAAACTCTGTTTTTCACAATTCCTGACATTTAATCCTGGTAAAAATTCCCTGTTTTAGGTCAGTTAGGATCACCACTTTATTTTAAGAATGTGAAATGTCAGAATAATAGTAGAGAGAATGATTTATTTCAGCTTTTATTTCTTTCATCACATTCCCAGTGGGTCAGAAGTTTACATACACTCAATTAGTATTTGGTAGCATTGCCTTTAAATTGTTTAACTTGGGTCAAACGTTTCGGGTAGCCTTCCACAAGCTTCCCACAATAAGTTGGGTGAATTTTGGCCCATTCCTCCTGACAGAGCTGGTGTAACTGAGTCAGGTTTGTAGGCCTCCTTGCTCACACACGCTTTTTCAGTTCTGCCCACACATTTTCTATAGGTTTGAGGTCAGGGCTTTGTGATGGCCACTCCAATACCTTGACTTTGTTGTCCTTAAGCCATTTTGCCACAACTTTGGAAGTATGCTTGGGGTCGTTGTCCACTTGGAAGACCCATTTGCGACCAGCTTTAACTTCCTGACTGATGTCTTGAGATGTTGCTTCAATATATCCAATAGATCAAAATATCATTTTCCTTCCTCATGATGCCATCCATGATGTCAAGCAAAGAGGCACTGAGATTGAAGGTAGGCCTTGAAATACATCCACAGGTACACCTCCAATTGACTCAAATGATTTCAATTAGCCTATCAGAAGCTTCTAAAGCCATAACATCATTTTCTTGAATTTTCCAAGCTGTTTAAAGGCACAGTCAACTTAGTGTATGTAAACTTCTGACCCACTGGCATTGTGATACAGTGAATTATAAGTGAAATAATCTGTCTGTAAACAATTGTTGGAAAAATTACTTGTGTCATGCACAAAGTAGATGTCCTAACCGACTTGCCAAAACTACAGTTTGTTAACAAGAAATTTGTGGAGTGGTTGAAAAACAAGTTTTAATGACGCCAACCTAAGTGTATGTAAACTTCCGACTTCAACTGTACATTCTAAGTGATTTCAATGGGTCTTTCTCCATTCTGATTGTTTTATACTGTTCAATTCAACTTCAACCACAAATTATTTCCTGCATTTTCATGAATTTATGCATTTCTTGCGCTCATTTGAGATCATTTCCACACTGCCATGTAGGGCTGCATGAAATGAGCAAACAATTTAGGGGTCATGGTCCTCTGTAGCTCAGCTGGTAGAGCACGGCGCTTGTAACGCCAAGGTAGTGGGTTCGATCCCCGGGACCACCCATACACAAAAAATGTATGCACGCATGACTGTAAGTCGCTTTGGATAAAAGCGTCTGCTAAATGGCATATTATTATTTTTTTATTTTATTTTTATTTTACCAAATGTTGCAATTGCTATTTGACTTGCGATTTAGAGCAAACCACTTGGGTGAACTATTGGAATCATGGAAATATAATGAATATTCTAATTATATAGTTATAATATAATAGTGGGCACTTTGAAGAAAGTGTTGTTTGACATGACACCGAATGAAAATGCCAGGGAGGAGTTATTGTTACAGGGTAGGAACCAAAGTGTTGTTAAGTGTTTCCTAGGGGACCCTATAATCTTTGGCTACTTTGAATGTTTTCTCTTAGCTACTTCATGTAGCTAACATATTCATGCTTCACATATTCCTCTTTGATTTAGAAGATACCGTTGCACAAACATCATGCTGATTTAGCTTTATACCATCACTGGTATTATGTGGCTGTATAGCTAATTATGTTTGCTCTGACTCAGTACATTTATTAGCTAGCTAACTAGCGATTAGCATTAGCGGCTAACAACATTTGGGCCCAACTTGCTAAGAAAAGACAAACTAGCTGTTTGCAGATGTAAGAAACACAAACTAATAGTGTAATTATAGAACGCTAGTGGATTTATATTAAGAAGCAAAGTGAAAGCAGCATCGTTGTCATCAACATTGCATTTGACCATGCAGACTGAAAGCAAATGTCTCGTGGTCGAGGAACAACAAATACGCTCCTTGAGTGACAGGGCGGGACTAGGTCTGTGTGGAAAGCGGCATGGAGAGAGAGAGAGCGGAGAGAGATGACTCAAGGAGTGAAGTAAACTATAAAAATGTACTTTACACACGGCGTATCGCATTTATCAAACCAAATATTAAAATACTGTTATAGAAGGTAAAGTAAAAGCCAAAACCGGTCCGTGCATCAATACCGGTATATCGTAAAATACGGTATACAGCCCAGCCCTAGTTTAAACGGGAAAACGTGACCGAGCTGCTGCTCCTGTGATGATTATTATCCTAGTAGAGCAGAGTGGGAATGAGGAAGCTGGAGGGCTGGAAGAGGAATGACAGGGTATTCCCACCCTGGGACTGAACGTAGGCGTATTAGTGAAGGAGAGAGGGGTAGAGGGTGAAGAAAGAAGACAGGAGGAGAAAGAGGGAGGAACAGGGGGCCAGTTTGGAGGACTGTGTCACTGTGGGAGCGGTAGATGAGGCATGAAGGAGACAGGAGTTCCTCATGTGGTAGACTGAGGAAGAGAAAGAAAGGAGGGAACAGTGGCGGATAGACAGCGGCAGGGTAGTGTGGGATTATAACGGCAGACTCCAGGGCTGATTGTCAAACTCCATCATGAAGCTGAAGAAGGTGGCGAGGCTGTGCAGGGAGGTGTGGAGGAGCTGCCAACAGGTCTGAGACCAGCGCTTAACGACAACATGATCAGTTTGATATTGATCGAAAGATGGGACGACTGACAAGGCTTTAGCACTTTTAAGACAATGCCGTTAGTTCCGTTGTACTAGGCAAATCAAGCGAAGCTGAAGTATTTTACGTGTATTAGGGCTGACCCCATTTAGTCGACTGGTCGATTGTTTGGTCGATAGGCTGTTGGTCGACCAAGATTTCTTTAGTCGAGCAGTCGCAATAAAAAAATACAAAATAATCATGGTGCACAAGACACCGGTCTGATTCGCGACTGTCTCAGTGGACTAATCCATTGCGGAGGCCACGGGGATGGCACAGTCCATCACTCTAAGACATGTTATACTGAAATTGTATTTGGTTATATTGTATACAAATAATGGCGCAACACGAATAAATCGAATATTATTTTATAACATGCGCTTTCTCCTGCGTTGGATATGGTCGATGTCCGCGGTTCAGAAACATAATCTTCAGTGCGCCTTAGAATTGCCGCCTTTCCCTGTGTTGCTATGTGCGTAATAGCAAAATTAACCAGCATATTGGGATTGAGAACAATGCAGCGGAGGCACCAGCAGCAGAGACAAGGAAATAGCCCTTACCTAAAGCCCTATTCGGACTCGACTAGTTTTACTGGGGGTGGTTGGGTAATGTAATGATGTGCACAAGCACAAAACATCACATCTGTAATTTTAGTCCCGTCCGAATCTTCCATGTCAGTAATTTGTACATGGCAGGAGAGTAACAATTCCAGCCAGAGTAACCTACTGTTTTTTGGCGAACTCCAAGGTCTTCTGATAATACTAGTCCCGTGCAAATCGACATCCCTGTGTTTTGAGATGAGTTTGACAGGTGTTGGTCACGGTTTGAGCAAGAAAACAATAACCAACGTTCTCTAGTAATACTAGTCCCGTGCGAATAAGGCTATCTAAGAAAATTGAGGCGAGAGCAAACCCCAACTTAATTAGGTCTATAATCAATAGCCTAACTGTTAAATGTGCCTAACTGTTAAATGTGCCTGGCTTTATAAATCATCCATATACAGTGCATTCGGAAACTATTCAGACCACTTGACTTTTTCCGCATTTTGTTACGTTACAGCCTTATTCTAAAATTGATTAAATTGTTTCAATCTACACACAATACCCCATAATGACAAAGCAAAAACTGGTTATTAGATTTTTTTGCAAATGTAAAAAAATATATATACAGTGGGGAAAAAAAGTATTTAGTCAGCCACCAATTGTGCAAGTTCTCCCACTTAAAAAGATGAGAGAGGCCTGTAATTTTCATCATAGGTACACGTCAACTATGACAGACAAAATGAGAAAATAAAATCCAGAAAATCACATTGTAGGATTTTTAATGAATTTATTTGCAAATTATGGTGGAAAATAAGTATTTGGTCAATAACAAAAGTTTCTCAATACTTTGTTATATACCCTTTGTTGGCAATGACACCGGTCAAACGTTTTCTGTAAGTCTTTCTGTAAGTCACTAGAGCAGTGATGTTTTGGGGCTGTCGCTGGGCAACACGGACTTTCAACTCCCTCCAAAGATTTTCTATGGGTTTGAGATCTGGAGACTGGCTAGGCCACTCCAGGACCTTGAAATGCTTCTTACGAAGCCACTCCTTTGTTGCCCGGGCGGTGTGTTTGGGATCATTGTCATGCTGAAAGACCCAGCCACGTTTCATCTTCAATGCCCTTGCTGATGGAAGGAGGTTTTCACTCAAAATCTCACGATACATGGCCCCATTCATTCTTTCCTTTACACGGATCAGTCGTCCTGGTCCCTTTGCAGAAAAACAGCCCCAAAGCATGATGTTTCCACCCCCATGCTTCACAGTAGGTATGGTGTTCTTTGGATGCAACTCAGCATTCTTTGTCCTCCAAACACGACGAGTTGAGTTTTTACCAAAAAGTTATATTTTGGTTTCATCTGACCATATGACATTCTCCCAATCCTCTTCTGGATCATCCAAATGCACTCTAGCAAACTTCAGACGGGCCTGGACATGTACTGGCTTAAGCAGGGGGACACGTCTGGCACTGCAGAATTTGAGTCCCTGGCGGCGTAGTGTGTTACTGATGGTAGGCTTTGTTACTTTGGTCCCAGCTCTCTGCAGGTCATTCACTAGGTCCCCCCGTGTGGTTCTGGGATTTTTGCTCACCGTTCTTGTGATCATTTTGACCCCACGGGGTGAGATCTTGCGTGGAGCCCCAGATCGAGGGAGATTATCAGTGGTCTTGTATGTCTTCCATTTCCTAATAATTGCTCCCACAGTTGATTTCTTCAAACCAAGCTGCTTACCTATTGCAGATTCAGTCTTCCCAGCCTGGTGCAGGTCTACAATTTTGTTTCTGGTGTCCTTTGACAGCTCTTTGGTCTTGGCCATAGTGGAGTTTGGAGTGTGACTGTTTGAGGTTGTGGACAGGTGTCTTTTATACTGATAACAAGTTCAAACAGGTGCCATTAATACAGGTAATGAGTGGAGGACAGAGGAGCCTCTTAAAGAAGAAGTTACAGGTCTGTGAGAGCCAGAAATCTTGCTTGTTTGTAGGTGACCAAATACTTATTTTCCACCATAATTTGCAAATAAATTCATTAAAAATCCTACAATGTGATTTTCTGGATTTTTTTTCTCATTTTGTCTGTCATAGTTGACGTGTACCTATGATGAAAATTACAGGCCTCGCTCATCTTTTTAAGTGGGAGAACTTGTACAATTGGTGGCTGACTAAATACTTTTTTTCCCCACTGTATAGTATTACATTTACATAAGTATTCAGACACTTTACTCAGTACTTTGTTTGCGGTTGCAGCCTCGAGTCTTCTTGGGAATCACGCTACAAGCTTGACACACCTGTATTTGGGGAGTTTCTCCCATTCTTCTCTGCAGATCCTCTCAAGCTCTATCAGGTTGGTTGGGCATCCAGAGATGTTCGATCTGGTTCAAGTCCGGGCTAAGGCTGAACCACTCAAGGACATTCAGAGACTTGTCCCGAAGCCACTCCTGCGTTGTCTTGGCTGTGTGCTTAGGGTTGTTGTCCTGTTGGAAGGTGAACCTTCGCCCCAGTCTGAGGTCCTGAGCGCTCTGGAGCAGGTATACATCAAGGATCTCTCTGTACTTTGCGACGTTCATCTTTCTCTAGTCTCCCAGTCCCTGCCGCTGATAAACATCCCCACAGCATGGTGCTGCCACCACCATGCTTCACCGTAGGGATGGTGCCAGGTTTCCTCCATACGTGACGCTTGGCATTCAGGCCAAAGAGATCAATCTTGGTCTCATCAGACCAGAGAATCTTGTTTCTCATGGTCTGAGAGTCCTTTACGTGCCTTTTGGCAAACTCCAAGTGGGCTGTCATGTGCCTTTTACTGAGGAGTGGCTTCCGTCTGGCCACTCTACCATAAAGGCCTGATTGGTGGAGTGCTGCAGAGATGGTTGTCCTTCTGGAAGGTTCTCCCATTTCCACAGAGGAACTCTGGAGTGACCATCGGGTTCTTGGTCACCTCCCTGACCAAGGCCCTTCTCCCTCGATTGCTCAGTTTGGCCGGGCGGCCAGCTCTAGGAAGAGTCTTGGTGGTTCCAAACTTCTTCCATTTAAGGATGATGGAGGCCACTGTGTTCTGCAGAAATATTTTGGTACCCTTCCCCAGATCTGTGCCTCAACAAAATCCTGTCTCGGACCTCTACGGACAGTTCCTTCGACCTCATCGCTTGGTTTTTGCTCTGACGTGCACTGTCAACTGTGGGGCCTTATATAGACAGGTGTGTGCCTTTCCAAATCATGTCCAATTAATTGAAAATACCACAGGTGGACTCCAAACAAGTTGTAGAAACATCTCAAGGATGATCAATGGAAACAGGGTACACCGGAGCTCAATTTCGAGTCTCATAGCAAAGGGTCTGAATGCTTATGTAAAAACCTGTTTTCCCTTTGTCATTATGGGGTATTGTGTGTAGATTGATGAGGAATTTGTATTTATTTAATCCATTTTAGAATAAGGCTGTAACGTAACAAAATATGGAAAAAGGGAAGGGGTCTGAATAGTTTCCGAATGCACTGTCTATCTACAGAAATAAGACAGATTTAGCTTATGTTGCCTGTTTGAGTGTTTGTTTAATAGCTTACTGATTCCGTGAGCACCAAGCCTCATGCAATGGCAAAATGTTGGATAAAGCGATTTCACAGATTTGGCTGTTTTTCATCTTTGCTATGCTGTAGTAAAGGCTTTACAATTGTTTTTTATTTAGAACAGACTGGTATTACGTATAATTTATTTAGTGTTTTTTACACTGTTCCAAACAAGCAGAAAAATAATATTGAAATCTAACAGCACCTGTTTGTCACACATAATATACACACAGCTCTCGCTCCTATAACCTCCTTTTTCTTGATCTCCTTCTTATTGTTATTCTTACAATTATTATTATCATCATTATAATAATAAGTAATGTCGTTATCATTAGTAGCCTTGTATAACCACCATCGAGCTGTAGGCCTAAGAGAGAGTTTTTGTACCATAATTTACTTAGGCCTATATTTCAATATATAGGCTACTGTTTCAATCAATCAGTCATTCATTCGTTCATGGCATCACACAGCATACGAGACATTAATGCTTTGAAATGCAATCAAGCATTTTAGTTTTAAATATCAAAGGGAGCTTTGAATAATTGGCCTAAACAATAAATATACCGCTATTCACGAATGCATGCAACTGTTTTTAGTCTGCAGTAAGTTGGTAGGTGGTAGAGCATGGCGCTTGCAATGCCAGGGTTGTGGGTTAGATTCCCACGGGGGACCAGTACGAAAAAAGTACGAAAATGTATGCAGTCACTACTGTAAGTCGCTCTGGATAAGAGCGTCTGCTAAATAACTAAAATGTAAATAAAGGCTTTATATATACAGCTCTGGAAAAAATTAAGAGACCACTGCAAAAATATAAGTTTCTCTGGTTTTACTATTTATCGGTATGTGTTTGGGTGAAATTAACATTTCTGTTTTATTCTATAAACTACTGACAACATTTCTCCCAAATTCCAAATAAAAATATTGTCATTTAGAGCATTTATTTGCAGAAAATGATAACTGGTCAAAATAACAAAAAAGATGCAGTGTTGTCAGACCTCGAATAATGCAAAGAAAATAAGTTAATGTTCATTTTTAAACAACACAATACTAATGTTTTAACTTAGTTCAGAAATCAATATTTGGTGGAATAACCTTGATTTTCAATCACAGCTTTCATGCGTCTTGGCATGCTCTCCACCAGTCTTTCACATTGATGTTGGGTGACATTATGACACTCCTCGCGCAAAAATTAAAGCAGCTCGGCTTTGTTTGATGGCTTGTGACCATCCATCTTCCTCTTGCTCACATTCCAGAAGTTTTCAATGGGGTTCAGGTCTGGAAATTGGGCTGGCCATGACAGGGTCTTGATCTGGTGGTCCTCCATCCACACCTTGTTTGACCTGGCTGTGTGGCATGGCGCATTGTCCTGCTGGAAAAACCAATCCTCAGAGTTGGGGAACAATGTCAGAGCAAAAGGAAGCACGTTTTCTTCCAGGACAACCTTGTACGTGGCTTGATTCATGCGTCCTTTACAAAGACAAATCTGCCCAATTCCAGCCTTGCTGAAGAACCCCCAGATCATCACCGATCCTCCACCAAATTTCACAGTGGGTGCGAGACACTGTGGCTTGTAGGCCTCTCCAGGTCTTCGTCTAACCATTAGACAACCAGGTGTTGGGCAAAGCTGAGAATTGGACTCATCAGAGAAGATGACCTTACTCCAGTCCTCTACAGTCCAATCCTTGTGGTCTTTTGCAAACCTCAGCCTGGCTCTTCTTTGCTTCTCATTGATGAAGGGCTTTTTTCTAGCTTTGCACGACTTCAGCCCTGCCCCTAGGAGCCTGTTTCGAACCGTCCTCGCCGTGCACTTCACCCCAGCTGCCGTTTGGCATTATTTTGTAGGTCACTTGATGTCATCCTACGGTTGTTGAGTGACATTCGAATGAGTTGGTGGTCATCCCGGTCAGTAGAGAGTCGTTTTCGCCCTCTGCCGGTCTGTAGCTTTGTTGTCCCCAATGTCTGCTGCTTGACCTTGTTCTTATGAACCGCCGTCTTTTAAATTTTAGGGATGGAAGCAACCTTATGCTCACTGTATCCCTCTGCCAGTAAAGCCAGAATTGAACCTTTCTTTTCCTCACTCAAAACTTTCCTTTTCAACTCTTTTGGCATGGTCAATAGTTATTTTTTGATTAATATGACTTTTGAGGTACTATTAGCACTGTTTTTGCCATCCAGCTGGTCCTATTGCAAGAGGATAGTGATGACCACAGCAGTGGTTTTTATACTTTCCTCGTTAAATAACATTTGGTTCAGGTGATCACCTAATCAGTACCTAATTCAGTAAAATGAGGTGTGCCTGTGTTGGAATTCAACAGACACTGGAATGGAATGGCTATCATACATGTAGAGATGCTGATTTAAGAAAAATTTGCAGTGGTCTCTTAATTTTTTCCAGAGCTGTATATATATATTTTTTCGTTAGAACAGATTCTCTGGTACACTTATTTATTTAGTGTTTACACTGTTCCAAATGGTCAGAAAAAATTATAATATTGTAATCTAACAGCAACTGTTTTGCACACACAATACTCACACAACACTTGCTCTTATACCTTCCTTTTTCTTGATCTCCAGTAGTTTCCACAACTAAGTCAAATGACTTCCACAGATCTAACTTCCCTTTTCCATCCTGAGCAACCAGTAAACATTCCCCCATTTCGAGTTTCTTTTTCACGTCCTCCGCATACATTTTGCTGTCGACATTACTGTGTTCAGAGTTTGTTATAACCAATTTATTGATGTGATTATGTTAGGCTATAGGTCAGGCCCTATTGGTCACATACATGCAATACTTACATGTTTAATGTAAAGAGAACAAGGGTTGAGGGAATAGGGAATGTTTTTCCTAAACAAATTAGGGATTTCGGTAACTGAACTTTTCATATCAGGAACTGAAAGATTGAAGTGATTGTCTTTCCAAGATGCTTTTGGCCTAGGCTGAATAACGAAATGTATTTTTATCCACACAGAAATGAATGAATCAATGTACCATGACTATTCATCAGTCAAATGTCACAACCAAAATACAATCTGTATAACTAGTGACTGCTTTTCTACATGATGACAATTAGTGTGAAAGGGAACAAAGATGCACAACCACCACCATAGTGAGTCGTTTGGGTGAGTCAGAATCACAAGGCCTACTTCTGAATGGACCAGCTACAGTGATATAGCCTACACATAGAAATAGAATGACCAGAAGGGACTGTAATTCTATTTTTAGGGATATAGTCACATGTACAGTCACTGGTACTGTTAGACTACAACTTCTAGTGGATTTTAATGGGCTGGTTGTTATGGAAAATGGGGAAAACATTTCCAATCCGATCTTATCAGCTGGCTGCCATTCCGACGACCACCCCACTTCCTGCTAAAACAAAACAAAAGCTGTCCCCAAATGTGTATCTCATTTCAGCTCCAGAGGCACCTAGTAATGGGCTTTAGTAGTGGGTGCAGGGAAAGAAAAAGGGAAAGGGGGATACCTAGTCAGTTGCACAACTGAATGTATTCAACCGAAATGTGTGTTCCGCATTTAACCCAACCCTCTGAATCAGAGAGGTACGGGGGGCTGCCTTAATCGATGTGTACGTCATCGACGCCCAGGGAGCAGTTGTGTTTGGGGGTTAACTGCCTTGGTCAAGGGCAGAACAGCATATTCGAACCAGTGACCTTTCGGTTACTGGCCCAACGCTCTTAACTGCTAGGCTACCTGCCTCCTGATTTAGGCTCCTTAGAATAATTTATTCCATAGTGTAGGCTTGTCTTGTATGAATAATGAAATTAGGCCTATGCTATGCTGCACTTGTGGCGAATCTGTGCTGTAATTGTGCTCTTTGTTTCAATAAAGCCCACCAGATTGCCTCCGATGACATTAATGTATGTCTTTTTATTTACGGTTTGATAACGTTAGTACTGGGTGTAGATTCTGTGGAGTGTTAGCTAATCCTCCTCCTCCTCCTCCTCCTCCTCCTCCTCGTCCTCAGTGTATTCATTCATTTATAAGCATGTTGTTTAATAAGTTATATCAGTGATGTTGTTTATTTTTTAATTTACAGACCTGGTATTTACTTAAACATTACATGAAAAATGGTTATTACAAATTGACTACCTACTTTTTGTTTCTTTGGGGTTCATTGAAACTCTAAACCTAAGTAATAGGTTGTTTCTTAGTTAATACCAAGACTGAAACAGAACTGTAAAATAAAGTGTACTGTCCCATAGTTCCCTTAGTTTCAGTAGGTTGTGATGATACAGGAGTTCCATTAGACACACATTCGCTGCATCCTGGTTCCTTTCTCTCCCAATTATCTTTGTTACCGGATAGTGTTTGCTTGAGATGAGTTATCATAGATGCTGATTAAGGCTGTTTGTGGCCGAAAACCCTCCGAAGCGGAGAATTACACTGATGTAGGAAACAAGCTCTGGTGTCATCCAACGACCTATTCAAACAGTCTACGAGTTCCTCAATCTGAAGTTGTTTACCCCATAAAGTGACCTCTGTGCTCCCTGTTCGGGATGTACTGCTAACCAGGAAGGGGAGAGAACCAAGCTTCGATAGCGGCGTCCATTTTATTTCATGGAGGAGGGGACACCTTTATGGTCCAAGTTTGAAAAAGAGCACACAGACTACAGACTATCCTCTCTAGCTACAGTAAAGGGTTCAAGGCTAGTTTGTAAGGGTTTTGGTGTCTGTAGTTGTTAATTAACTTTCAGTTTCCCTTACAAATAGAGTTAATATGCAAAATACTTGGTAATCTGAAGTGGCTTCCTCTACTCATCTGCAGTCCTTAATTTAGCACTGTTCTGAAAACACTAGATGCATGAAAGCAATATTGCAGAGGCCTACTGGGGATTGTGGGGAACAGACCTGGATCGTGTTCATTAGGCACCAAACGTACGAAATCTGATTGAAATAGGGAGGGACTACCTGAACTTGTCCAATAAGGAACGGTCATATTCTTTAGACTATTGAGATTTACCCAGTAGGGGTACAAGGTGTTTGTAGGCTTTATGTGAGCAAAACCATGCAACCTGCTTAAAAATATGTCACACACACACATACAGTTGATGATTTCAAACAATCCTAACCTGTGCTCTGTTTGTTTTCAGCTGGACCAGCTGGTGGTTGATGCAGCCAAAGAGAAGAGGGATATGGAGCAGAAACACTCCACCATTCAACAGAAGGTAACACACACACACACACACACACACACACACACACACACACACACAGACAGAAACACGACTCACCTTTTTTGGCACACTTGCGCTATACACTGAGTGTACAAAACATTAAGAACACCTTCCTAATATTGAGTTGCCCCCCACTTTTGCCCTCAGAACAGCCTCAATTTGTAGGGGCAAGGATTCAAAAAGGTTTCGAAAGCTTTCCACAAGGGATGCTGGCCCATGTTGACTCCAATGCTTCCCAAGTTGGCTGGATGTCCTTTGGGGGGGGGACAGAGTTTGGGAAACCCTTCTCTAGCTAACCTCTAGCACACACACACACCCTCCCTGTCCCTAGCCTTGGGGAGCTCTGGTCTAAAGCAGTGATTTGACTGGAGTGGATCCTTCATCCTTTTCCCTCAGCCATAATGCCTTTCTTATTGCACTCTAACCCATTCTATTAAAGGATCAGCCCAGAAACTCTGCTGGGATTTTCAAAAAGCCTCACCAATATACCCCCAGTTACTCATCCACTTCTGCCCTTCACTCTAATGCATGCAGTCATAGAAATGGAGGATCTGTCATTCTACTATGCGTACAGCATGTATTGTAATGAACAAAGTAATTATTAATGACTATCTATCATTTATTTTGTCACCCCCCTTAGCCATTCACTTCTGTACCTACCTACTCACTCTAATACACACACTATCATTCTATGTATCATTCTATTTCTATGCATACAGTATGAATGGTAATACATTGTTTCATTAATGGTGACTATTGATGGTTTATTTAGCGCTATAAAACACTGAACTGCAACTTACCGGCGTGTTGTGGAACACTAGATGAGTAGAGGAGTCATTGGGCAGGTGTGGGTAATGGGTCTTACAGGCTATGTCCTAAATGGCACCCTAATAAGTCACCAACACACAGTCACACATCATGCTTTATTCAAGTGGGTCGGAAACTCCGGGGCTAGCTTACCAAACAACAGGGATACGTTTCACCATCTATCCATGTTCGCTAGTCTCCTTGTAGGTTTTATAGATGCACCCGACCCCGCGGCTGCAACTGTTCTAATTTAGTGTATCTTGTGCGCACAACCCATGTGGAATTCCTAGTCTCCGGCAGCGTTTGGAACTGCCGATTTGTGGTCAATAAGGCTGCCCTTCAGTCCCTACACTTTTTGGCCCTGATGGAGACCTGGATTACCCCAGAGAACACTGCTACTCCAGCTGCTCTCTCGTCATCTGACTGTGTTCTCTCATAATCCAAGAGCATCTGGTCGTCGCGGCTGTGGCACAGGGCTGCTAACTTCTCCTAATTGGAGATTTTCTCTTTTCCCTCTCTCTCACCAGTATCTCCTCATTTGAATTCCATGTAGTCACTGTTACTTGTCCACTCAAGCGTAACATTGTTTTCATCTATCGCCACCAGATGTCCTTGGCGAGTTCTTCAATGAGCTTGACACCTTGATAAGCTAATTTCCGACGATGGCTCACCACTCGTACTGGGCGACTTTAAACTCCCGACACCTGACTTCAATTAATTTCTTTCCACCTCTTTCTTTCCACTCCTTTCAGAGTTCGTACGGTCATGGATTTTTTTTATTGTGTTTTCCACGGCTGGAAAACACCTTGGAAAATTATAAAATCAGAAAAGTTTTGGAAAAGTCATGGAAATTAATTTAATAATTTCTGTTCATGTAATTTATTTAGGCACAGTTTTTAAATATTTTATCAATCAAATAAAAATAAAAATATCAGCCAGAATCGGAATGACACTTTAGCGCGTCTGTGTTTGCGCGTATCACCTGCATGTATGTGTGCAAGACGAGTGGGCCGTTGCTCAAGGAGAGCGAGACAGTCGGCCATTGCAGCAGGTAGGCCTATATATAGCCTATAGAATATGATAGAGAACAGACTAATAACTAGGTAGCCAATTCAAAACATATCTTGTACCCTGTAGTTAAATGTTTTCGTCATGTCCCAAAAAACTTTCCACCGAGACTCGCGAGTAAGGCCATACAAATTTAATTAAACGATGCATACAAAGTTGATTAATTTATACGATTCTTTTTGACGAAACAAACTATTCCCTTCACCATTGTATTAGTTGGGATTCGATTCAATCGCAATTAATCAAATGTGAATCAAAATAATTTGTGAATCGCGAACAGTAATTTTAAGAAAACATATTAGATGTAGCCTTTCTTTTGGATAATTTGGCTTCAAAAATTGTTTTATAGATACTTCCAGTTGATTTGGGCATCCAATGTATGGGACATTGCAACTCAATAGATGCTAGTCAGCATGCAAAATAAACACTTCTAAGAGAAATATGACCAAACTAAAAGGTACATTTCCTGAAGAAAATCTGTGGGTTTGCTTCAGCTGAATAAAAAGATTTGTAGCCTACCATAGCCATTTGATCTTTGTTATATTAAGTTAGTGAATTATTTCAAAAGGCATAAAACATATTTGGTTGAAATGTGGATGGTCAACCATCCTCCAGGAGAGCTAATGGGTGTGCAGGCTTTTATTCCAGTGCCCCTCTAACAAACCACATTTTAGAAAGTAGCTGCTCAACCGGACCCTCTAACAAACCACATTTTACCTTGATAAACTGGCTCTGATGTGTTTGAGCAGAGCTTGATCAAAAGCCTGCACACCCAGTAGCTCTCCAGACTGAGGATTGACCACATGTGTTTTATACCGTTGACTAACAGGTATTCTACTTAGGCGGGGGTTAAAAGTAATGGAGAAGTCATGCAAAAGTCATGAAATTCCATCTGTCAAAATGTGTATGAACCCTGTCCTTTTGACCTCACCCTTTCCCAGTCCCCTCCCACTCACAAGGCAGGCAATACATTTAACCTCATCTTCACGAGAGGCTGTTTGCCTACCAATCTCACTGCAACCCCCCTCCATGTCTCGGAACACTACTTTGTTTCCTTTTTTCTCCATCTCTCCTCCAACCCTTCCCACTCGGCCCCTACCCGGATGGTCATCCGCCGCCACAATCTTCGTTCTCTCTCTCCCACTACTGTCTCCTCTTCTATCCTATCCTCTCTCCCTTTGGTTTAATCATTCTCCCTCCTGTCTCCTGACTCTGCCTCTTCGACAATACTCTCCTCCCTTTCCGCATCCTTTGACTTCAACTGTCCCCTTTCCTCCCGGCCGGCTCAACCTTCCCCTCCCGCTCCGTGGCTGAGTGACTCCCTGCATGCTTACAGAACAGGGCTGCGGAAATGGAGGAAAACAAAACTTCCGGAGAACCTATTAACCTTCCACTCCCTCCTCTGTACCTTCTCTTCCTTTGTATCCGCTGCTAAAGCCACTTTCTATCGCTCAAAATTTCAAGCTTCTGCCTCCAACCCTGGGAAACTCTTTTCCACTTTCTCCTCCCTCCTTAATCCTCCACCCTCTCCCTCCTCCCTCTCTGCGGACAACTTTGTCAACCACTTTGAAAAAAGGTTAACGTCATCGTTCCTCATTCACTCAGCCTACTGAGCCCACAGATCCCACTCACACAGAACTACCCTACACCTTGACCTCTTTCTCCCCTCTCTCTCCAGATGATATCTTGCGACTAGTGATGTCTGGCCGCTTGACAACCTGCCCACTTGACCCCATCCCCTCCTCCCTTCTCCAGACAATTTCTGGAGACCTTTGCCCATTCTTCACTTCCCTCAACTCATCCCTGATGTCAAAAACTACAGACCGGTATCCCTTCTTTCTTTTCTTTCCAAAACACTTGAGCCTGCTGTTTCTGACCAACTCTCTCATTATCTCTCTCAGAATTATCTTCTTGATCCTAACCAGTCAGGCTTCCAGGGGACTCACTCAACTGAGCTCGCTCTCCTCTGTGTCAAAGTGGCTCTCCTCTCTGCCAAAGCTGACTCGCTCTCCTCTGGGCCTAAATCTAACCTCTCCCTTCGACACTGTGAACCATCAGATCTTCCTCTCCACCCTCTTAGGGTTGGGCGTCTCAGGTTCTGCACACTCCTGGATTGCATCCTACCTGGCAGGTCGCTCCTACTGGGTGGCGTGGAGAGGATCTTTGTCTGCACCACGTGCTCTCACTACTGGTGTCCCCCAGGGCTCGGTTCTAGGCCCTCTCCTTTTTTTCTCTTTACACCCTGGTAAACATCTCAGCTTGGATGTCGGCACACCACCTCAAGCTCAACCTCGACAATACGGAGCTGCTCTTCCTCCCGGGCAGTGTTAATTTTTTAACTCTTTTTTAGATTTAGTCTAGTCTTAATCATTTTTCTGCATTACGTCCTATTCTCTTCCCAACAGAAGAAATATGAAAAACATAATTATATATATATATATATATATATATATATATATATATATATATATATATATAATTATCTGGCCATGAATTCCTAAGCCTACATAGATATTAGAGAGAGACAGAGAGGTAGACGTTACAGCGCCGTCACTCGGTCGCGCCATTATCAACGTTCCACAGACGCTGAAGCCACATTGTTGTCCAAAAGTAGAACGGGGGCTAATTACTTTGAACGGGAGCTAATGAGCTAATGGCCCAGTGATGTAGTCGAGTCCGAATCAAGGCCTCTGATACCAAATGTTGGCATATAGGCTCCCAGGGCGTTCAGTTGCAAGACGTTCTCGAATGTTGCAGATAAAAATGTATGAATAGAACCAACGTTATTCCTTATTCAACATGTCAGAGAGGCGTGTTTGTTCTACATAGCATATTTCTATCTGAACGTACCAAAATGTTGCGTCCTGCTGAATGCGCCCCAGGTTGTTAGCTATAACTAGCTGATGAGGTAACATGACTGAACAAGGTGAAGCCGTAACAATTTTTTTGCGGTCCGGTCCACAAGTAGCCTAGTTTTAGAATGGCCCGTGACATGCTTTATGAACAAAAATATAAACGCAAAAGTGTTGGTTCCATGTTTCATGAGCTGAAATAAAAGATCCCAGAAATGTTCCATACGCACAAAAAGCTTAATTCTCTCAAATGTTGTGCACAAATTTTTTACATCCCTGTTAGTGAGCATTTCTCATTTGCCAAGATAATCCATCCACCTGACATGTGTGGCATATCAAGAAGCTGATTAAACAGCATGATCATTACACAGGTGCACCTACTGCTGGGGACATTAAAAGGCCACTCTAAAATGTGGAGTTTTGTTACACAACACAATGCCACAGATGTCTCAAGTTTTGATGGATCGTGCAACTTGCATGATTACTGCAGGAATGTCCACCAGAGCTGTTGCCAGAGAATGTAATGTTAATTTCTCTACCATAAATTGCCTCCAACATCGTTTTAAAGAATTTGGCAGTACGTCCAACCGGCATCACAACCGCAGACCACGTGTATGGCGTCGTGTGGGCGAGCGGTTTGCTGATGTCAAGGTTGTGAACAGAGTGCCCCATGGTGGCGGTGGGGTTATGGTATGGGCAGGCATAAGCTACGGACAACGAACACAATTGCAATTTATTGATGGCAATTTGAATGCACAGAGATACCGTGACAAGATCCTCAGGCCCATTGTCATACCATTCATCCGCCCCCATCACCTCATGTTTCAGCATGATAATGCACAGCACCATGTCGCAAGGATCTGTACACAATTGCTGGAAGCTGAAAATGTCCCAGTTCTTCCATGGCCTGCATACTCACCAGACATGTCACCCTTTGAGCTTGTTTGGGATGCTCTGGATCGACGTGTATGACAGTGTGTTCCAGTTCCCGCCAATATCCAGAAACTTTGCACAGCCATAGAAGTGGGACAACATTCCACAGGCTACAATCAACTGCCTGATCAACTCTATGCGAAGGAGATGTGTCATGCTGCATGTGCAAATGGTGGTCACCAGATACTGACTGGTTTTCAGATCCACGCCCTACCTTTTTTTCTAAGGTATCTGTGACCAACAGATGCATGTCTGTATTCCCAGTCATGTGAAATCCATAGATTAGGACCTAATTTATTTATTTCAATTGACTGATTTCCTCATATGAACTGTAACTCAGTAAAATCTTTGAAATTGTTGCATGTTGGGTTTATATTTTTGTTCAGTATAAAATGCGGCCCGCCAATGCACGATAGAAATAAAAAAAGTAGCGCCGGTATTATGGGTCATGTCTTTTGAAAGGTAAGGGCTAGAATCAAGCCGTTTTCTCTGAGTTAGAGGGAGACTTAGCTATGTTGGCTATAAAATGCAGTGGGGAAAGTGGGAGGGTTGAGCGAGACTACAAATTCTAAGACAGCCTACTTTTCTATACTCAAGGGAGAGAAGAACATAGCTAGACTGTTGTTTTACTATTAAACTCAATGCTGCTATTGCTTTTAATTTGGTAAAGCAGCTTGTGTTTCTTAACCAGGCAAAGGGTAGCTAACTAGAAGGCTGGTGCTGATTTGGTTATCTACAGGGAACCAAGAAAGTCGCCTGTGTGATGTTTATAATCAGAGGCAGAGCTGGAGCTGAGCCTGTCTGCCCACATTCATTGCTTGCTCCCCCGCAGCTCACCAGCGGATGTAGGATGTGTGTGCTGGGTGGCGCGTCCTTCCCACTGCTGAACAGAACTGCGCTGCGCATCTGTGCCACTAATAATAATGCTTATCACTGAAAAGCTCTCAATCTCTCCAAAAACTCTTGTTTTAGTCAACGGAAATGAAAAATAATTTTAGTTTAGTTATATTTTTTTGAGTCTATTATGTCAGTTATAGCTGTTCTGACAAATATTTTTGTTGACGAAATTAACACTGCTCCCGTGGAAGGCCTGCCCGCTCCAAGACCTCTCCATCACGGTTGACAAATCCACTGTGTCCCCCTCCCAGAGTGCAAAGTACCTTGGCGTGACCCTGGATAACAGGCTGTCGTTCTCTGCAAGCATCAAAACAGTGACTCGCTCCTGCAGGTTCATGCTGTACAACATCCATGGAGTACAACCTTTCCTCACACAGGAAGCGGCGAAGGTCCTAATCCAGGCACTTGTCATCTCCCATCTAGACTACTGAAACTCTGTTGGCTGGGCTCCCCGCTTGTGCCATCAAACCCCTGCAACTTATCCAGAACACCGCAGCCCGCCTGGTATTCAACCCATGTCACCCCGCTCCTCCGCACACTCCACTGGCTTCCAGTCGAAACTAGCATCATCTTCAAGACCCTGTTGTTTGCTTACGGAGCAGCAAGGGGAACTGCCCCCTCCTTACCTCCAGGCAATGCTCTCCGTGGACACCTGCTCGTCGAACATCTCATTCCAAAATCATGGGCATTAATATGGAGTTGGTCCCCCCTTTGCTGCTATAACAGCCTCTACTCTTATGGGAAGGCTTTCCACTAAATGTTGGAACATAGCTGCCATTCAGCCTCAAGAGCATTAGTTAGGTCGGGCACTAATGTTGGGCGATTAGGCCTGGCTTTGCAGTCAGCGTTCCAATTCATCCCAAAGGTGTTCGATGGGGTTGACGTCAGGTCTCTGTGCAGGCCAGTCAAGTTCTTCCACACCGATCTCGACAAACCATTTATGTATGGACATCGCTTTGTGCACGAGGGCAATGTCATGCTGAAACAGGAAAGGGCCTTCCCCAAACTGTTGCCACAATGTTGGAAGCACAGAATCGTCTAGAATGTAATTGTATGCTGTAGCATTAAGATTTCCCTTCACTGGAGGTAAGGGGCCTAAACGGAACCATGAAAAAGAGCCCCAGACCATTATTCCTCCTCCACCAAACTTTACAGTTGGCACTATGCATTGGGGTAGGTAGCGTTCTCCTGGCATCCGCCAAACCCAGATTTGTCCGAGGGGCGGCCATATGGTGAAGCATACAGTGAGGGGAAAAAGTATTTGATCCCCTGCTGATTTTGTACGTTTGCCCACTGACAAAGAAATTATCAGTCTATAATTTTAATGGTAGGTTTATTTGAACAGTGAGAGACAGAATAACAATAAAAAAATCCAGAAAAATGCATGTCAAAAATGTTATAAATTGATTTGCATTTTAATGAGGGAAATAAGTATTTGACCACCTCTCAATCAGAAAGATTTCTGGCTCCCAGGTGTCTTTTATACGGGTAACGAGCTGAGATTAGGAGCACACTCTTAAAGGGAGTGCTCCTAATCTCAGCTTGTTACCTGTATAAAAGACACCTGTCCACAGAAGCAATCAATCAATCAGATTCCAAACTCTCCGCCATAGCCAAGACCAAAGAGCTCTCCAAGGATGTCAGGGACAAGATTGTAGACCTACACAAGGCTGGAATGGGCTACAAGACCATCGCCAAGCAGCTTGGTGAGAAGGTGACAACAGTTGGTGCAATTATTCGCAAATGGAAGAAACACAAAAGAACTGTCAATCTCCCTCGGCCTGTGGCTCCATGCAAGATCTCACCTCGTGGAGTTGCAATGATCATGAGAACGGTGAGAAATCAGCCCAGAACTACACGGGAGGATCTTGTCAATGATTTCAAGGCAGCTGGGACCATAGTAACCAAGAAAACAATTGGTAACACGCTACGCCGTGAAGGACTGAAATCCTGCAGCGCCCGCAAGGTCCCCCTGCTCAAGAAAGCACATATACAGACCCATCTGAAGTTTGCCAAGGAACATCTGAATGATTCAGAGGAGAACTGGGTGAAAGTGTTGTGGTCAGATGAGACCAAAATGGAGCTCTTTGGCATCAACTCAACTCGCCATGTTTGGAGGAGGAGGAATGCTGCCTATGATCCCAAGAACACCATCCCCACCGTCAAACATGGAGGTGGAAACATTATGCTTTGGGGGTGTTTTTCTGCTAAGGGGACAGGACAATTTCACCGCATCAAAGGGACGATGGACGGGGTCATGTACCGTCAAATCTTGGGTGAGAACCTCCTTCCCTCAGCCAGGGCATTGAAAATGGGTTGTGTGTGGGTATTCCAGCATGACAATGACCCAAAACACATGGCCAAGGCAACAAAGGAGTGGCTCAAGAAGTAGCACATTAAGGTCTTGGAGTGGCCTAGCCAGTCTCCAGACCTTAATCCCATAGAAAATCTGTGGAGGGAGCTGAAGGTTCGAGTTGCCAAACGTCAGCCTCGAAACCTTAATGACTTGGAGAAGATCTGCAAAGAGGAGTGGGACAAAATCCCTCCTGAGATGTGTGCAAACCTGGTGGCCAACTACAAGAAACGTCTGACCTTGCCAACAAGGGTTTTGCCACCAAGTACTAAGTCATGTTTTGCAGAGGGGTCAAATACTTATTTCCCTCATTAAAATGCAAATCAATTTATAACATTTTTGACATGCGTTTTTCTGGATTTTGTTGTTGTTAATTCTGTCTCTCACTGTTCAAATAAACCTACCATTAAAATTATAGACTGATCATTTCTTTGTCAGTGGGCAAACGTACAAAATCAGCAGGGGATCAAATACTTTTTTCCCTCACTGTAATTTATCACTCCAGAGAACGTGTTTCCACTGCTCCGGAGTCCAATGGCGGCGAGCTTTACACCACTCCAGCCGACGCTTGGCATTGCGTGTGGTGATTTTAGGCTTGTGTGGGGCTGCTCGGCCATGGAAACCCATTTCATGAAGCTCCCGACGAACAGTTCTTGTGCTGACGTTGCTTCCAGAGGCAGTTTGAAACTCTGTAGTGAGTCTTGCAACCGAGGACAGGCGATTTTTACGCACTATGCGCTTCAGAACTCGGCGGTCCCGTTGTGAGCTTGTGTGGCCTACCACCTTGCGGCTGAGCCGTTGTTGCTCCTAGACATTTCTTCTTCACAATAACAGCACATAAGAGTTGACCGGGGCAGCTCTAGCAGGGCCAAAATGTTACAAACGGACTTTGTTGTTGTCATGTGGTGTTGCTACCGTGCTGTGTTGTCATGTGTTGCTGTTTTGTACTATTTTTTAAATCCCAGCCCCAGTCCCCGCAGGTGGCATTTTGGTAGGCCGTCATTGTAAATAAGAATTTGGTCTTAACTAACTTGCCTAGTTAAATAAAGGTTAAATAAAATAAAATAAGTGTGTGTGTGTGTGTGTGTGTATATACAGTACCAGTCAAAAGTTTGGACACACCTTCTCATTCAAGGGTTTTTCTTTATTTTTACTATTTTCTACATTGTAGAATAATAGTGAAGACATCAAAACTATGAAATAACGCATATGGAATCGTGTAGTAACCAAAAAAGTGTTAAACGTATTTTATTTTATTTTAGATTCTATATTCTTCAAAGTAGCCACCCTTTGCCTTGATGACAGCTTTGCACACTCTTGGCATTCTCTCAACCAGCTTCATGAGGTAGTCACCTGGAATGCTTTTCCAACAGTCTTGAAGGAGTTCTCACATATGCTGAGCACTTGTTGGCTGCTTTTCCTTCACTCTGCGGTCCAACTCATCCCAAACCATCTCAATTGGGTTGAGGTCGGTTGATTGTAGAGGCCAGGTCATCTGATGCAGCACTCAATCACTCTCCTTCTTTGTCAAATAGCCCTTACACAGCCTGGAGGTGTGTTTTGGGTCATTGTCCTGTTGAAAAACAAATGATAGTCCCACTAAGCGCAAACCAGATGGGATGGCATATCACTGCAGAATGCTGTGGTAGCCATGCTGGTTCAGTGTGCCTTGAATTCTAAATAAATCACTGACAGTGTCACCAGCAAAGCACCCCCACACCATCACACCTCCTCCTCCATGCTTCACGGTGGGAACCACACATGCGGAGATCATCTTTTCACCTACTCTGCGTCTCACAAAGACATGGCGGTTGGAACCAATAATCTCAAATTTGGACTCATCAGACCAAAGGACAGATTTCCACCGGTCTAATGTTCATTGCGTGTGTTTCTTGGCCCAAGCAAGTCTCTTCTTCTTATTGGTGTCCTTTAGTAGGGGTGTCTTTGCAGCAATTCGACCATGAAGGCCTGATTCACTTGGTCTCCTCTGAAAAGATGATGTTGAGATGTCTGTTACTTGAACTCTGTGAAACATTTATTTGGGCTGCAATCTGAGGTGCAGTTTATTGCCCATTTCTGAGGCTGGTAACTCTAATGAACTTATCCTCTGCAGCAGAGGAAATTCTGGGTCTTCCTTTCCTGTGGCTGTCCTCATGAGAGCCAGTTTCTTCATAGCGCTTGATGGTTTTTGCGACTGCAAATGTTCCATATTGACTGACCTTCATGTCTTAAAGTAATGATTTACTGTCGTTTCTCTGCTTATTTGAGCTGTTCTTGCCATAATATGGACTTGGACTTTTACCAAATTGGGCTATCTTCTGTATACCCCCCCTCCCCCCCTTGATTTGTTTAACACGTTTTTGGTTACTACATGATTTCATATGTGTTATTTCATTTATTCTACAATGTAGAAAATAGTAAAAATAAAGAAAAACCCTTGAAGAGTAGGTGTTCTAAAACCTTTCACCGGTAGTGTATGTAAATGTGATATTTCAGTTTTTTTTTTCTTTTTTAAATTTACGAAAATGTCAAAAAAAGTGTTTTTCGCTTTGTCATTATGGGGTATTGTGTGTAGATTGATGAGGGGAAACAACTATTTAATCAATTTTAGAATAAGGCTGTAAAGTAACAAAATGTGGAAAAAGTGAAGGGGTCTGAGTACTTTCCGAATGCTCTTTATATCTCAAATAGTACCTTTGTATTGGTAGTTGATGTCAATCCAAGACACTGGATAAGTTTCACAGAAACCTGTTTTTGTGCAGGGTTGAGTTTTGTGGCATTTGTTGTGTGTTAATGTCTGTGTATGTATCTGCGTCCAAGTGTGTTTGCCTGTCTGGCCTCTTTTATTATGTCTGGCAGTCTGTGTCTGTATGTAAATCTCTTTCTTCCTCCCTTTTTTGTGTGTCTGTGAGTGTGAGCGGAACATGGCAACCAGCGGCTTGCTCTCCAGCATGAGCAGCACTTCCAGCCAGGAGCCCTCTCATTCGCGGCCAGCGCCCGTGCCAATTTACGCTCATCCTTGAGCGCCTAGCATCCCAGCGCCCTCCCTCTCCAACCCCCTCCCTTTTACTAAATGCTATTTTTATGTTTTCTCGCTCCCTCCCTCTCTCTGCGTCTCTCCTTCACTCCCTCTCTCTTTCTCTTTCTGCCAGTATGTGTCAGCAGTTCTAACCTCTCCTCTCTTTTTCTTCCACCTCTCGCCGATGCTCCCCAGGCTGCTCTTAAGGTAAGCCTTTTTACCTCTCCTCTCTTTTTTCTCGCCATCCTGTGTATTTCTGTACTGTTTGTTCTTTCTGCATGTTGACAGTCTGAAGCCCCCACGACAGTGATTTAGTTGAGTATTTAGTAGACCGCTAGAGTAAAATAGAACACTCATTCATGTAGTAGACAGAAGTCTTGTCATCATTATATATTATTGACACATACATGACGTGACCGGGTTAAGAACACTCATGCCTCGTCACAGGTATGCTTGTCCATTGAAATGTCGGCTGTGTTATATGCCAATCATTCATTCACCTAATGTGTTTTTGATACAGTATATTGCGCCAGTCTAGTGTTTATGCCTTACTGCAAAGGGAATGTGAGAGGCAAGGTTGATATCGGTCTAATTGCAACGTTGCACAACATTACGAAAATGTGTTGTGCTAGCTGGGATAGGCTAAATCTATAGGTGCTCAGTTGACATATTCGCCTAGACTCATGTGCATTTCATTTCCTCATGACTGCGGTTTTTAGAGCGTGCTTACTATGCCTTATATCTGCCTGTGTGAATTATTAATACATTTCTAGAGGGCACCATCGTGTTACAGATTGTCCCCATTGGACGGAGGGGGGCTCTAAGTTTAGTTCAATGTATTAGCTCTCCTGCTTCTCAGAGAGGGAGGCAGTGGTTTTGTGGTTTGTTCATGCTGCAGGAAAACATGAGTCTATAAATATACACACACACACACACACACACACACACACACACACACATACGCACGCACTGGGAGAAGTAGAGTACATGGCTCTTAAACAGAGGCTGTATAAATGTTTCATGCTGGAGCTACTCTGCACAGGGTTCGGTTGGTTATTCTAAACCAATTGCGCTAGCCAGCATCGACCTGCACCCACACACACACACACACACACTCGCACTCGCATCCCAGTGTGTTTGCATGCCGCTGTGCCTCAGCGGAAGGGGCCAAGCTCAGCCAACAGCGGTGACGAGTGTTGATGAGGGACGGACAGATACACACACACACACACACACACACACACACACACAGAGGGGAGGGAGGGAGGCTTGTTTTGGACAGAGGGAGCTAGTCCGAGTGTGATAGGGCTGTCACTTGAGATGCTGCGAGAGGTCAGGCAGAGGTAGCTTCCGCTAGCTAGCCATTGTCACGGTGACTGGGACACCGACAAACACACTGACCTGCAGTCACAGACATCAAGATGAAGATCTTCAGCAGATTCCACTATGTGTGGTATCTGGTGAGTGCGCTGAAAGAAGGGTGCAAAACGTGTTTATTTTTAGCTTCTTTAGGCTCTGTGCCTTGGTCATGCTGTGTGTGTTCAACTATCTCCAATTGTATGTCATGGAATCAATTGTCTCCTCTTTCTCAGTTTCTCAGCCCTTTCTCATTCTTCCGGTGTGACTCTTTTAGAAGGTGACAGAGGTTGACCCTTTACCCGATGGCCGCAGCTTTTGCGCGTGGAGGTCCTCCGTATGTAATAATTGATTTTCATTTGCTATTTGGTTTCCATTGAACCCCACCAACCACCTCCTCTTCCGCCTGCGTAACCGGAGTGATGAGTGATTCCATTGTCATGCTGTACATTCATGTAGAATTAACCGATGCGTGTGGTTTTCTCATTCTAAAGTATGGCTCCCACGGTTTACCTCCTGACTACAAAGCAATAGCCTGGTCCCAGATCTGTTTGTGCTGTCTTGCCAACTCCTTGTCACTCACGGTCCAGTTGGCAAGACAGCACAAATGGATCTGGGGTCAGGCTAAAGAAGCATGGGTTTGACGTCTGCTTACATGTGAGTTCTGAGCTCTGGTTGTTGTCATTAATTGGGCCCTGTTTGACACCTTTACTACCTCCGTTCCTTGAAGCAATATCTGATCGGACATGGATGGATTGATATATGATGCAACCCCAGCTTTCACCTATCCAATCTTGTCAGATCAGTTATTTTTTAAACAGGGCCAATGTTTTGCCCACACAATCAATTATTGCCTTGGCCTTTGACCGGGTTGGGGAGTAGATTGTATGTCCCTTGTCTGTCTTGAGTCCTGGCTGTATGGCCGTTTTACAGTTGTATGGCTTTGTGTGTGGGTGTTGTGGACAGGATCCAGGTTTAGTGGTGTGTATGTAGAGGGATGCCATGTTTTTATCCCTGCCTAAAATGAACAACTATTGAATTCCACCAGGGCACATGCTGGGACAGAGGCCTTGAATAATACATACACCCTAAAAATACCTCTTAGAGAGTCTGTTTGAGTAGGCTACATGCTAATGAGGCTGCATTGTACAACCATGTTACATTGCAAAATGAGTCCTTAGTTTAGGGTAAATTGTTTTAGGGTTGGGCGATATTACGATAGTATGATCTATCGACGATGATTGAGAGCCATTGTCGATGGTGACGACATTGTGATATGACAGACGATGAAGAGCCTATTTTAACTTGACTGCCGCCCCGCAGTAAAGAACGAAGTCTCACACAGCAGGGCAGCACACAAGTGACATTCCGAGTAATTTGCCTATTCCTATTTGCTATAGCCTATTTCAATAAATATGTTGTATACAGAACGCAAGAGAGGAATGCAAGGTAAACAGAGCAGAGAATTCCACCAAAGCTGCGCAAAATGTCCAGTCAGAAAATATTGTTTCTCTCGAATACATGGGCCTTATAGCCTAAACCTATTCATTTATTTTTTTATACGGTGGGGTCCGGAATAATTGGATCCCTTGATAAAGAGGAGCAAAAAAGACTGCATAAAATAAATACAAATACTGAGCTATATTGTATACTTTATTTTTATTATATTATATTATTTTATACTTATGCAATTGCTCAGAGAATACATTTATTTATTATTGTATCCCCTGCAGAAGGGGAGCTAGCGTGAGGGCCATGGGTGCGACCGTCCCAGGTCCCAAGCACCTGTTCTTGCTGATTTTTATTAGTTTTAAAGGTCCTGAACGGTCATTCTAATTCCCATGTAAAATAGCCTTTTGAGTGACTGAAATATCACCCATAATATTTTTGGGGGATAGAAATGCTAAATAATTGAGAAAGTATTTTTTTCTTCTCTCATGGCTAACTACCAGGAAGTTTGAAAAGACCGGCTGAGTGGGCGCGGAGCTTATATTAATGAGCTCGCAGTTCTTTGACAGTTTTTTTTTTTTTTTTTTTTTTTTTTTTTTGTCATTTAGCAGAATGCCTATGTCAAGAAACTTGGATGCAATGAGCAGTGTTTCAGTAAAATCATCTCCCCCCCCTTTCTTTCCATGCTGGCTGAAGACCTAGCTAGCCAGTAACTAGCTAACGCCAGACACAGATGAAAGGGGAGACATGTAAGTATCTTTGCCATAGATGAATAGAGTAAACTTTTATATTTGCTGAAACCCTACAGTCAAATTAGGGTAGCTACTTTTAGATCAAACTTTATCAATGTAGAACAACAGTCATTTTTCATACTTTGGTCATCATACAAAATGCATCATATCAGCTGTATTATGAAAGTTATAGATCTTGACAATGTGATTGCTGATATGCAAAACAGTTTGGGACTATATCAACAATGGACTAATGAAACAAATACCAAAATATAGTTTTTGGGTGGAATTTTCCTTTAACTATCTTGTCTAGCTGTTTATAAAAAATGAAGGCTATATTCCCTTCTCTCTCCATTCGATAGGCTATGAATATGACTTTGGGCTAGGGTACGCTTTCTCTCGATCAAACAATTAATGAGTCTAATGGAGTTCCATCTCAAAAAGTTGTTTGAATAGCCTAAAAACATATGGTAGCCAGGGGACTATATCAATAGCCTATAGAAAAATCTAATGAGAAGTTTAATCAAGTTTAAGCTTACTAAGAAAGAAATTATCTGTGTGGGGCATAAAAAGCCCTCCATGCGAGGTTGAAAACCAAATGGCCAATCCTCCTACTAGACCTATCATAAAAGCTTTCGTCATGATTCGTCCAGTTGTAGCATATGATTTCGTGCTACAGCCCAATGGTGGTTTTTAGCAGAGTAAATTTTTTGGGAATAGGGGGCGATACCATCATATCACAATGTTATATGAGTGCATAATCATGATAGGACAAAGGTTGACATCGCCCTACCCTAAATTGTTTTCTCTTTCTAAGTTGTCTTTCTAGCATAACATTATACTCTATAGTTATGCTTTTTTAAAATATATATTTTATTTTTAGCAATAATACAGCAACACTATAACGATAATACATTTCAAAACGGGGACAGTCGATAGTTATACTTGCCGGTAGTATGAGAGTTGTGGTGTATTTACCAGTCACCCACTCTTGGATTGAAGGGGTTAATTACATTTTGTGATGGGAGTCTTGTATTGACACAGTTGGGCATCTTAAATGCCATTTTCCATTCCCCTACCATTCATGAGCCTGGCACTGCCCACTGCATACATTCTGTACTGTACCCCCATCCAAAAATAACCTCTGTCCTACGGCGTGTCATGGTGGAAAAGGGTGTGTGTCTAACCAGGGGATCGCTAGGCTTAGGTGTTTAGCGCCAGGCCCCTTTGCTCAGGTTACAGTGCAGAATCTAATCTGGCTGTGAGGAAACACACACACACACACACTGCTATCTGTAAGTATAGGGTGAGGGAGTGAGGATGAAGCACAACACAGTGGTCAAACTCCTATCACACACAGATGAGCCAACGGCGTCTTGCAGACCTTACAGACTCAGGAGCAATTGGGCCGAATATAGGCTAGTGGAACCAAGATCTGACAGTATGAAGAGGGCAGATTTGACCGTGACAATCTAAGGAAGTGCTTTGTAATCTCCATGTCATGTGCTAATAGTCATTTGGAGTTGAGGATTACTTCCATCGTTTTCCACTTGGATGTTTATAAGCCTACAAATTAAAGTCATATATTTTGATCCCCGATGGACTGCTTCAAGGACTGTTTCATTGACTCCTATTGTTTGTCTTCAAATGTTTCCCACAACAACCCTTGGAATTGAACAGTGAATTAATAGAAGTTTAATCGTTCCTCCACCCCCCTGACTGTTTGTGGTGTCTAGTGTTACAGAGGAAAGTGTGGCAGGGGTGAGAGCTAGCTCATGACAGCGGTGGTCAGCCGGTCGGGTTACGGGGTTGTTAGAGAGAAGTCAACTCTGCCCCAGACCACAGGTGTTAAAGGATAGTCCATTTACTGTTGCTGGAAACAAGGGTGAGGACGAAGCAGACACACTGAAAGGATGCATCGTCACAGAAATAGAATGAGTAGAATGGGCGTCCCCATTCAAGTCAATGATGCCGTAATGGGTGGATTGGCAACCATTTTAAGAGTCATTCCCTCATCCTTCTGTGTGTCTTCTAAGCCTGTATCTCGTGCCAAATGAACAAGACATTGGATTACCGTAGCTATCCCTGTCAGTATCTTTCTTTGATCAACATCTGATCTGACCTAGGCCTAAATCAAATAAACCTGTATGTTTGACCATCATAGGGTCAGTGACTTGAGTACAGAACAATATACGTGTGTGTGTGTGTATATACAGTACCAGTCAAAAGTTTGGACACCTACTCATTCAAGGGTTTTTCTTTATTTTTACTATTTTCTACATTGTAGAATAATAGTGAAGAAATCAAAACTATGAAATAACACATATGGAATCATATAGTAACCAAAAAAGTGTTAAACTAAAAAAATATATTTTAGATTTTAGATTCTTCAAAGTAGCCATCCCTTGCCTCGATGACAGCTTTGCACACTCTTGGCATTCTCTCAACCAGCTTCATGAGGTAGTCACCTGGAATGCATTTCAATTAACAGGTGTGTCTTGTTAAAAGTTAGAGCCAATCAGTTGTGTTGTGACAAGGTAGGGTTGGTATACAGAAGATAGCCCTATTTGGTAAAAGACCAAGTCCATATTATGGGAAGAACAGCTCAAATAAGCAAAGAGAAACAACAGTCCATCATTACTTTAAGACATGAAGGTCAGTCAATCCGGAAAATGTGAAGAACTTTGAAAGTTTCTTCAAGTGCAGTCGCAAAAATCATCAAGCGCTATGATGAAACTGGCTCTCAAGAGGACCGCCACAGGAAAGGAAGACCCAGAGTTACCTCTGCTGCAGAGGATAAGTTCATTAGAGTTACCAGCCTCAGAAATTGCAGCCCAAATAAATGCTTCACAGAGTTGAAGTAACAGACACATCTCAACATCAACTGTTCAGAGGAGACTGCGTGAATCTGGCCTTAATGGTTGAATTGCTGCAAAGAAACCACCAATAAAAGAAGAGACTTGCTTGGGCCAAGAAACACGAGCAATGGACATTAGACCACTGGAAATCTGTCCGTTTGGTCTGATGAGTCCAAATGTGAGATTTTTGGTTCCAACCGCCGTGTCTTTGTGAGACGCAGAGTAAGTGAACGGTTGATCTCCGCATGTGTGGTTCCCACCGTGAAGCATGGATGAGGAGGTGTGATGCTGTGGGGGTGCTTTGCTGGTGACACTGTCAGTGATTTATTTAGAATTTAAGGCACACTGAACCAGCATGGCAACCACAGCCTTCTGCAGCGATATGCCATCCCATCTGGTTTGTGCTTAGTGGGATTATCATTTGTTTTTCAATAGGACAATGACCCAACACACCTCCAGGCTGTTTAAGGGCTATTTTACCAAGAAGGAGAGTGATGGAGTGCTGCATCAGATGACCTGGCCTCCACAATCACCCGACCTCAACCCAATTGAGATGGTTTGGGAGGAGTTGGACCGCAGAGTGAAGGAAAAGCAGCCAACAAGTGCTCAGCAGATGTGGGAACTCCTTCAAGACTGTTGGAAAAGCGTTCCAGGTGAAGCTAGTTGAGAGGATGCCAAGTGTGCAAAGCTGTCATCAAGGCAAAGGGTGGCTACTTTGAAGAATCTAAAATCTAAAATGTAATTTGATTTGTTTAACACTTTTTGGGTTACTACATGATTCCATGTGTTATTTCATAGTTTTGATGTCTTCACTATTATTCTACAATGTAGAAAATAGTAAAAATAAAGAAAAATCCTTGAATGAGTAGGTCTGTCCAAACTTTGACTGGTACTGTGTATATATATACAGTGCCTTCGGAAAGTATTCAGACCCCTTGACTTTTTCCACATTTTGTTACGTTACAGCCTTATTCTAAAATTGATTAATCCATTTTAGAATAAGGCTGTAATGTAACAAAATGTGGAAAAAGTCAAGGGGCCTGAATACTTTCCGAAGTCACTGTATATATACATACTGAACAAAAATATAAATGCAACATGCAACAATTTCAAAGATTTTACTGAGTTACAGTTCATATAAGGAAATCAGTCAATTAGGCCCTAATCTATGGATTTCACATGACTGGGAATACAGATATGCATATGTTGGTCACAGATACCTTAAAAAAACGGTAGGGGGGTGGATCAGAAAACCAGTCAGTATCTGATGTGACCACCATTTGCCTCATGCAGCGTGAAACATTACCTTTGCATAGAGTTGATCAGGCTGTTGATTGTGGCCTGTGCGAAGTTCCTGGATATTGGTGGGAACTGGAACACGCTGTTGTACACGTCGATCCAGAGCATCCCAAATATGCTCAATGCGTGACATGTCTGGTGAGTATGCAGGCAATGTAAGCACTGGGACGTTTTAAGCTTCCAGGAATTGTGTAGAGATCCTTGCGACATGGGGCTGTGCATTATCATGCTAAAACATGAGGTGATGGCGGCGGATGAATGGCACGACAATGGGCCTCAGGATCTCGTCACAGTATCTCTGTGCATCCAAATTGCCATCAATAAAATGCAATTGTGTTCATTGTCCATAGCTTATGCCTGCCCATTCCATAACCCCTCCGCCACCATGGGGCGCTCTGTTCACAACGCTGACATCAGTGAACCGCTCACATGACGCAACGTGGTCTGCGGTTGTGAGGTCGGTTGTTCGTACTGCCAAATTCACTAAAATGACGTTGGAGGCTGCTTATGGTAGAGAAATTAACATTTAATTATCTGGCAACAACTCTGGTGGACATTCCTGCAGCCATTCCTGGTGGCATTGTATTGTGTGTATTGCACATTTTAGAGTGTCCTTTTTTTGTCCCCAGCACAAGGTGCACCTGTGAAATGATCATGCTGATTAATCAGCTTCTTGATATGCCACACCTGTCAGGTGGATGGATTATTTTGGCAAAGGAGAAAGGCTCACAAAAAGGGATGTAAACAAATTTGTGCACAACATTTTAGAAAAATAAGCTTTTTGTGCGCGTAGACAATTTCTGGGATCTTTTATTTCAGCTCATGAAACATGGAACCAACACTTTACATGTTGCGTTTATATTTTTGTTCGGTGTAGTAGCAGGTTCGTTTTGCCTCTTGACTTTCTCCTAACCCAGGACCAAGTTTGGGAAACCCTGCTTTAGAGCATAAATACCATCTGGGATATAAACATGTATGTCTCCCCGGGATAAGATAATGAAGTATTAACTATGCGATCGAACACACCCCATTTGACCGTGAATTCTCGGACCAGGAAATGGATAGAACCCTCTTCAATCACAGAGGAAAACAAAGATTCTAAAGATTCACCTTAACGTTTCAATTGCTGAACATGATCACCTTATAGAGGTAACTTCTGATCGTTACATACAGTGAGGGAAAAAAGTATTTAATCCCCTGCTGATTTTGTACGTTTGCCCACTGACAAAGAAGTTATCAGTCTATAATTTTAATGGTAGGTTTATTTGAACAGTGAGAGACAGAATAACAACAAAAAAATCCAGAACAACGCATGTCAAAAATGTTATGAATTTATTTGCATTTTAATGAGGGAAATAAGTATTTGACTCCTCTGCAAAACATGACTAAGTACTTGGTGGCAAAACCCTTGTTGGCAATCACAGAGGTCAGACGTTTCTTGTAGTTGGCCACCAGGTTTGCACACATCTCAGGAGGGATTTTGTCCCACTCCTCTTTGCAGATCTTCTCCAAGTCATTAAGGTTTCGAGGCTGATGTTTGGCAACTCAAACCTTCAGCTCCCTCCACAGATTTTCTATGGGATTAAGGTCTGGAGACTGGCTAGGCCACTCCAGGACCTTAATGTGCTTCTTCTTGAGGCACTCCTTTATTTCCTTGGCCGTGTGTTTTGGGTCATTGTCATGCTGGAATACCCATCCACGACCCATTTTGAATGCCCTGGCTGAGGGAAGGAGGTTCTCACCCAAGATTTGACGGTACATGGCCCCGTCCATCGTCCCTTTGATGCGGTGAAGTTGTCCTGTCCCCTTAGCAGAAAAACACCCCCAAAGCATAATGTTTCCACCTCCATGTTTGACGGTGGGGATGGTGTTCTTGGGGTCATAGGCAGAATTCCTCCTCCTCCAAACACAGCGAGTTGAGTTGATGCCAAAGAGCTCCATTTTGGTCTCATCTGACCACAACACTTTCACCCAGTTCTCCTCTGAATCATTCAGATGTTAATTGGCAAACTTCAGACGGGCATGTATATGTGCTTTCTTGAGCAGGGGGATCTCATGATCATTGCAACTCCACGAGGTGAGATCTTGCATGGAGCCCCAGGCCGAGGGAGATTGACAGTTATTTTGTGTTTCTTCCATTTGCGAATAATCGCACCAACTGTTGTCACCTTCTCACCAAGCTGCTTGGCGATGGTCTTGTAGCCCATTCCAGCCTTGTGTAGGTATACAATCTTGTCCCTGACATCCTTGGAGATCTCTTTGGTCTTGGCCATGGTGGAGAGTTTGACATCTGATTGATTGATTGATTGCTTCTGTGGACAGGTGTCTTTTATACAGGTAACAAACTGAGATTAGGAGCACTCCCTTTAAGAGTGTGCTCATATTCTCAGCTCGTTACCTGTATAAAAGACACCTGGGAGCCAGAAATCTTTCTGATTGAGAGGGGGTCAAATACTTATTTCCCTCATTAAAATGCAAATCAATTTAACATTTTTGACATGCATTTTTCTGGATTTTTTTCTCTCACTGTTCAAATAAACCTACCATTAAAATTATAGACTGATCATTTCTTTGTCAGTGGGCAAACGTACAAAATCAGCAGGGGATCAAATACTTTTTTCCCTCACTGTAGCCTACGTGATAAGAAAGTAACATTTTACCGGGAGATGCACAACAATCGGTTTCGGCGCCAAACCAATTGCCGGCGTGCCAAGCTCAAACTCGAAAACATGTTTCTTCTTTTACAGGTGATCAGCAACAATCAGTAGGACATCTCTAACCTACTTTATTCTAAATAAATACATGTGCTTCTCAACTGTAAATCATCATCAGTGTCTGGTTATTCACATAAGCATGTCTTTAGATTAAGTGACGGACATAGGACAATCGTCACACTGAGTAAGGGAAATGCCGCGTTCAAAACAACTGGGAACTCAGAGTTCGGGAATCTCCGACTTCCCACTTCAGTGCGTTCAAGACAACAGGGACCCCGGGAAAAAAAATGAGCTCCGACTGAGATTTTTTATTTTTCTTTGTCATCCAACTCGGAATTCCAAGTCGGAAACGCTGGCATTTTTCTAGAGCTCTGACTTTCCGACCTGAAGATCACTGACCTCATGATTTGACCTCGTTGTTTTTCCGAGTTCTCATTTGTCTTGAAAGCACCATATGATGACTTGATGTATTTTGAAAGATGAGACATTGAGGATTATCCTAAATACCGCTTTGATGTCATACAAGCAAGTCAAACACCCATCTACTTCACATCTCCAAATCATAAAACTCATGTCATATACAGTGTCAATGTCAATGTTTATGATCTCTGTTTGTTACAAGATGACATGTCTTCATACCCTAGTTTGTTGTGAACAGAATGAGCCTATGGAGGACATTTGCTGCAGCACACTCACCTGAATGCACTCATGACTCCATTCTATGGACACCAAAATTACGATCTGTTTCTCTGAATTACCTTGTGAAAGGCTAACACTGTAAGATCCTGTGTTGACAATAGATCAAGCTTTCAAATCATGCCCACCTGACCCAGATTGCGATTTATAATGTACAGTTTTTGTATTTCGTAAAAAACAACAGTAATTGTGTGCATGGCGTGGATGCAGGGTTGTGTTCCAAACGAAACAACTACAAGTGTGCCTGCTCTAGTTCCTTAATGACACGGCTAGGAGAGCTCAAAAAAGTACCTTATAGTTGAAGACTTCTTTGAGTCATAAAAGTGCATTGAAATTGCTTAGAAACTGTGCACACTTTGAAGAGGTGTATGGCCACTTGGAGACACCGGTTAGTCGTCTCACTCAAACCCTTGTAATTTTTTTGTCTTATGTTGCACCTACCCCACATTTTTCATGTTACTGAATGTATCCAGAGTATTTTCAGATTTCGTTATCAACAAATGCGGTGAAAAGTACAGTAAATGTAAAATGCACAGAAAAATGAACAGTGTAATGTTTGGATTCAGACTTGTGTCAGGTAAACTGTTGTGTACTTACCTTTGGTCAAAATGTTTTCCCCATTATCTCCAAACTGTTCAATTTCAATTGCTACCATGGTTATGCATTTTCATATATCTTTTGTAAGAAACATTTCAATTTAGCCCTATCCATATAGGCCAATTCCCACGAGTGCAATGGGTTAACGGCCACCGTAGCAAAACTGCCGTTTCTTATTGAACTAGCTCAGGTGGTACCTCCTCGTTCTAGACCCCAGATGTGTGGCTCAATGGCACAGTACTGAGTCACTCCTCGTCCTCACCTGGCCACACACAGTGAATCAGGATCAGACTGTTTCTGTTGACCCTCGTGACTGACTCTCTCTTGCAGGACTTCTCGAATGACGACACCAAGCTGGAGTACAATGTGGACGCAGACAATGGCATCGCGATGGAGGGCTACCTGTTTAAGAGGGCCAGCAATGCCTTCAAGACATGGAACAGGTCAGCTGCAAGAAATGATGCTCTTTCTTATTTCCTTTCTCTGACATTCCCTCTTTTTTCTCTCCTTCTCCCCCCTCTATCTCTCCCTTCACCTTCCCTCCCCCCCGTCTCTCTTTCTCTTAATTTCTGGTCAAGCTGATATCTGTCCCCGAGCACAGCTTCACCAGTGCACTAGACACCACAATACATGTCCAGTATGTATAACATGCATGGGAGCAGTAATCTTTATGTCCTCTAACCTTACGGTGATTAGTTATTGACTGGGTGGGGAGGTGATAAGTCTCTGTTTAGTATGAATCCGCCCAGGCCCTAGTCAGCCAGGTGGGAAGGATGGAGGGATTCAAGGTGCTGAGGCTGCGTCTCCATGGCAACCGATAGTGACATCGATAGTGACATGTGGCGTAGTCAGCTGACACCTGGGGGAGCGCTGCCTGAATGGCGCAGGGCTCTGTGAGCTGCATGTAGTTAGCAAGGAGAGCTCCAGCTCTTCATTGTCCTATAGCCTCCAAAGACATTCCCTGTACTGGAAGATGGAGGTCTCTGGAACCATGCCTTTTGAGAATTACTTGTATTACCTAATCAACTATTTGTCTCCGAAAAACAATTGGGTTTCAAAAGTTACAAAGTTAAATGTTACCACACAGAAAAGCTTTTCCCCCGACATTATTTGTCAAACAGCATAGTTTTCTACCTTACGCTCGCAGAATAGGAATCCAGGACTTAATAACCATTTTATCAGGTCAAGGGACATTAATCTATATATTTATCTTTCATTAAATCTCTAACCATTTCAATTTACTTTTTTAACTCTAACTTCTTTCTCTGGCTACTGAGAATAGTTGGAATGCTAGCATGGATTTCAGAGACATCCTTTTGCCTCTGAGATAAATGCGCTAAATTGTGTCACCGTTGACCCGTGACCATGACTGCTGGTGTGATCTCCTTTCAGGCGCTGGTTCTCCATTCAAAACAATCAGTTAGTTTACCAGAAGAAATTCAAGGTAAGCCTGATGACTCCGGCAAATTTCCCAAATGGCACCCTATTCCCTATGGGCCCTGGTGAAAAGTAGTGCACTTAATAGGGAATAGAGGGCCATTTAGGATGCAGCCTCCAACTGCACAGCCCACCATCAAATATACATGTTTCACTTCCAGCCCAATATTTCCCCTAAATGTTTTATGCAATGAAGTAGCGTTGAATATGGAGCACAGTTAATAGATGATGAGTTTGTGGAATGTGGAGGAAAACAATTCACTCTGCTGCAGGTTACAATGTGAAATCATAGTCTATGCAGTGTTGTATACTTCTGAAGCATTCGCATTGTGTCAGAGCGCCGTGTGTGTGTGCAATTTTATCTGAGTGTGTATTGTGCATTGTAGTGTGTGGGCTTTACTAAGGCTGTGTGTGTTCTCCTTTCCCAGGATAATCCCACAGTGGTGGTGGAGGACTTGCGACTATGCACAGTCAAACACTGTGAGGATATCGAACGCCGCTTCTGCTTCGAAGTGGTGTCCCCCACCAAGTGAGTACACACACACACACAATATAATGCGCATATACAGTGCATTCGGAAAGTATTCCGACCTCTTCCCTTTTTCCACATTTTGTAACGTTACAGCCTTATTCTAAAATTGATCAAATTAATTTTATTCCTCATCAATCGACACACAATAACCCATAATGACAAAGCGAAAACAGGTTTTTAGAAATGTTTGCAAATGTATTAAAAATAAAAATAAACATACCTTATTTACATAAGTATTCAGACCCTTTGCTATGAGACTCGGAAAAGGGTTGCTATTTGAAGAATCTCAAATATAAAATATATTTTGATTTGTTTAACACTTCTTTGCTTACTACATGATTCCATATGTGTTATTTCATAGTTTTGATGTCTTCACTATTATTCTACAATGTAGAAAATAGTGAAAATAAAGAAAAACCCTTGAATGAGTAGATGTTCTAAAACTTTTGACCGGTAGTTTAAGTATTCAGACCTTTTGCTATGAGACTCAAAATTGAGCTCAGGTGCATCCTGTTTCCATTGATCATCCTTGAGATGTTTCTACAACTTGATTGGAATCCACCTGTGGTAAATTCAATTAATTGGACATGATTTCGAAAGGCACACACCTGTCTATATAAGGTCCCACAGTTGTCAGTGCATGTCAGAGCAAAAACCAAGCCATGAGGTCGAAGGAATTGTCTGTAGAGCTCCGAGACAGGATTGTGTCGAAGCACAGATCTGGGGAAGGGTACCAAAAAATTTCTGCAGCATTGAAGGTCCTCAAGAACACAGTGGCCTCCATCATTCTTAAAAGGAAAACGTTTGAACCACCAGCACTCTTCCTAGAGCTGTCCGCCGGGGGAGAAGGGCCTTGGTCAGGGAGGTGACCAAGAACCTGGTCACTCTGAGTCACTCTGTGGAGATGGGAGAACCTTCCAGAAGGAATACCATCTCTGCAGCACTCCACCAATCAGGCCTTTATGGTAGTGGCCAGACGGAAGCCACTCCTCATTAAAAGGCACATGACAGCCCGCTTGGAGTTTGCCAAAATGAACCTAAAGGACTCTCAGACCATGAGAAACAAGATTCTCTGTTCTGATGAAACCAAGATTGAACTCTTTGGCCTGAATGCCAAGCGTCACGTCTGGAGGGAACCTGGCACCATCCCTACGGTGAAGCATGGTGGTGGCAGCATCATGCTGTAGGGATGTTTTTCAGCGGCAGGGACTGTGAGACTAGTCAGGATCGAGGGAAAGATGAACAGCGCAAAGTACAGAGACATCCTTGATGAAAACCTGTTCCAGAGCGCTCAGGACCTCAGACTGGGATGAAGGTTCACCTTCCAACAAGACAACGACCCTAAGCACACAGCCAAGACAACGCAGGAGTGGCTTCGGGACAAGTCTCTGAATGTCCTTGAGCGGGCCAGCCTGAGCTTGAACCCGATTTCAACATCTCTGGAGAGACCTGAAAATAGGTGTGCAGCGACGCTCCCCATCCAACCTGACAGAGCTTGAGAGGATCTGCAGAGAAGAATGGGAGAAACTTCCCAAATACAGGTGTGCCAAGCTTGTAGCGTCATACCCAAGAAGACTCGGCTGTAATCGCTGCCGAAGGTGCTTCAACAAAGTACTGAGTAAAGGGTCTGAATACTTATGTAAATGTATATTTTCCTTCTTTTTTTTTTTTTTACATTTCTAACAACCTGCTTTTGCTTTGTCATTATGGGGTATTGTGTGTAGGTTGAGGGAAAACAACAATTGAATCAATTTTAGAATAAGGCTGTAACGTATCAAAATGTGGAAAAAGTCAAGGGGTCTGAATACTTTCCAAATGCACTGTGCCTTCAGGAAGTATTCACACCCCTTGACTCTTTCCACATTTTGTTGTGTTACAGCCTGAATTTAAAATGTCTTGAATTTAGATTTTTTTTGTTACTGTCCTATACACAATACCCCATAATGTCAAAGTGGAATTATGTTTTTCGACATTTTTACAAATGAATAAAAAATGAAAAACTGAAATGTCTTGAGTCAATTACTATTCAACCCTTATGTTATGGTAAGCCTAAATAAGTTGAGGAGTGAAAATTTGCTTAACCAGCCGCATAATAAGTTGCATGGACTCACTCTGTGTGCAATAATAGTGTTTAACATGATTTTGAATGACTACCTCATCTCTGTACCCCACACATACAATGATCTTTAAGGTCCTTCAGTCGAGCAGTGAATTTCAAACACAGATTCAACCAAAAAGACCAGGGAGGTTTTCCAATGCCTCACAAAGAAGGGCACCTATTGGTAGATGGGTAAAAAAAAAAAAAAGCAGACATTGAATATCCCTTTGAGCATGGTGTAGTTGAGGATGGGTCAACAACATTGTAGTTACCCCACAATACTAACATAATTGACAGAAGGAAGGAAGGAAGCCTGTACAGAATATAAATATTCCAAAACATGTATCCTGTTTGAAATAAGGCAAATCCAACACAACACATCACTGAGTACCACTCTTCATATTTTTAAGCATGGTGGTGGCTGCATCATGTTATGGGTATGCTTGTCATCGGCAAGGACTAGGGAGTTTGTTATTATAAAAATAAATGGAATAGAGCTAAGCACAAGTACAATTCTAGATGAAAACCTGGTTCAGTCTGCTTTCCAACAGACATTGGCACCTTTCAGCAGGACAATAACCTAAAACACAAGGCCAAATATACACTGGAGTTGCTTACCAAGATGACATTGAATGTTCCTGAGTGGCCTAGTTACAGTTTTGACTTAAATTGGTTTGAAAATGGCTGTCTAGCACTGATCAAACACCAACTTGACAGGGCTTGAATCATTAAAAAAAAGAATAATGTGCAAATATTGTACAATACAAGTGTACAAAGTTCTTAGAGACTTACCCTGATAGACTCACAGCTGTAATCGCTGCCAAAGGTTATTCTAACATCTATTGACTCAGGGGGTTGAATACTTATCTAATCAAGATATATTAGTGTGTTCTTTTTTTTATACAAATGTTTTTTGTTTTTTATCCACTTTGACAGAGTATTTTGTGAAGATCATTGACAAAAAAAATCACACTTTGTAACACAACAAAATTTGGAAAAGTCTAGGGGTGTATACACTTCCAGATACAAGTGCATACAGACACCCAAATATGACTTGCACTCAGAAATGCACACACACACACAGAGAGAGAGACACAGATGCCAGCTAGTGAAGAGCTCCAGTAGCAGGCCAGGGAGCAGGCTGATGTTTCTTGGTGTCCCTCCCCTTTCAGGAGCTGTATGATGCAGGCAGACTCTGAGAAGCTGAGGCAGGCCTGGATCAAAGCCGTCCAGAACAGCATCGCCACCGCCTTCAGGGAGCAGGGAGAGGACGCGGAGGTGAGTCACCGCACACTGGCTTAACTTATGCACTCAATACATTTTTTTATGTTTAGTCTGTCATTTATTGCTATTTGTTTCCATTATCTCCATGTCAGGACAAAAATTATCAGACATACCTCATAGACAACAGAGGTGAACAAAAAGCAAGGATATCCCTCTAGTGTGCTGCAACCCCTCCGTGTGTGTCTGTGTGTATCTGCCTTGTGTGACAAATCTATGTGGTCTGTGACAATAGGCAATAAAGTAATCCTCTTCTAGAGTGTGTGTGTGTGTAGGTATGCGGGAGTGTGTGCATCTTGTGTAAAACATCATGTATTCGACCCTCCACACCAGAAGCTGGACCGGAAGTCTTCCACGTCGACTGGCAGCCTGGACTCGGGCGGCGAGCCCAAAGAAAAGTCACTAAAGGGGGAGAATGCCCTCCAGAGGGTCATGGTCATTGGGGGCAATGCCTGCTGCTGCGACTGTGGCCAGCCTGACCCCCGCTGGGCCAGCATCAATCTGGGCATCACCCTCTGCATCCAGTGCTCTGGAATACACAGGTACATTCCTATCACTGCAAATACTACACACCAAGGCACTACTGTATACCAAACTTCATATGTATTCACCAACGTACGATACCGAAGTACCACCAAGATGACACTGAGATGAATCCAAAATATTATCTTACCATGGTATTATAAAGGTACTATACAACAAGTTACTGGACAGTTGACTGGTGCTATACAACAGTACAAAGGTTTAATGTTTTTTTACTAGATGGGAATAATAATACAAAAAATCTAAGGGTCAGCAAATTTGACCCCAAGCAAGCGCATTTTGGACTGTAGACTCTCCCTTACTGACTGTGTACTCCCACCTTGTGGCCACAGCACACACTACACCCTTGATTGACCAGCATGTAACGCAAACTAATCAGCCTTTGAAGCTGTGGAGTCATTTAGTTATTTTTAGACAATGTCCTTGATTTATGAGTTGCTAACAGACTCTCACCATCTGCAGGAGTCTTGGGGTCCATTTCTCTAAGGTGCGCTCACTCACCCTGGACTCATGGGAACCGGAACTACTCAAGGTGAGAAAAGAGGGAGTGGGAGGAGGGTTTGCCTAACAGATGGGCCTAAAGGCGTCCACATGCTTCCCAGACGAAACAGTTCGGAACAGTTCGTGCATATATTATGACAACATTTTGTGAAATTTTTTGTTTGTTTTGGACTTCGGTAAGTCTACACCCCTTCGCCGGTGATTGGTCAACAGTAGGGATTCTTCAATAAAGTCTTTGTTGTCATTCAATTGAAAAACACTGCCCAAACTGATTTTTATATGTCATGACTTTACATGCCTGACTTTATATGTCACTTTACATGAAATGTGGCATGCTGTCCTCTGAATGTGCTGGTTAATTTTGACACATAGTAACTGTATTATTTGTTTGTGTGTGTGTGGTACACAGCTGATGTGTGAGCTGGGGAACGGGGTCATCAACCAGATCTACGAGGCTCGTAGAGAGGAACTGGGAGCCAGGAAGCCAAGGCCAGCAGACCCCAGGTATGGTACTGCCAACTTCTCTGTCTACCATCATGGAGACAAGGGGGGCGATGGTTAACATTATCCATTGGTTCTGCCATTGATTTGATTGATTGATGATGACGTTTATTATCCTTCAAGGGAAAATTCATGGCACTTGCAACATTAGAGTTGTGGATTATTCCTCCGTGAACCTCATTAAATAAACTCTGTACAGCTAGTCGATTTGGATAAAAGCATCTGAAAAATAACTATTTATATTAAATAAATAAATAAAGTGTAGTCCCACATAAGTAGCAAGTGTGATACTACAGCAAGACTGCAATCTTTCCTTGGGTTGCCAGATGGGTTTAATTTGTTGAATTCACTCTCCCTCTGCGTCCCATGTCTTTCCCCAGGCAGGATATCGAGGCCTACATCAGGGCCAAGTACGTGGACCGGCATTTCGTGCGGCGCCTGTCCGACGAGGAGCTGCGCTCCAAGGTGGTGTCCCTGTCGAAGCAGGAGAAGAGGCTGAGCAGCAGTTCAGAGCACCTGCCCCCCCGGCCGCCCCCGCCCACGCCCAAACTACGGCCTGCCTCCAACGCCTCAGGTCAGTCAGGTAGGTGTCAACACATCCCGGATCCAGTCTCTTAAAGGTGCAGCACAAAAACGGCAATCATAGCGCCTGTTCCTCTTCCTCTTTGATTTTACACTTGCAAAGACCCCATCCCCCTCAGTCCTCCAAAACAAAAACAAACAAGCGGTAGGGTCTGTTACTGTTATTACTGTTGACCAAAAATACAGTACCAACTATGGAGTGTGCCTTTAAAGGTACAGCAACAGAATTGCCCTACACTAGTATAATAGAACAACACCATGTCATGCTCAGGACACACAACAGAAGGCACCCTCTCTCCCATCTCCTCTCTTTTTCTCTCTTTTTGAGGTAGCCTAGCCTGTAGTCTAACTGCCTGTGCTTCTATCCTCTCCTTTCAATCCCTCTCTTCTCCACCCTCCTCCGGCTTCTCTGTGCTTCTGGACTAACCCCTTTCCCCTCGCTGCCTTTTATTCCTTCCTTCCTACCCTTCCACCTCGTGCCCTTTGCTCTCTGACCCCATCCATTGCCCTTGCCTAGCTGCCACCAAGGGCTTGGAGGCCCGCCGTGACTCTCTCTTCTGTCCCGACGAGCTTGACTCGCTCTTCTCCTACTTTGACACCTCCGCCAAGCTCAGGAGCAGTAAGTACGGCCCTGTGTTTTGCTCTCCACCTCCTTCTCTTCCTCCACCCATCTGTATTCACCGCTCAGGCTGTCGACTAATGCCCATTCCATCCCCCATCTCACTCTCTAAATGGATAGTGCCGTCATCTTGAATGTATTGGTGTGGAGCATACCATGTGTTCCTCTCGGGGTTGTCTCATCACGTGGTTGTGGTCAGTGTCTTGTCTATAGGTTTCATCTGTCTTATTGTGGCTGTGGGGTCAGCCGGGAAATGGCCTCACTGGGTGTGGCGGCCAAAGTGCACTGCATTCTCTAACCACTTGGTTGAAGTTGGTGAATGTGTGTGCGCTGTTGTATAGTGACTGTGAGTGATTGTGACTGTTTGGTCCCCCGCAGTAAGAAGTGCAGACAGTGGCATCCAGAACAGTGCTGATGGGAGTAGGGAGATGCTGGCCACCATCCCCTCCACGAACAGCCTGGCTGAAGCAGGTGAGACACATACACACCAGCCTGATGAGTCTCACTCATACCCAGCCTATAGTGAAATATAGCTAGCTGTTCAATAACCCCATACATGTGCACACATTGAAACTAGAACTCCGTAACTCATTTAAATTCCTATATTTAAATATCCACCTGATTACCATGACAAACAACAATTTACACCTTGATACTCCTGATAACCTCTTTACTCCCACTCTCTTTTTCTACCCCACCCCCAGAAGCTGCCGAGGCGCCTCCCATGACTATGCCTGCCATCCTGTCCCCTCCGTCGCCCTGTAAGGAGGTGGTGGTGTTCTCGGAGCCCAAGGAGTACTCCCCGGGACTGCAGCTCTACTGGGCCTCGTGTGCCCGCAGCCTGCCTGACATGGCCGAGGCCCTGGCCCACGGAGCGGAGGTCAACTGGGTCAACACCGACAACGATAAGAGGACCCCGCTCATCATGGCCGTGCAGGGGGTGAGATGGATGGATAGGGTACTTGAGTATTGTGGAGAGGCGTGCGGAGTGTGTGTGTTCTTCAAGTGGACCTGGTCTTCTCTCTCTCTCTGTGTGTGTGTGTGTGTGTGTGTGTGTGTGTGTGTGTGTGTGTGTGTGTGTGTGTGTGTGTGTGTGTGTTAAATGGACTGGTCCTTTTCTAAACATCTGTCACCTGTACGTGTGTGTATAATTTGCATGTCATACCTATATTTCCAGGGCTCTTTGGTGACGTGTGAGTTCCTGCTCCAAAATGCGGCCAACGTGAACCAGCAGGACGCCCAGGGCCGAGGACCCCTTCACCACGCCACCATCCTGGGTCACACCGGGTCAGTCTCCCCCCTCTCACTACTTACCAGTAGCACAACCTCCACTCTTTTACTAGGCCCGTTAAAGACTCCATACAATGACTGTTCTTATAGAGTAGACATTAGAGGCCTGTACTAAAACAGCTCTAGCATTAAAGGTCTGTTATTCCTAGACTATTTCACTTGGCTTAATATTATAACAGACTGCTTCTTTGACTCTTTATCTCCTCATCTGACTTTTTTTTTTATGTGTTTTGGTTGAGATTAAAGCCATTATGGCAAGCCTCCGCTAAGGCAGTTTGTAAATTATTTGACCGTAATAGACCAGGGTAGTATTTGAGGTTATTTGTGTTTGAGGTTAATTGTGGTGACCCAAGTTGACAGTCTATGATCTTAGTTCATGTTGGGGTATTAAAATAGATTGGTTCCTTTTGAATTTTTTTCTCCAATACAGTCAAGTGTGTTTATTCCTGAAAAAAGGAGCCAATCAGAAAGCGGCAGACATTGAAGAGAAAACGCCCCTATCCATGGCAGTGGACGCTGCCAATGCAGACATTGTCACATTGTGAGTGTTGTGCCTGTTGGCCTTTTTCAATAGAATATATACAGTAGATACTAGGTACGTAAAGTGCATTTATTTTTAGATGGTAAAATAGATACCTGTAACCTTTAAATAAAAGCTAACATTCTGTTTTTGCCTCATAAAAATGGCAAAACATCGGTTGGATAAAGTGACTGTTCTTTCTCCATATCAATCAAATAACCTTTGTTAAAATCTCCCTCCCCCCTCCCTTTTTCCCAGGCTACGATTGGCCAAAATGAACGAGGAGATGCGGGAGGCGGAGGGGCCCTACATGCAGTCAGGTCAATATTCCACCAACAGCCCCACCGAGATGCAATACAGGAAGTGCATGCAGGAGTTTATTAGCCTGCAGCTGGATGAGCCCTAGAGACAGTAGAGCCCCAATACACAGACAGGACTAGCATCATATCTTTAATAAGCAGACATATGATGGCCTGTGTTGTTGTTCAATACTTCTATGAAGACTCAGGTCAGCTAGGTGGTGAGCTAAGCTGCATCTTGTGTCTGGAGAAAGGTGCTAGACATTTATTTACGTGACCGGGGTCAAAGCCATCAGCCGTAGAGCCAGTGTTTTGACTACTGAACAGCTGTGACTCGCTGCTCCTTTGAAGTCGTGGCTGTTGTTGTCTGTTGCGTTCCAACTTTCAAACAGCCATGTCTTTATTAGTTGCGATGTCTATTCGAAGAGAACTTGCAACAGAGGTCGTCATGACTATGTTACGTCAGTCTTGACTATCAGGCAATAATCCTGACTTTTGAATGACAGTTTTGACCATCAGACTGTTGAGTAGCTAGCAGTGTCTTGCCATGCACCAGGTGTGATTTATTAGTGATTTACCTTAGGGAATATTTGTATGGATATTCCTAATATGCTTATGCAATATTTCAGTGTGTTACATGCTTGTATGGTTCCCACAGTGAGTCTTAAACTCCTCTGTGTAAAAGACCTTGTCTTGTTTACTTGTTTGAACTTTTTATCGTTACAATGAAGTATCAATCTTGGCACATTTTACGTATGCATTTTACCTTTGTGAAATTGACTTCGGAAAGAATATTTTAAAACGGTTGCTTTTTTAAGAAAACAATTGGAACTATAGAAGCATAATAGTTGTTGTAAATTATGTATTGTACATAAATATAAATTTCTATATCATAACAGTATTAAGCAGAATAGGAAGTAAAGTTGAGAGATTCTCTGAAGCGGTAATGTTAAACAACACTATGGGTGAGTGCTGTGGCTTCTGTGCTTGCATCCTTGTATTTTATTTTTTGTATTGTGTGGTATTTTATACATCTGTTTAAAGTATTAAGCTTGATTGATTGTTAGTCCACCTGGTTACAGTATGCTGCCTGTCAAAATGGAACATTTTCCCCCCACTGGGAATCCTGTTCTTTGTCTGACTTTTGACAACATTAATTGACTGTCCTTAATGTTAGCTGACACTATTTAGTCTCATGCACCATGTAGTCCTGCTCTGTGACCAGCCAGTGTGTAGTGATGCACTGAGGAGATTGAGTATCAGTTTAAAAATAGCGATTTTAATGATTGTGATGAATAGCGCTGTTCCTGAAAAGTCTAAAGGCCTTTGTATGTCGGATTCAGTCTTTTACGATTATCACGTCACACTGCAATGTTACCAAATTAAAATCTGATCTACGATTGGCTTGCGAGGCTACGTCAGCAGACATAGGCTATGTCAACTGCAGCGGTGTATTTGATCTGCGCATGTAGCAGCACACACTATGCTTATCTGCTAGTGAAGTGAGTTCAGAAAAAACTGGAAGTATGCTAACTTTATATGTCCAAACTCAGAATCAAATAGGCTTCACCGAAATAATATGGACGCTGTGGTAGAACGTTTATTTTGATTGCCGATTTTGTGCATTTATCAAAATCCCATCAGATGTCATGTAAACAAGATTATTAGGGAAGTCGTTCCTCTTGCACAGCATGTAAATGTTTAAATCGAACTATTATATTAATCTGACTATTGACAATAATATGAATCATTACTGTGTGTCACAACCGGGATCGGCTCGTAACACCAGCCACACTACAAGATAAAGGCAAAAAAAATTGGTTGGAGCCTACGAACGCGCGTAATGGTACTTAATTGGCAGACCTAGACCCTGTCACACTGTACGAGCCAAGATGTCCGACAATCGTTTATGACCTAAGAATTTGCCCACGACTTGGAAACTTTGTCTGGGACTACAAAATCGTGGCATAAGATGGGTAAAATCGTACAGTCTGCAAAGGCCTTAAGGCTAGAGTTTGTAGTGGGTTTGACAGTGTGAGGAAACAACTTGTGCAATTACCTCTTGTGGCCACAGGAGAGAGTGCTGCGTTTAGAAATTCCCCCCATTCACTGAGTGAGTGGAATATACTGAGGGCTGTTGCGTTTGAAAGGCAGCCTAGGTGACACAGCATGTTGCTCTTTTGACTTGACGTAATGTAGGCTACTGGATATTGTTCCTCCATTTCAAATGTGTTTGGCAATTTCTCACTATGTAGATTCAGTCAATGACCATAGATAGCATAGCTGCACCTTAGATTATTGGACCTGTAACAAGAAGGATACTTGATTGAATATGACTGTTCATGTACCGTTTTCCTCAATGTAACTTCCGCCATGCTTTAAAAATTGTATGTGAGTGAAGGAATCTGAAGTGTATGAATGTGTTGTAGGGAAGGGATCCAATTGAAGTGTGGAATGAGGCTGTCTTGTTAAGCTCTCTGCTCTGTTACTTAGTCTTTCTCTAACTTCACTTTTATTTGTTCTATTTTTTCCTCTCTCCTCCCCAGAGTTTGTGCCTTTCTTCTGTTCTTTCATTTCTTTGGGGTGCTGAGGCCAACACAGCTGTATTTTTGTACATAAATCCTGCACTTTAAATACAATACAGTTGCTAACAAAACTAATCTTGTGCTTATTTTTTTCCGCATCACAATTCACTGCAAAGAGAGGGCTCCTTACCTTGGTACTGCTTCAGGCCTTCACACTGCTCAAACATTGTGGTGCTGCTTCTTTCTTTCATTCTGTCACCTCTTTCTCATCCGCATAACACGGTTTCCCTCTACTGAGCCACAGTGACGCTTTAACAGGTATGGCCAACTTTCTATATTTCTTTCCCTCGCTCTTCAAACCCCTCACCTGTATCATGTGCATGCGTGTCTGTGACAACCGTTTGAGCTCTCGAAAAACCTTCCTTTCGCAGGCTTGCATTCTATTATACAATGGCAACTTGTTTTCTTCTCTGTAAGTCTCTGCTAGTCTCGTACTTACACTGTAATGGTTTACTTTGTCCTTGCAGGAGATGAAACCTACCAAGACATTTTCCAGGACTTTTCCCAGATGGCTTCAAACGACCCGGAGAAGCTGAACCGCTACCAGCAGTACGACTCGCAACAGAGGCCATGAGGGAGGGAGGGAGGGAGGGAGGGAGACGCTCCAACTCAGGAGGACCCACTTGGAAGTGTGCGGATAGGTTAAATAATCACTTTGTATTGGTTGTAATGGTCTACAATTTTACCCCTTCGAGTAAAAAATACATTTCAATGTGGTGTTTTGTTGTTGATCCATAATAAGCACCTTTTGGAGTTTTGGTAGCATGTTTTCATAGCATTGATCTGTTGTATATTAAGCTGCAAACGAGATCCATTATGTCACAATGTTAAACATTAAGGTTAATGGTCAATGTGTGAGGAAAACAAGCCTTATGTTGTTTTGGAGTAATATTTCATATTCAATCTCATTTTGGGAACAAAATAATGTATTATTGACTGTTAAACAAAAAAATGGCATGTTTTGCCCTTCCTTATTTTTTAAAATATATATATATATATATTATTATTTTTACCCCTTTTTCGTGATATCCAATTGGTAGTTACAGTCTTGTCCCATCACTGCAACTCCAGTACGGATTCGGGAGAGGCGAAGGTCGAGTCATGCGTCCTCCGAAACACGATTCCGCACTGCATCTTCACACACTGCTCGCTTAACCCAGAAGCCAGCCGCACCAATGTGTCGGAGGAAACACTGTACAGCTGGCGACCGAAGTCAGAGTGCATGCGCCCGGCCCACCACAGGAGTCGCTAGAGCTCAATGGGACAAGGACATCCCGGTCCGGCAAAACCCTTCCCTAACCCGGACGACACTGGGCCAATTGTGTGCTGCCTCATGGGCCTCCCGGTTGCGGCCGGCTGCGACACAGCCCGGGATCGAACCCGGGTCTGTAGTGACACCTCTAGCACTGCAACGGGAGGCCCTGTGTTTGGCCCTTTCTGTATGTTCATGTTTGAGTTTAGGTCCACATATTGTAGTACCTGCTGTTGCTCACTATTATATTTCACTCAGTATTTTTGCCTCCTGCTCATTGGATAGCAAAAAACAACAACTTCTATAAACTGGACCTTGTTTATTAGTATAGCAGTATACATTGTGTACAAAACATTAGGAACACGTACTCTTTCCATGAGACTGACCAGATGAATCCAGGTGAAAGCTATGATACCTTATTGATGTCACATGTTAAATCCACTTCAATCAGTGTAGGAGACCGGTTAACCTTTTACTGCACTGGGCTAAATCAGGGTCACACAGAGTGATTCTTGGGAGTCTTAAACAAATCTACTTAGAAACAAAAGTATACACCTCACACACACCTGTACCATGTCAGATGGAGTTGAAATGTATTCAATTGAGTTTGCATCCCACTATTACACATTATATACACATCACAGAAGACTGAAATATAACAAAACTGTTTGAGATAGAAACACTGGATTTATAATTATGAAAAATATTAACATTCCACCCATGAGGCCAAAGAGGGCGCTTTTGGTAATTGACTGCAGGAAAGGGCTACATAAGGATTTCTAAGCCTTGAGATAATTGAGACATGGATTGTGTATGTGTGCCATTGAATGGGGTATGGTAGTAGGTGCCAGGCGCACCGGTTTGAGTGTGTCAAGAACTGCAACGCTGCTGGGTTTTTCACGCTCAAAAGTTTCCCTTGTGTATCAAGAATGGTCCACCAACCAAAAGACATCCAGCCAACTTGACACAACTGTGGGAAGCAATGGAGTCAACATGGGCATCCCTGTAGAATGCTTTCGACACCTTGTATAGTACATGCCCCGACGAATTGAGGCTGTTTTGAGGGAAAGGGGGGGGGTGCAACTCAATATTAGGAAGCATGTGCCTAGCAAGCATGTGCCTCCTGACTGTGGATACATACTACTGTGGTACTCTTTTGGGCATTGCATTGCATTTACAATACGAAGAGCTCTTCAGCCCCGTTATACCTGGTGCTAACATGCTTCCTGTGTCCGGATCTTCTCCACATTCTGATTATTCACACATTTTTATACCGGCCAAGACTATTAAAAATAACGGAGTGTGATCAGATCTTCCTGACTACCTCTGGAGGTAGTCTGGATGTAACGTTTCTTTGACTCTCACCTGTAAACTCCACCCACTGACTTGTCACTAAGCTCGGCCCACTGAGCTTTCATCCAACCAATCAATTCATCCCTGACTATGTCTGGAGGTGGTCAGGAAAATCTGTTCTTTTAATTGTCTATACCTGTCAAAAAATGTGGGCACTATCAGAATGTGGACAAGATCAGGACATGTTATCACAAGGTGTAAACAGGGCTATACTTAATACAACATGGGATATATATAGATATATATAAATAGATATATTTTGTACAGCTTTTGAATATGCCTAAGTTAAATATAAAGTAGTGGTACCTGAATAATTAAATAAGCTCTTGTAAATGCTGTTCATTTTCTTTGTAATTTTGTCTTTTTATATTTTCTCTCCCTATACAACTCTGATATGTATACTATCCATGTAATTAAGGACCATATTACATTTACTGCAAATAGTGGACTGGAAATTTATTGCTGAATGTTTAATTGTTTGTTTGCTTTGTCAGATCGATTTTATAAATACATTTTCTGTTGTGATTTTGTCTTAATGAATTTCAACAACAATTACAGCAATAATTAAGGGCTTTATTCTTATACACAAAATTGAGTTTGGCTTCCATATTAAATGTCCTGTCCTCATTTTATCCCTGATACATTGATGTTATCGAATCCTTCTGAGAAATGTCGCCCACTCTCTTCCAAGCAGAGTGCTTACCTCATGAAGGATTTATGTTCCTTCTCCATGGAAGGCGGGCGAATACAAACAATGCATGTGTCTCAGCCTCACCAGCCGTCCTTGCAATGTGCTCACAACAGTGATGTCACAGAGAAGCTATTCTTCCTTTCTCTATGGATCACCATATCGGCAAAATAGTGAACATGCAGGTAACTGCCAAAATAAAGGAAACAATTTAGTAAATTGGGGATACAAAGTATATTGAAAGCAGGTGCTCCCACACAAATGTGTTTCCTGAGTTAATTAATCAATTAACATCCCATCATACTTTGGGTCATGTATAAAAATGCCCAGTTGCTCATTATTGTTGGTTAGAATGGCTAGAAGAGCTATGTGACTTTGAAAGACGGGTTAAAAAGGAGCATAGGGGGTTTAATGTCAGTCACCAGATCTCAACCTAATTGAACGCCTACATGCTGACTAGACCCAGCACGCACGTGTGCATATTGATTTTGTCCATCCACACCAGACACGATCAGGACACGCAGGTTGAAATATCAAAACTAACTCTGTACCAACTATATTAATTTGGGGACAGGTCGAAACATGAAACATTCATGGCCAATTAGCTGTTGCTAATTTGTCCTGGGATATAAACATTGGGTTGTTATTTTACCTGAAATCCACAAGGTCTTTTGTAGAATTCTGACCCATTTTGTGTTCTCTACTCCGACAATTAATCCACAGATAAAAGGGAAACCTAGTTAGTTTCTAGTAATCTCTCCTTCAGTCTTCTTCTTCTGTGGACTTTATATGGCGGTTGGCAACCAACTTTAAGGCACATTACCACCACCAACTGGACTGTGTGGACCTCAGTTCATCTGTCAATCACCCACGTGGGTATATGCTCCTAAAAACCAATGAGGATAAGGGAGAGGTGGGAATTGCAGCATGTCACGCGTCAAAAATAGAACCAAATTCTATTTTAGCACCTGGCTACGCAATTCCCGCCTCCCCCTTATCCTCATTGGTTTTTAGGAGCATATACCCACGTGGGTGATTGACAGATGAACTGAGGCTCGCGAGCAGTTTGGATGAAATGATTGAATAACGTGTACATTTATTTTGTAACGCGAGCGGTGTGGTCAGCATGTTATGGGAGATTCTGGAGCGGCACCTGAGATAGCGTTTTCCACCACCATCAACAAAACACCAAATAATGGAATTTCTCGTGGAAGAATGGTGTCGCATCCCTTCAATAGAGTTCCAGACACTTGTAGAATCTATGCCTGGGGTGTCAAACTCATTCCATGGAGGGTCCGGTGTCTGCAGGTTGTTGGTTTTTCCTTTCAAATAAGCCCTAGAAAACCAGGTGTGGGGAGTGCATGACTAATTAGTGACCTTAATTCATCAATCAAGTACAAGGGAGGAGCAAAAACCCATGGATTGAGTTTGACACCTGTGATCTACACCAAGGCTCACTGAAGCTGTTCTGGTGGCTCAACGCCATATTAAGACACTTTCGGTTGGGGTTTCCTTTATTTTGGCAGTTACCTGTACATCCCTGATGGCTCACCCACTCAACAAATAATTACATTTAGTTTATTGCACCTGGTGCAAAAATGTATGGCATCCAGTCCCCTATTCCTTCGATGAGCTATGGTATGTGCATGTTTAGTCTGTTCCAAAACCATTGTCCTGGAACACATCAAAATGTGTACTGCTAGCCTGGTCACATAACTGTATGTGCTATTGGCAATGGAATTACATCTGCCGTGTAGGCCTGTTACTCATAGTTCATTCTTTGGTACTGTATGTTAAAAAAAAAAAAAAAAAAAAAACTGGACAAATCACATTTTGAAAAAACAAAACCAGGAATGAACATGCATTTTTAGATAAGAATTGGTGAGCCTGGGGAAACGACTATTTAAGAGCCTATATACTCCTGATGCCACAATGCAGACTCGGCCTGTACAGATGTACCTGTCCAGGTATAGACACTGTTTGTGGTGGTAAGGCCATCTGTCCAGTCTGTACCCAGTCACAGGTCCTAGATCCTAGGCTTTTCTCTGAGAAGTCTGCGGTCGGCTCCCCTGCAGAGAGGCGGAGGGCCGCTGCTGGAGACGTTTCCTCTCCATAAAAGAGAAATGTGAACAAACGCAAAGAGGCCAAGCTCCATTAATGTCACTCACCCAGCCGCAACGTCCAAGGGTCTCCTCGGTACACTGAGCCTGCCAGGGACTACAGATATCTGGGCAGAGACTGCCCAGCTCAATGCTTTTACACTATGATAGTACTATTAGCTGTTCAGTGTTTCTTTTGAAAAAAATATTGAAAAGGAATAGTTTCACTAATCACATTAAATAATAATCTCCACAAATTAAGTAGGGCTTTACAATGATGGTAAAAACTTTTGGGGATCCTTACCCCTCAGGAGAAAGCCAACTGTCACAAGACCAGGTAATAACAATCTACTGGAACCAGAGGCAGAGACTCAGGCCTCATAGACAATGGCTTGACAGGACAAAACTCCCGCTCAGACCTTGATGTATCCACCTCATTAGCGGTAGCCCTCAGTTCTCTTCACCTCTAACTCCAGAAACCCACAGCTCAACGAGCTAACAGCACTAACGGGTAGACTGCTCATGAGTTCACTCAGAAAGAATGGCTAGGGTTTCATATTTTGGAACGGGCTTGCAAGGGGAATCCAAACAGTCCTGCCTGTATTTTCTAAATGCTGATGATGAATGAACGGCCAGGATGAATAGGCGCAGTGTTGCAGGCATTCTTTCACACCGCGAATCCTCCGTCCTCCACCACACTACCTGACAAAGAGCGGGGATGAAAAGTGGAGGATGTGTAGAATACTATACAGTCCTTCCACCCCCTCCTCCTCTCACTTGCTACTTCATTCTGCTGTTTATGTCTAGGTTCCCAGAATGGGCCGGCACTGTTGCCCCTCTCGTTTAGAGGATACTTTTTATGAGAGAGGGCTTCCCGGAGACCTGTCCTCCACACCCCGGTGAGCAGCCAGCGGTCAGCCTTTCCAGCTCCAGCTAGGAAAATTGAGTCCACTCATCACAGGTCTGGCCTCCAGCTGTTCAGAGGACCCCAGAACACCCCTCTCTGCCAGGTGTGGGGAACCCAAGCTGGAGAGAGTGAAGGCTGGCTAATCTAGCCCTAGTGACATCCCTCCTTTTGGGTCAATCAGCTTTTACCATACAACTTTTATGGAAGTATGTGATATCATGGCCAGGAGGTTTTCATACTTCCTCTGTGAGGTATGGAATTCAAGCTTCAGGCTTATGTTTAAATACACTACATGACCAAAAGTATGTGGACACCTACTCGTCGAACATCTCATTCCAAAATAATGCGCATTAATATGAAGTTGGTCCCCCCTTTGCTGCTATAGCAGCCTCCACTCTTCTGGGAAGGCTTTCCACTAGATGTTGGAACATTGCTATGGGGACTTGCTTCCATTCAGCTACAAGAGCATCAGTGAGGTCGGGCACTGATGTAGGGCCATCTTGTGATGCAAACTAGACCATAACCTCCAGTGAAAAAGCAGCAGACTAAAGAAGAGCACTGAACTCAGCTGCACTAGTTTATTGTAACTGGGGAGAAAGTAAGCTCAGCTGGTAGAGCACGGCACTTGTAACGCCAAGGTAGTGGGTTCGATCCCCGGGACCACCCATACACAAAAAATGTATGCACGCATGACTGTAAGTCGCTTTGGATAAAAGCGTCTGCTAAATGGCGTATTATTATTATTATTAAGGATGCATGGCTCAATTTTGTTTTCATGTGAAGAACATTAGCCAAGTCCTTTAGAATAAATTATGTTGCAGGCATGCAAGCAAACCTTAGCACGAAAGTGCATGTTCATCATGCTATCATCACTTCGTGATGTCATCTCTTCATGTTTTTCTAGATGATCCTTGTCCCAATGGGAGGTCTGATACACTCCGCCCTCTAGTTATCAGAGATACCAGGCCACATCAGCCAAGATCCACAACATCCCACCCATTAAATCTAGTCTCATCAAGAGGAGTCAAAACAGTCTGCCCTGTCCAGAGTCCCATGAACCGCCTACACATCACTCGCTGGCCCATAACTCAAGCGAACACGCTGGGACCCTGCATTCAGCTCCATAGCCACACACTCAATTTCACAACCCTCCTCTCCGACGACTACTGGCCCATGCTGATCTGGTGGGTCTGCTCGTTTGCCTAAACAACATGAGTATGCTGTTGAGCCGCCGTCCTTTCATCGACACTTACTCACCAATGTTCCAACAGACGGTGACTACACGGGCGAGAACGCCAAAGGTATGCACGGTGCCTACTCGTTCCTTCTTTCCATTTCTCCTCCCCTGCCCTCATTTGTTTGTCAGTTTGCTGACAGGCACTGGAGGCGCCGGTCTACTGCCTGCCCCTAACTTCTCCCCAGGGTTCACAGCTTGGCCTGGCTGGATGCAACCTCAAAATGATTTTTTTCTACCTTGTATGGTGTTGTGAATTTGCCCCCGTAACCCACCAATTTTAGAATAGACCGATGTTGCTCCGGATATTGATTCATAAAGACAAGTTCCTGGTTTAGAACTGGTTAAGGTTACAGGAAGAGTTCAAGAGGTCACAGAACAAGGCCATGGTTAGAGTTGATAACCTATAGAATTATTCCATGTGGCAATACTGGGGTCATAAAAAGGTCCATTACTTAAGTGATGATGGAGAGGGTTTGTGTGTGCACGTCATTACTCTGTTCAATTACTTGGTCAGATAAGTGAGCGCCAAGGAGAGGATGTTGAGGAAGAAGACAAGCAAAGCTGAGGTGAAATAAACATTAAAGTCAATGTTAACTATTTAAGATTTATGAGGTTCTTCCAGGAATTGAGATGATTTTCCAATTTCTTTCCCAGAAATCTACAATATCCCACCCGCATCGAACAGACATATGGGAAGTGAAACGTTGGTGGTCCGCTCATCTTTGGGAAACAGGGTGGAGAGAAGGGAGGCTCACAGTGTGACTAAACATTTCCTCCTGTCAGTTGGGTAGCACAGGGTGTTACAGCGTCCTGTGTTATGTTTGAGGTTAGGTATACCCCTCAAACCAACAATTTGGCCCATGTGACTAGCTCCGTCTATAATCAGAACAGGATATCGCTGTCCATTAGTTAAGGAAGGGAGGCATCTACAATCTCATTAGTTGTGTATTCCCAGATGGTGAATGATGATAGCAACTGTACCTTGAAAAGTACAGTTTTGCTAACTCTTCAGCTGTTGAGACAGTCCAATCAGTCTTTTTGTCATGAATTCTTTCCATCCGTGTAGACCTGAATGGAAACCGGATTCACATGAGTAAAGATTTAGGAATGAGGAACTCTCGCTCTCAATAAAAGGCTATTATGAAGACATCCATGACTCAATATCTGAACGTGAAAGTAGTGGAAGGCTGTACACAGCTGGGCCAAAAACGTACTGGTTATATTATTGACAAGCAATTTCATTAATGGGACTGGACAGCTACAAAACATTTCTGACAAGCAATTACGGAGTAGCACTGGACTTTTCCACTAGTTTTTATGGATACAAATTTAAGTACCAATACTTTTATCCCCAGAGGTCCAGATCATGCAGAAAAACTGCCCATTATTGTTTCCCAAAAGCCTAACATTCCCTCCATAATAAACATGCCTTTTGTGTCCCTTTGATATTTTAAGTAGAAACTGTCCTCCAATATTGCATTTTAAAAGCCTGTTATATTAAATGAAGTGCCCTTTAATATGGAGAATTCAATAAATCAAAATTCAGCATTTTGACATGTCCCTCCGTGCACCCTCTAACTTCTAGGAAGTTTTCAACCCACTTAACCATTTCTGAAGATTATTATATATTCCATGTGATTAGTGATTCATTTACGTCCGTCCCTCATTGAGCTGACGTTTTTCACTGTTTCGCTATGGCTTTAGTCATCAATCTAGCAAAAGGGCAATATTTTATTAATGTAGTAGTGTTCCCTACCCCCTAGAAAGCTATGAACTTTGGCTTTCAATTGTTTATTTATGTCTGAGAAAAAAATAATTTTCAACCCATATGATCTAGTACACAATACAAGTATAATAAAACATATACAAATATGATATGCTAAAATATTTTTTGAGAGTGAATGAATAAGCCTTTTGTCCATATACACTACCGTTCAAAAGTTTGGGGTCACTTAGAAATGTCCTTGTTTTCGAAAGAAAAGCAATTTTTCTGTCCATTAAAATAACTTCAAATTTATCAGAAATTCAGTGTAGACATTGTTAATGTTGTAAATGGCTATTGTAGCTGGAAACGGCTGATTTTTAATGGAATATCTACAGTTGAAGTCGGAAGTTTACATACACCTTAGCCAAATACATTTAAACTCAGTTTTTCACAATTCTTGACATTTAATCCTAGTAAGAATTCCCTGTTTTAGGTCAGTTAGGATCACCACTTTATTTTAAGAATGTAAAATGTCAGAATAATAGTAGAGAGAATGATTTATTTCAGCTTTTATTTCTTTCATCACATTCCCAGTGGGTCAGACGTTTACATACACTCAATTAGTATTTGGTAGCATTGCCTTTAAATTGTTTAACTTGGGTCAAATGCTTCGGGTAGCCTTCCACAAGCTTCCCACAATAAGTTGGGTGAATTTTGGCTTTTTTATGGTGGTTTTGGAGCAGTGGCTTCTTCCTTGCTGAGCGGCCTTTGAGGTTATGCCGAAATAGGACTTGTTTTACTGTGGTTATAGATACTTTTGTACCTGTTTCCTCCAGCATATTCACAAGGTCCTTTGCTGTTGTTCTGGGATTGATTTGCACTTTTCACACCAAAGTACGTTCATCTCTAGGAAACAGAACGCGTCTCCTTCCTGAGCGGTATGACAGCTGCGTGGTCCCATGGTGTTTATACTTGCGTACTATTGTTTGTACAGATGAACGTGGTACCTTCAGGCGTTTGGAAATTGCTCCCAAGGATGAACCAGACTTGTGGAGATCAATACTTTTTTTCTGAGGTCTTGGCTGATTTATTTTGATTTTCCCATGATGTCAAGCAAAGAGGCACTGAGTTTGAAGGTAGGCCTTGAAATACATCCACAGGTACACCTCCAATTTACTCAAATTATGTCAATTAGCCTATCAGAAGCTTCTAAAGCCATTACATAATTTCCTGGAATTTTCCAAGCTGTTTAAAGGCACAGTCAACTTAGTGTATGTAAACTTCTGACCCACTGGAATTGTGATACAATGAATTATAAGTGAAATAATCTGTCTGTAAACAATTGTTGGAAATATTACTTGTGTCATGCACAATGTAGATGTCCTAACCAACTTGCCAAAACTATAGTTTGTTAACAAGAAATTTGTGGAGTGGTTGAAAAAAAGTTTTAATGACTCCAACCTAAGTGTATGTAAACTTCCGACTTCAACTGTACATTGGCGTACAGAGGCCCATTATCAGCAACCATCAGTCCTGTGTTCCAATGGCATGTTGTAATCCAAGTTTATCATTTTAAAAGGCTAATTGATCATTAGAAAACCCTTTTGCAATTATGTTAGCACAGCTGAAAACGGTTGTGCTGATTAAAGAAGCAATAAAACTGGCCTTCTTGAGACTAGTTGAGTATCTGGAGCATTAGCAATTATGGGTTCGATTACAGGCTCAAAATGGCCAGAAACAAATAACTTTCTTCTGAAACTCATCAGTATATTCTTGTTCTGAGAAATGAAGGCTATTCCATGCAAGAAATTGCCAAGAAACTGAAGATCTCGTACAATGCTGTATACTACACCCTTCACAGAACAGCGCAAACTGGCTCAAACCAGAATAGAAAGAGGAGTGGGAGGCCCCGGTGCACAATTGAGCAAGAGGACAAATACATTAGTGTCTAGTTTGAGAAACAGACGCCTCACAGGTCCTCAACTGGCAGCTTCATTAAATAGTACCCGCAAAACACCAGTCTCAACTTCAACAGTGAAGAGGCGACTCCGGGATGCTGACCTAGACAGAGTTGCAAAGAAAAAGCCATCTCTCAGACTGGCCAATAAAAAGAAAAGATTAAGATGTGCAGTCTGAGATATGGCTTTTTCTTTGCAACTCTGCCTAGAAGGTCAGCATCCCGGAGTCACCTCTTCACTTCTTTGTTTCTGGCCATTTTGAGCCTGTAATCGAACCCACAATTGCTGATGCTCCAGATACTCAACTAGTCTCAAGAAGGTCAGTTTTATTGCTTCTTTAAATCAGCACAACAGTTTTCAACTGTGATAACATAATTGCCCCAAAAAAATTTTGTGGGGGTGTAGATCAGCTTAATATTGCAGATAGATTGTAACTTCCATCAATGTAATTGTCTGCATCACTTCCCCATGTTTTTATATATTCATACATACACACACACACACATACATACATATACAGTGGGGAAAAAATTATTTAGTCAGCCACCAATTGTGCAAGTTCTCCCACTTAAAAAGATGAGAGAGGCCTGTAATTTTCATCATAGGTACACGTCAACTATGACGACAAAATGAGGAAAAAAAATCCAGAAAATCACATTGTAGGATTTGTAATGAATTTATTTGCAAATTATGGTGGAAAATAAGTATTTGGTCAATAACAAAAGTTTCTCAATACTTTGTTATATACCCTTTGTTGGCAATGACACAGGTCAAACGTTTTCTGTAAGTCTTCACAAGGTTTTCACACACTGTTGCTGGTATTTTGGCCCATTCCTCCATGCAGATCTCCTCTAGAGCAGTGATGTTTTGGGGCTGTTGCTGGGCAACACGGACTTTCAACTCCCTCCAAAGATTTTCTATGGGGTTGAGATCTGGAGACTGGCTAGGCCACTCCAGGACCTTGAAATGCTTCTTACGAAGCCACTCCTTCGTTGCCCGGGCGGTGTGTTTGGGATCATTGTCATGCTGAAAGACCCAGCCACGTTTCATCTTCAATGCCCTTGCTGATGGAAGGAGGTTTTCACTCAAAATCTCACGATACATGGCCCCATTCATTCTTTCCTTTACGCGGATCAGTCGTCCTGGTCCCTTTACAGAAAAACAGCCCCAAAGCATGATGTTTCCACCCCCATGCTTCACAGTAGGTATGGTGTTCTTTGGATGCAACTCAGCATTCTTTGTCCTCCAAACACGACGAGTTGAGTTTTTACCAAAAAGTTATATTTTGGTTTCATCTGACCATATGACATTCTCCCAATCCTTTTCTGGATCATCCAAATGCACTCTAGCAAACTTCAGACGGGCCTGGACATGTACTGGCTTAAGCAGGGGGACACGTCTGGCACTGCAGGATTTGAGTCCCTGGCGGCGTAGTGTGTTACTGATGGTAGGCTTTGTTACTTTGGTCCCAGCTCTCTGCAGGTCATTCACTAGGTCCCCCCGTGTGGTTCTGGGATTTTTGCTCACCGTTCTTGTGATCATTTTGACCCCACGGGGTGAGATCTTGCGTGGAGCCCCAGATCGAGGGAGATTATCAGTGGTCTTGTATGTCTTCCATTTCCTAATAATTGCTCCCACAGTTGATTTCTTCAAACCAAGCTGCTTACCTATTGCAGATTCAGTCTTCCCAGCCTGGTGCAGGTCTACAATTTTGTTTCTGGTGTCCTTTGACAGCTCTTTGGTCTTGGCCATAGTGGAGTTTGGAGTGTGACTGTTTGAGGTTGTGGACAGGTGTCTTTTATACTGATAACAAGTTCAAACAGGTGCCATTAATACAGGTAACGAGTGGAGGACAGAGGAGCCTCTTAAAGAAGAAGTTACAGGTCTGTGAGAGACAGAAATCTTGCTTGTTTGTAGGTGACCAAATACTTATTATCCACCATCATTTGCAAATAAATTCATAAAAAATCATACAATGTGATTTTCTGGATTATTTTTCTCAATTTGTCTGTCATAGTTGACGTGTACCTATGATGAAAATTACAGGCCTCTCTCATCTTTTTAAGTGGGAGAACTTGCACAATTGGTGGCTGACTAAATACTTTTTTTCCCCACTGTAGGTGAGTATGTCCTTGTAAATTCAATGTGACTGTGTGTGTCATCAAGCCCTTGGTATGATAAGGAGTAAGCTAAACTGGGCAGAATAATGGCAGGCTGAGGCGGCCTGGCTGGTGGGCAGACTGTGGCAGCTGTGATGAGGAAACACTGCTGAGAGAATGTAAACCTGCCTAAATGTGCAGGATTAGAGGGATTACTCTACGTTCACACAGCACATGCAGGAACAAAAATAAGCACACGTGCTCCAATCTCCAATATATATATATTTTTAATTGTACTGACAGAAAATTATACCATTTAACAAGAGAATGTAAAACATTCCCTGTCTGACAAAGGGGGCCAGGACAGGGAAGGAACGTGTAAAAGAGGGACGGCGGGAGGGAGGGGGGACAAAGAGATGCATGCTGGGATGTCAAGATTCTTCCTGTAGAAGCCTCGTAACGCCACCTGTGGAACAGAAAGGCCAGAGCGGTTAGAAGGATACGACCTGAATAGGCTCTGTGTTTGATCACAAAACACCTAATTCATTGCTTGTTTTTACAAGAAAGTTAGGCCTAATTACTCTATCTATATTTAAATGTTTATTAACCCTTCTCCTACAATGTCCTTGGCCCTTTTTTTTGCATGGGCTGCATCTCAATCCACTACATCCACCGATATCGCCCTTCCACATCTGCGGTGAAAGGTGGCAGCGCTAGAGTGGTGTTTGTCAGACCATGAGATGTCCCGAAAATCGGTCTTCTCACGAAAACGTCTAAAGTGTCCGAACGGTTTGGCCTACAAACTTATGAGAATTCTCACGAACAGCGTCACGGGACTCTTCTGAAGTCGGTACAGCCGATCTGCCAACTTCTCTGTAGCGACCGAACAGATTGGGTTACACACTAATCTCTCACGAACATATCGGTTGTTCTGCTCTAGGACGCCGACAAACCTCACAAAGACTTGCCTGAAGGTCCCCGGTATCAGTTTAAAATGTTTTATGTAAGTACACTACCGGTCAAAAGTTTTAGAACACCTACTCATTCAAGGGTTTTTCTTTATTTTTACTATTTTCTACATTGTAGAATAATAATGAAGACATCAAAACGATGAAATAACACATATGGAATCATGTAGTAACCAAAAAAGCATTAAACAAATCAAAATATATTTTATATTTGAGATTCTTCAAATAGCCACCCTTTGCTTTGACGACAGCTTTGCACATCGATGCCAATTTGAATGCACAGAGATAACGTGATGAGATCCTGAGGCCCATTATGCCATTCATCCGCCGCCATCAACTCATGTTTCAGCATGATAATGCACGGCCCCATGTCGCAAGGATCTGTACACAATTCCTGGAAGCTGAAAATGTCCCAGTTCTTTCATGGCTTGCATACTCACCAGACATGTCACCTATTGAGCTTGTTTGGGATGCTCTGGATCAACGTGTACGACAGCGTGTTCTAGTTCCCGCCAATGTCCAGCAACTTCGCACAGCCATTGAAGAGGAGTGGGACAGGCCACAATCAACAGCCTGATCAACTCTATGCGAAGGAGATGTGTGTCGCGCTGCATGAGGTAAATGGCAGTCACACCAGATACTAACTGGTTTTCTGATCCACGCCCCTACCTTTTTTTAAAATGTATCTGTGATCAACATATGCATATCTGTATTCCCAGTTAAGTGAAATTCATAGATTAGGGCCTAATTAATTTATTTCAATTGACTGATTTCCTTATATGAACTGTAACGCAGTTAAAATCTTTGAAATGGTTGCAAGTTGCGTTTATATGTTTGTTCAGATAAAAAAATGTATACCTTAACTTATGCTTTTCATTATGATAACTTAAAGATTTTCATTAAGACAATTCATTAAGATAACCACAGTGGCGTGTATTTCAAATCCTTTTACATGTAGAGCAGGAGTATTTCTAATCCCAAAAGGCATGACACTATCTAAACATCCCCTAATTGTATTTTGTTTAACACATGTTGTACAAGCCTTCATTGGAGGTAATGGGGACCAAGACAAACATACGTGTGCTGATGGCCAAAACTGACAAAACAATCTATCTCGGCTCACTCTTTGCTGTGCAATTACTGCCACTACAGATGGAGGGTTTGCCCTCAGGGGTTGTAGTTTGGAAATGGCAGCATTGTTTACATTCCATAGGCACCGATGGGTGCGAGCTAGGTTAGGCATGGGAACAAAAACCCAAAGACCTGCACTGTACAGTTACCTCTTTCTCTGCTATCTCTGTACCAGCGATGGGGCAAAGCCACTCTGTCTGAGACTGCCTCACTGCTCTGTATAGCAAATTACAAGGTAATATAAAATATTCAGGCAGCTTGATCCTGAAAGTTTGAGTTATTGCACAAAGGGGGAAGAATGGTCACTGTATGTACCCCTAGGCTACAGATCCAATGGGGTTGTGGTTCTAAAATATTTTTAGCAATATGACCCATCTACAGCTTTTGGTCAATAAAACCTGTTTCTAACCAGCACCCACTCTTTCACAGAGAACCCATTACGAATTATCTGCGAACCATCAATGGATCCAGATCCATAATTTGGTAAATACTGGTGTAAGACACATACATACCTTTTACACGGAGGGTGTTCACTCGTCGATGTACTCGAAGGGCTCGGGGGCCTCTGGCTCCTGTTCCTCCTCCTCGATCTTTGGGCCGTGGGCGGAGACGGGCTCCACCAGCTCCTCATCTTCCTCGCTGGTGTCTTTCATGATGATGATGCCGCCGGTGTGCAGCTGGAGACAGACAGGGGACACGGACCAATGGCATGAGCGACTGTAGGCGGTTTGACCAATGACGGGAGTCTTTTCGATCTCCGGGGCCGTGTCGTGCTGTGTTAACACCCAACACCTTGTCTAACTTCCCGACTGAGCAGTACATCCATCAAACATCACCCGCCTGCCCCACAATATTGTAATATCAACTCAAGAGAACACACTGCACCTCATAATGTTTAAATCTCACCCACTCTCCACTGTCAACACTGACTAGCATGCTTATGCAATAGTTGGACACATTTGACAAGGCTTCAGAGAAGGCTTATGTCTACGTAAATCTCTGAAGCCGAGAAGTGAGAGGAGAGGATCTTTAAAAACACTCCACAGACGAGGTGATGGATAACAGTGAAGGGATTTATCATGACTGCAAGAAAGAACAGGTCTTTATTCAGTCTTGGTCTGCCTGTGAGGATTTTGAGGGGATGGTTGCCTCAGTGATACTCAGTTATCACATTGCCATCGCAGTGGTTGTACTGTACATCAAGCAGCTTGGTTATCACTGTACATCAGTGTTATAGATATGGTTGTTTAAGATATGATGTGTTTCAGGTCCAGACTAAAGCATCTGGCAAGGTGAGCACTGCACTGGCTTGATTCTAACTCCTAGATTATCACTGGGCAGGTAAGCTAACACTAATCTACTCACAGACCACACTACAAGGTATTTGGAACAGTGCTCTGATTGCCTTCTATGGAAGAGGTGAAATTAAATAGTCACGATATGGAGGGACATTCTGTGGGAGGCACACCCTGACCCCGCAACAATAGATTGACTGGTCTTAAAACAATACCTCTCAAGGTCGCATATAAAAAACAAAATGTGTAATGTTTTAGAAGACCGACGAGAGCAAAGAGGCACCTGTGTCATTTGATATGACCCATGATGCATTGGTCTTAGCTTGACTTGTGTTGATTTTACACGTAACCAGATGATACTCCTCTTTATAGGAGTGGGATTACGATAAGTGTGCGGGTGACTGCATAATGCATATCTCATTTTATTTACTGTGGAAACCTGTCAACACTTTGCACGGGGCCAGAGTCCAGTGGTTTATTGGCCGGCAACGTTAAGACTCAGTGGGTGATGATAGGGGTCAGATATACGGTCCAAAACCAAACAACCAGGGGTTATAATCTTAGATTAAATTGAAATAAAAGATGGCTGATAAAAGACAGCTTCATTGTTGGACCCAGAAACACACTTAAAAAGTCACACACACACAGGCACACCAACAGTACGTACCGGTTTGAAGGGCTGGTAGCGGCACGTCTCGGGCATGTTGAGCACTTTGAGCTGGGCGGGCATCACTCTGGCTGGGTTCTCCATCAGCTGGAAGTTGGGCTCGGGCTCCTTCTTCTTCTCCTTCTCCTTCTCCTTCTCCTTCTCCTCATCTTTCTTCTCCTTCTCAGCCTCCTGTACCTCCTGAGAGTCCAACAAACACAAAAAATGCTAAGCGTTTCCCCCCCTCTTCTCGAGGAAAACCCATGACTCAGTGACTACAAAATGCATTGGATAATACAATAGATGTCAATGGCAATAAGCGTAAACCCAAAATAAAGTGTGCTTTTCATGTCACACGTTTCCCGACAACTGAAAAGTTTCAACTCTGGAAGATGTGTTTATCTTGAGATGGTTAATACACCTTATCTGTTGTGTTGCACTTGGTGGCCAGTGATTTGTTAGGCTATTTGCAGTGCCCCGCGCAAGACAATCTCAATGTTCAACTAACCAAACAATACAACAAACTCCCCCTCTATAAGACACTGTCTGTGTGTCGGGTCTGAGTTATTGAAGGGTACACGGTCCTGCGGGGGAGCGGCATGAAAATTAAGTTTATATTACAAGCTTCTTTGGCCTGCCTTTTGTAGTGGGTGACTTTCCGTTTCTCTGAAATGGACACACTTTCTTTTGGTCAAGTTAGTGTGGGAGAGGTGGAAAAACTATTGTTATCCATCAATAACAATAAGCCACTAGGTATAGACAACCTTGATGGGAAACTATTGCGAATGGTAGCAGACTGTACTGCCACCCCTATTTGCTATATCTTTAACCAAATCCGAAAGGCGTGTGTCCACAGGCGTGGAAGGAAGCTAAAGTAAGTCCACTGCCAAAAACAACCCAGTAAAGCACCTGTTGCTGGCTCTAACAGCCGCCCAATTAGTTTGCTGCCTCTTCTTAGTAAACTGATGGAGAGAATTGTGTTTGACCAAATACAATGCTATTTTTCAGAGAACAACTACTGACTTTCAGCATGCATACGGGCATTCAACGTGTACTGCATTGACTAAGATGACAGATGATTGGTTAAAAGAAATTGATAAAAAATTCTACGTGACCGTTTACATTTAAATTTTAGTCATTTAGCAGACGCTCTTATCCAGAGTGACTTACAGGAGCAATTAGGGTTAAGTGCCTTGCTCAAGGGCACATCGACAGATTTTTCACCTAGTCGGCTCGAGGATTAGAACCAGTGACCCTTTCGGTTACTGGCACAACGCTCTTAACCACTAAGCTACCCGTTTAGTCACGGTAATTAGGCTTCTCCAAGCTCTGATGCTGCTGATGGTCATTAGTAGCCTACCAAACATGCTAACTGCCTGGTACTCAGCACTATTGTCCCTCTAATCACTCTGACATCAATGCAAATGTATTTTGAAAATCTAATCAACCACTTCATGAGAACCCATGAGCTCTTGTTGCGCAACATTTCTATAGGCTATGCAATTGCGCGAGAAAACAGAGTGATGGCCTCTATTAAAAAGAGGAGGATCCCATCAGCTTTCTATAGGCTAGGCCTACTATATTTATTTCTCAACTTTCCTAATATTAAGCACATTGCTTATCTTTACAACAGGAGTATAGCCTACCTGGCTGGTATGAAAATGAATCATGGGAAAAGCATCCTCCATTCGCTATTTAAGTGCATAGATTACATTTATTTTTTCCCACTGCCTTTTTCGAGACAGGTGCATGATAATGGTCCATTCTAAATCAAAACAAATTTCACACATATTATTTAGTATATGTAAAGAGAAGATTAAATCAACAATAGTCTGATGGGTGACAATATTAGCCTATCACTTGTGAATTATATATTATCACTTGTGAATGATGCCCAGCATAAGGCAAGAAACAAATGCTTTTTTTTTGCATTACTTTTTCGATTAGTCGCACACCTCATGTAGCCTAGCCCATAGGCCTATATGTTTTGATAAGTGGCCAAATAACTTCTTTAAAATTAAGCACATGAATCAGCGTTACAAGGTGTGTAGAGCCTAACTGGCATACATAAGCAGCGCGTGAGTTTCAAGTTTGGGGAAGATAATTTTCACCATAAGAATGCACCTTTATAATAAAAGCATTACATTCATAATCGCATTTGTGATCACTTTTGATAATGATGTTTTCCCGATAATGTAACATTCGTGCTTATAGCCTACTGCCATGCGCGCATTGCGGCGCTTATAATGTGAAGAAATAGCTGAATAGTTAATCAACATTTAAAGCTAAACGTTCTGATCTGTTGAGTCAGCCACATTGCGTAAAACATTTTTGGGATGCTAGTGGTTGTGTTAATTTGGGATCCATTGCATCCCACAACTGTCCCACACTATGTTTGGAATATTTATTTCTCGCACAGAATAGGTCACAGTAGATTGACATAGGCTAGTGCTTTTGCTGTTCGTTAGGCCTACTCATCTTGTTGGCTGACGAAAAGTAAATGTGGACAGTTCTTCCATTATCTTCAATATGCACCTCGGAATTGGATAAGGACGTGCGCGGTTGCGTCTCCCCGATGTGTCTGTCTTCACTTGTAGCCTGTGAGAAAGACCTGATCACGTGATGGAGAGCGATGTGAGTGAGAGGTGCTTCAGAGCGCACAGCACTCAAGGAGAAGGGCACAACACAGCACTCCGGGCCAAGGGCACAACGGCCACTGGCCGCAAAAGGCATGGATTTTTTTAGGGTGCATTACGGCCACACAAAGGGGATGCCGCCGTGAAATTCGAGGCATTATCAAGTGCTTGTCAAAACATATAGCCCAACGTTTATAGAACAACTAAAGTTACATTAATAACTCTAAATTAAGCATATAGGAGTACCTTTTTCTTTGTTAACCGCTCAACACAGAATAGCCGCATGTGGCACACACCCTCAAACCGTTTGGAGAAATGATCCTTTCTATTTTATTCAGCTTTGTTCAATTGTATTCTTCATACTATAAAATAATGCCATGGAATTATAAGCAAATCTTGTCTGCTAAATTAACTAGTGTAGCCCACAGCCATTTGGCATAGCCAGATCAGGACCTAACATAAGGACAACTCAGAGTATGCTATTCTGTTCTTCTGAAATAGACTACAGTTTCTTCATATCATGCTTCTTTAGATCTGTCTAAAATAAATAATGGATTTATTGTGAAGGTGTAGGCTATATTACAAGGACTTATTATACTTTTTTAAATGTAGAGGTTCCAAAGGTCTGCATCAGTGGCTTGTAGGCCGTGTGTGGAAGCCAGGAGATGCTAAATGTGTTTATGTTAATTACCGTCAATTACCTTGAGACTGACAGTTATTTGCTTAACAATCACCAGCTGACTAAATTTCGTGACCGCCACAGCCCTAGTTGTGCATAAAGGGTGTAACCATTGAGCAAATTGAGGAAGCAAAACTCCTAGGTATAACATTGGATGGTCAATTATCATGGTCAAGTCATATTGACAAAGTTGTTGTGAAGATGGGGAGGAGTATGTCTTATCAAAAGATGTTCTGCGCTTTTGACACAAAAATCAATTGTACTAGATGTTAAGGCTCTGGTCTTGTCCCATTTTGATTACTGTCTGGAAATATGGTCAAGTGCAGCAAAGAAAGACCTAGCAAAGCTGCAGCTGGCTCAAAACAGAGCAGCACACCTTGCCCTTAACAGCACACACAGAACTAACAACATTCATGCCAGTCTTTTCTGGTTGACGAGAGATTAACTGCTTCTCTTCTAGTTTTCATGAGAAATATTACTGTAATGAATATTCCAAATTGTCTGCATAATCAAATAACATTCATCTCAGACACCCATTCATGTCCCACAAGACATGCCACCAGGGGTCTCTTCACAGTCCCCAAGTCCAAACAGAATTCATGGAAACGCACAGTATTATATAGAGCCATGATCGTATGGAACTTCCTTCCATCTCCAATTACTCAACAAAACAGCTAAATTACCTTTAAAAAACAGATTAAACATCTCATGGAATGGCAGGGACTGAGGGGACACAAACACATGCACACACAGACACACAATATTTTTACATTTACGTCATTTAGCAGACGCTCTTATCCAGAGCGACTTACAGTTAGTGAGTGCATACATTATATATATATATATACTTATTTTTTTTATACTGGCCCCCCGTGGGAATCGAACACACAACCCTGGCGTTGCAAACGCCATGCTCTACCAACTGAGCTACATCCCTTCCGGAAATTCCCTCCCCTACCCTGGACGACGCTGGGCCAATTGTGCGCCACCCCATGGGTCTCCCGGTCGCGGCCGGCTACGACAGAGCCTGGATTCGAACCAGGATCTCTAGTGGCACAGCTAGCACTGCAATGCAGTGCCTTAGACCACTGCGCCACTCGGGAGACGCATTGTTTGTATAATTTTTTTGTTGTATTGTTTGTATATCGTATTTCACATTTGTGTGACTGTCCTTGTCTATCAGTGTTTTGTTACTTGTCATGTTTTGCATTTTTGTGGACCCCAGGAAGAGTAGCTGATGCTTCCGCAAAAGCTAAATGGGGATCCAAATAAACAAACAAATAAACCTTGCGGAACTTACCTATCAGAGCCTGGCCTGGCATTCTATGTCTGCCCTCCCTGTGTTACCTATCCTTGCCTATCATCCATTCCCTGCCCTATACCACCCATGTGTGGAGCCGGCTGCTACCAGGAAGCCCTGCACCATCTGACGCTAGGCTGAAAACTGGACCATAGCGGTGCAATGACTCATATCAGCATGCCTGTTTGTCTATGTGTGTGTGTTAACTGCAGAACAAACACTCCCATACAGTGTTTGTGTGAGAAAATGACAAAGTAGTAACCAAAAAAGTGTTAAATAAATCAAAATATATTTTATATTTGAGATTCTTCAAAGTAGCCACCCTTTGCCGAGCAATGGACATTAGACCGGTGGAAATCTGTCCTTTGGTCTGGAGTCCAAATTGGAGATTTTTTGTTCCAACCGCTGTGTCTTTGTGAGACGCAGTGTAGGTGAGCGGATGATCTCCGCATGTGTAGTTCCCACCGTGAAGCATGGAGGAGGTGGTGTGATGGTGCTTTTCTGGTGACACTGTCAGTGATTTATTTAGAATTCAAGGCACACTTAACCAGCATGGCAACCACAGCATTCTGCAGCGATACACCATTCCATCTGGTTTGGGCTTAGTGGGACTATCATTTGTTTTCCAACAGGACAATGACCCAACACACCTCCAGGCTGTGTAAGGGCTATTTGACCAAGGAGAGTGATGAGTGCTGCATCAGATGACCTGGCCTCCACAATCCCCCAACCTCATCCCAATTGAGATGGTTTGGGATGAGTCGGACCGCAGAGTGAAGGAAAAGCAGCCAACAAGTGCTCAGCATATGTGGGAACTCCTTCAAGACTGTTGGAAAAGCATTCCAGGTGAAGCTGGTTGAGAGAATGCCAAGAGTGTGCAAAGCTGTCATCAAGGCAAAGGGTGGCTATTTGAATCTCAAATACAAAATATATTTTGATATGTTTAACACTTTTTTGGTTACTACATGTTTCCATATGTGTTATTTCATAGTTTTGATGTCTTCACTATTATTCTACAATGTAGAAAATATTTAAAATAAAGAAAAACCCTTGAATGAGTAGGTGTGTCCAAACTTTTGACTGGTACTGTATATATTTTTCGTTACTCTACATTGTTGGAAAAGGACCTGCAAGTAAGCATGTTAGTCTACACCTGTTGTTTATGAAGCATGTGACAAATAATTTGATTTGTTTGGTGTGTTCCAGCTGAGTGCTTCATGGGTGAGTTGGTAACATCTGTGGAGAGAGGGGCTGTGGGACCCTGCCAAGGCTGAGAGCTAGCTGGTCCTTAAAGGGATAGTTCCCTCATTTCATATTTCATGATAACTGCTACTTTAAAGGAATAGTTCACTCACATTTCAATTTATAGTTTTCTTACCTTTGAAATGGTCTTCTCTGCAGTAGTCTATGTGCCTGGTAATGACTTCTGAGGTAAGAAATCAATAAGCAGTTTATGGATTTGGAGTGAACTACCCCTTTAAAGGAGGCTGCAGAGCCCTGGTACCGGGCCCAAAACGTTTGACTGTTGTTCAGGTCTGTGAACCATTAACACCTCACTATCAATATGAACAGAGCTCTGTTTGGGACGGGGGCTACAGGATTCTTGCTTGAGGATGGTTGAAAACATCTACATAGAAACTAAGACTTAATTTGAAGTAAAAAAAACAACAAACACAAATAGAAAGTGGGGCTGGCTGTCGTAAAAGGACGGGTTTTGTTTTCACACACTCACCACTTCCATCTTTTCCTCCTCCTTCTCCTTCTTCTCCTTCTCCTTTTCCTTCTTCTTAGCTTTGGCTGTGATGGAGAGAACCGCAGTAGACACCTATCATGGAGAAAGAGGGAGTGAGAGACAATAAACAACAATACTTCAGGCAATGAGCCCAATCACAAAACTTCTTAGAATGCATGAACAACAAAATAGCCCGTTTTTTTATTACGTTATTGAAGTGAACCTAGGTTCTAAAATGAAACAAAACTTGGGCACTAGACTGAGCAGACTGAGAACATGGCAATGAAATGAAAATTATGAGAAAGCGTTCAAAAGGGACACTAATAACAAAACCCTCCAAGAAATTGATGACAGCTGAGGACACTTCATTCAGAATGACAACCGCGATATGACTTCAATCGATCAAAACAAGGTGACATTCTTTTGCCGTTAGGGGACTCACCTTCTCCTTCTCTTTCTCCTTGGGCACCTCCAAGGCCGGAGGGTAGGCAAAGGTGGAGGGCTTACAGTTGGAGCGGTACTGTACCTTGGGCATCTGGATAGGGGGGAAGAGTGTGGTCAAACACCAATAAAAAGCAATGGTTGTAATGTCCAACCCAGCACCCTATGAAAAGGGATGTCCCGTTTGACTTATTCATAGGCTGGCTTGACAACAAGAAACGCTGAAAACACCACATTCCTTTGGCCACATTGATACTAATACCACTCAGAATGTAATTATTATTATAACTTTTTTTTTTTACTGTTGGTGAGCATAGTAGTTACGGTGCATGGTATGTACGCATGTATATGAGCGCATTGAGCGTTGTATCTGAAATGCGTTTTCATGGAAAGTCAGTTGTAAATAATACAAATCATTTATTTCACTGGAACAAAATAGTATAACGCCTACTCACTTGTAGTCAATTGATAATGCCAACAGGAAATCAATGTGTTAACATTTCCCGTCAAATTCTAAAACAGCACCGTATAGGGAGCCAACACTGACCAGAGAGGCTTTCATTTAGTTTAATGTTATGTCATAACTCACTTCTGTTCTCTGCAGGGTGGTGTTAAGTATGAGGGGGAAGTTGAACATAAAGTGCGATAAAAGGCTGGCATGGAATGGCATGACTGCAGTAGGGTGGCACAATATGAGTGCTGGTAAACAACAATGTCTTCTCCTGTAGGCGCACAAAGCCACCGGGCACAACTGCTGATCTGGGCAACTGCTAAGGCTGGAACTTAAGTATTCACACCCCTGAGTGAATACTTTGTAGAGGGACCTTTGGCACCGATTACAGCTGTGAGTCTTTCTGGGTAAGTCTCTAAGAGCTTTCCACACATGGATTGTGCAACATTTTCCCATTCTTTTTATCACAATTTTTCAAGCTCTGTTAAATTGGTTGTTGATCATTGCTGGACAACCATTTTCAGGTCTTGCCATAGATTCCCAAGTAGATTTAAGTCAAAACTGTAACTCCTACACTTAAAAACATTCACTGTCTTCCATTATTGTCCATAGCATGATGCAGCCACCACTATGCTTGAAAATATGGAGAGTGGTACTCAGTAATGTGTTGTGCTGGATTTGCCCCAAACATAACACTTTGTATTCAGGACAGAAATGTAATTGCTTTGGCAAAATGTTTGTAGTATTACTTTACTGCCTTATTGCAAACAGGATGCATGTTTTGGAATATTTTTATTCTTTACAGGCTTCCTTCTTTTCATTCTGTCAATTAGGTTAGTATTGTGGAGTAACTACAATGTTGTTGATCCATCCTCAGTTTTCTCCTATCAAAGCCATTAAACTCTAACTGAGTTAGGAAGGCTGCCTGTATCTTTGTAGTGACTTGATACACCATCCAAAGTGTAATTAATAACTTCACCATGCTCACAGTGATATTCAAAATGTGTTTTACCCATCTACCAACGGGTGCCCTTCTTTGCGAGGCATTGGAAAACCTCCCTAGTCTTTGTGGTTGAATCTGAAATTCACTGCTCGACTGAGGGACCTTACAGATAATTGTACGTGTGGGGTAAAGAGCTGAGGTAGTCGTTCAAAAATCATGTTAAACACTATTGCACACAGAGTGAGTCCTTGCAACTTACTATGTGACTTGTTAAGCATATTTTTACTCCTGAACTTATTTAGGCTTCCCAAAACAAAGGGGTCGAATGCTTATTTACTCAGGACATTTCAGCTTTTCATTTTTAATTAATTTATAAACATTTTCAAAAACATAATTCCACTTTGACATTATGGGGTATTGTGTGTAGGCCAGTGACCAAAAATCGCGATTTAATACATTTTAAATTCAGGCTGTAACACAACAAAATGTGGGAAAAGTCAAGGGGTGTGAATACTTTCTGAAGGAACTGTATGTGAAGCTGAGGGGCAGAAAATGGTTTGTAACTCCATTAAGCCCAGTGTCCCAGCCCAGGTCCTGTTTTGGGGGACCGGGGTCCCCCCCATGGACATTTTTATGTAAAAGGACTGAGAAGCTCAGTTCTGGTGACTTTTTAAAAGGACATTCTACTCCAAAATTAATGAAAATAAAATTATGCTGACACCATCTAAAATATAATTTCCACCTCCAGGAATGAGCCAAATAACATATTGTAGGGATGTAACGATTCACCGATACACATCGGTCCCAGATTCAAATGTTTAAGATACGACTGCGGACCCCAAACCGATCCAAATGTAGCATGCATCAGTCAGAAAATCGATTCAAACGTTACGAATCACTGATTCACAATAAATGTTTGCTCATATGACATTCTTTCTACCTTCCGAAAATACCTCATATTTTGTGACAACTGACGTCCTCTCCTTCAGTGTCGAACTAAGCATGTAACTGTGTTGACAGTCATTGATCTACAAATAATTTAACATGCCGAACAACCCCAGGGAATATCAGTAGCCTAGTCAAACTGCGCACTGTGCCCAGCTTCGTGCACTGACCAACGCAAGGTAGGCATCCTGTTCCAGATCTGGCACATTCAATACAATATTAGGCTTTATTAGTTGAGTGACAACCTATGTAATTTGCTAGGTTATTGTTATCTATGCGCTGAAGAGAAAATGTGTTTCACTGGAATAAAAAGTAAGCTACAGGAGAACTCTCATCTGGCTATACATGCTACCTGATGAACGGGGCTTACAATATATTTCATTATGATTGTACAGGTTCACCATCAGCAAATGTTTTGGTAGTTTTGCTTTAACAATCAGTGTATATGGTCATTTTTAGATATACAGGGTCAAGTTGATAATTTCATAACGAGGACAACAATCCCTTTGTGAGACGCACCGCATGGCCAAAGCTGGAGGAGAAAATAAGCTCACTAAAAACTTCCAAACGGTCAAAACCATTCGATTTCGGGTTGGGGGTGAAATTCAAAGATGTGCTTATACATTCATTGGCTATGTCATAGCTAAATTTGTCAACTATAAATATTGATACATTACTAGCTCAAATACTTAATCTACAAAAATGACAAGTTAATTAGTGGGGAATGTTGATTTCAGAACCTAAGTGAGGGGACAAAAAACAGGCTACATTGCCCCAACTAGTCTGATATTGGTAGTGGGGTGGTAGATGCCTAGTCGCTCTTATGTCTCAGATCAGGTGCCTATATAGTACATACACCATAGATATACATAATTTACACACACACACACACACACACACACACACACGTACATCATTTACACACACACACACCACACAGAAGTCAGCTTACACAGATCCAGCTCAGAGGCCCAGCTCATGAGCTCCATCGGCAGAAGATTTTAATTTAGAAAGGAAAATGAATGTGTTTACACGTTATCGTATCTCATCGACTCTTTCTCTAATCAAACTGAATCATTTCAAGCTAAAAGGTATCGTTCCTGTATCGTATCGGAGCCCATGTATCTAGATACGCATTGAATTGTCTTGAAAGGGCAAGATGCTAATCCCTAACATATTGACAAAATTATTATTTAAAAAAATATAGCCTATGCATGGTCCATATTATCAAGCATGCTATTAGCAATAAGCATTATCACCTATAGCCCAAATGCTGCAGCATAGTGGCTATAAATAGGCTGAAGCATGAGGTTATCCATCTGCATTTACCCTATTGGGACTAATCATTAGTCGAGTCCTAAGTCGGGTCAGATACCCACGGTTCCCTGCGGGTGAGCCGCAAAAAAATCAGCTGCTGGTGGCTCGCGGTTCAGAACAATTACGTTGCGGGTCGTAAACATTTGAAAAAACCCAGGAGCTTGTTGCGTTGCATTGTGTTGCGAATTCCATTCTGTGAGCGGCGAGGCAGACATAACGCAACAAGCCGCGCGTTAATTGAAAGTGTGTGGAGCTAGAAACTGTACCTTATTTGTGTGGTGCTAAATCGTTCTAATTTGTCCACAAGCAGAGCTTATGTTCCCTCTCCCCACGTGATAATACGACACGTCGCCAGGTTTACCTTCCCTGGATAGCCTAGTTCACGCGAAAATGGCTAACTAGGCCTAACCGGAGAAATAAAAAGAACAATAGGCTACAACACCATCGTGGAAACAGGTGCTACTCGAGTGAAATGCCCAGATTGGGAGAACAACAATGCGTTAGATGCATACACAGCCTGCACAAAGTGCAAGCAGGCAGGCCTATTTGTTTTCGATAATTCAGTTAGTTATCAGTTAATTATTACATTAATTCAGGATTTCGTTCATTAGACCATACGCAGTCCATTTAAAGTGTAAACTGGTACTGCTGGTAAAAGTTTGAGTAGCCTACTGCAAAGAACAAAAGTATAAATGCAACATGCAACAATTTAAAATATTTTACCCTAATCTATGGAGTTCACATGACTGGGAATACAGATATGCATCGGTTGGTCACAGATACCAACAACAACAACAAAAAGTAGGGGCGTGGATCAGAAAACCAGTCAGTATCTGGTGTGAGCACCATTTGCCTCATGCAGCGCGACACATTTCCTTCGCATAGAGTTGATCAGGCTGTTGATTGTGGCCTGTGGAATGTTGTCCCACTCCTCTTCAACGGATGTGTGAAGTTGCTGGATATTGGCGGAAACTGGAAACCACTGTCGTACACGTCGATCCAGAGAATCCCACAAATGCCCAGTGGGTAACATGTCTGGTGAGTATGCGAGCCATGGAAATACTGAAAATGTTTGAGCTTTGGGTACAGATCCTTCTGACATGGGGACGTGCATTATCATGCTAAAACTTGAGGTAATGGCGCCAGATGAATGGCACGACAATGGGCCTCAGGATCTCGTCACGGTATCTCTGTGAATTAAAATTGCCATCGATAAAATGAAATTGTATTTGTTGTCCGTAGCTTTGCCTGCACATACCATAACCTCACCGCCACCATGGGGCACTCTGTTCATAACGTTGACACCAGCAAACCGCTTGTCCACACAACGCCATACATGCTGTTTGCCATCTGCCCGGTGAATTAATCCGTGAAAGCAAACTTCTCCGGCGTGCCAATGGCCATCTACGGTGAGCATTTGCCCACTGAAGTCGGTTACAACGCCTAACTGTAGTAAGGTCAAGACCCTGGTGAGGACGACGAGCACGCAGATGAGCTTCCCTGAGATAGTTTCTGACAGTGTGTGCAGAAATACAGTACCAGTCAAAAGTTTGGACACACCTACTCATTCAAAGGTTTTTCTTTATTTTTACTATTTTCTACGTTGTAGAATAATAGTGAAGACATCAAAACTATGAAATAACACATATGGAATCATGTACTAACCAAACAAGTGTTAAACATATTAAAATATATTTTGTATTTGAGATTCAAATAGCCACCCTTTGCCTTGATGACAGCTTTGCACACTCTTGGCATTCTCTCAACTAGCTTCACCTGGAATGCTTTTCCAACAGTCTTGAAGGAGTTCCCACATATGCTGAGCACTTGTTGGTTGTTTTTCCTTCACTCTGCGGTCCAACTCCTCCCAAACCATCTCAATTGGGTTGAGGTCGGGTGATTGTGGAGGCCAGGTCATCTGATGCAGCACTACCATCACTCTCCTTCTTGATCAAATAGCCCTTACACAGCCTGGAGGTGTGTTGGGTCATTGTCCTATTGAAAAACAAATGATAGTCCCACTAAGCCCAAACCAGATGGGATGGCGTATCGCTGCAGAAGGCTGTGGTAGCCATGCTGGTTAAGTGTGTCTTGAATTTTATATAAATCACAGACAATGTCACCAGCAAAGCACTCCCACACCATCACACCTCCTCCTCCATGCTTCACGGTGGGAACCACACATGCGGAGATCATCCGTTCACCTACTCTGCGTCTCACAAAGACATGGCGGTTGGAACCAAAAATCGCAAATTTGGACTCATCAGACCAAAGAACAGATTTCCACCAGTCTAATGTCCATTGCTCATGTTTCTTGGCCCAAGCAAGTCTCTTCTTATTATTGGTGTCCTTTAGTAGTAGTTTCTTTGCAGCAATTCGACCATGAAGGCCTGATTCACGTAATCTTCTCTGAACAGTTGATGTTGAGATGTGTCTGTTACTTGTACTCTGTGAAGCATTTATTTGGGCTGCAATCTGAGGTGCAGTTAACTCTAATGAACTTATCCTCTGCAGCAGAGGTAACTCTGGGTCTTTCATTCCTGTGTCGGTCCTCATGAGAGTCAGTTTCATCATAGCGCTTGATGGTTTTTGCGACCGCACTTGAAGAAACTTTAAAAGTTCTTGAAATGTTCCATTGAAATGTTCCAGATTGACTGACCTTCATATCTTAAAGTAATGATGGACTGTCGTTTATCTTTGCTTATTTGAGCTGTTCTTGCCATAATATAGACTTAGTCTTTTACCAAATAGGGCTATCTTCTGTATACCATCCCTACCTTGTCACAACACAACTGATTGGCTCAAACGCATTAAGGAGGAAAAAAAAAAATCACAAATTAACTTCTAACAAGGCAACCTGTTAATTGAAATGCATTCCAGGTGACTACCTCATGAAGCTGGTTGAGAGAATGCCAATAGTGTGCAAAGCTGTCAACAAGGCAAAGGGTGGCTACTTTGAAGAATCTCCTAAATAAAATATAGTTTGATTTGTTTAACACTTTTTTGGTTACTCCATGATTCCATATGTGTTATTTCATAGTTTTGATGTCTTCACTATTATTCTACAATGTAAAAAATTAAATTAAAACTCTTGAAGGTGTGTCCAAACTTTGACTGATACTGTACTTTGGTTGTGCAAACCCAAATTTTTCATCAGCTGTCCGGGTGGCTGGTCTCAGACGATCCCACAGTTGAAGAAGCCGGATGTGGAGGTCCTGGGCTGGTATGGTTACACGTGGTCTGCGGTTGTGAGGCCGGTTGGACGTACTGCCGAATTCTCTAAAACAACATCGAAGGCGGCTTATGGTAGAGAAATGAACATTCTTCTCTGGCAACAACTCTGGTGGACCTCCTGCAGTCAGCATGCCAATTGCATGCTCCCTCAAAACCTGAGACATCTGTGGCATTGTGTTATGTGACAAATCTGCACCTTTTATTGTCCCCAGCACAAGGTGCACCTGTGTAATGTTCATGCTGTTTAATCAGCTTCTTGATATGCCACACCTGTCAGGTGGCTGGATTACCTTGGCAAAGGAGAAATGCACACTAACAGGGATGAATACAAATTTGTGCCAAAAAAACTGAGAAAAATAAGCTTTTTGTGGCTATGGAAAATGTCTGGGATCTTTTATTTCAGCTCATGAAACATGGTACCAACACTTTACATGTTGTGTTTATATTTTTGTTCAGTATAAATAAAATGTTGGCTATTTTTGCAGCCTATATTCGATTCTGGGAATTCCCTCCCTATGGCACTCGTAACTTGAACGCGCCTCGAGAGGAATATTTATCTCGCATAGAACACACAACAAGCCGACTAGGTAAATAGATCAACTATTCTACTATGGGGTTGTCCGATTTTTCTATTCATTACTCGTTTTGTTTGCAGGGGAAAAGTAAATGTGGACTACTCCAGCATCTATTTTTGGATGTGGCAGCAATGATTTTGCCGTGGCGAAGTGCCACAGCTAAATGACTGCAGTGGAAACACTGACACACACACCCCTGTTGTCAGGTGCTTTTGGTATGGGACAACAAGACAGTAAGTCCCTCCCTCCTCTGGAGATAGGCATGCGTTAAGACCATTGTATTTTCAGGTCCTTGTTCAAGCCAATGATAGCACACACACCAAGTCGCTCGTATCCATGCGTATACTTCAGACGCACCCCACACACACACGTTGTTTACCTTGAGGTCCTTGTTGAGGCCGATGATGGCGGTGGGGGTGAAGGCCAGGGAGAGGAAGTGGGAAAGGGGGAACCAGAACCAGAACTGGGTGAATACCAGCAGGCCCACCACTGACGGCATGTGGGTGTGTCCCGTCCTCGACTGCAGGGAGATGGTGACGTTACGGCCACCTGCACACACACACAGGGAGGACAGAAGAGTTTTGACATAGTTGTGATAATACAGTTGTGATAATCTTTGTGCTTTGGCTACAAGGATCTTCCAGTTCAGTCAACCATAAATCAGAGAAATAGAGAGATGAAGACAACAAAAAGACAGAGTTAGGAGGGAAGCGCAAAAGGGGGATACAATAAAACTCGTTCTCAGACACTTCGGCACAAATGCGCTAAGAGTCTGGTGGACCAAAGCCTCAAACTTGGCCTTCGTTAGCCAATACAGACCGTGAGAAACTCCCGGCATATAGGCATTGGTTTAATCTAACAACCAATTATCTCCTATAACATGTTCCCCCTATACCTCCCCTGTATGTGTCTTGTGCACCTCTTATGGAGCCACGCCTCACAGTAGTGTGATTCGCAAAAAATAAATGACAAATATAGAATTCTATAGTCACTCCTACTAAGGCCAACTTAGAATAGTTGATGTCCAATGCTTACAGTGCATTCTGAAAGTATTCAGACCCCTTGACTTTTTCCACGTTACGTTACAGCCTTATTCTAAAATGGAATGTTTTTTGTTACCCCTCAATGTACACACAATACCCCATAATGACAAAGTAAAAACAGGTGTTTTGAAATTTTAGCAAATGTACAGTGGGGAAAAAAAGTCAGCCACCAATTGTGCAAGTTCTCCCACTTAAAAAGATGAGAGAGGCCTGTAATTTTCATCATAGGTACACGTCAACTATGACAGACAAAATGAGAATTTTTTTTCCAGAAAATCACATTGTAGGATTTTTAATGAATTTATTTGCAAATTATGGTGGAAAATAAGTATTTGGTCAATAACAAAAGTTTCTCAATACTTTGTTATATACCCTTTGTTGGCAATGACACAGGTCAAACGTTTTCTGTAAGTCTTCACAAGGTTTTCACACACTGTTGCTGGTATTTTGGCCCATTCCTCCATGCAGATCTCCTCTAGAGCAGTGATGTTTTGGGGCTGTCGCTGGGCAACACAGACTTTCAACTCCCTCCAAAGATTTTCTATGGGGTTGAGATCTGGAGACTGGCTAGGCCACTCCAGGACCTTGAAATGCTTCTTACGAAGCTACTCCTTCGTTGCCCGGGCGGTGTGTTTGGGATCATTGTCATGCTGAAAGACCCAGCCACGTTTCATCTTCAATGCCCTTGCTGATGGAAGGAGGTTTTCACTCAAATTCTCACGATACATGGCCCCATTCATTCTTTCCTTTACACGGATCAGTCGTCCTGGTCCCTTTGCAGAAAAACAGCCCCAAAGCATGATGTTTCCACCCCCATGCTTCACAGTAGGTATGGTGTTCTTTGGATGCAACTCAGCATTCTTTGTCCTCCAAACACGACGAGTTGAGTTTTTACCAAAAAGTTATATTTTGGTTTCATCTGACCATATGACAGTCTCCCAATCCTCTTCTGGATCATCCAAATGCACTCTAGCAAACTTCAGACGGGCCTGGACATGTACTGGCTTAAGCAGGGGGACACGTCTGGCACTGCAGGATTTGAGTCCCTGGCGGCATAGTGTGTTACTGATGGTAGGCTTTGTTACTTTGGTCCCAGCTCTCTGCAGGTCATTCACTAGGTCCCCCCGTGTGGTTCTGGGATTTTTGCTTACCGTTCTTGTGATCATTTTGACCCCACGGGGTGAGATCTTGCGTGGGGCCCCAGATCGAGGGAGATTATCAGTGGTCTTGTATGTCTTCCATTTCCTAATAATTGCTCCCACAGTTGATTTCTTCAAACCAAGCTGCTTACCTATTGCAGATTCAGTCTTCCCAGCCTGGTGCAGGTCTACAATTTTGTTTCTGGTGTCCTTTGACAACTCTTTGGTCTTGGCCATAGTGGAGTTTGGAGTGTGACTGTTTGAGGTTGTGGACAGGTGTCTTTTATACTGATAACAAGTTCAAACAGGTGCCATTAATACAGGTAACGAGTGGAGGACAGAGGAGCCTCTTAAAGAAGACGTTACAGGTCTGTGAGAGCCAGAAATCTTGCTTGTTTGTAGGTGACCAAATACTTATTTTCCACCATCATTTTAAATAAATTCATTAAAAATCCTACAATGTGATTTTCTGGATTTTTTTCTCAATTTGTCTGTCATAGTTGACGTGTACCTATGATGAAAATTACAGGTCCCTCTCATCTTTTTAAGTGGGAGAACTTGCACAATTGGTGGCTGACTAAATACTTTTTTTCCCCACTGTATTAAAAATAAAAAAACAGAAATATCAAATGTACATAAATATATGGGGGATTGGAAATGATTAAGACAATTACATTGATGGAATCTACGATCTCTCTGCAATATTAAAAGCTGATTTCCCCCAGAAAAAAAAGAAACAAAAGACGAAGTATTCAGACCCAGTCTGAGGTCCTGAGCACTCTGGAGCAGGTTTTCATCAAGGACCTCTCTGTACTTTGCTCCGTTTATCTTTCCCCTCGATCCTGACTAGTCTCGCAGTCCCTGCCGCTGAAAAACCATGCTTCACCGTAGGGACGGTGCCAGGTTTCCTCCAGACGTGACGCTTGGCATTCAGGCCAAAGAGTTCAATCTTGGTTTCATCAGACCAGAGAATGTTGTTTCTCATGGTCTGAGAGTCCTTTAGGTGCCTTTTGGCAAACTCCAAGCGGGCTGTCATGTGCCTTTTACTGAAGAGTGGCCACTCTACCATAAATGCCTGATCTACCATAAATGCCTGCTGCAGAGATGGTTGTCCTTCTGGAAGGTTCTCCCATCTCCAAAGAGGAACTCTGGAGCTCTGTCAGAGTGACCATTGGGTTCTTGGTCACCTCCCTGACCAAGGCCCTTCTTCCCCGATTGCTCAGTTTGGCCGGGCGGCCAGCTCTAAGAAGAGTCTTAGTGGTTCCAAACTTCTTCCATTTAAGAATGTTGGAGGCCACTGTGTTCTTGGGGACCTTCAATGCTGCAGACATTTTTTGGTACCCTTCCCCAGATCTGTGCCTCGACACAATCCTGTCTCGGAGCTCTACGGACAATTCCTTCGACCTCATGGCTTGGTTTTTGCTCTGACATGCACTTTCAACTGTGGGACCTTATATAGACAGGTGTGTGCCTTTCCAAATCATGTCCAATGAATTACATTTACCACAGGTGGACTCCAGTCAAGTTGTAGAAACATCTCAAGGATGATCAATGCAAACAGGATGCACCTGAGCTCAATTTCGAGTCTCATAGCAAAGGGTCTGAATACTTATGTAAATAAGGTATTTCAGTTTTTAGTTTTTTTTTAAATAAATTTGCAGAAAATACTAAAAACCTGTTTTTGCTTTGTCATTATTGGGTATTGTGTGTAGATTTGATGAAGATAAAAAAATATATATATCATTTTTAGAATAAGGCTGTAATGTAACAAAATGTGGAAAAAGTCAAGGGCTCTGAATCCTTTCAGAATGCACTGTATATATGTAGCCTAGGCCTACTGGTTCTATTGAATTTGGGATCGATCGTCCCACAACAGTCCCAGAGTCTGTTTGGAATAGGCTATTTCTTTCCCGCACAGAACGACAAGCTGACTAATAGAATAGGTCAAATGTTCTAATATGGGGGATATTAGATTGACATAGGCTAGAGATTTTGCTGTTCATTACTCATCTTGTTGGCTGAGGAAAAGTAAATGTGGCAGTTATTCTAACATCTTCAAAGTGTGCATCGTAATTCGGTAAGAAGGACGCACACCGTTGCATATATAATTATAAGATGAGTAACCATAATCTAAATGTGATTTCTGTAATTCTGAGCACCGTGGGTGGATGCCCTAATCAGGTTACGTACCCAATGCATATGGGTCCGGTAAATTTCTCAAATGTCCATTTAAATTAAAATGCTGCCGGTCAAATGTCCGTGAACCCTGGTGTGCGTGCAAGCGTACAGTGAGCGTTTTTGTGTGTGCGTGCATGCGTACAGTGTACTTTTGTGTGTGGGGTCCCAGAGAGCTGCACATCATCATATCAAACGCTTGACACACACACACTCACACAGATGTGTATACGCATACCCCAAACACAGGCCGGAGCAGAAAGGCATACTCCACTGCTAACATTGGGCCTTATGTATTACCTCAACAGAAACCAGCAGGTCCCTCTGTGTTAAATGCTGTCTAAATACACATCAGGTGCGGGTGTATATAACCTGGTGTATACACAACCGAGCCTTGTTTCATTTTGAAGAATACTTAGTCAAATTTAACACTGGCAACAAGTTTAAATCAGAATTATGCTGTGTTTTTGTGTGCATGCATGTGCACTTTGTGTACACATTATAGTAAAGGAGCCTATATTGCTCTCATACTGCAGCAGGGTTTGTCTTTTGCAATATTTGTGTTCCCATAATGCTTTCAGCCAATCCGTGCCACTACAGCAACCGACAAGATCAAACTGGGAGACCCCGTTCTCCTGCCAAGATAAAGAACTCCGAAGTCCCCTCTGTTTTCTGTCACGTAAGACCGCCCAGACAAGATCTTAATACGGGATCGTTAGCCAGATAGCACACTGAAGCTCGCGCCTCTCCTCTCACTCTACTACCCTTAAAAACTGTCAGGCCACTGCTCCCAGATACATATCCATGTTTTGAGGCGACCTGAAAAGATAGGTGTTGAGTACTGTACAGGCAGCTTCCACCTAAATAACCATCACTTCACTTCTACTGTACTACTTTGATTTCAGATGTGGATGTGGCGTATTAGTCAAGTTATGAGTTTTTTCTTTGGTGTGGGGTTGGATAATCTTATGAAATGTGACAGGCAGAAACTATTAGGGTTCCATTTCATGATCTCTGGTGCTCATTACCGAGGGTTTAGCCTTAGAAAGCAGCTCTCGCAAGAAACCGCACACTCCTCCGCACCTCTCTTCCTCCCACTCCCTCACTCCCTCCATCCTCCTCTCCATATTTGACTCCCAGAGGGCAGTGGAGGTCTATTATTCTACCTCTGCACCCCCAGCCCTTGACCTCCTAATCACAGCAAACACCACACACTCTTCTCTTATACTAGCCGTGCCAGGTCATTGTTTTACTGACATTTGTTCCCTTTTCACTTTTAAGCTTGTTAAACTAAAAAGTAATTGACCTGGTTCCATTGATCATCCTTGATATGTTTCTACAACTTGATTGGAGTCCACCTGCACGCTTCAATGGGGCAGAAGTCAGCGAGTTGTTTTGATTCTGGATGATCAGATTGCTAGCAAGAATGACAAGAAACTGCCATGTGGGGAATCATAAGTGGCTCGTTTCAGCTCGTTTCATCTTGTTCTTGATACCATGTCTTGTTTTGAGGTGTTTTGACTGATTTCATGTCAATGCTAATATGGCTGAAATTCGCTAGCTAACCAACAACTTCAACTATGTATTTGAGAGACTGCAAGTGCTCATTGTGCAAATGTATTTATGTTTTCAATAAACATTAAAATGCAAATCAATTGATAACATTTTTGACATGCGTTTTTCTGGATTTTTTTGTTGTTATTCTATCTCTCACTGTTCAAATAAACCTACCATTAAAATTATAGACTGATCATTTCTTTGTCAGTGGGCAAACGTACAAAATCAGCAGGGGATCAAATACTTTTTTCCCTCACTGTATGTTAAAAAAGCATACTGCCTCCACCTCATTGCAAAGTGGTGTGTGACGCACTGAAGCCTATATGCACTTGAATAGCGAATGGAAATTGTGCTTCAATTACCAGTTGAGAAATAAAAATAGTCATTTAACACACGATTGCATTTAGAATTGTTATGCAATGATTGGGCTTATAAAAGCATGTTTCACTCCAGCAGCAACAAATGAGCTGTCTGACAGATTTCTACTCATCATAGGCTCTGTATCTGTATGCTCTGCGCGTGTGATAAACATAACGACTAACGAAAATACACATGCGCCAATTTAATTCCACTAAATTATGAACCTATAGACCGATAAGCATGACCGGTCAAATGTATTTCCATCATTAAATAGGCTAAAAAGCATTATTTTGCAATGGGACTTTTTTTCTTCTCCCGGACAATTGGCCGGCTTTTCATTTATTCATTTTTTGGCCAAAAGCAGGCTAATAGTAATGAGCGATTTGTGCTTTTTGAGATCGGTTCAGGTTCGGTTCGATTACTTATTTTTTTTTTTTTCACGGTTATCGATTCAGATTATTTATTTGCACATTAAATACATTATAAAATAATGACATTAAAAGGATTAGAGCTTTTTAATAGAAATTCCAAAGCCAAAAATTGTGAACTTTCAATTGCCAAAACATTGAAAATATTCCATCGTCTCTGTCAGGGCCACATAGAAAAATAGGAAATTATTATGAAATAATAAAATATTTCAGTTGTGTATATTGCTTAGTTTTATTTGATGACTTTATAATTGTTAATTCCTTAAAGTCATCATCTCATCTCTGCTCAGGCAGTAGCAGCCAGCCAGCCAACAATCTAACGTTACAGTATCTCTGTTTTCCCCATACTGTACTGTCTTTAGACATCCTATTTAACTAGGCTAACCTGCCTAAGTATGCTGCAGAGCTGTCTGACAATCATTTTACTAGTTTTTCAAAGTAGATCAGGCAGACTGTCTCCATCCCGCTCTCTTGTCATTGTGTTGTAAACACATGTGTATCTAACCTAACGTAGCAGCCGTAAAATGGTATCCAACTAATAGACGTTGGTCAATTAGTTGTTTAATAACCACAAAAACAAAAAATTAAATTTTGGTTAATCTCTCAGCACTACCGGCTAACGGAAATCCTGGCGCGCATACACACACACAAATAAACACATAGACCGTCAGACTAACAGTAATCACAAGAGTCATGTTGCTGTTCTCAATGCTGGCCAGCCAGGTGCTAATGCATCGTAGCATGATCGCTTCCAGAGAAGGAAGTTGGGGAAAATCACAGGACACAGGGGTGGTCAAGCCCTGAGGGGCGGCTGGGACTTGACCCCCTGTAAATCTTGCCAACACACACACATATTCAGGCACACTTCCCCTAAACAGCAGACTGAAACAGATACACCCACGCATCTTCTGAAGAAATCCCACCGCTGCCACCAAATGTCAGTCACACACACTTGGACACAAGACACTGACCTGCATCCAGGATGCCCTGGGCCAGGATGGCCCCGAACTTGGCCATGACGTCATCGTGCTTGTCATTGATGACCTTGGAGTATAGCTGCCGGAACTGGTTCACCTGTGTCAGGAAAGCAACGAAAACCATTATGACTCAAACTCATTGTTCAGTTCATTTGGTGGGCCTCCACATTATAATCTAGCACTCTTATTCCATAAAATATACTTAAGTTCTTTGTTGTCCAGTTTTTGCCTCTGATAAAGTCAATATGCATGCCAAGGCCCACATTTGGAACTGACATGAAGCGAGAGCCACTATCACCTGGTTAGAAACTCACTAGACCCTTCTCAATAATAAATATATAAGAAGAAAGGGTTATATGGCTAAAACATTACCATTAATAATTCCATGTAACATATTTCAAAGGAAATTAAAAATGAGTCCTGTAAAGTAAGTGGCCCACCTGGGAGCGAGGCACTGAGGCACATACTCGACGAACACGATTTAACACAACTGCACCGGATCTCCTTCCTGTTTCAAGAACACTTGAAAACATCAGTGTGGCTTCACATTTAAACAGGCCCACCGCAATTAATGACAGCGTGGCTTCAACCATAAAAAATGTCACACAACGAAATAACCGAGAGAGGGTGTGTGTATGAAAGAAAAGTTTAGTTGAGCGTGTGTGTTTACATTACTGGCACGTACCGTGTGCGTGGCTTGAAATAAAAGTGTGCTGAGAAAAAAGCCAGCAGGCGGGCAGTCCCTAACAATATGGCAGTGTAGGCCTACATAAACAACCTGCATGTCCAAGGTGTACACACACACCCGCCGTACTGCCACGCTAGCTGCTATGCCACCATCATCAGTGACAGAGCACACCAAACAAAATCTGGAAAGATGCTGAAAATACCCCCCAGAGTAAACACGGGCACAAGTGTAGTGCCTCCTGCCGTTTCCAATTTAAAATGAGTCTCATTGAACAATCTTTCAAACCGCCCCGAGCTCAAAGGCTGTTGCTGTACAGGCCGATACCAGAGGATGCTTTGAAAATGGGTCTGGCATTTCTTAAACGGCTGTGACAGAGCTTGTTGTGCAAAACGGAGAAAGAGAGAGAGAGAGCAGCTCCTTTTAGCTAGCCTCCCCACCCTTTTCTCTTTCCTACCCTCTGCTGACTGATATCCCTTTCAAACAGAACCTGCCACCTTTTCTTTATATCTGAAAGGTATTACCGGCGACAAAGCCTGTACTTGTATTTCCGCCAACCAGCCTAGTCATGATTGCGGTAATGTTATTTCAAAGTCCCGCCAACCTCTCAGTATAAACGTCGCCCTTCATCTTACCGTCTTTGGCATGGATTAAATCATGAACATTCTATTGTTGTTGTCTGACATTAAAGTTGTCTTTGTCATTATGAAAAAGTATAAACACAAAAACAGCAGTCTGCATGACATCGCAGCAGCCTGGTCCAAACAGCAACTTTACCTGCATTCTTTTGTGCACCCCCCATTTTTTTTTGGGATATGTCAATCTTGCAAGCCAGGCAACGAAAAGAAACATTCTAGACAATCTTTTAGCTTGTTGCTAGCTATCTAGCTGGCTAGCCAGCTCATATTATTACCAGAACATATCTGACAACGTTTTGAGTTTAACTGTAGCCAACTTTTTATTCACCATAACAGGAAAGTTAACACATTACAAGGTAATGTATGCGAGCTGCTAACTTACTGCTGTGAATGTGAAGAAATGAAAGCAGTGCATTTCTGTCTGGGGAATTTAGAGGGGAATTTAGAGCTTACTGTCACGCCAGGTTACCATGAAAATGACTGCAACAACAGGGTCAAAGTTGAATGCCTCTTGCTCAGTTGCGGCTAAGCAATGGCTATATAGAAAGGCGAATGCTGACAAGAATGTGGTAAACATTTGGCTGTTTGAAAGGGCACCATATAAACATTCCCCAATTTATTATTTTTTCAGGCAACATACCGCAAATCCTATGTGAATCAGGTATCATTGTTAAATACCATTGCCTCAATTTCATTTTCTTTTGTCCTTTCATTTATTTTCTCACTCCCTCATTATACTCAGTATTAGGCACTGAGGCACATCATCGCTCAGTTGAAAGCCCCCTCGCTTGAAACAGACAGCTTTTGCTTAGGACCCAGAGCCCCCACTGGGACTGGTTAGGATTCAGCAGCAGAGAAGTTGAGGACTCAAAATAGAGAAAATGTCTATAGGTTAGCATAACATGCAAACAGATAATTCCACCATTAGCCATACAACAAATATATTTTAAAGTCTGTGAATAACAAAGTTACTGGTCGCCAATTTCTCTCCTAAATGTGGGCTGTGAATGGGATGGACTGTTTCACTTCCACTCACCTTGGGACAGGTGACCTCGGTCTGCTGGATCATGATGAGGGCCGATGAGATGAGGGCGCCCTGTCTCACATAGTTCACTGGGTCATTGGTCATGGGCTCCAGCAGGTTAATGGCCTCCTGAGAAGGGAGAAAGAACAAAATAACTTGTCAATGATAATAAAATACACAAATTAAACGAACACCTAGAAGACAACTTAAACAGAAAACAGGTAAATCCTCAAGACGAGGTTATCGTGTTGTTTAGAGTCCAAGTAAATTACTTAGACGTAGTTGGGTGCTACTCGCGTACGAGCACAGTACTTTGCTGTTCTACAGGAGGATAAGCCCCAGCTCCTTAAGGGAGAAGAGGCTCAGGTTGGTAAACAGTGAGCTCTCTCAGTCCAGTTAGGAACCTCTAGGCCAGTGTTTGGACCAGCGATCTCATGGGTATTAAGAGTTAAGCCTGGCAGAGGGTACCAGCTCAGCCGCTTGGCACAAGTTACCAGGGGCTTCTGAGGAAGGGCGGGCTCTGCTGTGCCAGGGCAAACCTCAGCACTCAGCAGTGAGGACCCAAGATGAGGCCTACACTTGAGATCTCTATTGGATTCATAGATTGAAAACATATTGCCCTTAAAGGGGAATGGAAACACTTTAAAAAAGTAAAGCTCAGCAAAGAGATGTATTCAATCCACTAATACTAAACATGTGCATTTAAATATGACGCCAATGTGTCATTGGTAGGTGCGCGCAAATAGTGAGTTTTGGCGCGGAGACTGAAAGTGAATGCTGCCACTGGGATGCTCGGGTGGCATTCAGGCCAAAGAGTTAAATCTTGGTTTCATCAGACCAGAGAACCTTGTTTCTCATGGTCTGAGAGTCCTTTACGTGCCTTTTGGCAAACTCCAAGTGGGCCTAGTCGGCTCGGGGATTAGAACCAGCGACCTTTCGGTTACTGGCACAACGCTCTTAACCACTAAGCTACCTGCCGCCCTAAAAGGTATTACTATTCTGATTTCAGATTATCAACCCTTACAAATAAAAAAAGAAGACTCGATATGCTTTAACATTTTCTCTATCTTAATTAGGAAGTTGTGCAAATGGCAGTTCTTTGGGGAAAAAGGCGTATAAAATACACATTTACACAGGTGTTTTTTCTTGAATGATTACCATTTGATTGATGTGGTGCTATTGTATGTCATATCATTTGAAAGAGCCATTTCCCAGCTTTCAAATTATGTATCATGTTTTCATACATGATTTGACACCAGCAAATTATGCTAATTAATAATTCAGGAATTCCAGAACTCTCCTACCGGTGATGCAATAATGCCAATATGGCAATTTACAGTTAGCTGGTGTTCTAAAGATTAGTGTTTCCATTCCCATGTAAAAATGATTTTTAATTCTGCATATTAAGACAAGCTTTAAAAAGGAATATATAAAAAAGGATTGGGTGAGCATAGAGGAACTTAAGTAACTGAATACTACACAAAACAAAGGGATTTAAGAACTGAACCACTCAGAATCTGTTCTCTTTGGTTTTAGTCTCTTAGCAGTGTGGAGTGGTCTTCCAAGGTCAGCAGAAGCCTACTACTTCCTCCCATCATGTCTCAATAATGAACAAGAAGGGGGCCTCCGTCTCCTTGTTCTTAGCTGCTCCACTCTGGTAATGACTGTAACCCACACTGCCGGCCCCCCAGAGGGCGGAGTCCGCTCTCCATGAGAGAAAACAAACCGATGACACGAGGTGGGGAAAATAAATGATTGGCTCCGAGCTCTCCGCTCCGCTTACCGTGGCAACGGCGTGCAGGGGGGCATGGCGTTAAACGGACACTGACGGAGCCTCAGCGACCACATCCTCTTTGTGATTGGTCTTGGTGCAGAGGTTTTAATTGCGGGTAATTACTGTCAGATTCAATCAGCAGAGCGAGCTGATGAAGACCATGGCATACAGACAGGGGCCTCAGTAGTACTGTAGGAAGACTTATCACTCCTCCTTTGGGCTAGGTGAGAGTTCTACACTGTCAGAAGTTTAAATACAGTGCCTTCAAAAAGTATTCACACCCCTTGATTTTGTCGCGTTATATGTTTTACTGAGATTTATTTGTCACTGGCCTTTGCACAATACCCTATATTGTCAAAGTAGAATTCTGAATTTTTACAAATTAATACAAAATGAAAAGTTGAAATGTCTTGAGTTAATAAGTATTCAACCCCTTTGTTATGGCAAGCCTAAATAAGTTCAGGAGTAACAATTTGCTTAACAAGTCATAATATTTTGCATGGACTCTCTGTGTGTAATAATAGTGTTTAACATGATCTTTGAATGACTACCTCATCTCTGTAGTACACACATCAACATATCTGTAAGGTCGCTCAGTTGAGCAGTGAATTTCAAAAACAAATTCAACCACAAAGATCAGGGAGGTTTTCCAATGCCTCGCAAAGAAGGGCAGCTATTTGTAGACGGGTAAAATAAAAATAAAAGCAGACATTGAATATCCCTTTGAGCATGGTGAAGTTATTAATTACACTTTGGATGGTGTATCAATACTCCCAGTCACTACCAAGCTACAGGCGTCCTTCCTAACTCAGTTGCCAGAGAGGAAGGAAACCGCTCAGGGATTTCCCCATGAGGCCAATGGTGACTTATGGCTGTGGCTGTGATAGGAGAAAACGGAGGATGGATCAACAACATTGTAGTTACTCCACAATACTAGCCTAACTGACAGAGTGAAAAGAAGGAAGCATGTACAGAATACAAATATTCCAAAACATGCATTCTGTTTGCAACAAGTCACTAAAGTAATACTGCAGAAAATGTGGCAAAGCAATTCCATTTTTGTCCTGAATACAAAGTGTTATGTTTGGGGCAAATCCAATACAACACATTACTGACTACCACTTTCCATATGTTCAAGCATAGTGGTGGCTGTGTTGTGTTATGGGTACACTTGCAATCGTTAAGAACTGGGGAGTTTTTCAGGATAAAAAGAAAACTGAATGGAACTAAGCACAGAGAAAATCCTACAGGAAAACCTGGTTCATTCTGCTTTCCACCAGACACTGGGAGATGAATTCACCTTTCAGCAGGACAATAATCAAAAACACAAGGCCAAATCTACACTGGAGTTGCTTACCAAGAAGACAGTGGATTTTCCTGAGTGGCTGAGATATAGTTTGACTTAAATCTACTTCAAAATCTATGGCAAGACCATACAATGGTTGTCTAGCAACAATCAACAACCAATTTGAAGAATTTTGAAAATAATAAATGGGCAAATGTTGCACAATCCAGGTGTGGAAAGCTCTTAAGACACATACCCAGAAAGACAAAGGTGCATCTACAAATTATTGACTCAGGAGTGTGAATACTTATGTGAATTAGATTTCTGTATTTCATTTAGAAGAAATTTGAAAAACATCTATATTTTTTTTAACATGTTTTCATGACGGCGCACACCTTTGTAGTGACAGATAAGGCTGCATGAAAGAGGGTCCAATCCAAACCCTAGGCAGCGAGAACCTAAATAAAACTGCAATAAAAATATCCAAACACCCAGGTGTATAAATTATGGCAGAGGGCATGCGCTCCATCTAATAGTTTACCCACTGCTCCAGCCACATCATTATTCCTCTCCCCGAAGACTGACTCTGCTTGGGCTAAGGTACCTAAAAGTGATCAGCCCAAATCATTAAGCAATTCTGTACATGGTGGCAGCCTCTTCTCCCTCTCTATGTTACAGCCTTATTCTAAAATTGATTAAATTGTGTTTTTCCCCTCATCAAGTTACACACAATATCCCATAATAACAAAGCAAAAAGCGATTTTTCGACATTTTGGCAAATGTATAAAAAAAAAATATACAAAACGGAAATATCTACTGTTGAAGTCGGAAGTTTACATAAACCTTAGCCAAATACATTTACTACTCAGTTTTCACAATACCTGACATTTAATCCTAGTAAAAATTCCCTGTTTTAGGTCAGTTAGGATCACCATTTTATTTTAAGAACGTGAAATGTCAGAATAATAGTAGAGAGAATGATTTATTTCAGCTTTTATTTATTTCATCACATTCCCAGTGGGTCAGAAGTTTACATACACTCAATTTGTATTTGGTAGCATTGCCTTTAAATTGTTTAACCTGGGTCAAACGTTTCAGGTAGCCTTCCACAAGCTTCCCACAATAAGTTTGGTTAATTTTGGCCCATTCCTCCTGACAGAGCTGGTGTAACTGAGTCAGGTTTGTAGGCCTCCTTGCTCGCACACGCTTTTTCAGTTCTGCCCACACATTTTCTATAGGATTGAGGTCAGGGCTTTGTTATGGCCAATCCAATACCTTGACTTTGTTGTCCTTAAGCCATTTTGCCACAACTTTGGAAGTATGCTTGGGGTCATTGTCCATTTGGAAGACCCATTTGTGACCAAGCTTTAACTTCCTGACTGATGTCTTGAGATGTTGCTTCAATATATCCACATAATTTTCCATCCTCATGATGCCATCTATTTAGTGAAGTGCACCAGTCCCTCCTGCAGCAAAGCACCGCCACAGCATGATGCTGCCACCCCCGTGCTTCACGGTTGGGATGGTGTTCTTCGGCTTGCAAGCATACCCCCTTTTTCCTCCAAACATAACGATGGTCATTATGGCCAAACAGTTTTATTTTTGTTTCATCAGACCAGAGGACAGTTCACCAAAAAGTACGATATTTGTCCCCATGTGCAGTTGTAAACCATAGTCTGGCCTTTTTAATGGCGGTTTTGGAGAAGTGCCTTCTTCCTTGCTGAGCGGCCTTTCAGGTTATGTCGGTAAAGGACTTGTTTTACTGTGGATATACAGTGAGGGAAAAAAGTATTTGATCCCCTGCTGATTTTGTACGCTTGCCCACTGACAAAGAAATGATCCGTGTATAATTTTAATGGTAGGTTTATTTGAACAGTGAGAGACAGAATAACAACAAAAAAATCCAGAAAAACGCATGTCAAAAATGTTATAAATTGATTTGCATTTTAATGAGGGAAATAAGTATTTGACCCCCTCTCAATCAGAAAGATTTCTGGCTCCCAGGTGTCTTTTATACAGGTAACGAGCTGATATTAGGAGCACACTCTTAAAGGGAGTGCTCCTAATCTCAGCTTGTTACCTGTATAAAAAGAGACCTGTCCACAGAAGTAATCAATCAATCAGAATCCAAACTCTCCACCATGGCCAAGACCAAAGAGCTCTCCAAGGATGTCAGGGACAAGATTGTAGACCTACACAAGGCTGGAATGGGCTACAAGACCGTCGCCAAGCAGCTTGGTGAGAAGGTGACAACAGTTGGTGCGATTATTCGCAAATGGAAGAAACACAAAATAACTGTCAATCTCCCTCAGCCTGGGGCTCCATGCAAGATCTCACCTCGTGGAGTTGCAATGATCATGAGAACGGTGAGGAATCAGCCCAGAACTACACAGGAGGATCTTGTCAATGATCTCAAGGCAGCTGGGACCATAGTCACCAAGAAAACAATTGGTAACACACTACGCCGTGAAGGACTGAAATCCTGCAACGCCGCAAGGTCCCCCTGCTCAAGAAAGCACATATACAGTGGGGGAAAAAAGTATTTAGTCAGCCACCAATTGTGCAAGTTCTCCCACTTAAAAAGATGAGGCGCCTGTAATTTTCATCATAGGTACACGTCAACTATGACAGACAAAATGAGACTTTTTTTCTCCAGAAAATCACATTGTAGGATTTTTTATGAATTTATTTGCAAATTATGGTGGAAAATAAGTATTTTGTCAATAACAAAAGTTTCTCAATACTTTGTTATATACCCTTTGTTGGCAATGACACAGGTCAAACGTTTTCTGTAAGTCTTCACAAGGTTTTCACACACTGTTGCTGGTATTTTGGCCCATTCCTCCATGCAGATCTCCTCTAGAGCAGTGATGTTTTGGGGCTGTCGCTGGGCAACACAGACTTTCAACTCCCTCCAAAGATTTTCTATGGGGTTGAGATCTGGAGAGGGGCTAGGCCACTCCAGGACATTGAAATGCTTCTTACGAAGCCACTCCTTCGTTCCCGGGCGGTGTGTTTGGGATCATTGTCATACTGAAAGACCCAGCCACGTTTCATCTTAAATGCCCTTGCTGATGGAAGGAGGTTTTCACTCAAAATCTCACGATACATGGCCCCATTCATTATTTCCTTTACACGGATCAGTCGTCCTGGTCCCTTTGCAGAAAAACAGCCCCAAAGCATGATGTTTCCACCCCCATGCTTCACAGTAGGTATGGTGTTCTTTGGATGCAACTCAGCATTCTTTGTCCTCCAAACACGACGAGTTGAGTTTTTACCAAAAAGTTCTATTTTGGTTTCATCTGACCATATGACATTCTCCCAATCCTCTTCTGGATCATCCAAATGCACTCTAGCAAACTTCAGACGGGCCTGGACATGTACTGGCTTAAGCAGGGGGACACGTCTGGCACTGCAGGATTTGAGTCCCTGGCGGCGTAGTGTGTTACTGATGGTAGGCTTTGTTAATCTGGTCCCAGCTCTCTGCAGGTCATTCACTAGGTCCCCCTGTGTGGTTCTTGTGATCATTTTGACCCCACGGGGTGAGATCTTGCGTGGAGCCCCAGATCGAGGGAGATTATCTGTGGTCTTGTATGTCTTCCATTTCCTAATAATTGCTCCCACAGTTGATTTCTTCAAACCAAGCTGCTTACCTATTGCAGATTCAGTCTTCCCAGCCTGGTGCAGGTCTACAATTTTGTTTCTGGTGTCCTTTGACAGCTCTTTGGTCTTGGCCATAGTGGAGTTTGGAGTGTGACTGTTTGAGGTTGTGAACAGGTGTCTTTTATACTGATAACAAGTTCAAACAGGTGCCATTAATACAGGTAACGAGTGGAGGACAGAGGAGCCTCTTAAAGAAGAAGTTACAGGTCTGTGAGAGCCAGAAATCTTGCTTGTTTGTAGGTGACCAAATACTTATTTTCCACCATAATTTGCAAATAAATTCATAAAAAATCCTACAATGTGATGTTCTGGATTTTTTTTCCTCAATTTGTCTGTCATAGTTGACGTGTACCTATGATGAAAATTACAGGCCTCTCTCATCTTTTTAAGTGGGAGAACTTGCACAATTGGTGGCTGACTAAATACTTTTTTCCCCCACTGTACAGGCCCGTCTGAAGTTTGCCAATGAACATCTGAATGATTCAGAGGAGAACTGGGTGAAAGTGTTGTGGTCAGATGAGGAGGAATGCTGCCTATGACCCCAAGAACACCATCCCCTCCGTCAAACATGGAGGTGGAAACATTATGCTTTGGGGGTGTTTTTCTGCCAAGGGGACAGGACAACTTCACCGCATCAAAGGGACGATGGACGGGGCCATGTACCATCAAATCTTGTGTGAGAACCTCCTTTCCTCAGCCAGGGCATTGAAAATGGGTCGTGAATGGGTATTCCAGCATGACAATGACCCAAAGCACACGGCCAAGGCAACAAAGGAGTGGCTCAAGAAGAAGCACATTAAGGTCCTGGAGTGGCCTAGGCCAGTCTCCAGACCTTAATCCCATAGAACATCTGTGGAGGGAGCTGAAGATTCGTGTTGCCAAACGTCAGCCTCGAAACCTTAATGACTTGGAGAAGATCTGCAAAGAGGAGTGGGACAAAATCCCTCTTGAGATGTGTGCAAACCTGGTGGCCACCAACAAGAAATGTCTGACCTCTGTGATTGCCAACAAGGGTTTTGCCACCAAGTACTAAGTCATGTTTTGCAGAGGGGTCAAATACTTATTTCCCTCATTAAAATGCAAATCAATTTAACATTTTTATGCGTTTTTCTGGATTTTGTTGTTGTTATTCTGTCTCTCACTGTTCAAATAAACCTACCATTAAAATTATACACTGATCATGTCTTTGTCAGTGGGCAAACGTACAAAATCAGCAGGGGATCAAATACTTCTTTCCCTCACTGTCAAAGAAGTGTGGATCATCATTATTTGGTCCGTAAAGGTTAATGAGCCATATCTGTTTATGGTCCAATAACATATTTAAAATAATCCATCTACCTTGCGTATCTGTTTGGACAATTTGCACATTCGGATCGAAATTACTGTTAATTAATATCATCATCCCTTTTGAGTTTCTTTGCCCATGGGAGAAGTACAGTGGGGAAAAAAAGTATTTAGTCAGCCACCAATTGTGCAAGTTCTCCCACTTAAAAAGATGAGAGAGGCCTGTAATTTTCATCATAGGTACACGTCAACTATGACAGACAAAATGAGGGAAAAAAATCCAGAAAATCACATTGTAGGATTTTTTATGAATTTATTTGCAAATTATGGTGGAAAATAAGTATTTGGTCAATAACAAAAGTTTCTCAATACTTTGATATATACCCTTTGTTGGCAATGACACAGGTCAAACGTTTTCTGTAAGTCTTCACAAGGTTTTCACACACTGTTGCTGGTATTTTGGCCCATTCCTCCATGCAGATCTCCTCTAGAGCAGTGATGTTTTGGGGCTGTCGCTGGGCAACACGGACTTTCAACTCCCTCCAAAGATTTTCTATGGGGTTGAGATCTGGAGACTCCAGGACCTTGAAATGCTTCTTACGAAGCCACTCCTTCGTTGCCCGGGCGGTGTGTTTGGGATCATTGTCATGCTGAAAGACCCAGCCACGTTTCATCTTCAATGCCCTTGCTGATGGAAGGAGGTTTTCACTCAAAATCTCACGATACATGGCCCCATTCATTCTTTCCTTTACACGGATCAGTCGTCCTGGTCCCTTTGCAGAAAAACAGCCCCAAAGTATGATGTTTTCACTCCCATGCTTCACAGTAGGTATGGTGTTCTTTGGATGCAACTCAGCATTCTTTGTCCTCCAAACACGACGAGTTGAGTTTTTACCAAAAAGTTATATTTTGGTTTCATCTGACCATATGACATTCTCCCAATCCTCTTCTGGATGCACTCTAGCAAACTTCAGACGGGCCTGGACATGTACTGGCTTAAGCAGGGGGACACGTCTAGCACTGCAGGATTTGAGTCCCTGGCGGCGTAGTGTGTTACTGATGGTAGGCTTTGTTACTTTGGTCCCAGCTCTCTGCAGGTCATTCACTAGGTCCCCCCGTGTGGTTCTGGGATTTTTGCTCACCGTTCTTGTGATCATTTTGACCCCACGGGGTGAGATCTTGCGTGGAGCCCCAGATCGAGGGAGATTATCAGTGGTCTTGTATGTCTTCCATTTCCTAATAATTGCTCCCACAGTTGATTTCTTCAAACCAAGCTGCTTACCTATTGCAGATTCAGTCTTCCCAGCCTGGTGCAGGTCTACAATTTTGTTTCTGGTGTCCTTTGACAGCTCTTTGGTCTTGGCCATAGTGGAGTTTGGAGTGTGACTGTTTGAGGTTGTGGACAGGTGTCTTTTATACTGATAACAAGTTCAAACAGGTGCCATTAATACAGGTAACGAGTGGAGGACAGAGGAGCCTCTTAAAGAAGAAGTTACAGGTCTGTGAGAGCCAGAAATCTTGCTTGTTTGTAGGTGACCAAATACTTATTTTCCACCATAATTTGCAAATAAATTCATTAAAAATCCTACAATGTGATTTTCTGGATTTTTTTCCCTCAATTTGTCTGTCATAGTTGACGTGTACCTATTATGAAAATTACAGGCCTCTCTCATCTTTTTAAGTGGGAGAACTTGCACAATTGGTGGCTGACTAAATACTTTTTTCCCCCACTGTATATTTCGTCCCCCCATTCCTTTTTCCACGCAACTTCATCTAGAATTGTTGAATGAGTTTCCTGTAAACAATATATATTATATTCCTTCTCTTTGAGCCATGTAAATATTGTTCTTCTTTTGTTATTATCTGCTAAGCCATTACAAGTTTCAAATCTATTTATCATTTTATAGATATAGATATATATATATATATTTGTAAATTTACCAATAGAAAATACCATAGTGACTGAGTGTCCATATAGCTGTACAATGATATTTGCATTGCTACTAAGTAACCCTCCAATTGTTCTCCACCAATTCCCCCGCTAAAGCCCCTCCCCATCCCAAGTTGGGCAGTCATCCCAGTGATCGGCATACCACCCCCGTCCCCCCCGGATCCCCGAGAGGCCAGTGTGCGCTATTTAATTGTCTGATTTCCCTGACCTGATGGGAGATCAAAGCAGCGGTGGAGTGGGTGGTCTGGGCTGGAGATCATGTGGCGGGCTTTGCACTGTATAGCATGTTTGTTCAGTAGGTGAGGGGGATCCAATCAGGTCAGATGCTGTGAAAAAAATGTAATAGTAGGCCTATAGGCTACACCAGTGATATGTAGTAGGCTACACACTTTATTTTAATGCAAACCTTCAGAATATACACTGAGAAACTTGAAAGAACTTGTGGCTCTCACGGTCAAGCGAAATGATACAATGTATCACTTGAAGAGGAAACAACAATATGTAGTCCAACAACATCGCTCCCAAACAGCACAGATGTGAGATTATTATTATTTTTAGCTGTAGAATCACTGGTCCTCTTAAATTGTAATTCCAAGTAGCACATAAACATATTTAGGGTCATATGACAGTGTGCTCTGCCAATCCTCCCCTTCACACCAGGGCTGCCAAGAATATAGGGTTGCTAAAATAATGGATCTGTGAAAAAAACAATACAATTGCTCCCCACTACCAAGACATGTATATATTTAATGTATTCCTTGAATGGTGACCACAGCCCTTCCGAAAACACATTTAAATCATGTTGACTTACGTTATTTTGCTACACGCATGGTGTGTGGGAGGGATACAACACAGCCCTGTGGCAGACTAGGAGGAGCTTTCACAATATTTCATAGACCCTTTTAATTATTTTAGATTCATGAGGCTGCATTAAGAAGTGTCTCCAGGTAAGCCTATGGGCTGATTTTGGACTGGACAATAGAATTTGCAGGTTGTTCACAGAGAGGTGAGGGAGGGAGGTCGGTCGGGAAAGGATGTACATGACGTGGAAGAAGGGGCACTCACCTTGTTGCCTGTCCCGGCACAGCAGATGCCCAGGGCCATGGCAGCCCCGCAGCGCACATGGGGGTTGTAGCTCTCTGACAGGAGGGACACCACACTAGGGCACTGATCTGGGGTCCTGTACACACACAGAGAAAGAGAAAGACATTGTAATTCAGTTACGCTCATTGTTATTTACATCAAACATCAGAGCAATGGTCTTGCGCCTTGCACACAAACAATGTAAAAAGGCCTAATAAAAATCCATTACTAATATAAATCATTATTATTATTATTATTATCATTATTATTGTTAAACTGTCTCAGACATCTTTGAAGACATTGCGGGTCATTCTATAAGAACTAATCTAATTGGCACCAGGTCCGAGGCTTTAATATCATTATAGAATAATTGTACAAGTGATAGGTGGCTCAAAGCTACAGCACATCAAAGGAATTGCAACAACCTAACTCTGAACCGGTGTTGGAGGGGGGAACTTGGAAGTGTGCTGTGTGAAATAGGGGTAGTGATTTATATTTATAACACCTCTCTTTATGCATTTTATCTGGGGGTGCTGTATGGGAAAGGGAAAACCTTGTGCTTAACCATTTTGCTAGATTGAAATCTTTGGCTTGAAGTATAATGGCATGGGTCTAGTGCAGAATGGAAACAAAAATTATCTGCTAAGTATAAATTGTTATTTCTTTGCTGACTTAAGTGAAGACTGAGCAAAGTCAATTAAGACGTACAGCTGGGGCGACGCCAGCCTCTTAACTCGTTCACTATATTTGTCAAAATCCCTTTTAGTCTTACAAAAAGAACGAGCACACTGAAACATTATAACGTCCACCCAACAGTCAATGTTAATAAAGAATGTTTTTTTATTAAATAATAATCAAGATCACCGTAATTTAGGTGATGGGATTTTTACATGTGGGCAGAAAACTGTGCCCCATGCAAATTTACGGTGTATTTTGGCAGAATGTTACTTCAAGTCTTAACACCACCAGTGTAATGAAGTGAATATTCTGGCTAACCTTTCCAATCCACTACATTTGACCATCTTGTGTTTCACATGTAAATGCCAGGGCTTCTTCCCCATCACATTTTCCTGGCTTCCACAGGCCCAACTGTCTCACTATGAGGAGCCTCGTTTTGAACCAAGACTCAAATACCTTTTGCAAACTCAGTCCAGGCAGCTGTGTCAAGATGGTTTCTTTAAACAATTTACACAAGGTGATTATGGTCGATCCCTCTCCCATCCTACCCCTCCGCCTTCCCTGTTCAGGGTGGGACAGTAGAACCCTTACAGGAGTATGGGGTGAGAATATAGAGGTAAGAAAAGTGTGGGATATACGGGCGGAGACAAGGGGATGTAGATTTGGGACCCTAACCTCTCGTAACTGCATCTTTACTTAATGCACTTAATGTGCCGTTAGGGTAAGGGCCATTTGCCATTATGCGCTTGAGATGTGAAGTGAATTTAATGGGCTCTGTTCTAAGAGGAATGAAGTGGGACCGGATAGAGAAGGCACATCTGGGCTACACCGACTGTTGCTGGAACAAGACAGGTAGGTCTTAAGAGAGGACACAGATGGCCGACGATCTGCCAAAAACAGTCAGTGGCCAATCATCACTTGCGAGCAGTCGCCATCTTTCCCAATTCTTCTAAAGTTGCGGATGGCTTTCAACCTTGAACGAATCAGAGTGCAAGGAGGGAAAACGAAAGTGAAACTTAAAAAATGCAAATGAGCTGTGGATTGTAGCCTGTACAGTGTGTTCCAGTGCGTCTTTTAGCGAAAATTCCTGCCAACAGTTAGCCAAACCTGTCAGCTACATGGAATGTTTAATGAATCATATTTGGTCACAAAAAGGGGAATGCAATAAATTACAACTGGTATGGAATAATACTGCCTGAGAAAGAGAGGGATTTCCTCCAAAGTAGTGACATAATAGTACAAGTCACTTCTTACTTAAATCACTATAATGTGTGCTATATTACCAGTGTTGGAAATGTATTACAGCATAGCCTGTCATAATGTCTTGAATTAGGCAGTCTGTCAGGTACAGACATGGTTGAAACCATAAGGGAGCAAACAATTGACACAATGGGATGAGGTAAGCAGCATCATATTGAGTGTGTTATACAGCCTGCTATGCTGTGAAAGGCCATTGATAAGACCAACATTGCCTCGGCATGAATGGTGAAACCGATCAGATTACCATGTGCCTTCAGATTTCCCAGAAAGGTTCAGTTCCCTTTAATGGTAATTGGGAGTCTATCAGTCAGGTATTAATCGTCATTCACTCAAAAAACGATAGGCGGTAAACCAATCCCCTATAAAACAGACTCCTTAGCTTTCTCCAAAAAACAAGCATCATCGTCGATGTAGCAAATCCCTCTCCATGACTCCCATGCTACTAACTCACAAAACCCCATTAGGGTCCTAAGAAAGGGTCTGAAACACTGTTTCAGTGTCAATGATAAAATCCAGACGGTTCTATGCACATAAACCGCTAAGCCTCCCAGGGTCTTTCATTCAGTCTTCTCCATTAACGCAGTGGCGAATTCCGGCGGCCTAATGTCAACTGGCCTGTTTGGATTTAGCATCTCATCTCAACTGGCCAACAAGGGCATTATTTGATCACAAATGGCAATCACTGGAAGATCTGGATCGCCTTTCAATTTCACCAGCAGGGATATGAGATGCTATTCTGGTAGATACAGTTGAAGTCGGACGTTTACATAAACTTAGGTTGGAGTCATTAAAACTCGTTTTTCAACCACTCCACAAATTTCTTGTTAACAAACTATAGTTTTAGCAAGTCGGTTAGGACATCTACTTTGTGCATGACACAAGTAATTTTTCCAACAATTGTTTACAGACAGATTATTTCACTTATAATTCCCTGTTTCACAATTCCAGTGGGTCAGAAGTTTACATACACTAAGTTGACTGTGCCTTTAAACAGCTTGGAAAATTCCAGAAAATGATGTCATGGCTATAGAAGCTTCTGATAGGCTAATTGACATAATTTGAGTCAATTGGAGGTGTACCTGTGGATGTATTTCAAGGCCTACCTTCAAACTCAGGACCTCTTTGCTTGACATCATGGGAAAATCAAAAGAAATCAGCCAAGACCTCAGAAAAAAATGTGTAGACCTCCACAAGTCTGGTTCATCCTTGGGAGCAATTTCCAAATGCCTGAAGTACCACGTTCATCTGTACAAACAATAGTATGCAAGTATAAACACCATGGGACCACGCAGCCGTCATATAGCTCAGGAAGCAGACGTGTTCTGTCTCCTAGAGATGAACGTACTTTGGTGCAAAAAGTGCAAATCAATCCTAGAACAACAGCAAAGGACCGTGTGAAGATGCTGGAGGAAACAGGTACAAAAGTATCTATATCCACAGTAAAACGAGTCCTATATCGACATAACCTCAAAGGCCGCTCAGCAAGGAAGAAGCCACTGCTCCAAAACCTCCATAACAAAGCCAGATTACGGTTTGCAACTGCACATGGGGACAAAGATCGTACCTTTTGGTGAAATGTCCTCTGGTCTGATGAAAGAAAAATAGAACTGTTTGGCCATAATGACCATCGTTATGTTTGGAGGAAAAAGGGGGTTGCTTGCAAGCCGAAGAACACCATCCCAACCGTGAAGCACGGGGGTGGCAGCATCATGCTGTGGGGGTGCTTTGCTGCAGGAGGGACTGGTGCACTTCACTAAATAGATGGCATCATGAGGAAGGAAAATTATGTGGATATATTGAAGCAACATCTCAAGACATCAGTCAGGAAGTTAAAGCTTGGTCGCAAATGGGTCTTCCAAATGGACAATGACCCCAAGCATACTTCCAAAGTTGTGGCAAAATGGCTTAAGGACAACAAAGTCAAGGTATTGGATTGGCCATAAGAAAGCCCTGACCTCAATCCTATAGAAAATATGTGGGCAGAACTGAAAAAGCATGTGCGAGCAAGGAGGCCTACAAACCTGACTCAGTTACACCAGCTCTGTCAGGAGGAATGGGCCAAAATTCACCCAACTTATTGTGGGAAGCTTGTGGAAGGCTACCCGAAACGTTTGACCCAAGTTAAACAATTTAAAGGCAATGCTACCGACCCAAGTTAAACAATTTAAAAGGCAATGCTACCAAATACTAATTGAGTGTATGTAAACTTCTGACCCACTGGGAATGTGATGAAATAAATAAAAGCTGAAATAAATCACTCTCTACTATTATTCTGACATTTCATATTCTTAAAATAAAGTGTTGATCCTAACTGACCTAAGACAGATAATTTTTACTAGGATTAAATGTCAGGAATTGTGACAAACTGAGTTTAAATGTATCTGGCTAAATTGTCTGTAAACTTCCGACTTCAACTGTATATGACTACCACAAATCTATTCTTGGATCAACTGCAACTTCTAGGGTGTACAGCGAGACCTGTGGCCAAACACAGGCTTTGTGGATAGGGTCGTCAGATAGCCTATATAGTCTATTGTATGGCTAAACAAAACATTCCTGCCAGTCGCAAAATTGTCAATGACACAATTCTCATCCATCAAGCTAATGTTTACAAAATATGAATGAGGGTATGGTAAAATATGAACTTGCCAATGATCCAATGCTTTCTAAATGTAAGGTTTACGACCATTGAATAGCAATGCAATGGCTTGAGGTTGAATGTGCCTTTCGCTTTGCTAATGCAGATAAATAAACTAGACGTCATGGGTCACTACTTCACAGGAGAGCCATTTGAACGTAAAATCATTTTTTGGGCAGAAATGCCTTCTGGAACATGTGAACTTTCATGTGCCTTAATAACAAACTTGTATGCCATCTGTAAATACAAATACAATTGTTAAATTACGAGCCTAGTTGGTTTAGCCACAAAAAAAGACAGCAACCTTCCCGCTAGCCATGATTGGCTGAGATAATGAGTGGGCAGGACATGCCGAGAGATGAGTTTGGATTGGTCTGCCATATAGCACGCTTCTGTCTATTTGAGCTGGTCAGTATGTGTAGGTATTCCTGTCTAACGCGGCTTTAAAAACAAAAAATATTGCGTAGGTAAACTGCATAAATGTTGCTCTCCACTTCCTGGAGGACCGAGTTTTGAAATCAGTGGAATTAGAGTATGATAGCTAAGGAGATGGAGAAAAAACCTGTCTCCGGATTACATCCTCAAACTAAGGGCAACCATGGCATCCGTGAGGGAGACGCGTCCATCCATGATGTATACAGGTAAAATAGTCTAGCTAGCTACATTTTCAGATATTACACATTTCTAATTTTGACAAAAAGGTTGTTTTCATTTCAAGTTAAAGCGTACTGTTAGCTAGCTAGCTAACGTTAGCTGGCTGGCTGGCTCGCTAACTAACGTTACGTGTATGATCTTATTATTCGAATCTCAGAACCATTTGCTTTGCTAGTTATAGCCTAATGTTAGCTAGCTAAAATGTAACCTGGTTGGTTAGTTACCTGCAAATTCATGCAGGGTAGTAACACCATGAGTTGGGATTATGGTTCATTGTTTACCTAGCTAGCTTGCTACATGTCTTAACAAAAGACTCCACTATGCAAGTAACAATTTCAGGTGTGTTCGTAAATTCAGTCTGAGTATGCCAGAGCGCAGAATAACTGATTAATTTACGAACGCTCAACATCAATTGAATACAGTGGGGGAAAAAAGTATTTAGTCAGCCACCAATTGTGCATGTTCTCCCACTTAAAAAGATGAGAGAGGCCTGTAATTTTCATCATAGGTACACGTCAACTATGACAGACAAATTGAGATTTTTTTTCTCCAGAAAATCACATTGTAGGATTTTTAATGAATTTATTTGCAAATTATGGTGGAAAATAAGTATTTGGTCACCTACAAACAAGCAAGATTTCTGGCTCTCACAGACCTGTAACTTCTTCTTTAAGAGGCTCCTCTGTCCTCCACTCGTTACCTGTATTAATGGCACCTGTTTGAACTTGTTATCAGTATAAAAGACACCTGTCCACAAGACCAAAGAGCTGTCAAAGGACACCAGAAACAAAATTATAGACCTGCACCAGGCTGGGAAGACTGAATCTGCAATAGGTAAGCAGCTTGGTTTGAAGAAATCAACTGTGGGAGCAATTATTAGGAAATGGAAGACATACAAGACCACTGATAATCTCCCTCGATCTGGGGCTCCACGCAAGATCTCACCCCGTGGGGTCAAAATGATCACAAGAACGGTGAGCAAAAATCCCAGAACCACACGGGGGGACCTAGTGAATGACTTGCAGAGAGCTGGGACCAAAGTAACAAAGCCTACCATCAGTAACACACTACGCCGCCAGGGACTCAAATCCTGCAGTGCCAGACGTGTCCCCCTGCTTAAGCCAGTACATGTCCAGGCCCGTCTGAAGTTTGCTAGAGTGCATTTGGATGATCCAGAAGAGGATTGGGAGAATGTCATATGGTCAGATGAAACCAAAATATAACTTTTTGGTAAAAACTCAACTCGTCGTGTTTGGAGGACAAAGAATGCTGAGTTGCATCCAAAGAACACCATACCTACTGTGAAGCATGGGGGTGGAAACATCATGCTTTGGGGCTGTTTTTCTGCAAAGGGACCAGGACGACTGATCCGTGTAAAGGAAAGAATGAATGGGGCCATGTATCGTGAGATTCTGAGTGAAAACCTCCTTCCATCAGCAAGGGCATTGAAGATGAAACGTGGCTGGGTCTTTCAGCATGACAATATGACAATGATCCCAAACACACCGCCCGGGCAACGAAGGAGTGGCTTCGTAAGAAGCATTTCAAGGTCCTGGAGTGGCCTAGCCAATCTCCAGATCTCAACCCCATAGAAAATCTTTGGAGGGAGTTGAAAGTCTGTGTTGCCCAGCGACAGCCCCAAACATCACTGCTCTATACTTATTTTCCACCATAATTTGCAAATAAATTCATTAAAAATCCTACAATGTGATTTTCAGGAAAAAAAAATCTCATTTTGTCTGTCATAGTTGACGTGTACCTATGATGAAAATTACAGGCCTCTCTCATCTTTTTAAGTGGGAGAACTTGCACAATTGGTGGCTGACTAAATACTTTTTTTCCCCACTGTATGGCCGGTGTCAGTAAACGTTGGCAAAAAAGCATAATTAAATTGTTGCCAGCAGCACAGTTACAGTCTCCAACGCTCTGGATAACATGAAAACAGCCTAACCAGCTTTGCTAGGGCGAGTAAAATGGTCAGTGGGGTGTTCTCTCATTTGTGTCAGGAAGTAGCTAGCAAGCTAGCCAATGTTAGCCAGTTAGCTTGGGTGCTTGACTGCCGTTGTGAGGTCAGAACGCTTGGATCAACCCTACTCATCGGCCAGAGCGTCCAGTGTGCGCTCTGAACGCTCCGAGAGCGAAACGAGATGGGTGGGGGTAAAGCTTAAGAGGATGTGAACGATGCCGAATGGGTGTAAACAAAGAAGAGCTCTCCAGTAGGTACCAAAACATTCAAGGGCCATTTTCTCAAAAGTGAGAAGAGTAGAATTACTTTCCCATTGTTCCTCAAATGCAGTGTATGATATACCATTTTGTAGCTCTGTGTCTCTGCTTTTATCCAATGTAAAAAACACAATTTCAAATGTTGCTACATAAGACCGAATCAAGGCGGTCGGTCACATTTAGAGCCATTCATACACATTGAGTTAAACTGAATGCTCCAGGAGTTAGCTGTACATTCTGACCGTGAGTGTAAAATATGTCTGTGTGTGCACACTAGGGTTCAGCGATATTACGATAGTAACGGATATCGAAGATGATTGACAGCCATCGTTGATAGTGACGACATTGTGATGTGACAGACGATGTACTGTATAACCTATTTCAACTTGACTGGCACCACACAGTAAAGAGATGACCTGGCAGCTCAAAGCAGGGCCATGCAAAGTGGCATATTCCTTTGCTATAGCCTGCATAACATATTTCAATAAATATGTTATAAACAATTTAAAAATGCAAGAGATGACCTGGCAGCTCAAAGCAGGGCCATGCAAAGTGCTAAGACTTTCACCAAAGCAGTGCAAAATGTCCAGTCAGAAAATATATGTTAGTTTTTTTCTCTCTCAATGTCGGATGATCTGGGCCATTTAGCCAAACACCTTATAGCTGACACTCTATAAAAGCCAGATTTTGTATTTTCTGTCCATTTGATATGAATATGACTGGTTTTTATGCATGCTGGCTTTCTCCCGCCGCCACCCACCTCGCTACTTCATGATTAAACAATTATTTTAGCCAACGGCGTTCTAGGCTCTCTCTGAAAGTTTAAAGTGGTTTCTGAATAACTTAAAAAACATGATAGGGCTAAGGTAATGAGAGAGGTAGAACAAACAATAGCAAGATAGAAAAATCTAACGAGTAGTTTGAACAAATCTTACAGTTGAGCAAAGCTTAGACTATTAAAAAATAAATTATGTATGCATCCTTCCTACTTACTGTTGCGAAGAACGTTCAAAAGCTACTAATTAAAATAGCCTATCAAAAGCAATAAAGGGATACTTCGGGATTTTGGCAATGAAGCCCTTTGTCTACTTCCCCAGAGTCAGATGAACTCGTGGATCCCATTTTTATGACTTTGCGTGCAGTTTGAAGGAAGTTGCGTAATGACTGCAGGACATTAAGGCTTGTCCGGGGCAAGTAAAAAAAAACAGAAGAGATTTCAGTTGTCCGAATGGACAAGTAAAATCTTTTAAAAATACAAAATCGCACAAAAATATAAAACAATTACTTCGGTCAGAATTGGATCAGGCAACGCACAGCGTGACAGTGCATGGTTGACATTGAGTAAATTGCCCATATTCCTATTTGCTATAGCCTATTTCAATAAATATATTATATTTACACAAAGCAAAAGAACAACGCAGACAGAGCGAAGAGTCTCACCAAAGCAGCGCAAAAAATCTGGTCAGTAAATATGTTTTGATCGAATGTTGGATGATCTGGGCCAATAGCCAAAGTCAATTTTCTCTCCATTTGATATGAAGATGACTTGGCCTATTACACCACTCTTTCAGTTTAATGCATGTTAGATTTCTCCTGAGGCGCTATTTCATGATCAAACAATGAATGAATCTAACGGAGTTCTAGGCTATCTCAGAAAGTTAAGTTGTTTTTCAATATCCCCAAAACATGAGAGGCCTAAGGTAATCATGAGAGAGATAGAAGAAACAATAGCAAGATATAAAAATCAAATGAGAAATTTGAACAAACCTTACAGTTGAGCAAAGCATTATGAGACAGAAATTATGCATGCATGCGAGGCTGAAAAAAAATCCCTCCTTTCAATTTGCGAACCAAACGACCAAAAGCCTAATCCTACTAATTGATGAGTGAGAATGACGCAGTTTTACAGCCCTCTAACCAATTGTACTATTATGTGTGTTTTTTCGCGTTATTTGTAATTTATTCTGTACATAATGTTTCTGCCACCGTCTCTTATGACCAAAAATAGCTTTTGGATATCAGGACAGTGATTACTCACCTCGTATTGGACGAAGATTTTTTCTTCAACGAGTCAGACACGAAGGATATCCTACAGACACCCGACAAGGCCCAAATCCCTGTCATTCGCATGAGAAAGAGACAGAGATATCGTGGACGTAGGTCGGGGTCCGACGGCGAGTAAACTGCCTCTTCCATCAAGCCTATTTGCCAATGTTCAATCATTTGAAAATAAATTAGACGACCTAAGATTACGGTTATCCTACCAACGGGACATTAAAAACTGTAATATCTTATGTTTCACTGAGTCGTGGCTGAACAACGACATGGATAACATACAGTTGGCGGGATATACGCTACATCAGCACGATAGAACGGCTGACTCCGGTAAGACAAGGGGTGGCGGTCTGTGTATATTTGTAAACAACAGCTGGTGCATAAAATCTTATACTAAGGAAGTCTCGAGGTTTTGCTCGCCTGAGGTAGAGTATCTCAAGCTGTAGACCACACTATTTACCATGAGAGTTTTCATCTATATTTTTCGTAGCTGTCTATTTACCACCACAAACCGATGCAGGCACTACGATTGCATTCAATGAGCTGTATAAGGCCATAAGTAAACAGGAAAACGCTCATCCAGAGGCAGCGCTCCTAGTGGCCGGGGATTTTAATGCAGGGAAACTTAAATCCGTTCTACCTCATTTCTACCAGCATGTTAAATGTGCAACCAGAGGGAAAAAAACTCTAGACCACCTTTATTCCACACACAGAGACTCATACAAAGCTCGGACGCTTATAAGAAATCCCGCTATGCCCTCCGACGAGCCATCAAACAGGCAAAGAGTCAATACAGGACTAAGATTTAAATCGTACTACACCGGCTCTGACGCTCGTCGGATGTGGCAGGGCTAGAAAACTATTACAGACTACAAAGGGAAGCACAGCCGCGAGCTGCACAGTGATACAAGCCTACCAGACGAGCTAAATCACTTCAATGCTCGCTTCGAGGCAAGCAACACTGAAGCATGCATGAGAGGATCAGCTGTTCCGGATGACTTGTGATCAAGCTCTCTGTAGCCGATGTGAGTAAGACCTTTAAACAGGTCAACATTCACAAGGCAACAGGGCCAGACGTATTACCAGGACGTGTACTCTGAGCATGCACTGACCAACTGGCAAGTGTCTTCACTGACAATTTCAACATGTCCCTGACTGAGTCTGTAATACCAACATGTTTCAAGCAGACCACCATAGTCCCTGTGCCCAAGAACACTAAGAACCTGCCTAAATGACTACCGACCCGTAGCACTCACGTCTGTGGCCATGAAGTGCTTTGAAAGGCTGGTCATGGCTCACATCAACACCATTATCCCAGAAACCCTAGACCCACACCAATTTGCATACCACCCCAACAGATCCACAGATGATGCAATCTCTATGGCACTCCACACTGCCCTTTCCCACATGGACAAGAGGAAGACCTATGTGATAATGCTATTCATTGACTACAGCTCAGCGTTCAACACCATAGTGCCCTCAAAGCTCATCACTAAGCTAAGGACCCTGGGACTGAACACCTCCCTCTGCAACTGGATCCTGGACTTCCTGACGGGCCGCCCCCAGGTGGTAAGGGTAGGTAACAACACATCTGCCACGCTGATCCTCAACACGGGTGCCCCTCAGGGGTGCGTGCTCAGTCCCCTCCTGTACTCCCTGTTCACCCATGACTGCATGGCCAGGCACGACTCCAACACCATCATTAAGTTTGCTGACGACACAACAGTGGTAGGCCTGATCACCGACAACGATGAGACAGCCTATAGGGAGGTCAGAGACCTGGCCGTGTGGTGCCAGGATAACAACCTCTCCCTCAACGTGATCAAGACAAAGGAGATGATTGTGGACTACAGGAAAAAAAAGAGGACTGAGCACGTCCCCATTCTCATCTACAGGGCTGTAGTGGAACAGGTTGAGAGCTTCAAGTTCCTTGGTGTCCACATCACCAACAAACTATCATGGTCCAAACACACCAAGACAGTCGTGAGGAGGGCGCGACAAAGCCTATTCCCCCTCAGGAGACTGAAAATATTTGGCATGGGTCCTCAGATCCTCAAAAAGATCTACAGCTGCACCATTGAGAGCATCCTGACTGGTTGCATCACTGCCTGGTATGGCAATTGCTCGGCCTCCGACTGCAAGACACTACAGAGGGTAGTGCGTACGGCCCAGTACATCACTGGGGCCAAGCTTCCTGCCATCCAGGACCTCTATACCAGGCGGTGTCAGAGGAAGGCCCTAAAAATGATCAAAGACTCCAGCCACCCTAGTCATAGACTGTTCTCTCTGCTACCGCACAGCAAGCGGTACCGGAGCGCCAAGTCTAGGTCCAAAAGGCTTCTTAACAGCTTCTACCCCCAAGCCATAAGACTCCTGAACAGCTAATCATGGCTACCCGGACTATTTGATTTGATTTAATTGAAATATCCTAAAAGCATTAAGACAAATTGAAGTTATGAAGAGTATTTTCCAAACTATTCATAAAGTGTTTAATGTCCTAAAGTTGCAGCTTTTAAATGGGAATAATTATGTAAATCGGAGTCTGCTATTCTCAATCACAGATTTATTTTGAATGACATATTTTAGGCCACAAGAAGTGAAATTGAGCAAACAATACCAAGATGGAAAAATCAAACGAGGAGTCTAAAGAAAACTTAGGCTACAGCTTAGGAAAACGTATGAAATAAATGATGTGTAGTTGGCCTAGGCCTATTTCCATATTATTCTAGCAATGTGCACCCTACCTAAAAAGCATATAGTAGCCTAGGCCTAATGAGAGAGCAGGATGGAGGCAAAAATGCAAATCAGTTTATAATTATCCAGTTTTGAGGACAGCACAGTTGCTCTGCAGCCCATGATGATTTACAACCCATCACAAGACGCACAGCCATCAAGGCTCGAGGCTCGTTGACTGTGTCACTTGATCCATCTGCGCGCTTCATCACACACAGACACAAAGATAGCCAGATAGTCCTAGGCTACTACACATCTCTTTCGTGCCACAACTCCACCAGAGTGGAATAGGTTATTCGAAAAGATTTGGCTCCACTAAATATATTTTGTCACTAGCTAGGTTTATATCCAATTGGCGACAGATTTTCATGCAAGTATTCTAAAATCCACATAAAAGCAATATGCGCATTTTCCTACCAGAGATGTGTTTCCATCAAATGGACTTGTTGCAGATATAAGGCTGTGCGTGACGACGTAGCGCACATAAAATACCTTTTGCAGTTAAATTCCCAATAAAAAATTACAAGTTAAATGGGTTTCCATCTGAGTTTTAACTCTGGTTTTCTCACACACAAAAAAAGCGCTATATAGCGAGTGTGCCCACTCTGGTATTGGCATGTGCGCGCTAGCCAACAGCGCTATCTGCGTGCTGTTGGCTAGAGCGCACGTATAGCCTACATGATGAGAGCGAGATTATTTTTATTAGTCAAACGGCAGCCAAGCATCGATTCTCATGTCACCAGAATAAGACCTTCGATATTTATTGGAAAGGAGCATCAAACGCATCACCTTGCACTTTCACCACCCTGTGAAGTTCATCATAATTTATTTAATCTGTAACCTAACAAACTGCATGCTTTCCCAATGAGTGGTAGTGGGAGGATCACACGTCATTGCATGACTTCAAGTTTACTTCGATATGATGGTTACTATATCAATATTTGCGCATAAAAGCACTTCCCCCGACATTTTTCACATAATTCATTTTACAGACACAAAAAGATCCCCCCGTGTCTAGAGTATTTTGTTTTGAGGAACATTTGGGAAGTTTACCGAAAAATGTTAAAGTCCTTTTTTATTTTATTTTGGGGAAAAGTGACTTCAGCTTTCGGACAATTAAAGAGTCTGTCCTACTTGTCTGAAGGACAAGTGGCTAAAAAAGGTTAATGTCAAGGCCTGGACTGGAAGTGCTAGCAGATAATCATTGCGATAATGCTAATCAGCATTGGCTCACAAAACTACCTCCTACTTCCTTCATACTGGACACAGTGACATAAAAATGATATCCACGAGTTCATCTGACTCTAGGGAAGTAGATAAAGAGCCTCATTGCCAAAATCCCAAAGCATACCTTTAAGACAAGTCAAAGTTATGAAGAGTATATCCCAAAAAGGCTTATTTAATAAAGTGTTTGTCCTAAAGTTGCAGCTTTCAAATGGGAACAATTGTGAAAATCAGAGTCTATAGGTGATTCTCTATCACAGCTTTATTTTGAATGACATCGCCCAACCCTAGAGCACACCTCATGTTTCATTTCACCAGACGTCCAGACGATGTCTGACGCTTAGAGAACAGGAAAAACAAAAAAGCACAGTAGCGCCAGATCAATACATCCCTTCCACTCTCAGCCTCCAGAGAAGGCCAGTGAAGAGGCACACATAGTAGGTGACAGAAGCAGGGAAACACTAAGGTTAATGAGTCAAGGTTAATGAGTCATGAAAAGCACCTACAGTGGGGGAAAAAAGTGTTTAGTCAGCCACCAATTGTGCAAGTTCTCCCACTTAAAAAGATGAGAGAGGCCTGTAATTTTCATCATAGGTACACGTCAACTATGACAGACAAAATGAGGGAAAAAAATCCAGAAAATCACATTGTAGGATTTTTAATGAATTTATTTGCAAATTATGGTGGAAAATAAGTATTTGGTCAATAACAAAAGTTTCTCAATACTTTGTTATATACCCTTTGTTGGCAATGACACAGGTCAAACGTTTTCTGTAAGTCTTCACAAGGTTTTCACACACTGTTGCTGGTATTTTGGCCCATTCCTCAGTCGTCCTGGTCCCTTTGCTGAAAAAAGCCCCAAAGCATGATGTTTCCACCCCCATGCTTCACAGTAGGTATGGTGTTCTTTGGATGCAACTCAGCATTCTTTGTCCTCCAAACACGACGAGTTGAGTTTTTACCAAAAAGTTCTATTTTGGTTTCATCTGACCATATGACATTCTCCCAATCCTCTTCTGGATCATCCAAATGCACTCTAGCAAACTTCAGACGGGCCTGGACATGTACTGGCTTAAGCAGGGGGACACGTCTGGCACTGCAGGATTTGAGTCCCTGGCGGCGTAGTGTGTTACTGATGGTAGGCTTTGTTACTTTGGTCCCAGCTCTCTGCAGGTCATTCACTAGGTCCCCTGTGTGGTTCTGGGATTTTTGCTCACCGTTCTTGTGATCATTTTGACCCCACGGGGTGAGATCTTGCGTGGAGCCCCAGATCGAGGGAGATTATCAGTGGTCTTGTATGTCTTCCATTTCCTAATAATTGCTCCCACAGTTGATTTCTTCAAACCAAGCTGCTTACCTATTGCAGATTCAGTCTTCCCAGCCTGGTGCAGGTCTACAATTTTGTTTCTGGTGTCCTTTGACAGCTCTTTGGTCTTGGCCATAGTGGAGTTTGGAGTGTGACTGTTTGAGGTTGTGGACAGGTGTCTTTTATACTGATAACAAGTTCAAACAGGTGCCATTAATACAGGTAACGAGTGGAGGACAGAGGAGCCTCTTAAAGAAGAAGTTACAGGTCTGTGAGAGCCAGAAATCTTGCTTGTTTGTAGGTGACCAAATACTTATTTTCCACCATAATTTGCAAATAAATTCATAAAAAATCCTACAATGTGATTTTCTGGAGAAAAAAAATCTCAATTTGTCTGTCATAGTTGACGTGTACCTATGATGAAAATTACAGGCCTCTCTCATCTTTTTAAGTGGGAGAACTTTCACAATTGGTGGCTGACTAAATACTTTTTTTCCCCACTGTATGTAGTGTTGCTTTCCACAAACAGACATAAGAAAGTTTTGCAGCTCTTCTCTTTGTGCACCATCAATCCCACTCCAATTAGAAATGACTGCAGACTTAATCAAGAGTAGAAAGGGCAGAAAATCTAAGTGAAAACATGTCCATTGTTATCCTGTATAACTAGAAGATATCTAAAAAATTGGGCACGTCATGGTCGGAATATTTAAGTAAGCTGAAACTTCAAATTGTATTTATTTCAATAATGTTTTCAAGTAGCATTCGCAGTGTTGGTCCAGGAAGGTGGAGAACAGATGTCTGTGAGGTGCTATCAGCAAGTCTCTCAGCAACTCCTTACATCAGAGGATCAGGAACATCCATGTGATCCACACAGGAATCAGGAATGACCTTTGACTGTAATTAAAAGGCAATTGCTTGGCCAGTGGGGGTAGTGCAGTCCTTAACACCAGTGGTCATGAATTAGAGCACTATCAAAAGTTCATTAGCCCGGTATCTGAGTGAGATGAAATGTTCTCGGCTCCCGTGATTTGAGACGCTAAACAGGCACTGAAAGGGAGCTTATAAAATACCTTGTCTGGTCCACCTCCTGTCTGGACACCTGAGGTGCATTAGGAGCACAGTAGACTTCAGGAACATCATATTTCTACTAATCTTTATGGATTTTCATCTGGTTTTAAAAGTAATGCAACGAGACAGCAGTGGAAGTAATATACACATGCAAGGATATGTTTTTTTGTGTATTTTTCGTATATATTTCTCAATCTCACTTCCCATCTTTTGACTAAATATACTTTCCTGCAACCCGCCTCACCCAATGTGGAACGGATTCTATTATTTCTTTATACCTTCTTATCTAGAACCTCCGGCTGAAACTAGCCAGCTAACTAGCTACTTGCTATTAGCCACCGTTAGCGGTCTTCACCATTGTCTGTGGCCTGCACTACCTACCAGCCAGCTCTAGCCTGGACAATTATTGGCCAGTCTGCACATCGCGCTATCGAGCCAGAGCATATCAGATTTTCTGCCGGAACCACTGAACCTTAACACCGGATCATCGCAACTAGCTAGCTGCAACCGAATGGCTGTTGTTGTTGTTGGCTAATCACCACTGTCCCGAAGCAAGCCCCAGTTAGCCTTGAGCCAGGCCCATCACCCGGCTATCTACCTCTCTGTCAACTGGACGGGACCTCCTAGTGTTGACAGGGAGCCCCGCCGATCCATCACGCCTGGTCTGCCGACGTAATCGTCAGATGTGGTTTCAACAGGCTTCCCGTTGCGACGAATACGAAGATCCATCTGCTAGCACCGGCCCGTTAGCACACGCAATCAACAGCCGTGCCTCCTGCTCGCCTGTGCCGTAGCAGCCACTGAACTGCTCCCGGATTCACCTATTGCTGTTCACTGGACCTTATGATCACTCAACTACACAGCTGATGCCTGATGGACTGTTCCTTTATACGGTACCCCATCCTGTTTATCTGTTTAGCCTCAGCTCAAACTTTCGTCGCCATTACCAGCTGATGTCTTACCTCTCTCGAATAACACCTGTGATTGCTTTATGCCTCTCTCCCATGTCAATATGCCTTGCCTTTTGCTGTTTCGGTTAGGTCTTATTGTACTATTTCACTGTAGAGCCCCTAGTCCTGCTCAACCTGCCTCAGATAGCTCCTTTGTCCCACCCCCCACACACACGGAGACCGGCTCAAATCGGTGCCTCCAGTGATGCTATCTCTTTCATCGTTACCCAACGCTTAGGTTTACCTCCACTGTACTCATGTCCTTCCATATCCTTGTCTGTACATAATGCCCTGGATCTATTCTACAACGCCCGGAAATCTGCCCCTTTTATTCCTGTACCCAACACTCTAGAAGACCAGTTCTTAAAGCCTTTAGCCGTATCCTTATTCTATTCCTCCTCTGTTCCCCAGGCGCTATCATTTGTTGACTTCTGTAACCGCAAAAGCCTTGGTTTCTTGCATGTTAACATCAGAAGCCTCCTCCCGAAGTTTGAGTTATTCACTGCGTTAGCACACTCCACCAACCCTGATGTTCTAGCAGTGTCTGAATCCTAGCTTAGGAAGGCCACCAAAGATTCAGAAATGTCCATTCCCATCTACAACATTTTCCGCCTAGACAGAACTGCCAAAGGGGGCGGAATTGCAATCTACAGTTGAGATAGCCTGCAGAGCTCTATCATACTATCCACTATTGAGCTTCTATTTCTAAAAATCCAGAAATAAGTCTCTCACTGTTGCCGCATGCTACAGACCCCCCTCAGCCCCCAGCTGTGCCCTGGACACCATATGTGAATTGATTGCCCCCCATCTATCCTCAGAGTTTGTATTGCTTGGTGACCTAAACTGGGATATGCTTAACACCCCGGCCGTCCTACAATCTAAACTAGATGCCCTCAATTTCACACAAATTATCAAGGAACCTACCAGGTACAACCCTAAATCCGTTAACATGGGCACCCTCATAGATTTCATCCTGACTAATTTACCCTCTGAATACACCTCCGCCGTCTTCAACCAGGATCTCAGCGATCACTGCCTTATTGCCTGCGTCCGTAACGGGTCCGCGGTCAAACGACCACCCCTCATCACTGTCAAACGCTCCCTAAAACACTTCAGCGAGCAGGCCTTTCTAATTGACCTGGCCCGGGTATCCTGGATGGATATTGACCTCATTCCATCAGTAGAGGATGCCTGGTTGTTCTTTAAAAGTGCTTTCCCCATTCAAAAAATGCAGAACTAAGAACAGATATAGCCCCTGGTTCACCCCAGACTTGACTGCCCTTGACCAGCACAAAAACATCCTGTGGCATACTGTATTAGCATCGAACAGCCCCCGCGATATGCAACTTTTCAGGGAAGTCAGTAACCAATATACACAATCAGTTAGGAAAGCAAAGGCTAGCTTTTTCAAACAGAAATGTGCATTCTGTAGCACTAACTCCAAAAAGTTTTGGGACACTGTAAAGTCCATGGAGAATAAGAGCACCTCCTCCCAGCTGCCCACTGCACCGAGGCTAGGAAACACTGTCAGTACCGATAAATCTCACAAGTATTTTGCTATGGCTGGCCATGCTTTCCACCTGGCTACCCCCCCCCAGCTAAAATTAGCCGCCGAAATTGTCGCAACCCTTATTACCAGCCTGTTCAACCTCTCTTTCGTATCGTCTGAGATCCCCAGAGATTGGAAAGCTGCCGCGGTCATCCCCCTCCAGATCCAAACTGTTACAGAACTATATCCATCCTGCCCTGCCTTTCGAAAGTATTTGAAAGCCAAGTTAACAAACAGATCACCGACCATTTTGAATCCCACTGCACCTTCTCCGCTATGCAATCTGGTTTCCGAGCTGGTCATGGGTGCACCTCAGCCACGGTCAAGGTCCTAAACGATATTATAACCGCAATCGATAAAAGACAGTACTGTGCAGCCGTCTTCATCGACCTGGCCAAGGCTTTCAACTCCGTCAATCACCGCATTCTTATTGGCAGACTAAATAGCCTTGGTTTCTCAAATGACTGCCTCGCCTGGTTCACCAACTACTTCTCAGATAGAGTTCAATGTGTCAAATCGGAGGGCCTGTTGTCTGGACCTCTGGCAGTCTCTATGGGGGTGCCACAGGGTTCAATTCTCGGGCCGACTCTATTCTCTGTGTATATCAATGATGTCGCTCTTGCTGCTGGTGACGCTCGGATCCACCTCTATGCAGACGACACCATTTTGTATACATCTGGCCCTTCATTGGACACTGTGTTAACAAACCTCCAAACGAGCTTCAATGCCATACAGCACTCCTTCCGTAGCCTCCAACTGCTCTTAAACTCTAGTAAAACTAAATGCATGCTCTTCAATCGAACGCTGCTCGCACCCGCCCGACTAGAATCACTACTCTCGGCGGGTCTGACTTAGAATATGTGGACAACTACAAATACCTAGGTGTCTGGTTAGACCGTAAACTCTCCTTCCAGACTCACATTAACCATCTCCAATCCAAAGTTACATCTAGGCAAATCCCTGCCTTATCTTAGATCATTGGTCACCATAGCAACACCCACCCGTAGTATGCGCTCCAGCAGGTATATCTCACTGATCATCCCCAAAGCCAACACCTCCTTTGGCTGCCATTCCTTCCATTTCTCTGCTGCCAATGACTGGAACAAACTGCAAAAATCTCTGAAGCTGGAGACTCTCGTCTCCCTCACTAACTTTAAGCATCAGTTGTCAGAGCAGCTTACAGATCACTGCACCTGTACACAGCCCATATGTAATTAGCCCACCCAACTACCTCATCCCCATATTGTTATTTCTTTTGCTCATTTGCACCCCAGTATCTCTATTTGCACATCATCTTCTGCACATCTATCATTCCAGTGTTAATACTAAATTGTAATTATTTTGCACTATGGCCTATTTATTGCCTTGCCTCCATAACTTACTACATTTGCACACACTGTATATAGATTTTCTATTGTGTTATTGACTGTACGTTTTATTTATCCCATATGTAACTCTGTTGTTGTTGTTTTTAATCGCACTGCTTTGCTTTATCTTGGCCAGGTCGCAGTTGTAAATGAGAACCTGTTCTCAACTGGCTTACCTGGTTAAATAAAGGTGAAATAAAATAAAAAGGTGTATGCATATCAATTCTAACAAAAATGGTTGGCTCTGCAATTTCTAATATAGCCGTTTTCAGGCCATCTTTTAAATAATTATATCTTGGACCAAAAAATGTCAATAAACGTTTGAGACTAGGCAGACAAATATATTTTCAAGAAGTGAAAATGCAGTTTCAATAGGACATCACTAACAACTCCCTCCTCCTCCAATGTCCATCCCCAGCCCCTACTGGAGGAGAGAACAGAAAGTGACAAATATAAACAGTAGGACGGCTGTGTTGAAGGAAATTACCTCCCAGAACCACTGGCATTCGGCCAACTCTGAGACATTCATCAATTTTCTCCTTAGCATGACTCATGGGTAAACGTGGAGGTGGGAGGAAGAAAGAGTGAGAAAGAGCAAGTCGACTAAAGACAGACAGAGAGAGAGCGAGCGAGACAGACAGAGAGACCGAGACAGTGAGACCGAGACAGAGAGACAGACAGAGAAAGAGAGACCGTGAGAGAGCGAGACCCTGAGAGAGAGAGAGACATACAGACAGAAGAGGGAGAGAGACATCGAAGACATCTGAACGTTTTCAACCTGTGATCACAGTAGGTGATGCGAATCCAAACCGGGGGCTCATCCAACATGTGGGGACAAAGGAAATTCCTCAGCATGGAATGCACCAAAGTTAGTTAATATTAGGCAATTATTTTCACAAGGGAATGGCTGCCTAGGACATTTTATGATTTTGGAGGGGTTCTACGTATAAAAACGTGAGCGGGGACAAGAAAAAAAAAAAGCTGCCACTCTGAAGGAGTCTGAGGATTGAGTTGTTTGGTGATGACCAGCACTGTTCATCCAACGCGCAAGGTATTGCTTGATTGGAAAGTAAGGATATAGCAGCTCTGAATGCGATGCAAATGAACCAGACAAACTAAAGGAGAACACACAGGCTTCTGCCTTAGCTGAAGGTAAGAAAGTGTCACTTACTGTTTGTTCATCATTCTAAAATAAATCAAATAATCACAAATCTACAGAAAATTGTTAAATTGGTCAAATAGTCTACAATTTGTAAGAACTTTTGAGGTTCGCTTGTTCTAGCGTCAGACTATACCATTCCACCAGACCAGTTCACTTCTAATAAAACCAGTTGTTTCTTTTTGCTAAGACCCCTGAAGTCTTTTCTGTTATGAAGTGCATTTATAAAAAGCCTTTGAAGGCCCTCACAGACAGAGCCGCACTGACTGCTGTAGACAAATGATAAAACAGTGACAACTTAAATAGAGATAAGCAGTTTGTTTCTAGGGAGCGGCTTCACCTAGCGGGCTAGAGGCTAAGGAGAGTCAAATAATTGTTCTGCACTTTAATTTAATATTTAATATGCCATTTAGCAGACGCTTTTATCCAAAGCGACTTACAGTCATGTGCGCATACATTTTTACGTATGGGTGGTCCCGGGGATTGAACCCACTACCCTGGCGTTACAAGCGCCATACTCTACCAATTGAGCTACAGAGGACCACTTCAAAGACTCTTGGAGGATGTCCAAATTAACATTAAAAGGCTATGATAAATTGATGGAAAAAAACATGTATATTTAGAGAATGAAATGTATCTATTTAGAGTAATACTATTGTCAATTAAATAATGACTTTGGTCTAGAAATATGAAAGGAAAACAAGCCACTAGGATATGCAATAAATAAGCAAAGTTTTAAGTTACTATAAAAACTACAAAGCTAAACTAAAATCGCATTTGAAAATGAAAATAAATAAGCTTAATTAAATTGTATGTTCAAAACTAAACCATGCATAATTTACTATCAGTTAAATAAATAATTCTAGCTATGTTTTTTTAAATGACATGCAATGGTTTTTAACCTTACGGGTTAAAATGTGTTTTGTAAGTTAGTTGTTCGAAAACTACAGAAATAGACCTAGAACGAACATATTAGCAGTAGATTTTTTATACTACTAATGAATATACAGGAAAAATCCATAACATTTGTTATTATAAATGTCACTCATCATTAGGTCTTCAAACTGAAGCTAATGTCCCCTTCAGAGTAAGGGGTTTAACATTGTCGCTTTTGTTTCCTTCTAAAACTTTTAGTAGAAACTGGCCTGTTCTAGGGAGTACACAAACAAGAAGACACTGGCGCCCGGACTACGAGTCAGACAACCAACTCTTGACCTAACATCCCCTTTACTGTGGTAGTACAACTGTGCTTGGATTACTGCCTGGAACAAGCTTGAGGCGACCTGTTCAGTTTTGCAGCGGCAGGGCTTATTCGATTGTGACGTGGCCCTTTTGGTTTGTACGCTGCGTCCGAGGATGAGCAACCGCCCTGTGTGCTGGCTCTGAGCTGCCCTCCGCTGCCCTCCCCTGTGCCCCTGCCCGTGGGACCATGCTGGCCAAGCCCCCTGAGCCAGCCAGAGCAGAACCCCGACCCGTGCCCAGGCCAGCCATCCCTTCCACAGCAGCATGTCCCAGCCAGAAGCGGCCCCGCTGGCGACCAACGGCTCGGGGGCCGGGGAGGTGGCCGGGGCTCAGCTGCGCTGGGCTGCTCTGCTCATCATCATGGTCATCATCGCCACCATCGGGGGCAACATCCTGGTCATCTTGGCCGTGTCGCTGGAGAGGAAGCTGCAGAACGCCACCAACTACTTCCTGATGTCCCTGGCAGTGGCCGACCTGCTGGTGGGACTCCTGGTGATGCCCATCGCCCTCATCACTGTGCTCTACAGTAAGTCACCCCAACATGACTGCCCGCTTGCCGTGCCATGAGAAAGGACCCCATCACTGGCACATTCACTTAAAACTCAAGACACTGCTTATACTAAAATCTACTGGTCCTACAAGTGTGAACAGTTCATAGAACTGTGACCCGATAATTGCCTCAACATCAACTAAATTTAGAATTATTCCTTTTCAGCCCCAATACGGCAACATATCGCTGATTCAAGCGAAAAGGCTGGCCTAGTACTTGTGCTTAGCTTGGCTCCGATAAATTAGGTCTAAATTGCACTTGGTCACCCCAGTCCCCATGGAGCTGCCATTATAAAGCTGCTGTCAGTTGAGAGCCCCGGGAAACACCTGAGCGCAACGGTTCAGTAAATGTGCATTGCAAAGCAGAAAGCCATTACAGAATTGCGTTCATCATTTGTTAACAGAACAGAGCACAAAATAGGCATGCATATTTACGATAATTCAAGAGCTGCAGAGTTTAAAATAGGACGCCAATAGAGATGCTGCTGAATCTCCGCCAGCTATAAACAAATTATAGCAGATGACAAAAACACAAGATAGTGGACAATAAACAAACTACTTCCTTTGGCTGTGTAATCACGGCCGAAGCACAGCCCTATCAGATACCAATGATCATGATGACCCAATTTCTGCACGACTTTCACAGATAACTTTCCAAATCGCAAACCAACCTCTCCCTCGGCTCACACACTCATTCACTTCGGCCGCGAGGGGAAAAATTAAAGATACAAGCGCAAACTGAAAACATTCGGATTCGATTCCACTAAGTGATGTAGCTAGCTGTACAACTACAGCTGTGCTTCAAAATGCAGAATTAAACACCTGCCTCTGTGCTCTTCTGACACAGAACTTAAGCAGGGCCATTACTCCTCATTAAATCTATTGGAGAAAATGGCCCTGCGACACACACACACCAACCACCCCACCTTGTCCATGCGTGGCAGGAATCTGATCTCAAGTCATGCTTTCAGAAAACAAGCACTTTCTTTGCATAAGAACCATATGTGCCGTGCAAACAGCGAGGCATGAGGCAAACTGCTAAGGGGGGGAAGCTGCTCCATCGCATCTTAATGCAGTCCATCGGGGCAAGACGCATGGAAAGGAGGGGATAAACAAAGTCAAGGCCATGTCCTCATGCTTATCATGTCAATCAATCCCTGTGTCTTTAAGAGCGTCTTCGTTCTAAATCTGGAGAACATGAGTAGATGGATTGTCTTAAGTGACCATAGTTGACAGAAAGGGCCAAGACCGCAGTGTAAACAGCTAGTGGCTTTTGAAGAGAAGTAGCCTTTGTTCAGAGGATGGAGAGGGGCTGTGTGTGAGTATGTGTATGCACGTGTAAGTGCACACAGAGCTCGTCTGAATGTGTGAATGTACAGAATGGATGCAAGGTCCGACCGTTCAGGGGCAGCTGTCATTTCTCTCCTGGCTGGAGACAAGAGCACACAGCGGGGGTGGGGGTCAGGGGGACATAAACAGAGTTTAGTGCTTCACGCCAAGCCTTTAGAGCCTCTCGACATGGTGGGCCAGTTAAGGCCTGTGTACATCCAGGCCGGCGGCGCTAAGAACAGTGGGTGTAGGCAAACGGCGAGAGAGGGGATCAGTGCTCACATCCAAATCCTACCAGACATTTACCAGAAGACAGAGACAACATGTTATAGCTACTTGTTATATAACCGCAGTATCGTCACCACTAATATATCACTGCCATTAAACCCAAGACTCTCTAAATTCCAAATAAACCACAACTACATAGAGACAACTACATAGCATAGAGAAAGTGCCAGCAATTCTTGGTTTTTGAACATTTCTCCACTTTCTTCTGTGTCTGCCTGGATAAATATCTCCTCTCTGTCCCAAGCCCTGGCTGTGGGTGAAGTGCCAGACTAATCACAATTAGCCTAGCTATTGCCTCAAACATCCAATATTAATGAGTTGGTGAACCCAATCATAGTTAAACCTTCCTCCAAAATGAAACCTTTTACTGATAAAGAGGGCAGGGCTAGTGTCAATTGATGTCTATAACAGCTGTAAGAAGTCCTGAGGGTCTTTTCCACATCTGCCTAGCAGATGAATTTAAGGCTTACAGTCAACACCTTGAAAAATTAAATGGTTCCACTGTTTAAAAGGTGCACTGACTATACTACAGTGTAAACCTAAATATACAGCTGAATAAGCCTCGGGTGACCATAGACACCCATTAAGAAAAGCTATTTGAAGGACTCGGCAGGGAGGCGCCTACCATAGTGCCATGTTTGCGAGGTAGTGCCACGAGAAGTGTTTATATTGAGGACAGAGATAAATGTTTACTTAAATATATTTGGGCCTTGGGACAACTGGGGCACAAGACCTGACAGTCCAGAAACTATGTTAATTTCTCTACCACCAGAGTGAAAAGTAGAGTGACGATTAAGATTTCACGAAATAGCCCACCAGCCCATAAGTGTCACTATGGTCGACATTCCTCTGAACCAAGGGAATGACAGAACATTCTTACCCTTCTTCACTAATGAGCTCAATACTGTCTGTTTCAGGGAGAGGTCACGCTTTTAGAAGGCATGCCTCGGTCCCAGACTCACCCAGTCTACCCACAAACAACAGGTAGGCTTAGATCTACATTTCCCACTCAACCAGAGCTGTCTTTTAACCTAGACTTAACCAGAATTCGTTTGGAGAACCCTCAATCAAAACATGCCAGATTTAAAATGTGAACAACCTACAGACTAGCAAATTAGCACTCCGGAGGAGAGCTTAAAACAAGAACAATACAATTTATGAACGAATACTGCCTTGAAGGACCTCAGTGCAAACAAAAAAATCTGGAAGTTCTTACAGCCTTCAAAATACTACAATTATTTACTTTCATCTGTGGGACATCCATTGTCAAACAAAGTATCTAGCAAAGACTACATGACCAAAAGTATGTGGACACCTGCTCGTCGAACATCTCATTCCAAAATCATATAATAATATATAATATGGAGTTGGTCCCCCCTTTGCTGCTATAACAGCCTCCACTCTTCTGGGAAGGCTTTCCACTAGATGTTGGAACATTGCTGCGGGGGCTTGCTTCCATTCAGCCACTAGAGCATTAGTGAGGTAGGGCACTGATGTTGGGCAATTTGGCCTGGCTCGCAGTCAGCGTTCAAATTCATCCTGAGGGTGTTCAATGGGGTGGAGGTCAGGGCTCTGTGCAGGCAAGTCAAGTTCTTCCACACCGATCTCGACAAACCATTTCTTTATGGACATCGCTTTGTGCACGGGGGCATTGTCATGCTGAAACAGGAAAGGGCCTTCCCCAAGCTGTTGCCACAAAGCTGGAAGCAAAGCATTGTCTAGAATGTCATTGTATGCTGTAGCTTTAAGATTTCCCTTCACTGGAACTAAGGGGCCTAGTCTGAACCATGAAAAACAGCACCAGACCATTATTCCTCCTCCACCAAAATTTACAGTTGGCACTATGCATTGGGGCAGGTAGCGTTCTCCTGGCATCCGCCAAACCCAGGTTCGTCCGTCGGACTGCCAGATGGTGAAGCGTGATTGTTCACTCTAGAGAACACGTTTCCACTGCTCCAGAGTCCAATGGCGGCGAGCTTTACGCCACTCCAGCCGACGCTTGACATTGCGCATGGTGATCTTAGGCTTGTGTGCGGCTGCTCGGCCATGGAAACCCATTTCATGAAGCTCCCGACTAACAGTTCTTGTGCTGACATTGCTTACAGAGGCAGTTTGGAACTCAGTAGTGAGTGTTGCAACCGAGGACAGACTATTTTCATGCGCTCCGCGCTTCAGCACTCGGCGGTCCCGTTCTGTGAGCTTGTGTGGCCTACCACTTCGCGGTTGACCCGTTGTTGCTCCTAGACGTTTCCTCTTCACAATAACAGCACTTACAGTTGAACGGGGCAGCTCTAGCGGTGCAGAAATTTGACAAACTGACTTGTTGGAAAGGTGGCATCCTACTACGGAGCCACGTTGACAGTCACTGAGCTCTTCAATAAGGCCATTCTACTGCCAATGTTTGGCTACGGAGATTGTATGGCTGTGTGCTCGATTTTATACACCTGTCAGCAACGGGTGTGGCTGAAATAGTCAATTCCACTAATTTGAAGGGGTGTCCAGAAAGACCATGAAACAATTGTGATGGCCAGATCAGAGTTTAAGATTTAGGATGAGTTTACAGATGCACTGAAAAAAAAAAGGATTCCCATATAAAGTATGGAGCCCCTTAAGAACTGTGTGCATGTCTTGTGTAATCAGAGAGCCTGACAGACATCAATGGCGCAGGACAGAGTGTTTATACCCTGGTATTTGCTGGAACGGGGACATTTTCTAAAGTAAGCAATAATAATAATTATCGTAATTACAATAATAATACTCAAAGACAGCCCTTTAATAAGACAGCATTTTCAGCTTTGTTTTTGTTTGAGTCCAAACTGGCTTTCTCCCACTTTGGAATGGTGACCTCACCCTACACTAGAGGTTTGTAGCTCTGTTTTCAAAGTATTCGCTCTCTCACAGAGTAGCCGGTCCACTACAAATGGCTTCATACGTTTGACTTAGAAATGTGGCCACCTTGGCAAAACATATACTGAACAAAAATATAAACGCAACATGTAAAGTGTTGGTTCCATGTTTCATGAGCTGAAATAAAAGATCCCAGAAATGTTCCATACGCACAAAATGCTCATTTCTCCTTTGCCAAAATAATCCATCCACCTGTGGCATATCAATAAGCTGATTAAACAGCATGATCATTACACAGGTGCACAATAAAATACCACTAAAATGTGAAGTTTTGTCACAAAAGAATGCCACAGATGTCTCAAGATTTGGGGGAGCGTGCAATTGGCATGCTGGCTGCAGGAATGTCCACCAAAGCTGTTGCCAGAGAATGTAATCTTAATTTCTCTACCATAAGCCAACTCAGTTGTTTTAGAGACTTTGGAAGTTTGTCCAACCGGCCTCACAACCGCAGACCACGTGAAACCACGTCAGCCCCTCCACATCCAGCTTCTTCACCTGCAGGATCGTCTGAGACCAGCCACCTGGACAGCTGATAAAGCTGTGTGTTTGCACAACCAAAGAATTTCAGCACAAACTGTCAGAAACCATCCCAGAGACAAGATCCTGAGGCCCATTGTCGTGCCATTCATCTGCCGCCATCACATTCAGCATGATAATGCACAAAATTGCACACTCCTTTGTAAATTGTCACGATTGAAACCAGCTGCATTCTATGAGAACATGTCGCAAGGATCTGTCCACAATTCCTGGAAGCTGAAAATATCCCAATTCTTCCATGGACTGCATACTCAGACATATCACCCATTGAGCACGTTTGGGATGCTCTGGATCGACGTGTACAACAGCATGTTCCAGTTCCAGCCAAAAATCCAGCAATTTCGCACAGCCATTGAAGAGGAGTGGGACAACATTACACAGGCCACAATCAACAGCCTGATCAACTCTATGCGAAGGAAATGTGTCGTGCTGCATGAGGCAAATGGTGGTCACACCAGATACTGACTGGTTTTCTGATCCACGCCCCTACCTTTTTTTTAAGGTATCTGTGACCAACAGATGCATCTGTATTTCCAGTCATGTGAAATCCATAAATTAGGGCCTAATGAATTTATTTCAATTGACTGATTTCCTTATATGAACCGTAACTCAATAAAATCTTTGAATTTGTTGCATGCTGCGTTTATATTTTTGTTCAGTGTACATCTTCAGAAACTTTACCAGCAGACATTTATAAACTCTGATCTAAGCACTTAATATCACCACATGCACAGAATATGTTGAGAGTATGAGCTTATTCCCATAGAGAGAAAAAAAGTATCTTTGTCCATGTTAAGTAGACACAGATGACAGCAATTAAAGGGCTCACAAAAATATACTCTTAGAAAGTACCTATCGAAGTTTATTTAAATATCACACAGAAAATATTTCTAAATTAAAAAATAAGGAGAAAAGGCAAATGGTGCATCAAGCTGAACAAAGCACCTGAAATGGTGTGCAGTGGAACCCAATAAAGAGGGTAAGGGGTGTCCATTACAGTCCTAGGGCGCATGTAAAACATGAAGGGAGGACACTAAAATAGTGTTCAAGAACCATTTCTTCAAAAGTGCATTACTTTTATAATTGTATATGAATATACAATATTAGTAGTAAAACTTTTATACAAAAATTAATGTGATATATTCACTAATGCTCGAGTTATGAAGCACAAGCAATCAGCTAAAGGGTTAACACTAAAGAAATCATTCAAAAACCTTTCCAACAACAGGATCTTTTACAATGCTGATGTGCAATGGGACATAACCCAGCCCAATTACTCACCAATTTCACATTGGAGACCCAAAATAAACAGTTCTGGAGAGAAGGGTGCTTGAACACATCTACATCAAGAGCATAGAGCTTTCAGCTCCATACACAGTCATAAGAGCTGCAGTAAATTCATTCTTTACTAAAATAAACAAACAGAATTCACTACATCAGAGCTGGTTTTAATCCACTATTGAAGCACATCTCCCCATTGCTGGTGGGGTCAACAACACAAGCTCTATTTATAATACAATAGGTGTGCTGAGGCCATGAGAGCACATCAGAAATTATACTGAACAAAAATAAATGCAAACATTTCAAAGATTTTACTGAGTTACAGTTCATATACGGAAATCAGTCAATTGAAATAAATAAATTAGGCCCTAATCTATGGATTTCACATGACTGGGCAGGGGTGCAGCCATGCCCTCCAAGGCCCACCCACTTGGCAGCCAGCCAATTAAAATGTGTTTTACCCCCACAAAGAAAAAGGGCTTTATTACAAACAGAAATACTCCTCAGCACCCCCTCCTCCCCCTAAAACGACATTGAAGGCAGCTTATGGTAGAGAAATGAACATTAAATTATCTGGCAACAGCTCTGGTGGACATTCCTGTAGTAATCATGTCAATTGCTCACTCCCTCAAAACTTGAGACATCTGTGGCATTGTGTTGTGTGACAAAACTGCACATTTTAGAGTGGCCTTTTATTGTCCCCAGCACAAGGTGCACCTGTGTAATGATCATGCTGTTTAATCAGCTTCTTGATATGCCACACCTGTCAGGTGGATGGATTATCTTGGCAAAAGATAAATGCTCACTAACAGGGACGTAAACTAATTTGTAAACAAAATTTGAGAGAAATAAGCTTTTTGTGCGCATGGAACATTTTTGGGATGTTTTATTTTAGCTCATGAAACATGGGATGAACACTTTACATGTTGCGTTTATATTTTTGTTCAGTGTAGTCCTGTTTTCAAATGGGAATAATCCAAATAGATAGCAATTCAATTCAGATTGTTAAAACAAAATCATGACTTACAGTCACTGAAATCTAAATTAAATAAGGCTTATCTGAAGTAAGGTGAACACATTTAAAAGATTTAGCACCACAGTAATCAAGTTTGAGAACTGTATTGTTTTAATCTCAAATGGTTCTGTATTGGCCTATGAGAGCAGTTAACAATCCAATGCTTTCCATCTTTTTTCTGTTTCTCAGATTCCGGGTGGCCTCTTCCGGAATTCCTCTGCCCAATCTGGCTCTTCCTGGACGTCCTGTTCTCTACAGCGTCCATCATGCACCTATGTGCCATCTCACTGGACCGCTACATAGCCATCAAGAAGCCCATTCAGCACAGCCAGTATAAGTCTAGGTCCAAAGCCATGGCCAAGATAGCAGTGGTGTGGCTCATATCCATTGGTAAGCTGCTCTGTTTTTTTTGTCCTGTGTTGACTGTTGATTTCTGCAATGTTTCTACAGTGACAGTTTGATTGAGGTACTTTAGTCTACATCATTGCAGTTCAATTCCTTAGCATCTGTGGCAAGCCTGGTTGATGGTCAGAAAAGAAAGCCGGATGCAATAAAAACAGAAGCTATATAAAGTTTCACATACAGTGGGGTGAAGTTTCTAGGGAGGGAATTCAACACAGTAACAGAGTATCAGAGTGATAGCAGTCAAGGTGACCTGTGGGAAAACCCAGTAAACGATCCTGAAAGACTTGCACAAAAGAAGCATAAAATGAAAAGGGGGGTTAAAGGATTTTGAGAGTATTCCTCCAGGAAGGAAATTCATTTTACATCACCACTAGGGCTGTGACGGTCATGACATTTTGGATGACGGTAATTGTCCTGCCAAATGACCGTGTTCACCATAATAACAGCATTTTAAAAAACAGCATTTTATACATTCCTTCGCTCCTGACTGCATGTGCGGTCATAGAAATAGAATGAATAGAACCGGCGTCCATATTCAAGTCAATGATGGCATAATGGGTGGACTGGTGGCCTTTGCGAGTGTACCCATAGGAGCAATGCAGGAGGTAAAATGTGCTAAGAAATGTGCTGTGATTTGTTGATTCAACTCAACTGACATTACAAAAACATACATCAGTTAACATCATCTGAAGGAAATTATTGCATCACAATACCAGGCAGCCATTGTGAGTGTACCCAGGAGTTTACCTACCAGTCAAATTACCAGAGTTTATACTTGTCCGGTTTATACTTGGTCTAACGACATGTCTGTAGACAATTAGAATGCAACAAGTGTTGCTGGTCAAAACAACATTTAATTTATATCCGGTGGAATGTCTGTAGACCGTTGCTGCGACAGTTTCCTTGTAGCACTGAATGACCCAATTTTATTTCGTCACACTGTGGCAGTAGGTACTTTTCTGTAAGCTCGCCATTACCTTGCAAATAATAATGTTGTTGTGGGTTTATGTTCCTGTAATAATGAAGAAAACGTAGCTAAAGTTAAGCCATTGTCATTATTTGAACTAACTAGCTAGCAACGACCCAAAACATTGTTTCGAAAATTCCTAATTCTATGATTCCAAGACCGTTCTATTCATTACATTTCTATGTGTGCTGCTGCTGCATTGTGGGGGGAATTAGCTCGACTCTGAAGACTCCTTTGCTTGTTTCAGCTAGGGGTGAACAACTCCAGGATTTTTGGAGTTGTCTCCGACTGCTGTGGTGGGAGTCGAAGGAGTAGACTCTTGCTCGACTCCCAAAACACGCTGAAACGGCTGCACACACACACACACCACCTCATTATTGGAGAGTCCTACTAGGAAGTCTAATTTCGTTTTCTAGAGAGGACTGGCATGAGCATGATGCTGCCCACTTATCTTATAAAAATACTTTTGTTTGAATATAGAAGGTGATGTGTAGGAACTAGAAGGTGATGTGTCAGTGATATTTCTGCTGTGCGCAGCCTTGACCGAGCCCATGGGATGATGTGGTGCATGCCGATAAGCTTATTCTTTGCTGTGTTATATAGCCCTATCCAGACAGGACTAGTATTACTAGAGACGTTGGTTATGTAGGCAAATTATTATCCAAGCATGTGCATTATTCCAGAGGACAATTCACACAGGATTTGTTTTTTTTATGACAGAAGCCTGGAGTGGAGGTTTTTATTCTCGGCGTAAATATATTGTCTTGACGATAATAGGCTACACATAACTCGTGCTTGGCTGCCAAATGTATAAGTGACCCCATAATATTTAAATTGAGGAAGTGTGATCATAAATCATTATTTAAGCGATCCATGATAGATGTCCCTCCTAATAAAAATGCCCCCCATCCTGGTGATTTGAGCTGCTGGACAGTATTTGCACTTGAGATGCGTTTATGGATGAGAAAGTGAACTTGCCATTTAAATTTTTTTTTAGCTCAGTGCGGATTCGGGGTGGCCCTGCTTTGCAATTTATAGCTAGGACATCAACAGCCAGAGTTTAATTAAATAAGCTATAGGCATAATACTTTTTATTGCACATTTAGGTGTAATTAAACTGATGTATTTGTATTTATTAGGGATCCCCATTAGCTGTTGCCAAGGCACCAATATCGTCCGCTATTATCCTCAGTAATTTTTTCATCCAGGATATCAAACCCCGGTGGCTTGTAATTGTTGATAGACAACCATTTTTTTCAACTCTTCCACACTCACTTTTACGGAATTCAAAAGTACGATGCTTGTCTTTCATAATTTGGTCAGATATACTTGGATGTAGTGTCAGCGTTTGTTGCTGGCATTTCATGCCTAAATTTACTAATCTTGCCAATGAAAAAATCACTAAAGTAGTTGGCAATATCAGTGGGTTTTGTGATCAGATTTTGTGATTTTGCCATCTGATTCAATGAATGGAGCTAAGTTTGCCTTTTAGCCCAAAATGTCATTTAAGATTTTTACTATCATTCTTTATATAATGTATTTTTGTTTCATAGTAGGCTATAGTTTCTTATTTGTATTTAGTTTAGTCACAATATTTCTCAATTTGCAGTACCAAATTGGTTGTGCTGCCAGACTTATTTGCCATTCCTTTTGCCTCATCCCTCTCAACCATACCATTTTTCAACTCCTCATCAATCCAAGGAGATTTAACAGTTTTTAACAGTCATTTTCTTAATGGGTGCATGCTTATTAGTAACTGGAATAAGCAATTTCATAAATGTGTCAAGTGCAGCGTCTGGTTGCTCCTCCTTACACACCACAAACCAGCAAATATTATTTACATCATCAACATAAGAATCACTACAAAACTTATTGTATGACCTCTTATATACTATATTAGGCCCAGCCTTTGGAACTTTGGTTTTCCTAGATATGGCTACTATATTGTCATCACTACAGCCTATGGATTTGGATACCACTTTAAAGCAAATTTCTGCAGCATTAGTAAAGATGTGATCAACACATATTGATGATTTCAATCCTTTGCTGTTTGTAACTACCTGGTAGGTTGACTGATAACCTGAACCAGGTTGCAGGCACTGGTTAAAGTTTGCAGTTTTTTCTTGAGTGGGCAACTTGATGAAAGCCAGTCAATATCTAAAAACCTCTCTGTTGATATCACATACATTATCAAGCATTTCACACATATTATCCAGATACTGACTGTTAGCACTTTAGCGATGTTCAACTTCAATTCACTGGCACAATGTAGAATAGTTTAGCAATACGCCTACTCGTTGATAGCCTAATATTTATTTTAATATACTTTGTGAATATTTGAGGCACTGCAAGACAAGACAATGCGAGATAAAGATTACCAAGTTATAGCCTATACGCACGGTTCCGACTGTCTGTCTGCCTGCCCCTCTCTCCCTCGCCTGCTCTTTCTCTTTGCTATTAATCTCAGATTACATTGCTATGAAAGATGGGAGTATGTGTTTTGTCTTCGGTCTGTTGTGTGTAGAATAGCTTAGCCTTCTCATTGATAGCCCCTACCTGATAGCCCCTGATCATTGCATTCATTTGCTTAGCCTATTATTAGACCATAAACGAGGTGGAGATGGAGCTGAAACACTGGAATCCTCTTCTCACAGGGCATCTTTCATACGAGGGAATTTCAGACTCAAACTGGTTTCCCATTTTTGGCCCAATGTAAACCTAGACCCAAATGTGTCATTTGCCACTGTCCAATGAGATAGTTTGAGAGTTGAGACAAACATAGTTTTATTTTCCTGATTGATGATATTACTTTAGAGTCCACTGCCCGAGTCTGTATTGCTGATGACTGGCCAGTGAACCCTCAGTAAATAAGCATACTGGTTTGCTTTTAATGATCTGTTATCCGTTATATATTAGCTTTCCAGTAGGAAATGAAATTAAACACCCCTATGCTCGTTAACATAGTCAGACCAGACAGTTCCTCTGACTGAGGCATTTGGGAGATTGTGGTGTGAGGACTTGGCGGAGTTCAGCCTGGCATTAATGGTAGTAATGGAGCGTTCGGACCCCTTCACAACAGCACGTCCCCAGTTTTCACTCGGGGCTAGGTTCTACACATTGACTTTCTTTCACTGAGCAAAACCAGATTGCTTTGAGTTACAGGGGCAGCACTTAGACACATCAACTGATGAAGAGTGTCTTCGTCCAGGGTGTGTGTTCACTGTCACTGTATTATAGCTGGCGATATATGGCTAGTTTATTTGATTGTTAAGCAAAGAATGAGAACTTCCAGGACTCACAGAATGCAGTTTCTTCCTAACCCTTTGCGCTCCCTCTGCTGTCCTCAGTTGTGAAAGCATGAGGCTTTCTACAGTTTTATACTCTGGCAACATCAAAAGGAAAAGCAGTTATGAAGATTTAATGTCCAATAATAAAATGCAAAAACAAAAGCAGCATAAAGTGACCACTGTGGAAAACTAAGCTGTGAGAAGATACTGTATCTACTTCCAAATCACATTGAATCTCACACAACCAAGAGTAGGATGCAAAGTTTGCATTGATGATTTGACTGACCAAACTTGTCTCTCTCTTACACAGGTATCGCAATCCCCATTCCCATCAAGGGGCTGAGAAACTACCATCTTCCAAACAATGTTACCTTTAACAGCAACCACACCTGCCTATTGAAACCAGACAGCTTCCGAGAGTTCATCATGTTTGGCTCCATGACAGCTTTTTTCATCCCTTTAACCATCATGATGGTCATCTACCTGCTCACCATTCAGGTGTTGCGCAAGAAAGCTTTTCTGCTCAGGTCAAAGGTCACCCAGCGTTTCACTCGCCCAACCGTCTCCACAGTCTTCCAGAGGGAGCAGTCCATGGCCTCTCCCACAACTGAGAAACTGCCGGGAAACCCCACCTCTCCCACCAACCCCATCACAAGTGACGAGATCCCCATCCGTCGCATGTCCACCCTGGGCAAGAAGTCCATGCAAAACCTGACCAATGAGCAGCGTGCCTCCAAGGTGCTGGGCATCGTCTTCCTGCTGTTTGTGGTCATGTGGTGCCCATTCTTCATCACTAACATCACCTCTGTGCTTTGTGCCAGCTGCGACGTCCATGTGATCGGCAGTCTGATGGAGATCTTTGTGTGGGTGGGCTATGTGTCATCAGGTATCAACCCGCTGGTCTACACCCTCTTTAACAAGACCTTCCGCCAGGCCTTCACACGCTACATCACCTGTAACTACAGCAGCATCAGTAATGGGCCAGCCAGCCATACAAGAGAACAGCATTGCTGTAGGAATCTGACACGGATCTCCTTCCGTTCATCTGTGGCGGAGAACTCTAAGCTGTTCATGAAGCGGGGAATGAAGAACGGCATCGGGCCGGTGAGCTATCAGAGTCAACTGAGCCGTCGGCAAGCACCATTGCAGTCATCTAGCAGCGTTCTCCTGGACACTCTACTCCTTACCGAAAATGAGGATTGCAAACCCGAAGAGCATGTCAGTTACTTGTAGGCCTTTCGGAAAATGCAGTCAGCAAAAGGGAAACAATTTGAACCAGAAAGTCACACCAAGGCTTGAGTTATGAGCTCCCCAGGGGATTACCTTCCATGAGCATCACCTTCTAGTTCCTACACATGGTTTCTTTGCTATTCAAGAAAACAGTGTGCTCTCAAGGGGAAAACAAAAGGAGATGTCGATCTCTGTCAAACACTTTGGCAAGAAATAAGAGGCTCTCTGTACAGAGATAGCTGAACATTATGAATAAAATGAGACATCAAATAGGTGTGTTGAGGTGGTTGCCCTCAATAAAAGATAACCTGACAAGGGTCAGGTCAGATTGTCCTTAAGAAAGCCGCAAGAGAAATACGTAAGGAATGAAGACATATGACTGTCTGGAAACTCTCTCAGTGGATACAATGTCTATTCCAATGCTAATCCTGTCACCTTGGGCTATTTAGTTCTCTGCTATGGACAATTTCCATTGAGGAGATGACATTCTTACCTATTGAGAGGACAAACACTTCACCTTATAAACTAGACATTCAGCCTCAACATCACACAAAATAGTTTATAAATACCAAAAAATTGCAGTTAAAATGGGTGGTAAGTGCTTTCATGAATATTAACAGATTTAATTGTATAGTCACAGGTCCTATTTTCCCAAACTGTTAAAGCATCCAAGTGGATTATTATATATAAATACAACAAAGACAAAACCTTTGCAAAAGGGAAGCTTGTCAAATACAAATGTATAGCCTACAGATGGATATGTATTTAGCATAAAGTGCTGGTTCATAAATTGATAAAACTGTGCTTGGCTAAAAGAAAAGCCATAAGTATGTCATTTTTTTACAGTTCTTAAAGGGGCAATCAGCAGTTGAAACAATAACAAAGCGTCGTCCCCACCTCTGTTCCAGTAAAAAGCTGAGGGATGGGGCTGGAGAAATGTAACCACTCAAATTCATAGACAGAGCTATGGATGCAAGGACTGACCATCCATGATATAAAAACTAGTTTAAACATGTTTTGAAGCTATAACAGGGTCTGACATTAACGATGGCCAATGGAACTCGTCAGTCACTGGCCCAGGAACTTTTCTGCGCATTTTCGTGTTCCAGCTCAGCATTTACCCGCTCTGTCGCAGCGTACCATTGAAGACTACACGCGGTAAAGTCATACCATTTGTATTTGAGCAATACGATTGACCATTCATTGAAGCATCACTTGTTCCCGCAAGTCACAACTAGTCAAGCAGCACATTAGATTATTTTTGATTTTATTAGCCGATGCCAATGGCCTTCACACAGCACACGCAAGCTGTCCTGAGCAAAATAAACGCTCAATAATCCATTCGCTCATTTACCTTTGGGAAAGTAATATACAACCTTCAATAGAGAACATACAGTACTAGCAATATGCTGGCTACTGTTGATAGTCTGCAAAAAGAAAGTTACAAAAAGACACCTAGCATTTGTCTTGGCTAGCCTACTGTAGACAGTTGATATATCTAAAATGTAAATGTCAATGTAATATCTTTTGGAATGTTGGTCTTAAAGGGGCAGCGTCCTATTTTGAGATGTGAAAAAATATTCTCAAAACGACATACTTTAGAAACAAATGAATGCATTTAATACAATGTTTAATAATAATGACTCGCATTGCAAAATTATATTACACAGCTTTTTAATAACCAAAATGTAGCCTATTAATAGCTGAATATAGAGAGAAGCATGCCAATCTATAGGCCCCAATGCATTTAAAAACAACATGTTCTGGTGCTAGTCATTGGCTGCTAACAGCTGTAACTGGCAAGCACAAAAACAGTCAACTTCTGGAGTACAGACCCCAAGAAACAGTCATATCGCCCTCAAGTGGGAAAAGAAAGAAAACTGTTCATAAAAATAAATAAATATATAGAGGCATATTTAGACAAAAGAAATTACACTGTAAATGATAACCATTAGCGCAGGATTTTTTTATTTTATTTTTTTATGCTGGAAGTGAATGCTGGAATTAAACAATTAACTACGCAAAAGGTGTGTGCATTAAGGAAATAGAAGCCTGTCTCTAATTAGCGCCCATTTTGTTCAGTGATTTATACAAATAAACACCCAGGCTATTAATTAATTGATGTTTTTTACGGTAGAGGAGTGTTACTTTGTTTAATACTCCAGGCCACAAGGTCGCAGTAGCTTGTTTGGCTTGTGCCTGCTGTAGCTAATGTAAGCCAACTAGCAAGCTGTGCTAATGTTGTTGCTAGCTAGAATTTTTTGAAAGCCCTTGTTGATTTACATTTAAGTCATTTAGCAGATGCTCTTTTCCAGAACGACTAACAGTTAATACATTCATCTTAAGAGGGATAATCCACCCCAAAACACAAATACCTACGCTTAACAGAGTGAAATAGCTATATTTTTGTCATTATAACAAGGTTGGTAGAAACATGAAAATCGTTGTGAAATCAGTTGCAGCTCAAGTCGACTACAAAACCCACAATGCAATGTTCTCTCCCCGGGCTCGCTGGCTAAATAGCTAGCTAGTAAACGTAGCTACACACAATAATACCAAAGTCAATATCAGTATATTAAGTAGCTAGCTGTAAAATCGGTTCAGCTTGCAGTTCCTCTCAGCCCAGAGCGAGTGCAGAGTATGTTGCTATGGCAACAACGGCCCCTTCCCACGTTTCCCACAGACACACAGGGCGCATTCCGAGATGATATCTTGAAGGAGAAACAGAGTTGAATAATTTGGTCCACTATTTTCATTGAACACATCCAAGTGAAATATATACTTTGTCATGACGATATAAAACGGATGGATGTGTTGCACATACCATCCATTGGCTGATTTGGCAATCTAGAGTGTAGGTAATTGTTTTAAAAGTGTTATGAAATGTGATCGTGTGTTATCCCCCATCTCCAGTGACGAGAACCATGTAGATATGACGCGTTCCTACACAATTTCCTCATTTCACAGACTGCACACTTAAATCATGGGGATTTTTCTTTTTTACCCACTGATAAAACATAGGCTTTCAGCTAATTGACAGGCGTTTCATGATTTTTTTATTCTGGGGGTGGATTATCCCTTTAAAGATAGCTAGGTGGGACTAGAGTGGTTAAGGTGACCGTATTACCGTCATGAGTCTCGACCGCAGTAAAATTTCAGCCAATTTTGGTAAACTAAGTGTGGTTTGCTTAATTTTTTGTCCAGTATGAACACTCCAAAGGAACTCAGACCCCTCAAAAGAGCTCCCGAAGCGAACCGAAAAGACCATCTCGAGAGGTGGTCAGAGTTGAATAGTGTGAGAAGACAACATATTTGGTTTAAAAAATCACAACACAGGGTAGGCTACATAATAAATAATTGCTCTTAAGGGGCAGTAGCTTACATTAGGTGTACAATTTTTAATTACAGCATTATTTAATCTGCAGTTATTATTCTGCTACCAATCATATTTACATGTTAATAGTATCTTCAGATTGCATTTAGTTAAAAGATGAGACAATAATTGTAATCTATTAGCTTCCAAAATGTAAGTCGGTATATATCTATACTGAACAAAAATATAAAACGCAACGTATAAAGTGTTGGTCCCATGTTTCATGAGCTGAAATAAAGATCACAGAAATGTTCCATACACACAAAAAGCTTATTTCTCTCTAATTTTGTGCACAAATCTGTTTACATCCCTGTTAGTGAGCATTTCTCCTTTGTCAAGATTTCCATCCACCCGACAGGTGTGGCATATCAAGAAGCTGATTAAACAGCATGATCATTACACAGGTGCACCTTGTGCTGGGGACAATAAAAAGCAACTAAAATGTGCAGTTTTGTCACACAACACAATGCCACGGACGTCTCAAGTTTTGAGGGAGTGTGCAATTGGCATGCTGACTGCAGGTATGTCCACCAGAGCTGTTGCCAGAGAATAAAATGTTCATTTCTCTAGCATAAGCCACCACCAACATCATTTAGAGAATTTTGGCAGTAAGTCCAACCTGCCTCACAACCGCAGACCATGTGTAACCACGCCAGCCCAGGACCTCATCATCTGGCTTTTTCACATGCGGGATCGTCGGAGAGACCAGCCACCCAGACAGCTGATGAAACTGAGGAGTATTTCTGTCTGTAATAATGCCCTTTCGTGGGGAAAAACTCATTCTGATTGGCTAGGCCTGGCTCCACAGTGGGTGGGCCTGCCTCCCAAGTAGGTGGGCCTATGCCCTCCTAGGCCCACACTTGGCTGCGCCCCTGCCCAGTCATGTGAAATCCATAGATTAGGGCCTAATGAATTTATTTCAATTTACTGATTTCCTTATATGAACTAACTCAGAAAAGTTTAAGTTTTGGTTCAGTATAGCTGTCTGATAATACATTCTGATGGAATGGCTTGTCCTGCACATGGTAAAAACCCAGAGTGCATTGTGTGAATGTTGGAAAAAGATCTTGGTTCCTTTCTAAACATAGCAATGTCAATGCAAAGAGGATTCTGACCACAAAATAGGTTAAGTGAACTGGCAAAAGAGTTGAGTCCTCATTCAAAGGCTAGAGCAGTTTGAATACAGTCCTTTCAAAACGCACCTTACTGATCGATCAATTTGAATCAATAACAGGTTGAAATTGAGAGGAAAACATGGTCGTTGTGGATGTTGTTTCAAAGCCTAACAACAAAATGGACAGCGCTTTCCAAGGTGATGATTCATTTTAAAACACCCATCCTATTAGAGCTTATGCATATGCCTATATATAACTCTGTAAGCCGCCCTGAACAATCAATGAACAAATAGCGTTGCCAAGGCCTATACATTCTCTCCCAGATTCATGAATAGGACGTTTGGAGTGTAGCATAAGGCAATCAGCCCATCCAGTATGCATAATAATACAGTCCACAATCAAAAGAGACTACTAGAATTTGTTTAATTCTGGAGTATAGGCTAGACCAAGACATCTTAAATATAATTGTTCTGTTGTGCGTAATATGCGGTAGGCTATATGACGAACGGCACAATCATTATTTTAATTCATTTTTTCTTATATATCAGTACCAGTCAAAGGTTAAGGGTTTTTCTTTATTTTACTATTTTCTACATTGTAGAATAGTGAAGACATCAAAACTATGAAATAACACATATGGAAACATGTACTAACCAAAAAAGTGTTAAACAAATCAAAATACATGACAGCTTTGCACACTCTTGGCATTCTCTCAATCAGCTTCATGAGGAATGCCTTTCCAACAGTTTTGAAGGAGTTCACACATGCTGAGCACTTGTTGGCTGCTTTTCCTTCACTCTGCAGTCCAACTCATCCCAAACCATCTCAATTGGGTTGATTGTGGAGGCCAGGTCATCTGATGGAGCACTCCATCACTCTCCTACTTGGTCAAATAGCCCTTACACAGCCTGAAGATGTGTGTTGGGTCATTGTCCTGTTGAAAAACAAATTATAGTCCCACTAAGCCCAAACCAGATGGGATGGCGTATCTCTGCAGAATGCTGTGGTAGCCATGCAGGTTAAGTATGCCTTGAATTCTAAATAAAATCACAGATAGTGTCACCAGCAAAGCACCCCCACACCAACACACCATGCTTCACAGTGGAAAGCACAGATGCAGAGATCATCCATTCACCTACTCTGCGTCTCACACAGACACGGCGGTTGGAACCAAACATCTCAAATTTGAACTCATCAGACCAAAGGACAGATTTCCACCGGTCTAATGTCCATTGCTCGTGTTCCTTGGCCCAAGAAAGTCTCTTCTTCTTATTGGTGTCCTTTAGGAGTGGTTTCTTTGCAGCAATTCGACCATGAAGGCCTGATTCACGCAGTCTCCTCTGAACAGTTGATGTTGAGATGTGTCTGTTACTTGAACTCTGAAACACTTATTTGGGCTGCAATCTGGAGGTACAGTTAACTCTAATGTATCCTCTGCAGCAGAGGTAACTCTGGGTCTTCCTTTCCTGTGGCGGTCCTCATGAGCGCTAGTTCCATCATAGCGCTTGATGGTTTTTGTGACTGCACTTTAAGAAACTTTCTTGAAATTTTACGGATTGACTGACCTTCATGTCTTAAAATAATGATGGACTGTTGTTTCTCTTTGCTTATTTGAGCTGTTCTTGCCATAATATGGACTTGGTCTTTTACCAAATAGGGCTATCTTCTGTATAGCACCCCTCCCTTGTCACAACACAACTGATTGGCTCAATCAGAAATGCCACAAATTAACTTTTAACAAGGCACATCCGTTAATTGAAATGCATTCCAGGTGACTACCTCATGAAGCTGGTTGAGAGAATGCCAAGAGTGTGCAAAGCTGTCATCAAGGCAAAGGGTGGCTATTTGAACACTTTTTTGGTTACTACATGATTCCATATGTGTTATTTCATAGTTTTGATGTCTTCACTATTATTCTACAATGTAGAAAATAGTAAAAATAAAGAAAAACCCTGGAATGAGTAGGTGTGTCCAAACTTTTGACTGGTACTGTGTGTACACACACACAATACCATTCAAAAGTTTGGGTTCCTTTAGAAATGTCCATGTTTTCGAAAGAAAAGCAATTTCTTCTCCATTAAAATAACATAAAATTGATCAGAAATACAGTAGACATTGTTAATGTTGTAAATGGCTATTGTAGTTGGAAACGGCAGATTTTTAATGGAATATCTACATAGGCGTACAGAGGCCCATTATCAGCAACCATCAGTCCTGTTTTCCAAAGGCACGTTGTGTTTGCTAATCCAAGTGTATCATTTTAAAAAGGCTAATTGATCATTAGAAAATCATTTTGCAATAATGTTAGCACATCTGAAAACTGTTGCGCTGATTAAAGAAGCAATAAAACTGGCCTTCACTAAATAGTACCCACAAAACACCAGTCTCAGTGAACGTCAAGAGTGAAGAGGCAACTCCGGGATGCTGACCTTCTAGGCAGAGTTGCAAAGAAAAAGCCATATCTCAGACTGCCCATCTTAATCTTTTATTTTTATTGGCCAGTCTGAGATATGGCTTTTTCTTTGCAACTCTGCCTAGAAGGTCAGCATCCCGGAGTTGCCTCTTCACTGTTGACGTTGAGACTGGTGTTTTGCAGGTACTATTTAATGAAGCTGCCAGTTGAGGACCTGTGAGGCGTCTGTTTCTCAAACTAGACACTAATGTATTTGTCCTCTTGCTCAGTTGTGCACCGGGGCCTCCCACTCCTCTTTCTATTCTGGTTAGAGCCAGTTTGCGCTGTTCTGTGAAGGGAGTAGTACACAGCGTTGTATGAGATCTTCAGTTTCTTGGCAATTTCTCGCATGGAATAGCCTTCATTTCTCAGAACATGAATAGACTGACAAGTTTCAGAAGAAAGTTATTAGTTTTTGCCACAATTGCTGATGATCCAGATACTCAACTAGTCTCAAGAAGGCCAGTTTTATTGCTTCTTCAATCAGCACAACAGTTTTCAGCTGTGCTAACATAATTGCAAAAGGGTTTTCTAATGATCAATTAGCCTTTTAAAATGATAAACTTGGATTAGCAAACACAACGTGCCATTGGAAAACAGGACTGATGGTTGCTGATAATGGGCCTCTGTACGCCTATGTAGATATTCCATAATATATCAGCAGTTTCCAGTTACAATAGCCATTTACAACATTAACAATATCTACTGTATTTCTGATCAATTTGATGTTATTTTAATGGACAAAAAATTGCTTTTCTTTCGAAAACATGGACATTTCTAAGGGACCCCAAACTTTTGAACGGTGGTGTGTGTGTGTGTGTGTGTATATATATATATATATATATATATATATATATATATACACATATATATATACATACATACACACAGCTGCAGAAAAGATTAAGAGACCACTGCTAAATTATCAGTTTCTCTGGTTTTACTATTTATAGGTATGTGTTTGGGTAAAAATAACATTTTTGTTTTATTCTATAAACTACTGACAACATTTCTCCCAAATTCCAAATAAGAATATTGTCATTTAGAGCATTTATTTGCAGAAAATGACAACTGGTCAAAATAACAAAAAATATGCAGTGTTGTCAGACCTCGAATAATGTAAAGAAAATAAGTTCATGTTCATTTTTAAACAACACAATAGTAATGTTTTAACTTAGGAAGAGTTCAGAAATCAACATTTTGTGGAATAACCATGATTTTCACTCACAGCTTTCATGCGTCTTGGTATGCTCTCCACCAGTCTTTCACATTGATGTTGGGTGACTTTATGCCACTCCTGGCGTAAAAATTCAAGCAGCTCGGCTTTGTTTGATGGCTCGTGACCATCCATCTTCCTCTTGATCACATTCCAGAAGTTTTCAATGGGGTTCAGGTCTGGAGATTGGGATGGCCATGACAGGGTCTTGATCTGGTGGTCCTACATCCACACCTTCATTGACCTGGCTGTGTGGCATGGCGCATTGTCCTGCTGGAAAAACCAATCCTCAGAGTTGGGGAACAATGTCAGAGCAAAAGGAAGCAAGTTTTTTTTCAAGGACAACCTTGTACGTGGCTTGATTCACGCGTCCTTCACAAAGACAAATCTGCCCAATTCCAGCCTTGCTGAAGCACCCCCAGATCATCACTGATCCTCCACCAAATTTCACAGTGGGTGCGAGACACTGTGGCTTGTAGGCCTCTCCAGGTCTCCGTCTAACCATTAGACGACCAGGTGTTGGGCAAAGCTTAAAATTGGACTCATCAGAGAAGATTACCTTACTCCAGTCCTCTACGGTCCAATCCTTATGGTCTTTTGCAAACTTCAGCCTGGCTCTTCTTTGCTTCTCATTGATGAAGGGCTTTTAGGAGCCTGTTTCGAACCGCCCTCGCCTTGCACTTCACCCCAGCTGCCGTTTGCCATTCTTTTTGTAGGTCACTTGATGTCATCCTACGGTTGTTGAATGACATTCGAATGAGTTGGCGTCATCCTGGTCAGTAGAGAGTCGTTTTCGCCCTCTGCCAGTCTGTAGCTTTGTTGTCCCCAATGTCTGCTGCTTGACTTTGTTCTTATGAACCGCCGTCTTTGAAATTTTAAGGATGGAAGCAATCTGCCGCTCACTGTATCCCTCTGCCAGTAAAGCCAGAATTGAACCATTCTTTTCCTCACTCAAAACGTTCCTTTTCAACTCTTTTGGCATGGTCAATAGTTATTTTTTGATTAATATTACTTTTGGAGGTACTATTAGCACTGTTTTTGCCATCCAGCTGGTACTATTGCAAGACGATCGTGATGACCACAGCAGTGGTTTTTATACTTTTCCCCGTTAAATAAGATTTAGTTCAGGTGATCACCTAATCAGTACCTAATTCAGTAGAATGAGGTACGCCTGTGTTGGAATTCAACAGACACTGGAATGGAATGGCTGTCATACATGTAGAGATGCTGATTTAAGAAAAATCTGCAGTGGTCTCAATTTTTTCCAGAGCTGTATGTATATGTATATATATATATTTGTATTTTCATAATTAATAGGCAGACATTACCTTTAGATACAGAATATCTCATCACTGTGCTTTTCCATCTCCTCCTCTCTGTCCTTCATTCCTATCTCAAGCGCGCAGAGAGAGGGGCTGCCAACAGTTTAATGAAATATGTTTAGTTGTGAAAACATTACTAATCGATGTTTCCGAACAGATTTCACTTGGTTTCCCAAATTAAGCACTGGGTAGCTGCAGGAACAGGGTTGGAGAGCCCATGGCATACAGAGTTTGGGTGGAATATTACCTGTGGCGCAGTGAGAGGCTGCATGCTCCTCAAACAGTGTGTGGACACCCATTCAAAATTAGTGGATTCGGTTATTTCAGCCACACCCGTTGCTGACAGGTGTATAAAATCAAGCACACAGCCATGCAATCTCCATAGAGAAACATTGGCAGTAGAACGGCCCGTACTGAAGAGCTCAGTGACTTTCAACGTGGCACTGTCATAGGATGCCACCTTTCCAACAAGTCAGTTTGTCAAATTTCTGCCCTGCTAGAGCTGCCCTGGTCAACTGTAAGTGCTGTTATTGTAAAGTGAAAACGTCTAGGAGCAACAACGGCTCAGCCGCGAAGTGGTAGGCCACACAAGCTCACAGAACGGGACCGCGGAGTGCTGAAGCACGTAAAAATTGTCTGTCCTCGGTTGCAACACTCAATACAGAGTTCCAAACTGCCTCTGGAAGCAACGTCAGCACAAGAACTGTTCGTCGGGAGCTTCACGAAATGGGTTTCCATGGCCGAGCAGCCGCACACAAGCCTAAAATCACCATCAGCAATGCCAAGCGTCGGCTAGAGTAGTGTAAAGCTCGCCACCATTGGACTCTGGTGCAGTGGAAATGCGTTCTCTGGAGTGAACAATCACGCTTCACCATCTGGCAGTGCGACGGACGAATCTGGGTTTGGCGGATGCCAGGAGAACACTACCTGCCCCCACCTGGTGGAGGAGGAATAATGGTCAGGGGCTATTTTTCATGGTTCGGGCTAGGCTCCTTAGTTCCAGTGAAGGGAAATCTTAACGCTACAGTATACAATGACATTCTAGACAATTCTGTGCTCCAACTTTGTGGCAACAGTTTGGGGAAGGCCCTTTCCTGTTTCAGCATGACAATGCCCCCGTGCAAAAAGCGATGTCCATACAGAAATGTTTGTCGACATTGGTGTGGAAGAACTTGACTGGTCTGCACAGTGCCCTGACCTCAACCCCATCGTACACCTTTGGGATGAATTGAAACGCTGACTGCGAGCCAGGCCTAATCGCCCAACATCAGTGCCCGACCTCACAAATGCTCGTGGCTGAATTGAAGCAAGATCCTAGCGGCTACAATATTATTTCTCAGCTGCTCATATTAAGCACGTTCAGCTATAAAAACAGAGTAGCCTACCCGGCATGATTGTAAAACTAACTGCGAGAAAGCGGCCTTCATTCGCTATTCGAGTGCATATGGATTACATGTATTTTTTCCCCTGCACATTTGATAATGGGATGGGCCATTCTATATCGAAACAAATTTTACATATTAGTAAAGACAAGATTAAATTGAGAATAGTCTGATGGGTGAAAATATGATCACTTGATGAGAGAACAGCGTGTGCGGCCTGAGGCAAGAACAGAGTGCAAGCTTTTTTTGCGACTTTCTCAAATCATCAATAGCTTATAGTCGCATCATGCAACCCATTTTTGTTTTGATTTCTAAGACATTCTAAGGTTTGTATCATTCACAACTAAAGTTACCAAATAACTAAATCTAGCGTATAAGACTTGTTTCAAATGATCACTTTTACGCTCAACATAGCCACATCATATGCACACTCGCTCCGGAATGGGAATAATATCCTTTCTATTTTATTCAGCCAAGTTCAATTATATTCTTCTTACTATAAAATCATATAATATAAAATAACGTCAAGAGAGACTTAAGCATATTTTGTCCGCTAAATGAACTAGCATACGGCATGGCGCATAGCCAGATGACACAGTAGGCCAACTCTTTTCTGTTCTTCTGAGATTTTTTTTATATCATAACATTTCTTTAGACCTGCCTAAAATAAATAATGGATTTATTGTGATGTTGTATATTAAATGGATTTATTACTTCTTTTTTTTAATGTAGATGTTCCAAAAGATGCGCATTAGCGGCTTGTATGGCAGTCTGGACCTATGGCAGTCTCTATGGGGGTGCCACAGGGTTCAATTCTTGGGCCGACACTTTTCTCCGTGTATATCAATGATGTCGCTCTTGCTGCTGGTGACTCTCAGATCCACCTCTACGCAGACGACACCATTTTGTATACATCTGGCCCTTCATTGGACACTGTGTTAACAAACCTCCAAACGAGCTTCAATGCCATACAACAATCCTTCAGTAGCCTTCAACTGCTCTTAAACACTAGTAAAACTAAATGCATGCTTTTCAATCGAACGCTGCTAGCACCCGCCCACCCGACTAGAATCACCACTCTCGACGGGTCTGACCTAGAGTATGTGGACAACTACAAATACCTAGGTGTCTGGTTAGACTGTAAACTCAACTTCCAGACTCACATAAAGAATCTCCAATCCAAAGTTAAATCTAGGATCGGCTTCCTATTTCGCAACAAAGCCTCCTTCACTCATGCTGCCAAACATGCCCTCGTAAAACTGACTATCCTACCGATCCTTGACTTCGGCGATGTCATTTATAAAATAGCCTCCAACACTCTACTCAGCAAATTGGATGTAGTCTATCACAGTGCCATCCGTTTTGTCTCCAAAGCCCCATACACTACCCACCACTGTGACCTGTACGCTCTTGTTGGCTGGTCCTCACTACATGTTCGTCGTCAAACCCACTGGCTCCAGGCCATCTATAAATCACTGCTAGGCAAATCCCCACCTTATCTTAGCTCATTGGTCACCATAGCAGCACCCACCCGTAGTCTGCGCTCCAGCAGGTATATCTCACTGGTCATTCCCAAAGCCAACACCTCCTTTGGCCGCCATTCCTTCCAGTTCTCTGCTGCCAATGACTGGAACGAATTGCAAAAATCTCTGAAGCTGGAGACTCTTATCTCCCTCAATAACTTTAAGCATCAGTTGTCAGAGCACCTTACCGATCACTGCACCTGTACACAGCCCATCTGAAATTAGCCCACCCAACTACCTCATCCCTATATTGTTATTTATTTTGCTCTTTTGCACCCCATTATCTCTATTTGCACATAATCTCTTGCACATCTAGCATTCCAGTGTTAATACTATTGTAATTATTCTGCACTATAGCCTATTTATTGCCTTACCTCCATAACTTGCTACATTTGCACACACTGTATATATATTTTCTGTTGTATCTCTGACTTTATGTTTTTTTTTTTACCCCATATGTAACTCTGTGTTGTTTTTTGTTGCACTACTTTGCTTTGTCTTGGCCAGGTCACAGTTGTAAATGAGAACCTGTTCTCAACTGGTTTACCTGGTTAAATAAAGGTGAAATAAAAAAAATAAAAGTATGCGGAGGCCTGGAGATGCTAAACGTGTATGTTAATTACAGTCGATTTGTTTCTGAATGAAGCATCTCCCTCTTCGAGAGTCAGTGGAGTAGCTAGCTAGCTAGCTATGTTGTGGTAAATGGCGATGCCAACCGTTTAGCTAACATTAGCTAGTAAGCGAACAGGCACTGGCATTATGGGTTAATGAAGAGTGAATTAAATTATTTCTTAATCATCTTGCTAGATAGCTAACTTGGTAAAGCATTTAGTGTTGTGTGCATTGTGCAGTACCTACAAACCCATTAGTTTCTTATCAAGTGTGTGAGACTGCCTGGCTCAGTTAGCAAGCTAACGTTAGCTAACTAAATAATGAGCAGGTGCAAATTATCAAAACTGAATCCAACAGAAAAATCCTTCATGCACAAAACTAGATGTAAAGACTTGCTTTAGGAAAAAAATATGTATTATGCAGCTTTATTGTTTTAGTTAGAACAATTCTGATGAAAAGGGGTTGGATAACACTGGGAAAAGTGCCCCCTTTATTTTCACTTCTGTTGGCTTCCTCACGTGGAGGTTTGTGCTCTCTGATTGGCTCAATGTCAAGTAGAAACGGCAGGTTCGTCGGTACCAGGTCGGTACACAGCAGAGACGTATTTTGTTCTAGCAAGAGAAGGAATGGCCTCCTACTGTGCAAAGTACCTATTGGCAGTCAGATTTCTCGGTGTGTCTGTACCATAACGTTAGTTATACTCGGGTGCTCATGCATGGGCACAGACTTAGGTCCTGTTCCTCTGCCCAGGCGTTGCTGATGCATGCCATATTTTACAACGCCTGGATAGGTATTTTAAGTAACAGCTACCCACATCATATAGCTTTGCTCGCCTGAGGTAGACTATCTCATGATAAGCTGTAGACCACACTATTTACCAAGAGTTTTCATCTATATTTTTCGTAGATGTCTATTTACCACCACAAACCGATGCTGGCACTAAGACTGCACTCAATGAGCTGTATAAGGGCATAAGCAAACAGGAAAACGCTCATCCAGAGGCAGCGCTCCTAGCGAGCATCCTGACTGGTTGCATCACTGCCTGGTATCTCTATTTGCACATAATCTCTTGCACATCTAGCATTCCAGTGTTAATAATAATTGTAATTATTTTGCACTATAGCCTATTTATTGCCTTACCTCCATAACTTGCTACATTTGCACACACTGTATATATATTTTCTGTTGTATTTTATGACCTTATGTTTTTTTTACCCATATGTAACTCTGTGTTGTTGTTTTTATCGCACTGCTTTGCTTTATCTTGGCCAGGTCGCAGTTGTAAATGAGAACTTGTTCTCAACTGGCTTACCTGGTTAAATAAAGGTGAAATAAATAAATAAAATAAAAATAATGCAGGGAAACTTAAATCCGGTCTACCTAATTTCTACCAGCATGTTAAATGTGCAACCAGATGGGGAAAAAAAACTCTAGACCACCTTTACTCAACACACAGACGCGTACAAAGCTCTCCCTCCATTTGGCAAATCTGACCATAATTCTATCCTCCTGATTCCTGCTTATAAGCAAAAACTAAAGCAGTAAGCACCAGTGACTCGGTTAATAAGGAAGTGGTCAGATGACGCAGATGCTAAGCTACAGGACTGTTTTGCTGGCACAGACTGGAATATGTTCCAGGATTCTTCCGATGGCATTGAGGAGTACACCACATCAGTCACTGGCTTCATCAATAAGTGCATCGATGACGCCGTCCCCGCAGTGACCGTACGTACATACCCCAACCAGAAGCTATGGATTACAGGCACCATCCGCACTGAGCTAATGGTTAAAGCTGCCGCTTTCAAGGAGCGGGACTCTAAACCGGACGCTTACAAGAAATCCCGCTATGCCCTCCGACGAACCATCAAACAGGCAAAGAGTCAATACAGGACTAAGATTGAAATCGTACTACACCGGCTCTCACGCTCGTCGGATGTGGCAGGGCTTGCAAACTATTACAGACTACAAAAGGGAAGCACAGCTGCGAGCTGCCCAGTGACACGAGCATACCAGACGAGCTAAATCACTTCTATGCTCGCTTCGAGGCAAGCAACACTGAAGCATGTTTCAAGCAGACCACCATAGTCCCTGTGCCCAAGAACGTATGTAGCCATGAAGTGCTTTGAAAGGTTGGTCATGGCTCACATCAACACCATTAACCCAGAAACCCTAGACCCACTCCAATTTGCATACCGCCCCAACAGATCCACAGATGATGCAATCTCTATTGCACTCCACACTGCCCTTTCCCACCTGGACAAGAGGGACACCTACGTGAGAATGCTGCTCATTGACTACAGCTCAGCGTTCAACACCATAGTGCCCTCAAAGCTCATCACTAAGCTAAGGACCCTAGGACTAAACACCTCCCTCTGCAACTAGATCCTGGTCTTCATGACGGGCCGCCCCCAGGTGGTAAGGGTAGGTAACAACACATCTGCCACACTGATCCTCAACACAGGGGCCCCTCAGGGGTGCGTGCTCAGTCCTCTCGTGTACTCCCTGTTCACCCATGACTGCATGGCCAGGCACCATCATTAAGTTTGCTGACGACACAAAAGCGGTAGGCCTGATCACCAACAACGATGAGACAGCCTATAAGGAGGAGGTCAGAGACCTGGCCATGTGGTGCCAGGATAACATCCTCTCCCTCAACAAGATCAAGACAAAGGAGATGATTGTGGACTACAGGAAAAAGAAGAGGACCAAGCACGCCCCCATTCTCATTGACGGGGCTGTAGTGGAGCAGGTTGAGAGCTTCAAGTTCCTTGGTGTCCACATCACCAACAAACTATCATGGTCCAAACACACCAAGACAGCCGTGAAGAGGGCACGACAAAGCCTACTCCCCCTCAGGAGACTGAAAAGATTAGGCATGGGTCCTCAGACCCTCAAAAAGTTATACAGCTGCACCATCGAGAGCATCCTGACTGGTTGCATCACTGCCTGGTATGGCAACTGCTCGGCCTCTGACCGCAAGGCACTTCAGAGGGTAGTGCGTACGGCCCTGTACATCACTGAGGCCAAGCTTCCTGCCATCCAGGACCTCTATACCAGGCAGTGTCAGAGGAAGGCCCTAAAAATGGTCAAAGACTCCAGTCACCCTAGTCATTGACTGTTCTTTCTGCTACCGCACGGCAAGCGGTACCGGAGCACCAAGTCTAGGTCCATAAGACTCCTGAACAGCTAATCATGGCTACCCGGACTATTTGGATTGTCCACCCCACCCAACTCTTTAAAAAATTGATTTGTTAGTTATAGCAATCTGTCATTCGATGACACAGTTGATGACATGGCACGCAACCATTGGTTGATGCATGCAACGTCTGAGCAGGGGAACACGACCACAGGCATCAGCTCCACCATGGGCAACAACAGTTAGTTTTCACCAAAATATGTTAAACTCATAGCTGGTTTATCCAGTGAACACCATATTTAGAAGGATAGCTACTGACTGAAATGTAGCTAACGTTAGCTAGTTCACTGGCCAGGCAGTAGCCACTACTAGCCAACTAATCGTGGATTTCCAATTATTTGATACATTTGGGTCATGATCGCTTTAGGAGCGGCCATAAAAAAAAGAGGGCGTTTTGACTAGAATTCTCAGTTACAAAATCCGTACCAGTGAATGAAGTGACGTCACTACGCAAAAACAATGAAGGAATTTACATAATAAACTAAAAAGGGTATTATTCCACAATATTAAGTACACATGGTGTACCATCCTGAATTGAAATGTAATGCAATAGCCCACATTTGGTTCATACAGAATCTTATCAGAACTTCCAATGCATATATCTGCGATCATGAGATTAGCCAGTGGGGATGAATATACCCATGGCCTTTCGGAGCAGTCGGCGACTGAGAGACGCCAGACAGTGGCGGCTCTGAACACCACGTCCTGGCTTCCTAAGACTGTAAGAAGGGGGACTGGTGGCCTGGAAGCCACGAGGGAGTGGGGGGGGGGGGGGGGGGGGGGGGGGTGGGGGGGGGGGGGGGGGAGAGGACGCTCTGCTGAATTGTTGCTGCTCAGGAGGCTCTCTAAACACAGGAAGGATTTACACAAAGTTTATCTAACAGCCAATTGATCATGGGAATATCGCATAACCTTTTTTGGGCTTAAAATAGACTCCCATGTTCCTCCGCTTGGCCCAGCGCACTGTTTAATGCTGCAGTGCTGCCTGATGGGTAAAATCACGTCAGAGAATGAGTGATGAGCCTCCGTATACAGACAGAAAATAAGAATGTGTGACTCAAATGGACAACATGAAAGCCAATGTCCTCAGACACTGAACTACCTGTAAGTAATTATAACCTCTCAGCTAAAAGTGCATCTAAATTCTGGAGATGTTGGTCATTATGTCATGTTGATATTCCGCATGCAAACCAATCACATGAGGATCACTTAAGAGTGCCAACACTGTAGGAAAGTGAGGGATAGTTTCAGCTCCTTGAGGTAGGCTAAGCTATAACGATGCAATGAAATACTTTTCTCAAGAGTAAAATTACTTCAAAATGTGTCATATGTTTGATCATGAATGGCACTTAATAATTGGATAAGACTACCGAAAACCATTGCACGGACCAAAACAAGGGTGGTTCAAAGGGTTTTGATGTTCAATAGATTTAACTTGAACATCAAACAAGTTCTCACATTTCTGAAATGTAAATCACACTTTCAAAACATTTAACTGTGTTGGTTTTTCAAATGACAATTGACACCCAGCACCTACATAAATAATTCAGCTTATAAATAATTTAGATCAGGCCAGAGCTCCATCTTGGCTTAAATTTAACTATACTGCATGCCCTTATTTACTTAAAACCCAAAACAGTGTTCAGACAACATTAATTCTCTAGCCAAGCAGGGTGACAATTCCACAGGCTGTGGTGAAGACTTGTGAAAACCTCATTCTTGACGGGAGAACATGGATTAACCTCTGGGCCGAAGGTGGGTAAGAGCCCCAGTGGCATTCACGAGTGGAAAAGCCCCATCTATTAATCTGGGCGGAAGATATCTCTCTCACTGTTTTCTTTGGATGTTTTAACAGTCGGGATGAGGGGGCGGAGGCTACATAAACTGCCAACAATACCCATTCGAGGACATACTCCAAACGCATTTGGAAAGTATGCCCGGGATATGGGAAGAATGCCGTCTATGTGTATACAAGTAGGAGCTGATTAATCAGAGTTAGCTTGGCTGAGACTAACAGTGGACCAAGAGGCTGAAAGTAGGGGGACCTCAGCTGGGCGGAAAGGGGATTACATAGGGGATATAGAGGTATACAGGATTGCATAGGGCCAAGGCCTTACCTGAACATGATGAATCCAATGGACTCCACCGCTGCCCTTCTGACGTCATCGTTCACGTCGCTCACCTGAAAGGTAGAGAACAATGTGGTTTTTTTTTTTTGGGGGGGGGGACTTTTTACCCCTTTTTCGTGATATCCAAATGGTAGTTAGTCTTGTCCCATCGCTGCAACTCCCCTACGGACTCGGAAGAGGCGAAGGTCGAGAGGCATGCGTCCTCCGAAACATGACCCTGCCAAGCCACACTGCTTCTTGACACACTGCTCGCTTAACCCGGAAACCAGCCGCACCAATGTGTCGGACGAAACACTGTATATCTGGCGACCGAAGTCAGCGTGCAAGCGCCCGGCCCACCACAAGGAGTCGCTAGAGCGCGATGAGACAAGGACATCCCGGCCGGCCAAGCCCTTCCCTAACCCGGACGACGCTGGGCCAATTGTGCGCCGCCTCATGGGGCTGCGACACTGCCTGGGATCGAACCCGGGTCTGTAGTGACGCCTCTAGCACTGCGATGTAGTGCCTTAGACACCTGCGCCACTCGGGAGGCCAGAGAATGATGAATTAACAGCAGGAAGAATGCGGTAGGGTAAGGAGATAACATCCACTACTAATAATTTTGCTGCCCAAAAGCTAAATTGCAAAACTACCCATCAGCCAAAATATCAAAGATTTGGCGGAAGCCTATACTTTTGTTCATAAACAACTCTTATATCAAAGCATAATCACACCTTTAGCTTATGCAGCCTGCCATCTCTAGGAACAACCATCTGCCCCAGTAACAATAACATTAATTAATCTATTTGGGCTTCCTGTACTACCAAAGGATTTCATTATCTGTGATTAATATACCAAATGACCAAATGTATGTGGACACCTGCTCGTCGAACATCTCATTCCAAAATCATGGGCATTAAGATGGAGTAGGTCTCCCCTTTGCTGCTATAACAGCCTACACTCTCCTGGGAAGGCTTTCCACTAGATGTTGGAACATTGCTGCGGGGACTTGCTTCCATTCAGCACAAGAGCATTTGTGAGGTTGGGCACTGATGTTGGGCAATTAGGCCTGGCTTGCAATCGGCGTTCCAATTCATCCCAAAGGTGTTCAATGGGGTGGAAGTCTGGGCTCCGTGCAGGTCAGTCAAGATCTTCCACACCAATCTCGACAAACGATTTCTGTATGGACCATCATGAAACAGGAAAGGGCCTTCCCCAAACTGTTGCCACAAAGTTGAAAGCACATAATTGTCTAGAATGTCATTGTATGCTGTAGCGTAAACATTTCCCTTCACTGGAACTAAGGGGCCTAGCCCGGGTGCGGCTGCGGCTGCTCAGCCATGGAAATCCATTTATTGTTATTGTGCTGACGTTGCTTCCAGAGGCAGTTTGGAACTCGGTATTCAGTGTTGCAACCGAGGACAGACGATTTTTACTTCACAGTCCCGTTCTGTGAGCTTGTGTGGCCTACCACTTCGCTGCTGACCCGTTGTTGCTCCTAAACGTTTCCACTACACAATAACAGCACTTTCAGTTGACCAGGGCAGCTCTTGCAGAAGAGAAATTTGACAAACTGACTATGACGGTGCCACGTTGAAAGTCACTGCGCTCTTCAGTAAGGCCATTCTACTACCAATGTTTGTCTATGGAGATTGCATGGCTGTCTGCTCTATTTTATACACCTGTCAGCAACGGATGTCGCTGAAATAGCCGAATCCACTCATTTGAAGGGGTGTCCACATATGTATATATAGTGTACCAACAGATAATAGTCTGTCATAACCGTCCTCGCAATTACAATACTTAATAGCTTGGCTATCCATGGAGTGCTCAGTTCCCTGGTTGTCGGTGTCTTGCGTGAGAAAGGGGAAGGAGGACACTTACAGCCACATGTAGCAGACGTCTGATGGCCTTGTTGTTCCCAGAGCCGCAGTAGGCCATGCCCACTGTGTACATTCCGGAGCGGCGCAGGATGGGGTCCTAGAGCAGACACAGTGACAGAACACAGAGCCTTAGTTAAGAGACTAGTCTGCAGCAGTTAAGTCTAGTCATGGCAACAATGTGTGGTCAACAACTTCTACATCTTATTTGACATCTAGCATATTTAAAAAAGGTCCAACGCAGCCGTTTTTATCCCAATATCAAATAATTAAGTACCTTACTGTGATTGAAAACAATCAAAATGGCCAAAAAGAAACAAAAATTGCTTCTTAGCAAAGAGTAATTTCTCAAGCAAGCATTTTGCTATGACTGTCTGGGATTGCTCTAAATGGGGAGGGGAAAACTGAAAACTAGCTGTTATTGGCAGAGAGGTATGGAACTCTCTTATTGTTCTATTAACTAATTTACCGTCTGATGTCGTCACCGGGCAGGCAGACACCCACCAAAACAGGCAGAAATTTCAGGCAAACAGCTTTTACACTAAAACGGCATTATCAGCATTTTCACAGTATTATTCCAACCTCATAGTGTAGAGCTATATATAGTGAGGGAAAAAAGTGTTTGATCCCATGCTGATTTTGTACGTTTGCCCACTGACAAAGACATGATCAGTCTATCATTTTAATGGTATGTTTATTTGAACAGTGATAGACAGAATAACAACAAAAAAATCCAGGAAAATGCATGTCAAAAATGTTATCAATTGATTTGCATTTAAATGAAGGAAATAAGTATTGGACACCTCTGCAAAACATGACTTGGTGGCAAAACCCTTGTTGGCAATCACAGAGGTCAGACGTTTGTTGTAGTTGGCCACCAGGTTGGCACACATCTCAGGAGGGATTTTGTCCCACTCCTCTTTGCAGATCTTCTCCAAGTCATTAAGGTTTCGAGGCTGACGTTTGGCAACTCGAAACTTCAGCTCCCTCCACAGATGTTCTATGGGATTAAGGGCTGGAGACTGGCTAGGCCACTCCAGGACCTTAATGTGCTTCTTCTTGAGCCACTCCTTTATTTCCTTGGCCGTGTGTTTTGGGTCATTGTCATGCTGGAATACCCATCCATGACCCATTTCAATGCCCTGGCTGAGGGAAGGAGGTTCTCACCCAAGATTTGACGGTACATGGCCCCGTCCATCGTCCCTTTGATGCGGTGAAGTTGTCCTGTCCCCTTAGCAGAAAAACACCCCCAAAGATTAATGTTTCGCCATGTTTGACGGTGGGGATGGTGTTCTTGGAGTCATAGGCAGCATTCCTCCTCCTCCAAACACGGCGAGTTGAGTTGATGCCAAAGAGCTCCATTTTGGTCTCATCTGACCACAACACTTTCACCCAGTTCTCCTCTGAATCATTCAGATGTTCATTGGCAAACTATAGACGGGCCTGTATATGTGCTTTCTTGAGCAGGGGGACCTTGCGGGCGCTGCAGGATTTCAGTCCTTCACGGCATAGTGTGTTAACAATTGTTTTCTTGGTGACTATGGTCCCAGCTGCCTTGAGATCATTGACAAGATCCTCCCATGTAGTTCTGGGCTGATTCCTTACCGTTCTCATGATCATTGCAACTCCACAAGGTGAGATCTTGCATGGAGCCCCAGGCTGAGGGAGATTGACAGTTATTTTGTGTTTCTTCCATTTGCAAATAATCGCACCAACTGTTGTCACCTTCTCACCAAGCTGCTTGGCGATGGTCTTGTAGCCCATTCCAGCCTTGTGTTGGTCTACAATCTTGTCCCTGACATCCTTGGAGAGCTCTTTGGTCTTGGCCATGGTGGAGAGTTTGGAATCTGATTGATTGATTGCTTTTGTGGACAGGTGTCTTTTATACAGGCAACAAACTGAAATTAGGAGCACTCCCTTTAAGAGTGTGCTCCTAATCTCAGCTCGTTACCTGTATAAAAGACACCTGGGAGCCAGAAATCTTTCTGATTGAGAGGGGGTCAAATACTTATTTCCCTCATTAAAATGCAAATCAATTTATAACATTTTTGACATGCGTTTTTTTGGATTTTTTTGTTGTTATTCTGTCTCTCACAGTTCAAATAAACCTACCATTAAAATTATAGACTGATCATTTCTTTGTCAGTGGGCAAACGTACAAAATCAGCAGGGGATCAAATAGTTTTTTCCCCTCACTGTGTGTATATATATATATATATATATATATATATATATATATATATATATATATATATATATATATATATATATAAAACACAAGGTGGGGGCGGGGGGGAATCTGACTGCACTGGGCCTTTAAGGAATTCCTTGACCAAAGTATGGGTACTGTATGTAACTTTTATACTACAGTTCAAGACAGGTATTCATTGTCACAGTAAATTGAAACGGAGATGAATACAGGCTGGAAAAAAGCAAAAGCAACCACATTTGGCAACAATAGGTAAAAGGGTTAACTGTCATGGATGCATAGCCAAGGAATAAATGTGAATAAATATGGTGGTAGCGGATGAGGCGAGTTTCTCCCATTCCAATGCAAAGTGCTAAGAAGCCATATACCCATCATCACCAGGCATAATGGAAGAAGTGTGCGTGTGAATGTGTGCCAAGTCCGACTGTTACCTTGTCCCTGCAGAGGCTCTCGATGAGTGTGTCTGCCTCCTCCATGCGTCCATACATGACCATGGCGATTCCAACGGCCAGGCCGCGCAGGATCTTCTCGTGCTGCGTCTCCTGGGCGTAGCCCACCATGTCCTCGATGGCCTGTGCCGACTTGGAGCCCAGCATGACCAGCCCCAGGGCCAGCCCCGCAGCCTCGCCTGGGAACAGAGGGCAGACAAAGACATGAGCACCACATGATGGTAGAGGTCTGCGAAGGACTGATTTCTTTATCCCACTCCCACAGCTTTTGATACCCCACCCGCCCGCTCCCACTGGCTTTTTGTCCGACTCCCACCCGCAAGAACCCGACCGCAGTCCTGCAAATGTTATTTTAGGCGTAACGTTATGTGACGCAGCTTGCTTGGCAGCCATGGTCCCAGCAATTTTTGCACCCTATTGGCAATACCAAAATGCGCAAAAATAACCAAGAACTAGGTTAAATTACCAGCGATTCTCACGTGGCTATCGGTATTACTGGGCTATATCAGCCAATAGGCTAGACATAGTTTGAAAGAGAGCCATAGTTGGAGCAAGAACGGACACTTGCACTTTTACTTGAGCTACGTTTTGCATAATCTAGCCTACCTTAAAGGAAAGGTTCACCCATTTTTAATGTTATATTGTTTTAGTGCATCTGAGTGATGTTCTATCGATTCCCTGGGTCATTTCATGTTTTCATGTGTATTTGAGTTATTGGCGTTCAAGCAGGCAGAAATCCGGCCAGTATGACGTAGCACCGTGATAAAGTCACTCACTACACTGGAAGTTAATAGGAATACGACTTTTAGATCGCGAAAACATCATTCATACATGTCAGATTTCAATACTGGCCGATGTCTTCTCTCAAATGAGCCATTGATTATATTTTTGCGATATTCCTACCTCGAGAAATGTGTAATTTAACGGAGGGTCTAGCACATTTAGTCCAGGGTGCATTGCATGGTGCCGTTGCCAGAGATATTATAGAAAGAAGATAGGAATCCAATGATTGAAGGAATGTATAACGCCCCACCCAGCAGACTGTCGACCAATCGCATTCACGTTGTCATGCTGCGTCACGCGGTTGCTAAGCTAATCGTCACACAATCCCTTCTCAAAACGTGCATATTTTCCTCGAAAGTACGTAATGTCACGATTCCAAAGCTATACGATACTACAGACTGCAAGTTAATTATCTCACATCTCTGAAAATATTTGTAATGTTGTAGTTCTTGTTGACGAAATTCGTGCTTATGTTGGGTTTTTGAGCTAGCGCCCAATAGACTCCCTTTCAATCCTTGAAGGAGAGCGCTACTTGTCCCAGAATCCACCGCACGGCCAATTGACGTAGCATGGGCAACATATCCCCATCTCCTCAAAAGTATATCTGCTGTTGCGAATGTTAGACTCCACTCTGTGAGGCACATCGATCTGCAGGTTGAACATGGTGAGATTGTAAAATCCTAAATTGATAGTGCAGTTTGTTTAGGCGATTTTACAGCCAACTAGCTATGTTACATGCAGATATTGTCTTTGGTATTATTGTGTGTAGCTACGTTTGCTAGCCAGCCCATACAGAAAGCATTGCATTGTAGATTTTGGAGTCGACTTGAGCTGCAACAGATTTCCACAACGATTTTCCATGTTGCTACCAACCTTATTATAAAACGCCAAAATGAAACATTTGTTCACAAAACATATTGTTCTCACAGTGTAAATTAAAAGGAATACGTGGTTTGGGATGGATTGTTCCTTTAACAGGAGCGGGATCAATGTTTATTTCCAGACCATGTAGTAGACCTAAACTATAGATTAAATCATAATTATGAAGTTAATTTCCTTGGAAAGACAACTGCCACGTGCTTCCCCAGCCATGCATATAGCTTACGCTATTTAGTCTTCATTTTTGCACAAAGAAAACGTATAGGCCTATTTTAACACTGAAAGAGCTTTTTATCAATTAAAATATCCATGTGACATTGTTACATACAAGGATATACCATGACATTTCAAATTATTAATTTAATAAAACAATATTTTCAATTTAGTTTTCATGACATGCTCCCCATAAAAAGACCAGTAGATGTCCCGTGTGTAGCTTGTTGTTCATGTTGGCAAATGAAAGCGGCAAAGAGGCTTAATGTGTAGCAAGTGTAGTGAGAGTTCAGGTAGGCCATTTTATCTGACTGGGCTTAGCTAGCGTTATCTTTTCTAGGCTACTCCAGTCAATACACGCACTGTTATATGGGATGATGAATAACATTGTGGCTGATACAAGTTAGCTAGTCTTGGCTGTAGCCGAGTAGTCCCTCTCTCTGCCTCCGTCTGCTCGCCCCCATCTCACCAGCACCTCTGCAGCAATAGAACGCCTGCCTCTTCCTCACGCAGCAGTGCTCAGGTTAAAAACGCACATTTAAAAATACACATTTATTTTGAATATCCGGATATCCAACAAAAATTCATTATACTATTCGAATAGTGAAATTATTTCAAACCCCCATCCCTAATTCCTAGGATTAACAGTATTAAAAACTTACACTAAAATTAACACTAATATGTGAAAAAAATTTTTTTTCACTTTGCTACATTTTACATTTACATTTTAGTCATTTAGCATACATCAAAAAAAATCATACTGGCCCCCGTGGGAATCGAACCCACAACCCTGGCATTGCAAGCGCCATGCTCTATCACACTACACAGGGCCCAAAAACTACATTTGTTTCATTTTTTGTCCTTATAAAAGGTTGGTAGCAACATGTGAAAATCATTGTGGAATTCTGTTGCCGCTAAAGTAAACTTCAAAACCCACAATGCAATGCTCTCTCGAGGCTGGCTGGCTAGCTGGCTAGCTAGCAAACGTACAGTTGAAGTCGGAAGTTTACATACACCTCAGCCAAATAACGACCCAGTGGTTTTCACTCATATTATCTCTCTGTATTCTGTAAGTATAGTCTCGCAGGGTTTTCAGGTTGTCCTATAATTGCTGAACAGCCAGCTCTCACCTTGACACACTAATCTTTTCATGTCTGGCTTTTCTGATTGTGATTCATAATAGAAGTCTACCTTTGATCCCGTTTGACCTGCTTTTTTACTCTGAAGTTATTATGGTAGTGTGTGTTACAGGTGGGCAGAATATTCCCATATACAGTTGAAGTCGGAAGTTTACATACACCTTAGCCAAATACATTTAAACTCAGTTTTTCACAATTCCTGACATTTAATCCTAGTAAAAATTCCCCGTTTTAGGTCAGTTAGGATCACCACTTTATTTTAAGAACGTGAAATGTCAGAATAATAGTAGAGAAAATGATTTATTTCAGCTTTTATTTATTTCATCACATTCCCAGTGGGTCAGAAGTTTACATACACTCAATTAGTATTTGGTAGCATTGCCTTTAAATTGTTTAACTTGGGACAAACGTTTTGGGTAGCCTTCCACAAGCTTCCCACAATAAGTTGGGTGAATTCCTCTTGACAGAGCTGGTGTAACTGAGTCAGGTTTGTAGGCCTCCTTGCTCGCACACGCTTTTTCAGTTCTGCCCACAAATCTTCTATAGGATTGAGGTCAGGGCTTTGTGATGGCCACTCCAATACCTTGACTGTTGTCCTTAAGCCATTTTGCCACAACTTTGGAAGTATGCTTGGGGGTCATTGTCCATTTGGAAGACCAATTTTCGACCAAGCTTTAACTTCCTGACTGATGTCTTGACATGTTGCTTCAATATATCCACATAATTTTCCTTCCTCATGATGCCATCTATTTTGTGAAGTGCACCAGTCCCTCCTGCAGCAAAGCACCCCCACAGCATGATGCTGCCACCCCCGTGCTTCACGGAACGGATGGTGTTCTTCGGCTTGCAATCCACCCCCTTTTTCCTCCAAACATAACGATGGTCATTATGGCCAAACAGTTCTATTTTTGTTTCATCAAACCAGAGGACATTTCTCCGAAAAGTACGATATTTGTCCACATGTGCAGTTGCAAACCGTAGTCTGGCTTTTTTATGGCGGTTTTGGAGCAGTGGCTTCTTCCTTGCTGAGCGGCCTTTCAGGTTATGTCGCTATAGGACTCGTTTTACTGTGGATATAGATACTTTTGTACCTGTTTCCTTCAGCATCTTCACAAGGTCCTTTGCTGTTGTTCTGGGATTGATTTGCATTTATCGCACCAAAGTACGTTCATCTCTAGGAGACAGAACGCGTCTCCTTCCTGAGCGGTATGACGGCTGCGTGGTCCCATGGTGTTTATACTTGCGTACTATTGTTTGTACAGATGAACGTGGTACCTTCAGGCGTTTGGAAATCGCTCCCAAGGATGAACCAGACTTGTGGAGGTCTCCCATTTTTTTTCTGAGGTCTTGGCTGATTTCTTTCGATTTTCCCATGATGTCAAGCAAAGAGGCACTGAGTTTGAAGGTAGGCCTTGAAATACATCCACAGGTATACCTCCAATTGACTCAAATTATGTCAATTAGCCTATCAGAAGCTTCTAAAGCCATGACATTTGTTTAAAGGCACAGTCAACTTAGTGTATGTAAACTTCTGACCCACTGGAATTGTGATACAGTGAATTATAAGTGAAATAATCTGTCTTTAAACAATTGTTGGAAAAATTACTTGTGTCATGCACAAAGTAGATATCCTAACCGACTTGCCAAAACTATATTTTGTTAACAAGAAATTTGTGGAGTGGTTGAAAAACGAGTTTTAATGACTCCAACCTAAGCGTATGTAAACTTCAAACTTCAACTGTAGATACACACCAGGGGTTTTTCTGGATCAAAAAAGGGGTTAGGTGGTGAGCGTGGTAGGAGGCTTGGTAATGAGTGCGGTTATATTTTAGAGAACATTTAGAGGCCCGCATCTTGCCGCTGTAGAGACATTTTTGCATTTCTCCATGGAGCCGAGTTATTTTATTTTTTCCCGGTTTTAAAGCAAGTTTCCTGCAATTCTACACATTTGTCCATGCTGAGAGAACATGTCGCAGTTTTAAAGCTAATTTCCTGCAATTCTATTCATTTTACCATGAATAATGTGTTATTTTGCTCACACATAACAAAATACTGCTAAATTCATTGTTTTTGGAATTGTCAATTCTCCCTGTCTAGCTTTTATATTGGTGATTCTTAGTTCTCAAAGATTATATTATTTAAAAACATAAGTCCATTATCTTTTCTACATACATTATATCTGGTTTTAGTCGTTTAAGTTTACACTTAGTGTTTTCCATCCCGAAAATGTATTTAAACAAAATAAAAGGCGACACGAGGATTAAAATGGCAGAAAAATCCCTCTACACAATAATACCAAAGTCAATATCAGCATGTGAAGTAGCTAGCTGTAAAATTGCCTAAACAAGCTGTACTATCAATTTAGGAGTCCATCTCAGAGTTCAGCTTGCAGTTCCTCTCTGCCCAGAGCGAGTGCAGAGTACATTGCTATGGCAACAACGGCCCTTTCCCACAGACACACAGGGCGCATTGCGAGATGGTACTTGGAGAAACTGAGTTGAATAATTTGGTACACCGTTCAGATTGAGCACATCTAAGCTAAGTTCCTACCCGATTTCCTGATTTTACAGATGGACCACTTAGAAGTTACATTTGTATTTTACCCACTGATAGAACATAGGCTTTTACCAAATTTATAGGAGTTTCATGATTTTTATTTCTGGGGATAGATTATTCCTTTAATAGAGACCACATGTGCACCTGATCTCGCATGCCCAACTAGGAGAGGAGAGGAAGGCTACTGAACTTAAGGCAGCAAGAATGATGAGAGGAAACTTTCTCTTACGTTTTACATAGCCAGCCTATAGCCTTCAAACTAAACTCTTGACCTCGAAGCCAGTTCCACTGCGTTTTTTCATTGTTCCCCTCTAATTACGGTCTGACTTATACCTGGGACACCAGGTGGGTGCAATTAATTATCAGGTAGAAGAGAAACCCTACGAGGTCCGCAGCCTGCTGGTTAAGAGTTGAACACCCCTGGCCTGGCCTCCCGAGTGGTGCAGCGGTCTAAGGCACTGCAGCGCAGTGCTAGAAGCGTCACTACAGACCCGGGTTTGATCCCAGGCTCTGTCATAGCCGGCCGTGACCGGGGGACCCATGAGGCAGCGCACAATTGGCCTAGCGTCGTCCAGGTTAGGAGAGGGTTTGGCCGGCCGGGATTTCCATGTCCCATCGCGCTCTAGCGACTCCTTGTGGCTTGCCGGGCGCCTGCAAGCTGACTTCGGTCGCCAGCTGGACGGTGTTTCCTCCGACACATTGGTGCGGCTGGCTTACAGGTTAAGCGAGCAGTGTGTCAAGAAGCAGTGCGGCTTGGCAGAGTCGTGTTTCGGAGGATGCATGGCTCTCGACCATCGCCTCTCCCGAGTCCGTAGGGGAGTTGCAGCGATGGGACAAGACTAACTACCAATTGGATATCACGAAATTGGGGAGAAAAAGGGTTACAAAAAATATATACCAAAAAAAGTATGGCCTTTTAGGCGCAGGACGATTTGCAGGCAGAGACAAATAAATAGGTTATCAATAGCCTATTTATTTTAAAAAACGCAACGTTGCACCTCGACTCACATTGGTTGAGCGCCCTCCACTTCTTTCTATTAGCAATATTTATTTCAAGACACTGTAGTAAACTGTAGCCTAATCGTATTAAAGTTAATTTCCTTGGAAAGATAACTGTGCCGTGCGTCTCCGCCCATACATTTAATTGAGACCACACATATAGCCTATAGGCGCACATGATCTCGCACGCCCAACTAGGAGAGGTATAGGCTACTGAACTTGACGCAGCGAATTATGAGTGTGTGTGAATAGTGCGACAAAAAGGTGCTTTTAATCAACTATATATATAACACATCCAAAACAGAAAAACGACCGTTTCCACATTTTCATCCCAAAGTTGTCTGTCTACCCGCCTGCACCCAGCATGAAAAATGCAGACAGCGCCTCAATGATCTCTGCCCTCTACATATAGAACAACACGGTGCTCCTATAGGATATACAATAGAACAACACGGTGCATTTTTTGATAGGAGCACCGTGTTGATAATTTATTTTGCTAGTATCATTGATCTATTATCAAAATGTTTTTCTGAATTCACTACCGATGGGGATTTGACATCCCATGTTACACTCTATAAGGGCTCCAGAGAAATGCTAGTTGGCTACATTTAAACTTGAATAGCACTGAATGCCCTATTGTCTGTTCAGGTTCATGTACCTGTGACTGCATCGTCCTGGTACAGGTTAGACTTGAGCAGGTCGTACACATCCTGCCTGGCCGTACCCAAGGCAGCCAATCCCAGGCCTAGACCTCCACCGTGACGGACAATCTGTGGGAGGAAATGAAGCAAACCAAACAAAATGGCCGTCACAGACACGAAGACAACTTTGTATTCAACTCAAATGTGACATGATGTCCCTCTGATGGGCTTTGTGGAATTATCTCCATACTGCTTACACACACAAACACATCAGATCAAATCTAAGTGATCAAAGGGGTAGTGGGGCTATCGGTTGATTTGGAATTGGGCACGGTAAATGTGACGCGTCTGCTTGTTGCCACTCACGTCGTTGCTGGCGTTCTTGAGCTGGCTGAGCAGGTAGTCGATAATGTCCCCCCCGTGGTTGGCGTGGATCAGCCCGAGGGCGTACAGGCCGCCTCCCTCCTGGTAGGCCGATCCAGGGGAGGTGTCTTTTGGCAGATAGGTGGCCATCAACTGCAGCGCCTCTTTCTCGTGGCCCTGAAAAGATGCAGAGAGGTGGGTGAAATGTGGTTCTTTACATAAAAATCTGAATACCAAAATAATTCTCAGATATCCATTTAGGTTTTAAATTGTTTCAGCAAAGGTTTACCTTGTGAATGACACCAAGACTGGCTGTGGCTGTGAACTTCGCCCAGTTGGTGGCTCTTGCAAGCCACTCCAAGTTCTCTCTGTTAAAAGAATGAATAAAATCACATCACACATTAAAACACAGCGTTGTCCCTTTATGTCCTCACACTACTAGGTAAATGTACCCCACTACCACCTTCACAATGGAAGAGAAATGTAAAGCTATACTACAAATACGAATTTTCTGGAGAGTTATGAAGTGTGCTGGCAAAACAGAAGGTGATAGTCTCCATTTGTTTATGTTATAGCTGTTGATGTTATAGCATAGTGGCTATACCTGAGGAACTGGTCACTTGTGGTCCCCGTATGCATGAAGGAATTGGCTATGACCGTGGCTGTGTGGCACACTGAATTTCGGACTGCATCCTGGAATAGGTAGACGAAGCAACAAAACTTGTAGTATTTTAAATCCAATATATACAGTACCAAAAAGTTTGGACACCTACTCATTCAAGGGTTATTCTTTATTTTTTACTATTTTCTACATTGTAGAATAATAGTGAAGACATAACTATGAAATAACACATATGGAATCATGTAGTCACAAAAAAAAAGTGTTAAACAAATTAAAATATATTTTATATTTGAGATTCTTCAAAGTAGCCACCCTTTGCCTTGATGACAGCTTTGCACACTTTTGGCATTCTCTCAACCAGCTTCATGAGGTAGTCACCTGGAATGCATTTCAATTAACAGGTGTGCTTGTTAAAAGTTAATTTGTGGAATTTCTTTCCTTCTTAATGCGTATGAGCCAATCAGTTGTGTTGTGACAAGGTAGGGGTGGTATACAGAAGATAGCCCTATTTGGTAAAAGGACAAGTCCATATTATGGCAAGAACAGATCAAATAAGCAAAGAGAAATGACAGTCCATCATTACTTTAAGACATGAAGTTCAGTCAATCCGGAAAAACCATCAAGCGCTGTGGTGAAACTGGCTCTCATGAGGACCGCCACAGGAAAGGAAGACCCAGAGTTACCTCTGCTGCAGAGGATAAGTTCATTAGAGTTACCAGCCTCAGAAATTGCAGCCAAATAAATGCTTCACAGAGTTCAAGTCACAGACATCTCAACATCAACTGTTCAGAGGAGACCGTGTCAATCAGGCCTTCATAGTCATTCTGCAGCGATATGCCATCCCATCTGGTTTGCGCTTAGTGAGACTATCATTTGTTTTTCAACAGGATAATGACCCAAAACACACCTCCAGGCTGTGTAAGGGCTATTTGACCAAGAAGGAGAGTGATGGTGCTGCATCAATGACCTGGCCTCCACAATTACATTTACATTTATCACCCGACCTCAACCCAATTGAGATAGTTTGGGATAAGTTGGACCGCAGAGTGAAGGAAAAGCAGCCAACAAGTGCTCAGCATATGTGGGAACACCTTCAAGACTGTTGGAAAAGCCTTCCTCATGAAGCTGGTTGAGAGAATGCCAAGAGTGTGCAAAGCTGTCATCAAGGCAAAGGGTGGCGACTTTGAAGAATCTAAAACCTAAAATATATTTTGATTTGTTTAACACTTTTTTGGTTCCTACATGATTCCATATGTGTTATTTCATAGTTTTGATGTCTTCACTACTGGTACTGTATGTCTAATACTCATACTGGCATCCTTTACCTTTGTGTTCTTGAGAATCATTAGGTCTGTGTTGTTGTTCCGGATGAGGAACTGCAGATGCAATTCGATGGCCATTTCTCCGCTGAGAATTTTTATCATCTTTGCATTCTGGTCCTTCGGCTCATCGTTCTATGCAAGTAGAGGCAGGGCTGATCAATTATTTTGGGTGACAACAACCATTTAAAATAGCAAACAGCTCTCCACAACCAAAGAGAACCATCAAGTAGAGGTGGGGGTAACAGGGGGTCTTTTGTACTCACGTCTGCTGCTTTCCCTGCAGGGGAGCTGCCGGCCTTATCGTCCGTCTCCATAGCATCACTGAGACAAAGGAGAAAATATTATCATTTCCATGCAACTTAAAGATAAAAAATACAATCCTGATTGGCTAAACATCTTGGTTAAATCAACTTAGTTTCACAGTAAATTACCTGTGATATGTCAAGATATTCCCCCTACACCGAAGTGCAATTTTAACACATCTTACTACATTTTCTACCCATTTTCCGTGCTCCCTAGATCTTTCCTTAACCCCTTTCTCTTTCCTTTCCCTACCCCTCACACCCTGAGACTGTACCCTCCGCATCGCCCACCTGTCTTTGTCCAGGGTGGGCACGGTGCCCGTGTTGGTGGAGCCGGGCACGGCAGGGATGGGCGTGCCCACGGTGCGCAGGTTCTGGATGACGGAGGAGAGGAACTGCTGGCTGGCGCTCTCGTACAGGTCGAAGCAGATCTGATAGGCCATCAGCAGGTTGTCTTCCTTCACCAGCTTCTCTAGGATGTCACTCACCGCCTGTGGGTCGTCCAGGAAGATCAGGCACTGTGGAGGAGAGAAAGAGACAAAGTTTGAGTGTGATGCATGGTGGTCACGTGGTTACTTCCTTGTATTAGTAAGGTGTATTTATTTGATATTGTACACATTTGAAGCTAAAAGCTAAAATGCAGTAACTAAAACTAAAAGAGATTTAGGTGGGGGGGAATGAAGACCGGTAATCTCTAGTCAGCCTCAAAGCGACTGATTCTGCTGGCAACACGTGAGTATGGGCACATGCAACCTGTTTGTCCTGATGAAGACACCTCAGACCAAAACATTGCTACAAATAAAGGTGGTTTATGAACAATATTGTGTTTGTCTTCTCTTTTCCTCATGTAGTTTCTCACCTACCCCCCTAACAATAAGGTGTGCATGTGACAATGTTTATTTTCAAAGTAATTTGCCATTGACTGACTGTCTAATTCCACTGGGTCAAGATGCTACAGTTTCAGATGGTGAAATCGGAGAACCATCCAACCATCAAACTGTGGGAAGCTGAATGGATATTATTAACAAAAATCGGAGCCCAAATTGAAGTGTCCTTTCTTCCTGTTACCTGGCAAACGTTGATGAAGTCAGGCTTCTCCAGATTCATATAGAGCTTGACCAGCACTCGGAGGACCTCGTTGCGGAACTTCTTGTTCTGCATCAGTGACATACAGACCTTCAAGCTGTAGGCCAGTAGGCCACTAACGTCGTTCTGTACAAGACGAGAAGAAGGAAGAGGGTTAGAATTTCAACATAAAATGTTGCAATTTGTTATTGGAAAAAAAGTTTTACACCACAACAAAAACATTCCATTCAAATGTAGGTTAAACCAAAAAGACATGGATCTGTGGATTTTCATGAAGCGAATAATTTTTGATTACATGAAGTAGTCAAATTAAACATACATTTGTGGAACCAAAACAGAATTGGTTCAGAAGAAGACCACGGGAACCACTGACCGATTCGAGGATGGTCTTCTCAAAGATGTCCAGGCGCCGCGTCTCCAGGGCAATGCCGATGGCCTGCTTGTACTTGTGGTCGCCCAGGCACCGCAGGAACATCTTGTTGACGATGCCCTCCAGCCGGGGGTCGATGCTCTTCTTCTCCTCATCCTCGGGAAGCTCAGCGTTCTCCACGCGTTGCTTGGTGTAGTGGTCGATGCATTTGGCTGAGGGAGAGACCGAGGTCATCAAAGAACTGCTTTATACCACTGAGGAATAATCAAGTGCTGTGATTTGTGGTATCAGTGGGTTGATATCTGAATTAGCAACGCTGGTCATTGGGTATACATCAATTGAACGTTACTGAGGTGACTATGTGTAATGTAACAAAAGGGAAGCCTAAAGATCAGCAGGAGGTCATTATCAAGATTGTGTACTTGGGGACACCAGAACATGCAGTTGTGACGTCACTCACCGATAATGGTCTCCACATACTCAGAGTCGTCTGTGACATTGAAAAGGTCTCCTGCACCCAGAGCGTAGTTCAAAGACTCATCAAACGCCCCAAGGTGGTAGAACACTTTAGAAGCCACCAAGGCAGCAAACGCCCTGCTCCGAAATGTCTCATCTTCATACAGGACCTCGCTGTGAGGAGAGACGCCATTTAGAAATAAAGCCATTTAACATGAAAAACTTTCACTTGTCACTTGTCATTTTTCCCCTTCCAATAAAACAATAAAACTGACAATTTTGTGCTTTATTTCCTTATCTAAAAACTTACATTTTGTCAACAGATCCTGATATCTCAGCCCAGAAGTCATTGACAATGGAGTTCAGCTTGTGCAGAGCAAACTCCTATAAGCAAAACAATCCCAACGTTAGACCATGATCTTTAAATGTTAATCTAACAGGATTTTGGTATACTGTAGGTCCAGGATTGGTGACCACTGGTGTATTCTTACCTTGAGCTGGGGCTCCTCCTCATCCAGGAGTGAAATGATTCCAGCTGAAATCAAATAATATGTAGCTAGTCAGTTTCAACATCATGGATAAAACATGATACATATGTGTAGATAGCTAGCTAACGTTCGCCATCTCATTTGTGACGGTCATAGTTACCTAGCTAGCTAAGTTAGCTACATGTGAAGCCCAAACAGGTCAAACTCGAAGTAGCCACGTTTACCGGGCTTTGAAAACAAATTATACAGCATGTTGTTTTACATTATCTAGTTTGCCTACTAGCTAGATGGACCGGGCACAACTGTTGACAACTAGTAGGGTGTCCACCCACTCTGCCCAGAGTGGTGAAAACACGCTTAGTGGGCCGCAGGTAGCTTAGTGGGTAAGAGCGTTGTGCCAGTAACCGAAAGGTCGCTGGTTCTAATCCCCGAGCCGACTAGGTGAAAAATCGGTCGATGTGCCCTTAAGCAAGGCACTTAACCCTAATTGCTCCTGTCAGTCGCTCTGGATAAGAGCGTCTGCTAAATCACTAAAATGTAAAAATGTGATGACATTTCACTTGTGTTATAAAAATTAATTTCACCAAGACAAATATGATTATTTATGTTATGAATCGTTCAGTGGGGTCTTTCTCTAACATATAATTAACATTATAACCAAAAATTCAGATTTCTTAACTTACTACATCCGATAATAAGCACAGAGCTCTGTTGTCAGAGCGGTGCAGCTTTCTTGACAAACTTGAGGATTTTACATTTTGTGGTAATTGTCTTCCAAGTTGTTTTCATTGGTCGCAAATAGCAAAATTAGCATGACATGAGCTGAATTAAATGTAAAAGGCTTTGAAAATAAAAAGCTTGTGGTAAGCTCAGGGCTTCATTTACATTTCACAGATATATGCTTGCTTTTGTGAGAAGTCGAAAAAGAAAAGGAACTTTGCATTAATATGAACAGCGTATACTAAAATACTACATGTAAGGGCAAACATGTTTTGGTGATTTCTGGTACATCATCAAAATCAATAAATCACAGCACGTTTTTTGAAGCATTAAGCCGTTTTTACCTGATTAAGTACTAGTGTTGCAAGGTATCCCGAAACTTCGGTACTTTTTCAATACTAGAACACTTTTTCAATACTTGTCTCCTGAGTGGCGCAGTGGTCTAAGGCACTGCATCGCAGTGCTAACTGTGCCTGTGCTAACTAGAGATCCTGGTTCGAATCCAGGCTCTGTCGCAGCCGGCCGCGACCGGGAGACTCATGGGCGGCGCACACTTAGCCCAGCATCGTCCAGGGTAGGGGAGGGAATGGCCGGCAGGGATGTAGCTCAGTTGATAGAGCATGGCGTTTGCAACGCCAGGGTTGTGGGTTCGATTCCCACGGGGGGCCAGTATAAAAAAATATGTATTCACTAACTGTAAGTCGCTCTGGATAAGAGCGTCTGCTAAATGAGTAAAATGTAAATGTAAACATGAAAAACTGTTAGGTACTAGAATTTGTGTTACTTTCGGAACTTCTGTCAAATGTGTCTCACTGATCAAGTCCGTATTAGCACAGCCGATGTCCCCCTTATAGCGCGAGTGCACCGTGCCACTTAACCTGCACTGGGTGTCTGAGCTAGTGGGACGGACGGGCTTAAGGTCATGAAATATTGTGTGGATGAAAGGAGGGTGGTTTGAATAAAGAGAAAACAATACGTTAAAATCCATAAATGTATCTTTCTTGTGCAATTATCACTGCGTAAACCAAACATTAGGAACACATTTCCTAATATTGAGTTGCGCGCACCCCCCCGGCAGACATACTTTGAAAACAGTTACTGTAGCATTTATTTAACTATACAACTTGCACGTACCCATACTTGACTTTTGACATTTTTTATGAAATGCTCGCACTGTAGAGCCCTGAGTGTGACCACCCGCCAACGTGGCTGGTGAATTAGACATTCTTATCCGCCAATGCCAAAATCGACCCACATTTGGCCGGGGGGCAGGTGTTAATTTTAGGCCCCGTCTCTGAAACATTGTGAGTAGCGGCGCATTTATGAGCGCATTTGATGTAGATTAGGGAAGATGTTATATCCCGGGGATATAGGCTACTGAATATTGTGCGGTTTCCTCCCGCATGTTGTTGCAAGACCAATGTGAAAGTAATATGAAGATTGGGACACACAAGTGATGATAGTCATAAATGGATTTAACGTGAGCATTTTTGTCCAATAAACAAATGACTTGCATGGACACGTGGTTATATTTAGGAATTTTTGTTCGTTTGAAAATGTTAAATCAACCAAACAAAAAAAATACAAATGTAACAAATAGCCAAACTCTGATTCGAACTATAGTTCAAAACTGTGTGAAAACACCCTTAATCTAGCTACTTCTGTACAAATTATGTTTTTGTTGTTATCTAAAGAAACATAGGAATGTGTTTATGGTTGAACTTTCTGTAAGTTTTCCTTAAATTGTTGTTCAAAGCTGCTCGCATCACAATAGCACACGGCATAGAGCGTGTTGAGCGTTGCGCTAAAAAGGGTCTGTGCGGAAACATGTGCGATTAAAAGGGTCCGTGCGGTGAACAAATGGAGATGCGATTAACGGCGTCAAAAAAGTTACTGGCATTAAAAATGTCACGCATTAACTTTGACAGCCCTACTATCTATACACTTCATTCGGAAAGTATTCAGACCCCTTTACTTTTTCCACATTTTGGAAAGCTTGAATTGACAGTTATGCTATAGTATGAAATTGAAAATCATTAAAATAGAAACAAATACACGCAACATTTCCATAGCCTGTTTATCAGCGACGCTGATTATCGAGAGGGAGAGTGTTGAAAACATTTTTCAAATACTGTGAGGAACTATTATAATTTGAATGGAAGTTTTTTTTTTTTTACTGACTTCGTTGACGTACTGTGTGAGGTGAAGAAAAGCCCAGCTGGGCACTTTCCTACATTTGACATTTGCAAGAAGCAGGCCAGGTTCTTCAATGCGTGCTCAGGCAAGCGCGCTCCGTCAACATTAACAGGACAGAGAAACCAGACACATGCTCATTGCTCACATGGAGCGCGTAAATGATATGAAATAAACCAAAACGTATCTCTCATAAGTGTAGCAGGTTGTGAACTCTGCAAATAACGTTTCCAACCAGAGAATGAGAGCGGTAAGTTACTGTACATAATACATGCATTAACTGAAATTAATGTAACCAAATGACAAATTGTCTGTTTTACAAACGGTAGGTTACCACATGGGAATTCATAAAAGTGCATTGCCGGGCGACACTGTATAGCCTAGGCTACTATTCTACTTTGCGGTGATAGGAGGGCGGCAATTTTTTGTGTCTAGTCTAGGGCCTCAAATTTCCGGGCGGCATCGACGGCCATGGCCGTGGATGCCCCCTTGTGTGGCCGTAATGCCCCCAAAAAATAAATCCATGCCTAGCGGCCAAACTGGACGTTATGCCCTTGGGCTGAATATACAGTACCAGTCAAAAGTTTGGACACACCTACTCATTCAAGGGTTTTTATTTGAACTATTTTCTACATTGTAGAATAATAGTGAAGACATCAAAACTATTAAATAACACATATGGAATCATGTAGTAACCAATAAAAGTGTTAAACAAATCAAAATATATTTTATATTTGAGATTCTTCAAAGTAGCCACCCTCTCAACCAGCTTCACCTGGAATGCTTTTCCAAAAGTCTTGAAGGAGTTCCCACATATGCTGAGCACTTGTTGGCTGCTTTTCCTTCACTCTGCGGTCCAACTCATTACATTTACATTTTACATTTTAGTGATTTAGCAGACGCTCTTATCCAGAGCGACTTACAGGAGCAATTAGGGTTAAGTGCCTTGCTTAAGGGCACATCGACAGATTTTTCACCTAGTCGGCTCGGCGATTAGAACCAGCGACCTTTCAGTTACTGGCACAACGCTCTTACCCACTAAGCTACCTGCCGCCCCAACTCATCCCAAACCATCTCAATTGGGTTGAGGTCGGGTGATTGTGGAGGCCAGGTCATCTGATGCAGCACTCCATCACTCTCCTTCTTGGTCAAATAGCCCTTACACAGCCTGGAGGTGTGTTGGGTCATTGAAAAACAAATGATTGTCCCACTAACTCCAAACCAGATGGGATGGCGTATCGCTGCAGAATGCTGTGGTAGCCATGCTGGTTAAGTATGCCAAAATTCTAAATAACAGACAGTGTCACCAGCAAAGCACCCCCACACCTCCTCCTCCATGCTTCACGGCGGGAACTACACATGCGGAGATCATCCGTTTACCTACACTGCATCTCACAAAGACACAGCGGTTAGAACCAAAAATCTCAAATTTGGACTCCAGACCAAAGGACAGATTTCCACCGGTCTAATGTCCATTGCTCATGTTTCTTTGCCCAAGCAAGTCTCTTCTTATTGGTGTCCTTTAGTAGTGGTTTCTTTGCAGCAATTCGACCATGAAGGCTTGATTCACAAAGTCTCCTCTGAACAGTTTGTTGAGATGTGTCTGTTACTTGAACTCTGTAAAGCATTTATTTGGGCTGCAATTTCTGAGGCTGGTAACTCTAATGAACTTATCCTCTGCAGCAGAGGTAACTCTAGGTCTTCCATTCCTGTGGCGGTCCTCATGAGAGCCAGGTTCATCATAGCGCTTGATGGTTTTTGCGACTGAACTTTAAGAAACTTTCAAAGATCATGAAATGTTCCGTATTGACTGACCTTCATGTCTTAAAGTAATGATGGCCTGTCATTTCTCTTTGCTTATTTGAGCTGTTCTTGCCATAATATGGACTTGGTCTTTTACTAAATAGGGCTATCTTCTGTATACACCCCCTACCTTGTCACAACACAACTGATTGGCTCAAATGCATTAAGAAGGAAAGAAATTCCACAAATTAAATTTTAACAAATTCGGGGCGGCAGGTAGCTTAGTGGTTAAGAGCGTTGTGCCAGTAACCGAAAGGTCGCTGGTTCCAATCCCCGAGCAGACTAGGTGAAAAATCTGTCGATGTGCCCTTGAGCAAGGCACTTAACCCTAATTGCTCATGTAAGTCGCTCTGGATAAGAGCGTCTGCTAAATGACTAAAATTTAAAATGTAACAAGACACACCTGTTAATTGAAATGCATTCCAGGTGACTACCTCATGAATCTGGTTGAGAGAATGCCAATAGTGTGGTGAGAAAAGGAAAAGGTGAGAGGAGGAGAGTGCGTAGATGCGAGAAGGAATTAACGAGCAATGTAAATATGCTGTTTGTTTGTGGCTGCTATGAAAGTGAACTGTGTTTGAGGGTGATCAGGGGTGTATTTATTCCTCCGATTCTGTTGAAAAACATTTCTCAAACGGAACGTGGATAAATATACCTGAATTTGTCCAATAGATACTCTCGTTTGTAACTGTTGGACTAACGATTACACCCTCGATCAGCTAGATGCAGGCAAGCGTGTGCAAGGCGGAATTGAATGTGTCACTGTCACCTTGATTACTCAAATGTTTCTCTCGACCTATGCACCTACGTTGTAAACTTTCATTCATAGGCTAAGTTGTGGCAACCTCATGATGGGTATAGGGAAAATTCGAGTATCATGTAGTAACCTAAACCTATCGATGTTACATTGAACTGGGTGAATGGAATATGAATGACAGTCATCCATTATGCTGTAATAGAAATAAGGCCATGCTCATAAAAACAAATAATTGTCCTCCCTTAAACGGCACCGAACGCCACTGTATCGATCTTATCTATAGATATTGTTTTATGTCCTCCGGATTTGAGAAGATGACGAGTTCAATGGTAAATCAGTCAGGTAGCCTAATTCTCGCACAACATCCAGCCTATCTTACACGATGATATTGTCTTGATTTTTGTAACTTTTTCTCTGGCCTACACTGATTTAGTCGCCATCATACAAAGGTAAAAACTCCAATAAATTGGGAACGGATTACGATAGATACGTAAGGTTTCAACCATTGGTTTTCGTCGATTATCTACACAATTAACATATTTTACCCATTGGTCAAAATATGCGTTTTTTTATTGGACACCCTCCTACTAGGTAACAATGCACTAACTGTAAGTCGCTCTGGATAAGAGCGTCTGCTAAATGACTAAAATGTAAATGTGACAGCTAATGTGATGCCGGTACTAACTAGGTAACTAACGTTAGATAGCCAGGTAGCTAACGTTAGATAGCCAGCCAGCTAGCTAACGTTAGCCAGCTAACTAGGTAACGTTAGCTAAATTACGTTGTCCAACGGCTAATGCCGACTATAGTCGTCATGAAACAATATAGCCAACTAATAATAATGTTTTGGAATACATTTGTCCGTTTCTAGCTAGTTAGTTAGTTCGCTTGAAAAGTTTGTAAAATGGGTAGCTAGCCAGCTATGTGACTCAGCTAAATCAATAGATGTTAGCTAGCATCTTTCCCGTTTTCCATAATGCTGACATTTGCTACTGCTTACCGGCAGATGTTATCATGTTTGGTTCTTTATTCTCCCCCTCAACTCCACGAACCCAGGTTTCCGTTTCAGTTAGCAACAATGAACTTATGGAAAATCAAAACCTTGAAAGGACCGTAAAAGTGTCCGTTGTTCTCAACAGTGTCCACTTGTCTCTTGAAAATAATTGTTTTGCTGAATAATGAAAGCCCCCTTCCGAAAGACCCATAGTTAGGTATATCTAGTTAGTGCCTGATGAAATTACAGCTCGTCATTGTCAAATATTTAATCCCATCCTGATTGTTGGACAGGGTGAAGAAAAAATATGATTTAAATAATCGTAAAAAGTCTGTATATTTCGATTCTTATAACATTTAAAACATCATGTCAGTATATTTTTTTAAATCCTCAAACCGGCTTATATTCTGCCAGTGTCGCAGGAACCAGTTATTTTACATGTCATACACACGTTTTTCTGCAACCCTATCACTGGAGAGAAAAAAAATACAAGGAGACTTCAGTCAGAAATAATGACAGTGAATTCACATTAGTGCGTGTTTATTTTCGACGAGTTTTGTACCATCATTAGTACGTCTTTTAAATTAAAATTGATTTGTGACTTACATTTATGCCCTTTTTATCAGTACTTCCACATAAGCAAGAGAGGTGCAATACATTATTGCTCTTTGAAAATAAAATATGTTTGATAGGTTTATTGTAATTGGTTAACTGAAGGATTTAGTTATTTTAATTGGTTAACAAGCAGCGGCTTCAAAACTATGAATGAATTGCCTGAAAACAATGAATGAATCATGAAAAACAGAATGTAGAAATACAATACAATAACTAAATTCAGTTTTCATATTTTTATTTAATATTGTATGAATACACAAACTATGCGATTATACAACCGTTAGCACCAGAATGTTGCACATTTCTTGGTTTCTCATTGTTTCTAACACATTTTTATTTTGCCTATTAAATTAATTAAAAGCATGGGTAGCCTGAGTGAAAGAACAATTTTTCTCAAACTAACTATCAGTGGTTAATTGAAGTCAAGCATAAACTGAAACAAAAATCAACAACATTAATATATGTACAGAACAGGACGATCTACAGTACCAGTCAAAAGTTTGGACACACCTACTCACTCCAGGGTTTTCTTTATTTTTACTATTTTCTACATTGTAGAATAATAGTGAAGATATCAAAACTATGAAATAACACATATGGAATCATGTTGTAACCAGAAAAGTGTTAAACAAATCAAGGTATATTTTATATTTGAGATTATTCAAAGTAGCCACCCTTTGCTTGCCTTGATGACAAGACCAAGTCCATATTATGGCAAGAACAGCTCAAATAAGCAAAGAGAAATGACAGTCCATCATTACTTTAAGACATGAAGGTCAGTCAATACAGAAAATGTCAAGAACTTTGAAAAAAACATCAAGCGCTATGATGAAAATGGCTCTCATGAGGACCGCCACAGGAAAGGAAGACCCAGAGTTAGCTCTGCTGCAGAGGATAAGTTCATTAGATTTACCAGCCTCAGAAATTGCAGCCCAAATAAATGCTTCACAGAGTTCAAGTAACAGACACATCTCAACATCAACTGTTCAGAGGAGACTGCCTCAATCAGGCCTTCATGGTCGAATTGCTGCAAAGAAACCACTACTAAAGGACACCATTAAGAAGAGACTTGCTTGGGCCAAGAAACATGAGCAATGGACAGTAGACCGGTGGAAATCTGTCCTTTGGTCTGATGAATCCAAATTTGAGATTTTTGGTTCCAACCGCCGTGTCTTTGTGAGACGCAGAGTAGGTGAACAGATGATCTCTGCATGTGTGGTTCCCACTGTGAAGTACGGAGGAGGAGGTGTGATGGTGTGGGGGTGCTTTGCTTGTGACACTATCTGTTATTTAGAATTTAAGGCACACTTAACCAGCATGGCTACCACAGCATTCTGCAGCGATACGCCATCCCATCTGGTTTGGAGTTAGTGGGACAATCATTTGTTTTTCAATGACCCAACACACCTCCAGGCTGTGTAAGGGCTATTTGACCAAGAAGGAGAGTGATGGAGTGCTGCATCAGATGACCTGGCCTCCACAATCACCCAACCTCAACCCAATTGAGATGGTTTGGGATGATTTGGAACGCATAGTGAAGGCAAAGCAGCCAACAAGTGCTCAGCATATGTGGGAACTTCTTCAAGACTGTTGGAAAAGCATTCCAGGTGAAGCTGGTTGAGAGAATACCAAGAGTGTGCAAAGCTGTCATCAAGGCAAAGGGTGGCTACTTTGAATAATCTAAAATCTAAAATATATTTGGACTTGTTTAACAATTTTTTTGTTACTACATGATTCCATATGTGTTATTTCAGTGGTTCCCAACTCCAATCCCCGAGTACCCCCAACCACACACATTTTTGTTGTTGCCCTTGACAAACATAACGGATTCAACTCATTGAGTGCCTGATGATTAGTTGACAAGTTGAAACAGGTGTGCTTGTCCGGGGCTACAATACCAGTCTTCAGAGGGATCCCTTCCTCTGCACTGCCTATGTCACATGAAAAACAACAACATTGAACTGTTATTTACCATATTTACTGTCAAGGACGTACATGGAAAATGGAATGGGATGACATTTGTTATACATCTTTGCCTGTTTGCTGAAGTGTTGTTGGCCTGGCCTCTGTGTCTTCTTCTAGGCCGAGGCAAAACCTTGGAATGGCCGGGAAAACATGTTCCCTCTATGCCCAGAATTATCTGCAAAGGCAATAATGAGCGTGTACATTTGGCAGCAAATTTATGGAGGGCCATTCACATTTGAGCTTGCTCAGTTTAGCTCAACGCTGACTGGCTAATTTTGTATACTTTTTGTCAATGGAGACCAGATCTTCGCTGGCTTCCCTTGCCTTCAATGCTATGGGCGGCAACAATGTCATACTCGTTTGGACCAAACAGCATCAGATAGATGGCCTACACGTAGAGAGACAGAGGGGCGCTGTTTCGCTCGCTCGGATGCTTTCTCCTGAGAGATACATTCAGCCTCTTGCGAATTGAAGGAAAATTATGAAACACAGAGAGACCTGGCTTTCCTTGGCATCCATGAATACATGTAGTCTGTGATTGATTGAGTGATTCAAGGAGCTATCATCGTTATGTACATTCATGCCCTTCGAAAGGAATTTTGTAACTTTGTCCCAGAAGCATTTAACTGCAAGGCACTCCCACATCATATGAAGGAATGTGCATACATGATTTAGGGGACACAGTGAACAGTTGGGAGTTGGGGCCAATTTCATCGTAAAACTTTTCCTTGGTCTTAAATACAGTCTGTGAACAAACTTAAAATGTATAAGTTGACGGTTCGGATTATGGGAACCTAGCTCAGAATATGAGCTTTCCAAAAGTTGTTTATATATTATAGAGATCAGTCCTATCGTGAGCCCAGATCATTTATTTATGAATTCCATAATTGGATAGTTCGGTAGTTGGGTTTCCCAAGGGACTCCATAGGCCAGCATAGCTGACTTAAGTTGTAAAAAAAAAAAAGGAGTTGCCGGGTACTGTATATGTATATTTCAAATCTTAGAATGTTCTCAAACCATTACTGTCCATGATATCTGCAAGGGTACTGATTCCACATTTGGACCATTGGGGGGATGCAAAAGGCTGCCCTCCAGATCACAAAGCATTATTGTGAAATATTGGAGTATGGGCATGCCATTTTGATTCCCAGTTACATTGTTTTTCAATTTTGCGGCAAATAGAAATTGTGTGAGTAATAATAGGTACAAAGCAGTGTTTACATTGTTTAAGGGATATATCAGTGAAGACCACGTCTTCCAGGGCAATAGGAGACACCATATTTCTCTCTATATTCAGCCAGGGGGTGGAAGAATCATGTCTATACCAATTTAGAATGTGACGAAATGCTAGTGCCTGGAAATACAATTTAAAGTTTGGTACGGATAGTCCTCCTAGGTCTTTCCCTCTTTGCAAGTTTGTTAATTTTATCCGGGTTTGCTTACCTTGCCATTTAAATTTTTTAACCGCACTATGGATTTTATCCCAATAGCCAGAAGGGGGAGACAAGTGAAGCATTGAACTACATAAATTCAGCCGTGGCAATATATTCAGTTTGAAAATAGATATTCTGCTGGTTAAAGCAACTGGGATATTAGTCCATCTACTGAGGTCGGATTTAATTGATTTGAGCGCTCTGTTAAAGTTTCTCGCAATGGTTTTATGTAAGGAAGGAAATATATCTATTCACAAATATTTAAAATGGGAAACGATTTGGGATTCCATAAGTAAAGATGGAGTCCTCCATCGAGGTCATGAGAAGAAGTCGGGCAGATTTGGTTAGATGTATTTTATAACTTGAGATGGAGTTGAATTTGTCTATGATATTCAAAGCTCTTGGGAGGGATTGAGATAAATTGTCTAGATAGTGTAAGATATCATTGGCGTATAATGACATGACGTGATCCATAGAATTGAGAGATATTGGTGTAATTTCTTTCGATTTTCGAATTTCCTGGGCCAGGGGCTCCATAGACAATAAAAATAGCAGAGGTGAGATGGGATCATCTTGCCTGCTACTTCTAGTTATTCTGAACGGAACAGAGCAGGTATTGACTGTTATTACTATGATTGTGGGATTGGCATATAGTATTTGAATCATATTAATGAAATTGGAGCCAAGTCCCATATGTTCCAAAACCTACCAAAGATATGACCATTCTAGTCTATCAAAAGCTTTTTCTGCATCGAGAGATAGAACTGCCCAAGGAGCTTTGATTTCTGATGAAGCATGTAAGATATGTAATAGATGACGGAGATTATCTGAGGATAATTGTTTTTAACAAACCCGCTTTGGACCGGATGTACCAATTTGGGTAAGTAAGTTTTGAGATGGGACGACATAATTTTTGAAAATAGTTTTATATCTGTGTTTATCAAAGATAGGGGGCAAGGTGAGGGCACTGGGAGGCGTCCTTACAATTTTTTTTATAAAAGCGAAATTAGTGCTGTATTTACATCCTTTCCAAATGAACCTTTGTGAACGGCTGTGTTAATCATTTCAACCAGTGACCTAATTGGTTCAACATTTTTAAAAAGACCTCAGGAGGAATACCGTCCCAACCAGGTGATTTGCCTTTATTCATGTTATCCAATGCCCTTTTGAGTTCATGGAGAGAGATTTGGGCTCCCAGCAAGTCGGCTTCCTCAGTTGAGAGAAGAGGTTCTTATATCTTTTAAAAAGGACTCGATGTGGCTTGGTGTGGATTTACAATCAGAGGTGTACAATTCTTTATATAAATGGGAGAATCTTTGGTTGATTCATTTGGTTTCTGATAGTACTTCACTTAATACAGATTCAAGAGTTGCAATATCCGCTAATTGATCATTACTGCGAAGCTTGTCAGCCAGTAGATGACTGGGTCGATTACCATGGAAGTTGCCTCGTTGGGGAAGTTTCATGGCAGAAATCAGCTAAAGAGGGGTCGGAACCTAAAAGGTTAGCTTATCCAGGGTCAATGATACATAGAGCAACCATGTACTTTCTATCTATGGGAACAACTGCAATCATTTTGCAAGCAACATTGCTAAAATGAATGAAATAAAATGAACCTCAGAAAATATGACCTGTAATGCTTATGTCCTATAGCCTAATTGTCTCCTTATTTTCATACTGTACCTAAATTCCAAGGGTTGGATTTGCCATAAACAATTGTATATGTCAGCACTTAAAGCCAGGCTAAAATGACATTTTTGCATCTGCCTATCAATTTAGAGATTTGTAGGTATTTTGGTCCATTATTATTATTATTATTTTCTAAAAGTAAACAATGTTAAACTTAATGATTTTTTTTATTTTCTTTAGTTTATCATACTACTGTCTTCAAAATTGTAATGAATTTAAACCACTTTAAAATGGATATACAGCACATCAATAATTTCAAACCTAACCACATTAAATTACATATAATTTAAAAGTTCATTTCATAGAGAGTGTTACAAACTGGACTATATTTAGTAACTTACTTTGAAGAGATGGTGATTGGGTCTAAATAGGCATTTGGTAGTTTAAATTCAGTGTACTTGTCTTTAACTCCCATTTCCCGAAAGTCAGACTCTTCCCAAACGTCAACAATTTTTTCTCAGCTTCAGAAGCATCTGTAGTCACCAAATTTTGTGTGGTTATCCTTAGATAATATATATTCTCCAGACTTGCGCAGAAGGAATTGCTGATATGTTGTAAATGTTTTATTCTAGATAACATTTTCTTTCAAAAAATGCACCAACAATATGTCTTTAGTATTTTACAGATAGAAAGATTTAAAAAGTATTATCCACAATCTGCTCTGGACAAGTCCGATCCTGGACTGTCTTAACAGAATGAAATCAAAATATTTAGGCTGACTTCATTCAGTGTCCAGAAAAATTGATTTGCACGATATGCAAATATGTGCATATTTAATGAGCTATTGCCTCATTTGCAAATGATACATTTTTATACAAAAAAAATATTATATTTGTGTTTACATTCAACTGGTAAAAGTTGATTGTGATATATTTAAGGGAAAATAATACCCTACGAGGGAGTGGTGCCTGGCCTTAAAAGGCATGTACAAAATCAGTGCATTCGGAAAGTATTCAGACCGCTTCCCTTTTTCCACATTTTGTTACGTTACAAACGTATTCAAGAAATTGATTAAATTACTTTTTTTCCTCATTAATCTACACACAATAACCCATAATGACAAGGCGAAAACAGATTTTTACAAATGTTTGCAAATTTATTAAAAATGTTAAACAAATATATGTTTTATATAAGTATTCAGACCATATGCTATGAGACTCGAACTTGAGCTCAGGTGCATCCTGTTTCCATTGATAATTCTTGAGATGTTTCTACAACTTGATTGGAGTCCACCTGTGGTAAATTCAATTGATTGGACATGATTTGGAAAGACACACACACCTGTCTATATTAGGTCCCACAGTTGCATGTCAGAGCAAAAACCAAGCCCTGAGGTCGAAGGAATTGTCCGAGACAGGATTGTGTCAAGGCATAGATCTGGTGAAGGGTACCAAAAAAATTCTGCAGCATTGAAGGTCCCCAAGAACACAGTGGCCTCCATCATTCTTAAATGGAAGAAGTTTGGAACCACCAAGACTCTTCCTAGAGCTGGCCACCCAGCCAAACTGAGCAATCGGGGGAGAAGAGCCTTGGTCAGGGAGGTGACCAAAAACCCAATGCTCACTCTGACAGAGCTCCAGAGTTCCTCTGTGGAGATGGGAGAACCTTCCAGAAGGACAACCATCTCTGCAGCACTCCACCAATCAGGCCGTTATGGTAGAGTGGCCAGAAGGAAGCCACTCCTCAGTAAAAGGCACATGACAGCCCGCTTGGAGTTAGCCTAAATGTACCTAAAGGACTCTCAGACCATGAGAAACAAGATTCTCTGGTCTGATGAAACCAAGATTGAACTCTTTGAATTGAATGCCAAGATGTCACGTCTGGATGAAACCTGGCACGGTGGTGGCAGCATCATGCTTTGGGGATGTTTTTCAGTGGCAGGGACTGGGAGACTAGTCAGGATCGAGGGAAAGTTGAACGGTACAAAGCGATCCTTGATTAAAATCTGCTCTAGAGCGCTCAGGACTTCAGACTGGGGCGAAGGTTCACCTTCCAACAGGACAATGACCCTAAGCACAAGTCTCTGAATGTCCTTGAGTGGCCCAGCCAGAGCCCAGACTTGAACCCGATCGAACATCTCTGGAGAGACCTGAAAATAGCTGTGCAGCGACGCTCCCCTTCCAACCTGACAGAGCTTGAGAGGATCTGTAGAGAAGAATGGGAGAAACTCCCCAAATACAGGTGTGCCAAGATTATAGCGTCATACCCAAGAAGACTGTTATCGCTGCCAAAGGTGCTTCAACAAAGTAAAGGGTCTGAATACTTACACTACCAGTCAAAAGTTTGGACACCTACTCATTCAAGGGTTTTTCTTTATATTTAAAATGTTTTACATTGTAAAATAATAGTGAAGACATCAAAACTATGTAATAACACATACGGAATCATGTAGTAACCCAAAAAGTGTTAAACAAATCAAAATATATTTTATATTTGAGATTCTTCAAAGTAGCCACTATTGGCATTCTCTCAACCAGCTTCATGAGGTAGTCACCTGGAATGCCTTTCAATTAACAAGTGTGCCTTGTTAAAAGTTCATTTGTGGAATTGATTTCCATCTTAATGCGTTTGAGCCAATCAGTTGTGTTGTGACAAGGTAGAGGGTGTATCCAGAAGATAGCCCTATTTGGTAAAAGACCAAGTCCATTTTATGGCAAGAACAGCTCAAAAAAGCAAAGAGAAATGACAGTCCATCATTACTTTAAGACATGAAGGTCAGTCAATACGGAAAATGTCAAGAACTTTGAAAGTTTCTTCAAGTGCGTCGTAAAAACTATCAAGCACTATGATGAACCTGGCTCTCATGAGGACTGCCACAGGAATGGAAGACCCAGAGTTACCTCTGCTGCAGAGGACAAGTTCATTAGAGTTACCAGCCTCAGAAATTGCAGCCCAAATAAATGCTTCACAGAGTTCAAGTAACAGACACGTCTCAACATCAACTGTTCAGAGGGGACTGTGTGAATCAGGCCTTCATGGTTGAATTGCTGCAATGAAACCACTACTAAAGGACACCAATTAGAGGAAGAGACTTGCTTGGGCCAAGAAACACGAGCAATGGACATTAGACCGGTGGAAATTTGTCCTTTGGTCTGGAGTCCAAATTTGAGATTTTTGGTTCCAACCGCCGTGTCTTTGTGAGATGCGGTGTATGTGAACGGATGATCTCCGCATGTGTAGTTCCCACTGTAAAGCATGGAGGTGGTGGTGTTATGGTGTGGGGGTGCTTTGCTGGTGACACTGTTTGTGATTTATTTAGAATTCAAGGCACACTTAACCAGCATGGCTACACTGTAAAAAATGACCCACAGGCTTAGTAAATATTGCAAAAGAAAATCAATGATTTTTACTTACTTACTGGTTTTACTTACATTTTTGAATATAGTACTTAATTAATGTGTTGAAAAAGACTGGCATTGCAAATCAAAATCCAAGGGAATATGCTGCTAAATTTTAACGAATATTTCTAAGTAACAACCAACAACAATTGTGCTTGTAACAGTTCAACTGATGTCGTCTTGATCTTTCTTCTCTGGAATGGCCATGCGGCAGGTAAGGACCAAATTATAACTTGGAATATAGTTTGGATCTCTCTACACATATTTTCGACGAAATGTCAAAAATATTTGTGGAAAACGTTAAATAATATTATTCAAGTACGAAAAGCCTTTAGCTAGCTATATAGCCAGAGTACGTTATATATTTGCACGTTGATAAGCTAGCTAGTTAATGTCCGTGATATCTGTATAGTTAGCTAGTGGTGGGCATGCTACTAGCTAGCGTAGAATCCCGTATTATCGGCATATTCAACAGTGTTTAAGAAATATATTACCTTCAACAGTGTTATCTTGTGATCAAGCCTTCAATGTTTTGTGATTATTGGTGTCGTAAAAATGTTAGCTAACGGTTTAGCAATTAGCAAGTTTGACATTTCATTTGAAATATTACTGTTATCTGCTTTTGATAAGCGGTTTAGCAAAAAAATACGTCCCGTATTATCTGTATACGGCCCCCAGTTATTGGGCACCTTACTATTTTGTTCAATTACAAGATATATCCGTTTAATTTTGTTGAAAAAAGAGACACCAACCACGTACCCGAAGTGTTTACTAGATAGTTGACTAGTTGGCTAGTCTTCCGGTAAAAAATAATGATTTGCCTGTCAACTTTTCATTGCGTAGCCCGGTGCGCCCTCTTGTGGACTCTTAAAAAATGGTTCTTCACCAACATATTCAGTGTTGTAACCAAATGAAATATGAGTATTAATAATTTACATCAAATACACTTTAATTTCAGTTATGTGCATTAACATAAAACAATGAAAACACTGTTGGAGTTTGTGTTGCAGAGGTGCACTTGGAAAGTAAAGGAAGAAATACACAAGATGGGTTCAATAAATATATATATTATATTTTAGACATGTATTTTTTTGAACAAATAAATAATTTCATATGAACACAAACAAAACAAACAATTACATCTCGACCTCCATCCCTATATTGTCACAAAAATCACAATAAAAATCCAGCTCCACCGCTACCTCTTGATCCCACTGCACACACCTGCAGTGGAACCAGTGCTGGCAAAAGTCACAGCACACCCATGGCACCTCGGATCTACACTCCTGAGAGGAGCTTGCAGGCGGATCATGCTCCCCGCAGCGAGCACAGCAGGTGGTGTCTTCTTTTATAAAAAATAAAAGAATAATACAAATTGATTAATATGGTTTTGCAAAATGTAAAAGTTCTTCAACAACAATAGTAATTGATACAATTGAGAGAGCGAGGAAAAACAGATTATGAAGTACCTGAGAGTGGTGCCATGGGTGGTGTGACAGATGTGACCGATGTAGCTTTTCTCTTCCTTTTCTGTGCTGCAGTTTGAGAAAAAGTAGTGTTAGACAGAGCATGTTGCATGAAAACCCTTTGCAACTTTTTTACATCAATACCTCTGGAGGAAGCTGCAGAGGTTTAGGAGGAGGCGGAGATGACTTGAGGGCTGGTGCTATGTACTGTAGATATATAAAGATATATATATATTTTTTTTTTACATTGCTGTTTTATAAAACAGATAACAAACAGTCATTTTTTCGTAATTTAACATGTGTTTACCTGTGGAGGTGGTGGTATTCAAATTGCAGGGGGCAGGGACACCAGACGAGGCTGCTATGGTGGTGTGACCAGGGGAGACGGAGGAGGCAGTTGGTCCAGAGGAGGCTGTGTTGGTGGTGACAGACATGGGGGGTGGTGTGCATTGGGGTGGTGGTGGACAAAACCGCCGACGATGGCTTGGAGGAGCTGGTGTTTGTAATGGTGGGGTTGAGGGGCCGACGATGGTGTGGCCGGGAGAGTAGGCATGTGGCCTTCCTCTGCAGCTGGGGACTCCGGCGGCTCCTACAGGTGTTGCACACTGGGAGGCACTGGCAGTGGTGATGCAGCTGTCAGGAGTGGTTCCAGCAGGGGGTCCAGCAGAGGCGATGGCGTCAATGGTCTCATCCATGGCAGCCCTCTCCTGTGCCCTCTGTGTTCTGAGGGCTGCCCGACGCCCTTTCTCCTCTGCCCCGGCCCTCTCCTTCTCACCCCTCTCCTGCCACTGGCGCGTGTATTCCTCCCCGGTGAGGCATGTGGCGACCACAGGGAGTCTTCTGTATCGGTCCAGCCGATACTTCAGGACAGTAAGGATGTGCCCCAGGTCCTTCGCTATCAGCCCCCCCTCTATTAGGGGGTGCTCTTCTAGAGCTAGGGATAGGACTGGAGCAGCGGCTGGGACTGGGGCAGGGGCTGAGGGTCCTCCTGTGGTCGCTGGGGAGGAGGTGCTGATGGATGGCACAGTGCTGCTGGTTCCAGTAGAGGCGGTGTTGGGACCCGGTAGGGTCCGAGACGGCATTAAACGGGACCCTTCAATGGCTGAAGGGTCAAAAGGGAAGAGGCCACACTTCTTAAACCCTTCCACCACATAGCGCATGTCCTTGCATCGCTGGTACGGGTAGCGGAATACTCCGGCAAATTCTGATTTGTTTACCATGTAGGAGTGGTCAAAATGGCTAAGGTCTCCAGCTACCTTGGAGAACTCAGCCTTTAAAGGGCCAAAGTATGCCACGTCCAGCGGCTGCAGGACATGGGTGCAGTGTGGTGGAAGACAAAGAAGTATAACCCCTTCCCTTAGTGCCACCGCGAGCACTTCCGGGTCCATGTGGCTCTTGTGCCCATCGAAGAGGAGAAGGAGAGGGCGCTCTTTCACTGCATACTTAATGAAGTGCTGAAACCACTTCCTGAACAGGCTTGGGGCTTGGGGGGGGCCTCCCAGTGTGTAGTGGCCACCGGGGAAACACTTGGGGTAGATGATAAACAGGGGGACGTCCTCCCCAGTTGCGTTGAAGCAGGCCAGCACTGTGATGTGCTCCTTGGTCCCCTGAGCCTGCTGGTACACGTGTTTTGCGCCCCGGGGAGCCAGCACTTTGTGCCTGCTCTGGTCGCTACGAAACCCAGACTCATCGCAGTTATAGATTTGTCTGGGTTTCTCCCTCAACCCACTCTCCTCCAAGTGCTTCTCATAAGAAGTGAAGAAGGTGTCCATCGTCGGACGTGTGGCACACTCAGCTCTCCCCCTATCCAGGGTGTCTGGCCTCCTCATGCTTAGGTTCTTGTGCCTCCTCCTGAACATTTCCCACCACCTCTTCCCCAGTGGTGGGATTGTTTCCCCTGGGTGCCGAAACCTACAATAGAATAGAATATATAATTGTCCATCCAGGATGAAAATGTTTGTTTTGGCATCACCATACACATCCACATTTACATCACACACATTGAGAACAGTCAGTCCACCAATCTACATACATAAACACATAGAACACCAAATACCTGCGTATTTTGTCGGCGTATTTCATCAGCCTCTGTCTGGTGAAGGGGAACCCATGGCTGGCGCAGTAGATACAGTACTGCACCAGAGACTTTTCATCCTCTGGTGCAAGCAATGTGGGTGGTCCACTGCGACAACCATGGGTCACCCGGCCGCTCAGCCTGTCTGCCAGGGTCTGCCGAGGTACACCATGCACCTTGGTAGATAAGAAAAGAAAACTGTTACTAGCAGATAAAATTCACATACACATGGTAATCTCCTAAAAACAAAAGATGCCTAACCTTGGCAGCCTGGCGGATAGCCATCCCTGCCCCGCAGTCCTCCATGGCATGGAACATGTCCACCTCACTCCACTGCTTCCTCTTGACTTTCTCCATGCTGCAGTGGTAAATACATGTAGCTAAATAACTTGGCATACTATACACATTTTAGAAAGATAACTCAATCTGAATATGTATAAACATTTACATTTCAAAGCTAAGGCATTGAAAGGTGATGAAAGTTTTCACAATAACTGAAAGTGTACCCACGTTTTTTGTTTGATGTTATCTGTAATGAAAATTAGTGTCCCAATTAGTGTAATATTGATGCATACATTGTACCATTTAACTAAATACTGCCTCTATGTAGCTGTTGTAAGATGAAACATAGCCAACAGTGATAGGTGTCGAAAAGTTCATGGTTCAAAGTTCCAAATACATTTTTGCAGATTGTGCAAAACGCCTCCGTCAGAGGACTCCAATTTTGATACGGTAAAGCTTGACAACATGCAGCTGTTTTCGTGATATGTATTATCTAACACTTACAATTTCTTTCCTTTTTGCTTACTTAGCAGTTCTATCAACATTTAGCAACTAAGATAGCAACATTAGAAAATCCGTTAGCTATATTTCAGAGGTAAAAAGTTGGATATTAAATTAGGTGTGGTCTGTCGCGCAGTCGAATTTTACAATATGCAGCGTGTTACACAAAATGTGTACATATAACTTGTTTGAAAACTCTCAAAACCTAACTTACATAAATTGCACTGAAAATCGGTGGTCAGCTAGCTAAAAGGGTGTCGTTAGTCACAAAACTTACCGTTATTTTTCAGTCCATTTAAATGTTGAGCTCGAGGTGATTCAGTCCTCCAACCGCTAGAGAGTGTCCGAGGTCAGGGGGTGTCTGATGTTTGGGGAAAATTAGCTAGTAAGTTAGCAGTGCATTTACTCGCCTCAGCGCTGTTTCTAACCTTTGTCATTTTTGTGTACGTTTTATACTAACTGAAATAGCTACGTAACCTAGCTTACCAAAAAATGCATCGTCAGCAAACATTACAGTAGAACTGAACACATGGTGCCCCTGCAATTTAATATTTGCCTGTTAGGCAAGCTAGCCACGCAGAGACAGGAACGAACAATACATAAGTTAGCTAGCTAGCTAACTACACCTAGCTTTCTAGCTACACCTGTCCTTGCAGAAATTTTCTTGTTGTTCACGTATTCACAACATGTTCAAGGTAGCACTGCAAATGTTGACTGGAGGTCTACCAAACTTCTAATGATCGTTGTTCATGGTGAACTTGCTTTTATTGCCAAGTGTCAGAATGCTTGGTATAATGAGCACCTTAGGAATTCACACAGAAGCTTAAGGTCATTTAGCAAAAGGAATTGGCAGACATCTACCCACTAACAGCATACGCTGTTGGCCAAAAGCGCATGCTAACCCATATTTGCCTGCAATATTAGGCAACAATCATTTAAAATTGAATTGTTTTAAATGTGGTGTATTTATACATGGGTACATGGGTTTAAAAACAATGCATTGCTCATAGAGCTCATGCCGAATGTAGTATTTGGTATAGAATAGAAATGCTTGGTTTTGCACGTTTATTATTATGAGATCTAGTAAGTAGCACTTGATAACGATTTAATGGGATACCCATGTTTGACAACATACCCATTTGATAACTTTTATGCAACAACTCAATAACAGCTCCACAGAGACATCGGATGAGAGGGGCTTCCTTGGATCACATGATACTGTGATATTGTCCTCTCCAGAAAGTACCTCTTCTCAACGCTCCAGTCCGTGGACATCTGAGTTTGAAGTTCCTCACTTTGCTTATGATACAGAGCTAATTTTTGAGGCAGCTATTGGAGCACACATGAAGGATGGAACACTACTCAACAATCTGTCTGTGAAATCAGACATCCTGGAAAAACTGTCTGAAAGGATCTTCCAGTTTACAGCCTATCCGTCAAGTCTACAAATTTGCCAAGTTGCAGAAGCTTTTGTAAGGGATCAGGGGTTGGCTGGTTCTAGACAGAGTCTGACACTTCCCCGATCTACAGAGAGGGGGAGTCATCAGACTCGATCTGGTTCACCTGAGTTCTGAGCACACCTGTCAGTAATTAGTGTAGGATTTAAGGTGTGCTCAGAAGCTCAGTCGGTGCGAGGTATTGTTCCATTGTGACTTGCTAAGCGTTTTGTTCCGAGAGAGAGAGAGAGTTTGTTGTTTTTGATTACCCGTGTATCCGACCTGTGCCTTGTTGTTTGACTCCCCGATTTGCTTAATCCTCTGCTTGTCTGCCCAGTGATTACGTCCTCTGATCCTGTGTCTGTGCCCTCGACTACGACTAGCCCGCTCCATTGGTACCTCTGCCTGTCTATGCCTGGCCCGGTTTTGACCACAGCCCGCCCGACCACGATTAAGCTATTCCCTTGTCTGTACTCTAATAAAGCATCGCTATTCTGCGATTGGATCTTACCACTCTGTCCGAGTATTCATTACAGAATACCTCGCCCATACCATGGATCCAGCGGAATTACAGAGGCGATGGGAGATACAGGAGAAACGGATGGATGAACTCCTACAGCTACTCAACGCTGGTGCGGCTGAAGGCACCACCCCGAGCACGGTCAGTCCCCGTCATGCACCTCCGATTTCTCTACCTACAAGGTACGACGGGGCACCTGGCAAATGTCAGGGGTTTCTACTCCAGACGTCCCTGTATATGTCGTACAATCGTACTATGTTTTCCGATGACCGTAGCAGGGTGGATTTCATAATTTCTCTGCTAACGGGAAGAGCACTGGATTGGGCTACTGCGCTTTGGGCAGCTGAGGTCCCCGAGTTGAAGGCAAGACGGACTATGCCTGTATTGTGGTCAGTCGGGTCATTTCGTTCGTCAGTGTCCGGTACGACCTAACCGTACACCAGGATATCGCCTCGGAACTGCCAAACCGGTGAGTGAGAATCAAGTTTTGAACATTACATCGAAACAAATGTATGTGCCAGTTACCTTATCGGTCGGAGAGAAAGTGCGCAGGTTGGAAGGACTTATTGATTCCGGAGCGGCTGCCAGCTTTCTGGATATGGGTCTTGCTGAGGAGTTGGGAGTTCAACTTATCCCAATTCAACCTCCCCTGCGAGTCAACGCGCTAGACGGTGAGCCCATGGGCACTGGGTTCATTACGCACCGTACAGAGGTAATCAAGTTACAAGTGGGCTCCATACACCAGGAGAACATCTTTTTTTTCGTCATCTCCGCTCCACGGGAGCCACTAGTTCTCGGCCACCCCTGGCTCGTCCTCCATGATCCGGTCATCTCCTGGAAATCTGGCGATATCACAGCTTGGAGTGAGGTATGTAGGGCAGAGTGCCTCAATTTACCGTGCAAAATGTCTACTGTGGAGGATGCGCAGGGTGCGGTGTCTACTGTGATCCCTACAGAATACCAGGATTACGCGCAGGTGTTCTCAAAGGAGAGGGCTACCGTGTTACCACCTCATCGGGCCTGGGACTGCGTGATTGATCTGCTATCCGGAGCTACACCTCCTCGTGGAAGAATCTACCCGTTGTCACAGCCGGAACGAGAAGCGATGAGCCAGTATATTGATGAGGCGCTACAGCAAGGGGCCATTCGCCCATCGACGTCTCCCGCCGCCTCCAGTTTTTTCTTTGTGAAGAAAAAGGATGGCGGACTGCGTCCTTGTATAGACTATCGAGGGTTGAACGATATTACCATCAAAAATCGTTACCCTCTTCCGTTGATTCCAGCAGCCCTTGAACAGGTGGGACAGGCCTCCATGTACAGTAAACTGGACCTCAGGAGTGCGTACAATCTGGTGCGTATTAGAGAGGGGGATGAATGGAAGACCGCCTTCATCACACATCGAGGACACTACGAATATTGTGTCATGCCCTATGGACTTACCAACGCGCCCTCAGTATTCCAGGCGTTCATGAATGACATTTTCAGGGACATGATTGATTGATTTGTTATAGTGTACATTGATGACATCCTAATATATTCTAACTCTCTGAGTGAACATGTGTCCCATGTACGACAGGTTCTGGATCGGCTCCTACAACATTCTCTGTTCGTGAAGGCAGAAAAGAGTGAATTCCATGTCACTACGATTTCCTTCCTTGGGGCCATACTCACTCCCGACGGGGTTAAACTGGATGAATCCAAGGTGCAAGCGGTACAAGACTGGCCTCAACCCCAGACGGTGAAGGAGCTCCAGAGGTTCTTAGGGTTTGCCAATTACTATAGACGGTTCGTGCGTAATTTCAGCACAACCGCAGCGCCCCTGTCGGCGATGACCAGCTACAAGGGTCGTGGTCTGAACTGGACGGAGGGGGCAGTGCGTGCGTTTGAGACGTTGAAACAACGCTTTACCACCGCTCCTATTCTATGTCAGCCGGACCCTACCTTACCGTTTATCGTGGAAGTGGACGCTTCGGAGGTTGGAGTTGGAGCCGTGTTATCCCAACGCCAAGGTGAGCCGCCTAAATCACGACCCTGTGCTTTCTTTTCAAGGAAACTGAATTCTGCCGAGCAGAACTATGACGTGGGTAATCGGGAATTACTGGCGGTGAAGTTAGCACTGGAGGAGTGGAGACATTGGTTGGAGGGAGCAGAGCATCCGTTCCAAGTGCTCACGGACCACCGCAACCTGGAGTATCTTCACAGTGCCAAACGACTGAACTCCCGACAGGCAAGGTGGTCTTTATTCTTCAACCGTTTCCGATTCACTGTCTCTTATATCCCCGGGTCCAAGAATGGTAAGGCGGACGCGCTTTCCCGACGGTTCGAGCGCACGGAAAGACCCGTTGAGCCAGAACCTATTCTCCCCATGAGTTACCGTGCTGGTCCGGTGAGGTGGGCTATTGATGACACGATTCAGGAGAGCTTACAAGCGGAACCAGCCCCTCCAGAAACCCCGGGGTCTAAGGTGTTTGTGCCAGCTCCTCTTCGACCTCAACTGATGGAATGGTGCCACACGTCGCTGGGATCTGGTCATCCCGGAATCACTCGAACTACACGACTCATCAGCCGAAGATACTGGTGGGATTCCCTCACAGATGACGTCAGAGACTATGTCTTATCCTGTCCAGTATGTGCTCAGTCCAAGGTACCTCGTGCACTACCGGAGGGTAAGCTGATGCCATTGCCAACTCCTCAACGACCATGGTCGCACATTGCTATGGACTTTGTTACCGACCTACCAGAATCAGAGGGCCATACTGTAATTCTCGTGGGCATCGATCGTTTCTCCAAGATGTGCCGGTTAGTACCCATGACCCGTTTGCCTAACGCCACTCAGATGGCTGAGACTATGTTTACCCAGGTGTTCCGGCAGTTTGGTGTCCCGGAGGATATTGTTTCCGACCGGGGACCCCAGTTTGTATCCCGGGTATGGAAGGCCTTCTGCGAACGCTTGGGCATCTCGGTTAGCCTAACGCTTGGGCATCTCGGTTAACCTAAAATTGGGAAATATCTGCGGCAACAATGTTCGCGGCAGCCGCAAGAGTGGAGTCGATTCCTTCCTTGGGTAGAGTATGCTCAGAACTCACTCATTCACACCTCCCTACGCTTAACGCCCTTCCAGTGTGTTCTAGGGTATCAACCCCCCCTGTTCCCGTGGGATACCGCATCAGGGATGGTACCGGCGGTGGACGAGTGGTTCCGTCGGAGTGCGCAGGTCTGGGAGACGGCCCATCAACATCTCAGTCAAGCCTCACAACAGCAAAAGACCTACGCCGACCGACGCCGGAGACCTACTCCCACTTATCAACCCGGGCAACGAGTGTGGCTGTCTACCCGAGACCTGCGGTTCCGACGGAGCTGCAAGAAGCTCCAACCCAGGTACATTGGTCCTTTCAAAGTTCGACACTACAGGATAAACCCTACGTTCCACGTCTCCCTGTTGAAACCTGTCCATTATAGCCCGATGTATCCACCAATCGCTCAACAACCTACTACACCACCTTTGGAGGATGAACAGGACACCACCTATACAGTCCAGGAGATACTGGAGTCAAGACGGAGACGAGGGGGCATCGAATATCTCGTGGACTGGGAGGGATATGGACCTGAGGAACGGTCCTGGGTTCCGGCTAAGGGCATACTGGATCCCGCTCTCAAGGCCACTTTCCACGCTGAGCACCCAGATCATCCAGGACCCCGACCCAGAGGAAGACCACCCGGTAGAGGTAGAAGGCCGTCAGGAGCCGGCCCTGGGGAGGGGGATACTGTAAGGGATCGGGGGTTGGCTGGTTCTAGACAGAGTCTGACACTTCCCCGATCTAGGATTTAAGGTGTGCTCAGAAGCTCAGTCGGTGCGAGGTATTGTTCCATTGTGACTTGCTAAGCGTTTTGTTCTGAGAGAGAGAGAGAGAGTTTGTTGTTTTTGATTACCTGTGTATCCGACCTGTGCCTTGTTGTTTGACTCCCCGATTTGCTTAATCCTCTGCTTGTCTGCCCAGTGATTACGTCCTCTGATCCTGTGTCTGTGCCCTCGACTACGACTAGCCCGCTCCATTGGTACCTCTGCCTGTCTATGCCTGGCCCGGTTTTGACCACAGCCCGCCCGACCACGATTAAGCTATTCCCTTGTCTGTACTCTAATAAAGCATCGCTATTCTGCGATTGGATCTTACCACTCTGTCCGAGTATTCATTACAGCTTTAGTAAAAAATGACCCATGCCTTAAAGAGCCTGGGTCCTTCTCAGGCCTGTACGGATGGCAAACCAGCCTGAAGTACAAGATGGGCAATTACTAGGGATGCACGTTATATCGGTAAGCATATCGCAATCGGCCGATATTAGCTAAAAATGCCGGCATCGGCTCTATGTATAGTTTAACGCCGATGTGCAAAACCGATGTCAAAGCTGACGTGCATACCTGTATAACGTAGGTAGATGACGTAATGACGCCACGAAAAATACAGCGCTACACAGCATTCCTAACCTAGCCCACAATGTCTGCTGTGTGGATCTATTTTGAAGTTTCAAAGGAAGATAACAAAAAGGCCATATGCAACGTTTGCGCAGCTATTATTTCCCAAGGAGGGGAGAAAGCTAAATCTTTCAATACCACACACCTAATTACTCATTTGAAAGTGCATCACCCCCAGATGTTCAGCGACTACTTACAACAAAAGCAGAAAAAAACTAAGCTCACACTTCCAACAACTAAACAAGTTCAAGTCGAGCAGTCATTTGAAAGAGTAAGAACATTTCGGCGAGACAACTCAAAGGCGAAATCCATTAACGGCAAGATAATGGAATTCATTGCCCTTGACATTCTACCGTTCTCTGTCATGGATGATGTTGGCTTTCACCGACTGGTCGAGCACTGGTACACACTACCAAGTAGGCGCTATTTTTCAGATGTTGCTCTTCCGGAGTTACACAGTATTGTTGAAATTTACATCCATGAGCTACTTGCTATGGGCGTCACTGCTATTGGCTTCACGACTGACATTTGTACCAGCGATGTCATCCCCATGAGCATGCTGAGTCTGACAGCACAGTGGGTCAACGAGGATTTCATACTGAGGAAAGCCGTATTGCATGCTCAAGAATGTGCTGGTTCTCATACCGCTGTTGCCATTTCAATGGCATTTGATAACATGTTTGAAACTTGGAAAATCCAGAAGAACGCTGTGCTACGTGATAATGCACATAACATGACAAAGGCTTTGGAAGAATGCGGAGTTGCCAGTTTGCCATGCATGGCACACACGCCAGTGGCAACAGGTAGGAAGATAGTGGGTCATTTTAAACACTCACAGCTAGCATACAGCTGCCTGCAAGCAATACAGGAACAGTACTTTTTACATGATAGAGAGCCTGCTGGAACAAAAACGAGTGCTTGGCGTGTACGCAGCCGACTATGAGTTACTGTACCTGCAACAATCAGTACAAACCAGTGGACTCTCATTGAAAACATGAACACACTCCTAGCTCCATTCGAACAACTGACTCGAGAAATAATCTCATCAACTGCGTCTGCAGCAGACGTGATACCCTCTGTCATGGCATTGAAACGCCTGCTCAACAAAACTGCCAACACAGACTGTGGGGTTAAAACGTGCAAAAGTACTCTACTAGAGGCTGTGAACAAGCGATTCGGTGGCATTCTCTCTGAGCCTCTTTACCGTGTCGCCACCACGCTCGATGCTAGGTACAAGGACCACTACTTCGATGCAGACAAGAAACAGTGTTTACGTGAAATGTTACAGACACAGCTGGACAAGACGGAAACGGACACAGTGACAGTGCGCACCAAGGAAGAGGACCCACGACAGAAGAGGCCACGGACAGACAGAGTTCAAACTTCACTGCTTGACATGTATGATGAAATTCTGGTTGAGAATGGAACGACTGAACAAATGAACAACGAAACAGCACAGCAAGTAAGTGAAATAAATAGGTTTGGATTATGTTTTACTGGTAATGGGGACATACGTAAATGCCAACAAAATAACTTTTTGGTCAGTGTGTGTGTGTGTGTGTGTGTGTGTATCTCTGTGAGAGAGAGACGCGTTGTATTTTCATTTTCTGTTACTACATCGGCCAACATTTGCCAACGTTGATCTATGCCTAATGATACTTTGGAATGCAAGAATAATGCAATATGTTGTATTACATTTTAATTTCCTAAATAAAAGATGAGATGATGTATTGTAAATTTGCTCGCATTATACTAGTCAAGTCAGTTGAGCACATTTTAAAAGTTTAAATTGTGCCATTTATAGCAGTTTATGACATAGTAATTTTTTCAAGCAGTTAAAGCTAAAATGATTAACTGCATTTTAGTTTAAACCAATATTTATTTCAAATCATTTTTAAGTTTCTCCATTGTGTGATGAATATCTGTTGTGCAATAAAATAATAAAATACATCATATTACAGTGCAACAACATCCAGGAAAGAAGAGGCAGTGTGATCCATGGCCTGATCATATACCTCAGCGAGGGGGTTGAAGACCTTATCACAGAATGCAAGGTAAAGGTTTTTATTTTTGTATCCTTATTTATCCCTAAATGAGGTATCTTCCTTTCTTTCTCTCTCTCTCCTCTCAAGTTGCACAGTTAATCTAGTAGCATAGTCTGTTATTTCTTAATTTTTCCACTCAGGATGCTGACGACACCATGATCCGAGAGGACCTCGTTCAGCATGTGATGAAGGTGTTCACTGTGAAGGATCTGCACCAGAATATAGAGCATGGGATCTGTATCAAAGGAGCAGAGGTCCTGGCTGGTATTCCCAGTGTTACACAGTCATGTACGTTGCTAATGGGCCTTATCTATGGCTTAAATCTAAGGTACCCCAAATAACTGAAATATACCTTTGAGGTGTTCCAAAAAGTATTATTGAAACTTGATCTCAGGACCTCCCCACGGGTCCAAGCTCTAAAGATGAAGTTACTTGTTTTCAGAGATATCTAAAGATATCTATGATAACTCTCAATGGGCCACTCACAAACTGTGGTCTAAACCCTACTCAGTAAGCTGAAAAGCTTGTTGCTAGATGGTATAGAAGCTACACTTTACATGATGCTCTTTGTCAGGTGAAGTCATAACAGACATTGTCAATTCCTGTTTAAAAAACAGCTTTGTTTTAAAACTTACTCCATCTGCACTAGTGGATATCTGAGATTATTTGTCAGGTGCAAGCAATCTGGATGTAACTTTACCTAAGGAGGCAAGATGGAGTTATACCCAGATTATACCTGTCAAAATAATATGTCCATATGGGCTTCACTAGTGCATATGGAGTCAGGTTTAAGGGACAATTTGGCATATATGTGCAATGTATGTTTTGAAAACCCATGTTTTGCTTAATCTAAAACAGTTTGAATGAGTTCATATTGTGCTTTGTGTAATGTCTATTAAGACAAATCGTTAATTTACGTTTCTGTTCAAATATCGCTTTGTTGTTAAGGGGCAGACAGACCACCAGAGAATTCTTGACAAACTGTACAAGATGTAATGTCAAAGTGCTAATCCCAAACTATCACCTAAACCTTATGCAGTTGTGAATATCTGAAATTATTTGTAGTCAGGTGCAAGCTATCTGGATGTAACTTTACCTAAGGAGGCAAGGTGTAGTTATACCCAAAATGCTTACAGATGACAAAATAATGAGTTCTCCACAAATGCCTAAGGAGTAGGGTTTAAGGGGCAATTTGAGATTGAAGTTTGAAGAAATTATAACTTTTTTTACAACTCAGTTTTTCACAATTCCTGACATTTAATCCTAGTAAACATTCCCTGTCTTAGGTCAGTTAGAATCACCAATTTATTTTAAGAATGTGAAATGTCAGAATAATAGCAGAGAGTGATTTATTTCAGCTTTTATTTATTTCATCACATTCCCAGTGGGTCAGAAGTTTACATACACTCAATTAGTATTTGGTAGCATTGCCTTTAAATTGTTTAACTTGGGTCAAACGTTTCAGGTAGCCTTCCACAAGCTTCCCACAATAAGTTGGGTGAATTTTGGCCCATTCCTCCTGACAGAGCTGGTGTAACTGAGTCAGGTTTGTAGGCCTCCTTGCTCGCACACGCTTTTTCAGTTCTGCCCACACATTTTCTATAGGATTGAGGTCAGGGCATTGTGATGGCCTCTCCAATACCTTGACTTTGTTTTCCTTAAGCCATTTTTCCACAACTTTGGAAGTATGCTTGGGGTCATTGTCCATTTGGAAGACCCATTTGCGACCAAGCTTTAACTTCCTGACTGATGTCTTGAGAGGTTTCTTCAATATATCCACATCATTTTACTTCCTCATGATGCCATCTATTTTGTGAAGTGCACCAGTCCCTCCTGCACCAAAGCACCCCCACAGCATGATGCTGCCTCCCCCGTGCTTCATGGTTGGGATGGTGTTCTTCAGCTTGCAAGCATTCCCTTTTCCTCCAAACATAACGATGGTCATTATGGCCAAACAGTTCTATTTTTGTTTCATCAGACCAGAGGACATTTCTCCAAAAAGTACGATCTTTGCAGTTACAAAGCGTAGTCTGGCTTTTTATGGTGGTTTTGGAGCAGTGGCTTCTTCCTTGCTGAGCGGCCTTTCAGGTTATGTCGATATAGGACTCGTTTTACTGTGGATATAGATTATTTTGTACCCGTCTCCTCCAGCATCTTAACAAGGCTGTTGTTCTGGGCTTGATTTGCACTTTTCGCACCAAAGTACATTCATCTCATGGTCCCTTGGTGTTTATTCTTGCGTACTATTGTTTGTACAGATGAACGTGGTACCTTCAGGCGTTTGGAAATTGCTCCCAAGGATGAACCAGACTTGTGGAGGTCTACAAATTTTTTCTGAGGTCTTGGCTGATTTCTTTTGAGGCACGGAGTTTGATGGTAGGCCTTGAAATACATCCACAGGTACACCTCCAATTGACTCAAATTATGTCAATTAGCCGAAGCTTCTAAAGCCATGACATCATTTTCTGGAATTTTCCAAGCTGTTTAAAGGCACAGTCGACTTAGTGTATGTAAACGTTTGACCCACTGGAATTGTAATACAGTGAATTATAAGTGAAATAATCTGTCTGTAAATAATTGTTGGAAAAATTACTTGTGTCACGCACAACGTAGATGTCCTATCCGACTTGCCAAAACTATAGTTTGTTAACCTAGAAATGTGTGGAGTGGTTGAAAAAATAGTTTTAATGACTGCAACTGTTCAGTTGGGTGTATATATATATATTTGAGTAGTAGAAACCCAATTTAAATACATTTTACTAACCTGAGTACCAAAATGTGATGAGTACTGAGGATACGAAGAGGCAGGATGCAGAAATCAACAATGTAAAGGTTTCCTTAACACTGAGCAAGAGAACCACCCCCCCCCACCCACCCACACACCCCAGTACCAGTCCAGGGCTATGTAGGGGCTGTGATGAGGTGCAGGTGCACTGGAGGTGATTAGGGTGCGTTGGGTTTCCATTCCGGTGTTGCCGAGGTGGTGCGCTCAGACCGGTGGCTCAGTAAATTGGCGAATCAGAGCGCCGAAGGGAGCAACGGGAGGAGACGGCCAGGAGGACGTCGCCGGCCAGGAGGACAACCCCGAGGACGAGGAGCGGGCCGGTCAGGGAGGCGAAGGTGGAAGTCCCAAATTAGGATGGGGTCCAGAACATCCCCAGCCGGAACCCAGCTCCTCTCCTCAGGACCATACCCCTCCCAGTCCACCAGGTAACGGAGCAGTCCCTCACGGAACTTGGAGTCCAGCAGGACCCTCACCGCATACGCCAGACTCCTGTGAATGTCCAGCGGCGGTTGGGGCGTACCCCAGAGGACCAGGAACCACCGGCCTGAGGAGAGACACATGAAAAATGGTTCAGACATGGTAGTGAGGGGAAGGAGCAGCCGGTATGATACATCATTTATCCGCCGGTGGATCTTAAACGGCCCCACAAACCGGTGGCTCAGTTTCTTGCAGGTTAGGCAGAGAGGGAGGTTTTTAGTGGACAGCCAGACACGATCACCAGGCTGGACTACGGGGACCCCTCGCCCTGCCGGAGCGCTATGACGGGAAAACTACGAAATGTAGAGGCTTCCTGCTACAGGTTTCACTGTATCTGGCGCGTCAGCGTGGGGCATCTCCATCAGACAAAGCCAGGATAGTGCTGGTGATTTCGCTACTGAAGGGAAAGACGTTGATTGGGCCACGGCAGTCTGGGAAGGATGTGAGGCCGCGGCGCTTCCCTACTCCACCTTCCTCGCTCGGTTTAGGGCGGTGTTCGATCATCCCACGGAGGGAAAGGACGGGGATGAGTGGGTCCCTCAGACGTTGGTGATAGCATGGGAGGAGTTGGACTGGGTGCCCTCGTCGCTCCCTGCAGTGGAACCGGAGCCATGGTCAGTTTATGCAGCGTTTGGAGCACTTCCTGCATGGCGGTGTTCAGCTGGGCAATCTGCTGCTGGTCGAGGCGCTGGGAAACTCCAGGAGGATTACCTGCTGCATCCATCTTCGTCAGGTGTGTTATTCTGTGACGAGTACTGAGGATACGAAGAGGCAGGAATCAACAATGTAAAGGTTTACTTAACACTGAGCAAGAGCACAACAAAGAATGCGTACACGACATGACACTAACAACCACACACAACACTGAACAGTCCAGGGCTATATAGGGGTGGTGATGAGATGATGAGGTGCAGGTGCGCTGGAGTTGATTAGGGTGCATTGTGTTTCCATTCCGGTGTTGCCGAGGTGGTGTGCTCAGACCGGGGGCTCAGTAGACCGGCGAATCAGAGTGCCTGAGGGGAGCAATGGGAGGAGACGTGACACATAAGTAACTGAGCAAAAAACATTTGTAGATAAAACATAGAATATCAATTACGATACTGAGTAAATTCAGCAAATTAAATGTACAATATTAGTTCTGTAACTGATTACATTAAGTATATCAAACTTATAACATTAGTTCTGGGACTTGAAGGACTTAAGCAGGTCAAACAAAGAAAAACTGTTCTGAACCTGATAAAATTAAGTTGAATGAAAGGACTTTTTGAGATTTTAATTTTTTTAATTTTTAGAGATCCAGTTAGTTGTTTGCACTTAATATATTTGAGTTTGTAATACACTGAAAGTGAAGTATATTATACTTAAAAGATCCTCCTGGTTGGATTTACTTAAAAAACTGATGCAAATAGTTACCTACATTTTTTAAAGTAAAAGGGGCACAATATTTTTTACAGTGTACCACAGCATTCTGCAGAGATACGCCATCCTATCTGGTTTGGGCTTAGTGGGACTATCATTTGTTTTTCAACAGGACAATGACCCAACACACCTCCAGGCTGTGTAAGGTCTATTTTACCAAGAAGGAGAGTGATGGAGTGCTGCATCAGATGACCTGGCCTCCACAGTCCCCTGACCTCAACCCAATTGAGCTGGGTTGGGATGAGTCGGATGGCAGAGTGAAGGAAAAGCAGATAACAAGTGCACAGCATATGTGGGAACTCCTTCAAGACTGTTGGAAAAGCATTCCAGGTGAAGCTGGTTGAGAGAATTCCAAGAGTGTGCAAAGCTGTCATCAAGGCAAAGGGTGGCTATCTGAAGAATCTCAAATATAAAATAATTTTATATTTTGATTTGTTTAACACTTTTTTGGTTACTACATGATTCCATATGTGTTATTTCATAGTTTTGATGTCTTCACTATTATTCTACAATGTAAAAATATATATGTAATAAAGAAAAATCCTTGAATGAGTAGGTGTGTCTAAACTTTTTACTGGTACCGTATGTAAATGTGATATTTCAGTTTTTGCTTTGTCATTATGGGGTATTGTGTGTAGATTGATGAGGGGAAAAAACAATTTAATCCATTTTAGAATAAGGCTGTAACATAACAAAATGTGGAAAAAGTCAAGGGGTCTGAATACTTTCCGAATGCACTGTATGGTTTGCCTCATATACAGTTGAAGTCGGAAGTTTACATACACTTAGGTTGGAGTCATTAAAACTCGTTTTTCAACCACTCCACAAACTATCATTTTGGCAAGTCGGTTAGGACATCTGCTTTGTGCATGACACAAGTAATTTTTCCAACAATGGTTTACAGACAGATTATTTCACTTATAATTCACTGTATCACAATTCCAGTGGGTCAGAATTTTAAATACACTAAGTTGACTGTGCCTTTAAACAGCTTGGAAAATTCCAGAAAATGATGTCATGGCTTTAGAAGCTTCTGATAGGCTAATTGACATCATTTGAGTCAATTGGAGGTGTACCTGTGGATGTATTTCAAGGCCTACCTTCAAACTCAGTGCCTCTTTGCTTGACATCATGGGAAAATCAGAAGAAATCAGCCAAGACCTCAGAAAATATTTGTAGACCTCCACAAGTCTGGTTCATCCTTGGGAGCAATTTCCAAATGCCTGAAGGTACCACGTTCATCTGTACAAACAATAGTACGCAAGTATAAACACCATGGGACCACGCAGCCGTCATATCGCTCAGGAAGGAGACGCGTTCTGTCTCCTAGAGATGAATGTACTTTGGTGCGAAAAGTGCAAATCAATCACAGAACAACAGCAAAGGACCTTGTGAAGATGCTGGAGGAGACGGGTACAAAAGCATCTATATCCACAGTAAAATGAGTCCAATATCGATATAACCTGAAAGGCCGATCAGCAAGGAAGAAGCCACTGCTCCAAAACCGTCATAAAAAAGCCAGATTACGATTTGCAACTGCACATGGGGACAAAGATCATACTTTTTTGAGAAATGTCCTCTGGTCTGATGAAACAAAAATAGAACTGTTTGGCCGTAATGACCATTGTTATGTTTGGAGGAAAAAGGGGGATGCTTGCAAGCCGAAGAACACCATCCCAACCGTGAAGCATGGGGGTGGAAGCATCATGCTGTGGGGGTGCTTTGCTGCAGGAGGGACTGGTGCACTTCACAAAATAGATGGCATCATGAGGAAGGAAAATGATGTGGATATATTGAAGCAACATCTCAAGACATCAGTCAGGAAGTTAAAGCTTCGTCGCAAATGGGTCTTCAAAATGGACAAATACCCCAAGCATACTTCCAAAGTTGTGGCAAAATGGCTTAAGGACAACAAAGTCAAGGTATTGGAGTGGCCATCACAAAGCCCTGACCTCAATCCTATAGAAAATGTGTGGGCAGAACTGAAAAAGTGTGTGCGAGTAAGGAGGCCTACAAACCTGACTCAGTTACACCAGCTCTGTTAGGAGGAATGGGCCAAAATTCACCCAACTTATTGTGGGAAGCTTGTGGAAGGCTACCCGAAATGTTTGACCCAAGTTAAACAATTTAAAGGCAATGCTACCAAATACTAATTGAGTGTAAGTAAACTTCTGACCCACTGGGAACGTGATGAAATAAATAAAAGCTGAAATAAAGAATTCTCTCTACTATTATTCTGACATTTCACATTCTTAAAATAAAGTGGTGATCCTAACTGACCTAAGACAGGGAATTTTTACTAGGATGAAATGTCAGGAATTGTGAAAAACTGTACATTGTCTACTGGTATCATTTTGAATTGAGAACATATAGCTCAACATGTAAACAATGTGTGAGTTTAGCTATACTCTGCTTCAGATGACAGATGCCCATAAGGCCAGTAATGCCATCATACTGTAGGCCTATGGCTGCACTGGCGATGCATGTCGTATGATAAGCTGCAAAATGGATTCACATAGCTGATATACAGAGATAATCAACGCTTCATCACTTCAAAATGTACAAATAAACTAACTTGTATGTAAAGATTAGACAGACATCTTAGTATAGTCCCCTGTAGCTCAGTTGGTAGAGCATGGCGCTTGCAACGCCAGGGTTGTGGGTTCGTTTCCCACGGGGGGCCATATGAAAATGTATGCACTCACTAACTCTAAGTCGCTCTGGATAAGAGCGTCTGCTAAATGGCTAAAATGTAAATGTAAAAAATAATAAATAATAAAGTAGTAACAAGTAGGCTATTATTACTAAAGCATCATTTCAGATGAACAAAAAAAACCTCCATACCTGCGGTGGCCAACACTGTTCCCTGATATACTGGGTGAGCAGACTTCTATTTCAGCTCAGCAATAGCACTTGTTGTTGGCCTGCTCCAATTGTAGTAGGTTTATACATTGTGTGTGATGTTTAACTGTATTTTTGTATACAATCTTTTCATAATGTCCTCTAAGAATCCTGAATCCAAGATGGCGTAGCAGTGCGGTCGTGTACTCTGTTGTGTGTCCGTGTAAATAGCCTGTTTTTAATTTTTTTTGTCTTTTGTTGTATATATTTCCCTATCACACTTTTCATCCTTCTACTAAATATACTTTCCTGCAACCCGCTTCACTCAATGTGGAACGGATTCTATTATTTACTTACCTTTTATCTAGAACCTCCAGTTGAAACTAGCTAGCCAGCTAACTAGCTACTTGCTATTAGCCACCGTTAGCGGTTTTCACCCAGAACATCGGATATTCTGTCGGAATAACTGAATCACTGGACCTTAACACCGGATCACAACCAGCTAGCCACAACCGAATGGATGTTGCTGTTGGCTAATCACCACTGCCCCCGAAGCAAGCACCAGTTAGCCTTGAGCTAGCCTCGAGCCAGGCCCATGTCCCGGCTATCTACTTCTCTGTCTACCGGACGGGAGTAGCCAGCTAACTAGCTACTTGCTATTAGCCACCGTTAGCGGTTTTTTCACCATTGTCCGTGGCCTGCACTACCTACCAGCCAGCTCTAGCCTGGACTATTATCGGCCAGTCTGCACAGCGCGTTATCGACCCAGAACATATCAGATTTTCTGCCGGAATCACTGAATCACTGGACCTTTAACACCGGATCATCGCAACTAGCTAGCTGCAACCGAATGGACGGGACCTCCTAGTGTTGACACGGAGCCCCGCCGATCCATCACGACTACTCTGCCGACGTAATCGTCTGTGGTTTTCAACAGGCTTCCCGTTGCGACGACCACGAAGATCCATCTGCTAGCCCTGGCCCGCTAGCACACACAATTCAACAGCCGTGCTTCCTGATTGCCTGTGCTGTAGCACCAATTCGAACTGCTCTCGGACTCACATTGCTGTTCACTGGACCTTATGATCACTCAGCTGCACAGCTGATGCCTGCTGGACTGTTCCTTTACACGGTACCCTGTCCTGTTTTATCTGTTTAGCCTCAGCCCAAACTTTCATCGCCATTACCAGTTGTTGTCTTAGCTCTCTCGAATAACACCTGTGATTGCTTTATGCCTCTCTCCCATGTCAATATGCCTTGCCTATTGCTGTTCCAGTTAGTTCTTATTATACAATTTCACTGTAGAGCCCCAAGTCCCTCTCAAACTGCCTCAAATAGCTCCTTTGTTCCACCCCCAATACACGCGGAGACCGGCTCAATCGGTGCCTCCAGTGATGCTATCTCTTTCATTGTTACCCAACGCTTAGGTTTACCTCCACTGTACTCATATCCTTCCATATCATTGTCTGTACATAATTCCCTGAATCTATTCTACAACGCCCGGAAATCTGCCCATTTTTATTCTCTGTACCCAACGCACTAGAAGACCAGCCTTGGCTTTTTGCATGTTAACATCAGAAGCCACCTTCCTACGTTTGAGTTATTCACTGCGTTAGCACACTCCGCCAACCCTGATGGTCTAGCAGTGTCTGAATCCTGGCTTAGGAAGGCCACCAAAAATTCAGAAATGTCCATCCCCAACTACAACATTTTCCGTCTAGATAGAACTACCAAAGGGGGTGGAGTTGCAAACGACTGTAGAAATAGCCTGCAGAGCTCTATTTTACTATCCAGGTCTGTGCCCAAACAGTTTGAGCTCCTACTTCTAAAAATCCACCTTTCCAGAAATATGTCTCTCACTGTTGCCGCTTGCTACAGACCCCCCTCAGCCCCCAGCTGTGCCCTGGACACCATATGTGAATTGATTGCCCCCCATCTATCCTCAGAGTTTTTGTACTGCTTGGTGACCTAAACTGGGATATGCTTAACACCCCGGCCATCCTACAATCCAAACTAGATGCCCTCAATCTCACACAAATTATCAAGGAACCTACCAGGTACAACCCTAAATCCGTAAACATGGGCACCCTCATAGATATCATCCTGACTAACTTACCCTCTAAATACACCTCCGCTGTCTTCAACCAGGATCTCAGCGATCACTGCCTTATTGCCTGCGTCCGTAACGGATCCGCGGTCAAACGACCACCCCTCATCACTGTCAAACGCTTACCTAAAACACTTTAGCGAGCAGGCCTTCCTAATTGACCTGGCCCAGGTATCCTGGATGGATATCGATCTCATTCCGTCAGTAGAGGATGCCTGGTTGTTCTTTAAAAGTGCTTTCCTCTCAATCTTAAATAAGCATGCCCCATTCAAAAAAACTAGAACTAAGAACAGATATAGCCCCTGGTTCTCCTCAGACTTGACTGCCCTTGACCAGCACAAAAACATCCTGTGGCGTACTGCATTAGCATTGAATAGCCCCCGCGATATGCAACTTTTCAGGGAAGTTAGGAACCAATATACACAAGCAGTTAGGAAAGCAAAGGCTAGCTTTTTCAAACAGAAATTTGCATCCTGTAGCACTAACTCCAAAAAGTTTTGGGACACTGCAAAGTCCATGGAGAATAAGAGCACCTCCTCCCAGCTGCCCACTGCACTGAGGCTAGGAAATACTATCACCACTGATAAATCTACAATATCGATAATTTCAACAAGCATTTTGCTACGGCTGGCCATGCTTTCCACCTGGCTACCACTACCCCGGCCACCAGCTCTGCACCCTCCACTGCAACTTGCCCATGCCCCCCCCCCCCCGCTTCTCCTTCACACAAATTCAGACAGCTGATGTTCTGAAAGAGCTGCAAAATCTGGACCCCTAAAAATCATCTGGGCTAGACAATCTGGACCCTTTCTTTCTCAAATTAGCAGCCGAAATTGTTGCAACCCCTATTACTATCCTGTTCAACCTCTCTTTCGTAACTTCTGAGATCCCCAGAGATTGGAAAGCTGCCGCGGTCATCCCCCTCTTCAAAGGGGTGACACTCTAGATCCAAACTGTTACAGACCTATATCCATCTTGCCCTGCCTTTCAAAAGTTTTTGAAAGCCAAGTTAACAAACAGATCACCGAACATTTCGAATCCCACCATACCTTCTCCGCTATGCAATCCGGTTTCCGAGCTGGTCATGAGTGCACCTCAGCCACGCTCAAGGTCCTAAACGATACTATGACCCCGATCGATAATAGACAGTACTGTGCAGCCGTCTTCATCTGGCCAAGGCTTTCGACTCTGTCAACCACCGCATTCTTATTGGCAGACTAAAGAGCCTTAGTTTCTCAAATGACTGCCTCGCCTGGTTCACCAACTACTTCTCAGATGGAGTTCAATGTGTCAAATCGGAGGGCCTGTTGTCTGGACCTATGGCAGTCTCTATGGGGGTGCCACAGGGTTCAATTCTCGGGCCGACTCTTTTCTCTGTGTATATCAATGATGTCGCTCTTGCTGCTGTTGACTCTCAGATCCACCTCTATGCAGACGACACCATTTTGTTTACATCTGGCCCTTCATTGGACACTGTGTTAGCAAACCTCCAATCGAGCTTCAATGCCATACAACACTCTTTCCGTAGCCTCCAACTGCTCTTAAACACTAGTAAAACTAAATGCATGCTCTTCAATCGAACGCTGCTGGCACCCACCCACCCGACTAGAATCACTACTCTCGGCGGGTCTGACCTAGAGTATGTGGACAACTACAAATACCTACGTGTCTGGTTAGACTGTAAACACTCCTTCCAGACTCACATTAAGCATCTCCAATCAAAAGTTACATCTAGAATCGGCTTCCTATTTCGCAACAAAGCCTCCTTCACTCATGCTGCTAAACATGCCCTCGTAAAACTGACTCTCCTACCGATCCTTGACTTCGGTGATGTCATTTACAAAATAGCCTCCAACACTCTACTCAGCAAATTGGATGTAGTCTATCACAGTGCCATCAGTTTTGTCACCAAAGCCCCATATACTACCCACCACTGTGACCTGTACGCTCTTGTTGGCTGGTCCTCACTACATATTCGTCGCCAAACCCACTGGCTCCAGGTCATCTATAAATCACTGCTAGGCAAATCCCCGCCTTATCTTAGCTCATTGGTCACCATAGCAACACCCACCCGTAGTATGCGCTCCAGCAGGTATATCTCACTGGTCATCCCCAAAGCCAACACCTCCTTTGGCCGCAATTCTTTCCAGTTCTCTGCTGCCAATGACTGGAACGAACTGCAAAAATCTCAGAAGCTGGAGACTCTTGTCTCCCTCACTAACTTTAAGCATCAGTTGTCAGAGCACCTTACCGATCACTGCACCTGTACACAGCCCTTCTGAAATTAGCCCACCCAACTACCTCATCCCCATATTGTTATTTATTTTGCTCATTTGCACCGCAGTATCTCTATTTGCACATCATCTCTTGCACATCTATCATTCCAGTGTTAATACTAAATTATAATTATTTTGCACTATGGCCTATTTATTGCCTTATCTCCATAATTGCTACATTTGCACACACTGTTTATATATTTTCTGTTGTATTTTTGACTTTATGTTTTGTTTACCCCATATGTAACACTGTGTTGTTGTTTTCTATCGCACTGCTTTGCTTCATCTTGGCCAGGTCGCAGATGTAAATGAGAAATCAACAAGAAAATAACCTGCCCTATCCAGTAGCTAGCCTAGGCAGCTGATTGTTCAGATCTAGTGCCCCTGCACTATGCGCCCATGCAAGTTTTTTGGGTCCTTACAAAAACTAAATAATGGGCAATCTTCACGATATGAGCTAAACAAAGTTAGTTTAGGGTTTAGAGCGGAGAGAAAATGGTGACTGTGCTTGAATCTGAAAGTGCGGCTAGTGAAGTCTGTGACAATTAATGGAAAATAGTGAAATCAAAGAATGAACAAAATGAGCAAAAGTTTAAGTAGAAGACAAGGACTGGTCCAATAATGCATTTCTTATTGGACTCCGTTTTTTGGACAAGGAGATTAATTTGGGAAATCCATTTGTAATATCGAGGACTGTGAAGTAAGCAGTGGGAAAGGTGGATTCAATCAAGGTAAATAGAAGAGGCCTTGTTTTGGTTAATTGTGTTGATGAAGAACAGAAGAACCTGGATCTGGCAAAATTAAGAAGTAGCATGTATTGATCTTCGGAGAAGGGCGCCTGCCAAAGGAGTTATAGCTGGAGTCTAGTTGGATACAGTGAGTGATTTTTTACGTTTGCCCACTGACAAAGAAATGATCAGTGTATAATTTTAATGGTAGATTTATTTGAACAGTGAGAGACAGAATAACAACAAAAAAATCCAGAAAAACGCATGTCAAAAATGGTATACATTGATTTGCATTTTAATGAGGGAAATTGGTAAGCAACTATATTTGTATATATGTATATATGTATATTTGGCCTTGTGTTTTAGGTTATTGTCCTGCTGAAAGGTGAATTTGTCTCCCAGTGTCTGTTATAAAGCAGACTGAACCAGGTTTTCCTCTAGGATTTTGCCTGTGCTTAGCTCTATTCCATTAATTTTTATCCTAAAAAACTCCATAGTCCTTGCCGATTACAAGCCTACCCCTAACATGATGCAGCCACCACCATGCTTGAAAATATGAAGAGTGGTACTCAATGATGTGTTGTGTTTGCCCCAAACATTACGCTTTGTATTCAGGACATAAAGTTATTTCTTTGCCACATTTCTTGCAGTTTTATTTTAGTGCCTTATTGCAAACAGGATGCATGTTTTGGAATATTGTTATTCTGTACAAGCTTTCTTCTTTTCATTTAGGTTAGTATTGTGGGGTAACTACAATGTTGTTGATCCATCCTCAGTTTTCTATTTGTATTGGCTGGGTGTATGGCTGGGTGTATTGATACACCATACAAAGTGTAATTAATAACTTCACCATGCTCAAAGGGATATTCAATGTCTGCTTTTTTGTTGTTGTACCATCTACCAATAGGTGCCCTTCTTTGCGAGGCATTGGAAAACCTCCCTGGTCTTTGTGGTTGAATCTGTGTTTGAAATTCACTGCTCAACTGAGGGACCTTACACAATTAAGTACCTTACTGTGATTGTTTTAAATCAAAATGGTCAAAAAGAAACAAAAATAGATTCTTAGCAAGAGCAATTTCTCAAACAAGGATTTTGCTAGGACTGTCTGGGAGTGGTCTGAGTGGGAGGGGAAAACTGAAACCGAGCTGTTATTGGCAGAGATGTTTGGAACTTGCTTTCTTATTGGTCTATTTTAAAATGTACCACCTGATGATGTCACCAGGCAGGCCAAAACTCCATCCCACCAAAACAGGCTGACATTTCAGGCAGTCATTTCAAACAGGGTCATTATTATCATTTTCACAATTTCACATTATTATTCCAACCTCAGTGTGGAAATATATATAAAACACAGGAAAGTGGGCCTTTAAAATGGAGTGTCGCCTAATCTTTGTTCATAAAGGGATACTTTAACAACTAAGTAAAATTGCGTGATATGGTTGCATTTTAGAACCTCGCTCCCCCGTCCCCCTTAGATGAATGGTTTTGACCACTAATGTTTGAGGCAAATTCGTTTCTCATGGCCCAGTGTCCCGGGTGTGCAGGGTTTGCTCATTTTCGACCATTCCACTGATCCTTTTTTTTTGGGACCACATTTTTATTTGTTTTGTTATTTGTTGTTGGGGGGGTTATAGGTACATTATTCATTTCAAATTATACGTTTATAAAACATGTACCCGTAGGCTGCCACTCAAAAGAAGAAAAAAAAACAGTAAGAAATACATACAGTGGCTTGCGAAAATATTCACCCCCCTTGGCATTTTTCCTATTTTGTTGCCTTACAACCTGGAATTAAAATTGATTTTGGGGGGGTTTGTATCATTTGATTTACACAACATGCCTACCACTTTGAAGATGCAATACTTTGTAGAGCCACCTTTTGCAGCAATTACAGCTGCATGTCTCTTGGGGTATGTCTCTATAAGCTTGGCACATCTAGCCACTGGGATTTTTGTCCATTCTTCAAGGCAAAACTGCTCCAGCTCCTTCAAGTTGGATGGGTTCTGCTGGTGTACAGCAGTCTTTAAGTCATACCACAGATTATCAATTGGATTGAGGTCTGGGCTTTGACTAGGCCATTCCAAGACATTTAAATGTTTCCCCTTAAACCACTTGAGCGTTACTTTAGCAGTATGCTTAGGGTCATTGTCCTGCTGGAAGGTGAACCTCCGTCCCAGTCTCAAATCTCTGGAAGACTGAAACAGTTTTCCCTCAAGAATTTCCCTGTATTTAGCACCATCCATCATTCCTTCAATTCTGACCAGTTTCCCAGTCCCTGCCGATGAAAAACATCCCCACAGCATGATGCTGCCACCACCACGCTTCACTGTGGGTGATGAGAGGTGTTGGGTTTGCGCCAGACATAGCGTTTTCCTTGATGGCCAAAAAGCTCAATTTTAGTCTCATCTGACCAGAGTACCTTCTTCCATATGTTTGGGGAGTCTCCCACATGCCTTTTGGCGAACACCAAACGTGTTTGCTTATTTTTTTCTTTAAGCAATGGCTTTTTTCTGGCCACTCTTTCGTAAAGCCCAGCACTGTGGAGTGTACGGCTTAAAGTGGTCCTATGGACAGATACTCCAATCGCCGCTGTGGAGCTTTACAGCTCCTTCAGGGTTATCTTTGGTCTCTTTGTTGCCTCTCTGATTAATGCCCTCCTTGCCTGGTCCGTGAGTTTTGGTGGGCGGCCCTCTCTTGGCAGGTTTGTTGTGGTGCCATATTCTTTCAATTTTTTTTATAATGGATGTTCAAAGTTTCTGATATTTTTTTTATAACCCAACCCTGATCTGTATTTCTCCACAACTTTGTCCCTGACATGTTTGGAGAGCTCCTTGGTCTTCATGGTGCCGCTTGCTTGGTGGTGTTGCAGACTCTGGGGCCTTTCAGAACAGGTGTATATATACTGAGATCATGTGACACTTAGATTGCACACAGGTGGACTTTATTTAACTAATTATGTGACTTCTGAAGGTAATTGGTTGCACCAGATCTTATTTAGGGGCTTCATAGCAAATGGGGTGAATACATATGCACGCACCACTTTTCGGTTATTTATTTTTTAGAATGTTTTGTGTATGTCCATTACATGAAATCCAAATAAAAATCAATTAAATTACAGGTTGAGTACACCCCTCACATTTTTGTAAATATTTGAGTATATCTTTTCATGTGATAACACTGAAGAAATGACACTTTGCTACAATGTAAAGTAGTGAGTGTACAGCTTGTATAACAGTGTACATTTGCTATCCCCTCAAAATAACACAACACACAGCCATTAATGTCTAAACCGCTGGCAACAAAAGTGAGTACAAATATTTTTTCCCGCTGCCCCTGTTTCAATACAGGTGCATGATAATGGTCCATTCTAAATCAAAACAAATGTCACACATATATTATTTAGTAAAGAATAGTCTGATGGGTGACAATATTAGCCTATCACCTGTGAATTATAGTCTACCGGTCAAAATAACACCTATTCATTCAAGGGCTTTTCTTTATTTTTACTATTTTCTACATTGTAGAATAATAGTGAAGACATCAAAACTATTAAATAACACATATGGAATCATGTAGTAACCAAAAAAAAGTGTTGAATGAGTAGGTGTTCTAAAACTTTTGACCGGTTGTGTATATTATCACTTGTGAATGATGCCCAGCATAAGAAACAGTGCCTTTTTTTGGCTACTTTTTCTAATCATATTTGCACACCTCATGTAGCCTAGCCCATAGGCCTATATGTTTTAATAAGGTTTGTATCACAACTAAAGTGGCCAAATAAAATTAAGCACATTAATCCACTTTACAAGGGGTGTAGAGCCTAACTGGCATATATAAGCAGCGTGTGAGTTTCAAGTTTGGGGAAGATAATTTTCACCATAAAAATGCACCTTTATAATAAAAGCATTACATGCATAATTGCATTTGTGGTCACTTTTGATAATGGTGTTTTCCACTAATGTGATGAGTGTGATTAGAAGGAGTTAGGCGCAGGAGGGTAAATCACCGATAACAGAGTTTATTCCGTCGTTCACAGTTGCACTGGATAGCAACCACAAAATACAGGCACAGGGGAACAATCTACCCTGGCAATACAAGGTACGGGTAGCTCCAACAAAATACAGGCACAGGGAAATAATCTACCCCGGCAATACAAGGTGCGAGTAGCTCCACCGAGCTACACTCAACTCACATAAAACAATCACCCACAAGGACAAGGGGGCAGAGGGAACACTTACAGTGGGGAAAAAAAGTATTTAGTCAGCTACCAATTGTGCAAGTTCTCCCACTTAAAAAGATGAGAGAGGCCTGTAATTTTCATCATAGGTACACGTCAACTATGACAGACAAAATGAGGAAAAAAAATCCAGAAAATCACATTGTAGTATTTTTAATGAATTTATTTGCAAATTATGGTGGAAAATAAGTATTTGGTCAATAACAAAAGTTTCTCAATACTTTGTTATATACCCTTCGTTGGCAATGACACAGGTCAAACGTTTTCTGTAAGTCTTCACAAAGTTTTCACACACTGTTGCTGGTATTTTGGCCCATTCCTCCATGCAGATCTCCTCTAGAGCAGTGATGTTTTGGGGCTGTCGCTGGGCAACACAGACTTTCAACTCCCTCCAAAGATTTTCTATGGGGTTGAGATCTGGAGACTGGCTAGGCCACTCCAGGACCTTGAAATGCTTCTTACGAACCCACTCCTTCGTTGCTCGGGCGGTGTGTTTGGGATCATTGTCATGCTGAAAGACCCAGCCACGTTTCATCTTCAATGCCCTTGCTGATGGAAGGAGGTTTTCACTCAAAATCTCACGATACATGGCCCCATTCATTCTTTCCTTTACACGGATCAGTCGTCCTGGTCCCTTTGCAGAAAAACAGCCCCAAAGCATGATGTTTCCACCCCCATGCTTCACAGTAGGTATGGTGTTCTTTGGATGCAACTCAGCATTCTTTGTCCTCCAAACACGACGAGTTGAGTTTTTACCAAAAAGTTCTATTTTGGTTTCATCTGACCATATGACATTCTCCCAATCCTCTTCTGGATCATCCAAATGCACTCTAGCAAACTTCAGACGGGCCTGGACATGTACTGGCTTAAGCAGGGGGACACGTCTGGCACTGCAGGATTTTAGTCCCTGGTGGCGTAGTGTGTTACTGATGGTAGGCTTTGTTACTTTGGTCCCAGCTCTCTGCAGGTCATTCACTAGGTCCCCCCGTGTGGTTCTGGGATTTCTGCTCACCGTTCTTGTGATCATTTTGACCCCACGGGGTGAGATCTTGCGTGGAGCCCCAGATCGAGGGAGATTATCAGTGGTCTTGTATGTCTTCCATTTCCTAATAATTGCTCCCACAGTTGATTTCTTCAAACCAAGCTGCTTACCTATTGCAGATTCAGTCTTCCCAGCCTGCTGCAGGTCTACAATTTTGTTTCTGGTGTCCTTTGACAGCTCTTTGGTCTTGGCCATAGTGGAGTTTGGAGTGTGACTGTTTGAGGTTGTGGACAGGTGTCTTTTAAACTGATAACAAGTTCAAACAGGTGCCATTAATACAGGTAACGAGTGGAGGACAGAGGAGCCTCTTAAAGAAGAAGTTACAGGTCTGTGAGAGCCAGAAATCTTGCTTGTTTGTAGGTGACCAAATACTTATTTTCCACCATAATTTGCAAATAAATTCATTAAAAATCCTACAATGTGATTTTCTGGATTTTTTTTCTCAATTTGTCTGTCATAGTTGATGTGTACCTATGATGAAAATTACAGGCCTCTCTCATCTTTTTAAGTGGGAGAACTTGCACAATTGGTGGCTGACTAAATACTTTTTTTCCCCACTGTATACACGGACTAATGAGGGGATATGAACCAGGTGTGTGTAATTGACAAGACAAGACAAGACAAATGGAATGATGATATATGGAGCAGCAGTGGCTAGTAAGCCGGTGACGATGAACGTCGAAGCCTGCCCGAACAAGGAGGGGAGGCAGCCTCGGCGGAAGTTGTGACAACTAATGGAACATTCATGCTTATAGCCTACTACCATGTGCGCATTGCTGTGCTTATAATGTGAAGAAATAGCCTAATAGTTTATCAACATTTTAAGCTAAACGTTCTGATCTGTTGCATCAGCCACGTTGCATAAAAAAGGTTTTTTGATGCTAGTGGTTGTATTAATTTGGGATCTATCACATCCCACAAATGTCCCAGACTATGTTTGGAATATTTACTTCTCGCACAGAATAGAATAGGTTGACTTTTGTACTATGGGGGATAGTAGATTGACATAGGCTAGTGCTTTTGCTGTTAGTTAGGCCTACTCATCTTGTTGGCTGATGAAAAGTAAATGTGGACATTTCTTCCAACATCTTCAATATGCACCTCGGAATTGGATAAGGACGCGCACAGTTGCGTCCCGGATGTGTCTGTCTTAACTTGTAGCCTGTGAGAAAGACCCGATCACGTGACGGAGAGCCATGTGAGTGAGAGACGTTTTGGATTGCGCAGCACACTCAGGGAGAAGGGCACAACGCAGCACTCTGGGCTGCAAAAGACATGGATTATTTTAGGGTGCATTACGGGAATGCCGCCGTGAAATTCGAGGCATTATCAAGTGCTTGTCAAATTGTGAATGAGAGACTATTGGAGTGTGTACAGTCTGCACAAAAAAACTAAGCAGAACTCATGCCATTCAAGCGACTTTTTTCAAATAATCATTAGAGTCTCATCATGCAGCCTTACAATGTATAAAAAAATCAAAATATATAGTCCAACGTTTGTAAAACAACTAAAGTTACATTAATAACTCTAAATTTAGCATATAGGAGTACCTATTTCTTTGTTAAATCGCTCAACACAGAATAGCCGCATGTGCACACTCCCTCAAATCATTTGGAGAAAATATTTATATTTAATTCAGCTTTGTTCAATTGTATTCTTCATACTATAAAATAATATAAAAATAATGCCACGGAATTATAATCAAATCTTGTCTACTAAATGAACTAGTGCAGCCCACAGCCATTTGGCATAGCCACATCAGGACCTAAAATAAGGACAACTCAGAGAATGCTATTCTTTTCTTCTGAAATAAACTACATTTTCTTCATATCATGCTTCTTTAGACCTGTCTAAAATAAATATTGTATTTATTGTGAAGATGTAGGCTATATTACGTGGATTTATTAAACTTTTTTAAATAGCTTGTAGGCTGTGTGTGGAAGCCAGGTGTCAGGTGTCAGTGTGCAGCGGTAGGACGGAGTCAGGCGCAGGACACAGAACTGAGTAACAGACAAACTTTATTAGGAAAGAAACAAATACTAATTCCACGCAGGGAAATACACCAGCTCACAGCAGTCATAAACACCAAACAAAGAACAATCACGCACAAAACCATGAGGGAACCAGAGGGTTAAATAGGGAAATAATCATAACGTGATGGGAACCAGGTGTGTACAATCAAGACAAAACAAATAGAACACAGAAACGTAGATCGGTGGCAGCTAGAAGACCGGTGACGACGACCGCCGATAGCCGCCCGCACAAGGAGAGGCACCAACTTCGGCGGAAGTCGTGACACCAGGAGATGCTAAATGTGTTTATGTTAATTAACGGTCAATTACCGTGAGACTGGCAGTTTCACCAGCTGACGAAATTTCGTGACCGCCACAGCCCTAGTCTATACCCTTCTATAACATGCAATTTACATTTAAAAAATTCAGATTTGGTTGTAAAAAAGCAAACTTCTACTTTAAGTCTCCAAACTTAGGACATTTATTTACATCATGTATTGATCTAATTTAATCCAAGGCGATAACAAACATATTATTAAATTAGTATAGTACAAAGTCATTGTTTATACACCTATAGTGCCTTGCAAAAGTATTCATCCCCCTTGGCATTTTTCCTATTTTGTTTATGACAACCTGTCATTTAAATTGATTTTTATTTGGATTTCATGTAATGGACATACACAAAATAGTCCAAATTGGTGAAGTGAAATGAAAAAAATTACTTGTTTCAAAACGTTCAAAAAATAAATAATGGAAAAGTGGTGTGTGCATATGTATTCAACCCCTTTGCTATGAAGCCCCTAAATAAGATATGGTGCAACCAATTACCTTCAGAAGTCACATAATTAATTAAATAAAGTCCACCTGTGTGCAATCTAAGTGTCACCTGATCTCAGTATATATACACCTGTTCTGAAAGGCCCCGAGTCTGCAACACCACCAAGCAAGGGGCAAAAATAACCCTGAAGGAGCTGCCAAGCTCCACAGCGGAGATTGGAGTATCTGTCCATAGGACCACTTTAAGCCGTACGCTCCACAGAGCTGGGCTTTACGGAAGAGTGGCCAGAAAAAAGCCATTGCTTAAAGAAAAAAATTAACAAACACATATGGAAGAAGGTACTCTGGTCAGATGAGACTAAAATTGAGCTTTTTGGCCATCAAGGAAAACGCTATGTCTGGCGCAAACCCAACAACACTCATCACCCTGAGAACACCATCCACCATGCTGTGGGGAAGTTTTTCATCAGCAGGGACTGGGAAACAGGTCAGAATTTAAGGAATGATGGATGGCGCTAAATACAGGGAAGTTATTGAGGGAAACCTGTTTCAGTCTTCCAGATATTTGAGACTGGGACGGAGGTTCACCTTCCAGCAGGACAATGACCCTAAGCATACTGCTAAAACAACACTCAAGTGGTTTAAGGGGAAACATTTAAATGTCTTGGAATGACCTAGTCAAAGTCCAGACCTCAATCCAATTGAGAATCTGTGGTATGACTTAAAGATTACTGTACACCAGCGGAACCCATCATACTTGAAGGAGCTGGAGCAGTTTTGCCTTGAAGAATGGGCAAAAATCCCAGTGGCTAGATGTGCCAAGCTTATAGAGACATACCCCAAGAAACTTGCAGCTGTAATTGCTGCAAAAGGTGGCTCTACAAAGTATTGCATCTTCAAAGTGGTAGGCATGTTGTGTAAATCAAATGATACAAACCCCCCAAAAATCAATTTTAATTCCAGGTTTTAAGGCAACAAAATAGGAAAAATGCCAAGGGGGGTGAATACTTTCGCAAGCCACTGTATTTTGTTTATTCACCTGTTTTATCACAAAACCGGATAGCAACCTCTGTCCACAAAGCATATTGCATGTACAGTAACAGACAGTTTCATGACCTACAGCATGGTCAAGCAAGTTAATGTTTCCGACATTTTTGGACCACTAAACAACTATTGATTTAGAACCACAGAGAGTTACTGCCAGTCGCAAAGAAAATAGGAGCTGCATCCACTATTCCAGCACCATTTCAACTTCAACATTTCAACATCATCAAATCACCTCTGCTTAGTCTAATACAGTGAAAACTAAAATATACCAAAAACTATTTAGTCCAATCAACGTAAGCTAAATATGATGTGGCTGTCCATGGTTCTGATTTCTGTGTGTGTGTGTGCGTGTGTGCATGCGTGCGCGTTCGTGCAAGTAGAAAAACATGTCGACTCACCCTAACGTTACTTGTAGAAGTTTGAACAACGCCAATGCCATCCTCCTCTCTTTCATGTTGACGAAACGTTCTATCACTCTGTCATACATTACACACTTTAATTTTTTGTTGTCCCAGGCTACCTGGCTAAAATACTTACTCCTAGCCTAACTTCCATTCATGGGCAACGTTAGCAAATGAACATTAGCATTCTTCATCTAGCTACTTATTGAACTTCCACCCTCTCAGGCCAGGGGCACAACAATGTATGAATTAATGGTTGGATCAGAATCGCTGTTATAATCATTGGCCAGTACAGAGAATTAAGTAAAACCACAAGTCCAAATCCCTATCTCTATCCATGGCTAATTTAAGTTGGACCTGAGGAGTGCCTACAACCTGATCCGAATCCGGGAAGGAGACGAGTGTAAGACGGCATTCAGCACTACCTCAGGCCACTATGAATACTGCGTCATGCCCTATGGCCTCGCCAACGCACCTTCCGTGTTCCAGTCCTTCGTCAATGACGTGTTCCGAGACATGCTGAGTAGACAGGTGGTGGTGTACATCGACGATATCCTGATCTACTCGGCTACGTTCGAGGAGCATGTCAGTGACGTCAAAGCGGTCCTACTCTACCCCCGGGAACACAGCCTGTTGGTGAAGGGGGAGAAATGCGAATTCCACCAACAGGCCATCTCCTTCCTGGGATACAGGATCAGTCCTCAGGGGGTGTTCATGGAAAGAGTGGAGACGGACGCCGTCAGGTCATGGCTAGTCCCCACCACCATCAAGGGCCTACAGAGCTTCCTGGGCTTCGCAAATTTCTACCGGCGTTTCATCAGGTCCTTCAGCTCCATAACCGCCCGCTCACCTCTCTCCTTAAGGGGGGGCCTCAGAAGCTGGTTTGGAACCCTGAGGCTGACGCTGCCTTCAAGAGGCTTAAGGAGAGGTTCACCGCAGTGCCCCTCCTAAAACACCCAGATCCAGCTCGTCCTTTCATTCTGGAGGTGGACGCATCTGAGGAGGGTGTGGGTGGGGTCCTCTCCCAGCGGCAAGGTAAGCCAGAGAGAATGTACCCCTGTGCCTTTGTCTCGGAAAAGCTTACCCCCGCAGAGAGGAATTATGGAGTTGGAGACAGGGAGCTGTTGGCGGTGGTCCTCGCTCTGGAGAAATGGAGACACTGGCTGGAGGGCGCAGTCCATCCATTCTGGATTCTCACTGACCACCGGAATTTGAAGCACATACGGGCAACGAAACGGATGAACTCTCGTCAAGCCAGTTGGGCCCAATTTCTTACTCGCTTTCAGTTTATTCTGTCCTACTGCCCAGGATCCCAGAATGTGAAAGCCGACGCACTCTCCAAGATGCACCATACCGGAGAAAGGAAGGATCTGGGGGGTCCTATCCTACCTCCGTCTTTCATCGTGGCACCTGTCATTTGGGATGTGGACGAAGACATCCGCTTTGCGGCTCAGGAGGACCCAGCGTCTGCCAACGCCACTCCGGGGCGCGTGTATGTACCCACCAGGGTCCGTGACCGCTTGCTGATCTGGGCGCACACCACCCTTACGGCAGGGCACTCCGGTATGACGCGCACCCTACATTCTCTCTCACAAAAATACTGGTGGCCCACCTTGGCTACTAATGTCTCCCGCTATATCAACTCCTGTTCCGTATGTGCCCAAACGAAGACACCTCGGAACGCCCCGGCAGGGAAACTAGTTCCTCTCCCAGTGCCTCAGTGACCTTGGTCACACCAGTCCATAGACTTTGTCACCGACCTCCCACGTTCTGACGGCTTCACCACAGTCCTGGTGGTCGTAGATTGGTTCTCCAAATCATGCTGTTTTTTGCCACTAACTGGTCTTCTTTCTGCTCTCTAGGTCGCTGAGGTCCTGTTCCAACAGGTCTTCCGGCATTATGGACTTCTGGAGGACATTGTCTCGGACCGTGGCCCCCAATTCACCTCCCGAGTGTGGAAGGCTTTCCTGGAGAAGATCGGGGCCACGGCCAGCCTCACTTCCGGGTATAGGCCTCTTCCGTGTTTCTTCGTTGCCACTGTCAGGAGCGGCATTGGTGAGTGGGTGAGGTTTCTACCCTGGGCAGAATATGCCCAGAACTCCCTCGTTCACTCCTCCACGGGGCTCACTCCCTTCCAGTGCGTCCTGGGGTACCAGCCGGCCCTGGCCCCTTGGACACCCAGCCAGACCGATGCGCCGGCTGTCGACGAGTGGTTCCGCAGGGCCAGACAGGTCTGGGATGCCGCCCATGTCCATCTCCAGAGGGCCATTCATCGGCAGAAGGACCAAGCCGACTGCCACCGCAGTGAGGCCCCCATATTCCAGCCTGGTGATCGTGTCTGGCTGTCCACAAAAAACCTCCCTCTCCGCTTGCAAGAAACTGAGCCCCCGGTTTGTGGGGCCGTTTAAGGTCCTCCGGCGGATAAATGAGGCTGCTCCTTCCCCCTCACTACCGTGTCTCACCCACTTTTCATGTGTCTCTCCTCAGGCCGGTGGTTCCTGGTCCTCTGGCGGAGAGGGAGGTTTTGTCCTCTCCTCCTGTTGCTCCCCTCCGGCGCTCTGATTCGCCGGTCTACTGAGCCACCGGTCTGAGCGCACCACCTCGGCAACACCGGAATGGAAACCCAACGCACCCTAATCACCTCCAGCGCACTTGCACCTCATCATCTCATCACCACCCCTATATAGCCCTGGACTGTTCTGTGTTGTGTTTTATGTGATTGTTAGTGTCTTGTTGTGTACTCGCTCTTTGTTGTTCTCTTGCTCAGTGTTAAGTAAACCTTTACATTGTTGATTCCTGCGTCTGCGTCCTGCCTCTTCGTATCCTCAGTACTCGTCACAGACCAGAAACATATTCTCAGCTGCAAGGGCCAAGTAACCTGCAGCTGCAGATCAATGTGCACAACTTTTATAATTCCTATTAGATCATGTTAAAGGTGTACTTTTCAGAAATGTTTACCCAATCTTAATGGTTGTCTTTCCTCAAGAAGGGTTATACGGCTGTCTTATAATTTTAATACAAGCTCTACGGAAAGCCCTGTGCTGTGAAGTAAAGAAAAATGCATGGAACGCGAGTAAAGCACCTTATATAATAAATATCATGGAAAATAGTTCTGTTCCAAAATCTTTAATTCTGAACAAAAATGTGTAACAAATAACAGATGAATAGACAAAAGAAGAAACACAATTGAAACCTCAATTTAAGTGTGTTGTCCTACTACACTCAGGGGTATAGACAGTCTGACTCAACAACAGTATTTCCCACTACTGGCTCTGTCCTTCTGCCACCCACCATCCTCCAGCCAAAAGAAAACTGTGCCACTGCTGCCCTCCAGCTCTCAGAGAGCTCCTCTGCAGCTGTTCACTGACAATGTGGAAGCCAGCACTCAGAGCTGCCATCTCCCCCCTGGTTGAGGGGTGCCTTGCCTCGAGAGTAGTAGGGGCTTGGCACCTGCCTTAAGCATCCCCTCCGGGGAGCCTGCCACTGTCAATGCACTGTTCTTCTGTGCCATAATGCCACCAAAGATAAAATATCTGCCTGGATAGGTGCCTCTCTCTCAGTCACTGCCACCATGGCCCAGTTTTTAAAACGTTATCTGATCAGATTTCTGCAATTGGATAGGATGAAATGTTAAAATTGGGTTCAGATTTGGTAATCCAATCTGACCTTTAATCGGGATTAAATGTTGTTTTGCGTTTTTCAGGTGATTAGGATTATCTTTATCCCACTGGAAGGGTGGATTCAGGGTGGACTTAGAAAGGTGAGAGGCACTACAACCAAGAAAGGTCAATGTAACTAAGGTGAAAAGGTTTGAAAAAACATTCTTACATCTGAAAAATGAAGGTTCATTATGTTAAATTGACCGCAATATAGGTATGTGGTCAGTTGTTATATTGAGAAGTGTCAAATAAATTAATATACTTACTTATAAGTAATCTAGGCACCTTTATTAATGTATTACTTTACTCATCTCTGGTTCCCTATGACAGTGTAGAAGTAGTACCATAACTTGTCTTATAGATAGCAAGGTGTTGGCCTGTTCAAAGCACGTAAAATCCAGATTCTGTGATCTTGATATTGTGGTATCTGGATCAGAAGGATCCTATTCGATTATTTTCAGAAGAAAAGGATCAGAAACAGCCAGATCGATCTGATCCTGATTTGAAAAAAATAAGATTTTTTTATCCAGATTAAAAGTTTTGAAAAACTGGGCACAGGGGCTCTCTACAGTGGAAATTGTAAATTATTATTTGTTCTTAATTGACTTGTCTGCAATAAATAAAGGTTCAAAAAAGATATAAAAAAATACTCTCAGTGTTGGCTATGATATTCTGGGACTCATTTTAACTGGTTAAGTAATATGGACACACACAAAAAAACTCCTGGGCCAAGCTATGAGGCATCCTTTTGTGCTGGTGCTGACTGCATTCTCTAACTGAGCCACTAAGGGCGCTGGCACCTGCAGCATCCATCGTTCACCTGCAACATTAGCCATTGAAAGTAAGTTGACCTCAACACTTTTCACCAGACTGAGGTGGCTGTGTTCACAGTACACGATTTTGTTCCTCAAGGGTGGGGAGACCAAAGTACACGAGCTGAAGACACGTCTGACTAATGAGATCTGTTGAACTGCTGCCAAAATAAGGGGAAATAATTGTTCTTCGGATGAGATCTGCATGAGCAAAAGGGAACAAAATATTTTGGCAGAAAAATACCTGTGTCTAGTTTTACAGAGCCCCCTCTTTTCTAATTTGAGACGAGAATTACTACTGCTGACAGCCAAATGGAGGTCTTATCAATCTACTTCAGTGTGAACCATCACTGTGTAAATCTTCATAGAGGGAAACTTTGAGGGAGCTATTTTCATAACGGAAACATGATTGCACGTCAGTTCTTGGCGAAAAGGTGTTATTGCATTGTTCTGTTCTTAAAGTCACATGTTATTTTGTTTTGGGGGATTTGTGTGATCTAAAATGGCCTCCTTTCATAATTGAAGAAGTGTCATGATGAAAAAGCCGTTAAGGAACAAAAAAAGTTAGTGGATATGAGCACGCAGTAGCTGACACTGATATTTAAATATGAACCAATGACGGCTGACTCCACTTCAGTACACAGTAATATTGACTTATTATTACTCATTATGTGAATCATAGATAGAACATTTAAAAAACCAAATCTGTCAGAGAAACAGTTACTGTATTTACAATATTCTACAGTTTTCCAATACCCCAAATACAGATATCACACAGACAAGATGGCATAGAGTAGCACAGTACACTACAATCAAGCGGAATACCTACACCTGATGTTGGATCTCCTTTACAAACTTACACGATTAAATTAGTGCCTAATCAATACACAAACTACTTAGAATTTTCGGTCTTGATGAGATGTTTCACCCCAGTTATTTTGTCCCCAACGGTTTCATGTTACATTTGCTTAGAAGACAGGACACAACTTTTCCTCATTTATCTCTGGATGCATGGTCAAACATAAAGGGCCAATTGCAACCATCGAAAGCCAGCAGATTATTGCCAGGGCCCAGTTTTTCAAAAGTTATCTGGATTTTGCCTATCGGATAGGATTAAATGCATAGAAATAATATTTATAGAACGGATTAATCATCGACTTGAATGGGGACTTCCGTTCTATTTATTCAATGTTTATGCATTTAAACCTATCCGATAGGCGAAATCCAGATAGATAAATTTTGAAAAACTGGTTAAACCATCACATTTAGTTAAACTATCAATACGCACTAAAATCACCCACTAAGCTGATCTCAATTGCAACCGCCATTTGCCACCGATTTACCACGGATGTCAAGGTTATTTTTTTGTCCTTATTACAACCAACATTTTTCAAGACAATTTCGCCCTCTGATGGGTATTATCATCTGAACAATTTGATCCTGCAATTTGATCTGACTAAGGCCGATTTGTCTATTTGACAGTCATTCAGTACAATTGAAATAAAGTATTTCCTAGTTCACCACAACAACTCTACTGAGCCAATTTACCCGACACCTTTTATGAATGGAACACTACTGTTGGTGTAGGCTATTCTTATTATAAAATAAAATAAATACTAGGCTACTGAAAAACGGAATTTAGAACGTTCATACGCATAGAAAAAGTGTGATTTATCAAACAATACTATGAGTGTCATACGCACACCGGTTGGAGATAACCATTGATACACTGAACAAAAATATAAACGCAACATGCAACAATTTCAAAGATTTTACTGAGTTAGAGTTCATGTAAGAAAATGAATCAGTTGAAATAAATGCATTAGGCCCTAATCTATGGATTTCACATGACTGGGAATACAGATATGCAACTGTTGGTCACAGATACCTTATCAGAAAACCAGTCAGTATCTGGTGTGACCACCATTTCTAATCAAACCAAATCAAATTGTATTTGTCGCATACACATGTTTAGCAGATGTTATAGCGGGTGTAGCGTAATGCTTGTGCTTCTAGCTCTGACAGTGCAGTAATATCTAACAAGTAATATCTAACAATTTCACAACATATACCTAATACACACAAAACTAGTAAGGAATGGAATTTAAGAATATATACATATATGGACAAGCAATGACAATGACAGAGCGGCATGGACTAAGATACAGTAGAATATTATAGAATAGAATACAGTATATACATATGAGATGAGTAGTGCAAGATATGTAAACATTATTAAAGTGACTAGTGTTCCATTTCTTAAAATGGCCAGTGATTTCAATAGGCAGCAGCAGCCTCTAATGTGCTAGTGATGGCTATTTAACAGTCTGATGGCCTTGCGATAGAATATGTTTTTCATTCTCTCGGTCCCAGCTTTGATGCACCTGTACTGACCTGGCCTTCTGGATGATAGCGGGGTGAACAGGCAGTGGCTCGGGTGGTTGATGTCCTTGATGATCTTTTTGGCCTTCCTGTGACATCGGGTGCTGTACAGTGGAGAAAAAAGGTATTTAGTCAGCCACCAATTGTGCAAGTTCTCCCACTTAAAAAGATGAGAGAGGCCTGTAATTTTCATCATAGGTACACGTCAACTATGACAGACAAATTGAGATTTTTTTTCTCCAGAAAATCACATTGTAGGATTTTAAATGAATTTATATGCAAATTATGGTGGAAAATAAGTATTTGGTCACCTACAAACAAGCAAGATATCTGGCTCTCACAGACCTGTAACTTCTTTAAGAGGCTCCTCTGTCCTCCACTCGTTACCTGTATTAATGGCACCTGTTTGAACTTGTTATCAGTATAAAAGACACCTGTCCACAACCTCAAACAGTCACACTCCAAACTCCACTATGGCCAAGACCAAAGAGCAGTCAAAGGACACCAGAAACAAAATTGTAGACCTGCACCAGGCTGGGAAGACTGAATCTGCAATAGGTAAGCAGCTTGGTTTGAAGAAATCAACTGTGGGAGCAATTATTAGGAAATGGAAGACATACAAGACCACTGATAATCTCCCTCGATCTGGGGCTCCACGCAAGATCTCACCCTGTGGGGTCAAAATGATCACAAGAACGGTGAGCAAAAATCCTAGAACCACACGGGGGGACCTAGTGAATGACCTGCAGAGAGCTGGGACCAAAGTAACAAAGCCTACCATCAGTAACACACTACGCCGCCAGGGACTCAAATCCTGCAGTGCCAGACGTGTCCCCCTGCTTAAGCCAGTACATGTCCAGGCCCGTCTGAAGTTTGCTAGAGTGCATTTGGATGATCCAGAAGAGGATTGGGAGAATGTCATATGGTCAGATGAAACCAAAATAGAACTTTTTGGTAAAAACTCAACTCGTCGTGTTTGGAGGACAAAGAATGCTGAGTTGCATCCAAAGAACACCATACCTACTGTGAAGCATGGGGGTGGAAACATCATGCTTTGGGGCTGTTTTTCTGCAAAGGGACCAGGACGACTGATCCGTGTAAAGGAAAGAATGAATGGGGCCATGTATCGTGAGATTTTGAGTGAAAACCTCCTTCCATCAGCAAGGGCATTGAAGATGAAACGTGGCTGGGTCTTTCAGCATGACAATGATCCCAAACACACCGCCCGGGCAACGAAGGAGTGGCTTCGTAAGAAGCATTTCAAGGTCCTGGAGTGGCCTAGCCAGTCTCCAGATCTCAACCCCATAGAACATCTTTGGAGGGAGTTGAAAGTCCGTGTTGCCCAGCGACAGCCCCAAAACATCACTGCTCTAGAGGAGATCTGCATGGAGGAATGGGCCAAAATACCAGCAACAGTGTGTGAAAACCTTGTGAAGACTTACAGAAAACATTTGACCTGTGTCATTGCCAACAAAGGGTATATAACAAAGTATTGAGAAACTTTTGTTATTGACCAAATACTTATTTCCCACCATAATTTGCAAATAAATTCATTAAAAATCCTACAATGTGATTTTCAGGATTTTTTTTCCTCATTTTTTCGGTCATAGTTGACGTGTACCTATGATGAAAATGACAGGCCTCTCTCATCTTTTTAAGTTGGAGAACTTGCACAATTGGTGGCTGACTAAGTACTTTTTCCCCCCACTGTATGTGTCTTGGAGGGCGGGTAGTTTTTACATTTTACATTTAGCTCTTATCCAGAGCGACTTACAGTTAGTGAGTGCATACATTTTTTTCATACTGGCCCCCCGTGGGAAACGAACCCACAACCCTGGCTGTGCAAGTGCCATGCTCTACCAACTGAGCTACATGGGGCCACAGTTTGCCTCCGGTAATGCGTTCGGCAGACCGCACCACCCTCTGGAGAGCCCTGTGGTTGCGGGCAGTGCAGTTGCCGTACCAGGTGGTGATACAGCCAAACAGGATGCTCTCAATTGTGCATCTGTAAAAGTTTGTGAGGGTTTTAGGTTCCAAGCCAAATTTCTTCAGCCTCCTGAGGTTGAAGAGGCTCTGTTGCGCCTTCTTCACCACACTGTCTGCGTGGGTGGACCATTTCAGTTTGTCGGTGATGTGTACGCCAAGGAACTTGAAGCTTTCCACCTTCTCCACTGTGGTCCCGTCGATGTGGATAGGGGGGTGCACCCTCTGCTGTTTCCTGAAGTCCACGATCATCTCCTTTGTTTTGTTGAAGTTGAGTGAGAGGTTATTTTCCTGGCACCACACTCCCAGAGCCCTCACCTCCTCCCTGTAGGCAGTCTCATCATTGTTGGTAAATTTGCCTCATGCAGTGCGACACATCTCCTTCGCATAGAGTTGATCAGGCTGTTGATTGTGGCCTGTGGAATGTTGTCCCACTCCTCTTCAATGGCTGTGTGAAGTTGCTGGATATTGGCAGGAACTGGGACATTTTCAGCTTACAGGAATTGTGTACAAATCCTTGCGACATGGGGCCATGCATTATCATGCTGAAACATGAGGTGATGGCGGCAGATGAATAGTACGACAATGGGCCTTAGGATCTCGTCACGGTATCTCTGTACATTCAAATTGCCATCGATAAAATGCAATTGTGTTCGTTGTCCGTAGCTTATGCCTGCCCATACCATAACCCCACCGTCACCATGGGGCACTCTGTTCACAACATTGACATCAGCAAACTGCTCGCCTGCATGATGCCATACACGCTGTCTGCCCTATGCCCGGTACAGTTGAAACCGGGATTCATCGGTGAAGAGCACACTTCTCCAGCGTGCCAGTGGCCTGCAGTCAGGTCAAGACGCTGGTGAGGATGAAGAGCACGAAGATGAGCTCCCCTGAGACGGTTTCTGAAAGCCGGTTGCGCAAACCCCCAGTTTCGTCAGCTGTCCGGGTGGCTGGTCACAGATGATCCGGAAAGTGAAGAAGCCGGATATGGAGGTCCTGGGCTGGCGTGGTTACACATGGTCTGCAGTTGTGAGGCCGGTTGGACGTACTGCCAAATTCTCTAAAACGACGTTGGAGGCAGCTTATGGTAGAGAAATGAACATTCCATTTTCTGGCAACAGCTCTGGTGGACATTCCAGCAGTCAGCATTCCAAATCCATGCTCCCTCAAAACTTGAGACATTGTGTTGTGTGACAAAACTGTACATTTTAGAGTGGCCTTTTATTGTCACCAGCACAAGGTGCACCTGTGTAATGATCATGCTGTTTAATCAGCTTCTTGATATGCCACACCTGTCAGGTGGATGGATTATCTTTGCAAAGGAGAAATGCTCACTAACAGGGATGTAACAAATGTGTGCACAACATTTGAGAGAAATAAGCTTTTTGTGCGTATGGATAATGTCTGGGATCTTTTATTTCAGCTCATGAAACATGGGACCAACACTTTACATGTTGAATTCATATTTTGGTTCAGTATCAATACCAATATTGTTCTCAGCCTCAGTGCTCATGCACAACCTTGGCTATTTGCATCTCGAAACGCCCCTAATAAACCATAGAGTGGGGAGAACAAGTATTTGATACACTGCCGATTTTGCAGGTTTTCCTACTTACAAAGCATGTAAGTAGGAAATCAGAAACCTACCCACATCCTGGTTCACTCGCTCTACCTGCCCATTGCTCTCTGGGTGGTAACCCGAGGTAAGGCTCACCGAGACCCCCAAGCGTTCCATGAACGCCCTCCAGACTCTGGAGGTGAACTGGGGACCTCGATCAGACACTATATCCTCGGGAACCCCGTAGTGCCGGAAGACGTGGGTAAATAGTGCCTCAGCGGTCTGTAGGGCAGTAGGGAGACCCGGCATTGGGAGGAGACAACAGGCCTTAGAAAACCGATCCACAACGACCAAAATGGTGGTATTCCCCTGGGAGGGGGGAAGGTCGGTCACAAAGTCCACCGAGAGGTGAGACCATGGTCGTTGTGGAACGGGCAGGGGATGTAACTTCCCCCTGGGTAGGTGTCTAGGCGCCTTACACTGGGCGCACACCGAGCAGGAGGAGACATAAACCCTCACATCCCTAGCTAACGTTGGCCACCAGTATTTCGCGCTAAGGCAGTGCACTGTCCGGCCAATACCTGGATGTCCAGAGGAGGGTGACGTATGAGCCCAATAAATAAGCCGATCACGAACCTCGAGCGGAACGTACGTCCGCCCCACAGGACATTCTGGGGGAGTAGGGTCGGTACGTAACGCCCGCTCGATCTCCGCATCGACCTCCCACACCACCGGTGCCACCAGACAAGACTCCGGCAGTACGGGAGTGGGCTCAATGGACCTCTCCTCTGTGTCATACCGCCGGGACAGGGCGTCTGCCTTACCGTTCTGGGACCCTGGGATGTACGTTATTTTAAATATGAACCGGGTTAGAAACATATTCCACCTAGCCTGACGAGGGTTCAATCTCCTAGCTGCCCGGATGTACTCCAGGTTACGGTGGTCAGTCAGAATGAGAAAAGGGTGTTGAGCCCCCTCAAGCCAATGCCTCCACACCTTTAGGGCTTGAACCACGGCTAACAGCTCCCTCTCCCCTACGTCATAATTTCGCTCCGCCGGGCTGAGCTTCTTAGAATGGAAGGCACAGGGGCGGAGTTTAGGTGGCGTGCCGGACCGTTGCGAAAGTACTGCCCCAATACCGGCCTCAGACGCGTCCACCTCTACTTGGAATGGTAAAGCGGGGTCCGGATGCGCCAGCACCGGAGCCGAAGTGAACAGGTTCTTCAGTTTAACGAATGCCCTGTCCGCCTCAGCTGACCACTGCAAACGCACCGGGCCCCCCTTCAGCAGGGACGTAATGGGCGCTGCCACCTGTCCAAAGCCCCGGATAAACCTCTGGTAGTAATTAGCAAAACCCAAAAACTGCTGCACCTCTTTAACAGTGGTTGGGGTCTGCCAATTACGCACGGCTGACACACGGTCAACCTCAATCTTCACCCCTGACGCGGACAACTGATAACCCAAAAAGGAGATGGACTCCTGGAAAAACAAACATTTCTCTGCCTTGACATACAAGTCATGCTCCAACAGTCTCCCCAACACACGGCGCACCAGGGCTACATGCTCGGCTCGTGTAGAAGAGTACACTAGGATGTCGTCGATGTACACCACCACACCCTGCCCATGCATGTCCCGGAAGATCTCGTCCACAAAGGATTGGAAGACTGAAGGAGCATTCATTAACCCGTATGGCATGACGAGATACTCGTAATGACCCGAGGTGGTGCTAAATGCTGTTTTCCATTAATCTCCCTCCCTAATGCGCACCAGGTTGTACGCGCTCCTGAGATCCAACTTTGTGAAGAACCGCGCTCCGCGTAATGATTCAGTCATGCTCGCAATCAGAGGAAGAGGATAACTGTATTTAACCGTGATCTGATTGAGACTACGGTAATCAATACACGGGCGCAAACCCCCATCCTTCTTCTTCACAAAGAAGAAACTCGAGGACACCGGGGAAGTGGAGGTCCGTATGTATCCCTGTCTCAAGGACTCGGCTATGTAAGTCTCCATAGCCGCTGTCTCCTCTTGAGACAGAGGATACACATGGCTCCGCGGGAGTGGTGCTCCTGTTTGGAGGTCTATCGCACAATCCCCCTGTCTATGAGGTGGCAACCGTGTCGCCCTTGTTTTGCTGAACACGAGTGCTAAATCCTCATACTCAGGGGGAATGTGCATTGCGGGCACTTGGTTCGGACTCTCCACCGAGGTCGCCCCCACGGAAACACCTAGACATCTCCCTACACACTGGGCAGACCACTCCATGAGAACCCTCTGTTGCCACGAAATGGTAGGATTATGGGCGATTAACCAGGGAAGCCCCAGCACCACGGGATACGCAGGAGAGTCGATCAGATATAACTGAATGGTCTCCTCATGACCCCCCTACGTATTCATCTTAAGTGGTGCTGTGACTTCCCTAATCAACCCCGATCCCAGCGGCCGGCTATCTAGGGCATGGACAGGGAAGGGAGCATCAACAGGCAGGAGGGGAATCCCTAACCTTAAACAAAATTGACGATCAACAAAATTCCCAGCTGCGCCTGAATCGACTAGCGCCTTATGCTGGAAATGAGGTGCCACCTGTGGAAATCTTACAGGTATACACATGTGAACAACAGAGAGCTCTGGGTAAGTGGGGCACCTACTCACCTGGAATGACTCCCCAGTGCGTGACCTGTTGTTCCCTCTCCCTGGAGACCCTCCCCAGCACCTAGCCGCAGTGTGCCCTCCACGGCCACAGTTGGTGCAGGGGACGGCCCCCCTCGGGTTCTCTCTCCTCCTCTCTCTAGCGCCAGCACCCCCGAGCTCCATAGGGATCGGCTCGGAGGTGCTGGAGGATGGAATGGACGGCCCCCATTCGGGACGTCCGCGGGTAGCCAGCAGGGTATCGAGACGGATGGACATGTCCACCAACTGGTTGAAAGATAGGTTGGTGTCCCTGCAGGCCAGCTCACGACGAACGTCCTCACTAAGACTGCATCAATAGTGGTCGATGAGGGCCCTCTCATTCCACCCTGCATCCGCCGTTAGAGTCCGGAACTCCAGGACGAACTCCTGTGCGCTCCTCTTCCCCTGTCGGAGGTGGAACAGACGCTCCCCCGCCGCTTTCCCCTCAGGTGGATGGTCGAAAACTGCCCTGAAGCGGCGGGAGAACTCCGCGTAGGTGATGGTGGCGGCGTCTATTCCCCTCCATTCGGCGTTGGCCCACTCCAACGCCTTGCCGGAGAGACAGGAGATGAGGGCGGAGACGCTCTCGTATCCCGAGGGCGCCGGTTGTATGGTGGCCAGGTAGAGTTCCACCTGCAGGAGGAACCCCTGACACCCGGCTGCGGTGCCATCATACGCCCTCAGGAGCGAGAGCCGAATTCCACTGGGTTCCGGTGCTGGGATGGGGAGGACTGGCCGATGGTGATGGTAAGGTGGGCGGAGGTGTGGGCACCTCTCTAGTTACCAATCGGCGCAGAGTGTTCGTCACCTCATTCATGGCGGACCCGAGTTGCCGGATCATGGCGTCTTGCTCGCTGATCCGATCCTCCAGCGACTTGGGTGCCGCCGCTGCTCCTGCTGACTCCATAAAGGTGTGTTATTCTGTCACTAGCTGATGTGGATGCGGTGTAGGAGTCAGGCGCAGGACACAGAGGCTCAGTCAAACACGACTTTACTAGACGTAACGACAATACAAAATAAAGGGCCTCGAAAACACAGGAGGCGTGCGATAACGCACAACAGTGCGTAACGATAAACAAGACCAAAAGGTTCCACACAAGAGACACCAACGGACAGGCGGCCAATAACACACAATCTCATACACACAAAGCAGGAAACTTATAGGCCACATAATCAGCACACAATAGGACACAGGTGTAACAGACAGACCAAACCAAACAAACATCGAAACATCCAACGGTGGTAGCTAGTACTCCGGGGACGACGAACGCCGAAGCCTGCCCGAGCAAGGAGGAGGAGCAGCCTTGGCAGAATTCGTGACAGGCCTCCTTGCTCGCACACGCTTTTTCAGTTCTGTCCACACATTTTCTATAGGATTGAGGTCAGGGCATTGTGATGGCCACTCCAATACCTTGACTTTGTTTTCCTTAAGCCATTTTTCCACAACTTTGGAAGTATGCTTGGGGTCATTGTCCATTTGGAAGACCCATTTGCGACCAAGCTTTAACTTCCTGACTGATGTCTTGAGATGTTGCTTCAATATATCCACATCATTTTCCTTCCTCATGATGCCATCTGTTTTGGGAAGTGCACCAGTCCCTCCTGCAGAAAAGCACCCCCACAGCATGATGCTGCCACCCCCGTGCTTCATGGTTGGGATGGTGTTCTTCAGCTTGCAAGCCTTCCCTTTTTCCTCCAAACATAACGATGGTCATTATGGCCAAACAGTTCTATTTTTGTTTCATCAGACCAGAGGACATTTCTCCAAAAAGTACGATCTTTGTCCCCATGTGCAGTTGCAAACCGTAGTCTGGCTTTTTTATGGTGGTTTTGGAGCAGTGGCTTCTTCCTTGCTGAGCGGCCTTTCAGGTTATGTCGATATAGGACTTGTTTTACTGTGGATATAGATACTTTTGTACCTGTTTCCTCCAGCATCTACACAAGGTCCTTTGCTGTTGTTCTGGGATTGATTAGCACTTTTCGCACTAAAGTACGTTCATCTCTAGGAGACAGAACGTGTCTCCTTCCTGAGTGGTATGATGGCTGCGTGGTCCCATGGTGTTTATACTTGTGTACTATTTTTTGTACAGATGAACGTGGTACCTTCAGGTGTTTGGAAATTGCTCCCAAGTATGAACCAGACTTGTGGAGGTCTACACATTTTTTTCTGAGGTCTTGGCTGATTTATTTTCATTTTCCCATGATGTCAAGCAAAGAGGCACAGAGTTTGATGGTAGGCCTTGAAATACATCCACAGGTACACCTCCAATTGACTCAAATGATGTCAATTAGCCTATCAGAAGCTTCTAAAGCCATGACATCATTTTCTGGAATTTTCCAAGCTGTTTAAAGGCACAGTCAACTTAGTGTATGTAAACTTTTGACCCATTGGAATTGTAATACAGTGAATTATAAGTGAAATAATCTGTCTGTAAACAATTGTTGGAAAAATTACTTGTGTCACGCACAAAGTAGATGTCCTAACTGACTCGCCAAAACTATAGTTTGTTAACAAGAAATGTGTGGAGTGGTTGAAAAACGAGTTTTAATGACTCCAACGTAAGTGTATGTAAACTTCCGACTTCAACTGTATATATACAGTACCTGTAGCTTGTTTTTGGACACAGGTCCAGGAATGGATAAAGGATTGCAATATTTACCTGGAGCTAACCTTGCAGATGGCATTACTGGGTGATCTGAAAAGTCATAGTCAAACGATCAATAACATAATAATACTTTTAGCAAAAATGTTTATTTTCAATTTACAATCTGTAGAAACAATGAGAAAAAACTTTTGTAAAACATCGCAGTACAGTTGAAATATATATGGCAAATAGAAATCCTATATGGATGGTGTTAAAAGATAGATGGGAGGTGTTGAATGGAATTTAAGGATGGGACTAATAACAACTAACAACAAATAATAACAAGATAACTAATAATGTAAGCATACTGTGTCCATAATAAGTATATAGGTTGTAGGTTGGGAGCTTTTGTGAAGGAGCACAGTTGGAAAGATATGGCATATACAGTGAGGGAAAAAAGTATTTGATCCCCTGCTGATTTTGTACGTTTGTCCACTGACAAAGAAATGATCAGTCTATAATTTTAATGGTAGGTTTATTTGAACAGTGAGAGACAGAATAACAACAAAAAAATCCAGAAAAACGCATGTCAAAAATGTTATAAATTGATTTGCATTTTAATGAGGGAAATAAGTATTTGACCCCCTCTCAATCAGAAAGATTTCTGGCTCCCAGGTGTCTTTTATACAGATAACGAGCTGAGATTAGGAGCACACTCAATCAATCAATCAGATTCCAAACTCTCCACCATGGCCAAGACCAAAGAGCTCTCCAAGGATGTCAGGGACAAGATTGTAGACCTACACAAGGCTGGAATGGGCTACAAGACCATCGTCAAGCAGCTTGGTGAGAAGGTGACAACAGTTGGTGCGATTATTCGCAAATGGAAGAAACACAAAAGTGTTCAGGTCGTGGATGGGTATTCCAGCATGACAATGACCCAAAACACACGGCCAAGGCAACAAAGGAGTGGCTCAAGAAGAAGCACATTAAGGTCCTGGAGTGTCCTAGCCAGTCTCCAGACCTTAATCCCATAGAAGATCTGTGGAGGGAGCTGAAGGTTTGAGTTGCCAAACGTCAGCCTCGACACCTTAATGACTTGGAGAAGATCTGCAAAGAGGAGTGGGACAAAATCCCTCCTGAGATATGTGCAAACCTGGTGGCCAACTACAAGAAACGTCTGACCTCTGTGATTGTCAACAAGGGTTTTGCCACCAAGTACTAAGTCATGTTTTGACGAGGGGTCAAATACTTATTTCCCTCATTAAAATGCAAATCAATTCATAACATTTTTGACATTAGTTTTTCTGGATTTTTTTGTTGTTATTCTGTTTCTCACTCTTCAAATAAACCTACCATTAAAATTATAGACTGATCATGTCTTTGTCAGTGCGCAAACGTACAAAATCAGTAGGGGATCAAATACTTTTTTCCCTCACTGTAATGCTACACCGAGCTATTGACACCTCCACATGGAAACAGCACACACAAAGATAAATAAAGTGGAATATTTTATGCAAATTTTAAAACAAGTCATTAGGTGTAGGCAGGGCCATAAATAAATAGGTAAACTGGGATATGACTAAAGAATGAATCAGGGTGATTTTTCCACAATTAGACAGGTGTTGTCCTTTCCATGGTAGCAAGATCTTATCTAATTTGCAATTTATTATGTAACTTGTTAAGTATTTTTTTCTTCTGAACTTGTTGAAATTTCAGCTTTTCATTTTTTATTAAGTTGTACACATTTCTAAAAACATAATTCCACTTTAACATTATGGGGTATTGTGTGTAGGTCAGTGACACAACATCTCAATTGAATCCATTTTAAATTCAGGCTGTCACAACAAAATGTGGAAAATGTCAAGGGGTGTGAATACTTTCTGAAGGCACTGTATGTATGGAGCATAATATATTCTGTGTGTATTCCTTTATAAAATAGCTGTGCAGCGACGATCCCCATCCAACCTGACAGAGCTTGAGAGGATCTGCAGAGAAGAATGGGAGAAACTCTCCAAATACAGGTGTGCCAAGCTTGAAGCTTCATACCCAAGAAGACTCAAGGCTGTAATCACTACCAAAGGTGCTTCAACAAAGTACTGAGTAAAAGGTCTGAATACTTAAGTCAATGTGATATTTCCTTAAAAAAATATATATAAATATACAAAAAATGTTGATTTGTCATTATGGGGTATTGTGTGTAGATTGATGAGGGGAAAAAACAATTTAATCTATTTTAGAATAAGGCTGTGGAAAAAGTTAAGGGGTCTGAATACTTTCCGAATGCACTGTATATTTAAAAATATGATTTGCCATCAAATTCACTGGCAGGAAACAAATAGATGTAACCCAGACTTAATCTATACTCATTTAGCTATTCAAAACTAAAACTAAAATAACAAGATTCAAACAAAAACCAGAAAATATTAAATATTTACAAAATGTACAGGAGCTCTTTGCCAGATCTCTATGGTCAGACACATCATTTACCTAAGTTGTCAAAATTGGGCCAGTGGTGTCGGCGATATCGCGTGGGTTAACTAGACTCATATCCCTGAGCATGTGTGGAGTCAAACAGATCAAGAGATATAAACATGTGCCCGTTATAGCGCCACCGTGAAGTCGATATGAATGTTCTTGCAAATGTTGAGTCTTGACAGTGTTTTAGCAACATGTGCACTAAATATTGTTACAATACGAATATCATTGCCTGATTTATATGCATTTATGTGCCAGACCACACCCATGTGAATGTTTATTGATCAATAGCGGCCACAGTGTTTAGGTACTAGTCTGGAAAATATTGCGTTGAGAGACCTTTGTCCATAGACGCCACATCTATGGACAAGTTTCGTGCAGATTGGTCATTCGGTGCCAGAAGAGTAGCGTTTTAAGTGTTTTTCACAAAATTCTAAATGGCAGAAGATCCATCATGGCGGATGGGTCCCTGAGGCAAATTTGTTCCTTGTGAGGAGAGGGACCTATGTACCGAATCTAACAGGGTCAAATGGGGTGAGGGGTGTGACCTTTCAAAGTTTGCATTTTCAATCTCTTGTTATAGCGCCACCATCTGGCCAATCAGTGTAATGGCAAGACACATAAGTCACCCAAGTATCGTCAAAATCGGGCCAGTACTGTCTGAGATATCGCGTGTGACTAACGTACAAATGAATGGACAGATGGAGACAGATCCACAGTCCCCTCCCCGATTTCATCGTGGGGGAAAACTAGACGTTGAAATGGCATCTGTGCCCAGTGGGTAGTAGTATCTTCATCAATGGGCATGTTTGAGAATTCAGGTTATTTGTCTAAATGTATTACCAGGAAGCTCAGTGCAGTCTAGTTGCCTTTACTGGTTTGACCAGAGGTGGAACCACAGATCCCAGAGTGGTGTGGTGGGGAAAAAATTCTGGGACCCCATCGTTTTTCCTGATCTGGTAACCTAACCAGATCAAACTCTGGACCTTATATGGTATGACGTAATTCATCTGTTGTAAAAAAAAAGGTTTAATATGGGCTATGATGGGAACAGAGTTTTTCTAATCAGGTCACATGGTTTAAAAAAACTCCTGGAAAAACTCCTGGCCTTGGGGAGGATGAAAACCCTGTCAAACTGCAGCAACGTTGTACTTTTTAATATGAATTAGATTTTAAAGCAGGACTTGGGGGGTTTCCTATACACAGACACAGAGAAAGAAACATGATTGGACAATAAAACTCACAGGGCTGAGCTTGCTTTATGCAGGTTTGCATCGTGTAGTTAATAATTTTTAATTTAAAAAGTCTAGGTAGCCTAGTCAGCCCAAGTTTGAATATAAACCAAATGTTATCCCATTCACATTTTCTCACAAACAAATGGGCTATAAATACACAACGTTACCGCTTTGTTTACCCTGGCCATAGGGAAAGGGCACATAGTAGGCTAGACTATGCAGCTGCTGTTGTTAGTACAGACTGAAAAATAGTCTCGTTTCAATGCAATACAGCATGTCAGATCGCTAATGTTTAAGTGTAGGCTGCTACCTTTATGGAAGAGTTTTTCTTGTCTGTTGGGAGTGATGTGTTATCACGCTTGCTAAATAAATACAGGAGGAAAGTGGTGAGCGTGCCTTGAGCTTTGTGCGTTGCGCCCGGCCTGGTCGACCCAATAGGGTCTGGCTCCAGCAGATACCTTATCAGGACACAGAAGCTGTGAAACATGTAAGCTCAGACAGGTCTAATTGTGCCAGAGAGGATGTTGGGTTACTGCCACCAACAGCACGGGTGGTGAAATTACATTTAGAATTAGAAGCTAGGTGCTAGCTAGTTTGTACTAGCTAGTGTGTACTAGCTAGATTATACTAGCTAGCTAGTGTGTACTAGCTAGAGTATACTAGCTAGCTAGTGTGTACTAGCTAGCGTGTACTAGCTAGGTAACTAGTGTGTACTAGATAGGTAGCTAGTGTGTACTAGCTAGGTAGTTAGTGTGTACTAGCTAGGGAGCTAGTGTGTACTAGCTAGCGTGTACTAGCTAGGTAACTAGTGTGTACTAGCTAGCTGCACAAGCAAAAGTGGTTAACATAACGCCCTGGACACGTGCTAGTGTACCGACACACACTGATGCCCTAGAACAAAGCTACTGACTCACGTGATACATGCGACTAACAAACGTCTACAGGTTGCGTGCGCAGATACCATCTGAGACGCAAAAATACCATCTGAGACGCACGTGCATGCACTTTGAGGTTTGCAGACAAGGTGGCGTCAGCGCACATAATCTGCAGCTGGATGCTTCTCACTCGACCTGCATTTTCTGTGAATCTAATTGGTCAAGACACACAAAGAGCCTGCAGCATCACTCCAATGTGAAGGAGAGAGAAATTATGCACGAGTTGACAAATCATTAAGAAAATTGGTCTACAAAAACAGCACTTTTACCCTCTTTTTAATGCTTTGCGTCTATATATTTTATTAAACTAAATCAAAGTTGGTGTGATTGAAAAGTGTTGTGGCAAATGCCGCCTTGACACACGTTTTTCAGCGGCGCTGAGTTTGACTATGAGGTTCCTGATTTAGAATTGAGAATTCGGCTCTAGCTATTGAACTAGTTATTCTCTGTCAACAAACCAGTTTAAAAATTGAAGGGTCTATTTTCCATTTAACTTGGATCTGAAAATGTGGTGTGCCTCGTGGATATACACTGAGTGTACAAAACATTAGGAACACCTAATCTTTCCATGACATAGACTGACCAGGTGAATCCAGGTTAAAGCTATGATCCCTTATTGATGTCACTTGTTAAATCCACTTCAGTCAGTGTAGATGAAGGGAAGGAGACAGGTTAAAGGAGGAGTTTTCAGCCTTGAGACAATTGAGACATGAATTGTGTATGTGTGCCATTCAGAGGGTGAATGGGCAAGACAAAATATTTAAGTGCCTTTGAACAGGGTATGGTAGTAGGTGCCAGGCGCACCAGTTTGAGTGTGTCAAGAACTTCAACGCTGCTGGGTTTTTCACGCTCAACAGTTTCCTGTGTGTAACCCTGGATTGTAAACTGTCATGGTCAAAACATATTGATGCAACAGTAGCTAAGATGGGGATAAGTATGTCCATAATTAAGAGCTGCTCTGCCTTCTTAACAACGCTATCAACAAGGCAGGACTACTGTTCAGTTGTGTGGTCAGGTGCCACAAAGAGGGACTTAGGAAAATTACAATTGGCCCAGAACAGGGCAGCACGGCTGGCTCTTAAATGTACACGGAGAGCTAACATTAGTAATATGCATGTCAATCATTCCTGGCTCAAAGTAGATAAGCGATTGACTTCATCACTACTTGTATTTGTGAGAAGTATTGACATGTTGAATGCACCGAGCTGTCTGTTTAAACTACTAGCACAAAGCTCAGACTCCATTCATACCCCACAAGACATGCCACCAGAGGTCTCTTCACAGTCCCCAAGTCCAGAACAGACTATGGGAGGCGCACAGTACTACATAGAGCCATGACTACATGGAACTCTATTCCACATCAAGTTACTCATGCAAGCAGTAAAATCAGATTTTAAAAACAGATACAAATACACCTTATGGAACATTGGGGACTGTGAAGAGACACACACACACAAGCACAGACACACACATACACACACACGATAGCATACTCACTATACACACACGTACAGATGGATTTTGTGTTGTAGATATGTGGTAGCAGAGTAGTGGCCTGAGAGCACACACTTAATGTGTTGTGAAATCTGTTGTGAAATGTATTGTAATGTTTTAAAATTGTAAATAACTGCCTTAATTATGCTGGACCCCAGGAAGGGATCCATAATAAATACAAATACAAATGGTCCACCGCCCAAAGGACATCCAGACAACTTGACACAACTGTGGGAAGCATTGGAGTCAACATGGGCCAGCATCCTTGTGGAATGCTTTTGACACCTTGTATAGTCCATGCCCCGATGAATTGAGGCTGTTCTGAGAGCAAAAGATGGTGCAACTCAATATTAGGAAGGTGTTCCTAATGTTTTGTGTACTCATTGTATTTGTGAATTTTTTTATTTAACCTTTATTTAACCAGGTAAGATCCATTGAGATTAAAAACCTATTTTTTGAGGGCAACCTGGTAAGAAGGCGAAACAGGGAAATAGCAGCGTGTACATAAATATTAGATTCGTAATAAACCCAGCACAAAAAGAAACGTCCCTTTTTCAGGACCCTGTCTTTCAAAGATAATTAGTAAAAATCAAAATAACTTCACAGATCTTCATTGTAAAGGGTTTAAACACTGTTTCCCATGCTTGTTCAATTAACCATAAACAATTAATGAACATGCATGTCACACCCTGGCTCTGGGGACTCTATATGTTGAGCCAGGGTGTGTAGATTCTATGTGTTCTTGTTTTGTGTTGTATATTCTATGTGTTCTATTTCTATGTTGGCCAGTGTGGTTCTCAATCAGAGGCAACGAGTGTCAGCTGTGGCTGGTTGTCTCTGATTGGGAACCACATTTAAACAGGCTGTTTTCCCACAGTAGTTGTGGGATCTTGTTCCGTTTGGTTTGTTCCGTGTTGGTTGTTTAACCTAGGACGTCACGTTGTTCGTTTATTGTTTTGTTCTTGTTATCACTAAAGATAATAAAGTATGTTCGCTCATCACGCTGCGCCTTGGTCTACTCCGTTCAACGATCGTGACAGAAGATCCCACCATACCTGTCACACCCTGGCTAATGGACTCTATTTGTTGAGCCAGAGTGTGTTTGTTCTATGTGGTTATGTCTATGTTGGGGGTTCTAGTTAGTCTGTTTCTATGTTTGACTGAGTGACTCCCAATCAGAGGCAACGAGTGTCAGCTGTGTGCTGGTTGTCTCTGATTGGGAGCCATATTTAACTGTCTGTGTTTCACTTTGTGTTTGTGGGTTTTTGTTCCGTGTTCGGTCAGTGTCACCGTGGACTTCACGAGTCGTGTATTTGTTTTGTTTAGTGTGCTTTTTATCGCTGTCGATAATAAAGATCACCATGTTCGTGCAACACGCTGCGTATTGGTCTACTCACTCCTACGACGATCGTGACAGAAAAACCCACCAAAACGGGACCAAGCAGTGTGAAGAGGAGAGAGGAAGGACCTGGGATCAGTGGAGTAGGAGTTTCGACTGGGCCCCGCTAAGTGAAGAGAAGAGGGGCTGGTCTATGGAGCAGTGGATTAAAAGTCTCGACTGGGCCAAGCCAAGTGAAGAGCAGAGAGGTTGGACTTGGAAGCAGTGGGGTGAGAGTCTGGCGAGAACTAGGGAGGCCTGGTCCACGGGGAGGAGAGAACCCCAGAAAATTTTTAGGGGGGGGCTCACGACGTGGACGACGGGGCAGCAGGAGGCCGCGATGGAGCGGTCCAGCGGGTGTGCAGAGGAGGCCGCCAGGTTAAGGGGGCCACTGGTCACAGAGGAGAGGGAAAGTGTGGAGGCACGGCGAGAGGTACTGGGGTGTGTTACCAGTCCGGTCCGGCCCGTTCCTGATCCCTGCGTAGGGCCAGTGGTGTGTGTCCCCAGTACGGTCCGGCCTGTTCCTGTTCCTCGCATCGAGCCTGTGGTGCGTGTCGTCAGCCCGGCCCGGCCTGTTCCTGCTTCCCGCACCGAGCCTATGGTGCGCGTCGCCAGCCCGGCCCGGCCTGTTCCTGCTCCCTGCACCAAACCTACGGGGTGCGTCGCCAGCCCAGCCCGGCCTGTTCCTGCTCCACGCACCAAGCCTACGGTGTGCGTCGCCCGGCCTGTTCCTGCTCCACGCACCAAACCTACGGTGTGCGTCGTCAGCCCGGCCCGGTCTGTTCCTGCCACTCGCACCAAACCTACGGTGTGCGTCGCCAGCCCGGCCCGGCCTGTTCCTGCCACTCGCACCAAACCTACGGTGCGCGTCGCCAGCCCGGCCCGGCCTGTTCCTGCCACTCGCACCAAACAGACGGTGCGCGTCGCCAGCCCGGCCCGGCCTGTTCCTGCCACTCGCACCAAGCCAGGGGTGCGAGTCGCCAGCCCGGCCCGGCCTGTTCCTGCCACTCGCACCAAGCCAGGGGTGCGAGTCGTCAGCCTGGTCCAGCCTGTTCCTGCCACTCGCACCAAGCCAGGGGTGCGAGTCGTCAGCCTGGTCCAGAACGTTCCTGCTACTCGCACCAAGCCAGGGGTGCGAGTCGTCAGTCCGGTGAGGCCCGTTCCGGCTCCACGCACCAAGCCAGGGGTGCGAGTCGTCAGTCCGGTGAGGCCCGTTCCGGCTCCACGCACAAAGCCAGGGGTGCGAGTCGTCAGCCCGGTCCGGCCCGTGGCTGCTCCACGCACCAGGCCAGGGGTGCGCATCGTCAGCCAGGTCCGGTCCTTTCCTGCCTCGCGCGCCAAGCCAGGGGTGCGCGTCGTCTGTCCGGCACAACCCGTGCCTGGGTCACCGGTGCCTAATCAGGTACCGGTCAACGGCTCCACAACGGAGCTGAAGCTAGCCGCTCCTGCTACGTCCAGGTCAGCTCCAGCCAGCGGGACCAGACCGGACCAGGGGCGCTATGGGGGGTTTATTGGAGGGTGGTGGGCAAGCCCGGAGCCAGAACCGCCGCCGAGGAGGTATGCCCACCCAGCCCTCCCCTGTTTTGCGTTTTTGAGGCGCGGTCGCAGTCCGCGCCTTTAGGGGGGGGGGTACTGTCACACCCTGGCTAATGGACTCTATTTGTTGAGCCAGAGTGTGTTTGTTCTATGTGGTTATGTCTATGTTGGGGGTTCTAGTTAGTCTGTTTCTATGTTTGACTGAGTGACTCCCAATCAGAGGCAACGAGTGTCAGCTGTGTGCTGGTTGTCTCTGATTGGGAGCCATATTTAACTGTCTGTGTTTCACTTTGTGTTTGTGGGTTTTTGTTCCGTGTTCGGTCAGTGTCACCGTGGACTTCACGAGTCGTGTATTTGTTTTGTTTAGTGTGCTTTTTATCGCTGTCGATAATAAAGATCACCATGTTCGTGCAACACGCTGCGTATTGGTCTACTCACTCCTACGACGATCGTGACAATACCAGGACCAAGCAGCGTATCCAGGAGCAGGCAGCCTGGACGTGGGAGCAGATAATGGACGGGCAGGGGTCCTGGACCTGGGAGGAAATCCAGGCCGGGATGGATCGCCGTCCATGGAAGGAGACGGTGGAGGCGCGACGGAGAGAGGAGCAACGGCGTCAACAGTGTCGTCGTCGGACGGACGAGAGGCAACCCCAAAACATTTTTAGGGGGGGGGCACACGGCATGGGCGACGGGGCAGCAGGAGGCAGCTACAGGGCGTATTGGGAGGTTAGGTGAGGAGGCCACCAGGTTAAGGGGGCTATTGGCCCAGAGGGAGCAGGAGTTAGTGGTTCAGAGGGTGGAGCTACTGGAGGCGATAAGGGAGAAGGTGAGAATAGAGGCACGGCGAGAGGAACTGTGTAGGCAGCTGAGGGAGCGGAGGGTTATGATGAAACCCAGTCCCGCTCCTCACACCAAGCAAGTGGTGTGCGTCACCAGTCCAGTCCGGCCCGTTCCTGCTCCCCGCACTAAGTTGATGGTGCGCGTCGCCAGCCCGGCCCGGCCTGTTCCTGCCCCTCGCACCAAGCCTACGGTGCGCGTCGCCAGCCCGGCCCGGCCTGTTCCTGCTCCCCGCACCAAGCCAATGGTGCGCGTCGCCAGCCCGGCCCGGCCTGTTCCTGCTCCCCGCACCAAGCTAATGGTGCGCGTCGCCAGCCCGGCCCGGCCTGTTCCTGCTCCCCGCACCAAGCTAATGGTGCGCGTCGCCAGCCCGGCCCGGCCTGTTCCTGCTCCCCGCACCAAGCTAATGGTGCGCGTCGCCAGCCCGGCCCGGCCTGTTCCTGCTCCCCGCACCAAGCTAACGGTGCGCGTCTCCAGCCCGGCCCGGCCTGTTCCTGCTCCCCGCACCAAGCCAATGGTGCGCGTCGCCAGCCCGGCCCGGCCTGTTCCTGCTCCCCGCACCAAGCTAATGGTGCGCGTCGCCAGCCCGGTCCGGCCCGTTGCTGCTCCCCGCACCAAGCTAATGGTGCGCATCGCCAGCCCGGCCCGGCCTGTTCCTGCTCCCCGCACCAAGCCTACGGTGCGCGTCGCCAGCCCGGCCCGGCCTGTTCCTGCCACTCGCACCAAGCCTACGGTGTGCGTCGCCAGCCCGGCCCGGCCTGTTCCTGCCACTCGCACCAAGCCAGGGGTGCGAGTCGTCAGCCCGGTACGGCCCGTTCCTGCTCCACGCACCAAGCCAGGGGTGCGCATCGTCAGCCCGGTACGGCCCGTTCCTGCTCCACGCACCAAGCCAGGGGTGCGCATCGTCAGCCCGGTCCGGCCCGTTGCTGCTCCACGCACCAAGCCAGGGGTGCGCATCGTCAGCCCGGTCCGGCCCGTTCCTGCTCCACGCACCAAGCCAGGGGTGCTCGTCGTCAGTCCGGCACAACCCGTGCCTGGGTCACCGGTGCCTGGTCAGGTACCGGTCAGCTGCTCCACACCGGAGCTTAAGCAATCCGCTCCTACGATGTCCTGTCCAGCTCCAGCCAGCGGGGCCAGACCGGACCAGGGGCGCTACGGGGGGATTATTGGAGGGTGGTGGGCAAGCCCGGAGCCGGAACCGCCTCCGAGGAGGAATGCCCACCCAGCCCTCCCCTGTTTGGTTTATGTTGAGGCGCGGTCGCAGTCCGCGCCTTTGGGGGGGGGGTACTGTCACACCCTGGCTCTGGGGACTCTATATGTTGAGCCAGGGTGTGTAGATTCTATGTGTTCTTGTTTTGTGTTGTATATTCTATGTGTTCTATTTCTATGTTGGCCAGTGTGGTTCTCAATCAGAGGCAACGAGTGTCAGCTGTGGCTGGTTGTCTCTGATTGGGAACCACATTTAAACAGGCTGTTTTCCCACAGTAGTTGTGGGATCTTGTTCCGTTTGGTTTGTTCCGTGTTGGTTGTTTAACCTAGGACGTCACGTTGTTCGTTTATTGTTTTGTTCTTGTTATCACTAAAGATAATAAAGTATGTTCGCTCATCACGCTGCGCCTTGGTCTACTCCGTTCAACGATCGTGACAATGCACCTGTGGAACAGTCGTTAAGACACTAACAGCTTACAGACGGTAGGCAGTTAAGGTCACAGTTATGAAAAGTTAGGACACTAAAGAGGCCTTTCTACTGACTCTGAAAAATACCAAAAGAAAGATGCCAAGGGTCCCTGCTCATCTGCGTGAATGTGCCTTAGGCATGCTGCAAGGAGGCATGAGGACTGCAGATGTGGCCAGGGCAATAAATTGCAATGTCCGTACTGTGAGACGCCTAAGACAGCGCTACAGGGAGACAGGACGGACAGCTGATCATCTTCGCAGTGGCAGATCACGTCTAACAGCACCTGCACGGTACATCCGAACATCACACCTGCGGGACAGGTACAGGATGGCAACAACAACTGCCCGAGTTACACCAGGAACGCACAATCCCTCCATCAGTGCTCAGACTGTCCGCAATAGGCTGAGAGATGCTGGACTGAGGGCTTGTAGGCCTGTTGTAAGGCAGGTCCTCACCAGACATCACCGGCAACAACGTCGCCTATGGGCACAAACTCATCGTCGCTGGACCAGACAGGACTGACAAAAAGTGCTCTTCACTGACGAGTCACGGTTTTGTCTCACCAGGGGTGATGGTCAGATTCGCGTTTATCGTTGAAGGAATGAGCGTTACACCGATGCCTGTACTCTGGAGCGGGATCGATTTGGAGGTGGAGGGTCCGTCATGGTCTGGGGCTTTTTGTCATTGCAGGCAATCTCAACACTGTGCATTACAGGGAAGACATCCTCCACCCTCATGTGGTACCCTTCCTGCAGGCTCATCCTGACATGACCCTCCAGCATGACAATGCCACCTGTCTGTGTGTGATTTCCTGCAAGACAGGAATGTCAGTGTTCTGCCATGGCCAGCGAAGAGCCAGGATCTCAATCCCATTGAGCACGTCTGGGACCTGTTGGATCGGAGGATGAGGGCTAGGGCCATTCCCCCCAGAAATGTCCGGGAACTTGCAGGTGCCTTGATGGGGGTAACATCTCACAGCAAGAACTGACAAATCTGGTGCAGTCCATGAGGAGGAGATGCACTGCAGTACTTAATGCAGCTGGTGGCCACACCAGATACTGACTGTTACTTTTGATTTTGACCCCCCCTTTGTTCAGGGACACATTATTCAATTTCTGTTAGTCACATGTCTGTGGAACTTGTTCAGTTTATGTCTCAGTTGTTGAATCTTGTTATGTTCATACAGATATTTACACATGTTAAGTTTGCTGAAAATAAACACAGTTGACAGTGAGAGGACGTTTCTTTTTTTGCTGAGTTTAGAAGCTAGATTTGCATTTCCGTATTAACAAGGTGCACTTATTTCTCAGTGCCCTGAATAACTGCCATTCAGCCTGGGAATTACCGTTTCTGGCTTTGGCCCATTGTGTATTTCATTTATGGATCAAATCAGATAATTCCCCTGTAAACCAGGGATTGTCTCTACCTCTAACCAGGTACTTTTTGAAAGGGGCGTGTTTATCACAGATAGTAGAAAACATGGAATGAAAATAGGAGAATGCCTCTTCGATGTCCGGAATAAGTGCAATCCTATCCCAGTTGCATACATAAAGTTAATGCAGGAATGCCTGCTCACAGAACTGCGTAACATTTTGTTTGACTATGAACCGAGGGGGCACTTAGGGGATTATAGTGTCTTTAATGCAAGCAGTTGCATAATGAGCAGTTGCCAGAGCAAAGTGTATTTACACAGATAAAGAGATGATGATGTGATATGTAGATATGAACTTCTTATTTTGCCCAATAACGTGTCAGACTTCCATTTTTCAGTCTTCCAAAATGAGAGTTCAGAAGAGTCTAGACATCTGGGGTTTTCAATTCCTACAAGTAAAAGACTCATCAGAAATTAAATGTCTGTCGGGAAGATTCCTCTTCCAGAAGGTAACTTCCTGAAAAACTTGAAAAAAAATAATGCAGTGGAAGATGTTTACAAATTATGTGAAATAACTTTCACCATGATCTGATTATACCGGTCTCAGCTCTCTGCCTTGCACATGTGGATGACATCATGACATCATTCCTACTGTTATCATTCACTCAAAATGCCAGTTTATTGACTTGCCACCTGGTTGGAGGCACCATACTGTTGCAATGAATTTGTTTTTACATTTAAAGCCCCCATGCAGTCTTTTAAATTGTATTTTTAAATCATCACTTTGTCTAATAAATCACTGTGTGTGTTTCTTTTTTTTAAATAACTCTAATTTGTTTTTGTTTTTTTGTTTTTAATTTAATTTCTCTGAGCCTCCTTTGGCCACTGAAATGCTCAGTCCGACTGTATGGGTGTGGGGATACAAATGTTTATATATTTACATACAGCCCTGATTGGCTTATAGAATCGTCTAGAGCCCACCTTCTTAACCCTAAAAAAAACAAAACAAAGGCACATGGTATTCAACCTGTCAGTTGTAGCTGGAACCTGAAAGCGACAAACTTCCACAGGTGTGTAGGCTACTTTGTTTGGTCATCAAAACAAAAGGCATACATAATGCATCTTAATTTGCTAATTTGCACTGTTTTTAATAGGTCACCAGAAGACACAGAAGATGCATGACCAGAACAGCCTGTTTGCATGGTGGAACATCCTGGCCCTGTCTGACGTATATTCATTGCAGAATGACATGATTATCTAAAGGGTAGACTATATGGTATAATCTTCAGTATCATCACAACGTTTATTGACCCATTTGGTCCCGCTTTAAATGACGTTCAGCTTATAAAGGCTTCATAAAGCCTTCATACTGCCTTCATAAGCACTACATAAATGTGTTACAAAGCATCTATAACCATATGTCATGCTTTATAAAGGGTTCATAAATGTGGCATAACTGTGTGACATAATCACCAATGTCAAATGTGACATAACCCATGTGCTTAATAAAGGGTGAAATGTTGTGCTGAAGGATGGCATATGCTCTAAAGTTATGTCATGTTAGTCACATTACACCTAATCTCATTCCCAGACACTCTCGCCCAAATGCGAGGAAGGTCTGGTGGACCAACGCATCAAACTTGGCCTTCATTTGTTAGGGCTAGGTTTAAAATCAAATTTTAAGAAGATAATTTGTGGAAATGGGCAGGGTTTAGCAATAATTATGACTTTATGACTATGTTAAGTAGTGACAATGAGAAATTATTTACTCAGTAAGGTCACTCCTATAGAATTCTATGGTCACTCCCACTAAGGCCAACTTAGAATGGTTGATATCCCAGGCTTATATGTGCTGTGTGTGCAATAGCCAGGGGACGACATTACACCAAAAAACACTTAACTTTATGAAAGCCCCCAACCTAAAGAAATTGACAGTGTCTTTCTTCTGGAACCAAGTTACATGTTCCTCAAACATGCACACAACAAAAACGAGCCATACCGCACGGTGCTGGGCCCAGTCAGGTCTTTGACACATTCACCCATTCACCGCTGAAAGATCAGCCACAAAATGTTGGCACCATTGTAACAGGTTGTAATCAAGCCCTGGTCTCCAGTATGGGAACAGAAAAAGGAATACCTGGTGCGGTAGTCTCAGGTAGGACTACTCCAAATCATCTTGGTTCTGACACACACACACACACACACACACACACACACACACACACACACACACACACACATACAAACACAAGCTTTGCAGGTCCATCAACCATTTAAATACCTCTCACACCCAACAGTAACCTGTGGATCATGAGAGAACCTTCTTAATTCAGCAGGACGTTAATAACCTATTTATTTACACTTTATGTAGTGTCCTGTAATACTTAGTTTGAAGTGAGACACATTCAGTCATTCATAACACACCCATAAAGACTCTATATCGCATGACGCTGTACTTAATTTAAAGTCAGACCACTTTGGTAATTTATAACACATCCATAAATGCCTTATATCATATGACTCTGGACTTACTATAAGGTCAGACACCTTTGGTCATTCATAACACATACAAAAAGGCTTAATAATGTAAACACAAATGTATTAACACTTAGGGAATTATCACTAACAGCTAAAACAAATAAACATTGAAGACATGTTTAAACCATTCATTGATTTTTATTTGTAAATGTTTAAAACAATACAAATACATGAAGTTTAAAAAGTCCAGCAATGCAATTACATTGAACATTACACAGGGCTGTGAATAGTGTAGCTTGTCCCTGAGCTGGCGGACGAATGGTTCTTGCCACTCTTCCTGCTGGAAGTACTGCATGTTGGCTCCAACCTTAAAGTAACAACAAAGTAAGTTAGCAGGTCTGTTAGGAAATGTCTTTGTCACACCATCTGGATAAGGGCATTTCTGTGCTGTGCCAGAAACTCTAAATGGGAAGATAGGAAACTCCATTCAATTTGTATTATTATATTCCTCTTTCATTTACAAATCTCATGATGTGACTATGAGACATGGCTGTATCTAGGGGGATTTGTATTTAGCTGAGCCTGCTAGCTCGCAAAATTTTGGCTAGCTAGCAATTGATTTGAAGTCACCAAAATTATTTCAAATAACGATTGAGGTAGCTACAGTATGTAATCTAACTCAACACTTAACTACCACAAACTAATTTCAATTACAATAAATGAAGGTTAACTTACTGTCCAGTGGCAGCACAAGTGGGGCATTTGATTTGCGAACTCATCACATGATCAGCGTCTCCTCAGCAACACAATAAAAGTACTTCTGGGTCACAGAATTATGAAAATGTTCTAAATAAAAGTCCCCCACGTAATAGTATTAAAGTGTCAATAACTATTCATGATAAATGAAAAATAATTGTCTAAACATTAACAATGATTCATATTTGTTAATATTTATGTGACATTTGCATTAATTTGGGTTTTAAAACATGTTCCAAGGTCAAATAAATGCCCCCAATGCGAATCACTGTATATTGAATACATATTGGCTGCCTTTAGCAATGACTATTTTGGATAGAGCAGGAAAAGTATTGTAGGGAATACTCAGTAGGGTCTGTAGAATGTACAGTTGAAGTTGGAAGTTTACATACACTTAGGTTGGAGTCATTAAAACTCGTTTTTCAACCACTCCACAAATGTCTTGTTAACGAACTATAGTTTTGACATCTACTTTGTGCATGACACAAGTCATTTTTCCATCAATTTTTTACAGACAGATTATTTCACTTATAATTCACTGTATAACAATTTCAGTGGGTCAGAAGTTTACATGCACTAAGATGACTGTGCCTTTAAACAAATGATGTCATGGCTTTAGAAGCTTCTGATAGTCTAATTGACATCATTTGAGTCAATTGGAGGTGTACCTGTGGATGTATTTCAAGGCCTACCTTCAAACTCAGTGCCTCTTTGCTTGACATCATGGGAAAATCAAAAGAAATCAGCCAAGACCTCAGATAAGAAATTGCAGACCTCCACAAGTCTGGTTCATCCTTGGGAGCAATTTCCAAACGCCTGAAGGTACCACGTTCATCTGTACAAACAATAGTATGCAAGTATAAACACCATGGGACCACGCAGCCGTCATACCGCTCAGGAAGGAGACGCATTCTGTCTCCTAGAGATGAACGTACTTTGGTGTGAAAAGTGCAAATCAATCCCAGAACAACAGTAAAATTCCTTGCTGGAGGAAACATGTACAAAAGTATCTATATCCACAGTAAAAACGAGTCCTATATCGACATAACCTGAAAGGCCGTTCAGCAAGGAAGAAGCCACTGCTCCAAAACCGCCATAAAAAAGAGACTACGGTTTGCAAATGCACATGTGGACAAAGATCATACTTTTTGTAGAAATGTCCTCTGGTCTGATGAAGCAGACGAGACTGTGAAGGGCAGGGGTGGCAGCAACATGCTGTGGGGGTGCTTTGCTCCTGGAGGGACTGGTGCACTTCACAAAATAGATGGCATCATGAGGAAGGAAAATTATGTGGATATATTGAAGCAACATTTACATTACATTTACGTCATTTAGCAGACGCTCTTATCCAGAGCGACTTACAAATTGGTGCATTCACCTTATAGCCAGTGGGATAACCACTTTACAATTATTATTATTATTCTTATTTTCTTTTCTTTTTTTGGGGGGGGGGGGGGGGGGGGTAAGGGGGGGGGGGGGGGTAGAAGGATTACTTTATCCTATCCCAGGTGTTCCTTAAAGAGGTGGGGTTTCAAATGTCTCCGGAAGGTGGTGAGTGACTCCGCTGTCCTGGCGTCGTGAGGGAGCTTGTTCCACCATTGGGGTGCCAGAGCAGCGAACAGTTTTGACTGGGCTGAGCGGGAACTGTGCTTCAGCAGAGGTAGGGGAGCCAGCAGGCCAGAGGTGGATGAACGCAATGCCCTCGTTTGGGTGTAGGGACTGATCAGAGCCTGAAGGTACGGAGGTGCCGTTCCCCTCACAGCTCCGTAGGCAAGCACCATGGTCTTGTAGCAGATGCGAGCTTCAACTGGAAGCCAGTGTAGAGTGCGGAGGAGCGGGGTGACGTGAGAGAACTTGGGAAGGTTGAACACCTGACGGGCTGAGGCATTCTGGATGAGTTGTAGGGGTTTAATGGCACAGGCAGGGAGCCCAGCCAACAGCGAGTTGCAGTATTCCAGACGGGAGATGACAAGTGCCAGGATTAGGACCTGTGCCGCTTCCTGTGTAAGGCAGGGTCGTACTCTCCGAATGTTGTAGAGCATGAACCTACAGGATCGGGTCACCGCCTTGATGTTAGCGGAGAACAACAGGGTGTTGTCCAGGGTCACGCCAAGGCTCTTCGCACTCTGGGAGGAGGACACAACGGAGTTGTCAACCGTGATGGCGAGATCATGGAACGGGCAGTCCTTCCCTGGGAGGAAGAGCAGCTCCGTCTTGCCAAGGTTCAGCTTGAGGTGGTGATCCGTCATCCACACTGATATGTCTGCCAGACATGCAGAGATGCGATTCGCCACCTGGTTATCAGAAGGGGGAAAGGAACATCTCAAGACATCAGTCAGGAAGGTAAAGCTTGGTCGCAAATGGGTCTTCCAAATGGATAATGACCCCAAGCATACTTCCAAAGTTGTGGCAAAATGGCTTAAGGACAACAAAGTCAAGGTATTGGAGTGGCCATCACAAAGCCCTGATCTCAATCCTATAGAAAATGTGTGGGCAGAACTGAAAAAGCGTGTGCGAGCAAGGAGGCCTACAAACCTGACTCAGTTACACCAGCTCTGTCAGGAGGAATTCACCCAACTTATCGTGGGAAGCTTGTGGAAGGCTACCCGAGACGTTTGACCCAAGTTAAACAATTTAAAGGCAATGCTACCAAATACTAATTGAGTGTATGTAAACTTATGTCCCACTGGGAATGTGATGAAATAAATAAAAGCTTAAATAAATCACTCTCTACTATTATTCTGACATTTCACATTCTTAAAATAAATTGGTGATCCTAACTGACCTAAGACAGGGAATTTGTACTAGGATTAAATATCAGGAATTGTGAAAAACTGAGTTTTTTAAAATGTATTTGGCTAAGGTGTATGTAAACTTCCGACTTAAACTGTAGGTGCTAAAACATTGTTGGTGGATGGGGTAAGTTATCCATGTCAAGAGCTTTGAGATCTTGTGAAAAGCACTCTAATTGTTATGCATAATTATTATCAGTATATTATGACTGTTGTAGCTTAAGTAATCACAACTAGGTTTCTGGTTTACCCCAGTTTCTTCACACTTTTTTAATAGAAAAACAACAACATTGGATTTTCTGTACTCACTATAATGCTTAAACCACATCAGGGGATGACTTCTGAGGTCTGGGAAATCTCTAAGAAAGTTTGATTTTTTTTTGTGTAGTTGCCCTTTAATTCAGTGAGCATGCCCTGCACTATTGTTTGGTTAGTGGTTTTCTGTAGTGCAGTAAGCGCACATGTGATGTGATTCGGCCGCCAATGGAAAGGTTTGAGTAAAAGGCCAGTTAAACTCTGTATTATTCAGAGCCCCATGAAATGACACCATGTACACAAAAAAAATCAAACTTTCTTAGAGATTTCCCAGACCTCAGAAGTCATCCCCTGATGTGGTTTAAGCATTATAGTGAGTACAGAAAATCCAATGTTGTTGTTTTTCTATTAAAAAAGTGTGAAGAAACTGGGGTAAACCAGAAACCTGGAAAAACAAAACCAAGAAAACAGAATTTGGGAAAAAACTGTTGGCAAAAAACAAAACAGATTTTAAAAGGCCCTACCAATGTTTTTTGCTGTGCATGAATGCACTTTAGAGTGTGTGTCATCCTGCAGCACAGCATTTTGGGGGAAGTTGAGGTCAGGTCCAATACTGACTATGCACCCAAGAGGGACAAAGGTTGGGCCATCCTAGAAATGATTTAGTGAAATATATTATAATTGTACATTTTGCAGACGCTTTTACCCAAAGCGACTTACAGTCAATCATGAATACATTTTTACATATGGGTGGTGCCAGGAATAGAAACACAATATCATGGCGTTGCAATGCTCTATCAAGATGCATGACAGGGTTATAAATGCTTTTTGAACCCTCAATTTAATATGATTTATAAGGCCTTTATTAAGCAGTGCTTATGCCACCCTTTATAAAGCACAGGTTTATGTCAAATTTGACAGTGGGTTATGTCACATTTGACATTGGTGGTTATGTCACACAGTTATGCCACATCTATGAACCCTTTATAAAGCATGACATACAGTTATAGATGAATTGTTACATATTCATGTAGTGTTTATGAAGGCATTATGAAGCCTTTATAAGCTGCACTTCATTTAAAGCAGGACCAATCAGGTCACAAAATAGACTTTGTGATGATACTGGAGATTATAATTTATTTCAATTTTTCTAATGAGGAAACACTCTTGAATTACACGTTTTGGAATGTTTTCTGCTGTTGAAAGTAAAAAAGAAACCAGACTGCAATGAAAGGTTGTCATTTTTCATAAATGATCTTGTCAGTTATTACATAACATAATAAACAGATCATAAACAATGTTATAATGAAAGTCTAAATCATGGCATACAAGTATCTTTTCAAGTTATTGTTTTACATGTGCTCATGCTCTGGAAGGTGTTCCTGTGAGAGGAAAACAAATCATGGTAAGCGCTAAACATAATAAGATAGCAGGTATGGTGGTCCCTGCGCGCACGACCCACATGGAGTTCCAGGTCCCTGGCAGCCTCTGGAACTGCCGTTCTGCGGCCAACAAGGCAGAGTTCATCTCAGCCTATGCTACCCTCCAGTCCCTCGACTTCTTGGCGCTGACGGAAACATGGATTACCACAGAAAACACTGCTACTCCTACTGCTCTTTCCTCGTCTGACCATGTGTTCTCGCATACCCCCGAGAGCATCTGGTCAACGTGGCGGTGGCACAGGAATCTTCATCTCTCCCAAGTGGACATTCTCTCTTTTTCCCCTGAACCATCTGTCTATCTCCTCATTTTAATTCCATAATGTCACAGTCACTAGCCCATTCAAGCTTAACATCCTTGTCATTTATCGCCCTCCAGGTTCCCTTGGAGAGTTCATCAATGAGCTTGACGCCTTGATACGTTCCTTTCCTGAGGATGGCTCACCCCTCACAGTTCTGGGTGACTTTAACCTCCCTACGTCTGCCTTTGACTCATTTCTCTCTGCCTCCTTCTTTCCACTCCTTTCCTCTTTTGACCTCACCCTCTCACCGTCCCCCCCTACTCACAAGGCAGGCAATACGCTTGACCTCATCTTTACTAGATGCTGTTCTTCTACTAATCTCACTGCAACTCCCCTCCAAGTCTCCGACCACTACTTTGTATCCTTTTCTCTCTCGCTCTCCTCCAACACTACTCACTCTGCCCCTACTCAGATGGTAATGTGCCGTCGCAACCTTCGCTCTCTCTCTCCCGCTACTCTCTCCTCTTCCATCCTATCATCTCTTCCCTCTGCTAAATCCTTCTCCCTCTGATCACCTGATTCTGCCTCCTCAACCCTCCTCTCCTCCATTTCTGCATCTTTTGACTCTCTATGTCCCCTATGGAGGCCGGCTCGGTCCTCCCCTCCTGGCTTGACGACTCATTGCGAGCTCACAGAAGAGGGCTCCGGGCAGCCGAGCGGAAATTGAGGAAAACTAGACTCCCTGCGGACCTGTCATCTTTTCACTCCCTCCTCTCTACATTCTCTTCCTCTGTTTCAGCTGCTAAAGCCACTTTCTACCACTCTAAATTTCAAGCCTCTGCCTCTAACCCTAGGAAGCTCTTTGCCACCTTCTCCTCCCTGCTGAATCCTCCCCCCCCCCCCTCCCTCCTCCCTCTCTGTGGATGACTTTGTCAACCATTTTGAAAAGAAGGTTGACGACATCCGATCCTCATTTATTAAGTCAAATGACACCGCTGGTCCTGCTCACACTGCCCTACCCTATGCTTTGACTTCTTTCTCCCCTCTCTCTCCAGATGAAATCTTGTGACTTGTGATGGCCGGCCGCCCAACAACCTGCCCGCTTGACCCTATCCCCTCCTCTCTTCTCCAGACCATTTCCGGAGACCTTCTCCCTTACCTCACCTCGCTCATCAACTCATCCTTGACCGCTGGCCATGTCCCTTCCGTCTTCAAGAGAGCGAGAGTTGCACCCCTCCTCAAAAAACCTACACTCGATCCCTCCGATGTCACAACTACAGACCAGTATCCCTTCTTTCTTTTTTCTCCAAAACTCTTGAGCGTGCCGTCTCTAGCCAACTCTCCTGCTATCTCTCTCAGAATTACCTTCTTGATCCAAACCAGTCAGGTTTCAAGACTGGTCATTCAACTGAGACTGCTCTTCTCTGTGTCATGGAGGCTCTCTGCACTGCTAAAGCTAACTCTCTCTCCTCTGCTCTTATCCTTCTAGACCTATCCGCTGCCTTTGATACTGTGAACCATCAGATCCTCCTCTCCACCCTCTCCGAGTTGGGCATCTACGGCGCTGCTCACTCTTGGATTGCGTCCTACCTGACAGGTCGCTCCTACCAGGTGGCGTGGCGAGAATCTGTCTCCGCACCACGTGCTCTCACCACTGGTGTCCCCCAGGGCTCAGTTCTAGGCCCTCTCCTATTCTCTCTATACACCAAGTCACTTGTCTCTGTCATATCCTCACATGGTCTCTCCTATCATTGCTACGCAGACGACACACAATTCATTTTCTCCTTTCCCCCTTCTGATAACCAGGTGGCGAATCGCATCTCTGCATGTCTGGCAGACAAATCAGTGTGGATGTCGGATCACCACCTCAAGCTGAACCTTGGCAAGACGGAGCTGCTCTTCCTCCCGGGGAAGGACTGCCCGCTCCATGATCTCGCCATCACGGTTGACAACTCCATTGTGTCCTCCTCCCAGAGTGCAAAGAGCCTTGGCGTGACCCTGGACAACACCCTGTCATTCTCCGCTAACATCAAAGCGGTGACCCGATCCTGCAGGTTCATGCTCTACAACATTCGCAGAGTACAACCCTACCTTACACAGAAAGCGGCACAGGTCCTAATCCAGGCACTTGTCATCTCCCGTCTGGATTACTGCAACTCGCTGTTGGCTGGGCTCCCTGCCTGTGCCATTAAACCCCTACAACTTATCCAGAACGCTGCAGCCCGTCTGGTGTTCGACCTTCCCAAGATCTCTCATGTCACCCCGCTCCTCCGCACACTCCACTGGCTTCCAGTTGAGGCTCGCATCTACTACAAGACCATGGTGCTTGCCTACGGAGCTGTGAGGGGAACGGCACCTCCTTACCTTCAGGTTCTGATCAGACCCTACACCCAAACGAGGGCACTACATTCATCCACCTCTGACCTGCTAGCTCCCCTACCTCTACGGAAGCACAGTTCCCACTCAGCCCAGTCAAAGCTATTTGCTGCTCTGGCACCCCAATGGTGGAACAAGCTCCCCCACGACGCCAGGACAGCGGAGTCACTGACCACCTTCCGGAGACACTTGAAACCCTTCCTCTTTAAGGAATACCTGGAATAGTATAAAGTAATCCTTCTACCCCCCCCCCTCCCCAACCCACCCATAAAAAAAATAATAAGTCATAAGTTGAATGCACCAATTTGTAAGTCGCTCTGGATAAGAGCATCTGCTAAATGATGTAAATGTAAATGTAGAGCAGTAACAGAGTAGTCATCAATGGTATGAAGTACAAAAAAGTAGTGTTTTTATTTACTTTGTCATCACAAGCTTTATTGAACGCTGACATTACTACACACAACTATAATCTCATCCTGTGACAGGAAAGGTGGAAGAGTTAGTATTGCACACACACAACTACATTTAGCTTCTCAACAAGAACTTGTTTGGCAGAATCTGTTGTGATATGTGATGGTTATGGTGAAAATCTACCAGAGTATACAGTGAGGGAAAAAGGTATTTGATCCCCGGCTGATTTTGTATGTTTGCCCACTGACAAAGAAATGATCGGTCTATAATTGTAATGGTAGGTTTATTTGAACAGTGAGAGACAGAATAACAACAACAAAATCCAGAAATACGCATGTCAAAAATGTTATAAATTGATTTGCATTTTAATGAGGGAAATAAGTATTTGACCCCCCTCTCAATCAGAAAGATTTCTAGCTCCCAGGTGTCTTTTATACAGGTAACGAGCTGAGATTAGGAGCACACTCTTAAAGGGAGTGCTCCTAATCTCAGCTTGTTACCTGTATAAAAGACACCTGTCCACAGAAGCAATCAATCAATCAGATTCCAAACTCTCCACCATGGCCAAGAGCTCTCCAAGGATGTCAGGGACAAGATTGTAGACCTACACAAGGCTGGAATGAGATACAAGACCATCGCCAAGCAGCTTGGTGAGAAGGTGACAACAGTTGGTGCAATTATTCTCAAATGGAAGAAACACAAAAGAACTGTCAATCTCCCTCGGCCTGGGGCTCCATGCAAGATCTCACCTCGTGGAGTTGCAATGATCATGAGAACGGTGAGGAATCAGCCCAGAACTACAGGGGAGGATCTTGTCAATGATCTCAAGGCAGCTGGGACCATAGTCACCAAGAAAACATTTGGTAACACACTACGCCGTGAAGGACTGAAATCCTGCAGCGCCCGCAAGGTCCCCCTGCTCAAGAAAGCACATATACAGGCCCGTCTGAAGTTTGCCAATTAACATCTGAATGATTCAGAGGAGAATTGGATGAAAGTGTTGTGGTCAGATTAGACCAAAATCGAGCTCTTTGGCATCAACTCAACTCGCCGTGTTTGGAGGAGGAGGAATGCTGCCTATGTCCCCAAGAACACCATCCCCACCGTCAAACATGGAGGTGGAAACATTATGCTTTGGCTGTGTTTTTCTGCTATGGGGACAGGACAACTTCACCGCATCAAAAGGACGATGGACGGGGCCATGTACCGTCCAATCTTGGGTGAGAACCTCCTTCCCTCAGCCAGGGCATTGAAAATGGGTCGTGGATGGGTATTCCAGCATGACAATGACCCAAAACACACGGCCAAGGCAACAAAGGAGTGGCTCAAGAAGAAGCACATTAAGGTCCTGGAGTGGCCTAGCCAGTCTCCAGACCTTAATCCCATAGAAAATCTGTGGAGGGAGCTGAAGGTTCGAGTTGCCAAACGTTAGGCTCAAAACCTTAATGACTTGGAGAAGATCTGCAAAGAGGAGTGGGACAAAATCCCTCCTGATATGTGTGCAAACCTGGTGGCCAACTACAAGAAACGTCTGACCTCTGTGATTGCCAACAAGGGTTTTGCCACCAAGTACTAAGTCATGTTTTGCAGAGGGGTCAAATACTTATTTCCCTCATTATAATGCAAAACATTTATAACATTTTTGACATGCGTTTTTCTGGATTTTTTTGTTGTTATTCTGTCTCTCACTGTTCAAATAAACCTACCATTAAAATTATAGACTGATCATGTCTTTGTCAGTGGGCAAACGTACAAAATCAGCAGGGGATCAAATACTTTTTTCCCTCACTGTAGATCTCCAGGAGGATGGTTAATGACCACTGCCCCTACACACAATACAAATGTGTTTTCAAATAGTCATACACAGATAGACCCATAGCCCCTACCCATTGACAATTCCTAAGGTTAGGGTTAGGTTTAGAATAAGGGTTGGTAAGCTACCTAGCTAGCTAGCGTCCTACTAGCTAACGTTAGCTAGCTGATTCCCAGACATAGGGGAAAATTGTAGCTGGCTATGCAGAACATTATTTACATTGTGGTAGGTAACGTCTGCCTAGGCCCTAGGGCAGCGTTTCCCCTTTACGATTCTGACACTTTTATGTAGCAAGCTACAGGTACCTAGCTATGTAAATATATATGTCAGGTCAGTAGCTAATGGTGGCTAGCTAGCTAGCTATCCCAGTTGCGGCCGAGGCTAGTAGTTAGCTAGCTAGCTAGCAGCAGCACCACAATATCATGTCCTTTACTTTTAATAATAATAGCTAGCTAGAAGAATAACTATTTAGACACTTCTTGAAAGGTTGCTGCTGGCTGCCAACTGCTGCTGCCGTATGCCAGATTTATGGGACAGAACCTTGATGGAGGAAAAAAGCTGCAAATCCACTGGCTAGTGTAAGTGTAGCTAGCATATGCAAAATCAGATGAAGTGATTGTTCGAATGGAAGAAAGTGCAAACAAACAATTGCTGCCTTGCAGCCAGCTACTCTTGCTTTTGGAAGTGCATAACTAGATACCTCTGCTGTGTATGTCAACATGAGGACTACCAATTTCACCGGGCGGGATGGCAGCAGTAGGAGGAGATATTCAAATCAAAGATGAACTGTCATTGGTCTATTACAATCTGACCTCCGGGTGACTTTATGCGGCAGGCCAAAAACACCAACCTGAACAGGCTGAAATCCTAGGCTTTTTTTTCAAACAGCTCTTACACAAAAATGGCATTATTATAATTTTTACAATTTCAGTGTTATTTCGAATTCATAGTGTGGAAATATCATTTAAAAAAACAGGGAAAACACATTTTTAACTGTAGCAGGCCTATAACATTGAAGCATAGTTTCTGTAGTTCTGATCTATGGAAAAAATGGTTGCAGTGAAAACTGAATATGAGCACAGAGAGATTAATAGTTTGTCATGTTGACACGTCCACTACCTCACAGTGAGAGTCTCTTGACCCGTGAGGACTCATTAATTAAGGTGACAAACCTTGCTTGCCCAATTTGGAGAGTGACTGTGTTCACTCAATGCTGAAGAGGTCCTGCATGTGGTATAAGGGTGGGTTTAGGGTTGACCTCACCCTGGGCGGTCACAATAAGTAGCAATTTAAATGGAAATTAGGCTCTTCAACTTGGAGTATGGGACAGATCAGAAACAATTATACTGTGCAGATAAGCAGTGACAATAATGGCTTGATGTAAATTACGACTGGTATTATTCTTGTCTTTCCTGCTATTGTCCATGGAGTAGAGCCGCATACTGTAATGGTTTTGTTTATCTTTTCAATTACTGCCTTACAATGATTATGGCTGCTAACTGAGCCAGATACTGGCATGAGGGAAATTGGTTGTCAATAGTAGGCTACAGCTGGTTGAGTTCTTTTAATGGTTCTCTCACCCAACAATCATAACATAATACAGGATTCTCCAACACTGGTCCCAGAGAGCTACTGAATCAACAAATCAGGGTCTTCGATCTGGACCATGATTTGCTGAATCAGATGTGTTACTGCAGGGCTGAAGCAAAAGCCTGCACACTCAGTAGATCTCCAGGGCCGGCGTTGGAGACGCTTGGTGTAGTCATATTCATGGGGGACGACAAGAGAGCCCATAAAGGGGGAAGGTTATTTTTTTGTCCATCTGGTTTTGCCACAGGAAGTGGAATCTGGGGGGATGGAATACTTTCACAGCTCAGCGCTTTCATTTGGAACTGTTAGGTCAGACGAGACCAGTCTCTCCTCTCTCTCGCTTCACAAACCTTCAATAGACGCTTGCCTAGACACATGAGTAACGTGGTCAAAAATAATGGCACGATTGGGCTATAGATGGCGCTGTTATAAGCAGTCTCACTTAAACCCTCATATCCATCGCCCTGTTTGACCTAGAGACTTGAAACTGTGTATGTAGGTGTCTTTCCTCATGCTGACCAAATTTGCCTCAAGGACCCATAAGGTCCGTCAGTACAGAATTTCCTCTCTTGGACAATTTAGAACATTTTGTAAAAACACACGCCATAAGTCCAAATAACACCAAATCTGGTATGTATGTGTACTACCTCTTCGTACTGAAGATACGAAGAGGTAGGACGCAGACGCAGGAATCAACAATGCAAAGGTTTACTTAACACTGAGCAAGAGAACAACAAAGAGCGAGTACACGACATGACACTAACAATCACACACACACACACACAACACAACACTGAACAGTCCAGGGATATATAGGGGTGGTGATGAGAGGAGGTGCAGGTGCGCTGGAGGTGATTAGGGTGCATTGGGTTTCTATTCCAGTGTTGCCAAGGTGGTGCGCTCAGACCGGTGGCTCAGTAGACCGGCGAATCAGAGCGCCGGAGGGGAGCAACGGGAGGAGACTTGACAGAACCCTCCCCCCGGACGCGCGGCTCCTGCCGCAGGACGTCGCCACCCATAAGGACGACCCCGAGGACGAGGAGCGGGCCGGTCAGGGCGGCGACGGTGGAAGTCCCGAATTAGGTTGGGGTCCAGAACGTCCCCAGCCGGAACCCAGCTCCTCTCCTCAGGACCATACCCCTCCCAGTCCACCAGGTAACAGAGCCGTCCCACATGGAACCTGGAGTCCAGCAGGTCCCTCACCGCATACGCCGGACTTCAGTCAATGTCCGGGGGAGGGGGGCGTACCCCGGGGGACGGCATCCGCCAGAGGACCAGGAACCACCGGCCTGAGGAGGAGAGAAAAGTGGTTGAGACAAGGTAGTGAGGGGGAAGGAGCAGCCGGTACGATACCTCATTTATCCGCCAGAGGACCTTAAACGGCCCCACAAACCGTGGGCTCAGTTTCTTACAGGGCAGGCGGGGAGAGAGGTTTTTAGTGGACAGCCAGACACAATCACCAGGCTGGAATACGGGGGCCTCACTGTGGTGGCGGTCGGCTTGGTCCTTCTGCCGACGAATGGCCCTCTGGAGATGGACATGGGCGGCATCCCAGACCTGTCCGGCCCTGCGGAACCACTCGTCGCCAGCGGGCGCATCGGTCTGGCTGGGTGTCCAAGGGGCCAGGGCCGGCTGGTACCCCAGGACGCACTGGAAGGGAGTGAAACCTGTGGAGGAGTGAACGAGGGAGTTCTGGGCATATTCTGCCCAGGGAAGAAATATTGCCCACGCACTCTGCCGGTCCTGACAGTGGCAACGAAGAAACCTCCTAGTTCATGCGCTCCACCTGCCCATTCGACTGAGGCCTATACCCGGAAGTGAGGCTGGCCGTGGCCCCGATCTTCTCCCGGAAAGCCTTCCACACTCAGGAGGTGAATTGGGGGCCACGGTCCGAGACGATGTCCTCCGGAAGTCCGTAATGCCGGAAGACCTGTTGGAACAGGACCTCAGCGACCTGGAGAGCAGAAGGAAGACCAGTTAGAAGCAAAAAACGGCATGATTTTGAGAACCGATCTACGACCACCAGGACTGTGGTGAAGCCGTCCGAACGTGGGAGGTCGGTGACAAAGTCTATGGACAGGTGTGACCAAGGTCACTGAGGCACTGGGAGAGGAACTAGTTTGCCTGCCGGGGCTTTCCGAGGTGTCTTCGTTTGGGCACATACGGAACAGGAGTTGATATAGCGGGAGACATCAGTAGCCAAGGTGGGCCACCAGTATTTTTGTGAGAGAGAATGTAGGGTGCGCGTAATACTGGAGTGGAAAGCGAAGAGAAGGAAGAACCATTCACCATTAAGGGAACTAAAAACAATGGTTTGGTGACAGGTGATGACGGAACACTCACGGAGCGGCGACAGGAGTCATACCGCCTAGATATTGAGCCGCCAGGAGATCTGTGGTCCGTGGTGGTGTAGCGGGTGCTGCCCACCTCCATGGGTGAGGACTCGGAGGCAGGGCTGCTTCCATAGCTCAGATGGGGTGAGCGTTGAGGCTCCGGGTGGTGTTGGGAACGCCGTCGGTCTCTCAACATGTCGTCAAGACGAATGGACGTGGCGATAAGGGTATCAAGGTCCATCTCATTGTCCCGATGTGAGTTCCGTCGTGATATCCTCCCGTAATCCTGAAGGCCGTGCGCAGAGCACGCTCATTCCAGTCGGAAGACGCCACCACCGTGCGAAAACTCAGGGTGTACTCGAACGCGGCCTCCTCTCCCTGTTGTAGCCGGAGGAGACACTCACCCCCGTCCTTTCCCTCCATGGGATGATCGAACACCGCCCTGAACCGATCGAGGAATGTGGAGAAGGGAAGCGCCACGGCCTCACCTCCTTCCCAGACTGCCGTGGCCCAATCCAGCGCCTTTCCCTTCAGTAGCGAAATCACAAGCGCTATCCTGACTTGGTGTGATGGAGATGCCCCACGCTGACGTGCCAGATACAGTGAAAGCTGTAGCAGGAAGCCTCTACATTTAGTTGTTTTCCCGTCATAGCGCTCCGGCAGGGCGAGGGGTCTCTCAGACATTAGTGATAGCACGGGAGGAGCTGGACTGGGTGCACTCGCTGCTCCCTGAGGTGGAAACAGAGCGATGGTCAGTTTATGCAGCGTTTGGAGTACTTTCTGCATGGAGGCGTTCAGCTGGGCAGTCTGCTGCTGGTGCTGGTCGAGGCGCTGGGTAACTCCAGGAGGATTACCTGCTGCATCCATCTTCGTGAGGTGTGTGATTCTGTGACGAGTACTAAGGATATGAAGAGGTAGGACGCAGATGCAGGAATCAACAATGTAAAGGTTTACTTAACACCGAGCAAGGGAACAACAAAGCACGAGGACACAACATGACACTAACAATCACACACAACACAACACTGAACAGTCCAGGGCTATATAGGGGTGGTGATGAGATGATGAGGTGCAGGTGCGCTGGAGGTGATTAGGGTGTGTTGGGTTTCCATTCCGGTGTTGCCGAGGTGGTGCGCTCAGACCGGTGGCTCAGTAGACCGGCGAATCAGAGCACTGGAGGGGAGCAATGGGAGGAGACGTGACAGTATGCCCATGGTATACATCTGAAAATCAGATTTTACGTGGCCATTTAAATCCTTTGTTAATCCACTTCACAATGGCCTATCAACTTGAAACTTTTTATGGTTATCAAAGACATTACCATGATGAACAATGTTAGGTTTGGCGTTGACATCTTAAAAAATAAGTAAACTATTAACAATTCCGTTTTTTCACTATGTAAAGCTAATACTTCTTCTCATGGAGTCACGTTCACTCCAAATTTGGTCTTGGACGCACAATAGTACTTAAAGAGTTTGAGAAAATAACGTTGATGCATTCAAAGATGGTCACACTATACCAGTAGATGCATATTAGCACATACAATAATATGCAAAAAATACTTTGTTTCTGTTTTTGGGAGATGCTGGGTTGTCGCATATCCGGTTGCGAAATTTCCTTTTGAAGGATATCCGGAGGCAAAGTCATGAATATCCGTTGAGTGATTGGTTGAGGCTTCTTGGGTGCGTGACATCACTCCGAGCCCTTACCAAAATACAAAACATGGTGGACAGTTTCTCTCGCCTCAGATCTGAAACCAGTAGTAAACACCAACTTCAATGACAGTTAATCTAACATTCCCGTGCCCCAATAACATTGTCGCAGAGGAAGGTTTGCTAACTAGCTACAGTGTTTCAGTCATCTCAGCAGTGTTCTTGTAAAACGAGCGAAATGCTAATTTGCGATGCTAGTTAGCTAACGCGTTAGCTAGGGCTGTGGCGGTCATGACATTTTGTTAGCCGGTGATTGTCTTGCAAATAACTGCCGGTCTCACGGTAATTGACCATTAATGAACATAAACACATTTAGCATCTTCTGGCATCCACGCTTAGCCTAGAAGCCACTGATGTGGACCTTTGGAACATTTACATTTTAAAAAGTCTAATAAATCCATTTAATACAGCCTACACCAACACAATAAATCCAGTATTTATTTTAGACAGTTCTAAATAAATATGATATGAAGAAAATGTAATTTCAGAAGAACAGAATAGCATATTCTGAGTTGTACTTATGTTAGGCCCTGATCTGGCTATGCCATATGGCTGTGGGCTACACTAGTTCATTTAGCAGACAAGATTTGCTTAGAATTCCATGGCATTATTTTATATTATTTTATAGTATGAAGAATACTATTAAACATAGCTGAATAAAATAGAAAGGATATTTTCCCAAAGCGATTTCTGAGAGTGTGCGCACATGCGACTATTCTGTGTTGAGCAGTTAACAAAGAAACAGGTCCTCCTATATGCTTAATTTAGAGTTATTTATGCAACTTTAGTTGTGGTACAAACATAGGCTATATGTTTAGATTTTCTATACATTCTAAGGCTGCATGATGCGACTCTAATGATGATTTGAAAAAAAGTTGCTTGAAAAGCATGAGCTCTGCTCTGTTTTTTCTACAGGCTGCACACACTTCATCAGTCTCTCATTCACAATTTCACAAGCACTTCATAATATTCTGACCTATCAGACTATACTTAATTTAATCTGGTCTCAAAAAAATCAGCTCACAAAAAAAGCAAAAAAACATGTAATCCGTAGCCTGCACTCGAATAGTGAATGGAGGTTGCGTTTTATATATATGCAAGCATAGGCCGCGCATCCATAAGGCTAGGGGAAGCTAAACTTTCCCTAAAGTAAATTGAAATAAATTGCAAAAATGATATAGCCTAATTAGCCTACTCCTGTCTATACAGAAATAAATAAAATCTTTCAAAATAGGCAACTAAAACATGATTTGGCTCATTAGCTTCTTCCTTTAAAAAAAGTTGTGGATTGTTTTAAATCACAGTCGGAAGGAAAGGTAGCGCACGCAATTTGGGCAGATTATTGTTGAGTTGCGACTGTTTGTGAAAAGTAGAGAGGCCAAACCAGGCATGTCACAATATTTCAAAATACAATCGCGGGAATACATAGTTTGGAAAGAAAATCGTTATTGCTGTAAAAAGAAGACAATGAAAAGACTAATCTTTCTTTTAGTTATCAACATTCTCAACTTAATTGAGCGAACAACAGTATAGCCTATCTTACTGGCACCAGCTGAGAGCATTAGCAATATCTCCGGTGAGTGTGCACTGCATTTATTGTTGGGTCAGTGCTACTTAAAAGTTTTTGTTTTTGGACAATAATTTCCTCCTCCAGTTTAGATGGACGTCAAATTCTATTTGTGTCTCCCCTTCTCGTAGGCCTAACTTATGGACAACGTTGTTTTTATATTCTCGGGTTTGTCAGTGTCAGCAGAGTAGGCTACCCTCTAATTTGTCGTATTAAAAAAGATTCTGCTTATATCTCCAGTCATATAAAGTGTAGTAGAATTGCATGAAATGTTTTTTATAAAAGGCCACATTTTTCCCATGCAAAGAAAGAAGAAACGTATCTGATATAGCCTAGGCCTACTCTACGCTATACGCGCTCAGCCATGCATTGAACTGTCTTTTTTACAGACAGTGATTGAGTTATATTATTAGCTTATATTATGACTATCCAATCTACTCATCACATTACAAATAGTAGGCTATCTTAAATGCGATAATGCATGGAATGCTTTATAATAAAGGAGCATTTTTATAGTGAACATTTGCTTCCCCGAACTTGAAACTCATGTGCCGCCTATGTATGCCAGGTAGATTACACCGGTTGTAAAGCAGATTAATTTTAAGAATTGTGCAATAAATATTAGCAGCTGGGATCTTCTTTTAAATGGTGGCCTGTAAAAACTCTGTTTTCACACACGATTCCACGATGACTGGGCTTATAAGAATATGTTTCAGTAGGCTCTGTAGGCTATGTGCTTTTCAACCTTGTTTCAGGGGTCCTAGGCTTATAGGCTACGTTTGGAGTCCTAGGCTTATAGGCTACGTTTGGAGTTATTTGGCCACTTTAGTTGTGATACAAACCTTATCAAAACATAGAGGCCTATGGGCTAGGCTACATGATGTGTGTGAATATGATTGAAAATCTTGTCTTTACATGTACTGAATAATATACTTAGAATGGACCATTATCATGCACTTTTTCGGAATAGGGGAAAAAATACATGTCATGTATGCACTTAAACAGCTAATGGAGGACGCTTTTCCCGTAGCATTTGTAAAACGAAGCAATGTGCTTGATATTAGGAAAGTTGAGATATAAAAATAGTAGGCCTAGCCTATAGAAAGCTGATGGGATCCTCCTCTGTTTAATAGAGGCCATCAAAACTATTTTTTCTCACACAATTGCATAGCCTATAGAAATGTAGTGCAACATGAGGTCCTGGGCTCTAATGAAGTGTTTGATTTGATTTTGGATTGTATTTGTATTGATGTCAGAGTGATTAGAGGGACAATGTAGCGCTGAGTACCAGGCCTTTAGTGACTGGCGTTTATCATGTTTGTTAGGCTACTAATGATCATCAGCGGCATCAGAGCACAGTTTTGGAGAAGCCTAGTTACCGTGACTAAACGGTGACATAGAATTTGACTGCGGTAATGACTTGTGACCATCGGTGTAGCGGTAATACGGTCACCGTAACGGCCCTAGTGTTAGCTGGGCTGCTTCTAGACTCGGAAGCTCATGGGGGCTTCAGGAGCCAGCGGGTTAGATGATTCCACCATGGGAAACAACAACTGGCTACTAGAACTGAACCAATGGACTTGGGGCAATGAAATTTGGTATGTAAACCTTATGTACAGTTTTAGTCGGAAGTTTACATACACCTTAGCCAAATACATTTAAACTCAGCTTTTCACAATTCCTGACATTTAATCCTAGTAAAAATGCCCTGTCTTAGGTCAGTTAGGATCACCACTTTATTTTAAGAATGTGAAATGTCAGAATAATAGTAGAGAAAATGATTTATTTTCATCACATTCCCAGTGGGTCAGAAGTTTACATACACTCAATTAGTATTTGGTAGCATTGCCTTTAAATTGTTTAGCTTGGGTCAAACTTTTCGGGTAGCCTTCCACAAGCTTCCCACAATAAGTTGGGTGAATTTTGGCCCATTCCTCCTGACAGAGCTGGTGTAACTGAGTCAGGTTTGTAGGCCTCCTTGCTCGCACACGCTTTTTCAGTTCTGCCCACACATTTTCTATAGGATTGAGGTCAGGGCTTTGTGATGGCCACTCCAATACCTTGACTTTGTTGTCCTTAAGCCATTTTGCCACAACTTTGGAAGAATGCTTGGGGTCATTATCCATTTGGAAGACCCATTTGCGACCAAGCTTTAACTTCCTGACTGATGTCTTGAGATGTTGCTTCAATATATCCATATCATTTTCCATCCTCATGATGCCATCTATTTTGTGAAGTGCACCAGTCCCTCCTGCAGCAAAGCACCCCCACAGCATGATGCTGCCACCCCTGTGCTTCACGGTTGGGATGGTGGTCTTTGGCTTGCAAGCATCCCCCTTTTTCCTCCAAACATAACGATGGTCATTATGGCCAAACAGTTCTATTTTTGTTTCATCTGACCAGAGGACTTTTCTCCAAAAAGTACGATATTTGTCCCCATGTGCAGTTGCAAACCGTAGTCTGGCTTTTTTATGGCGGTTTTGGAGCAGTGGCTTCTTCCTTGCTGAGCGGCCTTTCAGGTTATGTCGATATAGGACTCGTTTTACTGTGGATATACAGTGAGGGAAAAAAGTATTTGATCCCGTGCTGATTTTGTACGTTCGCCCACTGACAAAGACATGATCAGTCTATAATTTAAATGGTAGGTTTATTTGAACAGTGAGAGACAGAATAACAAACAAAAATCCAGAAAAACGCATGTCAAAAATGTTATAAATTGATTTGCATTTTAATTAGGGAAATAAGTATTTGACCCCTCTGCAAAACATGACTTAGTACTTGGCAATCACAGAGGTCAGACGTTTCTTGTAGTTGGCCACCAGGTTTGCACACATCTCAGGAGGGATTTTGTCACACTCCTCTTTGCAGATCTTCTCCAAGTCATTAAGGTTTCGAGGCTGACGTGTGGCAACTCGAACCTTCAGCTCCCTCCACAGATTTTCTATGGGATTAAGGTCTGGAGACTGGCTAGGCCACTCCAGGACCTTAATGTGCTTCTTCTTGAGCCACTCCTTTGTTGCCTTGGCCGTGTGTTTTGGGTCATTGTCATGCTGGAATACCCATCCACGACCCATTTTCAATGCCCTGGCTGAGCGAAGGAGGTTCTCACCCAAGATTTGACGGTACATGGCCCCGTCCATCGTCCCTTTGATGCGTGAAGTTGTCCTGTCCCCTTAGCAGAAAAACACCCCCAAAGCATAATGTTTCCACCTCCATGTTTGACGGTGGGGTTGGTGTTCTTGGGGTCATAGGCAGCATTCCTCCTCCTCCAAACACGGCGAGTTGAGTTGATGCCAAAGAGCTCGATTTTGGTCTCATCTGACCACAACACTTTCACCCAGTTCTCCTCTGAATCATTCAGATGTTCATTGGCAAACTTCAGACAGGCCTGTTTATGAGCTTTATTGAGCAGGGGGACCTTGCGGGCGCTGCAGGATTTCAGTCCTTCACGGTGTAGTGTGTTACCAATTGTTTTCTTGGTGACTATGGTCCCAGCTGCCTTGAGATCATTGACAAGATCCTCCCGTGTAGTTCTGGGCTGATTCCTCACCGTTCTCATGATCATTGCAACTCCACAAGGTGAGATCTTGCATGGAGCCCCAGGCCGAAGGAGATTGACAGCGCTTTTGTGTTTCTTCCATTTGCGAATAATCGCACCAACTGTGGTCACCTTCTCACCAAGCTGCTTGGCGATGGTCTTGTAGCCCATTCCAGCCTTGTGTAGGTCTACAATCTTGTCCCTGATATCCTTGGAGAGCTCTTTGGTCTTGGCCATGGTGGAGAGTTTGGAATCTGATTGATTGACTGCTTCTGTGGACAGGTGTCTTTTATACAGGTAACAAACTGAGATTAGGAGCACTCCCTTTAAGAGTGTGCTCCTAATCTCAGCTCGTTACCTGTATAAAAGACACCTGGGAGCCAGAAATCTTTCTGATTGCGAGGGGGTCAAATACTTATTTCCCTCATTAAAATGCAAATCAATTTATAACATTTTTGACATGCGTTTTTCTGGATTTTTTTGTTGTTATTCTGTCTCTCACTGTTCAAATAAACCTACCATTAAAATTATAGACTGATCATTTCTTTGTCAGTGGGCAAACGTACAAAATCAGCAGGGGATCAAATACTTTTTCCCCTCACTGTAGATACTTTTGTACCTGTTTCCTCCAGCATCTTCACAAGGTCCTTTGCTGTTGTCCTGGGATTGATTTGTACTTTCTGCACCAAAGTACGTTAATTTCTAGGAGACAGAACGTGTCTCCTTCCTGAGCGGTATGACAGCTGCGTGGTCCCATTGTGTTTATACTTGCGTACTATAGTTTATACAGATGAACGTGGTACCTTCAGGCGTTTGGAAATTGCTCCCAAGCATGAACCAGACTGTTTTTTTGAGGTATTGGCTGATTTCTTTAGATTTTCCCATGATGTCAAGCAAAGAGGCACTGAGTTTGAAGGTAGGCCTTGAAATAAAGCCACAGATACACCTGTAATTGACTCAAATGATGTCAATTAGCCTATCAGAAGCTTCTGAAGCCATGACATAATTTTCTGGAATTTTTCAAGCTGTTTAAAGGCACAGTCAACTTAGTGTATGTAAACTTGTGACCCACTGGAATTGTGATACAGTGAATTATAAGTGAAATAATCTGTCTGTAACAATTGTTGGAAAAATTCCTTGTGTCATGCACAAAGTAGATGTCCTAACCAACTTGCCAAAACTATAGTTTGTTAACAATACATTTGTGGAGTGGTTGAAAAATGAGTTTTAATGACTCCAACCTAAGTGTATGTAAACTTCAGATTTCAACAGTATACGTCCTTAGAAGCTGTGTAAATATATAGTCACTGCAACCTTAAATGGGTGCACCAGACCAGTTGGTGGCACTATAGATGTCATTAGCACCAGTGGCACCATAGGATACAAGAGCAATAACTATTGATCAAGTTGACTTTGTCTCATGCAAATAAATGTTAGATTTAAATTATGCAGACAGACAATGTGAAATATCGTGATTAGTATATCAGTATAATCACATATTTTGTCCCTATTACGTGGTCTGAATGCAGTGAAAGTGGATATTTTATTCTGTAAAATTAGAAACCGTAAGTCCTGCCGCTCGCGCAGTCAGCGTATTACAGCTGTAAGAGTGTATTGCAGTATTTTGGAATGTTAATGTGGAGTGTACCAACTGAGATTTAAATCAACATGGTAATGCTTTCACTGATAGCACATAAAGGAAGATAGTTTCTACATGATAATGCATGCTTTGTTATCTAACTGATCTTGTTTCCTTTATGTCTTCCTGTGAACCCTATATATTTTTTAACACATATATTTATTAGTTCCAAATAGGACAATCAACAATGACAGAAATACATTTCTCCCCCCCCCCCCCCCAACCCAAAGAGACAAATACATAACCAAACACATTTCCAATAATAAAATACCTAAAAAGTATAAAAAATAGAGAATATACAGATTTACAATTCCAATGCTTCTACAATATCACCGATTTGCAAAAACTCGCAAAACAGATCCCAAAAATGATGACACTCTGTGGCTTTCGTTTTCACTATATAAGTGCATTTTTCAAGAGCCAGGCTTGACGTTAATTATTTTAACCAATGACCAAGTGATGGGGAACTGACATACTTCCAGTGGAGAGCAATTGAACGTCTAGCTTGTAATAGACAGATGTCAACCATTTTCTTCTCTCTCCTAAGTAAAGAGATATTCTCTGGGTAAAGATTTAGGATGCAAGGTTTAGAGATTAGGGATATTGGGGTAGAGGTAATCTCAGAGATATAGCGCAGTACTGAGCTCCAAAACTTTTGTATCTCAGCACATTCCCACAGGCAATGATACAAGGTGCCTAAATGCATTTTACATTTAACACACATGTGTGGGATATTAGGGTCAAATTTGTGGAGCTTAACCAGGGTGATATATGTTCTCATTATCCAATTGTATTGCAACAATCTCAGGCGGGTGTTTATTGTCTGTATCTGAGCTCTAGAGCATATCATACCCCAGTCCTCTGCTGAAATATCTTCCTGCATATATTGTATCCACTGGTCTCTTACTATCAGAGTTGTCTTTATGAGTAGCTACCATTTTCCCATATAATTATGTTATTTGACCTCTCCCATAACACATATTAACAGAGAGTGTTTCTAAAGTGGTCAAAGGAGGTTGTAGGGCAGACTGTTTTAGACTGGAGAAAATAAAGCTTCTCAATTGTAAGTATTTGAAAAAATGCTTTTGTGTTAAGTTAAATCTTCCCTTTAGTTCTTCAAACGATATGAGCCCTTTTTCATTGTATAAATCCATTACTTTAACAATACCTTTTCTTGCCCATTCTTTAAATCCCAAGTCATTTTTACCAGGTGTGAAATTGTCATTGCCCCAAATTGGTGTAAAACTAGATAATACAGGGGATTCGCTCAGATATTGCTGTACTTCGTGCCATATAGTTAAGTTGTTTTTAACCAAGGGATTAGTAGTATTCTTCTTTAGCTTCTTAAAGGGAGCAGTGTACAAATATCCATCCAAAGTTAAGCCTTTTGTGGACAGCATTTCAGTCTGCAGCCAGGGTAAGTATGTTTTCTTGGAGAACCAAAACATTGCAGCCCTAAGTTGTGCAGCCCAGTAATACCACTGTAGGTTTGGAAGTTGCAACCACCCTCTGTCATAGGGAAAATGAAGAAGAGACAGTCTAAGCCTTGTTTTTCTTTTGCTCCAGATAAAATTTGAGAGTATCTTTCTGATCTTTGGGAAAAATAAAGGTGGTGGAGCCAGAGGAATTGATTGAAATAGATAAAGAAATATGGGCAGAATATTCATCTTAATGATATTTATTCTACCAATAATAGATATAGGCAGTGATGTCCATCTGTTGATGGATTCTGTTACACTCGTTACCATGGGTTCATAATTTGTTGAACTCAAGGAGCTAAATTCTGGTGTGATTTTAATACCAAGATATGTGAAACCTTGTTCTGTATTCACAAATGGATGCTGTACAACTGAATTCAGTCTCTCTTGCTTGTTGAGGAAAAGGATAGAATATTTGGTTTTATTAACTTTAAACCCAGAAAACTGACCAAAGTTATTAATTAAATTGGAGAGGGAAGATATATAATTATTTGTTAAATTCATCTGATTAATCTGTTCATCCTGCTGATCATTCTGTTCGATTCATGCCGGTGCGAGCGGCTGCCCATCTGTTTGGGTGATCAGAAAAATAAACATAAAGGTCCTGCGGATACCGCTCTAGTGTGTCGAGGAAGTGTATCACTAGGGGGCTGAATAGGTAGGCAAAATAATAATAATAATCCTGTGGATTTCGTTCTAGTGTGTCGAAGAAGTGTAACACTAGGGGGCTGCATGGGTAGGCAAAAGCCCTGTAAATACTGCTTTATTGTGTTGAGGAAGTGAATCAATAAAAGGCTGCTTAGACTGGCAGAAATCCTGTACAATACCACTTTTCTTGTGTTGAGGAAGTGAATCTGGAAAAGGGCTGAATTTGCAGGTTGCTTAGGAAAGCGTATGGAAGTGTGAGAGTACAAGTGAGTGTGAAAGCTTCTGTCTCCAGTGGGGAAGGGGTTGCGCACCTTTCCTGGATCGTCACATAAAAGTGACCTGGCAGAGAGGACGCACCCAGTTTGCACTGGAAAGGAAGAACATGAATGAGTGTATGATTAAAAAACTGAAAGTTAGAAGTGTGAAGAGTCTTGTCCTGAGTGGGGAAGGGGCTGCACACCTCTCCTGGACCGTTACTTAAGTGTGACCCGGCAGAGGGGACGCACCCAATCTCGCACTAGGAGAAGAAGAGCGAACGGTGCACATTAAAGTAATAAGAGTGGAAAAATGCACGCTGTCAATCGGTTTGGAAATAAGGAAAATAAGAATAAAAATAAGATTTATGAGATTTTCCACACAAAGAAGGTGGACATCAGGAGATATAAGTATAATAAGAGAAAACCGAACACACACATTTACGAAAACTGAGTTCTGGCTAGGAGAATCAAGAGTGTGGACAAATTACCAACAGGAAAAAGTGAATAACCAGGTAAAAAGGAACTAGGGAACAGAGAATAGTACGGAAGCCAAAAGGGGGTTGAACTTGGGACTGGCAGTGGGGAGTCCAAGAATACAGGCTGTAGAAATGAGCAAAACGGCAGTAGAAATCCTGAGTGCCAGGTATCCCATATGCAAGGAGGAAATAATAAAAACATTTTAAAAATGGGAACGACGCACCAGAAAGATGGGCACCAAATGGCCAGAAGGAGGAGCGTTTGACGTCTCGGTGTGTGAGGAAATGGAAACAGTAATACAAAACTTTAAAACAAAAGACACAGGAAAGAAGAGAAAGGCCAAAAGAGAAAGAGAAAAAGAGGTACTGAACATGTTTAAAATAGAAGGAGAAGGACTGCTGAAAAACATACGGGAAGCCAGAAACATGTTGAGAAAGGATGATGAGAAAACGAACAGAAAGAAAGTGGACTGGTCCATGGACCTCCTCCGTACACCGGTGGACAATATCCACTGGTGTCCGGAGTAGTATCAATAAAAGGAGAAGTAGAAATGGAAAAATAAAGGGAAACTCCTTCTGCACCTTCTCTAAGGAGAGAAAATGACCTGAGAATCAAACAAAGGGCAGAAATAAATCCAGAAAGATTTGACTGCTATGGGGGGTTGAGGGAGGCCCTAGAAAAAATTAAGGTGACGAGGGAAGACGATGAGGAATCTTCGGTCGAAGATGTGACAACTGGAATCGAAGTAACAAATTACAGTGGGGAAAAAAAGTATTTAGTCAGCCACCAATTGTGCAAGTTCTCCCACTTAAAAAGATGAGAGAGGCCTGTAATTTTCATCATAGGTACACGTCAACTATGACAGACAAATTGAGAAAAAAAATCCAGAAAATCACATTGTAGGATTTTTAATGAATTTATTTGCAAATTATGGTGGAAAAAAAGTATTTGGTCACCTACAAACAAGCAAGATTTCTGGCTCTCACAGACCTGTAACTTCTTCTTTAAGAGGCTCCTCTGTCCTCCACTCGTTACCTGTATTAATGGCACCTGTTTGAACTTGTTATCAGCATAAAAGACACCTGTCCACAACCTCAAACAGTCACACTCCAAACTCCACTATGGCCAAGACCAAAGAGCTGTCAAAGGACACCAGAAACAAAATTGTAGACCTGCACCAGGCTGGGAAGACTGAATCTGCAATAGGTAAGCAGCTTGGTTTGAAGAAATCAACTGTGGGAGCAATTATTAGGAAATGGAAGACATACAAGACCACTGATAATCTCCCTCGATCTGGGGCTCCACGCAAGATCTCACCCCGTGGGGTCAAAATGATCACAAGAACGGTGAGCAAAAATCCCAGAACCACACAGGGGGACCTAGTGAATGACCTGCAGAGAGCTGGGACCAAAGTAACAAAGCCTACCATCAGTAACACACTACGCCGCCAGGGACTCAAATCCTGCAGTGCAAGACGTGTCCCCCTGCTTAAGCCAGTACATGTCCAGGCCCATCTGAAGTTTGCTAGAGTGCATTTGGATGATCCAGAAGAGGATTGGGAGAATGTCATATGGTCAGATGAAACCAAAATAGAACTTTTTTGGTAAAAACTCAACTCCTACCTACTGTGAAGCATGGGGGTGGAAACATCATGCTTTGGGGCTGTTTTTCTGCAAAGGGACTAGGACGACTGATCCGTGTAAAGGAAAGAATGAATGGGGCCATGTATCGTGAGATTTTGAGTGAAAACCTCCTTCCATCAGCAAGGGCATTGAAGATGAAACGTGGCTGGGTCTTTCAGCATTACAATGATCCCAAACACACCGCCCGGGCAATGAAGGAGTGGCTTCGTAAGAAGCATTTCAAGGTCCTGGAGTGGCCTAGCCAGTCTCCAGATCTCAACCCCATAGAAAATCTTTGGAGGGAGTTGAAAGTCTGTGTTGCCCAGCGACAGCCTCAAAACATCACTGCTCTAGAGGAGATCTGCATGGAGGAATGGGCCAAAATACCAGTAACAGTGTGTGAAAACCTTGTGAAGACTTACAGAAAACATTTGACCTGTGTCATTGCCAACAAAGGGTATATAACAAAGTATTGAGAAACTTTAGTTTTTGACCAAATACTTATTTTCCACCATAATTTGCAAATAAATTCATTAAAAATCCTACAATGTGATTTTCTGGATTTTTTTTCCTCATGTTGTCTGTCATAGTTGACGTGTACCTATGATGAAAATTACAGGCCTCTCTCATATTTTTAAGTGGGAGAACTTGCACAATTGGTGGCTGACTAGATACTTTTTTCCCCCACTGTAACTAATAGGAAGAGAAATAGACAAAAAGAAAAAAAAGGCAGAAAGAAAGATAAGAGAACAGAACTGGTTGAGACAACGGGCTGGCAGGGAGCTGGATGAGGAAGAAGAAAGAGCAGCGGCTGAACCATAGGAGAGATTTTATAACCAAGAAGAAAGAAAGGGAGGAGTGCGGAATAGGAGAACAGTGAAAAAAACTGAAAAATATAGGACGCAATGTCCAATCGTAATAAAAGGTACCCAGGGACATTATGTTCCGTGGGGATCAGACCTGGAAGGATTGGTTGCCCGCCTGCAAATTTGCATGATGGGGCAGGAAAATGGATAAGGACCTTTGAGGAACAAACCATGGGGAAACTGCTGGCTGTAGGGGATCTAAAGGCACTGGTGGCTAGGGTGGTAGGAGTGGCAAAGATGGAGGATATACTGGGGAACAGTGACCTGAGGAGGGAAGTGGGAGACACGCAAGGAGACGGGACAGACTTTGACTCACACCTCCCTGAAGTCTGGCGAACACTGAGACTGGAATACCTGGCAAGAATTGATCCCAAATCACTAAAAGGGGAAGCACTGGGGGAAACAGAGAATCCAGCTGCCTATCTACACGGACAGCTGAAACGATGGAGACTGGAAACAGAACGAGACCCAGAGGGGAATCCACTGATGACAACTTTGTTTTGAAACTCAGTGATAGAGGCCATGCCCCAGCCGGTGAAAAGCAGGCTGGAGGATGTGGTAGGACTAACCTCAAAACCACACAAAGAATTATGTGATCATGTGGTACATGCAGTAGAAAAACACAGGAAGGATGAACAAAGACTCACGGAACAGGGGAGAGACATTCAAAGAAAGTTGACTCAACTCCAGCTGGAAGAACTGACGATCAAAGGGAAGAAGAAAATCCAGGCTCCAGTAACAGCACCTGTACCTGAGACAGGAATGGTGGCTGCAGTCTCCTCCAGAGGGCCACAACTGCTTCCTGCACCACAGGCCCAAGTGCAACCCACACCACCAGTAGTGAATGTGTATGCACAACAGCCCCAACAATGGAATAATAACAGTAGACAATAAACCCTCTGCAAAACAATCAGAAAGGAGGAAACCGGGGCCCACAAGGGCCACAAGGGATCTGCTGGGGATGCCAACAGCCGGGACATACCAGGCAAAACTTCTCCACAAACCCCTGGCAACAACAGGGGAACAGAAATCAAAGTAACTGGAAGCAAACTGGTGGCTGGCAACAAAATTGCCAACAAAGACAATTCCAGGGTCCTGTGAACCCTTGGGCAGGACCCAATCAGGGGTACTAGGGGTGCCCAGAGAGTCCTACAGGGGAGGGTCAGTTTCCAGTACTAACAATGCGAGCTGATCAGGAACCTATGCTGCAGATTCAAATAGAAAATAGAGGCACACCCATGATGCTGGGCCACTTACACAAATTATGCCTCTCACCTCCCCATGTCTGGCAAATATGCCAAAACTGTAGGATTCTCGGGACAAATGCAGCTAATTCCAATGACAGCTCCAGTTCGCTTGACAGCTGATGACAAATCCGCAACCCTCCCTATACTAGTATCAGAACACATCCCTGTTAACTTATTAGGAAGAGATGCTCTATGCAAAATGGGCATACAAATTCGGTGTTCCTCTGAAGGGGTGATTATAGATAAAGCAGGGTTAAACTTGCAAATGGTAATGACAAAGGGCACAGCAAATGTATATTGGTTAGGGACAGAAGTGGATAAGACAGTCAAGAAATGGGGGGAGGTTTTTTCAGGCTCAGATACCAGAAGCAGATAGAGCAAAATCAGAATATCATTGCACAATGCAATATGATCCCTATCGTGATAATCTTTTGGAACAGCTGTGGTTGTTAAACGCAAATGGGAAATCAGTACCAATTATGTCTCAGTACATAGTTATAGGAAAACAGGGAGCAGCAATGGAAGTAACAGACAGGGACAGCTCAGACTTTGTGGCAAAATGGTATAATGTTTCTGGTGCTGCCCCACACGTTACTTTACTAGTAAATAAGGGAATGGAGGCTAAAGACCTGGGCCCCATGATGAAACAGGCAAAAACAAGTAAATGGGACAAAACAGACAACCCGTTGATTTATCACTCAAAAGATAGAGCTCTCATTAAAATATTGACTAATACAGGAACGACTAGAGACCCAAGGTGAGGTAGAAGTTACAGCCAAACAGCTAATACAGCTAGGGGAAGCAACAGAACCAGAGAACCAGCAAAAACAGGAAATGGAAAGAAACACACAGGATGGGGTATGGTCACAACATGATACAGATGTTGGATTGGTAAAATCAGCAAGTCCTGTATAGGTCAAGATAAAACCAGATGCTAAGCCCCCTTGGAAGGCTCAATACCATATGAAACCTGAGGCAGAAGAGGATATTAACATGACAATCGAGGGGCTAATAAAAGCAGGAGTGCTGATAGAAACACAAAGTTCATTGCAACACACCTCTGTTGCCGGTTCGTAAAGCAGATGGGAAGAAGTGGAGGCTAGTCCATGGTTTAAGTGCCATAAATGACATAGTACAGGACTGGCCTACTGAAGTTCCAAATCCTCACACGCTGCTGACCAATGTTCCCCCGAAAGCCAAGTACTTTACAGTAATTGATCTATGTGGAGCGTTTTTTAGTATGCCCCTGGCGGAAGAATGCAGACATTTGTTTGCATTTACGTACAAAGGAAAACAATACACATACACCCGCATGCCACAGGGGTTTAAGCACTCACCTCATGTGTTTAATCAGGTGCTAAGAGCAGACCTGGAAGACCTAATACTTGAAGGAACATTGATTTAATATGTAGATGATCTGTTGATCTGTGCCTCCTCCTTGGAACAATGCCATGCTGATTCTATGAAGGTCTTAAAGCGACTGGCAGAAGGAGGACACAAGGTGTCAAAAACAAAACTCCAGTACTGCCAATCCCAAGTTGAATACCTAGGACGAACAATAGCGCATGGAGCAAAGGCAATAGCACCAGGGCAACTAGAAGGGATTAGCAAAATGCCGCTTCCTCAAACAGTGGCACAGATGATGACATTTTTAGGAATGATTGGATTTAGCTCAGACTGGATAGAGGAGTATGTGGTTAAAATAGCTCCCCTGCGAGAAATTATGAAGGAAGCAGGACAGCTAGACCTTAGAGCGAGTCTTGAATGGAACAGTGACGCCCTACTTGCATTTGAAACATTGAAAAAATATATGCAGTCCGCTCCGGCTCTGGCAGCCCCAGATTATACAAAACCATTCCTGCAATATGTGGCAAATAGATGTGATAAGTATGCAGCGGCAGTACTTATGCAAGAAACATGCAGTGGGAAACGTAAACAGCCCTTTGCTTACTATAGTACTAAATTGGACTCTGTCGCCCAGGGATACCCACCGTGTTATCAAGGCTTAGCTGCGCTACAATATGCATATGATAAAGCATCCACCATTACCATGGGATATCCAGTAACAATACACACACACCATAAAATAGTGGAGTTAATAGAGAAAGGAAAGTTTGTCCTTACCAATGCTAGAACCTTGGAATATATGACCCTACTGACCTATCCAGACGTTTCCATTAAACAATGCAGTACGGTGAATCCAGATGAGAGAATTCCTTTGGAATTTGAGGGACAAGCGCATGACTGTATAGCAGACTCCTTGACGTTTACCAGACTTAGACCAGACTTAGAGTCAACCCCATTGCTTAACATGGGGGAAGAGTACATAGAATAATATTTTGTGGATGGGTCCTGTTATAAAGATCATACGGGAAATCATGCAGGTTATGCAGTAGTACGAAAACAAGGAAAGGAGTTTAAAGAAGTGATAGCAGAATACTGTCCACAGCCATGCTCAGCTCAGTTAGCTGAACTAAAAGCACTTACCGCGGCCTGCATTCTAGGAAAATGAAAGACAGTTAACATCTATACTGATTCGGCATATGCACATGGGGTATGCCACCTATTTGGAGCAGTCTGGAAACAACGAGGATTTAGAAAAAGTGATGGTACACCCATACAACACCACGAGCAGATCGTAAAATTAATGACGGCATTAATGTACCCCACAAAACTGGCGATAATAAAATGTCAGGCGCACAAGAAAGGAAATGGGCTTGTGATTAAAGAAAATGATGCGGCTGATGAAGCTGCCAAAAAAGCATCTAAATGTACCATCCCGGTGTTAACGGTGCCAATGGTCATTATTGAATCTATACCACAACCAGATTATATAATTAGGATGCAGGAAAGAGCATGACCTTATGAACAAACAATGTGGCAACAAAGAGGGGCCACCAAAGATGCGACAGGACTATGGAGGTCTCATGAAGGAACCATAGTAGCACCCACTATGTTGCTCAATCTACTGATAACTGATGCGCATGGTTTTGACCAAGGATACTGGTCACTATACCTACATGCAATGGTAGATGAGGCATTAACTAAATGTGAGGTGTGTGTACAAAACAATGTACGAAAAGGAATAACCGCGCCTATAGGTCACATACCAGTCCCAGAAGGACCATTTCGACACCTAGTCATGGATTATGTGGATATGATAAAAATGGTGAATGGCAAAAGATACATGCTAGTGATAATAGATCGATTTAGCAGACGGGTAGAGGCGGTACCATCAGCAGATCTAGGAGCAGGGACAGTAATCACATTTCTAACCAGAGAAGTAATACCCAGGTTTGGAATACCGACAGAAATTAGCTCAGACAATGGATCAGCATTTATTCAGAAAACTGCTACAGAAGTTGAGGATTAAGCAAAGACTGGGATGTGTATATCACCCACAGTCGCAAGGGATGTTTGAGAGAATAAATGGAACCCTCAAGGCTAAATTGAACAAAATCTGTACTAGTGCAAAGCTTAACTGGGTGGATGCACTGCCACTTGCTTTAATGAGCAATCGCATGCAAACTAACAGAAATACGCACCTAACCCTGCATGAAATGCTTACGGGTCGACCCATGGACCCATGCCAGTGCCAGTTCTGAGAGGGCCCTACAAAGGACCCTCATTGGAACAATTAGAGATGGAGCTTAAAGCATATGTAAGACAACTAACTGCTATACATAAAGTTATTTATCTCCAGGAAAAAAGGCGAGAACCAGAACTCAGACCAGAGGAGCCAGGACCGGTGATACCAGGAGACCAAGTCTACATCCAAGTGTTCGACAGAAAGTGGAACGAGCCCAGGAGAGAAGGACCATACACGGTGATCCGAGCAACACCCACAGCGATCCAGGTGGAAGGAAGTACGATGTGGTACCATCTGAACCACTGCACCAGGGTTCCGAAGGGGATCGGCCTGCCATCGGCGATCCATGAGGAAGGTGAGGATATTGAGGCACCAGGCGGGGCCCAAGGAGAAGAAGAAGCAAGTACGAGCCTCAGCACAAACATCGAAGGCCAGCAGGCACCCCCTTCTGAAAATCTGGAGAGGCAGGGGATGGGGCCTGATGATGTGTGGAATACTACTACTAATGGGATACCTGTTATGGCAGGTGCCCCAAACACAGGCAATGACCCAGGCAACGGAGGGACAACAGGAGATACAGTGAGGGAAAAAAGTATTTGATCTCCTGCTGATTTTGTACGTTTGCCCACTGACAAAGACATGATCAGTCTATCATTTTAATGGTAGGTTTATTTGAACAGTGAGAGATAGAATAACAACATCAAAAATCCAGAAAAACGCATGTCAAAAATGTTATAAATTGATTTGCATTTTAATGAGGGAAATAAGTATTTGACCCCTCTGCAAAACATGACTTAGTACTTGGTAGCAAAACCCTTGTTGGCAATCACAGAGGTCAGACGTTTCTTGTAGTTGGCCACCAGGTTTGCACACATCTCAGGAGGGATTTTGTCCCACTCCTCTTTGCAGATCTTCTCCAAGTCATTAAGGTTTCGAGCCTGACGTCTGGCAACTCGAACCTTCAGCTCCCTCCACAGATGTTCTATGGGATTACGGTCTGAAGACTGGCTAGGCCACTCCAGGACCTTAATGTGCTTCTTCTTGAGCCACTCCTTTGTTGCCTTGACCGTGTGTTTTAGGTCATTGTCATGCTGGAATACCCATCCACGACCCATTTTCAATGCCCTGGCTGAGGGAAGGAGGTTCTCACCAAAGATTTGACGGTACATGGCCCCGTCCATCGTCCCTTTGATGCGGTGAAGTTGTCCTGTCCCCTTAGCAGAAAAACACCCCCAAAGCATAATGTTTCTACCTCCATGTTTGACGGTGGGGATGGTGTTCTTGGGGTCATAGGCAGCATTCCTCTTCCTCCAAACACGGCGAGTTGAGTTGATGCCAAAGAGCTCGATGTTGGTCTCATCTGACCACAACACTTTCACCCAGTTCTCCTCTGAATCATTCAGATGTTCATTGGCAAACTTCAGACGGGCCTGTATATGTGCTTTATTGAGCAGGGGGACCTTGCGGGTGCTGCAGGATTTCAGTCCTTCACGGCGTAGTATGTTACCAATTGTTTTCTTGGTGACTATGGTCCCAGCTGACTTGAGATCATTGACAAGATCCTCCCATGTAGTTCTGGGCTGATTCCTCACCATTCTCATGATCATTGCAACTCCACGAGGTGAGATCTTGCATGGAGCCCCAGGCCGAGGGAGATTGACAGTTCTTTTGTGTTTCTTCCATTTGCGAATAATCGCACCAACTGTTGTCACCTTCTCACCAAGCTGCTTGGTGATGGTCTTGTAGCCCATTCCAGCCTTGTGTAGGTCTACAATCTTGTCCCTGACATCCTTGGACAGCTCTTTGGTCTTGGCCATGGTGGAGAGTTTGGAATCTGATTGATTGATTGCTTCTGTGGACAGGTGTCTTTTATTTAGGTAACAAACTGAGATTAGGAGCACTCCCTTTAAGAGTGTGCTCCTAATCTCAGCTCGTTACCTGTATAAAAGAAATCTGGGAGCCAGAAATCTTTCTGATTGAGAGGGGGTCAAATACTTATTTCCCTCATTAAAATGAAAATCAATTTATAACATTTTTGACATGCGTTTTTCTGGATTTTTTTGTTATTCTTTCTCTTATTATTTACTGTTCAAATAAACCTACCATTATAATTATAGATTGATCATTTCTTTGTCAGTGGGCAAACGTACAAAATCAGCAGGGGATCAAATACTTTTTTCCCTCACTGTAGAGGGGAAAGTGACTTCCCTACCATCGAAGAAAGTGACTTCCCCACCATTGACTTCTCTGCCCTCTCATGGTCTCCCTAACAGAAATTGGAGAACAGAACAACTGAAATGCTGTGGAATGGCTCTAACACTAATAGCCGTTAGTAACCTAGGAAAGATGGTAGTGAGTCTGCCCACAACGATACAATACTCAATAGATAGCCAGGAAGAATATATATTATGAACAGGATCAAATATTGCACACAGGCTGGCCCAGACTAGGTAGATGTCAGATAGAAGGATATGCACTGTTTAGAGTTAAAATTCCTTAATAATCATTGTGTGGAAATTAAGTAAAAAATAAATGAAAGTGGAAAACCTGTAGGGAATGAACATGCAAAAATAATGGATATAAAACAAGTCAAACATTTTATAATCCCACCAATACCTAAGGAACTAACCTCTGAAGCTAGAATGAAAAGCAGAATAAAAAAGCAGGTACAGTTGGAAATGGCCCGAGCTAGTATTTTTATTCCAGCCCAAGAAATAACAGGTAGAGAAGTTCAAAGGTCCTTTTCAATAAGGAGGAACAAACCTCTGCCAGAACTATCACTCTGTGGGTGGGCCCATCATCAAACAATGGGAGAAGCCATCTGGGATAAATATGGTTGCAAAATAGAAATTGACAAGGGAAACACCACTTGGGTAATTACCTTAAAAGAATTTACACAAAAGAAAGATGCAAAATACATTTTGGAAATAGTCAGTACTAAATGGTTGTAAGGGAACAGTATAACATCGATTGACATTACTCCTACTCCCACACGTCAACCTAGACAAAAAAGAGAAACAGGGACAACTAACGCAACCATGGCAATCACCCAAGGACCATCAACTGTCGTAACAACTAAACCAGCAATGACAGAATTAGAAACACCAGAACGAACTGGGTTCTTTCAAAATGTATGGGAGTTTTTTACAAATTGGAGGAATCAGGAAAATAAACAACCAAGCCCAGCCCCTACAGCAGTACTGGAAACAATGAAAGCACCAACAAAATTGAAGGGACTATTGGAGGGAGCATTACAAGATGATTGGTACAAATGGGCACAGTACTCAGCGAAAGTGATTAATAAAAAAACAAATTGTCTAGTATGCGCCCCCTCCCCATTGAAGGAACTGATAGTAATACCAAGTCCTCACAGCTACAGAGACTGCGCTGACTTTAATCGGAAATTCTGTTACCTTAAAAGATCAGAAAGACCCTATTGCCCTGCGGAATGCTTATCCTACTTAGGAAGTCCCGACCACCACAAATACTATAATCAAACAGGATGGGGGGAGTGGTGTGAACAATTAGATGTCAGAATAGAACCTAGAAAAATGGAAACACTGGAGAAATATCGAATAGATTATGGGCAGAAGTATGAGTGCTACAACAAAACAAGCGGGGAGCATGATTTGGGAAGATGTATGGGAAAGTGTGAAACCACATGGCACCTAAATAACGATATCTCCTGGAATGCAGACACCCTCCGAAGAGCAACCTATCAGGCAGCAAGGTCAAACACTGGAGTGATAGTTACCACTGGGGGCCCCGGTGACCCCGGGGAATGCAAGAAGCAGACACGGGCACTACCCCTGATCTCTCCTTATGAAGAGCAGTCAGTGGCGGTGGTAGACTTCTTCTGGATATGTGGAGGACAAAGAATTAGAGCCACCCTGCCTACAAAATGGACGGGAATATGTGCTAGAGTAAAATGCTTCAGGAAGTAGTTATATCAGAATGGGAGTCAGTAAAAACAACAGACCAGGATGCACAGAATAACAATAAAAGGGTAAAAAGAGCATATGAATATTACCTCAATGTAAATTTAGATTCAGTAGGTCAGCCTAGAGGAATTCCGAATGAATATAAGGCAAGAGATGAAATTAAATCAGGATTTGAATCCATTTTCATCTGGATATCACCCAACAAAAATCTAGAATGGATCAATTGTATTTACTATAATCAACAGAGGTTTATTAATTACACAGACTCTGCGCTACCAGCTGGGAAAGCAAGTACAGGCAACAAGTAGGATGACCTGGCAGAATAGGCAGGCTCTAAACTGGCTTTTAGCAGAAAAAGGTGGAGTTTGTGTAATGTTTGGGGATGAGTGTTGCACCTTCATTCCCAACAATACTGTCCCAGATGGCTCATTCACTGAAGCAATGACTAAACTTAAAGGACTACGGAAAGACGTTAAGGACAATGCTGGGCATAATGCTCACACCTGGGATTGGATGGCCTTAACCCTGGGAAAGTGGGGAGCAATGTTTGCAAAAATGGCAATCATGATAGGCATAGCACTGGTGGCAATGGGAGTGGTCTTTTGCTGTGTACTGCCTTTGCTGAAATCCCTCTTATTTATTTTTTACAATTTGTTTTTGTTTTTCCATGGTACATAATCAGACATATTTCAATATCTTACATTGTCAATAGATATCGCTTTCCTACCGCCTCCTCCAGGTTTGGTGAATGGAACAAGACTGCCATGGGCAAGTCCCTTGATTGGTACCAGGAAGGGTGGGAGAACAACCTGAAGGTAATTCTCTTTGCACACAACAGCAGCATTCAGGCCTCCACCGAGTATGGACGGGAGCCGCAGCTGTTGACTGAGGTAAACAATGCAATTGTATATAAAATTATTGCATATACTGTAGTCTTTCAAATTTGTGATTGACTTGGTGTTGTTGTTTGTCTATTGCTATTTTTGTATAATGTACTTTCAGATCACATAAACCCCACCTGATGTGGTAGAAGTTGTCGAACCAGATCAGATTGCCTTCGAGGATCACCTTCAAGCATGGACTGAGAAGGATGTGGAGGTTTCTGACCAGGTAAAAATGATTGTCCGCTGTTCATTTCTTTTCTGGCCCTCCAAGAGATATGTAAGAAATGTATTTGTAATATAAAATATAATTGCATTTATTCCTGTTATCAATCAAGGTAAGACTGAACATGGACAAGGCGCAGGAGAAACGGAAGGAGAGCAGAATCAAGAAGGGGACGACATCCGGACAAATTACTTCGTTTGGAAGAAGGACGAAAGGAAGGCGACACCTGGGAAACCTTGCTGCTCTTTCGCTCCTAGCTGGGGTCACCATCTGTTGAAGTGAATATAAGAAATCTCAGATAATAACTATTTGCTTTTGCACACAAAATAACCTGAAGCTAGTTTTAGTTTCCCTAACAATGATATTTTTATTTTTGTCTTCCTAGGGTTACCTCTGTGGAAGCCAACAATCTTCTACAGTTGGAGCATTTGGACAGTCGACCACTGAAAGCACTGACGCCCTACACTTCAGTGAAGCCCAATAGACAAAGTATGTTAAGCTTTGGTTGACAATTGAGAAAGCAAGAAATTGTAGTTATGCTGAGTTTATAAAAATGTACCTCTTCAATTTACCTCTCCAAATGACTTTAGGACCATCGACTGTCTGAGCCCCCCAGGAGGTACCCCATCCACCAGAACCAGTGAGTTTGGATCAGTCTGATTCTCTGTGCTCTGAGTCGGAGGGGGACCAGCTTGAGGTAGGCTATACCTTCTAAAAGTACATATCTCCCATTTATAACACTGCACTAATCCATCAAATTTTCTCACAGTAAAGTGTAACCTGTGTGATTGCTTGTTTATGTCTCTGTCTCCTACCCTATTCCCTTTAACTCTGCTCCTGTTCTCCAGAAGCTAGGGGTTCTGACCACACCCAGACGTGGATCCAGCTGATGTCCTCCATTACCAACCACTCTCTAACTTTTCATTACATCATCTACAGCTACTATTTATTTTTGCTCTATCATACTGGGCACATAATATGTGAGATACACAGATTAACTAAGAACACTAGCACTGCAAACACTCAAAACAAAGAGAGCAGCAGTGCCTGGACTTTGCAGTCCCCCTTCCGAAACTGGCTGCCTGTTGAGCACAAGTGACAGGCAGAACCTCACACCCACACAGCAACCACCTCCTCTATATTCCACACCAGAATTCAGTATTTTAGTCTATGATTGCAATGTGAGTGTACAAAAAATTTGTGAAAATAAATTAATGACACAACTGTACCAAAAACTATCAAAGTTTATGTATTAAAATCTTAAATATTGCCAGGTTGGTTTTCACAGCTGTTTCACAAGGTGTTCATTATTGTAAGTTGTTGTAAGGTATCCTTTGATGATATTTATTTGTTCCACATTATTCTTTGTTGTATCCTAGGACCTACAATAGATACATATATATTCAACCACAAGGGTGTACTAATGAGCTATGCGAGATATATATTTTTTTTATCATAATAGAGGACAACTGAAATAATATTATTTCAGTGTAGATAAGGGAAGGGCAGGTTAAAATAAAAACATGACAGCCAGACAAACCAGTGTATGAATCAAATGGATTTGCATATGAATGTAGTGGAAATTAGCTGACTTCGTGATCTGTAAGGTAAGTCATTTGAATGTGTCAAGCAGATTACACGTTTTCTTTGCCATTTCCGAAACGTAGCAACGTGGATTTGATGTTGTAATGTTAACAATGTACCCAAAAGTAGTTTGAATTAATGTTTTCATTTTATTAGCTAAACAACTTGTTTAAACAGCGAAATTGTCGCGGAAATCGGCCTTGTTTGCATAGTGATGATGAAAAGAACGTCATTTAGGCTGTAATGATCTCCAAAATTCTAATAATTAGGTCATCACACCGTTGATATAGCAACATACACTAATAGTTTATCGAATCCCGCAGAGGGGGACGCTATTTGGCCGGGGGACATTATTTGTCATGACAGGCTTCTATAGCTAAAAGAAAGAGTCCTGGACTGGCCGGACATCCTTGTCACGTGCCCCGAAAAAGCTTAAATGGTTATGAAATCAAGTTGTTAGTGGCAACTTCTGCAGTTGGGTTGGTATATAATATCTTAATCCATTTACAGAAGTAGTACCCAAACCCAAATCTCTTAAGCACTTCAAAGAAATAAGACCACTCAACTCTATCTAATGCCTTCTCTGCATCAAGTGAGAGTATGGCAGTATCAGGGGACCCTTCACACGTGTACTATGTTTAGTACTCTCCTCACATTGTGAAAACCTTGACGGTTTTTCATGAAGCCATTTTGGTCTTCCTGTATTAGATATGGAAGCACTCTATCCAATCTCCTGGCTAAAGCTGAGTCGGAGTTCAGAAGCGAAATCGGTCTGTAACTTTCACATTTTGTTGGGGATTTATCAGGCTTCAGAATAAGAGTGATTAAAGCACTCCTTAGAGAGGGGGGAAACAACCTTGCTGAAAGGATTCAGCATACATATCCAAAAGTGGACCTAGAAGTTTGTCCTTAAATATCTCATAAATATCTATTGGGAGCCCATCTGGACCTGCCGCTTTACCTCCCTTCATATTGAAAATAGCATCAGATATTTCAACACCATCCAATTCCTTTTCCAGATCCAATTTAGTGTCTTCTGAAATAAAGGGAAAATCAAAACCATCCAAAAATGATGTCTGATTAGTTAAGGTCTCAGGAGATTCAGAGTTGTAAATGTCACGCCCTGATCGAGAGAACTCTCGTTGGTTGGGTCAGGGTGTGAGTTTTCTGTTGAGATCTATGTTAGTGTATTTCTATGTGGTAGATCTATGCTGTATTTCTATGTTTGGAAGGGTGTGATTCCCAATCAGAGACAGCTGTCGCTCGTTGTCTCTGATTGGGGATCATACTTAGGTAGCCTGGTTGCCTACCTTAGTTGTGGGATCTTGTTCCGTTTAGGCTTGTATGTGTATAGCCTGAGGACTTCACGTTACGTTGTTTCGTTTTATGTTTATTGAGTTAATAAACATGTACGCTTTTCACGCTGCACCTTGGTCCGACCCGTCTCTCAACGATCGTGACAGTAAAGTGTGTTGTAGTAGGAAGCAAATGTTTGGTTTATTTTCTACAGGATCCATTGATAATTGTCCTTGTAAATTATTAATTGCATTAATGGCTCTGTCTGAATTTAACTTCTTAATGCGCCAGGCCAGTAATTTACCAGGTCTTTCACCTTGATTTATATAATGACTGTTTCAGCCTCGTTTAGCTGTTTGCAGCATTTGAGGTGGAAAGTTCTTCATACTGAGCTTTAAGAGCAAATTATTCCTTGTTTACTTCTACTGAGTTATCCAAAAAAGCTTCCCTCTCCAATTCTCTGATTTTGCTGTCCATCTCTCTCATTTTCAGATATAATTTATTTGATTTGAAACTGGTAAAACTTATCATTTGCCCCCTAATATATGCTTTGAAAGCCTCCCATCTGGTACTCGCTGATGTTTGGTCAGTGTTCAATGTAAAATAAACATCTAAACTCAGCAAAAAAAGAAAAGTCCTCTCACTGTCAACTGCGTTTATTTTTAGCAAACTTAACATGTGTAAGTATTTGTATGAACATAACAAGATTCAACAACTGAGACATAAACTGAACAAGTTCCACAGACATGTCACTAACAGAAATTGAATAATGTGTCCCTGAACAAAGTGGGGGTCAAAAGTAACAGTCAGTATCTGATGTGACCACCAGCTGCACCAGATTTGCCAGGTCTTGCTGTGAGATGTTACCCCACTCTTCCACCAAGGCACTTGCAAGTTCCCAGACATTTCTGGGGGGAATGGCCCTAGCCCTCACCCTCCGATCCAACAGGTCCCAGACGTGCTCAATGGGATTGAGATCCGTGCTCTTCGCTGGCCATGGCAGACCGCTGACATTCCTGTCTTGCAGGAAATCACGCACAGAACGAGCAGTATGGCTGGTGACATTGTCATGCTGGAGGGTCATGTCAGGATGAGCCTGCAGGAAGGGTACCACATGAGGGAGGAGGATGTCTTCCCTGTAACGCACAGTGTTGAGATTGCCTGCAAGGACAACAAGCTCAGTTCAATGATGCTGTGATACACCGCCCCAGACCATGACGGATCCTCCACCTCCAAATCGATCCCGCTCCAGAGTACAGGCCTCGGTGTAACGCTCATTCCTTCGACAATAACCGCAAATCCGACCATCACCCCTGGTGAGACAAAACCGTGACTCGTCAGTGAAGAACACTTTTTGCCAGTCCTGTCTGGTCCAGCGACGGTGGGTTTGTGCCCATAGGCGACGTTGTTGCTGGTGATGTCTGGTGAGGACCTGCCTTACAACAGGCCTACAAGCCCTCAGTCCAGCCTCTCTCAGCCTATTGCAGACAGTCTGAGCACTGATGGAGGGATTGTGCATTCCTGGTGTAACTCAGGCAGTTGTTGTTGCCATCCTGTACCTGTCCCGCAGGTGTGATGTTCAGATGTACCGATCCTGTGTAGGTGTTGTTACACGTGGTCTGCCACTGCGAGGACGTTGGTGTTTTTCAGAGTCAGTAGAAAGGCATCTTTAGTGTCCTAACTTTTCATAACTGTGACCTTAATTGCCTACCGTCTATAAGCTGTTAGTGTCTTAACGGTCGTTCCGCAGGTGCTTGTTCATTAATTGTTTATGCTTCATTGAACAAGCATGGGAAACAGTGTTTGAACCCTTTACAATTAAGATTTTAACAAATTATCTTTGAAAGACAGGGTCCTGAAAAAGGGACATTTCTTTTTTTGCTGAGTTTATATGCACTCCAACTGTCATGAGAATTTCTATCTCTAATTCAACCTAAGCTTGAATCATTACCAGGGGTTGTAAGGCTCTGGTTTTAATCATAAATGATTCAAGGTCCACAACCAGCAAGAATGATCAGTATTTTTAATCATGGAGAGCTCTGCCGCCAGAAAACATACATACAGCTTTATACCCCTTGACACACAAAGGCACTTTGCTCCGCCCACCTTTAGGAGGCTTTTTAAACCTGTTTTCTCAGTCCCCTTCACCCTGGAATGTTTAGTCCCGCCCCCCTCTGTTAGTGGGTTGCCACTACATTATAACTCTAACACCGTTCACACATTTATACTGTATTTGGGGTGAAATCCTTTAGTCATTATTCTTAAAATACAAATTAATCTATCACCAACGTAATGTAAGAAGTCTGGGTCCTGTAACCATCTGGGATGCAAACGCCATCTAGAGGATCATTTTACTAGTTTTGTATCCCTATAGAGTAATGACACAGGGGAATGGTCACGTAGAACAATACATATCATATCCACTTCCTGCTACACTGGGAAGCAATGAGCAAGAAACTAAAAAGTAGTCTATACGAGAGTATGATTTAAATGTCGACGAGTAACATGAATACCCCTTTTTACTTGGGTTCTGAGTCCTCCAAGGTTCACATAGATTTAAGTCCTCAATGAAATGCTGTATCAGTTATAATATTATCCACTTGAAACGGAACAGATTTGTGAATTAAAACCATAACACCATGAGAATGAAAGGAGAAACAGGATGCTATCTCCTGCGCACTTTAAGTAACTCATCCTTCATCAAGTGAGTTTCCTGTAGGAACACAATAGATTAATTAAGTTGTTTAAGCCTAGTAATAACCTGTTTAAGCCTGGATAGTTTACAAACTTCACGGACATTCCACAAATTAAATTTCTGTTTTAAATTTGAAGTCATTTAACCAAAGATGTAAACATGGAATAAGCTATAGCATAAAGGCATATCTAATGACTAATCTTAAGTACAGTAAGGACAGTCCAAAATAGTTGTAGATGATCCACAACATAGGGTCTGTTGCTAGTAGCTACCAAGGAACAAAATGGCCCATACATATAGCGTTAACATAGTATACCATGGTAGTTTATAAACCAAAAAAAGTATCAAAGATCAGAAATGAACAGGCTACGTGAGAAAAAGAGATACCATTGAATATGTGCTACGTTACCCAAAGGCCCTTTGCACATGATGTTGATGTCAGGCTTGCACGTGAGTGTCAATCATTTTAGTCCAAGGATATGATCAAAACTTAAGTCTTCATATAAAGTAGTCCCGATGCTTCTCGTGGTGCAGGATGAATGAATAAGGTCCCGCTGTCTTAAGGCTGGCTCACTGGCTAAATAATTGAGGTAACGTTAGCCATTTTGAGTCTGTTGGCATGGAGCTAAACATCTTCGCAGGCATTCTACAGTGTTTTATGTAATCCAATGAGTCTTGAAAGTTGAGAAACGTAATGATAAAGACTCGAGGAGAGGGGTGTTTTCTCGGGCCTGTAGGAGCCGGAAGCCGATGGGCTCTTTCAATGCGCAGGGGTCCGAAAAGTTGCCCGGCCCCAATTCCTCGGGAAGCCATCTCTTGAGAAATGCATCTGCGCCATCATTTTCCACTTTTTCGGGTAGATTAACCAGTCTCAAATTAGACCTCCTATGGTGGTTCTCGAGCGAGTTTAGTTTTGAAATAAGGTCTGCCACCTGTTTTTCCAACTTTTCGGTTGTTGTTTTGACAGTGACGGCAGTATCTTCCACCATGCTAATGCGTTGCTCTGCTTCGTCCAAGTGCGTGGAGTAGGCTTGAAGTGTCAGCGTCTGGGTGAAGTGGGGAAACGGAATCAGGCGCAGGACACAGAACTGAGCGATAAATGGCTTTACTAGACTCAAAGTAAACCATAGCAAACCCTCCACGCAGGGAAGAGCAAAACAACAGCTCAACAGACGACGTAACAAAGAACAATCACGCACACTCAGGAGGGAAAACAGAAGTAAAATAGGGAAACTAATAAGCCTAATGAGTAACAGGTGTGAAAAATAAAGACAGAACTAGTGAGACACAGAAACATCGATCGGTGGCAGCCAATACTCTGGTGACGACGACCGCCGAAGCCTGCCCGAGCGAGGAGGAGGGGCAGCCTCGGCCGTATCCGTGACAGTACCCCCCCCCCCTAACGCGCGGCTCCAGCCGTGCGTCAACACCGGCCTCGGGGACGGCCAGGAGGACGCGGAGCAGGGCGAGATGGAACTCCCTTAACAAGGAGGGATCGAGGATGTCCGTCCTGGGAACCCAGCTCCGTTCCTCCGGACCGTACCCCTCCCACTCCACGAGATACTGAAGGCCTCCAACCCGACACCTCGAATCCATGATGGAACGGACCGAGTACGCCGGTGCCCCCTCAATGTCCAATGGGGGCGGAGGAACCTCCCGCACCTCGGACTCCTGGAGCGGACCAGCTACCACCGGCCTGAGGAGAGACACATGGAACGAGGGGTTAATACGGTAATCGGGGGGAGCTGTAACCTATAACAAACCTTGTTCAACCTCCTCAGGACTTTAAAGGGCCCCACAAACCGCAGACCCAGCTTCCGGCAGGGTAGGCGAAGGGGCAGGTTTCGGGTCGAGAGCCAGACCTGGTCCCCCGGTGCATAGACCGGAGCCTCACTGCGGTGGCGGTCGGCACTCGCCTTCTGTCTCCTAATCGCCCTTTGCAGGCGTACATGGGCAGCGTTCCATGTTTCCTCCGAGCGCCGAAACCATTCATCCACCGCAGGAATCTCAATCTGGCTCTGATGCCATGGTGCCAGGACCGGCTGGTAACCTAGTACACACTGAAAAGGAGACAGGTCAGTGGAGGAGTGGCGGAGGGAATTTTGTGCCATCTCTGCCCAGGGGATGTAAACTGACCAATCCCCCTGCCGGTCCTGGCAATACGACCTCAGAAACCTACCCACATCCTGGTTTACTCTCTCCACCTGCCCATTACTCTCGGGGTGAAAACCTGAGGTCAGGCTGACCGAGACCCCCAGATGGTCCATAAACGCCTTCCAGACCCTCGACGTGAACTGGGGACCCCGATCAGACACTATATCCTCAGGCACCCTGTAGTGCCGGAAGACGTGTGTAAACAGGGCCTCTGCGGTCTGTAGGGCAGTAGGGAGACCGGGCAAAGGAATGAGACGACAGGACTTAGAAAACCGATCCACAACGACTAGGATCGTGGTGTTACCCTGTGACGGAGGAAGATCCGTAACAAAGTCCACCGATAGGTGTGACCACGGCCGCTGTGGAACGGGGAGAGGTTGTAATTTACCTCTGGGCAGGTGTCTAGGTGCCTTGCACTGGGCACACACCAAACAGGAAGAAACATAAACCCTCACGTCCTGAGCTAAGGTAGGCCACCAGTACTTCCCACTAAGACAGCGCACTGTCCGACCAATGCCAGGATGGCCAGAAGAGTGTGATGTGTGAGCCCAATAAATTAAACGATCGCGAACCTAGGACGGAACGTACGCACGACCCACTGGACACTGGGGGGGAGTGGGCTCCGTGCGTAATGCCCGCTCGATGTCCGCGTCAACCTCCCATACCACCGGTGCCACCAGACAAGAAGCCGGAAGTATAGGAGTAGGCTCCCTGGTCCGATCCTCTGAGTCATATAGCCGGGACAGAGCGTCTGCCTTAGCATTCTGGGAACCTGGTCTATATGATAGGGTGAACACAAAACGCGTGAAAAACATGGCCCACCTTGCCTGACGAGGATTCAGTCTCCTCGCTGCCCGAATGTACTCCAGATTGCGGTGGTCAGTCAAAATGAGAAAAGGGTGTTTAGCCCCCTCAAGCCAATGTCTCCACACCTTAAGAGCTTTCACAACAGCTAACAGATCCTGATCCCCCACGTCATAGTTTTGCTCCGCCGGGCTGAGCTTCTTCGAGAAGAAAGCACAGGGGCGGAGTTTGGGAGGCGTACCCGAGCGCTGAGACAGTACAGCTCCTATCCCCGCCTCGAACGCGTCCACCTCGACTATGAATTGCAAGGAAGGATCCGGATGAGCCAGCACGGGAGCCGTGGTGAATAGCGCCTTCTGCTGACCAAAAGCCCTGTTCGCCTCAGCTGACCACTGTAGGCGCACCGATCCACCCTTTAGCAAAGAGGTTATGGGAGCTGCTACCTGGCCAAAGCTCCGGATAAATCTCCGGTAGTAGTTGGCAAAACCCAAAAATCGCTGCACCTCCTTTACCGTGGTAGGAGTCGGCCAATTACGCACGGCTGAAATGCGGTCACACCATCTCAACCCCTGACTCTGACAAGCGGTATCCTAAGAAGGAGACGGACTGTTTGAAGAACAGACATTTCTCAGCCTTAACGTACAGGTCATGCTCCAACAGTCTACCAAGCACCTTGCGCACCAGGGACACATGCTCGTCGCGTGTAGCGGAGTATATTAGAATATCATCTATATACATCACTACACCCTGTCCGTGCAGGTCCCTGAAAATCTCATCGACAAAGGATTGAAAGACTGAGGGAGCATTCATCAACCCGTACGGCATGACGAGGTACTCATAGTGACCAGAGGTGGTACTAAATGCAGTCTTCCACTCGTCCCCCTCCCGGATACGGATCAGATTGTACGCGCTCCTGAGGTCCAATTTTGTGAAGAAGCGCGCCCCGTGCAATGACTCCGTCATACTAGCAATGAGAGGAAGAGGATAGCTGTATTTTACGGTTATCTGATTTAGACCTCGATAGTTAATGCACAGGCGTAAACCTCCATCCTTTTTCTTCACAAAAAAGAAACTCGAGGAGGCAGGGGAAGTGGAGGGCCGAATGTATCCCTGTCCCAGAGATTCGGTGACATATGTCTCCATAGCCACCGTCTCCTCCTGTGACAGAGGATACACGTGACTCCTGGGAAGTGCAGCGCCCTCACGGAGATCTATCGCACAATCCCCTCGTCTTTGGGATGGTAATTGAGTCGCCTTCTTTTTACAGAAGGCGAGAGCCAAATCGGCATATTCTGAGGGAATGTGCATTGGAGAGACATGGTTTGGACTCTCCACCGTGGTTGCCCCTACGGAAACACCTACACACCTTCCCGAGCACTGAGGTGACCATCCCTTAAGAGCCCTCTGTTGCCACGAAATACTGGGGTCATGGGTGGCTAGCCAGGGAAGGCCCAGCACCACGGGAAACACAGGAGTATCAATAAGGAAGAGACTAATTCTCTCCTCATGACGCCCCTGTGTCTCCATCCGAAGTGGAACTGTGACCTCCCTAACCATACCTGACCCTAATGGGCGACTATCTAGGGCACGTATGGGGAAGGGCACATCTAAAGGCAATATAGGAATCCCTAATCTATGCGCAACCAGTCTATCCATGAAATTCCCAGCTGCGCCGGAATCTACGAGCGCCCTATGCTGGGAATGTGGGGAAAACTCAGAAAAAATAACATTTATCATCATGTGAGCAACAGGAAGCTCTGGGTGAGTTGGGTGCCTACTCACCTGGGATGGTCCCCCAGAACCCTGCCTGCTGCCTCGATTCCATGAGGGTCTTCTCCTGCACCGGCCCGCAGTGTGTCCTCTGCGGCCACAGTTGGTGCAGGAGACCACCCCCTTGCTCGTTCTCTCCGCATCAGCACTTCCAAGCTCCATAGGTGTGGACTCGGAAGTGCTGGGGGATGGACTGGACGGACCCTGATCTGGACGTCCGCGGGTAGCCAACAGGTTATCCAGCCGGATCGATAAATCTACCAGCTGGTCCAGGTTAAGATTAGTGTCCCTGCAGGCCAGCTCCCGACGAACGTCCTCCCGTAGACTGCATCGGTAGTGATCAATCAGGGCCCTCTCGTTCCATCCCGCACTGGCTGCCAGTGTCCTTAAATCCAGGGCGAATTCCTTTGCGCTCCTCCCTCCCTGGCTGAGGTGAAACAGACGCTCCCCCGCCGCTCTCCCCTCAGGCGGATGATCGAATACTGCCCGGAAACGGCGGGTAAAATCCTCATAACGAACGGACTCAGCGTCTATTCCACCCTACTCCGCGTTGGCCCATTCCAGGGCTCTGCCGACAGACAGGAGATGAGGGCGGACACGCTCTCGTATCCCGAGGGAGCCGGGTGGATGGTGGCCAGGTAAAGCTCCACCTGGAGCAGGAAACCCTTACACCCGGCAGCTGTCCCATCGTATTCCCTCGGGAGCAAGAGCCGAATACCACTGGACCCAGGGTTTGAGGGTCTTGATGGAGGAGACATCGGCGAAGGAGGAGGTGTAGAAAACCCAACTCTCTCCCATCGACCCGTGGTGTTGATTTGATCCAGAGCTGAACCTAGTCTCTGCAGCATGGTCGCGTGCTGGTGGATGCATTCCTCCACCGAAGCGCTGGGATTGGGTGTGCCTGCTGACTCCATAAAGGGTGCGTGATTCTGTCAGCGTCTGGGTGAAGTGGGGAAACGGAATCAGGCGCAGGACACAGAACTGAGAGATAAATGGCTTTACTAGACTCAAAGTAAACCATAGCAAACCCTCCACGCAGGGAAGAGCAAAACAACAGCTCAACAGACGATGTAACAAAGAACAATCACACACACACCCAGGAGGGAAAACAGAGGTAATATAGGGAAACTAATAAGCTTAATGAGTAACAGGTGTGAAAAATAAAGACAGAACTAGTGAGACACAGAAACATCGATCGGTAGCAGCTAGTACTCCGGTGACGACGACCGCCGAAGCCTGCCCGAGCGAGGAGGAGGGGCAGCCTCGGCCGTATCCGTGACATGAAGGTCACGTTTAACCTCACTAATTCCTGTTAGGACACCTTCGAGTTTGGTGGAAAACTCTGCCTTCATGGCAGAGATTGTTTCCAAAACCCCTTGGTTCTGGTTCTGGTTTAGGTCGTCGACATCGTTGGTTGTCATGTCGGACTCGTGGTGTGAGGAGCTTGCAGGGCTACTAACTGTAAGTCGCTCTGGATAAGAGCGTCTGCTAAATGACTAAAATGTAAATGTAAATGTAACTGGGTTAGTAGAGCTGGCTGAATTATCAGGGCTAACTGGCCTAGCCTGGACCACGTTGTTGATGTGAGATATTCTTCTTGTTTAAGTCGATTCATAATGGATGTAGATACGCCTGAAATTGTCCAACGAAATTGCTGTTCGTGTTACGAGGATTTAAAATAAGAAATTAAAAGAAGTTTAGCCTAAATTGGCAGGAGAGCACTAAAAACACGTCCGCTCAGTTCAACACCATAACCATGCCCCCACAACTATATTTTAAGGTTTGGTTTATCAAGGTTCCGTTCTTGAGTTGGGTCATAAACTGGGTCCTCTGCATTGAAAAACAAACACATCAAAATAAATATAAATAACTGATAGAATCCTGATATTAAGTGTAAACACCAGACAATGAGGTAAGGAGACACCAAGGTAACACTGTATTTGGATAGTCCACCTGTAGATGCTCTACATACTATTTACAGACTATTAGTAACATTTCAACTAACTATCTACTAACCCTAACCTTAACCCTTATTATAAACCTAACCCCAACCGTAATTTAGCAAGCAGTTGCTTATCAGCAGATAGCTTGCTGATAGTATGACCATCTGAAAATCCGGACTATCCAAATAAAGTGTGACCGACATCAATCTCCACATTTCTAAATGGATACAAATTCGTAATGCAATGGATAGCATTGGGCAAATTACACCTGTTTTCCGAGTGATTCGAAATACAATAGCTTTGACACATAACATACGATAGCTACGTGGAGTCCTTTGACAACATCACGTGTTAGAAATGTAGAAAGCGGCAGATTGTGTTTGTAACATTTGTAGTAACCCTTCTACCACTGAGAGATAATTAATAACTCACCACATTTCTCTGATTACATACCAAATGGGACCCTACTCCCTCCATAATGCACTACTTCTGACCAGAGCCCTATGGGCCCTGGTCAAAAGTAGTGCCTATATTTGTCAAAAGTAGTGCACTATATAGGGAATAGGGTGCCAATTGGGATGCAACCTCTCTTTGCTCGCTCTACACAAAAAGAAAGGGGGGCTCTAATTGCATAGGTATGAGATTTGTTGAAAAAATGCCTATTTACGGCTACTGTCAGATCTCAGAGGGAGACAGTAGTCAGGGAAAGAGGTGAGGATGAAAAGGATCGAATGGCCCTGGTGTTTGCAATGCTGATTAATTAAACTGTTCATCTGTTTGAGTGTGCAGCCATTAGTCTGTTGCGAAGAGATTACCATTTCAGAAATCCCTGTAATACAATTCAGACATTTCATTAAAGGTCCCTCCCTCCCAGGCCTTAGAAATACACAATGCTGCACAGCTGTAATGAAAGTGAATCTAAGTTAATTAAACAAAGACAATTAGATTGGGAAATGGCATGGGACGAGCTTACCTGAGCTGACATACAGTAAATGTTTTTGTGGGAATTTGTCGCACTTTACCCCTCAGAGGCTTGTTGGGAAAAAACTGAGCAGAACGTCTGCCTCCCTGCAGAAGCAATAGGACAGAGTTGCCAATGTTTTTGGGATGCTAATGTTGCCATTTCAATAGATACACACTGGCCCCAGCATCTCCTTGGATTGCATTTGGCACCTTTCACATTGTTCTTTTTTATGGCAAAGAATGGCTTCATCTTGTGCCAAATTGTTACATTACAGTATATCATTGTTGACATTTGAATGGCATCAGTGTGGTTTTGTCTGCAACAACATGGTGGGACTAGAACTGGGCTATCTTTAAAACACACTTCATTGTGTCCTCAGCCCAGACTGAAAGATACACAGGAAGTGAAACTGATATATTCAACTCCAAAGAAGCTTACCTCCTGCTGTGAGAGGAAATGGCATCTGAAATCCCCAATAATTTTGGGGGGTGATTATTAGGGTTTATGTTGTTAGTGGTTTAAGTGAAAAACGATGAGAGGGTCACCTGAATTAACGGAGCAATAACAGACAGTAAAGTCTTAGAAAGTACGCAGAGCGTATTGGTATGCCATATTTGGAATTCTTATTATAATGTAAGGAGGATGTTTTGTCACAAAGTTCATTTTAAAGTTAGTTCAGTGACAGACAGTGATAACTGCAGGTTACGCTGTTCCATCCAACTGAAAAATGACTCATCAAGAAACATGTGGGCAAATTTCTTCTTTTGGACAAGTGACAAAAGTTTTCGGTATTCATGTCAGCATTCATAGACCTCAGTCACCGATATGATTCAATATTCACAACAGGATCTGAAACTTGGTTACCTTACCATTGGCTTCATCACAAATGGTCTATCACTACACATTCAATAGAACAGCATGAGTCTATAACCTATTCATTTTCACTGAAAATCTGACTGACTAAAGCCACACAAGGACAGACGCAAAGAAAAATCATGAGTCATAACCAATCGTTGACTGTGACTGACAAAGAGGATCAAAATGCAATCACAGTAAACCTCGCATCGCAGCATGCGCTAAAAAACTAACCCTGCACTTTCATATCCCTCTGACGAGGTGAGTTCTAAGTGTGATCGGTGAAGATTGCCTCTGCGTTGTGTTTAATCGGCTTACATACAGTATGACCAAAGGATCAGGGTTGGTGTTGATCTTTTATTCTCTGAAAAAGAAACTAATAGCATCCATAAATTAAGTGCTGTGCTGCCCTTATGCACCAACTCCTCTCTTCCACATGGGTACAGTAGACAGGGTAAGAATAACAATCTCGTTTAACAACGATACAATATAATGCAATGTACAGTCTAAAGTAGCTATAGTACAGTATAGCCTATCGGCCTAGGCTAGCCAACTTTCATAAATAACAGCCAGGCGTTACGTACAGTTAGTACATGATGTGCACTTGCAAACTAACAGTAAAATATTGTCAAAATATCATGACAAACAAAAACACATGACATACGTGATAAAGAAACAAACAACATCCATAAATGAAGTGCTGTGCTGCTCTTATGCACCAACTCCTCTGTACAAATTAACAAAAGGGGACATGAATAGCCATGCTAGCCCAATGACGACATGTACAGTAACTAGCTATTGAGGGGCAGGGATAGGGGGCACCATCACCAGGAGCACCAGCCACAGGAAGCTCATCTGAGTGAATGTTCATCTGTGGGTTACTTGGGTTAAGGCTGCCAGTGTCTTCATCAGCGTCTTCAGCCGAAGACTGTTCTTGGACCCAGGAAGTAGTGCGATCCTCAGCACATCCATCTAGCCAGTAGAGAGCATCCTCCATGGAATGTTCAGCTGCTGCACAGTTGAACTCCAATCCAGAAGCTTCAGTTTCAGGCACATCTGTCACATGGTTGTCACATGCCATACTGTTGTTGCTCTGGAAGCTGTGGTCAGACACATCCTGTGTCTCATCCAAGTGGAGGAAGTTGACTTGGAGCAGAAGGTTTATGTGCACCACCCTCTCATTTCCAGCACAACCCTGGATCTTGCAGATGTGGAGTGTAGGCTTTGAAGCCAAAACAGTGTAGACGTCTGGTTCCCAATTGTCGGCGAGCTTGCGTTGTCCTCTGCATCCCATGTTAGCCACAAGAACTTGGTCGCCAATGGAAAGAGACTGGCCCTTAACTTTCTTGTTGTACTGGTCAGAGTGGTGTCTTTGTTCCACTGCAGAGTTCGTCTGAGCTTGGAGCATTGCAGACTGGAGGTAGCTCACCAGGGACTTCACATAGACATCGTAGCCACAAACTGTCTCAACCTGGAAGATGTTCTTGAACATCACATCAACAGGCAGCCTGGGTACTCTACCAAACATCAAGTAGAAGGGTGCGAAGTCAGTGGTCTCATGAGCAGTACAGGTATGCACAAAGGCTATGTTCTGGATCATCTGGTGCCACTGCTGCTTTGACTTTGGGGTCAAGGATCTCTGCATGTTGCCTAGTGTCCTGTTGAACCTCTCCATGACACCGTTCCCCATTGGATGGTAGGGGGAGGTCCGAGGCTTCTCGACACCGGCCAACTCCAGGAGTTCGGCGATGATTTCACTTTGGAAATTCGCTCTCTGGTCTGAGTGGAGTCGGGTAGGAAATCCGTACACACAGAAGAAGTTGTCCCAAAGCTTCTTTGCCACTTTTTTCGCTGTCTGGTCCCGGCATGGGAATGCATGTGCCAGCTTAGTGAAGTGATCAATAATCACTAGGACATTCCCAGACTTGTTCTTATTGTCTTTAGCAGACCAGAAGTCGATGCATACAAGTTCCAGTGGGGCAGTGTTCTTGATAGTCTCCAGTGGGGCTCTTGCTGTGGGCTCAGGGTCTTGCTGAGGACACACCTTTGACAGGTCTTGACATAGTTGCGGATGTCTTTCTCCATTTCGTGCCATAAGAACCTTTGACGGGCAAGGGAGAGGGTGTGTGGCTGACCCTGGTGGCCAGCCTGGTTGTGAACACCAGACAAGGCCTCCTTCAATCGGTCTCAGGAAGGACTTACTGGAATCTTTTGCTCTTGGTAAGTGGATCTTTGGAAACTCTGTACAAGATACAGTATCATTCAGCAGTGTGAGCTTTTCCCATTGCTCCAGAATCTTCAGAGCGAGCTGATTCTCATTGTGACGCTCACATTTGGATTGTCTGCGCTTCCTCTCAACATAGTGGATCACTCTGGAGATGGCAGCATCATGTTGTTGGTGGGACTTGAGCTCTTCTATGGACAAGGAGGGGAGTGTGTCTTGGCCATTTGGGACTAATGTGCTCATGTGGTCCACTAACAAAGCAGCCCTCTGCCGAGACGCAGACTCCCAGTCTTCATGAGAGGAGAGTAAGGCTGACACATCATTCTCAGACAAGGACACATCCGAAGACACACACAGGGACAAGTTATCTAGGACTTGCGGCTGACACGTCAGGCGGAATGCATCCTGCACATATCCATCTTCCACATGACACACTTTCCTAAGCAACTCCAAATATGTCTCAGACAAGAGTCGATGACTCAGTGGCTTCACGAACGGGTCCCTGCTCAGAGCATCGGCCACAACATTCAGTTTCCCTGGAACGTGCTTGATCTCGAAGCAGTATGGTGCAAGTCAGAACTATAACTCAGCCACAACTCCAGTGTAGATTTGGTCTTGTTTTTTGTTTAGGTTATTGTCCTGCTGAAAGGTGAATTAATCTCCCAGTGTCTGGTGAAAAGCAGACTGAACCAGGTTTTTATCTTGGATTTTGCCTGTGCTTAGCTCCATTCCTTTTATTTTTTATCCTGAAAAACTCCCAGTCCTTAATGATTACAAGCATACCCATAACATGATGCAGCCACCACTATGCTTGAAAATATGCAGAGTGGTACTCAGTAATGTGTTGTATTGGATTTGCCCCAAACGTAACACTTAGTATTCAGGCCAAAAAGTTAATTGATTTTTCACATTCTTGCAGTATTATTCTACTGCCTTGTTGCAAACAGGAAGCATGTTTTGGAATATTTTTTATTCTGTACAGGCTTCCTTCTTTTCACTCTGTCAATTAGGTTAGTATTATGGAGTAACTACAATGTTGTTGATCCATCCTCCGTTTTCTCCTATCACAGCGATTGTAATTGTTTTAAAGTCACCATTGGCCTCATGTTGAAATCCCTGAGTTGTTTCCTTCCTCTCCGCGAACAGAGTTAGGAAGGACACCTGTATCTTTGTAGTGACAGGGTGTATTGATACACCATCCAAAGTGTAATTAATAACTTCACCATCCTCAAAAGGATATTAAATGTCTGTTGTTGTTTTTTTACCCTTCTACCAATAGGTGGCCTTCTTTGCGAGGCATTGGAAAACCTCCCTGGTCTTTGTGGTTGAATCTGTGTTTGAAATTCACTGCTCGACTGAGGGACCTTACAGATAATTGTATGTGTGGGGTACAGAGATGAGGTAGTCATTCAAAAATCATGTTAAAGACTACTATTGCATACAGAGTGAGTCCATGCAACTTATTATGTGACTTGTTAAGCACATTTTTACTCCTGAAGTTATTTAGGATTGCCGTAAGAAAGGGGTTGAATACTTATTGACTGAATACATTTCAGCTTTACATTTTTAATTAATTTGTAAAAATTCCACTTTGATATTATGGGGTATTGTACATAGGCCAGTGACACAAAATCTCAATTTAATCCATTTTAATTTCAGGCTGTAACACCACACAAAATGTGCAAAAAGTAAAGAGGTGTGAATATTTTCTGAAGGCACGTAGTGAGTCACAAACAAAGTGGTGTTGTGCAAGTACAGAATGCAACTTTTAAATAAAAATCGAAGTCTGTAAATATACCCATATAGTTTCACAAACATATGTCATGATCCAAAAGCAAATTAGTCATCATTAACAAAAACAAATTATGATTAGAAAATAAATGCAAGACAGGTTTTTCCTGGTTAACACAGCACATTTTTCAAAAAAGTACTTTGCAAACACAACAGTGGTCAAATATGTTTTTGTGAATGTGACAACATTTGTGACTCTACAGATTACATTTGTGACCTTCATTTTACATATTTGTGACTTCCATTACATTTGTGAGTTGCTCCGCATATTTGTGAGTGGCCTCACATATTTGTGAGTTGTGTTTTATAGATCATTTTGTGCAGATTTTCTATACGGAATCCAGATTAGGACCACCTCAGTCTCATGCTCCCGATCCCATGTAGGATTAAATAGTGAGATAAAAATAATATATCACCTAAGTACTTGTATAAATACATTTGTTTGGAAATTAGTATGAGATACAGTACCAGTCAAAACTTTGGACACACCTACTCATTCAAGGGTTTTTCTTTATTTTTTTACTATTTATTACATTGTAGAATAATAGTGAAGACATCAAAACTATGAAATAACAAATATGGAATCATGTAGTAACCCAAAAAGTATTAAACAAATCAAAATATATTTTATATTTGAGATTCTTCAAAGTAGCCACCCTTTGCCTTGATGACAGCTTTGCACACTCTTGGCATTCTCTCAACCAGCTTCATGAGGTAGTCACCTGGCATGCATTTCAATTAACAGGTGTGCCTTCTTAAAGGTTCATTTGTGGAATTTCTTTCCTTCTTAATGCGTTTGAGCCAATCAGTTGTGTTGTGACACGGAAGGGGGGGGGGGGGGGGGGGGGGGTGATATGATGTTTTTTTAAATTGTATTGTTAATGTCTTTGATCTTATGAGCTGCATGGGATTGAGAGGATGAGGGCATTCCATGTGTTATTTCTGTCAAGGTGGGTGCCAGAAGGTCTGCATGCCAAGATAGCTTGGGGGCCACTGGTGCTAATCTTAGAAGGAGTACGTGATGGAATATATTGACTAGGGTGCAACACGATACCATATAGGGTGATGCTATTGTAGGTGAGGAGTGACACTCAATAATGGTTGGCAACTGTTGGATGGAATTGGCTTGGAAAGCATTATATAAACTGAGAGGTTTTCTATGTAAGTCATTCAGATGACAATAAGCTACGCCCGTACCGCTTGTCATGTGAATCCAGTACTGTAATATTAAATAACTCTGAACCAACTCTCCATCTAAGTGTTTAACTATTCTCTTGCATCCTGAACTCCTCGATACCAGATAACTCATCATAACAGATTGGCGTCTGAACGAACAGGACACAGTTTACAGCCAAACTGACAGGTAAGCAGACTTTCATTTTTTTATTATGTTAAAATCTGCTTATCTGTGGTAAAGCTGAGCTGTAAAGAATGTTTAAAATTCAATATTTTAAAGGGGATGTAAGGAGAAAGATCAAATTAGACAATGACATGGTGCTTTGATTCTAAACAGGGTTTGTTCAGAGTAATGACTAAAAACAACAGAGGAGAAGGAGAGTGGGTTTAACAAGATTGGATGTGGGGTCTTTTAATGTGTACGACATTATAAAGATAGAGGTTTGAGTCCTTTAATGTGAAAAATCATTATAAAGTTGTTAAGAGGTTCAAGTCCTCCACAAGACGAGATTATAAAGTGTGATAAAGTGAGGTTTAAGTCCTTTGGTGTTGAATCATCATAAAGTGTGATGATAGGTTTGAGTCCTGTGGCGTGAAAGAATCATCATAAAGTGTTAGATGTGTTAAGAGGTTGATGTCCTCAACAATATTGTAAAAGCCATTTGAGAAAATTAGTCCTTCGTGAAGTTACTGAAAACGGTCAGGAAAGAGAGAGAGAACAATAACTCATACTGCATAAAGAATCAGAGCAGATACAATTAAGCATGTTGAATCATGGCACCAATGACAAAATAGGCAAACACAATTTTAATAAAGATCAAGGTTTGATTCAAATATTTAATTACTAATATTGTATGAACTAATAATACAAGAAAATGGGGAGCCAATTCAGTATAACGGTTTCTGGCAAGACAGTGATAATTAAGAATAAATCAGAGCTAGATTTACCTCGAAGGGAACGAAAGGTTATGACAATTGTTGCAGACAAATCCGCATCTAAAACATATCTCTTTTAAAAGTATTGCAAATCAGACACCGCGTGACTGGATGTTAATTAAATTAGGGTTTTTCTATGTGGAACCATATCTTAGTGATTTATCAGCATGGACAGATAATGACTATCCTCAAGATGGTAGTTTTAAAGGGGATAAATTACAAGTAGCGCAAAAGTACATAATTGATAATATGGCCATAAGCAACCCGAAATGGGATTTAGATTATATGAAAGAGGTATATAAAGCATTGGATTTAATGAGTGCACAATGGCCTGTAAATATAATTAGGATGGAGGAAAAGTCAGTTAAGAAATTACGTAATTTGGCAATGGAGCAACATAATCTACCTTATGAAAAGAGTTAGTCCACATGGGCTATAAGAGGATCTGAAAGTATGAAAGGAATTTATCCAAAGTTAGCAAACTCTATTCAGCCTCCAGCTTATAGTACAGAGGATGACGTAGAAGAGGATAGAGACATATATGATTGGTTATTTATAGAATCTTATGGGAGTCAGGCTAAGAAAACAATTATTCCTAAAATCAGGTCAACATACATGTTTCCTATAGTTAAAACAGAGAACTTTGAGATCAAACAGTGGTGCGAGGAATGCAGGGCATTGTGGTTACAACGGTTGATGTGTATTTTTAATGGATTATCAGATAAAACTGGGTTAATCCCGAACATAGAGTTAGAATTATTTGTTACTGGGCCAGGAATTTAATTCACTGTGTGTGGGGGTAAAGAGGGAAGCTGACCCAGGGTCAAATTGCTTGCTCTTACTTAGATCCATGGTTGTCTTATCATATCAGAGACTGAAACTGGCTTGGGCCTTTTGTTTCTATCTTCAAACACAGTGAAAAGAGCCGGGGTTGAACAGTTTAAGCTAAACATGAGTGTTTTTGCAAGATAAGGATTGATTGATTGTAGTACTCTGAACTTAATGAAAGTCAAATTTAGCCACCCTCAGAGACAAAGGAAGTGGGTGGAGCAATAAAAGAGCGGGAAACTGAAGAGGGCACTATATAAGATGGAGGGAGAGGAGAAAAGGGTGTGCCACTCTGCAGACTGGCATCGGCTTTGTTGAAACTCGAATAAAGTAATATCTTGATGCAACAAAAACTCTAAGAACTTTGATTGTTAATAAAGTATAGTGATTTTCCACAACACGGTTTGGTAGAGCTTTCAAAACGGCATAAAGAAGGTTTAGAGGTCATACAGGACGAATAAACATTGAAAAAATTAGATATACTAGAGAGTGTGTGGAAAGTGAATATAAAATGATATTTACAATAATCAAACAAAACCAAAACGTTGATTTAAACGATAGATTAGCAAATAAAATTATGGAATTTTTCGTTGAAGCAGTGGAACGATAACAAATAGAGAAAAATATTAACCTTGACCCAACATTCGCAGTCCAGACAAAGGTTATAAAAATTGTTTTATCTTGTATTTTAGACAGTGAAGTGAAAAATATGTCTCAGAGAGTTGAATTGATTAAGAATAATTTGGCAAGTAGAGATATAAATGGACAATATGAAGAGGATAATATACAGAAGGACGAATTGATGGCACCACTTTCAGTAATGGAAGATAGGGTTTTGGATAAGCCACTTACGTTAGATGAAATTTGTCAAATTATTAAAGATGCACCGCATCAACCCACTAGGATTTATAAATTGGTGGCGCACAGCTTTAATGCATGGATCGATTAGTGGTAAAGACGTCAAATACATTAAATACTCTAATGGCAAATGTTAACATGGAAACATTGATAACTTAATGTGAGACTTTATCATATGATAATGATGGGCCTGGAGATGGGAGGAATCCAGAAGACAGGTTTCCTTGGTTGAGTAGGGATCATAAAGAAGCACATATCGAAGAACTGAAAGTATTCTTAAAAGAACATGCTAGTCAGGAACGAGATGTTACCCAATTGTTAAATTGTAAACGTAAACCAACTGAAACAATGTCTGAATATGCAACACATTTTCAAAAAACATGGAGAGAGGAGGCTAAATTGGAAATCAATGATTCGGAGGACAAGTTTTTCATAAGAATGTTTTTGAATGGCATGGACCAAGAGTCTGCGTATACTCTGAAACTGTCTACACCTGAAATATATTAAATAAAACCATTACAGCTCTTAAAAAACATTAGGGAATTAGAGGCAGTAGGATTATTCAATGAGCATAAACCTACAATTCAGGCACTGCAATTTCCCCAATACAAACAGCAGAATAAACTGGTACCATTTCAGCAGCATACAAACGGGCAATTCGTACCTTATAATAATAATCGAGGGAGAGGCAGGTCCAATGGTAATTCCAGAGGAAGAAGGAGGTTTAACAGAGACATGGATACTTGCAATTATTGTAAACAATGGGGACATTGGGTTCGAGATTGTGACGTGAGAGTACAGGATGAGGCGATATGGAGATGGAGAGACGGCAATATGGAGATAGAGAGAGGGGGAATTGGAATCCTGCCAACCCGCACCCTAATTCCCAAAATAAACCTAGAGAGGAGACGCCGGGTAATCTATTATGGGGACAATGACATACAACACCGATATGCAGGGAGGAGGTTAAATACATGTGTCAGGTTCGAGCGTGGATGTGGTGTGGAATCAAGCGCAGGACAACAGAGGCTTCGTTCAACAGTCTTTAGTGAAGACACGAAAACAAGACACACGGCTAAATCCAAGCCGGAAGGCAAGCGAACTTTACGCACACTGAGTACAGTTCAAAATACAAAACAAAATGCGCACACTGTGCGGACACTCTCTCTAAACAAACACGAGAGAGAGAAGTACTAGCAGCCCTTGCTGACATAAGAAACAATTACACACAACACATGACAAAACCCAAGAGAACCTATAGGACACATAATTAACACTAACAATGAACAGGTGTACAAACAGACCAAACCAAACAAACATCGAAACATAGAACGGTGGCAGCTAGTACTCCGGAGACGACGACCGCCGAAGCCTGCCCGAACAAGGAGGAGGAGCAGCCTCGGCCGAAACCGTGACAACATGATCAATGCACCACAATAGCCCTTTAGAAATACCACAGTTAAGATTATGTGTATCTGGTAAAATAATTCAATTTCTAATAGATACAGGGGCAACAATGTCATGTTTAAGGCAACAAGATTTAAGGTGTCCTTTAAGTAATCAGAAGGTCCAGTCTATTGGAATTAGTGGAACTCCGCAAATTGATCCTATATCTCTCCCATTTCAAATTGATTTGGAGGATATTAATTTCCAACATTCATTCATAGTAAGCGCTACAACTCTTATGGCGTTAATGGGAAGAGACCTTTTAAGTAAACTTAATGCGACCATTTTTTGTTCACCAGATGGCATCGAAGTACACATTCCGCCAAATTGTGCACATCAATTGTTTTCTAATGGCAATCAACGTACATACAGGGCGAAAACTACATTGTTTAAGGCAGAGTTAGTGACAAAATGATTTACTATGGAAGGGATAAAAAGATTAGTGTCTTGCCATGCAGCAGCGACTGCAATGATAATTCACATGAAAATTGTAAATATGTCTTTTTCGGATAAAGTACTTGAGATAGACACAATGCAGGAAATTCCACAAAATCTTTTCATATCACCACACAGACTTTTATTATTATGGAAAGATACTTCTAATAATATTGTGACTTTTGTATGTGCAGTGAGGAATGATTTTAATGATATTGATGCGTTGATTAATTATTTAAATCAATATATACAGTGAGGGAAAAAAGTATTTGATCACCTGTTGATTTTGTACGTTTGCCCAATGACAAAGAAATGATCAGTCTATAATTTTAATGGTAGGTTTATTTGAATAGTGAGAAAAACGCATGTCAAAAATGTTATAAATTGATTTTCATTTTAATGAGGGAAATAAGTATTTGACCCCTCTGCAAAACATGACTTAGTACTTTGTGGCAAAACCCTTGTTGGTAATCACAGAGGTCAGACATTTCTTGTAGTTGGCCACCAGGTTTGCAAAAATCTCAGGAGGGATTTTGTCCCACTCCTCTTTGCAGATCTTCTCCAAGTCATTAAGGTTTCGAGCCTAACGTTTGGCAACTCGAACTTTCAGCTCCCTCCACAGATTTTCTATGGGATTAAGGTCTGGATACTGGCTAGGCCACTCCAGGACGTTAATGTGCTTCTTCTTGAGCCACTCCTTTGTTGCCTTGGCCGTGTGTTTTGGGTAATTGTCATGCTGGAATACCCATCCACAACCCATTTTCAATGTCCTGGCTGAGGGAAAGAGGTTCTAACCCAAGATTTGACAGTACATGGCCCCGTCCATCGTCCCTTTGATGTGGTATAGTTGTCCTGTCCCCTTAGCAGAAAAACACCCCCAAAGCATAATGTTTCCACCTCCATGTTTGACGGTGGGGATGGTGTTCTTGGGGTCATAGGCAGCATTCCTCCTCCTCCAAACACGGCAAGTTGAGTTGATGCCAAAAAGCTCCATTTTGGTCTCATCTGACCACAACACTATCACCCAGTTCTTCTCTGAATCATTCAGATGTTCATTGGCAAACCTCAGACAGGCCTGTATATGTGCTTTCTTGAGCAGGGGGACCTTGCGGGCGCTGCAGGATTTCAGTCCTTCACGGCGTAATGTGTTACCAATTGTTTTCTTGGTGACTATGGTCCCAGCTGCCTTGAGATCATTGACAAGATCCTTCCGTGTAGTTCTGGGCTGATTCCTCACCGTTCTCATGATCATTGCAACTCCACGAGGTGAGATCTTGCATGGAGTCCCAGGCCGAGGGAGATTAACAGTTATTTTGTGTTTCTTCCATTTGCGAATAATCGCACCAACTGTTGTCACCTTCTCACCAAGCTGCTTGGCGATGGTCTTGTAGCCCATTCCAGCCTTGTGTAGGTCTACAATCTTGTCCCTGACATCCTTGGAGAGCTCTTTGGTCTTGGCCATGGTGGAGAGTTTGGAATCTCATTGATTGATTGCTTCTGTGGACAGGTGTCTTTTATATAGGTAACAAACTGAGATTAGGAGCACTCCCTTTAAGAGTGTGCTCCTAATCTCAGCTCGTTACCTGTATAAAAGACACCTGGAAGCCAGATATCTTTCTGATTGAGAGAGGGGTCAAATACTTATTTCCCTCATTAAAATGCAAAACAATTTATAACATTTTTGACATGCGTTTTCCTGGATTTTTGTGTTATTATTCTGTCTCTCACTGTTCAAATAAACATACCATTAAAATTATAGACTGATCATTTCTTTGTCAGTGGGCAAACGTACAAAATCAGCAGGGGATCAAATACTTTTTTCCCTCACTGTAGACAGGTTAGTCAGCCTGACGTCTACTTCGAAAGTAAGCCTTTTTATGTTAATAATGTTACTTTTGTAGTTCTAAGTGAGGAATTAACAGGGGTCAAGGTTGAATATTAATCTGTTGAAGGAGAGGAAGTATAAATACTTATAATGTCATTAGCGGCAACACGTGCTAACACACCCACCATAGAATACTGCAATGAATTATGGAAAGGGTTGATACCAACATTTTTGGTTCAGAGAGATTTGCAGGCTTATGCAAGTATACAACCAGTGGCAATTAGGACTAAACAGAAAGTAGTACCTCTAACCTGCGTGACGTCAATAGCTAATCATACAATTCTATACAAAATGGGGATGCAAAGGATTGTCCAGATAAAATGATTTTTTTGGATACAAATTTACCATGGCCGGCAACTGATTGCATGGTATGGTATTGTGGAGATCACTTATATACCTACCTTCCACAATATTGGCAAGGTGTTTGCGCCCCTTATTGGATACCAAGGAAAGTGGTATTTGGGGGTGTAGACGCTCCAATTACATGGCCAACGACTTTACCTGAGGATAAGAATGCTGAGTTGGTAGAGAAGGAGGAAGCTCTTATCTATGAGGATATTGATTCGCAAGTCAATTCTATTCACCCCATAGCGTCTAATTTGTGGTACAGAACACTTAAGCAGAAAGTTATGAAATTGACTCAAAATTCATTTTTATGTGTGTTCACTAATTCCCAAATCAACGGAGGATTTATTTCCTTATTGGGCGGTACCACTTCAGGACTCAGAAGGATTGCCAACACTATGCATTCTTGCTTATCAGTATGTATTGAACACTCATCCTGCGATGGGATCACAATCAGTCAGACCAATAATTTTGCCAAATAACATTTACACTGGCAAAACCAATAACATGATCATCAAGAACGATGGGATTCTTCATAAGATGTCTCTGTTATTTATTCTAAAATCTCTGTAAGACAGGAGAATGGTATAGATTTGCATAAGGTTCATTCAACCATATTTGTGATTCCGAAACATTTTCCATCCGTTACTAGATGTCAGATTTTCTATAATAAACATTTAATTCAAGTACCTAGTGATTTATCAATTGTACCCACTAAAGTATCAGCTATGGTAAATGCATCTTCTGTATTGATGTGTGCGTAAAGGGACGACAGAGGGAAGAGTTTTCAGCAATAGATATTGGGTTTTTGAGAGCTTCTCAATGTCTCATGATGTTTAAGGATATGGGGGAAAAATATCGCATTTCGAAAGTGGAAACCCTACCGATTCCAGTTTTTTTGTGGAAATAATATATGGACTAATCTTCCTCCACTATTCAGGGGAATATGTGGATTGTGTACTTTAAACAACCTTCTCTATGTGGTTCAGCCTGTTGAATTTGTCAATACAAACATTACGGGACAAATTAGAAGGGAGACTTCAGAACTTATGGGTTATGTACATTTAAAGATTTCGGATCCGATTGATTTGGCTACTAGATACAACGCAATACCTCAAGATTTTAGAATATTTACACATACTCAGTTAGTTTTTAAGACTATTTTTGGGAATACGGAATTACAATATTCCAATCATTATCTCATAGCATCTGAGATCTGTACAAACGTTTACTAACATGCCAGTGATTCCAGCTAGAGATGTATCAGTCAATATTAATGCAAGGAGGGAGAGTTCAAATTCTTCAACTATATCATCTTATTCAAGTGTAGAGTCCATTGATAATGTTGATTGAGGAATGGGGAATGTGAAGTTGGAACTGTATAACGTTGGATTTAAGGTTTACAGGATTGAAAATGTGGAAACAAGATTACCTCAGTCGATCAGATAGCGCCCCAAGTGACCAGAGAAAAGCTTGGGGTTCCTCTGAATGAACATGGAGAATGGAGACTGAAGTTATTTTTATTGGGATATATTAATCTGACTATATCGTAGACTACATGTAACTTAGAAATTGTCATGAATCAATGTATTTCCTTGGATGATGTCATTACATTTTACATTTACATTTTAGTCATTTAGCAGACGCTCTTATCCAGAGCGACTTACAGGAGCAATTAGGGTTAAGTGCCTTGCTTAAGGGCACATCGACAGATTTTTCACCTAGTCGGCTCGGGGATTAGAACCAGCGACCTTTCGGTTACTGGCACAACGCTCTTACCCACTAAGCTACCTGCCGCCCATGATGTTAAGCATTTATTTCTATGTATGTTTTTCTTAGTAGCATGTCTTAGAGGATGGGTATATTTGAAAATTATGTATACAAGGGTGTCATTTAAAAAATATGTATGGTCTATGTGGGTTTTTCCTTATATATCAGTAAGGTTTTGACTACATAGATATTTAGCGTGAATATATATTAGTTAGTCATGTAATTATCTTTTACTCAGGCCAAATCAATAGAGGTTTGAGATGTTTGATCGTGCATGATCCGGATGACTGAGAATGTATCTCTTTGTTGATTTAAATACATTGCGAATCTGGTTGGATTTAAATATGGAGAATGTAGAGGAGGGATGAATTCTCAGTTATTTGGCATAGTTAGACTCCACGAATATGGGAGAATATATTGTTGTGGAAGTGGAGTGTGGTGTGAATTGTTTGGTTTAAATAATGTTTTGCAACAACAAAAAGAAAGAAAATGAATGATATGACGTTTTTTTATACAGTATTTGTTAATGTCTTTGATCTTATGAGCTGCATGGGATTGAGAGGATGAGGACATTCCATGTATTATTTCTGTCAAGGTGGGTGCCAGAAGGTCTGCATGCCAAGATAGCTTGGGGGCCACTGGTGCTAATCTTAGAAGGAGTACGTGATGGAATATACTGACTAGGGTGCAACATAATACCATATACGATGATGCTATTGTAGGTGAGGAGTGACACTCAATAATGGTTGGCAACTGTTGGATGGAATTGGCTCGAAAAGCATTATATAAACAGAGGTTTTCTATTTAAGTCATTCAGATTACAATAGGCTACGCCCGTACCGCTTGTCATGTGAATCCAGTACTGTAATATTAAATAACTCTGAACCAACTCTCCATCTAAGTGTTTAACTATTCTCTTGCATCCTGAACTCCTCGATACCAGAAAACTCATCATAACAGGGGGTATGCAGAAGATAGCCCTATTTGGTAAAAGACCAAGTCCATATTATGGCAAGAACAGCTCAAATAAGCAAAGAGAAACAACAGTCCATCATTACTTTAAGACATGAAGGTCAGTCAATACGGAACTTTTCAAGAACTTTTCAAGTTTCTTCAAGTGCAGTTGCAAAAACCATCAAACGCTTTGATGAAACTGGCTCTCATGAGGACCACCACAGGAATGGAAGACCCAGAGTCACCTCTGCTGCAGAGGATAAGTTCATTAGAGTTAACCGCCTCAGAAATTGCAGCCCAAATAAATGCTTCTCAGAGTTCAAGTCACAGACACTGTTCAGAGGGGACTGTGTGAATCAGGCCTTCATGGTCGAATTGCTGCAAAGAAACCACTACCAAAGGACACCAATAAGAAGAAGAGACCTGCTTGGGCCAAGAAACACGAGCAATGGACATTAGACCAGATGAAATTTGTCCAAATTGGACATTTTTGGTTCCAACTGCCGTGTCTTTGTGAGATGCGGTATGGGTGAACGGATGATCTCCACATGTGTATTTCCCACCGTAAAGCATGGAGCAGGAGGTGTTATGATGTGGGGGTGCTTTGCTGGTGACACGGTCTGTGATTTATTTAGAATTCAAGGTATACTTAACCAGCATGGCTACCTCAGCATTCTGCAGCGAAATGCCATCCCATCTGGTTTGGGCTTAGTGGGACTATCATTTGTTTTTCAACAGGACAATGACCCAACACACCTCCAGGCTGTGTACGGGCTATTTTACCAAGAAGGAGAGTGATGGAGTGCTGCATCAGATGACCTGGATTCCACAATCCCCCGACCTCAACCCAATTGAGATGGTTTGGGATGAGTCGGACGGCAGAGTGAAGGAAAAGCAACCAACAAGTGCTCAGCATACGTGTGAACTCCTTCAAGACTATTGGAAAAGCATTCCAGGTGAAGCTGGTTGAGAGAATTTTGGTTACTTTTTTGGTTACTACATGATTCCATATGTGTTATTTCATAGTTTTGATGTCTTCACCATTATTCTACAATGTAGAAAATAGAAAAAATAAAGAAACCCTTGAATGAGTAGGTGTGTCCAAACCTTTGACTGGTACTGTATGTTTATATATTTTTCAAATGTCCATTATTTTTGGCGTTTACAGGACAGGTCATGACTTGTATTTTGAAATGAAAAAAAATATTCCCTTCCTGTCATTCTAGTGATAAGGGTCCTTGTTATCTGGGATCCTTAGGACGTCTGTCACGAACGTTGAGAGACGGGTCAGACCAAGGTGCAGCGAGCGATGTGAACATGTTTTTTAATTCAAATAAACATACAACAAAACAATAAACCAACGTAAAGTGAAGTCCAAGGCTATACATAATACAAGCCTAACACAGAAACAAGATCCCACAAACATAGTAGGCAACTGGGCTACCTAAGTATGATCCCCAATCAGAGACAACGAGCGACAGCTGCCTCTGATTGGGAATCACACCCGGCCAAACCCAGAAATACAATTCTAGAGCCTAAACATAGAAAACATCACATAGATTCACACACCCTGACTCCACAAACAAGAGTTCCATACGTCAGGGTGTGACAGTACCCCCACCCCAAAGGTGCGGACTCCGACTGCACAAACCTGACATAACAGGGTAGGGTCCGGGTGGGCATTCCACCTCGGAGGCGGATCCGGCTCTGGGCGTGACGACCTCTCCCTCTGCCTCCCCGTTGCACCCCCGGTCTGGTCTGGACCTCGGCGCGATGCTTCCCCTCTCCTTCCTCCCACGATACACCAAGCCCTGTCTGGACCCTGGTGTGGGAGGTCACGAACCTGGAGAGGGGCTGACGTCTGGGCCTGGATCGGCAATCCTCCTGCGATGCACCAAGCCCTGTCTGGACCCTGGTGTGGGAGGCCCCGACCCTGGAGAGGGGCTGACCGGAGCTGGACTAGGCACCGGTGGAGCGGACTGCTCTGGCTCCGGATTGGAGCCCCCGACCGGAGCGGGATCAGGCACCGGTGGAGCAGGCCGGGCCGGACTGGGAACACGCACCACAGGTCTGGTGCGAGGAGCAGGAACGGGCCGGGCCGGACTGGGAACACGCACCACAGGTCTGGTGTGAGGAGAAGGAACGGGCCGGGCCGGACTGGGGACACGCACCACTGGTCTGGTGCGAGGAGCTGAAACGGGCCGGGCCGGACTGGAGACACGCACCACAGGTCTGGTGCGAGGAGCAGGAATCGGTCGGGCCGGACTGGGGACACGCACCACTGTCCTGGTGCGGGGAGCAGGTATGGGGTGTACCGGGCTGGCGACACGCACCACTGGTTTGGTGCGAGGAGCAGGGACGGCCCGTACTGGACTGGGAACACGCACCACTGGCTTGGTGCGAGGAGCAGGCACGAGGCGTACCGGACTGGGAACCGGCGCTGGAGGTCTACAACTGTACCAGTCCTTTACTCTCCCCGCCCAGTCCTCCTCCGCGCCCAGTCCTCCTCCAACAGCCCCCGTAACATGGTGGCCTCCTCTCCTAACCTGCTGATCCGCCCTTTCACGGCCTCCTGCTGCCTCCTCGTCCACACCGTGTGCCCCCCCCCAAAAAAAATGGAGGTTGCCTCTCGGGTCTCCGTTGTCGGCACTGTTGGTGCCGTTTCTCCTCTCCTACCTGGGCTTCCTCCTTCATCGCCTTCCGATAACGGACGGCCTCCTCCTCTGTAATTCTCCCCCAACCGAGGAGGACATCTACTAATATTACCTCCTGTTGAGTCCCATGTGTTTGCTCCTTCTCGGCACGCTGCTTGGTCCTTGTTTGGTGGGATCTTCTGTCACGTTCGTTGAATGACGGGTCAGACTAAGGCGCAGCGTGATATGCGTACATGTTTATTGACAACGAATAAACAACCGACAAAACAACAAAGGAAACGTGAAGTCCAAGGTAGCACACACAACATACCTTACACGGAACAAGACAGCTGTCTCTGATTGGGAACCACACCGGCCAACATAGATATACACATACTAGATCCCACACATAGAAAAAGCACAACAAGGAATATACACACCCTGACTCAACATATAAGAGTCCCCTGAGTCAGGGCGTGACACCCACAAACATAGTTGGCAACTGGGCTACCTAAGTATGATCCCCAATCAGAGACAACGAGCGACAGCTGCCTCTGATTGGGAACCATACCTGGCCAAGCATAGAAATATACATCCTAGATCGTAAACATAGAAATAATAACATAGAACTTCCACACCCTGACTCAACTAACAAGAGTTCTATACGTCAGGGCGTGACACCGTCCCAACTATGATGTTACCCCATTGAAGTTGAAATGTAAAATGGTTATGGTAAGGGGTAATGTAAGGTTAGGGTATGGATGCCCCAAGGAACCAGAATAGCACTAACCCTGTGGTCAGCACAGTGGCTACGATCCGATCCTGCACATTTGCCAGACAAACTTCCCAGGTAGCACAAACCTCTGGCCCACATCAACTTGGAACATGGTGGAGGGAAATCAATTACAGGTCAGTTTCAAATTTCAATCACCCAAATAATTGAATATTGTCCGACTGTCTACTCAAGGAAGTAGCATAGTAGCCAACGTCATCTAGCTGAGGCAGAGATGGGCTAGCTAGCTAACATTATATGGAATTATAATGATGACTGAACTACGTGAGTTTGTATTTTGAATGTTGTGTGCGCACATTGAGATTTGTGGTTGTATGATTCGCAAATGTGTAATTTAATTTTACAAGCTTGTATCATGAGGTGTGAAAGGTTTAACAACAGTCGCAAACATGTAACTTGTCATTTGAATACATTCAATAAGATTTGCAAGTATAATTTGACTTTCTGAATTATTACAAGTCCATTTACGAGTATGAATATTCTGCTGTGAATCAAAAATACACTTGCAGTTTTTGAAGCTTAGCGCGCTCGGAGTTCTGTCACTGTTGTCACCTTACCAAGAGATTTGTAAGCTTGTAAAACATTTAGTAAATTTTTAGAAAAATATTTGCAAGTGAAAATGTGATTTGCGCTCTGGGGGCAGGACATTTTACTTCTGACCAATCAGTTCCCTCTGCCAACATCACAACTGCTTAACCATTGGCTGGTTTGTTCCATCAATCAAATCTCAGGAAGTAGCTCCCCACATGAGCAAGAAAGGATGAGGTAAGTTAAACAAAAACGATCTACTTGAAAGTAATCGTCTCTCTTATCTGTGTCCATCAATGTATTTATTTTTATGTGAAAAAGCATGACAGTAGTTTGCTTGTCATGTGTAATATAATGGTACATTTCAGACGAAATCCAGACCAGCCATTGCATTGACAGCCGCTATTGCATTAGCTTGCTGGCCTCTGACAACAACTGGCTAGCTTTATCAGGCAGTTTTGGATGCGAGGGGAAAACCAATATATTTGCTAGTTAGTTAACCATAGCTTGATAGCTAAGTTGAAACTGCTGGGGGAAAGCTAGCTAGCTAACTCCCACCATCATCACTGTAGTGTAGCTAAGTTAATGTTAGCTAGGTTTATAGAAAATAAAACACATATACAGTTGAAGTCGAAAGTTTACATAAACCTTAGCCAAATACATTTAAACTCAGTTTTTCACAATCCCTGACATTTAATCCTAGTAAAATGTCCCTGTCTTAGGTCAGTTAGGATCACCATTTTATTTTAAGAATGTGAAATGTCAGAATAATAGTAGAGAGTGATTTATTTCAGCATTTATTTCTTTCATCACATTCCCAGTGGGTCAGAAGTTTACATACACTCAATTAGTATTTGGTAGCATTGCCTTTAAATTGTTTAACTTGGGTCAAACGTTTCGGGTAGCCTTCCACAAGCTTCTCACAATAAGTTGGGTGAATTTTGACCCATTCCTCCTGACAGAGCTGATGTAACTGAATCAGGTTTGTAGGCCTCCTTGCTCGCACACGCTTTTTCAGTTCTGCCCACAAATGTTCTATAGGATTGAGGTCAGGGCTTTGTGAAATTGTGGCCACTCCAATACCTTGACTTTGTTGTCCTTAAGCCATTTTGCCACAACTTTGGACGTATGCTTGGGGTCATTGTCCATTTGGAAGACCCATTTGCGACCAAGCTTTAACTTCCTGACTGATGTCTTGAGATGTTGCTTCAATATATCCACATAATCTTCCTTCCTCATGATGCCATCTATTTTGTGCACCAGTCTCTCCTGCAGCAAAGCACCACCACAGCATGATGCTGCCACCCCCATGCTTCACGGTTGGGATGGTGTTCTTCGGCTTGCCATCCTCCCCCTTTTTCCTCCAAAAAGTTATATTTTTGTTTCATCAGACCAGAAGACATTTCTCCAAAAAGTACGATCTTTGTCCCCATGTGCAGTTGCAAACCGTAGTCTGGCTTTTTTATGGCGGTTTTGGAGCAGTGGCTTCTTCCTTGCTGAGCGGCCTTTCAGGTTATGTCGATATAGGACTCGTTTTACTGTGGATATAGATACTTTTGTACCTGTTTCCTCCAGCATCTTCACAAGGTCCTTTGCTGTAGTTCTGGGATTGATTTGCACTTTTTGCACCTAAGTACGTTCATCTCTAGGAGACAGAACGCGTCTCCTTCCTGTGCCGTATGACGGTTGCATGGTCCCATGGTGTTTATACTTCCATACTATTGTTTGTACAGATGAACGTGGTACCTTCAGGCATTTGGAAATTGCTCCCAAGGATGAACCAGACTTGTGGAGGTCTCCCATTATTTTCTGAGATCTTGGCTGATTTATTTTGATTTTCCCATGATGTCAAGCAAAGAGGCACTGAGTTTGAAGGTAGGCCTTGAAATACATCCACAGGTACACCTCCAATTGACTCAAATTATGTCAATTAGCCTATCCGAAGCTTCTAAAGCCTTGACATCATTTTCTGGAATTTTCCAAGCTGTTTAAAGGCACAGTCAACTTAGTGTATGTCAACTTCTGACCCACTGGAATTGTGATACAGTGAATTATAAGTGAAATAATCTGTCTGTAAACAATTGTTGGGAAAATGACTTGTGTCATGCACAAAGTAGATGGACCCTAGAGGTATTAGTCAATGCTTATGAACTGGATATTGTATTTTAATTGCCCATTCATCTCAATGACACTAACAAAATGGTTGGATTGTTTTGCAACGTGCAGTGAATGCTAACACAGCTTTGGTGGTGAAACGTACGTAATGTATTTATTGTCTTTTTCAAAGCTGATCTGATTGGTAAAAATACAAATTGGTGAAAAAAATATCAGATTTGGGCTGCCTATCTAAACGCAGCCTATTTGTCATATTCTTCAGTCTTTTAGTTTGCACACCTGTGTGATGTCCTTTAAACATGAATAAAAATGTTTTTGAATCATAAGCTCTAAGGGTTGTCTTGATGGATAAAGTCTGTATGTTGTCAGATGTTTAAGTTACCGTAGCAGTTAGTAAAAATGAGAACAGGCGAAGAAACAGTTATTGTTTTGTAACCTATTAAAAAATGAACGAGTAGTTTATACAAAACGTTATTGCATTTGGTGGCCATTCCCCAAATTTGACAATTTAAAGCCTTGATAGTTGCATCCCTCTGCGATCTGTCGATAGCTGGTAACATGGTGGCAGGTTTTTTGATGTGCTGCTCAAGAGTGCCATGGCCCAGCAGACTCACCTGGGAATAAAGGGATGGACGCGTTAGTTTTGATAAAGATCTGGGAGACTTAGTGGGAAGAGAGCGCATGAGTTTTGGATTGAGTACAGTAAATCCAATCCAACCAGTGGCCCTGGATAATATGCTATATGTCATCACACAGACAGACAACCATAATGAAGGATGTTTACATAGTGCATAAAATATATTACCACCAGCGGAGCTTACTTTTCTGTGCTCTGGGGGGCTTGTGTTGTGCTGTTCGTAAGAAAAGTTGCAAAGACTATCCAATCAATTAAAAACGTAGAACAGTGTTTTCCCCCACCAAACATTCAACTAATTGTGGTCTAAATTGAACAAAATCTTGCACACAGTTCAGTCCCCTGGGGCAGAAATCACCCTTCTCTGTATTATTGAATGAGCTTCCCAAGTTACAAGTTTAGTGACAATTATGCATGATAGAAATAGAGTCACACATGTTATTCTCTATCTAACCTTGTGAATAAACTCCAAGAACAAGATTATTTCCCTAGTGGCTGGGAGGTTCCCAAGTTCTTTAGATCTGTCTGGGTGTTAGGGATGTGCTTCAACCTGAGAAAAAGAGCAGAGAGGGGGAAGAAATTAACCTCACTGCTCAAATTTCAGTGCTGGTTCAAGTTGCTGAGAACCCCAACTACTTTTAATGTGCCATCATTTTGTAAACAGTTTTACATATTCATAAGCTTGATCAAATTGTCACCAGTTTAATTTTAGCTAGCTAATCTGTTTGCAATGAAATTGATGGGCATTTTTCTTGCTAACTTTTTCAGTTACCAATTAATCAATAAACAGGCAGTGGAATGTAGTTTGACAAGTGTTCAAAAGTCAGTATCAAGATGTGTGTCACCATCCAGGCCCTTGTCTGATAGGGAGATGACAATAAATACATTACGGGAAAAAAGTATTTGATCCCCTGCTGATTTTGTACGTTTGCCCACTGACAAAGACATGATCAGTCTATAATTTTAATGGTAGGTTTATTTGAACAGTGAGAAACAGAATAACAACAAAAAAATCCAGAAAAACTAATGTCAAAAATGTTATGAATTGATTTGCATTTTAATTAGGGAAATAAGTATTTGACCCCTCTGCAAAACATGACTTAGTACTTGGTGGCAAAACCCTTGTTGACAATCACAGAGGTCAGACGTTTCTTGTAGTTGGCCACCAGGTTTGCACATATCTCAGGAGGGATTTTGTCCCACTCCTCTTTGCAGATCTTCTCCAAGTCATTAAGGTGTCGAGCCTGACGTTTGACAACTCGAACCTTCAGCTCCCTCCACAGATTTTCTATGGGATTAAGGTCTGGAGACTGGCTAGGCCACTCCAGGACCTTAATGTGCTTCTTCTTGAGCCACTCCTTTGTTGCCTTGGCCATGTGTTTTGGGTCATTGCCATGACCCATTTTCAATGCCCTGGCTGAGGGAAGGAGGTTCTCACCCAAGATTTGACAGTACATGGCCCTGTCCATCGATCCCTTTGATGCGGTGAAGTTGTCCTGTCCCCTTAGCAGAAAAACACCCCCAAAGCATAATGTTTCCACCTCCATGTTTGACGGTGGGGATGGTGTTCTTGGGGTCATAGGCAGCATTCCTCCTCCTCCAAACACGGCGAGTTGAGTTGATGGCAAAGAGCTCGATTTTGGTTTCATCTGACCACAACACTTTCACCCAGTTCTCCTCTGAATCATTCAGATGTTCATTGGCAAACTTCAGACGGCCCTGTATATGTGCTTTCTTGAGCAGGGGGACCTTGCAGGCGCTGCAGGATTTCAGTCCTTCACGGCGTAGTGTGTTACCAATTGTTTTCTTGGTGACTATGGTCCCAGCTGCCTTGAGATCATTGACAAGATCCTCCCGTGTAGTTCTGGGCTTATTCCTCACCGTTCTCATAATCATTGCAACTCCACGAGGTGAGATCTTGCATGGAGCCCCAGGCCGAGGGAGATTGACAGTTATTTTGTGTTTCTTCCATTTGCGAATAATCGCACCAACTGTTGTCTCCTTCTCACCAAGCTGCTTGGCGATGGTCTTGTAGCCCATTCCAGCCTTGTGTAGGTCTACAATCTTGTCCCTGACATCCTTGGAGAGCTCTTTGGTCTTGGCCATGGTGGAGAGTTTGGAATCTGATTGATTGATTGCTTCTGTGGACAGGTGTCTTTTATATAGGTAACAAGCTGAGATTAGAAGCACTCCCTTTAAGAGTGTGCTCCTAATCTCAGCTCGTTCCCTGTATAAAAGACACCTGGGAGCCAGAAATCTTTCTGATTGAGAGGGGGTCAAATACTTATTTCCCTCATTAAAATGCAAATCAATTTATAACATTTTTGACATGTGTTTTTCTGGATTTTTTGGTTGTTATTCTGTCTCTCACTGTTGAAATAAACATACCATTAAAATTATAGACTGATAATTTCTTTGTCAGTGGGCAAACGTACAAAATCAGCAGAGGATCAAATACTTTTTTCCCTCACTGTATGTACGTTTCACCACCAAAGCCGTGTTAGCATTTACTTCAAGTTGCTGAACAATCCAACCATTTTGTTAGTGTCATTGATTTAAATGGGTTATTCAAATACAATATCCAGTTCATAAGTGTTGACTGTAATACCTCTATGTCCTTTGGTGGTCTGGCAGCATGCTGCTTTCCAGTGATCTTACTCCCTCTCCACCTGAAATGTAATAACAACAAAAACATGAATAACAATAATTTGCCAGTCAGTCACATGACAAACTAGGTTAATTAAACACCCAAGTAAATGTGCACATCAGTCAAATGATACCCAACCAGGCTAATTTGTCTATTTGTCTTTTAGCAGTCAAATTGGGAGGGGCACTTTTCTTGCCAACTTTATTTGTCACCAATTAATCAATAAACAGGCAGTGGAATGAAGAAGTTTGACAAGTGTTCAAAAGTTAGTGACAAGTTTTTAAAATATAGTCTCAAATATACGTTTTATTTTCTAGCAACCTAGCTAACATTAGCTACACTGCAGTGATGATGATGGTAGGAGTTACCTAGCTACAGTAGCTAACGTTAGCTTTCCCCCAGCAGTTTCAATTTAGCTATCTAGCTAATGGCATTTATAATCAACTATATCAATCAGATGGATAGCTAATTAGCAAATTTATTAATTTTCCCCTCGCATCTAAAGCTGTCTGATAAAGCTATCCAGCTGATAGTAAAGCTAGCATGAAAGTCAGAGGCCAGCTTACGCAATCGCGACTGTCAATGCAATGGCTGGTCTGGAGTTTGTCTGAAATGTACCGTTTATATTTCACATGATAAGCAAACTACTGTTATGCCTTTTCACACAAAAAAAGAAACAAAGAACACAGATAAAAGAGACGATTGTTTTCGTTTCATTTACCTCATGCTCTCTTGCTCATGTGGGGAGCTACTTCCTGAGATTTGATTGATGGAACAATCCAGCCAATGGTTAGGTGGTTGTGGTTTTGGCAGAGGGAACTGATTGGTAAGGAGTAAAAGGTCCTGCCCCCAGAGCACAAATCACATTTTCACTTGCAAATATCTTTCTACAAACTTACAAAACATTTTACAAGGTTACAAATCTCTTGGTAATGAACTCCGAGCAAGTGCAGATTCAAAATCTGCAAGTGTATTTTTGATTCACAGCAAAATATTCATACTCATAAATGGACTTAATAAATTATACTTGCAAATCTTATTGAATGTATTCAAATGTCAACTTACAAGTTTGCGACCCTTGTTAAATCTTTCACACATGATACAAGCTTGCAAATTAAATTACACATTTCGAATCGTACTTGCAACCACGAATCTCAATGTGCGACCACGAAATTCAAAATACAAACTCACGTAGTTCTGTCATCATTATAATTCCATAACGTTACTGCATGTAATTCCAGCTGGCTAGCTACCTAACGTTGGCTACATTGAAAATACTACATAGATTGAATACTACTTTAACGCTTGCAGATAACCTACAGCACGAAGTTGAGTCACTCAGCTACTAGCTATGATACTAGCTAGCTAATAGAATTACCATATGGAGTGAATTTGGATAGCCACATGGCTGATCAAAAAGTGCAATGATAAGAATACATCCATTGAAGGGACAATCTGCAGTTTAAACAATAAAATAGCAGAAACCCTTCCACAATTTCAGTAAACTGCTGAGGGAGGGGGTCTGGAGAAATGTAACCACTCTCAAATTCATATACAGAGCTGAGGATTGGTCATCCATGATGGTATACAAATTATACTTTAAACCATGATTTGAGGCTTCAATGTGTTTACAGTTATACAGTTTCCAAACATTGGAGTAAAACAATGTTATATTGGGTTCTAATGGGGTATGACAGTTTAACTAAGCTCATGCGGCAAATAAGTTATACTCTTTGTGAACCAATGGATAATTGTTTTAAAACCCCTCAACAAAACCTTCAACAAAACCCCTGACCTCTGTTTGAACATTTAATAAGGAGGCCACAGTCAACTTAGGCATTCTCACCAATGTTCCCTCAAAGCGGCACACTTACGCGGATGCGCAGCTCCCCCCAGGCTGCAAAGCAGAAGAAATATCAGCCTACGCAGAGAAGCACAAGATTGAACTTCACTCAACTATCTAGAATTTTCCCCTTTAGTTAACACTATCATCATTTCGCTCTACTGCGGGAATTGTGCTCAAATCAACGCAATATTAGCCACTTTCAATGTTACATACCGAAACTAACTCTGCAAGAGATTTTCTTGTAGGCAGAGCGCATTGGAGTAGGATTCTATTGCATTGACAGGCACGACTCAGGCCCGTACTCTACACAGACTGGTGCGCCATAACCAATCAGAGCTGCAGTAGGCCTATATGCAAATAGCCATTGCCATAAATTGATCTGTGCCATTCACTTTGAACTGGACTGTGTTTACAGCATGAGCGGTCATTTGTTAATATTCTTTGCTAGTTAGTGAGTTATTAGCCCAGTTATAGTTAATTTCTAGTCAACAATTGGGGAGTGGTTGCTTCCTACAAGAGCACAAAATATGTGCATTTCTAGACATCTTTGAAAAGCGAGTCAGTTAAAGAGATTTGTATGTCTTAAAGGGGCAGAGTTGTATTTTGAGACTGTCTGATTCTTTGTAATAATGGTTTGGGAATAATAATTAATTTTATATTGTAAAGTGGTTTCTTGCATCAACCAACATTTTCAGTAACCTCCTTGTCTGAAAGAAAAGTGGATAAACAGGTTAATGTCAAGCCCTGCATGTTTTCTTTAAGTCTCATGGAATGTAGGCTTACATAGAACACCACACATTTGCTGCTACCGTAGGCTGAATGATAGAACAGCTATTTCCATGTTAAAATGTTATGGGATGCATTTTTCTCCATTGTTTTTTTATGGTTGGCCACTGTTAAAACTTAAAGTGGGTACAGCCTCAGTGTTCACAGTAAACGCACGCCAGAAGCTGCACAGAATTTTCACAATGTTCAAGATTGTGCTCAGCAGACCTGAAATTTGCTCAGTGCTGAAAAAAATTAGAGGGAACATTCCTCCTCACTATCATTGCAATGACAAATCATTAACACCAGAAAGCTGTCCTCCTTCCATCTCAAAAACATTGCCAGAATCCACCTATTCATCTCCTTCACACATACTGAAAGGCTAATCCATGGAGTCATACTTGATTACTGCAATAGCCTCCTTTATGGTCTTGCTTCCCACCTATGTAACAGTCTCCAACATGTGTACAACTGCCTAGTGTCCCTACTTTACTTCATAGCAGGTGTTAATTAGCTAGACAGTTGAGTAATCTATCACTCACATTGATGAATAGAGAGAGGAAGTGCAGCCAGAGCCAGCCATCAGCAGCCTCAAGCGAAAGCACCGTCAACCAGCAGCAGCAACTTCAAGCAACTTCAACTTTAAGCCAAGAGATTTGCTGCTGTCCCAGCGAAAGTTATTACACCCAAAAGTGTAAATCTTTAGTTTTATCTGTAGCCTGGGCCAGCAGCAGATCTCCAAACTCCCAAAGGTTGTGAGGAGCTAAAACTACTGATTGCCAGTTTGGGGAAGAGGGTCATAACCTTACCAGAAGACAGCAACCACAGTGAGGTGAAGTTACATATCATCATTAATTGGGAAATGAACAGAAAACGTTTTATGTAGCCCATTTGTTAAAAACATAATAAATATTGAGTATTCATCAATTTAATGTTGCAAATGCTATAAAATACTACAACAGTCCTCAACATGGAAATAGGTTTAACCCGGTGAGCCCCAAAGCATCGGCCTAAGATATTTATTTTGATGATATCATATACAATTTGTGTTCCTTTTCTTCTATTACTTTACTCAGAACTGAGAAATAATCTGGCTTTATAGGCCATATGTACTCTTAATCTCCACCTGTTACAGACAGAAAAGTATGGGCCACCCCTCTGAGCCTGGTTCCTCTCTGGGTTTCTTCATAGGAGCCTTTAAATGGGGGTTTTCCTAACCACTGTGCACTGTGCTTTTACTTCTGCTTAGCTTGCTCTTTGGGGACTATGCTGGGTTACTTTAAACTCTTTGTGACAACAGCTGTTGTGAAAAGGGCTATATAAGAAATGTGATTTCATTACATTTGTAAATCTCCTTTGTTTCCCAACCTAATTTCATAGGTACTGTAGACCTTCTCTTTCACGTGTGGTTTAAAGCACCTTTCAAAACTCATTAGCCTAATAATTTATTTTGCTTTTTGACTTGAGTCAGATTAAAAATAACATTCATGGTTATGTTTAAAAAAAATCTGAAACCTTGTCTCAAGCAAAGCCTTACATGGCACCAGCTGTCGTCAAAATATACTGTTTTATAGAGGCTACAAAGTGTATTTTCTTGATCAGGCAGTAACATTTCAAGTGTAAGTAATGTATACTGTGTTTTCAGATTTCCACTTCAGGAAGTTCCCCAAAATGGAGGCTTTGTCTGGTGGTTGGCTGCTCTACAAGGCAACAGGTAATTTGATGATTGAATCCTGCTTAAACCTCTTAAGGATCTGACCCTTTTTTTCAATTGTCGCCTAAAATGACATACCCAAATCTAACTGCCTGTAGCTCAGGACATGAAGAAAGGATATGCATATTCTTGATACCATTTGAAAGGAAACACTTTGAAGTTTGTGGAAATGTGAAATTAATGTAGGAGAATATAACACATTAGATCTGGTAAGAAACATTCATTTTCTATATACACTGCTCAAAAAAATAAAGGGAACACTAAAATAACACATCCTAGATCTGAATGAATGAAATAATCTTATTAAATACTTTTTTCTTTACATAGTTGAATGTGCTGACAACAAAATCACACAAAAATTATCAATGGAAATCAAATGTATCAACCCATGGAGGTCTGGATTTGGAGTCACCCTCAAAATTAAAGTGGAAAACCACACTACAGGCTGATCCAACTTTGATGTAATGTCCTTGAGGCTCAGTAGTGTGTGTGGCCTCGACGTGCCTGTATGACCTCCCTACAACGCCTGGGCATGCTCCTGATGAGGTGGCGGATGGTCTCCTGAGGGATCTCCTCCCAGACCTGGACTAAAGCATCCTCCAACTCCTGGACAGTCTGTGGTGCAACGTGACGTTGGTGGATGGAGCGAGACATGATGTCCCAGATGTGCTCAATTGGATTCAGGTCTGGGGAACTGGCGGGCCAGTCCATAGCATCAATGCCTTCCTCTTGCAGGAACTGCTGACACAATCCAGCCACATGAGGTCTAGCATTGTCTTGCATTAGGAGGAATCCAGGGCCAACCGCACCAGCATATGGTCTCACAAGGGGTCTGAGGATCTCATCTCGGTACCTAATGGCAGTCAGGCTACCTCTGGCGAGCACATGGAGGGCTGTGCGGCTCCCCAAAGAAATGCCACCCCACACCATGACTGACCCACCGCCAAACCGATCATGCTGGAGGATGTTGCAGGCAGCAGAACGTTCTCCACGGCATCTCCAGACTCTGTCACGTCTGTCACATGTGCTCAGTGTGAACCTGCTTTCATCTGTGAAGAGCACAGGGCGCCAGTGGCGAATTTGCCAATCTTGGTGTTCTCTGGCAAATGCCAAACGTCCTGCACGGTGTTGGGCTGTAAGCACAACCCCCACCTGTGGACGTCGGGCCCTCATACCACCCTCATGGAGTCTGTTTCTGACCGTTTGAGCAGACACATGCACATTTGTGGCCTGCTGGAGGTCATTTTGCAGGGCTCTGGCAGTGCTCCTCCTGCTCCTCCTTGCACAAAGGCGGAGGTAGCAGTCCTGCTGCTGGGTTGTTGCCCTCCTACGGCCTCCTCCACGTCTCCTGATGTACTGGCCTGTCTCCTGGTAGCGCCTCCATGCTCTGGACACTACGCTGACAGACACAGCAAACATTCTTGCCACAGCTCGCATTGATGTGCCATCCTGGATGAGCTACACTACCTGAGCCACTTGTGTGGGTTGTAGACTCCGTCTCATGCTACCACTAGAGTGAAAGCACCGCCAGCATTCAAAAGTGACCAAAACATCAGCCAGGAAGCATAGGAACTGAGAAGTGGTCTGTGGTCACCACCTGCAGAACCACTCCTTTATTGGGGGTGTCTTGCTAATTGCCTATAATTTCCACCTGTTGTCTATTCCATTTGCACAACAGCATGTGACATTTATTGTCAATCAGTGTTGCTTCCTAAGTGGACAGTTTGATTTCACAGAAGTGTGATTGACATCGAGTTACATTGTGTTGTTTAAGTGTTCCCTTTATTTTTTTGAGCAGTGTATATTTTGTATCATCTTTGAAATGCAAGAGATTTTGGCCACTAGATGGAAGCTGTGTGTGTGCAAAGTTTCAGATTGTTCCAGTGAAGCGTTGCAATACTGGACTATTTTGTATCAATTCTGCCCAAATGTGCCGAATTGGTCAATTGATACATTTTCAAGTACATACCTATAGAGAACATACAAAAATGATATGGTAAGTTTACACACTCCCAGGAATGTCATACATGATGGATCATTAGTTTATACACTAACTTTCACATATCTAGATGGCCAACAGTCTTGAAGGAGTTCCCACATATGCTGAGCACTTGTTGGCTGCTTTTCCTTCACTCTGCGGTCCGACTCATCCCAAACCATCTCAATTGGGTTGAGGTTGGGGGATTGTGGAGGCCAGGTCATCTGATGCAGCACTCCATCACTCTCCTTCTTGGTAAAATAGCCCTTAAACAGCCTGGAGGTGTGTTGGGTAATTGTCCTGTTGAAAAACAAATGATAGTCCCACTAAGCCCAAACCAGATGGGATGGCATATCGCTGCAGAATGCTGTGGTAGCCATGCTGGTTAAGTGTGCCTAGAATTCTAAATAAATCACAGACAGTGTCACCAGCTAAAATAAAACACACCATAACACCTCCACCTCCATGCTTTACGGTGGGAAATACACATACGGAGATCATCCGTTCACCCACACTGCGTCTCAAAAAGACACGGCGGTTGGAACCAAAATTCTCCAATTTGGACTCCAGACCAAAGGACACATTTCCACCGGTCTAATGTACATTGCTCGTGTTTCTTGGCCCAAGCAAGTCTTTTCCTCTTATTGGTGTCCTTTAGTAGTGTTTTTTTTTTGCAGCAATTCGACAATGAAGGCCTGATTCACACAGTCCCCTCTGAACAGTTGATGTTGAGATATGTCTGTTACTTGAACATTTATTTGGGCTGCAATTTCTGAGGCTGGTAACTCTGATGAACTTATCCTCTGCAGCAGAGGTAACTCTGGGTCTTCCATTCCTGTGGCGATCCTCATGAGAGCCAGTTTCATCATAGCGCTTGATGGTGTTTGCGACTGCACTTGAAGAAACTTTAAAAGTTATTGAAATGTTCCGTATTGACTGACATTCATGTCTTAAAGTAATGATGGACTGTCGTTTCTCTTTGCTTATTTGAGCTGTTCTTGCCATAATATGGACTTGGTCTTTTACCAAATAGAGCTATCTTCTGTATACCACCCCTACCTTGTCACAACACAACTGATAGGCTCAAACGCATTAAGAAGGAAATAAATTCCACAAATTAACTTTTAAGAAGGTACACCTGTTAATTGAAATGCATTCCAGGTGACTACCTCATGAAGCTGGTTCAGAGAATGCCAAGTGTGTGCAAAGCTGTCATCAAGGCAAAGGGTGAGTACTTTGAAGAATCAAAAATATAAAATATAGGCTATTTTGATTTGTTTAACACTTTTGTGGTTACTACATGATGAGGTGTTATTTCATAGTTTTGATGTTTTCGCTATTATTCTAGAATGTAGAAAATAGTAAAAATGAATAAAACCCCTTGAATGAGTAGGTGTTCTTGTCACGACTTCCTCCAAAGCTGCCTCCTCTCCTGGTTCGGGCAGGCTTCGGCGTTCGTCGTCACCGGCCTTCTAGCCACTGCCGCTCCTCATCTCATCATTCCATTTGTTTTGTCTTGTTTATTACACACACCTGGTTCATATTCCCTCATCAGTACCTGTATAAGTGTGTGATTGTTTATTGTGAGGATAGTGAAGCTCGGTTGAGCTCCTTGTATTTTTGAATCACCGGGTTATTTTCCCTGTGTGCCTTGTTGGTTCCAGTGCGCCTGTTTTGCGCACTGGACTGTTTTGACGCATTACTGCGTGACTGTATTCCGGAATAAATCCTGTTATTCTGTGATTTACCCTCCTGTGCCTGACTCCTTCAAATCATCCATCACAGAATCACATACCTGCCATGGAGTCAGCAGGAGAGGAGCGCATGCCTGGAGTCGTGGCACGGGTCCGGGAGCATTCGACGATGCTAGCCAGCTTGGGAGAAGCGATGGATCGAGTTCTCCAGGTCGTCCAACGCTTGGAGAGGAGAGGACCCGATCTGTCGGGACCAGCTGGGCGACCGGATCCACCCACCCACACCCAAGCACCCAGAGGGATCCATATATCCCGACCACAGGATTTCTACGGGACAGCTGCTCTTCCTCCTCCAACTGGACCTATACTATTCAAACATCAGCCCGCTCCAATCGGAGCGGGAGAAGTTGTCCGCCCTCATCTTCTGCCTCTCGGGGGAAAGCCCTGGAGTGGGCCAACGCGGTCTGGAGTGAAGGAGGAGCCGCGTTGGACAACTACTGGGAGTTCGCTCGCCTCTTTCGGGCTGTCTTCGATCACCCGCCCGAGGGTAGAGAGCCAGGCGAGCGGCTGGTCCACCTGAGGCAGGGGACGAGGACCGCACAGGACTTCGTCCTGGAGTTCCGGAATCTAGCAGCTGGGTCTGGGTGGAATGAGTGGGCCCTCATCGACCACTTCCGGTGCCATCTATGGGAGGACGTCTGAAGGGAGCTAGCCTGCTGGGACACCATGTTGTCCTTCACTCAACTGGTGGACATGGCCATCCGGTTGGACAACCTGCTGGCGGCCAGAGGACGTCCTGGAGGGGGCCTGCCCGTTCCACCCCCAACAAGGATCACGAGCTGATGGAGCTGGGTGGAGCGGCGATCCGGGAGAGCGGAGGACGACAGCGCCAGTGTCACTCTGGTGGCACAAGAGGACATTTCACTGCACGCTGTCATCAGCGTTCTTTTGGGTCTGGAGGCGGCAGGCAGGGCACTCTTGCGTCACCCCAGGTATCGAACACCCACACTCGTTCAGAGCCCTCTGCTGCACACTTTACCCTACCCATCCATTTTCCTGATTACATTGTAGTTCCCCAGTGTAAGGCTCTGGTTGATTCAGGCGCAGCTGGGAACTTTATGAACAGGTCATTTTCACATAGTCTAGGCATTACATTGGTTCCCCTATCCATTCCACTCCCCATTAGAGCACTTGACAGTCGACCATTAGGGTCCTGGTCCATTAGGGAGGTTACAGCACCAGTCACTATGGTTATGCACGAGACTCATCGAGAGCAAGTCACTTTTTTTATTATTAAATCTCCTGATTTCCCTGTTGTGTTAGCTCTTCCCTGGTTAGCACTCCACAACCCCACCTTTTCATGGCCGCAGAGGGTTCTCACGGGTGGTCGCGAGAGTGTCAGGGTAGGTGTCTAGGTGTTTCCGTTGGTGCAACCAAGGTGGAAAGTCCAGACAGTACCTCCACCGTGCGCATCCCCCCCGAATACCTCGATTTGGCGCACACGTTTTACAAAACGCAGGCGACATATTACCACCTCATCAGGCGGGGGATTGCATTACGAATACCTGGTGATGCCTTACGGTTTGATGAATGCTCCACCCGTCTTCCAGTCCTTTGTGAACGAGGTGTTTCGGGACATGTTTGGTGGCGGTGTAGTGGTCTACATCGATGACATTCTGGTGTATTCCGCTACGCGCGCCAAGCATGTGTCCCTGGTTCTCAAAGTGCTGGCCCGACTGTTGGAACATTACCTTTATGCCAAGGCAGAAAAGTGTCTGTTTTTCCAACAGTTTGTCTCCTTCCTTGGATACTGCATTACCACCTCATGTGTTGAGATGGAGGAAGATCGCATTTCAGCCGTGCGTAATTGATCGACTCCAACCACGGTGAAGGAGGTGCAGCGCTTTATTGGCTTTGCCAACTACTATCGGAGGTTTATCTGGGGCTTTGGCAAGGTCACAGCTCCCATCACATCTCTGTTGAAGGGTGGGCCGTACCGGCTCCGCTGGTCTGCTGAGGCTGACAGGGCCTTCAGTAACCTGAGGGGTCTGTTCACCTCAGCCCCGGTACTGGCCCACCCCGATCCATCACTACCGTTCGTAGTGGAGGTGGATGCGTCCGAGGTAGGGATAGGCGTGATCCTATCACAACCCTTGGGCACGCCACCCAAGCTCCGCCCCTGTGCCTTCTTCTCCAAGAAGCTCAGCCTGGCGGAGCAGAACTACGACGTTGGTGATCAGGAGCTGTTGGCCCTGACCGTGTGGAGGCACTGGCTCGAAGGGGCGAAACACCCTTTCCTCGTCTGGACGGACCACCGTAACCTGGAGTACATCCGGGCAGCGAGGAGGCTATACTCTCGCCAGGCCAGGTGGGCCCTATTCTTCACCTGGTTTGATGTTACACTATCATACATCTCGTATGAAGAACGTGAAGGCAGACGCACTGTCACGGCTATACGACACAGAGGAGAGGCCCAGAGACAACACCCCCATACTCCCGGCCTACTGCATTGTGGCGCCGGTAGTATGGGCGATGGACGCGGATATAGAGCAGGCGTTACGCACACAGCCATCTCCACCTCAGTGTCCAGCTGGGCTGCAGTACATGCCTGCTCTTGTCCGTGACCGTCTGATCTATTGGGCACACACGTCCCTGTCCTCTGGTCACACAGGTATTGGCCGTACAGTGCACTGCATGACCAGAAAGTACTGGTGGCCTACCTTGGCTAAGGAGTGAGGGTGTATGTCTCCTCCTGCTCAGTGTGCGCCCTGAGTAAGGCACCTAGGCACCTCCCAGCGGGTAAGTTACAGCCTTTACCAGTTCCACAACGGCCATGGTCCCACTTGAGTATTGATTTCCTTACAGATCTTCCCCTCTTTCAAGGTAACACCACCATCCTGGTCGCTGTGGACCGCCTTTCCAAAGCCTGCCGCCTCCTTCCTCTGCCCGGTCTCCCCACGGCCCTGCAGACTGCGGAGGACCTTTTACACATGTCTTCCGGCACTACGGGGTACCAGAGGACATAGTGTCTGACCGGGGTCCCCAGTTCACATCCAAGGTCTGGGAGGCGTTCATGGAACGTCTGGGGGTCTCGGTCAGCCTGACCTCTGGTTTTCACCCCGAGTCTAATGGGCAGTTGGAACGGGTGATTCAGGATGTGGGTAGGTTCCTGCGGTCCTACTGCCACGACTGGCCGGGGGAGTGGTTGGTGTTCTTGCCATGGGCCGAATATGCCCAGAACTCTCTCCGTCACTCCTCCACTAACCTAACACCATTTCAATGTGTTTTAGGTTATCAACTGGTTCTGGCACCGTGGCATCAGAGCCAGACCGAGGCTCCTGCGGTGGATGACTGGTTTCAGTGCGCAGAGGAGACATGGAACGCTGCTCACGTCCTCCTCTAACGCGCTGTGCATCGCCAGAAGGCCAACGCTGACCGCCACCTTAGTGAGGCCCCAGTTTTTGTACCGGGTGATCGGGTCTGGCTCTCGACCCGGAATCTGCCCCTCCGCCTGTCCTGACAGAAGCTGCTCAAAGTCCTGAGGAGAATAAATGAGGTTACCTATAGGTTATTACTCCCGCCAGATTATCGTATTAACCCCTCGTTCCATGTGTCTCTCCTCAGGCCGGTGGTGGCTGGTCCACTCCAGGAGTCTGAGGTGCGGGAAGTCCCTCCGCCTCCTCTGGACATCGAGGGGGCCCTGGCGTACTCCATCCTGGATTCGAGGCATCGGGTGGGGGGCCTTCAGTACCTCATGGAGTGGGAGGGGTACGGTCCGGAGGAGCGGAGCTGGGTCCCAGTGAGGGATATCCTCAATCCCTCTCTGGATTTCCACCGTTGCCATCCGGCTCGCCCTGCTATGCGTCCTCCTGGCCGTCCCCGAGGCCGGTGTTGGCGCGCTGCTGGAGCTGCACGTCAAGGGGGTGTACTGTGACGACTTCCTCCGAAGCTGCCTCCTCTCCTGGTTCTGCAGGCTTCGGCGTTCGTCGTCACCAGCCTTGTAGCCACTGCCGCTCCTCATCTCATCATTCCATTTGTTTTGTCTTGTTTATTTCACACACTTGGTTCATGTCCCCTCATCAGTACCTGTATAAGTGTTCCCTCTGCCCCCTTGTCTTACATTTTACATTACATTATCCAGAGCGACTTACAAATTGGTGCATTCACATTATGATAGCCACTTTACAATTATTATTATTATTATTATTATTATTATTTATTTTTTTTAAGGGGTGGTAGAAGGATTATCCTGTCTTTGTGTGTGATTGTTTATTGTGAAGTTCAGTTGAGCTCCTTGTATTTTTGTGTCACCGGGTGATTTTCCCTGTGTGCCTTGTTGGTTCCAGTGCGCCTGTTTTGCGCACTGGACTGTTTTGACGCATTACTGCGTAACTCTGTATTCCGGAATAAATCCTGCTATTCTGTGATTTACCCTCCTGCGCCTGACTCCTTCAAATCACCCATCACAGTTCTAAAACTTTTGACCGGTAGTGTATTTACAAGGAAATTCATTTCGTAAGGTCAGCATACAAAATACACAAAATTAATACACTAATAATACAATAGTACAACATGTCTGTGGAGGCTGCTGAGGGGAGGATGGCTCATAATAATGGCTGGAACCGAGCTAATGGAATGCCATCAAACACATAAACATTTGTTTTATGTATTTGATACCATTCCACTCCAGCCATTACCACGAGCCCATCCTCCCCAATTTAGGTGCCACGACCTCCTGTGAACAAGGTATATTGTCCCACCATGTATTAGGCCCCCATTATGACCTATGACCTACTGTTCTACAGCCTGATGGTCTTGGGGATTAAACTTGCCCTGCTCTTGTTCTTGCTAAACAGTGGGACCTTATATCTCCTTATGGAGGGCAGCAGCACAAAGCATTGAGGAAGGGAAGGTTGTGTGTGACGTCTTCAATGATTCTGATGGTCTTGTAACCCGTTTTTCATAGGGCCTTTGAAGCCCTGTGCACTGCAGATCAGAGTTTCCATGCCAGGTTCACCGTCCTCCTGACAATGTTGTTGTTAAACTCAAACAGTCCAATGTGCCAGGCCAGGAACGAGAATGTCGTCACACTCTGTGGCAGCCATAGAATTGGGAATTATAATATGGTGGCAGCTGAAATTGTTGGATAGAATCACTGTTGTCATTAAAGGAGAATGCACTGTCAGTTGGTTGTTCCTAGGTACTTGAAACTCCCCACTCTCTCTACCTCTTCACTACCAATGACCATCTGGCTTAATGGGTCTGTTTTCCTCCTGAAGTCAGTGAGCAGCTCTTTTGTTTTGTTGTGCTCAGTGTTGTTTTGGCACCAGTCATGAACTCTATTGACTTCTGATTTTAAATGTAATGTGTTATCTGAGAGGTCGATCATGGCGTTTATCATTGGTGTAAATGATAAATAGCACTGGGCTACGCAAACTGCCTTAGGTCAAGGGCTTCATCCACATGAGACCTCAGCCGTTTTAGTATTTAGCGCTCAACGCACTTTACATCCACTGATGTTAACGCCTCAGGGCGGTAGTCATTCAGCTCCGCAGGGTTGTTCTTCTTTGGAACTGTACGGATCTCGGTGGCAGGTAGCCTAGTGGTTAGAGTGTTGGGCCAGTAACTGAAAGGTTGCTGATTCGAATTCCCGAGCCGACAAGGCTCTGTCGATGTGCCCTTGAGCAAGGCACTTAACCCTAATTGCTCCTGTCAGTCGCTCTGGGTAAGTGCGTCTGCTAAATGACTCAAATGTAAATGTAAATCTTACAGAGTGAGGGAACCATGTGTTCTGAGAGGGACCTGTTAAAGAGAGTGCAAAATATGAATTTCAGTTTACCTGAGTTTTTCCCTTCCTTCATGTTGTTTGGTCGCTTTGTTAGACTCTTGAATACCCATCTCGCCTCAATGGTTGGCACCTCTCCTCAATCAAAGGCCTGGAGCTTCAGTTTTTTTCTCAGACTTTCTGTTACAGTGGAAAAGTTGTGGTCCTTTATGTTAGTCCTACTTGTCAATTATAATCTTAATCTTTGCGTGCCCTGCCATGCATGCTGAGATTCCCTGTGTGGGACATGGTTTCCCAAGTGTTTTTTTTTTTGTCTTTAGCTTGGATTATTTACACTTCAGCCAGGTTGCCAGCAGAGAAGGCTGTATGTTTCATCATAATTGTCTGTGTAAACTATGCAGTTCTTTGTGGGGACTAACATGTCCTTACAGAAATTAACTTATGCAGTCACTGTTGACACTTACTTCTCAAGGGTATGCTGCTGGCAGTGTTTACTGAACATAATGTTTTGTAAACAAGTGATGATCTTAACATTATCTGTAAATGTTTCTCTTCCAAAATAAGGGGAAAGTGGGTAGAGGAAGCTCCTTCTGGTCCCTCTGGAGTCAGAGGGCTACAGGGCTAAAGATGGCCAGTTCCAACGGAAAGTATGACCTTTACATCATCCCACTCCAAGACCACCTTGATTTTAGCCCACTCCCTCAAGATGGCCCCAAATTCAGTAAAATGCCAAAGTCACTTTGTAAAAACTGTGGCACAGCAACTTCCAAGTGCTGGCGTTATACATTTAGAGCCACAAAAAAGTGAGTTATTGTAGTGATAAATGCGTACACTGTGTAAATATTAAAATCGCAAATATACAGTGCATTCTGAAAGTATTCAGACCCCTTGACTTTTTCCTAATTTTGTTCCATTACAGCCTTGTTCTAAAATGTATACAATTATTTTTTGTCCTCATCAATATCCTATAATGAAAAAGCGAAAACAGGTTTTTAGAAATTTTTGCAAATTTATACAAAATAAAAAACTGAAATATCTTATTTACATAATTATTCAGACCCTTTGCTATGAGACCTGAAATTGAGCTCAGGTGCATCCTGTTTCCATTGATCATCCTTGAGATGTTTCTACAACTTCATTGGAGTCCACCTGTGGTAAATTCAATTGATTGGACATGATTTGGAAAGGCACACACCTGTCTACATAAGGTCCCACAGTTGACAGTGCATGTCAGAGCAAAAACCAAGCCATGAGGTCGAAGGAATTGTCCGTAGAGCTCCGAAACAGGATTGTGTCGAGACACAGATCTGGGGAAGGGTACCAAAACATTTCTGCAGTATTGAAGGTCCCCAAGAACACAGTGGCCTCCATCATTCTTAAATGGAAGAAGTAGGGAACCACCAAGACTCTTTGTAGAGCTGGCTGCCCGGCCAAACTGAGCAATCCGGGGAGAGCTATTTAATCAATTTTAGAATAAGGCTGTAACGTAATGAATACTTTCCGAATGCACTGTACATTTCTTGAGTACATGTAAGTGCCACAACTTTTAATTCTGTCCTGTGTGGCTGTGTGACCGCACAAAAGCATTGGGAATGTTATTTTAAAAAAGGATCATGAACTTCAGTTGCTGTCATGCAGCCAATCTAAATGTTCAAAATGGCTACAGTTTGAAAGTTTAGCTGTGTCTGTCAAGTAATGTGTTGTTTGTTTCTCAGACACATGAAAGAGTTATAGTTCTGATGGGGTACAACGGTTGAACTGAACTTGTGATGCATTTATAAGTAATTTTCCTCAAGAATCAATGGGTATATATCATTATTTTACAAGTCCAAAAATGCCTGAAGCAACTAAGGATTCCAGCTTTAAAAAAGCTATTGCAAACTAATGCTAATGCCACGTGACTGTGCCTTTCATATCTCCTGCCAATTAATATTTTGTAGCCGTGATTTCTTTATTGAAGTACTGCAGATTATCCTCACGGGGATGCGGAGCCAGCTCTTGATCTTTTACCATCCCCATTTTCATCACGTGAGGCAAGTCTATCACTCCAGTGTTAATACTAAATTGTAATTATTTTGCACTATGGCCTATTTATTGCCTTTCCTCCATAACTTAGGACATTTGCACACACTGTATATATATTTTCTATTTTCTATTGTGTTATTGACTGTACGTTTTTGTTTATTCCATAAGTAACTCTGTGTTGTTGTTGTTTTTATCGCACTGCTTTGCTTTATCTTGGCCATGTCGCAGTTGTAAATGAGAACTTGTTCTCAACTGGCTTACCTGGTTATAATAAAGGTGAAATAAATAAATAAATATAATAATAATAATAATAATATATACAGTGGGGAGAACAAGTATTTGATGCACTGCCGATTTTGCACGTTTTCTTACTTACAAAGCATGTAGAGGTCTGTAATTTTTATCATAGGTACACTTCAACTGTGAGAGACGGAATCTAAAACAAAAATCCAGAAAATCACATTGTATGATTTTCAAGTAATTAATTTGCATTTTATTGCATGACATAAGTATTTGATCACCTACCAACCAGTAAGAATTCCAGCTCTCACAGACCTGTTAGTTTTTCTTTAAGAAGCCCTCCTGTTCTCCACTCATTACCTGTATTAACTGCACCTGTTTGAACAACTCGTTACCTGTATAAATGGCACCTGTCCACACACTCAATCAAACAGACTCCAACCTCTCCACTATGGCCAAGACCAGAGAGCTGTGTAAGGACATCAGGGATAACATTGTAGACCTGCACAAGGCTGGGATGGGCTACAGGACAATAGGCAAGCAGCTTGGTGAGAAGGCAACAACTGTTGGCGCAATTATTAGAAAATGGAAGAAGTTCAAGATGACGGTCAATCAACCTCGGTCTGGGGCTCCATGCAAGATCTCACCTCGTGGGGCATCAATGATCATGAGGAAGGTGAGGGATCAGCCCAGAACTACACGGCAGGACCTGGTCAATGACCTGAAGAGAGCTGGGACCACAGTCTCAAAGAAAACCATTAGTAACACACTACGCCGTCATGGATTAAAATCCTGCAGCGCACGCAAAGTCCCCCTGCTCAAGCCAGCGCATGTCCAGGCCCTTCTGAAGTTTGCCAATGACCATCTGGATGATCCAGAGGAGGAATGGGAGAAGGTCATGTGGTCTGATGAGACATAAATAGAGCTTTTTGGTCTAAACTCCACTCGCCGTGTTTGGAGGAAGAAGAAGAATGAGTACAACCCAAAGAACACCATCCCAACCGTGAAGCATGGTGGTGGAAACATCATTCTTTGGGGATGCTTTTCTGCAAAGGGGACAGGACGACTGCACCGTATTGAGGGGAGGATGGATGGGGCTATGTATCGCGAGATCTTGGCCAACAACCTCCTTCCCTCAGTAAGAGCATTGAAGATGGGTCATGGCTGGGTCTTCCAGCATGACAACGACCCGAAACACACAGCGAGGGCAACTAAGGAGTGGCTCCGTAAGAAGCATCTCAAGGTCCTGGAGTGGCCTAGCCAGTCTCCAGACCTGAACCCAATAGAAAATCTTTGGAGGGAGCTGAAAGTCCGTATTGCCCAGCGACAGCCCCGAAACCTGAAGGATCTGGCGAAGATCTGTGTGGAGGAGTGGGCCAAAATCCCTGCTGCAGTGTGTGCAAACCTGGTCAAGACCTACAGGAAACATATGATCTCTGTAATTACAAACAAAGGTTTCTGTACCAAATATTAAGTTCTGCTTTTCTGATGTATCAAATACTTATGTCATGCAATAAAATGCAAATTAATTACTTAAAAATCATACAATGTGATTTTCTGGATTTTTGTTTTAGATTCCGCCTCTCACAGTTGAAGTGTACCTATGATAAAAATTACAGACCTCTACATGCTTTGTAAGTAGGAAAACGTGCAAAATCGGCTGTGTATCAAATACTTGTTCTCCCCACTGTATATATATTTATAATAATATAATATAATAAATACAATTATTATAAACTGGGTAGTTTGGGTCCTGGATTCTGATTGGCTGAAAGCCTTGGTATATCCGACATTATAAACCAGTTAGTTTGGCTCCATGGTACATTTGGATTACAAATCCTGCCTTCCAAAAATCAGTCACCAGGGTTGTCTTCCACAAAACAAATCATATGCAAATAATTGTTTATATCCATATTAAAAAATATTCAGAACTTTTAAACTATTGATGTAACAGAGGTTTAATGAGTGTATCATTTGTTGCTTCTTCAATTTGATTTCACTTTCAGAATGGAGGATTATTAAAGAGTTAAAGTTATCCATGGACCTCTGAGACAGTGTGGAAGAACAGGAGTCAGCACTGATATCTTTTACAAGGCACCGACAGTGGAGTGGGCGGCTCCGCTTAAGTGCTGACTTGAATGTAAAACCCGGCAATTTCTCTGGCATCCTCATAGTCACCTCCATTAGTCTTTGTCAGGGAATAATTCAATGATAAAAGCAATGAGGGCAATATGAAAAAGCCCAGTAGATGGCAGCAAACAAGGTCATTGTCTGGTGCCATTTAGTAAACAATTGATCATGCAGCCACAATATACATTTTAATAAAAATAAAATAAATGTTTTGGTGACCAATTAACCCCCCCTTCCAACCAAGAGCACCTTATTCTACAAAGATGTACCTGTGGGTCTTTACAGTCCTTCCCTTTCATTATTTATTTTACAGAGTATTAAGCCAATATTAGGCATGGTATTAAATAGCTTGTCATGTAAACCCAACTTGTGTTTCCATTTATAGGGGATGCTGCCATTAGAGATGGGGTGAAGCGCTATATCCTCTCTACAATAATGACCAAACTGCAGAATGGTTTTCACTTGAACATGGGTATGTAAACAGTTTGAAGAATTTGGGTAAAGGTCAAGACAATGAAATAACAACATAATGACTCCAAGAACTTAAGCAACCGGTTTTTAAGACAATTGTCCTTATTTACTGCCACTTTTGTGAAATGTATACACCCTAGTGCAAGCTGTTTTTAAGGTGGAACACACTATTTAACCCTTAGTTGACCATACTGACATGCCTTTATCTGCGACTGCAGTTGAATTAAGCTGATAACTAATGATATTTGACTAGTCACTTTCATTTACAACACTGAGTGTACAAAACATTAGGAACACTTTCCTAATTTTTACTTGCATCCCCTTTTGCCCTCAGAACAGCCTCAATCAGGCCACCTGATTCCCTCGACGACCCGTTTATTTACATTTACGTCATTTAGCAGACGCTCTTATCCAGAGCGACTTACAGTTAGTGAGTGCATACATTTTTCATACTGGCCCCCGTGGGAAACGAACCCACAACCCTGGCGTTGCAAGCGCCATGCTCTACCAACTGAGCTACAGGAGGGCCCATTAGTGAAGAGTGAACTATATATTTACATTTTTAGTCATTTAGCAGACGCTCTTATCCAGAGCGACTTACAGTTAGTGAGTGCATACATTTAAAAAAAAGTTTTTTCATACATATATTATGGCGGGAAGAATGATTGGCCACTCTTTTCTTCACTGGGGTCCCTGCCTCCATGGACTGAGCCCTGCTGTGATCCATGTATTACTGGGGTGAACAGCAGAAACAGCCACAGTGGACCTCCAAGACTGTCTGGACCTGGACATCCATGAGACCATTCACCTGGTGTGTATATTATAATAGTAGATTATTGTTATTCTATGAACACAATATTTATAGGGTCAATGTGTCATTAGATTGACTTTATCCTGTTGTGTTGATCTTGAGAACACAAATGTAGCCTTTGTTTCATTATGGTGTCCATTTGTACCAATGTTGTGGTCTGGGTGCTGTTCTACAGCTTCACCATATGAGTTGGCAGACAACAAACACTATGGTATTTGAGAACACGTCTCTTTCCCAATTGTCTTTCCTTGTTAAGATTCCTCCCCTCTAACATTTTCTCAAATGTGTTTTTGTTATGGATTAAAATAATCAAGGATGTGAGGAAAATATGAAAGGTCTGTGGTAAAACCATAGTCTTTGTAGTCTCTCAACCCTTGTGATTTAGATACACCACTGAGTACACACTGTTAGGTTATGTTACGTATGTTAAGTAGGAGTTATACAACACAAAAGTGCAAGGGCACCTTACTGTATACACACTTAAGCCAGATGAGTATGCTCAGTATGCAATGGCAAATGTTGAGGGAGAACATTACTTATTTATCTGTTATTTAAAAATGGTTACTCGTTTTTCCCCATTGAAACAGGTCTTACACTGGAGCTGGGTCTTAAGGTATATGTTATATTTTTTCTACCTTGAAGAGGACTCAACATTGACTGTGGAACAGAAGTGCAAGATCTAGTCATTGGCCCTGTCATGGGACCTGCCTGGAGTGACCTTGGAAAACCGGAGATGGCTTTTCGAAAAGCTTATCTTACATGCAGTAAGTGCCTTTTTGTGGTAATAACACCAAACACGGAGGCCTTATGTCTTGAGCTATTGTAATGCAGTCTAACTGCATGATGACAACATTTTTAAGCCCTTTTATAAATATTAGAACGCTTCCTCATGACCAAAGGCTTGTGTACATTGCAATCATGCCTTTTAGGTGGTCGGACTAACAATGAGACAGGTGAAGTATCTCAGAAAGGGCTTTCAGGAGACCCCCGTGTGGCACCTGCTGACACAGCGGCCAGACATTATCCCACTGGTGTTTCTTGGAGAGGAAGCTGCTGTGTTACAACCAGAGGTGCAGTGCCCTTCATAATGTTTGGACATTGATGTAAATCTATACCCCTGACCTGGCCATGACCTGGCTAAGCATCTGGGGGTAGCTCTTTTATGTTGTTGGTACAGTGAGTCAATAATTGAGGGGGTAACCATTGGGTATGTACATTTTACAATAACATTTTAGTCATTTAGCAGACACTCTTATCCAGAGCGACTTAGTTAGTGCATTCATCTTAAGATAGGTAATTTTTTCCTCAGTAAAGAAGTTATCAGCAAAGTCAGTGCTAGTAGGAAAAGACAAGTGCAGTTTTTGCGGGGAGGAGGATAAGACAGATGTCTTATTTAAGAAACTCTTTGAAGAGTTCGGGTTTCAGACGTGTTCAGAAGATGAGCAGGGACTCCGCTCTCCTGACGTCAGGGTTAAGCTTGTTCCACCATTGTGGTGCCAGGACAGAGAAGAGCTTTGACTGGGCTGAGCGGGAGCTGACTCCCCCTAGGGGTGGCAGGGCCAAGAGACCAGAGGTGGCAGAACGGAGTGCTCGGGTTGGGGTGTAGGGCTTTCGCAATAGCCTGAAGTTAAGGAGGGGCAGTTCCCCTTTCTGCTCAATAGGCAAGCACCAGGGTCTTTAAGCGGCTTAGACTGGAAGACAATAACATGTGTGGAGGAGCGGGGTGACATGGGAGAACTTGGGAAGGTTGAACACCAGGCGGGCTGTGGCATTCTGAACAAGTTGCAGAGGCTTGATGGCACAAGCGGGGAGCCCAGCCAACAGTGTTGCAATAGTCCAGATAGGAGTTGACAAGTGTCTGGATTAGGACCTGCACAGCTTCCTTTGAGAGGAAAGGTTGTACTCTACAGATGTTGTAGAGCATGAACCTGCAGGAGCGAGCAACTGCTTTGATGGTTGCAGAGAATCCCAGGGTGTTGTTCAGGGTTACGCCAAGGTTCTTTGCACTCTGGGAGGGGGACACCATGGAGTTGTCAACCGTGATGGAAAGATGGAGTTGTCAACCGTGATGGAGAAGTCTTGGAGCGGGCAGTCCTTATCTGGGAGGAAGAGCAACACAGAGAGCCTCCGTGACAGAGGAGAGCTGTCTCAGTTGAGTGAGCAGACTGGTTAGGGTCAAGAAGAATGTTCTGAGAGGGATAACGAGAGAGTTGGTCATAGACCAGTGTTTTAGAAAGAAAAGAAAGAAGGGAGACCGGTCTGTAATTAATTTGATTTCTGATTTATTAGGATCCCCATTAGCTGACTCCAATGGCGACAGCTAGTCTTACTGGGGTCCGACACATAACAAAAAATACATTACAGACAAGACTTTACATACATTTAAAGACATTAACATGTAGTGTGTGTGTGTGTGTGTGTGTGTGTGTGTGTGTGTGTGTGTGTGTGTGTGTGTGTGTGTGTGTGTGTGTGTTGTGTGTGTGTGTGTGTGAATCTATCAATTACACATACATGTCAGTACATACACACAACAAGTAGGTCACATGGGGGAAAGGCAATGTGCCGTGAGGTGTTTCTTTATTTGTTGTTTGAAACCAGGTTTGCTGTTCACTTGTGCTATATAAGCACTCATGGCTCTGTATAATACTGTACATTTCCTTGAATTTGTTCTGGACCTGGGGACTGTGAAAATACCCCTGGTGGCATGTCTGTTGGGGTAAGTGTGTGTGTCAGTGCTGTGTGTAAGTTGATTATGCAAACAATTTGGAATGTACAACTAATTGTTTCTTATAAAAACAAGAAGTGACACAGTCAGTCTTTCCTCAACTCTTAGCCAAAAGAGACTGGCATGCATAGTATTAATATTAGCCCTCTGATTACAATGAAGAGCAAGACGTGCTGGTCTGTTCTGGGCCAGCTGCAGCTTAACTAGGTCTTTCTTTGCAGCACGTGACCATATGACTGGTCAATAATCAAGATAAGATGAAACCAGAGCCTGCAGGACTTGCTTTGTGTTAGAGGGGTTTGATGTCAGAGGGGTCGAGTGTTGGTTTCTTGAGGACGGGAGCGACCCTGGCCATCTTGAAGTCAGAGGGGACACAGCCAGTGGTCAGGGATGAGGAATGGGAGAAGGTCTCCAGAAATGGTCTGTAGGAGGGAGTAGGGGATGGAGTCGAGCGGGCAGGTTGTCGGCGGCTGGACATCACTAGTCGCAGGTTTTCATATGCAAGGTTATGTTGTACCACCTCAGTCTAGATCAGCCTACCACTGTTTTGCTTCTAGTTATTCTGAAGAGTTTATTTAATTCTTTCTCTTTTTCCATTAGATTGTACTTGCACAAATTGTCTGGCCCCAGGAGAACGACAGCGATGACAGTGGAGACGAATGCCCAGCATAGACAAAATGCCTTACAACTGCCTACCTTACGCAGTTTATGGAAAACGTTAAGTTCAATACTTAGGTCGACATTCAGTGTTACTGTAACCATAACATGTTTTAAAAACGACTCACTATTGAAATTATTTTGTTTTGTTTGTTTTTAGCCTCCAGCAACGTGCTGAAAATGCTGGTGAAATTCTGGGTCAGATGGGAGATCCTGACTCAGAAAATGAAGGTGATCATGGTCGACAGCCCCTTGACAAAAGCATCTACACATGGTTCCAGACCCTCAGCATCAGCAATACTCAACATTCTGTGATGATTTGATGGCATCTATCAGCACAGCAGACACAGGGTTTGGATAAGTTTAGGAATTATGTCAAGTGTGGTTTGAAAATATAGTGTTGGTTTTAATTATGTACGGTGTTTCAAAGTACAGTGTTTTCCATTATGTACAGTGCATTCGGAAAGTATTCAGATCCCTTCCCTTTTTCCACATTTTGTTACGTTACATTAAAAAAAAAATTTCCTCATCATTCTAAACACAATACCCAATCATGACAAAGTGATTTTCTTTGCAAATTACAAAGAAAAAAAAATCTGATATTACATTTACATAGGTATTCAGACCCTTTACTCCGTACTTTGTTGAAGCACCTTTGGCATTGATTACAGCATCGAGTCTTCTTGGGTATGACGCTGCAAGCTTGGCACACCTGTATTTGGGGGAGTTTCTCCCATTCCTCTCTGCAGATCCTCTCAAGCTGTCAGGTTAGATGGGGAGTGTCACTGCACAGCTATTTTCAGGTCTCTCCAGAGATGTTCGATCGGGTTCAAGTCCGGGCTCTGGCTGGGCCACTCAAGGACATACAGAGACTTGTGCTGAAGCCACTCCTGCGTTGTCTTGGCTGTGTGCTTAGGGTCATTGTCCTGTTGGAGGTGAACCTTCGCCCCAGACAGGTCCTGAGCGCTCTGGAGCAGGTTTTCATCAAGGATTTCTCTGTACTTTGCTCCATTCATCTTTCCCATCGATCCTGACTAGTCTCCCTGTCTCTACTTCTGAAAAACATCCCCACAGCATGATGCTGCCACCAGCATGCTTCACTGTATGGATGGTCCCAGATTTCCTCCAGACGTGACGCTTGGCATTCAGGCCAAAGAGTTCAATCTTGGTTTCATCAGACCAGAGAATCTTGTTTCTCATGGTCTGAGAGTCCTTTAGGTGCCTCTTGGCAAATGTGGGCTGTCATGTGCCATTTACTGAAGAGTGGGGTATTGTGTGTAAATTGATGAGGAAAATGTTTTATTTAATAAATGTTTTGAATAATGCTGTAACGTAACAAAATGTGGAAAAAGTCAAGGGGTCTGAATACTTTACGAATGCACTAACTGTGTTGACTGTCATTGATCAGCAAGTAATTATGCATGCCGAACCATCCCAGGCAATATCAGTAGCCTAGTCAAAATGTGCCGACACGAGGTAGACGGCCTGTTCCTGATCTTGCACATCGGCGGGCACCTTCAGCATTCAAATGCTAAAAAGGCTTAAGTGATATTGGGCTTTATTAGTTGAGTGACAACCTATGACATTTGCTAGGTTATCTATGCGCTGTTTATTTCGATTTTTTACCAGAATAAAAGTAAGCTAACGGAGACAACTTATCTGGCTATAGCTGCTGAACGGGAATTACAATACATTTTATTTTGATTGTTCAGGTTCACAATCAATAGTTTTGGTAGTTTTGCTTTAAACAATCAGTGTATATGGTCATTTTTAGATGTACAGGGTAAAGGTTTCTGAATGTTACAATAAAGTCTGAGCTTAATGGTTCAATTCGTTCTTGTGTTCTGACAATTTCCCCACAAAGTGTTGCAAGTGCCACAAATCTTACATCAAAGTGATATAGTGATAAATAGAAGCCGGTACTACTAAACTTTCAGAAATATTTACACACCATAGTTGCCCAATCTGGGCTTAGTAAGTAATTCTACATCACGTAAACATAGTTTCCCTGTGGAAGGAAAGAAGAGAAGCAGTTCACAGGGCCCCTAACTACTCTGACAGTCCCCTTCCTTGGCCCTTCAGGCAAACGCTGTCCTCCGACTAGTTCTGGGCATGTGCAGTCCCCTCTAGCCTGTGATTGTGTCAGTAAGAAGACCACGGCTGTCCCAATCGATGTGGGGGATGTTCAAATCCTGCAACATGTAGAATGAAAAACATAATTTGTCTGTGCTGCTTTCCTTGTTCCTAACAGGTCCTCCGCTAGATGACATTCTATGCAAGTTCAATATTTCATAACCTAAAACTTTTGTACCTCTTCAGTCTCTGGAAGAGGATTCTGGAGCTGTCCCATCTCCCACAGCTGATTGGGGGTCCGATTTTAATCTGTCCGCATAGGATGGTTGTCCCACCTGTAAGATTTATGAAATTAGTCCATGTGCTATGAGGTAATTGATTTGGAGATGGTTTCACAACAACCACTGTAATACGTTTGGTGCGACGTGAGACAAGACTGGTTAAACCATTTCATACAAGTACAGTAGGACATACTAATGATTTAGAATGGTTCTTACAACTGAAACACATATTGAAGGGATAAAACACTATCAGAGGGCTAATTCAGGGCTGTATTCAATCTGTTAAATCCGAAGTGGTAGCTTAATCAGCTGTACTTTTTAAAGGTAATTTCCGATTGAGCCGACATATACGACATACATTATATGTTTCCTGTGAATGCAGTCTCCGCGAACGTTGCCTTAATTTTGACTGCACATGTTGCGCTGAACTTCAGCCATACTGATTGAATAAAGGCCTTAGTCTATACCATAAGGACCCAGAGTTAGGAACCTTGCTATACGGCTTAACTGCTGCTGTATTGTCACCTGCTGTGCTGCCATGTACCAAAGTAAAGATTCCTTAAATCAAGAAGCTGTTGCTGTCCTTCATTTTCTTACACACCCATCACGGAAGGTGTCCAGGTGAGCTTGGAGTCGAGGAAGGAAGACCTAGTGGCAGCAGAACAGATGGAGATCACTGGAGACATCCAGATGTCCCTCGTCTTACAGGTGGTGGAGGACATCATAGAACACATTGCTTACTGTGGACCACCCCTCTCCACAGCCTCTCGATTCTGGTTGGGGTAGGGGAAATACAGTTGAAGTCGGAAGTTTACATACACTTACGTTGGAGTCATTAAAACTAGTTTTTCAACCACTCCACAAATTTCTTGTTAACAAACTATCATTTTGGCAAGTCGGGTTACGACATCTACTTTGTGCATGACACAAGTCATTTTTCCAACAATTGTTTACAGACAGATTATTTCACTTATAATTCACTGTATTACAATTCCAGTGGGTCAAAAGTTTACATACACTAAGTTGACTGTGCCTTTAAACAGCTTGGAAAATTCCAGAAAATGATGTCATGACTTTAGAAGCTTCTGATAGGCTAATTGACATCATTTGAGTCAATTGGAGGTGTACCTGTGGATGTATTTCAAGGCCTACCTTCAAACTCCGTGCCTCTTTGTTTGACATCATGGGAAAATCAAAAGAAATCAGCCAAGACCGGAGAAGTCTGGTTCATCCTTGGGAGCAATTTCCAAACACCTGAAGGTACCACGTTCATCTGTACAAACAATAATACGCAAGTATAAACACCATGGGACCACGCAGCTGTCATACCGCTCAGGAAGGAGACACGTTCTGTCTCCTAGAGATGAACGTACTTTGGTGCGAAAAGTGCAAATCAATCCCAGAACAACAGCAAAGGACCTTGTGAAGATGCTGGAGGAAACAGGTACAAAAGCATCTATATCCACAGTAAAACGAGTCCTATATCGACATAGCCTGAAAGGCCGCTCAGCAAGGAAGAAGCCACTGCTCCAAAACCACCATAAAAAAGCCAGACTACGGTTTGCAACTGCACATGTGGACAAAGATCGTACTTTTTGGAGAAATGTCCTCTGGTCTGATGAAACAAAAATAGAACTGTTTGGCCATAATGACCATGGTTATGTTTGGATGAAAAAGGGAACGCTTGCAAGCTGAAGAACACCATCCCAACCGTGAAGCACGGGGGTGGTTTGCTGCAGGAGGGACTGGTGCACTTCACAAAATAGATGGCATCATGAGGAAGGGAAATTATGTGGATATATTGAAGCAACATCTCAAGACAGCAGTCAGGAAGTTAAAGCTTGGTCGCAAATGGGTCTTCCAAATGGACAATGACCCCAAGCATACTTCCAAAGTTGTGGAAAAATGGCTTCAGGAAAACAAAGTCAAGGTATTGGAGTGGCCATCACAAAGCCCTGACCTCAATCCTATAGAAAATGTGTGGGCAGAACTGAAAAAGCGTGTGCGAGCAAGGAGACCTACAAACCTGACTCAGTTACACCAGCTCTGTCAGGAGGAATGGGCCAAAATTCACCCAACTTATTGTGGGAAGCTTGTGGAAGGCTACCCAAAACGTTTGACCCAAGTTAAACAATTTAAAGGCAATGCTACCAAATACTAATTGAGTGTATGTAAACTTCTGACCCACTGGGAATGTGATGAAAGAAATAAAAGCTTAAATAAATCATTCTCTCTACTATTATTCTGACATTTCACATTCTTAAAATCCTAACTGACCTAAGACAGGGAATTTTTACTAGGATTAAATGTCAGGAATTGTGAAAAACTGAGTTTAAATGTATTTGGCTAAGGTGTATGTAAACTTCTGACTTCAACTGTATATTTGACTCTAGCAAGGCAAATTGAACCTAACGCTGGTTGTGGACTCTTCCCGGCAATGAAGTTGCCCCTTCCTGTCCCGCGAACATCAGTCATGCCACATCAACATTTTCCACCCCATGGCCACCTTGAACCCTAATAAAAAGGAAATACATTTGGGTAACCAACCATAACACACCATCAGTCTACAAAGTATTTTATAACAAAATATTGACATTTAGGTCAGAGATAGAGAATAGTAATCCTTTGAAATCAGTGTGGAATGGTATGAGAGCCATGATGAGGAATGCAATACAGATATAGGGCAATCACACTTGATGGTTTTAGATCAAAGAGCTGGCAGATTAATTGAATGGGTTGTACATAAGATTTGATGTCCATGGTTTATCTTAAGAAGCCAATTAAATTCACTGCCCCAACTTCACTGCCCCAACCCAGCTTGATGAATCTCAGAAAAGTATTCCAACAAAGTATGGTCAAGAAAATCTCAGGACCAGGTGATATTACTGGTTATCTACTTAACTCATGCACAACAACACAGTGGCATTTTAATTACTTTTTTTAAGTATTGCTTCCTAAAATCTCTGATTGAATCTGTTGTGAGTGACCTTTGCTACATACAGTGGGGAAAAAAGTATTTAGTCAGCCAGCAATTGTGCAAGTTCTCCCACTTAAAAAGATGAGAGAGGCCTGTAATTTTCATCATAGGTACACGTCAACTATGACAGACAAATTGAGGAAAAAAAATCCAGAAAATCACATTGTAGGATTTTTTATGAATTTATTTGCAAATTATGGTGGAAAATAAGTATTTGGTCACCTACAAACAAGCAAGATTTCTGGCTCTCACAGACCTGTAACTTCTTCTTTAAGAGGCTCCTCTGTCCTCCACTCGTTACCTGTATTAATGGCACCTGTTTGAACTTGTTATCAGTATAAAAGACACCTGTCCACAACCTCAAACAGTCACACTCCAAACTCCACTATGGCCAAGACCAAAGAGCTGTCAAAGGACACCAGAAACAAAATTGTAGACCTGCACCAGGCTGGGAAGACTGAATCTGCAATAGGTAAGCAGCTTGGTTTGAAGAAATCAACTGTGGGAGCAATTATTAGGAAATGGAAGACATACAAGACCACTGATAATCTCCCTCGATCTGGGGCTCCACGCAAGATCTCACCCCGTGGGGTCAAAATGATCACAAGAACGGTAAGCAAAAATCCCAGAACCACACGGGGGGACCTAGTGAATAACCTGCAGAGAGCTGGGACCAAAGTAACAAAGCCTACCATCAGTAAAACACTACGCCGCCAGGGACTCAAATCCTGCATTTTTTATTTTTTTTTCTCGAAATCATCTCGCGGGCCGGATTAAACCCGTTTGCGGGCCTGATCCGGCCCGCGGGCCGTACGTTTGACACCCCTGGTGTAAAGGAAAGAATGAATGGGGCCATGTATCGTGAGATTTTGAGTGAAAACCTCCTACCATCAGCAAGGGCATTGAAGATGAAACGTGGCTGGGTCTTTCAGCATGACAATGATCCCAAACACACCGCCCGGGCAACGAAGGAGTGGCTTCGTAAGAAGCATTTCAAGGTCCTGGAGTGGCCTAGCCAGTCTCCAGATCTCAACCCCATAGAAAATCTTTGGAGGGAGTTGAAAGTCTGTGTTGCCCAGCGACAGCCCCAAAACATCACTGCTCTAGAGGAGATCTGCATGGAGGAATGGGCCAAAATACCAGCAACAGTGTGTGAAAACCTTGTGAAGACTTACAGAAAACGTTTGACCTGTGTCATTGCCAACAAAGGGTATATAACAAAGTATTGAGAAACTTTTGTTATTGACCAAAGACTTATTTTCCACCATAATTTGCAAATAAATTCATTAAAAATCCTACAATGTGATTTTCTGAAAAAAAAAATGCTCTTTTTGTCTGTTATAGTTGACGTGTACCTATGATGAAAATTACAGGCCTCTCTCATCTTTTTAAGTGGGAGAACTTGCACAATTGGTGGCTGACTAAATACTTTTTTTCCCCACTGTATGGCTGCCTGGTTTGGGCATTTTAGCATTGCAACCAAATAGATCACAAGATAAAAGTACAGGTGTCAGGCAAGATTATTGGAGTACAAGACATAGAGTAACCTGAAATCTTTGTCAAGCAGTTTGTACACAAAGCTATGTCCATTTTAGAGTGTGCCCAACACCCCCTGCATAGGGAATTGAGCTTCTCCCCTCAGGTTTGAGATTTAAGCTACCTTGGGCTAAATGTAATAGAATGAAGAAGTTCATCAGTCATGCAATAAACTTGCTAGATTTCTACAGTCGAGGGTACTCCCTCAGATTGTTATGTAAAGACCCATTGTGTGTTTGTTTTCTGAGAGCATGTGTGTGTGACTTGTCCTGCATAATGAATGTACCTGCTGGGAAAATAAAGGTTTAATTGAATTGACTGTGGCTTTACATGCTATGATATACATACTTGTGGCCCTGTTGTGTGAGGTTAATATTAGGGTAATCATGAAAAAGAGTTGACTGTATAGTTCAGGATTTGTACTTCCACTACGGTGCATCTGTCAAGACAAGGTTGAGAAAGACTAAGCTTGATGGTAATAAATAAACACATTTCAAACACTATAGGCCTACTTTACCTAAGTGGGAATCCAAATCTCTCAATTGATTAGTTGAAGAAGGCCAGGGTAGTCGATGCCTGGTTGTTGGACGCAGCACCAAGGTGCATGATCTACAGTGCATTCGGAAAGTATTCAGACCCCTTGACTTTTTCTACATTTTGTTATGCCTTATTCTAAAATTGATTAAATAATTTTTTCCCTCAATCTACACACAATACCCCATAATGGTAAAAGCAAAAACATCCCCACAGCATGATGCTGCCACCACCATGCTTCACCGTAGGGATGGTGCCAGGTTTCCTCCAGACGTGACGCTTGGCATTCAGGCCAAAGAGTTCAATCTTGGTTTCATCAGACCAGAGAATCTTGTTTCTCATGGTCTGAGAGTCCTTTAGGTGCCTCTTGGCAAACTCCAAGCGGGCTGTCATGGGCATTTTAGTGAGGAGTGGCTTCCGTCTGGCCACTCTACCATAAAGGCCTGATTAGTGGAGAGATGGTTGTCCTTCTGGAAGGTTCTCCCATATCCACAGAGGAACTCTGGAGCTCTGTCAGAGTGACCATCGGGTTCTTGGTCACATCCCTGACCAAGACCCTTCTCCCCCAATTGCTCAGTTTGGCCATTGTTTTCTTGGGGACCTTCAATGCTGAATAAATGTTTTGGTACCCTTCCCCAGATCTGTGCCTTGACACAATCCTGTATCGGAGCTCTACGGACAATCCCTTCTGACATGCACTGTCAACTGTGGGACCTTATATATATTTGGTGTTTCCAAATCATGTCCAATCAATTTATTTCACCACAGGTGGACTCCAATCAGGTTGTAGAAACATCTCAAGAATGATCAATGGAAACAGGATGCACCTGAGCTCAATTTCGAGTCTCATAGCAAAGGGTCTGAATAGTTATGTAAATAAGGTATCTGTTTTTTGTTTTTTTTTATACATTTGCAAAAATGTCTAAAAACCTGTTTTCGCTTTGTCATTATGGGGTATTGTGTGTAGATTGATGAGGAAAACAATTCATTTTATTCATTTTAGAATAAGGCTGTAACATAACAAAATTTGGAAAAAGTCAAGGGGTCTGAATACTTTCCGAATGCACTGTACATGTCAACAGGAGATAAAGATCAAAATGAAAACATGCAGTAAGTACCTTTTTGGCCCCAAAAACACAATCTCCAACCTTCAGGTCCATCTACTCTGCCTTCCGCTACACCTGGAATCCACGACTCCTCCGATTATAGCACAAGCACCCTCCTCAACACACGCACATCCCCAATCACACAAATATGTAGTTTTTCAAAGACATTCAGCAAACTTTCAATACTCCCACCCACATCCTACAAGAACTCTTCCCTTATTCTGACAAGAGTCTGTTTTCCTGATTGCCATTTCAAGCCAGATATAAGTTTTTTACTATTTTTATTTTTTTGTCATTTAGCAGACACTCTTAACCAGAGCGACTTACAGTTAGTGAGTGCATACATTTTTCATACTGTTCACCATGCCATTGTTGATTCTCGAGAGCTACACACATTTTTGGGATGGTCGGATGTCCAAGGATGACAAAGCCATCCTTGTAGTCCTAGATGAAAGCATTTGTAATAGTGTGAGCGCTGAAAAGAGAATGGTCTCTCTCAGCTTTAATTCAAGCAAAGGTATGCCTGGCTTGCTAAAAGGGAACTTGACCAACTGGAAAAAGTAGACTATTGATCTACTTTGATTAATCTCAAGAGCCAATGATTCACCTGGCAAGTAAATACCAAACTTAGAGTATGTGAGTGATACATTTAGTTATTATTTTATATTTTGTTAGACATTTTTATGAATGTTTTTTAGATAAATATATATTTAGTAAGGATGCCTACCTTTCTTGAAATCCGTCAGCTCCGCAAAAATGACCATGTTGTAGCTGTTGAATAAAATTAGGATATTTGCATTAAATATATGCTAACAATGCCATTGCACAGGGTTGTTAACATTACATGATGCCAAATGATCTTGGTGCTTTGCATGACATAACACTGTAGTGCACCCAGCAAAACATGTCCAGTAGCAAGGCATGAAGAAGACATATCTGTACATCAAAGCCATATCAATAGAAATGTCATGAAAAGTACTTACTGGATGAGTTTATGGTTTGTGTCGATGTGGACCAGATGTTCAGGGCTGGGTACAGAGTACGTACTGTACGTCTGATGACACTTCCCAATTGGGTCATTGTCGACAAACCCCCCTATGGTGTCAACACAATACATTGACACCCTCACATTCTCCCGCTGCACCCGATGTCCCTGGGCCTGCAGAGTACCTTTTATCCTACAAGGGACATCCTTTAATTTATTTCGGAGACCATTCCATCTAGCTCATCATCGGTGGAGGGACTGTAGAAATCCCTAACTGACAGGTTGTTTCCCATCCGACGGTAAACAGTAGCGACTGACACTCCCAATAAATTTGATATGCATGGCACTGGGAGAGCCATTTCTAGAAGATTTACTAGAAATACGTCTGAAATGTGTAGACTTGGTCATCCAACTCCAGGGCCCCTTTCCACAACCACAGCTGACTGCATAACTATGAGGTTATGCAGCTCAGTCAGAGCATCTGTAATGTCCTGGGGCATCGCTAGATGCCTAGAAAATGCATTGAGTAACACCATCTGGCTGCAGGTGAAATCCAAAGAGTCCTAATCCAGGGGTGTTCTTTCAAGAACATGGGTTAGGCGTGTCTCTAATCTTTCTATGACGTAATAACTCCTGTAGGGAACATAGACAATAAGATTTGTCCAGAAAAGCCAAGGTTCCAAAGGCTGGGCCTAAAATAATGTATAAGAGATCATACAAAAGGTTTTGTAGTGACTCCAGACGCTGCACTTGATGCATTTATGAAATGGTTTCTTCCAGTTATCAATAAGCATGCACCTATTAAGTAACTGACTGTTTCAAACTGTTAAGGCCCCCTGTATTGATGAGGAATTGAAAAACTGTGTGGTTGAGAGAAATTAAGCAAAATAAGTCTGGCTGCACATCTGATTGGCAGACATATTGTAAATTGAGAAATAAGATAAATTATATAACGTATGATGGAAAAAAGCTTTGGAGTTCTTTCAATGAAATGGTCAGAAAGACTAATTCAACTCCATCTTTCATTGAATCAGATGGCTCATTTATCACAAAACCTTTTGACATTGCAATTATTTTAACAACTATTTCATTGGCAAAGTGGGCAAACTTAGGCATTAAATGCCAACAACAAACTGTGAGCTTGTTATATAAAGCAGGCAGACAGGCAGACAGGCATTCAGTTACTGTTCGATTGAATGTTAGAATGGGCAAAACAAGTGACCTAAGCAACTTTGAGCATGGTATGATCGTCGGTGCCAGGTGCGTATCGCAGAAACGGCCGCCCTCCTGGGCTTTTCAAGCACGACAATGTCTAGGGTTTACCGAGAATGGTGCGACAAACAAAAAACATCCAGTCATCGGCAGTCCTGTGGGCAAAAACAGCGCGTTGATGAGAGAGGTCGAAGGAGAATGGCAAGCTAAGAGGTGGGCCACAAACAGACAAATAACGGCGCAGTACAACAGTGGTGAGCAGAATGGCATCTCGGATCGCACAACTCGTCAATCCTTGTCACGGCTGGGCTATTGCAGCAGACGACCACACCGGGTTTCACTCATATCAGCTAAAAACAAGAAGAAGCAGCTGCAGTGGGCACGTGATCACCAACACTGGACAATTGAGGAATGGAAAAACATTGCCTGGAACATGACAGCAGTGAGTTCAGTTTACTTGAGTGACCTGCGCAGTCCCCAGACCTCATCCCAATAAAGCATCTTTGGGATGAGATGGAACGTGGCTGTTCGCAGCATGAATGTACCGCCAACCAACCTGCAGCAACTGCGTGATGCCATCGTGTCAGCATGGACCAACATCCCTGTGGAACGTTTCCGACACCTTGTAGAATGCCCCGAATAATGCAGGCTGTTCTGGAGGCAAAGAGGGGTCTGACCCGGTACTAGATGGGTGTACCTAATAAAGTGTATGATATAACACAGAGGGTTTTCTTTAATGGAAGCTTCTCTAACGTAAAACATGTAAAGTGTGGTATGCCACAAGGGAGCTGTCTTGGCCCTTTACTGTTCTCTATTTTTGCTAATGATCTATCATTAGCGTCAAACAAAGACTGTGTGTCTATGTACGCAGATGATTCAACACTATACATGTCAGCATCCACACCTAGTGAAATCACTGAAACCCTAAAAAAAGAGTTGCAGTCAGTTTTAGAATGGGTGGCTAGGAATAAACTAGTCCTAAATAGGGCTGTGGCGGTCATTAAATTTTGTCAGCCGGTGATTGTCATTCAAATAACTGCTGGTCTCACGGTAATTGACCTTAATTAACATAAACACATTTAGCATCTCCGGCCCTCATGCATAACTTACAAGCCACTGATGTGGACCTTTGGAACATCTACATTTTAAGTCTAATAAATCCAGTTAATATAGCCTACACCATCACAATAAATCCATTATTTATTTTAGGCAGGTCTAAAGAAACATTATGAAAAGAAAAAAATGTAACCTATTTCAGAAGACCAGAATAGCATATTCTAAGTCCTCCTGTGTTAGGCCCTGATCTGACTATGCCATATGGTTGTAGGCTACACTAGTTCATTTAGCAGGCAAGATTTGCTTATCATTCTTGGGGCATTATTTTATATTATTTTATAGAAAAATACAATTGAACATAGCTGAATAAAATAGAAAGGATATTTTTCCTCAAACGATTTTCAAGGGAGTGTGCACAAGCTATTCTGTTTTGAGCGGTTAACAAAGAAGCAAGTCCTATTGTATGCTAATTTACAGTTATTTATGCAACTTTAGTTATGATACAAACGTTAGGCTATATGTTTTGATTTCTAATACATTCTAAGGCTGCATGATGTGACAAAAGGTGATTTGAAAAAGTCACATGAAAGGGAAGCGCGCTGTTCTGTTTCTTGCGTAAGCTGCACACACTTCATCAGTCTCTCATTCACAATTTGACAAGAACTTCATAATATTCTCACGCAGTATTCTCAATTTAATCTGGTCTTTACATATAGCCTACTAATATATGTGTGGAATTCTTTTTTATTTAGAATGGCCCATCATAAAAAATATAAAAAATCCATAGCCTGCACTCGAATAGCGAATGGAGGTTATGTGCATTTACTTTTTTAATATGACTGGTAGGCTACACCATTTGTAAAGCAGATTAATGTGATTTCTTTTTTTTTATTGAGCAATAAATATAGCAGCACGAGAAATCTGGGATCCGCTTTCTAGGCTATGGGCTCTCCAACCATGTTCCAGGGGTCTTGGGCCTATAGGCTACGTTTGGAGTTATTTGGCCACTTCAGCTGTGATACAAACCTTAGCAAAACATATACTGTAGACCTATGGGCTAAGCTACATGATGCATATGACTATGATTAGAAAAAGTTGCATGAAAAAATGCATACACTGTGCATCAATCACAAGTGATAATATTCTCACCATTCAGACTATTCTCAATTTAATCTTGTCTTTACATATACTAAATAATATGTGTGAAATTAGTTTTGATTTAGAATGGGCCATTATCATGCACCTGTCGGAACAACGGCATCGTAAAAAAGACTTGTCATCCATATGCACTTGAATAGCAAATGGAGGACACTTTTCCTGCAGTTCATTTTCATGCCAGCCAGGTAGACTACTCCGGTTGTAAAGCGAAGCAATGTGCTTAATATAGACTATGGAAAGTTGAGACATAAATATAGAGACCATTAAAACTCTTTCTCACGCAATTGTGATGAGTGATTTGAAGGAGTCAGGCGCAGGAGGGTAAATCACAGAATACAGAGTTTATTCTGGAATACAGAGTTACGCAGAATTGCGTCAAAATAGTCCAGTGTGCAAAACAGGCGCACTGGAACCAAACAGGCACATGGGGAAAATATACCCCTGCAATACAAAATACACGGAGCTCAACCGAGCTACACTCTCCTCACACTGAACAATCACCCTCAAGGACAAGGGGGCAGAGGGAACACTTATACACGTACTAATGAGGGGATATGAACCAGGTGTGTGTAATAGACAAGACAAAACAAATGGAATGAGGAGATGAGGAGCGGCAGTGGCTAGAAGGCCGATGACGACGTACGCCGAAGCCTGCCCGAACCAGTAGAGGAGGCAGCTTCGGAGGAAGTCATGACAGAAATTGCATAGCATAGCCTATAGAAATGTGCAACAGGAACACTTATTTCATTCCATGCATCAACCAGCTATGAGGACGCTGCTCAACAGGTGATCCTATTCCACTCAAACTCTGCATGCCAGGGCTCTCATTAAGTGTTTGATTTGATTTTCGATTTGATGTCAGAGTGATTAGAAGGACAATAGAGCACTGAGTACCGGCCATCATCGACTGGCAATGAGCAAGTTTGGTAGGCTACTCATTACCATCAGAGGCATCAGAGACCAGTTTTGGAGAAGCCTTGTTACCGTGACTCATTGGTCACATGGAATTTGACTGCGGTCATGATTCCTGACTGCTGGTGTGGTGGTAATATGGTCACCTTAACAGCCCTAGTCCTGAACATACAGTGGGGAGAATAAGTATTTGATACACTGCCAATTTTGCAGGTTTTCCTACTTACAAAGCATGAAGAGGTCTGTAATTTTTATCATATGTACACTTCAACTGTGAGAGACGGAATCTAAAACAAAAATCCAGAAATTCACATTGTATGATTTTTAAGTAATTAATTTTCATTTTATTGCATGACATAAGTATTTGATACATCAGAAAAGCAGAACTTAATATTTGGTACAGAAACCTTTGTTTGCAATTACAGAGATCATACGTTTCCTGTAGGTCTTGACCAGGTTTGCACACACTGCAGCAGGGATTTTGGCCCACTCCTCCATACAGACCTTCTCCAGATCCTTCAGGTTTCGGGGCTGTCGCTGGGCAATACGGACTTTCAGCTCCCTCCAAAGATTTTCTATTGGGTTCAAGTCTGGAGACTGGCTAGGCCACTCCAGGACCTTGAGATGCTTCTTACGGAGCCACTCCTTAGTTGCCCTGGCTGTGTGTTTCGGGTCATTGTCATGCTGGAAGACCCAGCCACGACCAATCTTCAATGCTCTTACTGAGGGAAGGAGGTTGTTGGCCAAGATCTTGCGATACATGGCCCCATCCATCCTCCCCTCAATACGGTGCAGTCGTCCTGTCCCCTTTGCAGAAAAGCATCCCCAAAGAATGATGTTTCCACCTCCATGCTTCATGGTTGGGATGGTGTTCTTGGGGTTGTACTCATCCTTCTTTTTCCTCCAAACACGGCGAGTGGAGTTTAGGCCAAAAAACTATATTTTTGTCTCATCAGACCACATGACCTTCTCCCATTCCTCCTCTGGATCATCCAGATGGTCATTGGCAAACTTCAGACGGTCCTGGACATGTGCTGGCTTGAGCAGGGGGACCTTGCGTGCGCTGCAGGATTTTAATCCATGACGGCGTAGTGTGTTACTAATGGTTTTCTTTGAGACTGTGGTCCCAGCTCTCTTCAGGTCATTGACCAGGTCCTGCCGTGTAATTCTGGGCTGATCCATCACCTTCCTCATGATCATTGATGCCCCACGAGGTGAGATCTTGCATGGAGCCCCAGACCGAGGGTGATTGACCATCATCTTGAACTTCTTCTATTTTCTAATAATTGCGCCAACAGTTGTTGCCTTCTCACCAAAATGCTTGCCTATTGTCCTGTAGCCCATCCCAGCCTTGTGCAGGTCTACAATTTTATCCCTGATGTCCTTACACAGCTCTCTGGTCTTGGCCATTGTGGAGAGGTTGGAGTCTGTTTGATTGAGTGTGTGGACAGGTGTCTTTTATACAGGTAACGAGTTCAAACAGGTGCAGTTAATACAGGTAATGAGTGGAGAACAGGAGGGCTTCTTAAAGAAAAACTAACAGGTCTGTGAGAGCCGGAATTCTTACTGGTTGGTAGGTGATCAAATACTTATGTCATGCAATAAAATGCAAATTAATTACTTAAAAATCATACAATGTGATTTTCTGGATTTTTGTTTTAGATTCCGTCTCTCACAGTTGAAGTGTACCTATGATAAAAATGACAGACCTCTACATGCTTTGTAAGTAGGAGAACCTGCAAAATTGGCAGTGTATCAAATACTTGTTCTCCCCACTGTATATAAAACCAAAAGCATTTTATTTGGTAAAAATCACTCCCTAGGTACTGGATCTCAGCTGAATCTGGTAATGAATAATGTGTCTCTTGAGCAAGTAGAAGAGACTAAACTTATTGCTGTTATATTTGATTGTAAACTTTCCTGGTCAAAGCATTTTGATTCTATTGTTGTAAAGATGGGGAAAGGTTTGACTGTGATTTTTAACATCACATGCAACCAAACAAGTCCTACAAGCTCTGGTTTTGTTGCATCTTGATTATTGCCCAGTTGTATGGTCAGGTGCGACAAAAAATGACCCAGAAAAGCTGCATCTGGCCCAGAACAGAGCAGCACATCTGGCCCTAAAATGTACATAGAGGGTCAATATCAATAACATGCATGTCAGTCTCTCCTGGTTCAGAGTTGAGGAGAGATTGACTGTATAACTGCTGTTCTTTGTAAGAAGTATTGACGTGCTGAAAGTACCGAATTGTCAGTTCAACCTGTTAACACACAGCTCAAAAACCCATACATACCCCACAAGACACGCAATCAGGGGTGTCTTCACAGTCCGCAAGTCCAGAACCGAGGCTGGGAGACGCACAGTGCTGTAGAGAAATGACTACAAGGACTTCTCTTCTACCACAGGTAACTCAGGCAAGCAATAAAATCAGTTTTAAAAAAAACGATAAAACAACACCTCAAGGTACAACGAGGACTGTGAAGAGAGAGACACACACAAACCCACACATTATTCGTGGTATTTTCAATTTCAATTTTTTTTATCTTTCTTCCACTTGTTATTTTTTTAAGTAGTGGTGTTGTTCTTTGGTCATGGTGTTTTTTTTCTTCAGCTTTAATACTGAGTAGATTGTAACCCCCCCCCCCCCCCCCCCCCCCCCCCCCAAAAAAAAAGTATAATTGTAAAGTGGTTATCCCACTGGCTATAGGGTGAATGCACCAATTTGTAGTCGCTCTGGATAAGTGCGTCTGCTAAATGACGTAAATGTGCCCTTGAGCAAGGCACTTAACCCTAATTGCTCCTGTAAGTCGCTCTGGATAAGAGCGTCTGCTAAATGACTAAAATGTAAATGTAAATGTAATTGTCTGCATCATTTCCAATCCCCCATTTGTAAATATATATATATATATATATATATATATATATATATATATATATATATATATATATATATATATATATATATATATACAGTGGGGAGAACAAGTATTTGATACACTGCCGATTTTGCAGGTTTTCCTACTTACAAAGCATGTAGAGGTCTGTCATTTTTATCATAGGTACACTTCAACTGTGAGAGACGGAATCTAAAACAAAAATCCAGAAAATCACATTGTATGATTTTTAAGTAATTCATTTGCATTTTATTGCATGACATAAGTATTTGATCACCTACCAACCAGTAAGAATTCCAGCTCTCACAGACCTGTTAGTTTTTCTTTAAGAAGCCCTCCTGTTCTCCACTCATTACCTGTATTAACTGCACCTGTTTGAACTCGTTACCTGTATAAAAGACACCTGTCCACACACTCAATCAAACAGACTCCAACCTCTCCACAATGGCCAAGACCAGAGAGCTGTGTAAGGACATCAGGGATAAAATTGTAGACCTGCACAAGGCTGGGATGGGCTACAGGACAATAGGCAAGCAGCTTGGTGAGAAGGCAACAACTGTTGGCGTAATTATTAGAAAATGGAAGAAGTTCAAGATGACGGTCAATCACCCTCGGTCTGGGGCTCCATGCAAGATCTCACCTCGTGGGGCATCAATGATCATGAGGAAGGTGAGGGATCAGCCCAGAACTACACGACAGGACCTGGTCAATGACCTGAAGAGAGCTGGGACCACAGTCTCAAAGAAAACCATTAGTAACACACTACGCCGTCATGGATTAAAATCCTGCAGCGCACGCAAGGTCCCCCTGCTCAAGCCAGCGCATGTCCAGGCCCATCTGAAGTTTGCCAATGACCATCTGGATGATCCAGAGGAGGAATGGGAGAAGGTCATGTGGTCTGATAAGACAAAAATATAACTTTTTGGTCTAAACTCCACTCGCCGTGTTTGGAGGAAGAAGAAGGATGAGTACAACCCCAAGAACACCATCCCAACCGTGAAGCATGGAGGTGGAAACGTCATTCTTTGGGGATGTTTTTCTGCAAAGGGGACAGGACGACTGCACCGTATTGAGGGGAGGATGGATGGGGCCATGTATCGCGAGATCTTGGCCAACACCTCCTTCCCTCAGTAAGGGCATTGAAGATTGGTCGTGGCTGGGTCTTCCAGCATGACAACGACCCGAAACACACAGCCAGGGCAACTAAGGAGTGGCTCCGTAAGAAGCATCTCAAGGTCCTGGAGTGGCCTAGCCAGTCTCCAGACCTGAACCCAATAGAAAATCTTTGGAGGGAGCTGAAAGTCCGTTATTGCCCAGCGACAGCCCCGAAACCTGAAGGATCTGGAGAAGGTCTGTATGGAGGAGTGGGCCAAATCCTGGTCAAGACCTACAGGAAACGTATGATCTCTGTAATTGCAAACAAAGGGTTTCTGTACCAAATATTAAGTTCTGCTTTTCTGATGTATCAAATACTTATGTCATGCATAAAATGCAAATTAATTACTTAAAAATCATACAATGTGATTTTCTGGATTTTTGTTTTAGATTCCGTCTCTCACAGTTGAAGTGTACCTATGATAAAAATGACAGACCTCTACATGCTTTGTAAGTAGGAAAACCTGCAAAATCGGCAGTGTATCAAATACTTGTTCTCCCCACTGTATATATATATATATTTATATATATATATATATATATATATATATATATATATATATATATATATATATATATATATACAGTACCATTCAGAAATTTGGACACACCTTCTCATTCAAGGGTTTTTCTTTATTTTTATTATTTTCTACATTGTAGAATAATAGTGAAGTCATCAAAACTATGAAATTACACATATGGAATCATGTAGTAACCAAAAATTGTTAAACAAATCCTAATATGTTTTATATTTGAGATTCTTCAAAGTAGCCACCCTTTGCCTTGATGACAGCTTTGCACTCTTGGCATTCTCTCAACCAGCTTCACCTGGAATGCTTTTCCAACAGTCTTGAAGGAGTTCCCACATATGCTGAGCACTTATTGGCTGCTTTTCCTTCACTCTGCGGTCCAACTCATCCCAAAATACAACGAAAAGCAAATTCAGATTAATAATTCAGATTAATCTGCCTTTACCTCAATTACATTTTTAAACCTCTCGGTTACCAAAGCACACATGAAATATAGAATAGCACGTGTCTGAAAACCACGTGTCTGACTCGTGTGAAAACAAATACATATGTATTTTTTTTCACATGTGATTTGTCCATACATTTGTGTTTTTTTTTCATGTTTTTTTTGTAAGGGAGGAAACATTCCATTGCTGTCTGAATTACACAACTCTGGATCCTAGACTGAGACAGTTCATTATTAGTGATATCTAAAATGTAATTGGCTTATTTGAATTATTACACTTGGACTTCATCAATACATTCATAATACATACATACCACACCTTTTGCTCCAATCTACAGTATGTTGCTTCATCTGAATTTTGACAATATAAATTCACATCTAATCTGATCAAATAAAGATTATACTCTTTTAGCCTTTTCTCAAGAAATCCCTCATCTCAGCCATTGACTTTCATCCTTTTCCCCATACTAAATCATCCCACCAATGCCAACCACTAATAACAAGCAATACCAATTTGTGGTGGGGGGAGGAGGACAAAAGTTGATTGTCCATTGACTCACAGATTGTCCATTGAGCACAGAAGAAGCCTGTGATAAGGCATGACGGGACCCTGGTCTTGGTTTTATGGAGGGGGAGGCCTGGTCAATGAGGCCCACCTTGGACAGACTTTAATGGGGATGGATGTGGCAGGCTCTGGGCAAGAGGGTGCTTTTAGCATAATGGATAGTCCTCGCGGCTGTCATTTCAAAGTTCATTAACACCGTGGCGGTGCTCTCCACATTTCTGCCGTTCATGGAATTTATTAACCAAACTCAGGAATAGGTTGAGGTGAGAAATGGCATTGGGGATAGGGAATGACGGCATGCACTCTAAATCCTATGAAATCTCAAAAAATTCATTTAGTTGTTGTGCAGAGTTTTATTGCTATTTTTAAGGTAAAGCAAGCAGAAGAAAAGATCAGATGGTATTTGTCTGTGATGATTTGAAGCAGGAGATTTTTTGTGGAAATTAGGTTGGTTTGAGCATTGTCACCATGAACCCAAACTCAAATCAATCATAATTTCACAAGAAGGAATTGGAAGCCAATAGATTGCAATGATTTACGCCCTTTTATAAAGCAACTCATGCCATTATTGAATGCATTGTATAGAAAAAATTTCCTGCGAGAAAATAGATGGAGTCAAGCCACCAGTGTGTGTGTGTGTGTGCCATTACAAAAAAGAAATCACCGGAAATGTTCACGAGTCAGACACGTGTTTTTCAGACACGTGTGAAGTTTCACATGAACAAATCACATTTGAAAAATGTCAAGTGGGAAAATCAGACGTGATTTTCAGACACCTGTGGTTTCTGATGTGCTTTTGTAAGTGGCAGGATTAGAACCCAGGTCTCCCAAAGGACAAGCCAACAGCTTGACCAAAAGACCAAGAGGGCTAACACTAATTTTGAAGTTGTAGGGTGGGGCTACCTCATCACGTGACCATGAGAAACCATGACCGACTCCTGTACTTTCACATGTGTATTTTTAGATTTCAGTGTAATCTAGGGCTGTTAAATGAATAAAACATTTAATCGAGTTTATCGTAGGATTTTCTGTGATTAATCGCAAATTCAAACGTTTGTTCAAATTGAGCTGTAATTTAAGATTTTTTATACAAAAAGCATTACACATAATATTGACGTCTTGATTTTGTCCAAAGTAACGGTTAGTAAAATCTGCTAAATTGATAAACAAACTTTCTTTAACCTTAAAGTCAAGTTGTTTTGACATCGCATTGTTGTTTTTAAATGTATAGATTATGTATTTTGGATGTTTTAAACTTATTTTGAAGGCTTTCGGACAATGCGATGAAACAAAATGTGTGCACAGAAATTACAAAAAGTTAACTTGAGTTAACTGATTAACTCTGACAGCGCTAATTTTAACATGTTAATTATGTTAATATAAGTAATATATCTGCCATTTAGCAGACGCTTTTATCCAAAGCGACCTACAGTCATGTGTGCATACATTTTACGTATGGGTGGTCCCGGGAATCTAACCCACTACCCTGGCATTACAGGCGCCATGCTCTACCAACTGAGTTACAAATGATAAATAAGGAGACACAGAGTGCTAGCTTCTCTGCTCTTTTCACTGGGCTTCTTCCAGTGGTCACTGACCAACATATGAAGAAGAGAGGCGTGCACCTGCAGCAGTAGCACTCTGAATGGATGGCTCAGAAATACTAAATAATTATTTTTAACATCCTTGAATAATTATGCTCAGGTAGGCTAAGTTACCTTTTTACAGAATGACATTCCATTTGTTGAAAAAATTATTGCTACACAACCTTTTCACATGTGAAGAGAATAACACTATTTCACCACCACATGTGAATTTGCAATTTCACATGTAAATGTTTCTTACATGTGAAACTGCAAATTTGACATGCGTTTTTTTGTAATGGTGTGTGTGTGTTGGAATGAATGTGTCTGCACGTTTCAATGAATGTGTCTGCACTGTGTGTACCTTCAGTTTGTTCGTACATCTTATGAGTGCATTTGTGTGTGTGTGGTTGTGTGTGCGTGACTACCTTAGTGTGTATATAGGTTATTGCCGGATGTGTGTGTGTGTGTGTGTTTGTGTGTGGGATGGCTAAGTCTACCCAAACAAATTATCCCTCTGTGACAGTGCTGGTGGGGAGGTCAAGGGAGCAAAACAGAGTGACAGGCTCCACTGTGATTGGCTCTCTCTGCTGACAGCCTCAGAGAGGATCACAGTATCAGAGTGTCAGCCAGTATCAGGTCCACTGTGGGGAAACAGCCTCGGTCTCTCTCTCGTGCTCTGTTTTTCTTTCTCTCTTTCCTTCCTTTTTCTCTCTATTTCTTGCCCTTTAATCCTCCTCTTTACGCTCTCTTTCTATCTTTCCCTCTCTTGTTTTCCTTTCTCTCTGTTCCGCTCTTACCTCTCTCTCTCTCTCTCTCTCTCTCTCTCTCTCTCTCTCTCTCTCTCTCTCTCTCTCTCTCTCTCTCTCTCTCTCTCTCTCTCTCTCTCTCTCTCTCTCTCTCTCTCTCTCTCTCTCTCTCTCTCTCTCTCTCTCTCTCTCTCTCTCTCTCTCCTCTCTCTACTCTCCTGTGCTCTCCTGTGCTCTCCGGTGATAGATCTCTATCTTATTAATGTTCTATAGACAGCTTAGTTACGAGGAGCATTAAGTATTAGTATGACGTTGTTGTGGACAGAATGCTTGTTCACAAGTAAACTGACCTGTTTGACTTGGGCAACATTAAACCGCACAATGCTAAGAGGTGGCTCACATATCTATTAGCTTGTGTCTCTCACTTACCCCAGTGGGTATGCAATCTACTGTAACACATGATTTACAGTACAGAACATTTGATTAAGCTATGCACTGCTTGATTAACTTCATTGCTATTATTGCACTATGTGTAATGATTAAAAGTAAGGGTAGGGTTAGAGCATAGAATAAGCAATGGCACTAGCTCCACCCCTGGGGTGTTGTTGACTGGCTCATCACATAGTTGTTTGACACCTATTAATTCAGTTCTCAAGTGTTGTTTAGTGCTCCTCCTTTAATCTAAGTGGGCCTCTTAATGGCTTATTCAAGCTTAGTGTGTTTACACGTGTATGCTAATGCATAGGTGGAGTCAGATTTTTTGGAGCAATGTCCACTTTGCTATTCATAGTAGCCTAAAGTGTTAGTTGTAATGTACAGGGTGCTCCAAGGAGGACCATATGTTGCTGGTTCCTGGTACAAAAAGGCTGAGAGACACTGAATAGGATGTCAGATTTGTTTGAATCTTCTTATCAATAAAAGGCATACAGGGATAGTTCATCAGAAATTGATGTTTGGGTTTAATTCCTCTTACCTGTGTCTGTGGGCCAGTAGTCACAGCGGCTGGGTGTTTATGTTATTGCTGTTCAAGGTAGCAAGCTTAGTTTACACCTAGCCTAGCTAGCCAGCTAGCTCGCCAAGCAATCCCCAAAAGGTCTGTCAGTTGACTGTCTTTCACCCTCACAGGATTCAAACTTCAGCTGCCTCCATTTACGGGCCGATCTCTATGTTTTAAACTTAGAAAACTTGTAGATTAAAAAGTTTGAAAGAGTTTGGTCCAAGAAAGAAGCGGCAGTGTTTCACTGTGTACACCGGAACCAGAAGTCTTGTCCTGTGTGTGTGTAAATGAGTAAAATTGCTATAAACGACCATATACAGCAGTAACACTCTGGTCAAATACCAGGGATGAAGCATCCCAGCAGTTGATATTATGTAATTATAACCAGTTTTGCCCAGTTTTGTCAGCTGGGAAAGGCCTTTATTAACTAGATGGTGTGCTGAGGCTCATGGTGTTCAGCAGGACGCAGTATATCGCCTCCGTTCATTTGAGATCATTTGCCATGATTTGTTTACTCTATTAACTCGTTGTCATTATCACCCTCGGTTCAATTTTGGTGGGCTTACGGCTAATAGTTGTCCTCCAAAGAGGTCTGGTTTTAGCCGCCCAAATAAAGGAAATAGCACTTATCCAAAATACCATTGCCATTTAATTTCTATGGTTATTGCTCACCCATACAGTACACAGCTCCATCTCAAAGGAACAAATCTTTAAAATTGAAAAGTAACACTACAATGTTGTTCCTTTTTGTGTGTTTTATAAAACAAGGAACATCCATATCAATCAAATCCAAGTTGCAGTATGTTTAATTTGTTTGCAGCCTTATGATGAAATCCTGGGTCTGTTTTTAATTTGTGTTTTTTACATATAAGCTCAAAACTGAGGTCTCCTCATTTGTGCTTGATGACTACGAGGTAACCAAACAACCTTTACTCTCATCCATCTTCTGAATGGTTTATTTGACAAAACCCTTGTTTTCTCGTCCACTCTCCAGAAAGCGCTCGCTCAGGGTTGAATCTCTCTCAGTCAGGTAAACGATGGAGGGCCATCCGTAACACTATCATTCCACTCTACTAACAAAAAGAAGGCTGGTGTGAAAGCATACAAACAAGGGGGGGTGGGGTGAGGTGGGGACAGGGTTCAAGGTGAGAGCTATTTCCCATCCATCAACAAATATATTATAGGAGTGTGTTGATGGATAGAAATCCTCTGACCTATTGCTTTTGTTTGTGCAACAAGTGGACACCTGCAACACTGTCGAGTGGATTTTGTGTGCCGACGACCATAATGTACAAAATTGCGGGCACTAATTATTTTGTCAGAGGAGAAGTCTGGCCTAATAGGAACATGCAGTGTCAATTCTGAATGGATTGCATTTATCTAGCTAGCTAGCCCTTTAGCAATGGATCCTAAAACCCTTTGTGGGGTTGACGCAATTAATCCACCAACATGCAGCACCCACCTGGGTGATACATAGCAGCGGTTTTGCATTTGAACAGTAGCATGGGTCTAATTATTCATGAACTAGCAATCATTTACTCATACTGAATGCACATACAGTGTATGGATCAACAACATTGTAGTTACTACACAATATTAACCTAATTGACAGAGTGAAAAGAAGGAAGTTTGTACAGAATACAAATATTCCAAAACATGCATCCTGTTTGCAACAAGGCATTAAAGTAATACTGCAAAAAATATGTCAAAGCAATTAACTTTTTGTCCTGAATACAAAGTGTTATGTTTGGGACAAATCCAATACAACACATTACTGTGTACCACCCTCCATATTTTCAAGCATCGTGGTGGCTGCATCATGTATGCTTGTAATTGTTGAGGACTGGAGAGTTTTTCAGGATAAAAAATAAACAGAATGGAGCTAAGCAAAGGCAAAATCCTAGAGGAAAACCTGATTCAGTGTCATGACTTCGGCCGAGGCTGCCTCCCCTCCTTGTTCGGGCAGGCTTCGGCGTTCGTCCTCACCGGCTTACTAACCACTGCCGCCCCAATCATCATCACATTTGTCTTGTCAATCACACACACCTGGTCCTAATCCCCTCATTAGTCCGTGTATAAGTGTTTCCTCTACCCCCTTGTCCTTGTGGGTGATTGTTATTTGTGAGAGTAGGGTAGCTCGGTGGAGCTACTCGTAACATTGTGTTGCCAGGGTCGATTTTCCCCTGTGCCTATGTATTATTGGATATCCGTTACAGTGTAATTGCCAGGGATGATAGTTTCCCCTGTGCCTGTTTCGTTGGTCGCTATTTGAGCGCATTTGTGTGTCTACGAAGGAATAAACTCTGTATTCGGTGATTACCCTCCTGCACCTGACTCCATTCCATCACACTCATCACATTCAGTCTGCTTTCCACCAGACACTGGGAGATTAATTCAACTTTCAGCAGGACAATAACCTAAAACACAAGGCCAAATCTACACTGGAGTTGCTTACCAAGAAGACGGTGAATGTCAGACGGTGAAGTGGCCGAGTTACAGATCTGACTTAAATCTGCTTGAAAATGTATGGCAAGACTTAAAAATGGTTGTGTACCAATGATCAACAACCAATTTGACAGATACAGTGCCTTCGGAAAGTATTCAGACCCCTTGACTTTTTCCACATTTTGGTAGGTTACAGCCTTATTCTAAAAATGATGAAATCGTTTTTTTCCCTCATCAATCTACACACAATAACTCATATCGACAAAGAAAAAACAGGATGTCAGACATTTTTGCAAATGTATAAAAAAAAAACAGAAATATCAAATTACATAAATATTCAATACCCTTTTACTCAGTACTTTGTTGAAGCACCTTTGGCAGCGATTACATTCTCGAGTCTTCTTGGGTATGACGCTACAAGTTTAGCACACCTGTATTTGGGGAGTTTCTCCCATTCTTCTCTGCAGATCCTCTCAAGCTCTGTCAGGTTGGATGGGGAGCGTTGCTGCACAGCTATTTTCAGGTCTCTCCAGAGATGTTATATCGGGTTCAAGTCCGGGCTCTGGCTGGGCCACTCAAGCACATACAGAGACTTGTCCCGAAGCCACTCCTGCGTTGTCTTGGCTGTGTGCTTAGGGTCATTATCCTGTTGGAAGGTGAACCTTCGCCCCAGTCTGAGGTCCTGAGCACTCTGGAGCAGGTTTTCATCAAGGATCTCTCTGTACTTTGCTCCGTTCATCTTTCCCTCAATTCAGACTAGTCTCCCAGTCCCTGTCGCTGAAAAATATCCCCACAGCATGATGCTGCAACCACCATGCTTCCCCGTAGGGATGGTGCCAGGTTTCCTCCAGATGTGATGCTTGGCATTCAGGCCAAATAGTTCGATCTTGGTTTCATTAGAGCAGAGAATCTTGTTTCTCATGGTCTGAGAGTTTTTAGGTGCTATTTGGCAAACTCCAAGCGGGCTGTCATATGCCTTTTACTGAGGAGTGGCTTCCGTCTGGCCACTCTACCATAACGGCCTGATTAGTGGAGTGCTGCAGAGATGGTTGTCCTTCTGGAAGGTTCTCCCATCTCCACAGAGGAACTCTGGAGCTCTTTCAGAGTTACCATCGAGTTCTTGGTCACCTCCCTGACCAAGGCCCTTCTCCCCCGATTGCTCAGTCTGGCCAGGCGGCCAGCTCTAGGAAGAGTCTTGGTGGTTCCAAACTTCTTCCATTTGGAGGCCACTGTGTTCTTGGGGAACTTCAATGCTGCAGAAATTATTTGGTACCCTTACCCAGATATGTGCCTCGACACAATCCTGTCTTAGCGCTCTGCGGACAATTCCTTCAACCTCATGGCTTGGTATTTGCTCTGACATGCACTGTCAACTGTGGGACCTTATATAGACAGGTGTGTGACTTTCCAAATCATGTCTAATCAACTTAATCTACCACAGGTGGACTCCAATCAAGTATTAGAAACATCTCAAGGATGATCAATGGAAACAGGATGCACCTGATTTCAATTTCGAGTCTCATAGCAAAGGGTCTGAATACTTATGTAAATAAGGTGTTTCTGTTTTTTACTTTTAATACATTTGCAAAAAAAAATATTTGTCATTATGGAGTATTGTTTGTAGATTGATGAGGATGTTATTAATTTAATCGCTTTTAGAATAGGGCTGTAACGTAACAAAATGTGGAAAAAGTCAAGGGGTCTGAATACTTTCCGAAGGCACTGTATGCTCAGTCCCATGTGCACAGTAAAGGGCAACTTGGACTGTACCCTAGGCTATGCAGTTGTATCTGATAATGATCAACCTTAGTTCAACTTAGTTAACCTCTTAAGGATCGGACCCTTCTTTTCAATTTTCGCCGAAAATGACACCCAAATCTAACTGCCTGTAGCTCAGGACCTGAAGCAAGGATGTGCATATTCTTGATACCATTTGAAAGGAAACACTTTGAAATTTGTGGAAATGTTTAATTATTTTAGAATATAACACATTAGATCTGGTAAAAGATAATACATACCAAAAAACATGCGTTTTCATATTTTTTAGTTTTGTTCAATAATCTTTGAAATGCAAGAGAAAGGCCACAATATAAAATTGCAGTTTAGGCGCAATTTAGATTTTGGCCACTAGATCAAATAAAATAAAATAGTATTTGCCACATGCAAGACATTACAGTGTAGACATTACAGTGAAATGCTTACTTACAAGGCCTTAATTATTTATTTATTTTACGTAAAAAAAATTTAAGCAAATAACTAAAGAGCAGCAGTAAAATAAAATAACAGTAGGGAGGCTATTTACAGAGGGGTACCGGTGCAGAGTCAATGTGCGGGGGCACCGGCTAGTCGAGGTAATTGTGGTAATATGTACAGTCGTGGTCAAAAGTTTTGAGAATGACACAAGTATTGGTCTTCACAAAGTTTGCTGCTTCAGTGTTTTTATATATTTTTGTCAGATGTTACTATGGTATACTGAAGTATAATTACAAGCATTCCATAAGTGTCAAAGGCTTTTATTGACAATTGCATTAAGTAATAGAAAGAGTCAATATTTGCAGTGTTGACCCTTCTTTTTCAAGACCTCTGCAATCCTCCCTGGCATGCTGTCAATTAAATTCTGGGCCACATCCCGACTGATGGCAGCCCATTCTTGCATAATCAATGCTTGGAGTTTGTCAGAATTTGTGGGGTTTTGTTTGTCCACCCGTCTCTTGAGGATTGACCACAAGTTCTCAATGGGATTAAGGTCTGGGGAGTTTCCTGGCAATGGACCCAAAATGTCAATGTTTTGTTCCCTGAGCCACTTAGTTATCACTTTTGCCTTACGGCAAGGTGCTCCGTCATGCTGGAAAAGGCATTGTTTGTCACCAAACTGTTCTTGGATGGTTGGGAGAAGTTGCTCTCGGAGGATGTGTTGGTACCATTCTTTATTCATGGCTGTGTTCTTAGGCAAAATTGTGATTGAGCCCACTCCCACACATGAATGGTCTCAGGATGCTTTACTGTTGGCATGACACAGGACTGATGGTAGCGCTCACTTTGTCTTCTCCGGACAAGCTTTCTTCCGGGTGCCCCAAACAATCGGAAAGGGGATTCATCAGAGAAAATGACTTTACCCCAGTCCTCAGCAGTCCAATCCCTGTACCTTTTTCAGAATATCAGTCTGTCCCTGATGTTTTTCCTGGAGAGAAGTGGCTTCCTTGCTGCTCTCCTTGACACCAGGCCATCCTCTGAAAGTCTTCACCTCACTGTGTGTGCAGATGCACTCACACCTGCCTGCTGCCATTCCTGAACAAGCTCTGCACTGGTGGTGCCCCGATCCCGCAGCTGAATCAACTTTAGGAGACGGTCCTGGCGCTTGCTGGACTTTCTTGGGCGCCCTGAAGCCTTCTTCACAACAATTGAACCTCTCTCCTTGAAGTTCTTGATGATCCGATAAATGGTTGATTTAGGTGCAATCTTACTAGCAGCAATATCTTTGCCTGTGAAGCCCTTTTTGTGAAAAGCAATGATGACGGCACGTGTTTCCTTGCAGGTAACCATGGTTAACAGAGGAAGAACAATGATTTCAAGCACCACCCTCCTTTTAAAGCTTCCAGTCTGTTATTCTAACAATCAGCATGACAAAGTGATCTCCAGCCTTGTCCTCGTCAACACTCTCACCTGTGTTAACGAGAGAATCACTGACATGATGTCAGCTGGTCCTTTTGTGGCAGGGCTGGAATGCAGTGGAAATGGTTTTAGGGGATTAAGTTCATTTTCATGGCAAAGAGGGACTTTGCAATTAATTGCAATTCATCTGATCACTCTTCATAACATTCTGGAGTATATGCAAATTGCCATCATAAAAACTGAGGCAGCAGACTTTGTGAAAATTAATATTTGTGTCATTCTCAAAACTTTTGACCACGACTGTACATGTGGGTAGAGTTAAAGTGACTATGCATAAATAATAAACAGAGTAGCAGCAGCGTAAAAGCGTAAAAGAGGGTGGTGGGGGCAATGCAAATAGTCCGGGTAGCAATGAGTAGCTGTTCAGGAGTCTTATGGCTTGGGGGTAGAAGCTGTTGAGAAGCCTTTTGGACCTAGACTTGGTGCTCCGGTACTGCTTACCGTGCGGTAGCAGAGAGAACAGTCTATGACTAGGGTGGCTGGAGTCTTTGACAATTTTGAGGGCCTTCCTCTGACACCACCTGGTATAGAGGTCCTGGATGGCAGGAAGCTTGGCCCCAGTGATGTACTGGGCCGTACGCACTACCCTCTGTAGTGCCTTGCGGTCGGAGGCCGAGCAGTTGTCATACTAGTAGGTGATGCAACCAGTCAGGATGCTCTCGATGGTGCAGCTGTAGAACTTTCTGAGGATCTGTGGACCCATGCCAAATCTTTTCAGTCTCCTGAGGGGGAATAGGCTTTGTCGTGCCCTCTTCACGACTGTCTTGGTGTGTTTGGACCATGATGTGGACACCAAGGAACTTGAAGGTCTCAACCTGTTCCACTACAGCCCCGTCGATGAGAATGGGGGCGTGCTCTGTCCTATTTTTTTCCCCTGTAGTCCACAATCATCTCCTTTCTCTTGATCACGTTGAGGGAGAGGTTGTTATCCTGGCACCACACGGCCAGGTCTCGGACCTCCTTCCTATAGGTTGTCTCATCGTTGTCGGTGATCAGGCCTACCACTGTTGTGTCGTCAGCAAACTTAATGATGGTGTTGGAGTCGTGCCTGGCCATGCAGTCATGGGTGAACAGGGAGTACAGGAGGGGACTGAGCACGCACCCCTGAGGGGCCCCCTTGTTGAGGATCAGTGTGGCAGATGTGTTGTTACCTAACCTTACCACCTGGAGGCGGCCAATCAGGAAGTCCAGGATCCAGTTGCAGAGGTAGGTGTTTAGTCCCAGGAACCTTAGCTTAATGATGAGCTTTGAGGGCACTATGTTGTTGAACGCTGAGTTGTAGTCAATGAACAACATTCTCACGTAGGTGTTCCACTTGTCCAGGTGGGAAAGGGCAGTGTGAAGTGCAATAGAGATTGCATCATCTGTGGATCTGTTGGGGCGGTATGCAAATTAGAGTGGGTCTAGGGTTTCTGGGATAATGGTGTTGATGTGAGCCATGACCAGCCTTTCAAAGCACTTCATGGCTACAGACGTGAGTGCTACGGGTCGGTAGTAATTTAGGCAGGTTATCTTAGTGTCCTTGGGCACAGGGACTATGGTGGTCTGCTTGAAACATGTTGGTATTACAGACTCAGTCAGGGACATGTTGAAAATGTCAGTGAAGACACTTGCCAGTTGGTCAGCACATGCTCAGAGTACACGTCCTGGTAATCCGTCTGGCCCTGCGGCCTTGTGAATGTTGACCTGCTTAAAAGTCTTACTCACATCGGCTACGGAGAGCGTGATCACATAGTCATCCGGAACAGCTGGTGCTCTCATGCATGCTTCAGTGTTGCTTGCCTCGAAGCGAGCATAGAACTGATTTAGCTCGTCTGGTAGGCTTGTGTCACTGGGCAGCTCGTGGCTGTGCTTCCTTTTGTAGTCTGTAATAGTTTTCAAGCCCTGCCAAATCCGACGAGTGTCAGAGTCGGTGTGGTACGATTCAATCTTAGTCTGGTATTGAGTCTTAGCCTGTTTGATGGTTCGTCGGAGGGCATAGCGGGATTTCTTATAAGCGTTCGGGTTAGAGTCCCGTTCCTTGAAAGCGGCAGCTCTACCCTTTAGCTCAGTGCGGATGTTGCCTGTAATCCATGGTTTCTGGTTGGTGTATGTACGTACGGTCACTGTGGGGACGACGTCATCGATGCACTTATTGATGAAGCCAGTGACTGATGTGGTGTACTCCTCAATGCTATCTGAAGAATCCCGGAACATATTCCAGTCTGTGCTAGCAAAACAGTCCTGTAGCTTAGCATCTGCCCTGTAGATGGCAGCAGTGAGTGTGCAAAGTTTCAGATTGATCCAGTGAAGCGTTGCAATACTGGACTATTTTGTATCATTTCTGCCCAAATGTGCCGAATTGGTCAATTGATACATTTTCAAGTACATAACTATAGAGAACATATCAAAATGATATGGTAATACAAAATGTAAGTTTACACACTCCCAGGAATGTCATACATGATGGATCATTAGCTTATACATTTACTTTCACACATCTAGATGGCCGGGCGGAGTGGGTGTGGAGCCAGAGACAGCAGGGGTTCAAACTGTAGGACCCAGTTCCTACATTTGAATATAAAAATTGATTTTATCAAACAAAACTATGCTACATTTTTATCTCTGGGACCCTTAGGCTGACAAATCAGAGCAAGATTACTGAATGTAAGTACATTATTTACCTTCAGAGGTGAATGTATCAAACCAGTTGCCGTGATAAGTTTTTTGTTGTTGTGCGCTCTCCTCAAATAATAGCATGGTATTTTTTCACTGTAATAGCTACTGTAAATTGGACAGTGCAGTTAAATTAACAAGAATGTAAGCTTTCTCCCCATATAAGACATGTCTATGTCCTGGAAAGTTTGCTGTTACTTACAACAGTCATGCTTATCACATTAGTGCACGTTAGCTCAACCATCCTGTATACGGGACACCGATCCCGTAGAGGTTAAGCAATAACAGTTAGACGTCACCACAGTTTTCCAGCCCATAGAACTTGAGACTATAATAGAGTTCAGCATTTTTAGTTTGCCATATTCATCACATTGTAACTAGGTCTGTTTATGTAAATGTTGGATTCCCCACATCAGCCAGCCAATCTATTCTTGCTTCATATTAATATATTTGCCATTTAGCAGACGCTTTTATCCAAAGCAACTTAGTCATGCGTGCATACATTTTCCGTATGAGTGGTCCCAGGATTTGAGCCCACTACCCTGGCGTCACAAGCGCCATGCTCTACCAACTGAGCTACAAAGGACCACTAATAACGACCATTACTAATCTTTCAATTGATTTACTAAGTCTTAACTTCATTAATGACGCTACAGTTTGAGAGGTTGATGTACAGTTCCTTCAGAAAGTATTCACACCCCTTGACTTTTTGCACATTTTGTTGTGTTACAGCCTGAATTTAAAATCGATTAAATATATATATTTTTGTCAATGGCCTACACACATACCCCATAATGTCAAAGTGGAATTATGTTTTTGGGAATTTTTACAAATGTATTAAAAATTATTAAAAGCTGAAATGTCTTGTTTGTTATGGCAAGCATAAATGGGGGTGGTTCTAAGCATATTATGGAATTGTTAAGATGGTCATACTATCGATCATTTAGCTATTTGATCTTGACTGCTTTAGGTATAAAAAATCTATATAAAAAATCGATTTGATAAAATATTGAATTTGGTCTTTACTACTATAGCCCAGAGAAACGCATTGAATAGCACATTCATAAATGGCAAAAAAGACGGTCCAAAAATAAATAATAAGAAACATGGTTTTGAAGTGTTTTATTCCTACATTATTTTGTTCCTTTTTTTTGTGAATACTTAAAACATTCAATCTACTTGAGTGAAGCCGCTTAACATCTACATCACATTAGTCATCTAACAGACTCCCATTCAGAGCGACCCACAGAAGCAACCAGGGTCAACGCCCGGCTCAAGGGTACGTTGACAGATCTCCCACAAGGTCAAAAACGGGGACCCGAACCAGCAATCCATCAGCCACCAGCCCAAGTTCCCAACCGCCAGGCCACCAGCCCTCCAAGATCCCCCCACAGTTCCCCAAGAGCTGCCCCTCAACCATCCGAGACCGCCCCCAAGTCTTCTTGGGTATGACGCTACAAGCTTGGCACACCTGTATTTGGGGAGTTTTTCCCATTCTTCTCTGCAGATCCTCTCAAGCTCTGTCAGGTTGAATGGGGAGCATCACTGCACAGCTATTTTCAGGTCTCTCCAGGTGATGAGTGGTGCCTAGTTTCCTCCAGACGTGACACTTGGTATTCAGGCCAAAGAGTTCAATCTTGGTTTCATCAGACCAGAGAATCTTGTTTCTCATGGTCTGAGAGTCCTTTAAGTGCCTTTTGGCAAACTCCAAGCGGGCTGTTATATGCCTTTTACTGAGGAGTAGCTTCCGTCTGGCCACTCTACCATAAAGGCCTGATTGGTAGAGTGCTGCAGAGATGGTTGTCCTTCTGGAAGGTTCTCCCATCTCCACAGAGGAACTCTGGGGCTCTGTCAAAGTGACCATTGGGTTCTTGGTCACCTCCCTGACCAAGGCCCTTCTCCCCCGATTGCTCAGTTTGGCCAGGCGGCCAGCTCTAGGAAGAGTCTTGGTGGTTCCAAACTTATTCCACTTAAGAATGATGGAGGCCACTGTGTTCTTGGGGACCTTCAATGCTGCAGAAATGTTTTGGTATCCTTCCCCAGATCTGTGCCTCGACACAATCGTGTCTCGGAGCTCTACGGACAATTCCTTCGACCTCATGGCTTGGTTTTTGCTCTGACATGCACTGCCAACCGTGGGACCACAGGTGGACTCCAATCAAGTTGTAGAAATATTTCAAGGATGATCAATGGAAACAGGATGCACCTGAGCTCAATTTCGAGTCTCATAGCAAAGGGTCTGAAAACGTATGTAAATAACGTATTTCAGTTTTTTTTGTATTATACATTTGCAAAACGTTTTTGCTTTTTTATTATGGGGTATTGTGTGTAGATTGATGAGGATTTTTATTTATTTAATCAATTTTAGAATAAAGGCTGTAACGTAACAAAATGTGGAAAAAGTCAAGGGGTCTGAATACTTTCCAAATGCACTGTATAGAGTCAGGGGTGTGAATACTTATGTACATTTGATATTTCTGTCATTCATTGCCAGTACATTTTCTAAATATTCTAAAAACATGTTTTCACTTTTTCATTATGGGGTATTGTGTGTAGATGGGTGAGAAAAAAATATATTAAATCCATTTTTAATTCAGGCTGTAATACAAAATGTGTTATAAGTCAAGGGTTATGAATACTTTCTGAAGGCACTGTATTTGGTAATTATTATAAAATGTATCATACATTATTAGACATTAAACCCTAATCCTTGGTAGCTATTTTCATAAATGGCCACCCGTGATCCAGTTATGTTAAATGACAGGTAATAAATAAATTGATGGGACGTTATGATGTCACCGGTGTGATATCTGCCATATGACGTGCATTGAAACAGCGATGAATTCCCTGACTTACATCACAACAAATAGGCGAGCACATTTACTACTTTCAAATGGAGATAGCCTCGCTGGCACTGCCCATGCTGTCACAGACACTATAATGGCACAGATAAAAAGATGAGTCCTCTATCACTATGAACTGTTGGTCACACGAGTATCTGCCCTTGCATTGGCTAGAATGGCCCAACCTGATCGCGCGTACTCCCGCCTGCCCTCCATCTTTGAGGACGTGTATTTCCATTGTTAGAGCAGTCACTCGAATATCTTGTCAATATAATAGAGGATCTTTGAGGAAGCCTTATGAAGGGAGTTGGCAAGCAGGCGTGAGGAGCACATTATAAGAAGAGAATGAACCGAGACCGTCAAAACAATTACTAAGCGACAGTCGAGAGGGGGAGAACGGTAGTATGCACAATGAAGACATAACAAGGCACATTTTACTTGACTGACTGAATTGTTGTCCATTCGAAGCCGAGGACACTGAAGCTTTTTGCAGCGCGGTGAAGATTTTTGGGCGCCTCACGTTGAAGTGGGGTCTGGTAGCGCACTTATCTCGTCCGTGCTTTCGGCTGGCTACCTCAGTGAAAACACCGGCAAAAAATACATGTCAAGAACTCTTGCGTTTCAGCACCTAAAACAAGGACAGTTCCTTTCCTTTCGCGTAACATTCAACGCCTCAACTAGAGCGGGCACTTGAAACATTCCGCATCTTGTTCCAGAACTCTTTGCACATATAAACACTTCCAGTGTAACCTAGGGTATCTGTATTGCAAGCCTAAAAGTAACCTAAAAATCAATCGTCGGAGAATCAGTAACTGCCTTTGAGCTCATTATGTACCAGGGACATTTGCAGGTAAGATGTTTTGTTATTTTAAAACATAAATGCATTCGATTTGTGTGTGATGGTGAATACCAGTAGCCTACGTTTAAATTCAGTATAACGTTCTTTATCTAGCCTAGTTCTGGACCAGTACATGGGCTTGAGGAAACGATGAATATGACAAGAACTCCTCTCACGCCCAGGATCCTTCAATTCAAAGTCTTATTAACCAGCTCTGCAAACGTGGTTAAGGTTAGGGTTAGGTAATTGTTATGGTTAAGGTAAGGGTTGGGGTTAGGGTTTAGCGTAGGGACGTCCCAGGGATTCGGGATTGCATTAACCGTCAAACAAGCATGCCAAAGATGTCCAGGTGACTGGAAACAGTGGTATGGGAGATATAGGAACCTGATGTCAAATTATTTGGGAATATAGTCTTTGCTCAGCCAATAGAGTTGAATAGTTAATTTGTGACTTTTTTTATATGATCTTAAATTAAGTGTCTATCAAGCAAATAGAGAGTTCATTACACATAGCTCATGGCAGAGGTTCATTTTACATTTACATTTTAGTCATTTAGCAGATGCTCTTATCCAGAGCGACTTGCAGTTAGAGTGCATAAATTTTTTTTTTTTTCATACTGGTCCCCACAACCCTGGCGTTGCAAACGCCATGCTCTACCAACTGAGCTACACGGGACCATATATAAAAAGAGCTCTACCCCCATGCAATTGATTGATTTTGAGACAGTGAAACTGGGAAAGAGATATCCTATAGGCTAGGGCCTACAGTAATAATATATGTAAGAATAATAGTCCCTTAGCAAGAAAGTAAACAAAACTGAATTTTCTGTTAATGATGGTTGTACTAGACCTATATCCTATGTCATGATCATCTTTTTGTCTGCATGACAAATCACAATGGATAACCTCTTGATGACATGTCAAGGTTGAAGACTTTGTTGGTCAGATAGATATAGCCAAATTGATTCAGGGATTCAAGTTCATTCTACAGTTGTTGGTTGTGTAACAAAGGCCCTCTCCAAACAGAGCTTATGGCATTAAAGACCAGTTAAATATTTCATAATGTATTCCTCAAGCAGCTGTGTTGATCTGAAACACATGGGCAGTCTGTTTTTTTCTTGTGTAGAGAAACTGAGTATTTCCTTTAGTTGGAGAGTTTGGCAAACAACATTATAGCCCTCAGAAAATGTTGGAAATTAACAACTAATATCACGGTTCATATCATATTATATCTATAATCTTGTTACCGTTTTGTGGCAGAAAAATGCCCCAGTACTCCAACTATTTATTGGTCTCATCTCATGACTGAAACCATATAATAATAATCATCCTTACAACCTATATGCTTAATCACTATAACAAATCATTCATATGTTATTAGATCATTTCCAGGCAAATTATATTCAGGATTATGTCACATATCTGTCAAGAGCAATAGGGTTAGTCAAACAATGTATTGTAACATTTATAGATAGAACAACCTTCCATGACAGTGATATACTACTTAGGGATAGTGTGAATCCAAGCTGTTTCTGTTTTGAATATCCTTTGAATATCTGATTAATATTTTCCTGGCCTCCATTTAGTCTGTCTGTGTGTGTGTGTGTGTGTGTGTGTGTGTGTGTGTGTGTGTGTGTGTTTTCATCTGTGTGAATGACAGAGGGGTAGATGTGTCAGCTCCGGAGAGATTTGTTATCCGATCTGCACTTTTCCAATAACACTGCACATAAATCTGACAAATAACCAAGCTTTTATGCAAGACTGATGATTTCATTATGGTTATCTGATACTTTCTAAGTGTCCCATCTCGTGGTTGGAACATATTTGTCTACGGCTTTGCTTTTAGATCATAGCAAGTAAGCAATACAAGATAATACATTTTCCATGTTGTTTATGGAGTTAATTTAGCTGCAAATGTTTGGTCGATACAAACCAGACACTCTGCTGCATCACTCAGCTTGTATAAGGGAGACATTTCTCTTGACAGTGACACTAGTGATGGGCATTCTGAGTCTTTTCAGTTAGTCGGATCTTTTCGCTCCGTTCACCAAAACTACACATTCATTTGGCTCCCAAACAGCACTTCAGTAGTGCTTAAAAATGTGTGAAAAACCATGAAAAATAGCACATTTACATTTACATTTAAGTCATTTAGCAGACGCTCTTATCCAGAGCGACTTACAAATTGGTGCATTCAATTTAGGATAGCCAGTGGGACAACCACCACTGGGGGAGGGGGGGGGGTGTAGAAGGATTACTGTTAAACTATTCCAGGTATTCCTTAAAGAGGTAGTGTTTCAAGTGTCTCCGGAAGGTGGTCAGTGACTTCACTGTCCTGGCGTCGTGGGGGAGCTTGTCCCACCATTGGGGTGCCAGAGCAGCGAATAGCTTTGACTGGGCTGAGCGGGAACTGTGCTTCCGTAGAGGTAGGGGGGCTAGCAGGCCAGAGGTGGATGAACGTAGTGCCCTCGTTTGGGTGTAGGGTCTGATCAGAGCCTGAAGGTAAGGAGGTGCCGTTCCCCTCACAGCTCCGTAGGCAAGCACCATGGTTTTGTAGTAGATGCGAGCTTCAACTGGAAGCCAGTGGAGTGTGCGGAGGAGCTGGGTGACATGAGAGAACTTGGGAAGGTTGAACACCAGATGTGCTGCAGCGTTCTGGATAAATTGTAGGGGTTTAATGGCACAGGCAGGGAGCCCAGCCAACAGCGAGTTGCAGTAATCCAGACGGGAGATGACAAGTGCCTGGATTAGGACCTGTGTCGCTTTCTGTGTAAGGTAGGGTCTTACTCTGCGAATGTTGTAGAGCATGAACCTGCAGGATCGGGTCACCGTTTTGATGTTAGCGGAGAACGACAGGGTGTTGTCCAGGGTCACGCCAAGGTTCTTTGCACTCTGGGAGGAGGACACAATGGAGTTGTCAACCGTGATGGCGAGATCATGGAGCGGGCAGTCCTTCCCCGGGAGGAAGAGCAGCTCCGTCTTGCCGAGGTTCAGCTTGAGGTGGTGATCCGACATCCACACTGATATGTCTGCCAGACATGCAGAGATGCGATTCGCCATGTAAAGCCTAATAGGTTGCCTAACATTGTCAGATCGTGAAATGTGAGTTGAAATAAATGTTTACCTGATGAAATTAGATCACTTGCAGAAATATATTAATATATATTTTTTAACATACTGCAAATGTTTTGCGTGGACCAGAATGAGGCTCTAGCCTCACTCCCTATTGTTACTGCAATGAGGAATTGCCATCTTCAGAGAATGTTTTTATAACTTACCTACAGATAATTGTTGTCTGGAGCCCAAAAAGCAGTTGTAGCAGTATGCAAATCAGGGAGACAAAAATGTATGGGTTTTTCACAGATGCGATTTGGTTCCCAACGTTTACTAAAAAGATCTGTTCAAAAAGAGCACTTCATTCGCGAACGACCCATCACTAGACAACACCTTTCTCCTTAAATGCAATTTCCAGTCTATACTGTTTATTCCTTTGTTAAGATGCGAACTGCATACTGTTGCATAGGGTACTGCAAATGCAACCAGCACATACTGTGCTGTCTGTACCTTATCTTTTGTTCTGATATTTATGTGAACTCAATTTCTAACATGGAAGGATGTGGATGATAGGACAGTGTCTTAATTGTGAAGATGTTGTTTACAAATCACTTGCAAAATGTGTGGAATGAAAAGTAATTTTTATATGATACTCTGCCAAATTCATATAAAATTCAAGCTAAATATGAACTTTACTTTAAGCCTGACAGCCAAGTCTTGAACACATTCAGTTGGGCACTGTAACTCACATCCATCTATCTAGATATAAAGTTCATATACAGTTGAAGTCTGAAGTTTACATACACCTTAGCCAAATACATTTAAACTCAGTTTTTCACAATTCCTGACATTTAATCCTAGTAAAAATTCCCTGTCTTATGTCAGTTAGGATCACCACTTTATTTTAAGAATGTGAAATGTCAGAATAATAATAGAGAGAATGATTTATTTAAGCTTTTATTTCTTTCATCACATTCCCAGGGGGTCAGAAGTTTACATACACTCAATTAGTATTTGGTAGCATTGCCTTTAAATTGTTTAACTTGGGACAAATGTTTTGGGTAGCCTTCCACAAGCTTCCCACAATAAGTTGGGTGAATTTTGGCCCATTCCTTCTGACAGAGCTGGTGTAACTGAGTCAGGTTTGTAGGCCTCCTTGCTCGCACATGCTTTTTCAGTTCTGCCCACAAATGTTCTATAGGATTGAGGTCAGGGCTTTGTGATGGCCACTCCAATACCTTGACTTTGTTGTCTTTAAGCCATTTTGCCACAACTTTGGAAGTATGCTTGGGATCATTGTCCACTTGGAAGACCCATTTGCGACCAAGCTTTAACTTCCTGACTGATGTCTTGAGATGTTGCTTCAATATATCCACATAATTTTCCTTCCTCATGATGCCATCTATTTTGTGAAGTGCACCAGTCCCTCCTGCAGCAAAGCACCCCCCACAGCATAATGCTGCCACCCCCGTGCTTCACGGTTGGGATGGTGTTCTTCGGCTTGCAAGTGACCCCCTTTTTCCTCCAAACATAATGATGGTCATTATGGCCAAACAGTTCTATTTTTGTTTCATCAGACCAGAGGACATTTCTCCAAAAAGTACGATCTTTGTTCCCATGTGCAGTTGCAAACCGTAGTCTGGCTTTTTTATGGTGGTTTTGGAGCAGTGGCTTCTTCCTTGCTGAGCGGCCTTTCAGGTTATGTCGATATAGGACTCCTTTTACTGTGGATATAGATACTTTTGTACCTGTTTCCTCCAGCATCTTCACAAGGTCCTTTGCTGTTGTTCTGGGATTGATTTGCACTTTTCGCACCAAAGTACGTTCATCTCTAGGAGACAGAACACGTCTCCTTCCTGAGCTGTATGACGGCTGCGTGGTCCCATGGTGTTTATACTTGTGTACTATTGTTTGTACAGATGAACGTGGTACCTTCAGGCATTTGGAAATTGCTCCCAAGGATGAACCAGACTTGTGGAGGTCTACACATTTTTTTCTGAGGTCTTGGCTGATTTCTTCTAATTTTCCCATGATGTCAAGCAAAGAGGCACTGAGTTTGAAGGTAGGCCTTGAAATACATCCACAGGTACACCTCCAATTGACTTGAATTATGTCAATTAGCCTATCTGAAGCTTCTAAAGCCATGACATAATTTTCTGGAATTTTCCAAGCTGTTTAAAGGCACAGTCAACTTAGTGTATGTAAACTTCTGACTCACTGGAATTGTGATACAGTGAATTATAAGTGAAATAATCTGTCTGTAAACAATTGTTGGAAAAATTACTTGTGTCATGCACAAAGTAGATGTCCTAACCGACTTGCCAAAACTATAGTTTGTTAACAAGAAATTTGTGGAGTGGTTGAAAAACGAGTTTTAATGACTCCAACCGAAGTGTATGTAAACTTCCGACTTCAACTGTATGCCAGGATATGCCTGCTTTTTAACAATTCATAGAGTGGATGTGATGGGTGTACAGATGTAAAATAAATAACAGTGTTTGCATCCTCAGCACCATGCATCCCACTGGATCTGGCATGTGAGCTTCGTGAGCTGCCAAGCAGGCCACCAAGGTAGCAGGTCCTGTTTTCCCTCTTCCCCAAGCACCACATCTTCCACTCAGGAAAAAATAAGACACGATGTCAAGTCGGCAGGTGTTACACGAAAAAAGGCCCATGAAAACTGTGTGCAGTGCAACCGATTTGTTTGTGGGGCTTGCTCACACAAAGCCCCGAAGCTGTGTACTGACTGTGGACCCGAAGCATAAAGAGAAGACCTGATTGATTCAGGCATGGGTAAAAGGGCACAATACAGTGTCCGATGTAATCAACAAATGACCGTTTTTATATCTTGTCATGAATATATTCCCATGAATATTTCTTTATGCATGTCACGAGCGTTGAGAGACGGGTCAGACCAAGGTGCAGCGTGAAAAGCGTACATGTTTATTTAACTCAATAAACATAAACAAAACAATAAACAACGTAACGTGAAGTCCTCAGGCTAAACACATACAAGCCTAACACGGAACAAGATCCCACAACTAAGGTAGGCAAACAGGCTACTTAAGTATGATCCCCAATCAGAGACAATGAGCGACAGCTGCCTCTGATTGGGAATCACACCCGGCCAAACCTAGAAATACACATCTAGATCCTAAACATAGAAATTCTAACATAGATCCTCACGCCCTGACCAAACCAACTAAAGACAACCGGCCTCTCAAGGCCAGGGCTTGACAGTACCCCCCCAAAGGTGCATACTCCGGCCGCACCAACCTGACTCATTAGGGGAGGGTCCGGGTGGGCTTTCAGCCTCGGAGGCGGATCCGGCTCCGGGCGTGACGACTTCTTCCTCTCTGCCTCCCCGTTGCGCCCCTGGCCTGGTCTGGACCTTGGCGCGATGCTTCCCCTCTCCTTCCTCCCACGATCCACCAAGCCCTGTCTGGACCCTGGTGTGGGAGACCCCGAACCTGGAGAGGGGCTGACGTCTGGGCCTGGATCGGCAATCCCCCCACAATGCACCAAGCCCTGTCTGGACCCTGGTGTGGGAGACCCCGACCCTGGAGAGGGGCTCACTTCTGGGTCTGGACTGGAGCCGCTGACCGGAGCTGAACTGGACACCGGTGGAGCGGACTGCTCTGGCTCCGGAGTGGAACGGCTGACCGGAGCTGGACTAGGCACCGGTGGAGCGGACTGCTCTGGCTCCGGAGTGGAACCGCTGACCGGAGCTGGACTGGGCACCGGTGGAGCGGACTGCTCTGGCTCCGGAGTGGATCCGCTGACCGGAGCTGGACTGGGCACCGGTGGAGCGGACTGCTCTGACTCCGGAGTGGAGCAGCTGACCGGTGGAACGGGCACGGGCCGTGCCGGACTGGGAACATGCACCACTGGTCTGGTGCAAGGAGCAGGCACGGGCCGGGCCGGACTGGGAACACGCACCACTTGTCTGGTGCGAGGAGCAGGAACGGGCCGGGCCGGACTGGAGACATGCAACACAGGTCTGGTGCGAGGAGCAGGAACGGGCCGTACCGGACTGGGAACACGCACCACTGTCTTGGTGCGAGGTGCAGGCACGGGCCGGGCCGGACTGGAGACACGCACCACTGGCTTGGTGCGGGGAGCAGGTACGGGGCGTACCGGGCTGGCCACACGCACCATTGGTTTGGTGCGAGGAGCAGGGATGGGCCGTACTGGACTGGATACACGCACCACTGGTCTGGTGCGGGGAGCAGGTACAGGGCGTACCGGGCTGGCGACAGGCACCACTGGTTTGGTGCGAGGAGCAGGCACGAGCCGTGCCTGACTGGATACACGCACCACTGGCTTGGTGCGGGGAGCAGGTACGGGCCGTACTGGACTGGATACACGCACCACTGGTTTGGTGCGGGGAGCAGGTACGGGGCTTACCGGGCTGTGAACGCGCACTGGCGACACAGTTCGTGGGACTGGCGCAGGATATACTGGACTGTGGAGGCATACTGGAGGTCTGGAGTGTACAGCTGGCACAACCCGTCCTGGCTGGATGCCCATTTTCGCACGACACGTGCGGGGCGCTCCTGCTCCTCTCTCCTTGCCTCCACTACTTCCTTCTCCCTTTGAGCCTCCTGTTGCGCCTCCCTCTGAACGGATAACTCCTGCTCCCTCTGATCTAACAGCCCCCGTAATGTGAGACAGCGGTTGGAACCAAAAATCTTCAATTTGGACTCCAGACCAAAGTACACATTTCCACCAGTCTAATGTCCATTGTTCGTGTTTCTTTCTTTTTTTTTGGGGGGGGGGGGGGGGGGTGGATCAGCTTAATATTGCAGATAGATTGTATCTTCTATCAATGTAACTGTCTGCATCACTTCCAATCCCCCATGTTTTTTATATATATACTCCCCTTTATTACTTTTCAACCCCGCCATCCTTTCCCTACTTGGAGTAAATTAGTGAACAACAATGCTCAGGCCTCTACTTCCGGTCTATACTTACTATCTACACCTTATGGACACAATTAATTTTACAATAATTCTATTATATATATATATATATTTTTTTTTTTGCTCCTGAACTTCTTCTACTGTCAACCTCTCCGATCATTTTCATGATGTACATCCGGTTTGCTTCTATATGCCATATCTTTCTAACTGTGCTCTTTCCCAAAAGCTCCCAACATACAACCTATATACTTATTATGGACACAGTATGCTTACATTATTAGCTATCTTTGTTATTATTTGTTGTTATTTGTTATTAGTCCCATCCTTCAACTCTATTCAATACCTCCCATCGATCTCTTAACACCATCCGTGTTCGTGTTTCTTGGCCCAAGCAGGTCTCTTCTTCTTATTGGTGTCCTTTAGTAGTGGTTTCTTTGCAGCAATTTGACCATGAAGGCCTGATTCACACAGTCCCCTCTGAACAGTTGATGTTGAGATGTGTCTGTGACTTGAACTCTGTGAAGCATTTATTTGGGCTGGTAACTCTAATGAACTTATCCTCTGCAGTAGAGGTAACTCTGGATCTTCCATTCCTGTGGCGGTTCTCATGAAAGCCAGTTTCATCATAACGCTTGATGGTTTTTGCGACTGCACTTGAAGAAACTTTCAAAGTTCTTGAAATTTTCCGTATTGACTGACGTTCATGTCTTAAAGTAATGATGGACTGTTGTTTCTCTTTGCAAATTTGAACTGTTCTTGCCATAATATGGACTTGGTCTTTTACCAAATAGGGCAATCTTCTGTATACCCCCCTACCTTGTCACAACACAACTGATTGGCTCAAATGCATTAAGAAGGAAATAGATTCCACAAATTAATTTAAGAAGGCACACCTGTTAATTGAAATGCATTCCAAGTGACTACCTCATGAAGCTGGTTGAGAGAATGCCAAGTGTGTGCAAAGCTGTCATGAAGGCAAAGGGTGGCTATTTGAAGAATCTCAAATATAAAATGTATTTTGATTTGTTTAACACTTTTTTGGTTACTACATGATTCCATATGTGTTATTTCATAGTTTTGATGTCTTCACTATTATTCTATAATGTAAAAAGGTTGGAGACCCCTGATCTAGGGGGAGCAGGGAAATAACCCCATCTCCCCCCTCCCGTTTGGCATTTCTCATTGCTTTTTTCATTTGGCGTTCCTCTCCCTCATATACAGTAATTATTATGCCTATAAAACCTGTGGTTGATGATATAATTTACATAAATAAACCCCAGTAAGCAAAATGACATTGAAAATACATATTATTTGGTGATTGATTCTATGGCCAAATTTCAACTGTACATACAGTGGGGGAAAAAAGTATTTAGTCAGCCACCAATTGTGCAAGTTCTCCCACTTAAAAAGATGAGAGAGGCCTGTAATTTTCATCATAGGTACACGTCAACTATGACAGACAAAATGAGATCTTTTTCTCTCCAGAAAATCACTTTGTAAGATTTTTAATGAATTTATTTGCAAATTATGGTGGAAAATAAGTATTTGGTCAATAACAAAAGTTTCTCAATACTTTGTTATATACCCTTTGTTGGCAATGACACAGGTCAAATGTTTTCTGTAAGTCTTCACAAGGTTTTCACACACTGTTGCTGGTATTTTGGCCCATTCCTCCATGCAGATCTCCTCTAGAGCAGTGATGTTTTGGGGCTGTCGCTGGGCAACACGGACTTTCAACTCCCTCCAAAGATTTTCTATGGGGTTGAGATCTGGAGACTGGCTAGGCCACTCCAGGACCTTGAAATGCTTCTTACGAAGCCACTCATTCGTTGCCCGGGCGGTGTGTTTGGGATCATTGTCATGCTGAAAGACCCAGCCACGTTTCATCTTCAATGCCCTTGCTGATGGAAGGAGGTTTTCACTCAAAATCTCACGATACATGGCCCCATTCATTCTTTCCTTTACACGGATCAGTCGTCCTGGTCCCTTTGCAGAAAAACAGCCCCAAAGCATGATGTTTCCACCCCCATGCTTCACAGTAGGTATGGTGTTCTTTGGATGCAACTCAGCATTCTTTGTCCTCCAAACACGACGAGTTGAGTTTTTATCAAAAAGTTCTATTTTGGTTTCATCTGACCATATGACATTCTCCCAATCCTCTTCTGGATCATCCAAATGCACTCTAGCAAACTTCAGACGGGTTTAAGCAGGGGGACACGTCTGGCACTGCAGGATTTGAGTCCCTGGCGGCGTAGTGTTTTACTGATGGTAGGCTTTGTTACTTTGGTCCCAGCTCTCTGCAGGTTATTCACTAGGTCCCCCCGTGTGGTTCTGGGATTTTTGCTCACCGTTCTTGTGATCATTTTGACCCCACGGGGTGAGATCTTGCGTGGAGCCCCAGATCGAGGGAGATTATCAGTGGTCTTGTATGTCTTCCATTTCCTAATAATTGCTCCCACAGTTGATTTCTTCAAACCAAGCTGCTTACCTATTGCAGATTCAGTCTTCCCAGCCTGGTGCAGGTCTACAATTTTGTTTCTGGTGTCCTTTGACAGCTCTTTGGTCTTGGCCATAGTGGAGTTTGGAGTGTGACTGTTTGAGGTTGTGGACAGGTGTCTTTTATACTGATAACAAGTTCAAACAGGTGCCATTAATACAGGTAACGAGTGGAGGACATAGGAGCCTCTTAAAGAAGAAGTTACAGGTCTGTGAGAGCCAGAAATCTTGCTTGTTTGTAGGTGACCAAATACTTATTTTCCACCATAATTTGCAAATAAATTCATTAAAAATCCTACAATGTGATTTTCTGGAGAAAAAAAATCTCATTTTGTCTGTCATAGTTGACGTGTATCTATGATGCAAATTACAGGCCTCTCTCATCTTTTTAAGTGGGCGAACTTGCACAATTGGTGGCTGACTAAATACTTTTTTTCCCCACTGTACATTCTCAATGAAGTATACATAACAATACAAATTGTAAAATCCATTTAATATAGGAGAGAGGAGCCAACTGAAGATTGCAACATAGAATATGTATTATTACTCCCATCTGCCACATGTACTTATGTTAGCTTTTTCAAAAGCTTTAAAAGGGGAACTGCACCCGCTGATTTGGACTCGTTTTTTTGACTTGCTCCTTTAGAAATGCTGGCGGCCATGACAGAAGCCAAACATGAGTTGGCTTGGAGTTGTGGTCTGATGTGGGTGTTTCTTTGGTGTGTCCTTGCCACCACCAAGACACAAATCTATCAGAACCTTGCCCGCAGCTGTTTCTCCCCACTCAATCACAACAAACAAACATCCTGCAGGTTGAGTTCAATAACTACAGTACAGGCAGATGTATGGTGAGATGTCGGAGGAAGCTTTGAATAGGTAAGTAGCCTACAGAGTAATATGAGAAGAATACAATTGCTGAATTTATGCAGATATTTTAAACAAAGTGTTTTGATAACTTTCAAATGTAGTAACAGGTTCATGTAGAATAAACAACCCTTTACATAATACCATAGAAGCAGTGTTCTGCTAATATAACAATGTGCACCTTTCACCTTTCATTGTCATTCCCAGCCGATACAGATACTGTGCCTATCTCCATTTTGTCTGGTGGTAATGGGGCTACCCTTGCAAACATATCAGAGTGGTGTCCCATATAGAACAGGAGTTCCCTGATCCTGGTGCAGAATACACAGGGTTTCTCCCTCCCCATATTGACTGATACCATTCAATTCAATGATAAAAGACAATACAAGTAAAAGTTGTGTCTAGTACAATTTTACTGCCGAGTGCCAGGTCTCTCTCCATTTAGAGACATCAGTATCAAGCCTGTCTCTCATTCTGGACTTCACCACATCATCTTGCAAGTGCTGGCTATACATGTTTCTGTGAACACATGCACACAGTCACAGTTCTATTACCAATGGCAGACAGGTACTATGTTGAAGTCTGAACAGGTCAGACTAAACCTACCTAATTCCGGTCTCCCCATCAATGACCGTTGGTGAGCAGGCAAGAGGTGAGGCTGGAGGTAAGGTCTTTGCCAGCACCCCATTGATGGGCATGGCAGCGTAGATCAGCTCCTGGCCCCTCATCAAAGATACTGGTCTGTCACACAAACACACACAAAGAGCACTGATTACATTATCAATGGTGGTTATGATTAGCATGGTGGAACCAACCTGATCGCTGCATTCACCTTTCTATTTCACTTCAGATATCAAGATATGTGAAGTGAAATAGAATGATAAACGCAGCGATCAGGCAGGTTCCACCAGGCTAGGTTATGAAGGTGAATTGGAACAAAACTCAAAACTGTTTTGACCTTTGACCAGGTCAAATGTCACCAACCTGATTCAAGTGTCCTCCTTGTTCCATTTATAGGAATGCTCACAGCGAGGGCATGTCTGCATGATGCCGAGGGTCCCCTTGCTGGTCTTCTCTATGTTGCATGATTGGCTGCAAACTGGACATCTCTCTAACAACTGCAGCACACAATGCTCATAAACAATGTACTTCCTCATCTTATGAGGTGGTGTTGACTGGGTGGGCCTGTGATGTGGTGATAGAAAAGACAGCCAAGTGGTAAATATAATACTGTTATAAAGAAAGGAAAAAGTTATTTGATAATGTACTTCACAACAAAAATTACTCTACTACTTTTATCTGCTTGGCTGGGTAATTAACCTACTAGTTTATCAAAGCGGGTATTTTTTTAATACAACTTTTCACATAGCATACATTTTTGTTGATGAAGCCGTCTGTGTCATCAGGGCAGTAACTCCAGTCAAGTTAATGCTAGGTCGTCACTAGTTACCACAACCACAAAGTCATCAACCCTGCCTATTTCTACAATTTCTCTTCTTTGTGATGGCCACTCCAATACCTTGACTTTGTTGTCTTTAAGCCATTTTGCCACAACTTTGGAAGTATGCTTGGGGTCCTTGTCCATTTGGAAGACCCATTTGCGACCAAGCTTTAACTTCCTGACTGATGTCTTGAGATGTTGCTTCAATATAGCCACATAATTTTCCTTCCTCATGATGCCATCTATTTTGTGAAGTGCACCAGTCCCTCCTGCAGCAAAACACCCCCACAGCATGATGCTGCCACCCCCGTGCTTCACGGTTGGGATGGTGTTCTCCAGCTTGCAAGCTACCCCCTTTTTCCTCCAAACATAACGATGGTCATTATGGCCAAACAGTTCTATTTTTGTTTCATCAGACCAGAGGACATTTCTCCAAAAAGTACGATCTTTGTCCCCATGTGCAGTTGCAAACCATAGTCAGGCTTTTTTATGGCGGTTTTGGAGCAGTGGCTTCTTCCTTGCTGAGCGGCCTTTCAGGTTATGTCGATATAGGACTCGTTTTACTGTGGATATAGATACTTTTGTACCTGTTTCCTCCAGCATCTTCACAAGGTCCTTTGCTGTTGTTCTGGGATTGATTTGCACTTTTCGCACCAAAGTACGTTTATCTCTAGGAGACAGAACCCTCCTCCTTCCTGAGCGGTATGATGGCTGCGTGGTCCCATGGTGTTTATACTTGCGTACTATAGTTTTTTTACAGATGAATGATTTTTTTCTGAGGTCTTGGCTGATTTCTGATGATTTTCTCATGATGTCAAGCAAAGAGGCACTGAGTTTGAAGGTAGGCCTTGAAATACATCCACAGGTACACCTCCAATTGACTCAAATAATGTCAATTAGCCTATCAGAAGCTTTTAAAGCCATGACATCATTTTCTGGAATTTTCCAAGCTGTTTAAAGGCACAGTCAACTTAGTGTATGTAGACTTCTGACCCACTGGAACAGTGAATTATAAGTGAAATAATCTGTCTGTAAATAATTGTTGGAAAAATGACTTGTGTCATGCACAAAGTAGATGTCCTAACCGACTTGCCAAAACTATAGTTTGTTAACAAGAAATATGTGGAGTGGTTGAAAAACGAGTTTTAATGACTCCAACCTAAGTGTATGTAAACTTCCGACTTCAACTGTGCATCTATGTTTGGGCCAATGTTTGGATGTTGAAATCAAGGCCATTCCGGACCAAATCTGAACCAAACATAGACGTCCAGGGTTGGGTAGATTACTTTCTGAATGTAATCCGTTAGTTACTAGTTACCTGTCCAAAATTGTAATCAGTAATGTAACTTTTGGATTACCCAAACTCAGTAACGTAATCAGATTACTTTCAGTTAATTTTAGATGACTTTCCCCTTAAGAGGCCAGGTTAGCATTTTGTCTTCATGAGTCTTGTTCTGGAGGCAGCTCTGCAGAGTGGTCATTAGCTGGCACAGCCACAAAGTCATAAAATCTGATGATTTTGAACCTAATCTTAAACACACTGCTAACCTTAAATTAAAGCAAATTTTTTCTTTTCATTCATTTTTACAATATAGCCCATTTTGCACCTGGCCCATCTAGCAGAAATAGCTCAGTTCTGCCTCAAGTACAAGACTCATCCCAATAAACATCAACCTGCTCAAGAGGCATTAGAAGTTTACACAACTGGCCATAAATGGATGTCGCATTTTACTTTATGAGTTGGCTATGTAGGCTTTTACTAGAGATAATAATATGATTAGGCTATATCTTTACAAAAAACGTAGTCTGTCAGATTACCAGTCATTCCAATTAATTTAATACCCCTTGATCTTCAAGAATGGGACTTGGAAATATGGAAATATCAATTAGCCAAACTGTTTTACCTGAGCATAACCCAAATACTAAGGACTTATTAGCCTACTCTATTGTTTATGATTTTGGTGTCATGGAGCACTGATTGGGCTCATTGCTTTCAGAATGGCATGCTTTGAGCACTACCGAAAAGTGCTATTTGCATGTGAAAGATGTATGCATATTTGCTGCTTTTGCTATAAGCCTATTGTTGACGTTTTTGTTGGTGACATTTTGATATCTTGATAATTTGCCGCTGTTTAAGTCTATCAAAAGTGCGAGAGTTTGAGCATGTGTCCATTAGGCTTGTGGATTTTTTTTTTTTATCAGCACGAATAAGATTGAGCAATAAAAGCCCCACTCGTGGTCTTCTTAAATGAAATTAGTTTTTGACAGTATGGAGCACAACACCACGGGGGAATTTAGAAGGGAGGAACACCCTTCAATTTTTATTCCATAGACTGCAATCCGCACTGCAGCTGTTGCAAGAGTGCATTTTTCACTGGCTGCCCACTGGTCGCAAAACAATGATTGATAGGCAGCTTAAACTTCTTCAATTCAACCATTATTGGGTTAAAATACACGTATACATTTGTGAATAGCCATACACAACAACCGCAATCCGTAAGGCGCAAATAGCTAAATGAGAGAGCAGTAGTGTGATTCACATCAATGCGCTATGTAGAGAACAATAATAAGTGATATCTGTATCGCTCGTAGGCTACACCACTGCTGTCGTCCTTACCCCAAGTGTTTATTTAAATTGGATAATCTTTGGATGCTGACAGCAGTCGCACCATTGGAAGACATAGCTTGGACTGTAGCATACAAAAGCCTATTCCTGCTCTTTTCCTGTGATCCATCAAACGCATTTGGTATCAAAGTGGTCTCTGATTTGTGGTCAGACTCGCTCAGGCGGAACAAAAGTAATCCTGCGCCTTTGAATGTCATTGAGAAAACAGAAAGGTGTTCATTGTTTTCGCAAACATCCTTTCTGAATGAATGTAAAAGTAATCCTAGAAGTATTCATTACATTTTACAAAAGTATCTGTTATCTGATTACAATATTTTTGCTGGTAACAAAACGGATTACAGTTAGTTTTTTTTGTAATCCGTTACGTGTTACTCCCCAACCCTATGATTGGTTCAGATTTGGTACAGTCATGACCGGACCAAAAATCTACGCACGGACGTTGAAATCAAGGCAGGTCCGGTCCGCACCAAAAAAAGATGACAGGTCCGGACAGGACCTAAATAATACATCCAAAAGACGTCGGCATCGGTCAGTGCTAAGTGGGACCCAGCTGTTTGTCTTATTGCCGTGGACTGTGATATGCCGATGAGAGTATATTGGAGATTTAATATTTTGGCGTGGTATAGGTGTGAGAGTGTCCTGTTCTCAGTATTGTCCCAGTTTACAGCATTTGAAACCCAGTGTACAGCCTTGGATACTGTCTGGGTAGGCTCATCGGTTGGCATGAACAGAATTGCTGAAAATCTGATAGAAACCCTGCCTCCCCCCTTTCTGCCCATCTCTCTAATCCTGATTATTATATCCAAATACTTTTGAGAGCTACACTTGGGAAGTGTTAGATAAGGTTGATGAAAAGAACAAAAGCAATATTTTTATCAAATAATTCATCAGATTACAAATAATGCTTTCAATGTTTCCCGTGAAACTTCAGAGAAGCACCACGAACCAGCAACATACAGCATTGTCAAATGTGCAGACTCAGCAAAACTGCTGATCCATTTCAGAAAAGCTCTCCTGAGGTACAGTATTTGCAAATGTTTCTCTGACTGTGATTTTGGGATTAATTTGATCAATTTAAAAGATATTTTGTTAGGAGAAGGTTACAGATAATTGGCAAGTAGCCTATAGGTTAGAAAAACTGGTCAGCAGTCAGAAGGTTGCCAGTTCGAATCCCAGGTCTGGTGAGGAGTGAGCTGGCAGTGAAGAAAAAATCTGGTGGAGAGTATAGCAGGCAACTGGAGGGTCGTTGGCGTCAGTATCCTAGATGCTATCTCCTGCTATTGTGCCCATGAGCAAAGCACTTAACCCTTAAGTGCTCCAGGGGCGCTGCACTGTGGAACACCCCTCAGTGTTGGTTAGGTTCTAAGCAAAAAATAAATGCATCTATTCCTCCCTAGGAATGTGGACAATAAAGTATTCTTCTGCATGGACTCTGATGCCATCATTCCTTTGGACTGCCGGCAGCTTATTTTGGTATTTATTGTAGCAAAGTAAAAGTGGATTTAATTAAGGAAGTGAAGCATTGTAAACAATGTCTTCCTCATCGAACATCAATCAGTGGGAGCGACTCTTCAGATAGTATAGTTCCTCTGCTGGACAACATGATTATGCAATTACAAAACATAGGACTGCAGGCATTGTCTGAGCATAGATGCCTGATTGTATTTAGATCTTATGGCACAATGGAGAGACATAATTTAGTTTAGACTAGTCAGATCGAGCAATGGTTTGATAGATTGTCTTATTTGTCCCTCTATAAGGTTTGGTTCAGGTACAGTGGTATTGCTTTCTTATAGGGCTTTTCTCCCATCTCTGCAACTGCATCTTCTACACTGGAAGAGTACAGTATATACTGTACTGTACAGTGCCTTTAAAAAGTATGGACACCCCTTGACTTTTTCCACATTTTGTTGTGTTACAAAGTGTGATTAAAATGGATTTAATTGTCATTTTTGGTTAACGATCTAAACAAAATACTCAATGTCAAAGTGGAAGAAAAATGATGACATCTATTAAAAATGTATGAAAAATAAAACACTAATATATCTTCATTAGATAAGTATTCACCCTCCTGAGAAAATACGTGTTAGAAACACCTTTGGCAGCGATTACAGCTGTGAGTCTTTTTGGGTAAGTCTAAGCGCTTTGCACACCTTGATTGTAAAATATTTGCCCATTTTTCTTTTTTTAAATTCTTCAAGCTCTGTGAAGTTGGTTGTTGATCATTGCTAGAAAGACATTTTAAAAACTTGTCATAGATTTTCAAGCAGATTTGAAGTCAAACCTGTAACTAGGCCACTCAGGAACATTCAATGTCGTCTTGGTAAGCAATTTCGATGTAGATTTGGCCTTGTGTTTTAGGTTATTGTCCTGCTGAAAAGTGAATTAGTCTCCCAGTGTCTGTTGGTGTCACGGATTTAGCCGAGGCTGCTCCTCCTCCTTGCTCGGGCAGGCTTCGGCGTTCGTCGTCCCCGGAGTACTAGCTGCCACCGATCTAGGTTTCAGCAATCATCTAGATTGGTCTGCTTTGTGTACACCTGTTTCCCATTAGTGTTGATGGTTTCCCTTTATAACCCCTGTCTGTCATTCGTTTGTTGTGTGTGATTGTTCTCCGTTTGTTTTCGGCAGGACTGTGTATTGCGATTATTGTTCCTCCCTGTTTTGGAGGTTTTGTTGTTTTGTACTTTTCATTACGTTTATCAGTAAAGTACATCTGCCAGTCTCTCGGTGTCTTGCGCTTGACTTCGTTCACCGCATACACGTTTATCCTGACAGTTGGAAAGAAGACAGCCAGGCTTTCCTCTAAGATTTTGCCTGTGCTTAGCTGTATTCCGTTTCTTTTTATCCTAAAAAAACACCCTAGTCCTTGCCGATAGTAAGCATACCCATAACATGATGCTGCCACCACCATGCTTGAAAATATGAAGAGTGGTACTCAGTGATGCATGTTTTGGAATATTTTTATTCTATACAAGCTTCCTTCTTTTCACTCTGTCATTTAGGTTAGTATTGTGGAGTAACTACAATGTTGTGAGTCAATCCTCAGTTCTCATATCACAACCATTAAACTCTGTAACTGTTTAAAAATCACCATTGGCCTCATGGTGAAATCACTGAGCAGTTTCCTTCCTCTCCGGCAACGGAGATAGGAAGGACGCCTGTATCTTTGTAGTGACTGGATGAATTGATACACCATCCAAAGCCTAATTAATAACTTCACCATGCTCAAAGAGATATTCAGCGTCTTATTTTTTTTATTTTTTTAACACATCTACCAATCGGTGCCCTTCTTTGTGAGGCATTGAAAAACCTCCCTGGTCTTTGTGGTTGAGTCTGTGTTTGAAATTCACTACTCGATTGTGGGATGGGTAGTCATTCAAAAATCATGTAACACAGAATGAGTCCATGTCAACTTATGTGATTTGTTAAGCACATTTCTGCTCCTGAACTTATTTAGGCCTGCCATAACATAGTTGCTGAATACTTGTTGACTCAAGACATTTCATTTTTCATTATTTTCATAAATGTTCTACAAACATAATTCTATTTTGACATTATGGGGTATTGTGTGTAGATCAGTGACACACAATCTAAATTTAATCAATTGTAAATTCAGGCTGTAACACAAGAACATGTGGAACAAGTAAAGGGGTGTGAATACTTTCTGAAGGCACTGTAAGTAGGCAGTATTTAAGTAGGTCACTGATTCAATACAGCTTGTGCTGTGGTGTTGCAATGTGGTGCTGTGGTGTTGCATACAATTATATTTGTGTTAGGCTGTTTTAGTCTAAACTAGCTAACACCTATGAGTATCATATCTGACTCCTACCAAGGAAAAACAAATGTGTTCCTAATTAGACTTTTCTACGATAGATGAACATCTCTGCTTCCTGAAGTGTTAAAGCAGGGTCTGGAGGCTTTAATCCCAGACGTATACAGAACGCTCCCAAACATAACTAATCATGGTCTTGATTAAACTGATTTAATTGCCCTGCCTATTTCAGGAGGTAGAGTAATGAGTTGAATCAGAGTCAGATGGTTTCTGGCTGGAACAGAAGCCAGTGCTGTTCTCCTATGGGTCACTGTTTTCTAACCCCTGGCTGGAAAAAATCTCTGTAGGGGTTTGGGGGCATTTGTGTACTGGAAAGCAGACTTAAACGAGAATAAGGAAGATCTGTGCATTCAGCAGCATCATTTACCTAACCAGATTGAAGAGGAAGAATTTGCCAGCTTAAATTGCATGTTAAATTTGCTCAATGTTGATTTCATCCCCCCCCAAAAAATGTTTGTTTACAGGATGTTGGGGTCATATTGCGAAGTGGAAGGGAAGATTATGGAAACAGGTGCATGAGCAAAATAATAACAACTGACCAAACTGTACCAAGGCTGGAGTTGAATCATAGACACAGCCTTATTTGTTTCAAACCAGGCTTTAATCCATGCCTCGATGTCATAAATTCACATGATACGACCGCGCAGATGTGCAGTAATGGCATGAGAGGCTTGGAGCCTGTCATTCTTCCTCATTTCCTTTAGTACACTACTGTGTTTTGCTGTGGCAGTTATCGTGAGGGTTTGTCACGCTAGGGGGGTGAGTTGCAGTTCATCTGGGGCTCCCTTTTAGATGTGTGTGTGTGTGTGTGTGTGTGTGTGTGTGGGTCTACAGTACATGAAAGCAGCATCCGGTGCGCCCCTTGCGAGGGGAGGCTCTGGCCGTGTCTGAATACCCATACTTGCGTCCTAAATAGTAAGCTGTTTGAGGATGCAAAAAAAGAAAGTTTGTAGTAAGTGACATTTCTAAAATCAAGTGTACTTTAAATGTCTGGATGTCAGAATAATCTCGGCTTTTCATCTAGTAGAATTCCCTGCACGCTATTGAGGAAGATAATAATTTTTTCACCCACGTGTGTTCGACAACAGCTGATAATTAGAATAGGGGAAAATGCGCTAAAAAATGAACGAATGGCGGAAAACAAGTGCGATTGCGCATTCGATGTCGCTTTCTCAGTATTGATGAGTAGTATGTTGATATTTGTTGCCTATTGCATAAGTTCGTACTAAACAGTACGTTCTAGATAGTATATAGTACGATTAGTACACAGTATGCAGTATGCAAGTCAGATCTCAGACACAATGTGAATGAAACTAACGGCACCACGTCTGCCTTTGAAAAGGGCACTTGTACACACAAACACAGCCTGATGGCAACACCTTGGCACAGGGACAGTCAGGGGACTTCCCAACCTGAAAGAAAGACTACAGTTGGACGTTTTAGTGCTGTACCATGTCACAGAGGTACAGTAAGACTTTTACCGGTACTAAGTAGTCTACTTAGTTGTGCATGTAGAGAGAAGACAGAAGTGGGATGCTTTTGTACCGATTTAAATAATAATATTCAGTATAAGTGGCGCAAGCAAGAATCAAACCCACGACTTGGTGTTGGAAGCAAATGTGCCAACCAGTTGAGCCATTTGAAGCCAGTTAGAGCTTTAGGAACACCCGTTTGGAAAACATTGTTCATTGTTAACATTATACTGTACCTTTGTTTTTGTCCATGCAATGTTTGCCAACTAAGACGATTTCTGGGTCATATTAAGTAGGCACGAAACAGAAACAAAACGATCTGGAACTATGACATACTATCTGAAAAGGCTTGTTTTTGTTTTCCATAACAAAATCGTTTATGAACATGACCCTGGGGTAGAGTACCTTAAACGTTCGCTGACAGGTTTATTTACTGAAATGCTTTTGATGTCGCTGAAGTGCTCAAAGGTTACCACAGCCTGGGGGAAGTGGATAATACACACATGCTTGATAAAGCTAATACATCTCATATTGAGCAGATATCATTGGGATCAGTGTGATTATTGGTCAGCGGTTGATGAACACATTGATTTGCTGTTGCAAGGACATTAGATCCACTCATGGATAAACGGACAGAAATGCCATAGCATTTTCATCCATTTCACTGTTTCGGAAATACATCACAATCACAATGAGTGATTTGAGCGCTATACGGAGCCCTCTGCATTGTTACAAAATTTGAGAGGCGCACAGAGATTGATTTGGCCTCTGCATGTCTCCGGAGGCTCCACAATTGCGTCACACCCTCCATACGAAGCCTCCGACCAAGGATATTGTAGCGTGAGAGATTAATTGTCACTTGGAACATTGCTTCAAGTGTTATTCATCTGTCATTTTCAGAGCTCCTACTCTGTCAGGGGTTATACTTTTCACAGTGGGCATGCTCATATTAGATGCCGGAGATTGAAAAGGGATAATCTTTCACAATAACTTATAGAGCATTTAATTACATCCGCTCACAAACGTAGATTTGTCTTGTGTTAAAATTCTGAAAGAGGCGTAGGATATTATTTTGATAAAGCGTTCTACCATTGGAGGTCCGCAACTCATTTAGAAAATTAATGTTCGTCCTTAGGTAGGGAGGAGGCTCAATTGATATCATGACAAACGAGCTGAGTTGGTTTTGATTTGTTTGCCTCTTCAGGCCACAAATGCAATACAATACCCAGGTCAAAACTCAAGGCCAACTGAACACAATAGACTACGCTTGAACAGTTCTCAGAGGGGCGAAATAATAAGGGTCTGGAAAACTGCTCTTGGACGAGAAAAAAACTGATATAGCTCGCATTGAACGTGAAGATTGTGCCACTTTATATCCTGTGACATCACATACAGACATCCTTAAAAGCCTTCTGAGAGGCAATTATCCAATCAAACTATTGATTAACTAAAATAGCTGACTAAATTCAAAGCACAGACACAACCATGCACATGTTAAGGGCTTGAAGAGGTTATAATAGTATGCTGTCGAGTAAGAAGAATATCCTTTGAGAATACATAGGAAGACTAAATATTTTCTCATGGACTACCAATATATCCTCATTAAAGACAAAGGTAATATCATGTTTGTGTTCAATGAGCTTGTATAACCTCTGCTTATGTAACCCAGCCTTCACAGTGCAAAGGGATCTCCTGAAAGAAACAAAAAGCTCACGAGGTGACCGCTAACCAGTGGTGTGTATTCATGGCTGCCAAGCGAAGCCAGGCTTCCCCCAAAAATGTACAAATAATATCTCGTCTCTGTGTTTCCATTAATGTCCTTCAATTTGCAAGAGGCTGAATGTGTCTCACCAGAGAAAGCATCCGAGCAAACGAAACAACCCCCCCCAAAACATTAAGAATACCTGCTCTTCCCACGACACAGACTGACCAGGTGAATCCAGGTGTAAGCTATGATCCCTTATAGAGCCCCACAGTGGAGGTGTCATAATACCCATAAAACCTAGCAGTCAAACAGGGAAATGGTTCCAATCGTTTTTCCACCATTCATTTTTCCTATAGGGAATTTTAGAAACACTTAAAATAAGGGCTGTGTTTCGTGTAGGCTTACCCTCACGTGACGTTTTGATAACCATGTAAATCTCTCTTGGACAAGGTGACTTTATCAATATATTCGGCTCTATTTACTCTCAGATTCTAAAATGCTAATTAGCATCAAAGTAGACATCATGCAAGACTACAAATCCCTGCAAGCTCCTGCACGTCATCTCTAGCTGACGGCTTTGCTAACAGGTATTGTGTCAATTTAAAACTTGCACAAGACCGTTCACAGAATTGTCAATTTAAAGAAATGTAAATTTAGTTCACATTAGATGGTTAATCCAGAGATTCCTACCTTTGCCTCGATTAGGCAGTCTCTTCCAGGTCATCATGGCATTTGTAGTTCTTTATGATAGCCACATTAGCATTTCATTTTTGGGGGGTAAATACAGGCGAATATATTGATAAAAGTCACCTTGTCCTAGAGAGATTTACATGGTTATCAAAACATCACGGCAGGGTAAGCCTACACAAAACACAGCCCTTATTTTAAGTGTTTCTAAAATCCCCTATGGTACAAATTAATGATGGAAAAAGTATTGTAACCATTTCCTTGTTTGACTGCTAGGTTTTCTGGGTGTTCCTAGTGTTTGGTATACTCAGTGTATGTCATCAATGATGAGAGAGAGAGAGAGAGAGAGAGAGAGAGAGAGAGAGAGAGAGAATATATATATATATATACATGATCAAATGAAAATCTTAGAATCAACTATTAAAGACTACCAGAACCCACTGGATTCTCCAATTACATTGAATGAACTACAGGACAAAATGCAAACCCTCCAACCCAAAAAGTCCTGTGGTGTTGATGGTATCCTCAATGAAATGATAAAATATACAGACCACAAATTTCAATTAGCTATACTTAAACTCTTTAACATCATCCTTAGCTCTGGCATCTTCCCCAATATTTGGAACCAAGGACTGATCACCCCAATCCACAAAAGTGGAGACAAATTTGACCCCAATAACTACCGTGGGATATGCGTCAACAGCAACCTTGGGAAAATCCTCTGCATTATCATTAACAGCAGACTAGTTCATTTCCTCAGTGAAAACAATGTACTGAGCAAATGTCAAATTGGCTTTTTACCAAATTACCGTACGACAGACCACGTATTCACCCTGCACACCCTAATTGACAAACAAACAAACCAAAACAAAGGCAAATGCTTCTCATGCTTTGTTGATTTCAAAAAAGCTTTTGACTCAATTTGGCATGAGGGTCTACTATACAAATTGATGGAAAGTGGGGTTGGGGGAAAAACATACAACATTATAAAATCCATGTACACAAACAACAAGTGTGCGGTTAAAATTGGCAAAAAACACACACATTTCTTTCCACAGGGCCGTGGGGTGAGACAGGGATGCAGTTTAAGCCCCACCCTCTTCAACATATATATCAACAAATTGGCGAGGGCACTAGAACAGTCTGCAGCACCCGGCCTCACCCTACTAGAATCTGAAGTCAAATATCTTCTGTTTGCTGATGATCTGGTGCTTCTGTCACCAACCAAGGAGGGCCTACAGCAGCACCTAGATCTTCTGCACAGATTCTGTCAGACCTGGGCCCTGACAGTAAATCTCAGTAAGACAAAAATAATGGTGTTCCAAAAAGGTCCAGTTGCCAGGACCACAAATACAAATTCCATCTATACACCATTGCCCTAGAGCACACAAAAAACTATACATACCTCGGCCTAAACATCAGCGCCACAGGTAACTTCCACAAAGCTGTGAACGAACTGAGAGACAAGGCAAGAAGGGCCTTCTATGCCATCAAAAGGAACATAAAATTTGACATACCAATTAGGATCTGGCTAAAAATACTTGAATCAGTTATAGAACCCATTGCCCTTTATGGTTGTGAGGTCTGGGGTCCGCTCACCAACCAAGAATTCACAAAATGGGACAAACACCAAATTGAGACTCTGCATGCAGAATTCTGCAAAAACATCCTCCGTGTACAACATAAAACACCAAATAATGCATGCAGAGCAGAATTAGGCCAATACCCGCTAATTATCAAAATCCAGAAAATAGCCGTTAAATTCTATAACCACTTAAAAGGAAGCGATTCCCAAACCTTCAATAACAAAGCCATCACCTACAGAGAGATGAACTTGGAGAAGAGTCCCCTAAGTAAGCTTGTCCTGGGGCTCTGTTCACAAACACAAACAGACCCCACAGAGCCCCAGGATAACAACAACAACAACAACAACACAATTAGACCCAACCAAATCATGAGAAAACAAAAAGAGAATTACTTGACACATTGGAAAGAACAAACAAAAAAACAGAGCAAACTAGAATGCTATTTGGCCCTAAACAGAGAGTACACAGTGGCAGAATACCTAACCACTGTGACTGACCCAAACTTAAGGAAAGCTTTGACTATGTACAGACTCAGTGAGCATAGCCTTGCTATTGAGAAAGGCCGCCGTAGGCAGACCTGGCTCTCAAGAGAAGACAGGCTATGTGCACACTGCCCACAAAATGAGGTGGAAACTGAGCTGCACTTCCTAACCTCCTGCCAAATGTATGACCATATTAGAGACACATATTTCTCTCAGATTACAGCGATCCACAAAGAATTCGAAAACAAACCCAATTTTGATAAACTCCCTTATCTACTAGGTGAAAAACCACAGTGTGCCATCACAGCTGCAAGATTTGTGACCTGTTGCCACAAGAAAAGGGCAACCAGTGAAGAACAAACACCATTGTAAAAACAACCCATATTTATGTTTATTTATTTTCCCATTTGTACTTTAACTATTTGCACATTGTTACAACACTGTATATATACATAATATGACATTTGAAATGTCTTTATTCTTTTGAAACTTCTGAGTGTAATGTTTACTGTTAATATTTATTGTTTATTTCACTTTTGTTTACTATCTACTTCACTTGCTTTGGCAATGTTAACACACGTTTCCCATGCCAATAAAGCCCTTAAATTGAAATTGAATTGAAATTGAATTGAGAGAGAGAGAGAGAGAGAGAGAGAGAGAGAGAGAGAGAGAGAGAGAGAGAGAGAGAGAGAGAGAGAGAGAGAGAGAGAGAGAGAGAGAGAGAGAGAGAGAGAGAGAGAGAGAGAGAGAGAGAGAGAGAGAGAGAGAGAGAAATATATATATATATATACATGATCAAATGAAAATATTAGAATCAACTATTAAAGACTACTATCTGTCCTGGGACAGAGTTTGGCAAACCCTGATCTAGACTGCATCTCCTACAGATGTTCTCTTAAGCTTAGTCATCTGTCAAGCATCGCATCTCTCTCTCTCGCTCTCTCGCTCTCTCGCTCTCTCTCGCTCTCTCTCTCTCATATATCATTGATGAGGGAGGGGAAATAAGGTCTCAGGGAAATAGGCTTCGAGCTTTGAGCCAAGCCTCTGTTCTGTACCAATAAGAAAGCTTTTATGGTTCAAGTTCCTTCTAATGCTGGATATTCACCCATCAGCATACTTAACGGGATGCCAAGTTAATACCAAGAGCCATTTAATCCATTAAGAGTATAAATGTGTGTTTAATTATAATAGCATATACTCTGGTATGATACAGCACACAGTATACAGTTATGCAGTACAGGGTTACTTATGGTAAAGTAAGTATAGTCACCACTAAGCAATTCTTAACTCACATCAAGGTTAGCCCAAGTGTCTATACTTTAATGCTTTCATCGGATGTTCTTAGATGACATGTGCAACGTGACATAACCATATTTTAACAACATGCATGTAGCAAACTCACCCCAGTTATGGCTCAGAGGCGAAGGCCATACTTGTATGTAGGCAGGGCTCACATCAACCTCTATAGGTTTCGTCTTTTTAGGGAGTGTTTCTCTGCTCCTGCTTGCTCTTTTGTGTCTAGGCTGGGTTACTGTAAAAACACTATGACAACTGCTGATGTAAAAATGGCTTTTACAAATATGTGATTGATTTGTTGATAGAACCATTTCACTTAATGCAGCCAGTAAGTCAACCCAAGGGTAGTCTTCATCAGTAAATCCAAATCCTTTCTGAACTGTTTTTTCAGTTTCTGCACTCCCACTTTTGTACTGTTATGATGACTTTATTGGTATCGCAGAGCACAGATAGATCGTTAGTCATGATGAGACACCGGTGTTGTCATTCCTGGAAGCACTGTCGGATCTCTAACAAGCAGCAAATGTGCTTTTGAAAGATAAATCATTGCTTTACAATTGAGTATTGTAAATACGTAAAGGCGATGTTACACACATTATTTGCAAATGGTAGTGATTGGTGATTTCGAGGGTCAGAAATTGGTCAAGATTGGTAGCTTTATTTTCTCCCATTATACAGTACCTTGGATTTATACATTCCCAATTTAAAGCAAATGGCCCTAGCATTTAAAATATAAGGGGAAATCTATAAGTGATAATGTACTGTATCCCTCATAAATAGTCTGGATTAGGCCATCGAAGTGAGCTCCAGTGTCGACTTTCACTATTCAGCTGCATAAACCCAGCTCAGCAGTTAACATACAGTAATGCTACTATGGATTCCTTCACTATAGATCGCCAGTAGGCCATTGTGCGTACGCTCGCTTGTTTTGCCTACATTCTCCATCTCATTCCCAAAACTAGGCTAGACCTCAGCACTGCTGCCTCTCTGGTAGGGGGTAGAATGCTAGCTCATCAATCTCCCTGAGCGCTGCATTCATAAAAGTCAGCCTCGATAGTAGGGAATTAATTTGCCCCAGAACTGGGCTCTTCAGCCGCGAGAGACGAACATGTGTCCTGTCATTTGGGGACTCATTTCAATATGGGTCGTGTAATGCTTCTTTCATGTCTCAAAAGCTGTGTTGGTGAAGGGGAAGACTGCAGTAGGAAAGCGTGGCTAAAGTTAGGAGGACAGTGCAGTTTCAATTAAGTGTGACATATTCGAAAACCCTGGCACAGGAGCATATCAACCAATATACTCTGCACTGTACATTCACTGTACATTATCTTTATCATCCATATAGCCTAGCTCAGGGAAGGCAACTCCAGTTCTCGGGGCCCTGATTGGTGTCACACTTTCCCCCCAGCCCTATAACCAACACACCTGATTAAACTAATTGCATTCTAAAACTGAAGACCATGATTAGTTGATTATTGGAGTCAGGTGTGACAACAGGGGCTGGGGCAAAAGTGTGTCACCAATCAGGTCACCGTGGACTAGAGTTGTCTGTCCCTGGCCTAGCTTGTCACTCTTTCATGGTGGATGATGAATTTGACCTCCATGCCTAGCACAATGGCTCTCTCCAAGATGCAGCGATCATGGCAGATAATTGCAGGCAAAAAGCAGGCAAACTGCTTACAGTCTTATCATGTCATCAGGATGGTCAACAATAATGATAAGACAACACATTCTGGTGCCACACCCCCCTCCCCCTACTCATGAGCTGAAACAAGACGTTCTGGAAAAAGAAGAAGAAAAAAAACAGTCTGTTGAGAAAAGGAGATGAAACAACAAACAGTAGCTGCTGTGGTTAATTTCTCCTAAATTAATTTGAAGGGCTTGTTTTGTGACACAAATCAATAATTTGTCTCAAAGCCATCTTATGTAATGTAGTGTTGAAAAAGTAGGCCTCTTTGATGTTACAATAAACGGTAACGGAGGAGTTTAGAATGTTACAAAACCGCTGACTACTGTAAGTGACAATCTGAATATGGTGGATAAATTTTTTTGAAAATGAAGGAGGAAATTTGATCAGTTAATGTTGGGATTGGCAAGCAGTGTGTCAAGTGTGGCTCTTCGCTATACACAGGTACATCTCAAATAGTGTGGTTGGAAATTGTACGTTCCAGCTGCGTAGGCTGTAAGTAAGGCAGGATCAGGGTCCCTGTTATGACTATTTAAAGGGCATTCATCGCTTTGAATTGGTCTCTGGAATGATTAATAATGGGTCAGGAGAATGAATCTAAAAGGATCAGAGGTGGCTCCCTGTTAATGTAATATATTGCCACACTGTAATCTCACTCCACTTATACTGCCAATTACTGTTACTTCGAGCTACACTATATATACAAAAGTATGTGGACACCCCTTCAAATTAGTGGATTCGGCTATTTTAGCCACACCCATTGCTGACAGGTATATAAAATTGAGCACATAGCCATGCAATCTCCATAGACAAACATTGGCAGTATAATGGCTTTACTGAAGAGCTCAGTGACTTTCAACGTGGCACCGTCATAGGATGCCACCTTTCCAACAAGTCAGTTCGTCAAATTTCTGCCCTGCTAGAACTGCCCTGGTCAACTGTAAGGGCTGTTATTGTGAAACGGAAACGTCTAGGAACAACAACGGCTCAGCCGCGAAGTGGTAAGCCATACAAGCACACAGAACGGGACCGCCGAGTGCTGAAGCGCGTAAAAATAGTCTGTCCTCGGTTGCAACACTCAATACTGAGTTCCAAACTGCCTCTGAAAGCAATGTCAGCACAAAAACTGTTCGTCAGGAGCTTCATGAAATGGATTTCCATGGCCAAGCAGCCGCACACAAGCCTAAGGTCATCATGCGCAATACCAAGCGTCAACTGGTGTGGTGTAAAGCTCACCGCTATTGGACTCTGGAGCAGTGGAAACGCGTTCTCTGGAGAGATGAATCACGCTTCACCATCTGGCAGTCCGATGGACAAATCTGGGTTTGGTGGAAGCCAGGAGAACGCTACCTGCCCGAATGCATAGTGTCAACTGTCGTAGCCGGCCGCGACCGGGAGACCCATGGGGCGGCGCACAATTGGCCCAGTGTCGTCCAGGTAGGGGAGGGAATGGCCGGCAGGGATGTAGCTCAGTTGGTAGAGCATGGCATTTGCAATGCCAGGGTTGTGGGTTCGATTCCCACAGGGGGCCAGTATGAAAAAAAGAATAATGTATGCACTAAATGTAAGTCGCTCTGGATAAGAGCGTCTGCTAAATGACTAAAAATGTAAAAAATGTAAAGTTTGGTGGAGGAGGAATAATGGCTGGGGCTGTTTTTCATGGTTCGAGCTAGGCCCCTTAGTTCCAGTTAAGCGAAATCTTAACGCTACAACATAAAATGACATTCTAGACAATTCTGTGCTTCCAACTTTGTGGCAACAGTTTGGGGAAGGCCCTTTCCTGTTTCAGCATGACAAATCCCCCGTGCACAAAGCAAGGTCCATACAGAAATGGTTTGTCGAGATGGGTGTGGAAGAACTTGACTGGTCTGCACAGAGTCCTGACCTCAACCCCATCGAACACCTTTGGGATGAATTGGAATGCCGACTATGAGCCAGGCCTAATCGCCCAACATCAGTGCCCAACCTCACTAATGCTCTTGTGGCTGAATGGAAGCAAGTCCCCGCAGCAATGTTCCAACATCTAGTGGAAAGCCTTCCCAGAAGAGTGGAGGCTGTTATAGCAGCAAAGGGGGGACCAACTCCAAACCAGCTGCCCTCCAAATGCTCCCCTATACCAGCTGACAGCGGTGTGCAAGAGTGGTTGGGGTCAAAGGGTTCATGCCACCTGGCTTCTCCTTCAGCTAGTGATGAATGAAAGATGCAGACTCAAGCGACCCTGCTTCAAATGCTGGGTCCACACACAAACACACACACACACACACACACACACACACACACACACACACACACACACACACACACACACACACACACACACACAGACACACACACACAGACAGAATGAACGAGAGATGGACAAACAGAGAAAGAAAACATTTCGGACCCTCGAATACACCAATCACTACCATTTGCAAATAATGTGTGTAACATCGCCTTTATGTATTTACAATACTTTATTTTACATTTTAAATGTAACCTTTATTTAACTAGGCAAGTCAGTTAAGAACAAATTCTTGGCCTACTCCGGCCAAACCCGGACGACGCTGCCGCCCTATGGGACTCCCAATCAGGGCCGGATTAGAGAGAGTGATTGAGTGAATATGTCTCATACAGTGCATTCGGAAAGTATTCAGACCCCTTGGCTTTTTCCACATTTTGTTACGTTACAGCCTTATTCTAAAATTGATTAAAATGTTTTTTTCCCTCATCAATCTACACACAATACCCCATAATGACACAGTAAAAACAGGTTTTTAGAAATGTTTGCAAATGTATTAAAAATAAAAAACTTAAATATCACATTTACGTAAGTATTCAGAACTTTTACTCAGTACTTTGTTGAAGCACCTTTGGCAGCGATTATAGCCTTGAGTCTTCTTGGGTATGACGCTACAAGCTTGGCACACCTGTATTTGGGGAGTTTCACCCATTCTTCTCTTCAGATCCTCTCAAGCTCTGTCGGGTTGGATGTGGAGCATCGCTGCACAGCTATTTTCAGGTCTCTCCAGAGATGTTAGATTGGTTCAAGTCCGGGCTCTGGCTGGGCCACTCAAGGACATTGAGACTTGTCCCGAAGCCACTCCTGCGTTGTCTTGGCTGTGTGCTTAGGGTCGTTGTCCTGTTGGAAGTTGAACCATCGCCCCAGTCTGAGGTCCTGAGCGCTAGGAGCAGGTTTCATCAAGATTCTCTCTGTACTTTGCTCCATTCATCTTTCCCTCCATCCTGACTAGTCTCCCAGTCCCTGCCGCTGAAAAACATCCCCACAGCATGATGCTGCCACCCCCATGCTTCACCGTAGGGATGGTGCCAGGTTTCCTCCAGATGTGATGCTTGACATTCAGGCCAAAGAGTTCAATCTTGGTTTCATCAGACCAGAGAATCTTGTTTCTCATGGTCTGAGAGTCCTTTAGGTGCCTTTTGGCAAACTCCAAGCGGGCTGTCATGTGCCTTGTACTGAGGAGTGGCTTCCGTCTGGCCACTCTACCATAAAGGCCTGATTGGTGGACTGCTGCAGAGATGGTTGTCCTTCTGGAAGGTTCTCCCATCTCCACAGAGGAATTCTGGAGCTCCTTAACCAAGGCCCTTCTCCCCCGATTGCTCAGTTTGGCCAGGCGGCCAGCTCTGGGAAGAGTCTTGGTGGTTTCCAACTTCTTCTGGTGATTCCAAACCTCTTAAGTCTGAATACTTATGTAAATAAGGTATTTCTGTTTTTTTTTTTTTTTTTTTTTGAAAAATGTGTAAAAATCAGTTTTGTCTTTGTCATTATGGGTTATTGTGTGTAGATTGCTGAAAAAAAAAGTTTTTAGTACATTTTAGAATAAGGCTGTAACGTCACAAAATGTAGAAAAAGTCAAGGGTTCTGAATATTTTCCGAATGCATGTAGTGTCTTCAGAAAGTATTCACACCCCTTGACTTTTTCCCCATTTTGTTGTGTTACAGCCTGAATAAAAAAATGATGAAAGTGTAATTATGTTTTTAGAAATTTTCACAAATTAATTACAAATGAAAAGCTGAAATGTCTTGAGTCAATAAGTATTCAACCCCTTTCTATGGCAAACCTAAATATGCTCATGAGTAAAAACAATTCACATAATAAATTGCGTGGACTCACTGTGTGCAATAATAGTGTTTAACATGATTTTTTTTATGACTAACTCATCTCTGTACCCCACACATACAATTATCTGTAAGGTCCCTCAGTCGAGCAGTGAATTTCAAACACAGATTCAACGCCCCATGGGTCTCCCGGTCGTGGCCGGCTACGACAGAGCCTGGATTCGAACCAGGATCTCTAGTGATACACTTAGCACTGCGATGCAGTGCCTTAAACCACTGCGCCACTCGGGAGGTTGGTCTAGCTACAGTTTTGACTTAAATCGGCTTTAAAGTCTATGGCAAGACTTGAAAATGGTTGTCTAGCAATGATCAACAACCAACTTGACAGAGCTTGAAGAATTTTAAATAATGTGCAAATATTTTACAATCTAGGTGTGCAAAGCTCTTAGAGACTTACCCAGAAAGACACACAGCTGTAATCCTTGCCAAAGGTGAGTCTAACAAGTATTTACTCAGGGGTGTGAATACTTATGTAAATTAGATATTTCTGTATTTAATTTTCAATACATTTGCTGAAAATTCTAAAAATATGTTTTCACTTTGTTAATATGGGGTATTGTGTGTAGATGAGTGAGAAAAAACGTAAATTTAATCCATTTAGAATTCAGGCTGTAACACAACAAAATGTGGAATAAGTCAAGGGGTATGAATACTTTCTGAAGGCACTGTTACGCAACAGTTTTTGTGACAAAACCATCAGTAGAGTTGAAAATGCGAAGGAAACCCATTTAACTTGTTTTCTTCATTCGGTACATGGGAATTTAACGACAAAAGTTATTTTTATGTGCACTACATCATCACGCACAGGCTATTATCCACAAAAAGTCCGATTGATGGAAACACATCTCTGGTGGGAAAATGCGTATATTGCTTTATGCAAATTTTAGAATATTTGCATGAAAATCTGTTGCAAATTGGATGGAAACCTAGCTAATAACGGCCTTTATTTGCGGTATAATTTGGAACTTTTGGCATTATTAGGCCACGGCATGCGAAAGACTAATTGTTGTTTAATATTTAGTTTATCAATAGATGATTGTGTTTCTATGTCCTGCCTTGGTATAGGCTCTGAGGTTAAATAGGCAATGATATCGTGCTCCAATTGCACAGCACTACTGTAGCCTACCCATACGTAAGGGATAAACGCCAACGTTCTGTACATTACCTTGGAAATAATGGACGACGCAGAGGAGTTAGTTAATGTACAGACCGGAGGTGTTTATCCCACTTATACCACAGTTGCCAAAGAAAACAATATGGATGCAATTAAAGACTTTAAGTCCGGGAAAACTCCAGGGTTGGGTGGCATACCAGTCGAGGTATACCAAACCTTTTTTGATATACTCAGAGGACCATTGTTAGCATGTTTTAACCACTCCTATGTAAATGGTAGATTATCAGACAAGAAGAGGGTCTGATTTCATTATTACTGAAACAGGATACAAGTGGAAAATATAAAGATCCTTTAAAAAAATTGAGGCCCCTTACACTTCAGTTTTGTGATGCAAAAACTCTAGCAAAATGTATAGCGCATAGAATTAAAAAGGTATTGTCGGACATTATTAATTCTAATCAGACAGGTTTTTTACATGGACGATACATTGGAGATAATATAAGGCAAGTACTGGAAACAATAGAACACTATGAAAAATATGGGAAACCAGGCCTGCTATTCATAGCAGACTTCGAAAAGGCATTTGATAAAGTACGACTGGGGTTTATATATAAATGCCTGGAGCATTTCAATTTTGTAGAATCTCTTATAAATTGGGTTAAAATCATGTATAGTAACCCTAGGTGTAAAATAGTAAATAATGGCTATTTCTCAGAAAGTTTTAAACTGTCAAGAGGAGTGAAACAAGGTTGTCCACTATTGGCATATCTATTTATTATGGCCATCGATATGTTAGCTATTAAAATCAGATCCAACAATAATATCAAGGGTTTAGAAATCCAGGGCTTAAAAACAAAGGTGTCATTGTACGCTGATGATTCATGTTTTCTTTTAAATCCACAACTTGAATCCCTCCACAGCCTCATAGAGGATCTAGATACATTTTCTAACCTCTCTGGATTACAACCAAATTATGATAAATGTACTATATTACATATTGGATCACAAAAAAATACAATTTCTACATTACCATGTACAGTGAGGGAAGAAAGTATTTGATCCCCTGCTGATTTTGTACGTTTGCCCACTGACAAAGACATGATCAGTCTATAATTTTAATGGTAGGTTTATTTGAACAGTGAGAGACAGAATAACAACAAAAAAATCCAGAAAAACGCATGTCAAAAAAGTTATAAATTGATTTGCATTTTAATGAGGGAAATAAGTATTTGACCCCTCTGCAAAACACGACTTAGTACTTGGTGGCAAAACCCTTGTTGGCAATCACAGAGGTCAGACGTTTCTTGTAGTTGGCCACCAGGTTTGCACACATCTCAGGAGGGATTTTGTCCCACTCCTCTTTGCAGATCTTCTCCAAGTCATTAAGGTTTCGAGCCTGATGTTTGGCAACTCGAATCTTCAGCTCCCTCCACAGATGTTCTATGGGATTAAGGTCTGGAGACTGGCTAGGCCACTCCAGGACCTTAATGTGCTTCTTCTTGAGCCACTCCTTTGTTGCCTTGGCCGTGTGTTTTGGGTCATTATCATGCTGGAATACCCATCCACGACCCATTTTCAATGCCCTGGCTGAGGGAAGGAGGTTCTCACCCAAGATTTGACGGTACATGGCCCCGTCCATCGTTCCTTTGATGCGGTGAAGTTGTCCTGTCCCCTTTGCAGAAAAACACCCCCACCCCTTTGCAGAAAAACACCCCCAAAGCATAATGTTTCCACCTCCATGTTTGACGGTGGGGATGGTGTTCTTGGGGTCATAGGCAGCATTCCTCCTCCTCCAAACACGGCGAATTGAGTTGATGGCAAAGAGCTCGATTTTGGTCTCATCTGACCACAACACTTTCACCCAGTTCTTCTCTGAATCATTCAGATGTTCATTGGAAAACTTCAGATGGGCCTGTATATGTGCTTTCTTGAGCAGGGGGACCTTGCGGGCGCTGCAGGATTTCAGTCCTTCACGGCGTAGTGTGTTACCAATTGTTTTCTTGGTGACTATGGTCCCAGCTGCCTTGAGATCATTGACAAGATCCTCCTGTATAGTTCTGGGCTGATTCCTCACCGTTCTCATGATCATTGCAACTCCACGAGGTGAGATCTTGCATGGAGCCCCAGGTCGAGTGAGATTGACAGTTATTTTGTGTTTCTTCCATTTGCGAATAATCGCACCAACTGTTGTCACCTTCTCACCAAGCTGCTTGGCGATGGTCTTGTAGCCCATTCCAGCCTTGTGTAGGTCTACAATCTTGTCCCTGACATCCTTGGAGAGCTCTTTGGTCTTGGCCATGGTGGAGCGTTTGGAATCTGATTGATTGATTGCTTCTGTGGACAGGTGTCTTTTATACAGGTAACAAGCTGAGATTAGGAGCACTCCCTTTAAGAGTGTGCTCCTAATCTCAGCTTGTTACCTGTATAAAAGACACCTGGGAGCCAGAAATCTTTCTGATTGAGAGGGGGTCAAATACTTATTTCCCTCATTAAAATGCAAATCAATTTATAACATTTTCTACATGCGTTTTTCTGGATTTTTGTTGTTGTTATTCTGTCTCTCACTGTTCAAATAAACCTACCATTAAAATTATAGACTGATCATTTCTTTGTCAGTGGGCAAATGTACAACATCAGCAGGGGATCAAATACTTTTTTCCCTCACTATAGTTTACCAATAAAATGGTCTGATGGTGATGTGGATATACTCGGAATACTTATCCCAGATGAAATAAATGATCTCACTCCAATACATTTTAATAGCAAGTTAGCAAAAATAGATAAGATCTTGCTACCATTGAAAGGTATATACCTGTCAATTTGTGGAAAAACCACCCTGATTAACTCTGTAGTATTATCCCAGTTTACCTATTTGCTTATGGTCTTGCCTACGCCTAGCGAACATTTTTTTAACTATACGAGAAAAAAATAGTCAATTTTATTTGGAAAGGCAAGCCAGACAAAATTAAACGGGCCTATTTATATAATGAATATGAATTCGGAGGACAGAAATGATTAAATATTAAAGCATTAGACCTATCACTAAAAGCTTCAGTCATACAAAAGTTATACTCAAATCCGCACTGGTTCTCTAGCAAATTAATAAGATTGTCTCACCCAATGTCCAAGAATGGCCTTTTTCCCTTTATTCAGATTACAACCTCTCACTTTCAGTTATTTGAAAAGGAAATGATCTCCCAAATATCACAATTTCTAAAACAAGCCATAGAAAGTTGGTTGCAATTTCAATTGAATCCTCCAGAAACAAAAGAACAAATAATGCAACAAATATTGTGGTTAAACTCAAATATACTAATTGATAAAAAAAACATTTAAAAAAATAAAATAAAAAATAGGTATAATCTTCGTAAATTATATCATCGGTTGGACTGGTGGAGTTATGTCGCACATGCAGCTAACAAAAACAAATGGGAATGTCTGCTCTACCCAAAATTACAACCAAATAATTGCAACATTACCGCAAAAATGGAAGAGGAAAGTGGAATGGTGAAAAAGTAAGGAACTTGTCTGTCGGCCTTGCATTAAAGAACATAATTGGTTAAAGAAAATTGTGATAAATAAAAAAGTATACCAGTTTCATTTAAGGACCAAAGGATTGACAGCCGTCCCATATAGTTTGCAAAATAGTTGGGAAGAGATTTTTGACGTATTGATTCCATGGAATAGTGTTTATGATCTGATACACAAAACGATGCCGGATTCAAAACTTAGAATTTTTCAATTTAAATTATTATACAAAATTATTGCTACCAATAGAATGTTATTTATATGGGGGATACAATCTTTCCAGCTCTACAGATTTTGCTGCGAAGAGACAGAATCATTAGATCATTTGTTTTGGTACTGTCCATTTGTAGCTTGTTTTTGGACACAGGTCCAGGAATGGCTAAAGGATTGCAATATTTACCTGGAGCTAACCCTGCAGATAGCACTACTAGGTGATCTGAAAAGTCATAGTCAGTCGATCAATAATAGTCTGTCAGTTTCTAGATACTTGTGCTGATTGCTCATTTACTAAAATATGTGTGATGGCAGCCCTCATTAAAAGGAAAAATGAGTTCATATAAGATAAACTATTATTTTTGAGGAAAACAATAGACATGCTTTTGTATTTAGTCTAGAAACAGAGGTGCTTAACAAGTTTCTCAGGGATAATGTGCCAATAATGGGTGTCAATGTTGTGGGGGTGCCATTTTTTAAACTTGGAACTTCCTAACACTCACTTATTTTGACTGCTACAGATGAACTCTGGAGGGCAGGTACAGAGAGTTTCATCTAAAGGTCATAGGAGGCTGGAGCACTGTCTTGTTCCAATTTACATAAGGGGAGAGAGGATAGAGGATGTATTGACATAGAGGATGCATGCGTGGGATAACTCAAGCATACCAGCAGCCAGTGAAGTGGATTCAAGGAGCTGGCATACACAACTTCCTTATTACTGTGGGAGAACCCACTGAAAGTGGTTGAATGAAAAGGTCATTGAAAGTAGTCGAACACAATTGGTACAGTGAGACAGGGAAACATAGTTATACCCTAGGAATCCAAAATGACATTTCCTAAATTGATCACACAATGTATTGTGAATGTCCTTTCACATTCGGCACTCAAGCACCGCAATACTTTCCTATTTCCATAAACATTACCCAATATGATATCATCTCATTATGTCCTATTATGTGTTGTCACATCAACAAGAT